>NW_027328736.1:3232479-5632479 GCF_048564905.1 Vicugna pacos | reverse complement strand
AATTCTGAACACAGAATTTAGAATATAGAATACATAATACTGAATATAGAATTAAGAATATAGAATGTAGAACCCAGAATTAATAATATAGAATATAGAATGCTGAATATAGGATTTAGAATATAGAATGTAGAACACGGAATATAGAATATAGAATATAGAATATAGATTATAGAACACAGTATTTAGAACATGGAATGCAGAACACAGAATTAAGAATATAGCATACCGAATACTTAATATAGAATTTAGAATATATAATGTAGAACACAGAATATTGAATATAGAATACGGAATGCCGAATATAGAATACAGAATATAGAATGTAGAAAACAGAATATAGATTATGAATAAAAGAATACACAAAAGAGAATTTAGAACATGGAATGCAGAACACAGAATTTAGAATATAGAATAGAGAATACTGAACATAGAAATAATATTATAGAATGCAGAACACAGAATTAAGAATATTGAATACAGAATACTGAATATAGAATTGAGAACATGAAATGAAGAACACAGAATATACTATATAGAATAGAGAATACTAAACGTAGAGTTTAGAATATAGAAAGTAGAACACAGTATATAGAATAGAGAATAAAAAATTTAGAACATGAAATACAGAACACAGAATTTAGAATATAGAATACAGAATACTGAATATAGAATTTGGAATATAGAATGTAGAACACCGAATATATAATGTAGAATACGGAATGCAGAATATAGAATACAGAATATAGAATTTAGAACACAGAATATAAAATATGGAAAACAGAATATAGGACCCAGAATTTAGAACAAGTTATACAGAACACAGAATTTAGAATATACTATACAGAATACTGAATATAGAATTTAGAATATAGAATGTAGATCACAGAATATAAAATATAGATTACGGAATGCAGAATATAGTATACAGAATATAGGATAAAGAACACAGAATATAGATTATGGAAACTTAATACAGAAACCAGAGTATAGAACATGGGATGCAGAACACAGAATTTAGATTATAGAATACAGAATACTGAATATAGAATATTGAATATAGAATGCAGAACACAGAATTTAGAATATACATTAGAGAATACTGAATATAGAATTTACAACATGGAATGCAGAACATAGAATTTAGATTATAGAATAAAGAATATAGATGCCGGATTATAGAACATGGAATGCAGAACACAGAATTTAGAATATGGAATACTGAATACTGAATATAGAATTTAGAATATAGTAAGTAGAACACAGAATATAGAATAGAGAATAGAGAATTCAGAACATGGAATGTAGAGCACAGAATTTAGATTATAGAGTACATAATACTGAATATAGAATTTAGAATATAGAATTTAGAACACAAAATTTAGAAATAGAATACAGAATACTGAATATAGAATTTAGGACATGGAATGCAGAACACAGAATTTAGAATATAGAATACAGAATACTGAATATAGAATTTAGAACATGGAATGCATAACACAGAATTTAGAATATAGAATACAGAATACTGAATATAGAGTTAAAATATAGAATGTAGAACCCAGAATATAGAATATAGTATTGAGAATATAGTACCCAGAATTTAGAACATGGAATGCAAAAAACAGAATATAGTTTATAGAATACATAATACTGAATACAGAATTTAGAATAGAATGTAGAACACAAAATTTAGAATATAGAATAAGAATGCTGAATATAGAATTTAGATTATAGATTGTAGAACACAGAATATATAAAATAGAAAAGAGAATATAGAACCCAGAATTTAGAACATGGAATGCAGAACACAGAATTTAGATTATAGAATACAGAATACTTAATAAACAATTAAAAAATTGAATGTAGAGCACAGAATGTAGAATATAAAACACATAAAACTGAATATATAATTTAGAAAATAGAATGTAGAAAACAGAATAAAAAATATAGCTTAGGGAATATTGAAGCCAGATTTTGGAACATGGAAATCAGACCTCAGTATTTAGAATATAGAATACATAATACTGAATATACAATTTAGAGTATAGAATGTAGAACCCAGAATTTAGAATATATAATACAGAACACTGAATATCGAATTTTTAAGATAGAATCTAGAACACAGAATATAGAATGTAGAATACAGAAAGCTGAATATAGTATTTAGAATATAGAATGTAGGACACAGATATAGAATATAGAATATACATAATAGAACCCAGAATTTAGAACATGGTATGCATAACACAGAAATTAGAATATATAATGCTGTATAATGATCATAGATCTTAGAACATAGAATGCAGAACACAGAATTTAGAATATGGAATACAGAATACTGAACATTTTATTTAGAATATAGAAAGTAGATCACAGAATATAGAATATAGAATAGAGAATTTTGAATATGGAATGCAGAACACAAAATTTAGAAATTAGAATACAGAATACTGAATATAGAAGGTAGAACACAGAATATATAATGTAGAATACGGAATGCAGGATATAGAAAACAGAATATAGAATTTAGAACACAGAATATAACATATGGAAAACAAAATATAGAATCCAGAATTTAGAACATGGAATGCAGAGCACAGAATTTAGAATATAGTATAGAGATTACTGAATATTGAATTTAGAATATAGAAAGTAGAACACAGAATTTAAAATATAGAATATAGATTATAGAACCCAAAATATAGAACATGGAATGCAGAACACAGAATTTAGAATACAGCATATGGAATACTGAATATAGAATTTAGAATATAGAATGTAGAACACAGAATATTGAATATATAATAAAGAATACTGAATATAGAGTTTAGAATATAGAATGTAGAACACAGAATATAGAATGTAGAATACATAATATAGAATCCAAAATAAAGGACATTCTATGCAGAACACAGAATTTAGAATATAGATTACATAATACTGAATATAGAATTTAGAATATAGAATGTAGAACACAGAATTTATAATATAGAATACAGAAAGCTGAATAAAGTATTTAGAATATAGAATGTAGAACACAGAATATAGAATATAGAATTTAGATAATAGAACCCAGAATTTAGAACATGGAATGCAGAACACAGAATTTGGAATATAGCATACAGAATAGTGCCTATAGAATTTAGAATATGGAATGTAGAACACAGAATATAGAATATAGAATACGGAATACAGAATATATAATACAGAATATAGAATGTAGAAAACAGAATATAGAATATGTAAAACAGAATACAGAACCCAGAATTTAGAACACGGAATGCAGAACACAGAATTTCGTGTATAGAACACAGAATACTGAATATAGAATTTAAAATATACAATGCTGAACACAGATTTTAGAATATAGAATACAGAATACTGAATATAGAATTTAGAACATGGAATGCAGAACACATTATTTAGAATATAGAATACAGAATACTGAATATAGAGTTAAAATATAGAATGTAGAACCCAGAATATAGAATATAGAATTGAGAATATAGTACCCAGAATTTAGAACATAGAATGCAAAAAACAGAATATAGTTTATAGAATACATAATACTAAATACAGAATTTAGAATAGAATGTAGAACACAAAATTTAGAATATAGAATAAGAATGCTGAATATAGAATTTAGAATATAGTATGTAGAACACAGAATATAGAAAATAGAAAAGAGAATATAGAACCCAGAATTTAGAACATGGAATGCAGAACACAGAATTTAGATTATAGAATACAGAATACTTAATAAACAATTAAAAAATTGAATGTAGAGCACAGAATGTAGAATATAAAACACATAAAACTGAATATATAATTTAGAAAATAGAATGTAGAAAACAGAATAAAAAATATAGCTTAGAGAATATTGAAGCCAGATTTTGGAACATGGAATTCAGACCTCAGTATTTAGAATATAGAATACATAATACTGAATATACAATTTAGAATATAGAATGTAGAACCCAGAATTTAGAATATATAATACAGAATACTGAATATCTAATTTTGAATATAGAATGTAGAACACAGAATATAGAATGTAGAATACAGAAAGCTGAATATAGTATTTAGAATATAGAATATAGGACACAGATATAGAATATAGAATATAGATAATAGAACCCAGAATTTAGAACATGGTATTCATAACACAGAAATTAGAATATATAATGCAGTATAATGATCATAGATCTTAGAACATAGAATGCAGAACACAGAATTTAGAATATGGAATACAGAATACTGAATATAGGATTGAGAACATGGAGTGAAAAACAAAGAATTTAGAGTATAGAATACACAATACTGAATATTGTATTTAGAATATAGAAAGTAGATCACAGAATATAGAATATAGAATAGAGAATTTTGAATATGGAATGCAGAACACAATATTTAGAATATAGAATACAGAATACTGAATATAGAAGGTAGAACACAGAATATATACTGTAGAATACGGAATGCAGGATATAGAATACAGAATATAGAATTTAGAACACAGAATATAACATATGGAAAACAAAATATAGAATCCAGAATTTAGAACATGGAATGCAGAGCACAGAATTTAGAATATAGTATAGAGATAACTGAATATAGAATTTAGAATATAGAATGTAGAACACAGAATTTAGAATATAGAATATAGATTATAGAACACAAAATTTAGAACATTGAATGCAGAACACGGAATTTAGAATACAGCAAACGGAATACTGAATATAGAATTTAGAATATAGAATGTAGAACACAGAATTTAGAATATATAATAAAGAATACTGAATATAGAGTTTAGATTATAGAATGTAGAACACAGAATATAGAATGTAGAATACATAATATAGAATCCAAAATAAAGAACATTTTATGCAGAACACAGAATTTAGAATATAGTTTACATAATACTGAATATAGAATTTAGAATATAGAATGTAGAACACAGAATTTATAATATAGAATACAGAAAGCTGAATATAGTATTTAGAATATAGAATGAAGAACACAGAATATAGAATATAGAATTTTGATTATAGAACCCAGAATTTAGAACATGGAATGCAGAACACAGAATTTGGAATATAGCATACAGAATAGTGCCTATAGAATTAAGAATATGGAATGTAGAACACAGAATATAGAATATAGAATACGGAATACAGAATATATAATACAGAATATAGAATGTAGAAAACAGAATATAGAATATGGAAAACAGAATACAGAACCCAGAATTTAGAACATGGAATGCAGAACACAGAATTTCGTATATAGAACACAGAATACTGAATATAGAATTTAGAATATAAATGCGGAACACAGATTTTAGAATATAGAATACAGAATACTGAATATAGAATTTTGAACATGGAATGCAGAACACAGAATTTAGAATATGGAATACAGAATACTGAATATAGAATTTAAAATATAGAATGTTGAACACAGTATAAAGAATATAGAATACTGAATGCAGAATATAGAATTTAGAATATACAATTTAGAACACAGAATATAAGATATAGAAAAGAGAATATAAAATCCAGAATTTACAACAAGGTATGCAAAACACAGAATTTAGGATATAGTATACAGAATACTTAATAAACAAATGAAAAAATTGAATATAGAACATAGAATGTAGAATATAGAATACATAATACTGAATATATAATTTAGAATATACAATGTAAAAAACAGAATAAAAAATATATCTTAAAGAATATTTAAGCCAGATTTTGGAACATGGAATTCAAAACTCAGAATTTCGAATATAGAATACAGAAAACTGAATATACAATTTAGAATATAGAATGTAAAACACAGAATTTAGAATATAGAATAAATAATACTGAATATAAAATTTAGAATATACAATGTAGAACACAGAATATAGAATGTAGAATAGAGAATTTAGAATCCACATAAAAGAACATGGAATTCTGAACACAGAATTTAGAATATAGAATACATAATACTGAATATAGAATTAAGAATATGGAATGTAGAACCCAGAATTAATAATATAGAATATAGAATGCTGAATATACGATATAGAATATAGAATGTAGAACACGGAATATAGAATATAGAATATAGAATATTGATTATAGAACACAGTATTTAGAACATAGAATGCAGAACACAGAATTAAGAATATAGCATACCGAATACTTAATATAGAATTTAGAATATATAATGTAGAACACAGAATATTGAATATAGAATACGGAATGCCGAATATAGAATACAGAATATAGAATGTAGAAAACAGAATATAGATTATGAAATAAAGAATACACAAAAGAGAATTTAGAACATGGAATGCAGAACACAGAATTTAGAATATAGAATAGAGAATACTGAACATAGAAATAAGAATATAGAATGCAGAACACAGAATTAAGAATATAGAATACAGAATACTGAATATAGTATTGAGAACATGAAATGAATAACACAGAATATACTATATAGAATAGAGAATACTAAACGTAGAGTTTAGAATATAGAAAGTAGAACACAGTATATAGAATATAGAGTAAAAAATTTAGAAAATGAAATGCAGAACACAGAATTTAGAATATAGAATACAGAATACTGAATATAGAATTTGGAATATAGAATGTAGAACACGGAATATATAATGTAGAATACGGAATGCAGAATATAGAATACAGAATATAGAATTTAGAACACAGAATATAAAATATGGAAAACAGAATATAGGACCCAGAATTTAGAACAAGATATACAGAACACAGAATTTAGAATATACTATACAGATTACTGAATATAGAATTTAGAATATAGAATGTAGATCACAGAATATAGAATATAGATTACGGAATGCAGAATATAGTATACAGAATATAGGATAAAGAACACAGAATATAGATTATGGAAACTTAACACAGAAACCAGAGTATAGAACATGGGATGCAGAACACAGAATTTAGATTATAGAATACAGAATACTGAATATAGAATATTGAATATAGAATGCAGAACACAGAATTTAGAATATACATTAGAGAATACTGAATATAGAATTTACAACATGGAATACAGAACATAGAATTTAGATTATAGAATAAAGAATATAGATGCCGGATTATAGAACATGGAATGCAGAACACAGAATTTAGAATATGGAATACTGAATACTGAATATAGAATTTAGAATATAGAAAGTAGAACACAGAATATAGAATAGAGAATAGAGAATTCAGAACATGGAATGTAGAGCACAGAATTTAGATTATAGAGCACATAATACTGAATATAGAATTTAGAATATAGAATTTAGAACACAAAATTTAGAAATAGAATACAGAATACTGAATATAGAATTTAGGACATGGAATGCAGAACACAGAATTTAGAATATAGAATACAGAATACTGAATATAGAATTTAGAACATGGAATGCATAACACAGAATTTAGAATATAGAATACAGAATACTGAATATAGAGTTAAAATATAGAATGTAGAACCCAGAATAAAGAATATAGTATTGAGAATATAGTACCCAGAATTTAGAACATGGAATGCAAAAAACAGAATATAGTTTATAGAATACATAATACTGAATACAGAATTTAGAATAGAATGTAGAACACAAAATTTAGAATATAGAATAAGAATGCTGAATATAGAATTTAGATTATAGATTGTAGTAAACAGAATATATAAAATAGAAAAGAGAATATAGAACCCAGAATTTAGAACATGGAATGCAGAACACAGAATTTAGATTATAGAATACAGAATACTTAATAAACAATTAAAAATTGTATGTAGAGCACAGAATGCAGAATATAAATCACATAAAACTGAATATATAATTTAGAAAATAGAATGTAGAAAACAGAATAAAAAATATAGCTTAGAGAATATTGAAGCCAGATTTTGGAACATGGAAATCAGACCTCAGTATTTAGAATATAGAATACATAATACTGAATATACAATTTAGAGTATAGAATGTAGAAACCAGAATTTAGAATATATAATACAGAACACTGAATATCGAATTTTGAAGATAGAATCTAGAACACAGAATATAGAATGTAGAATACAGAAAGCTGAATATAGTATTTAGAATATAGAATGTAGGACACAGATATAGAATATAGAATATACATAATATAACCCAGAATTTAGAACATGGTATGCATAACACAGAAATTAGAATATATAATGCTGTATAATGATCATAGATCTTAGAACATAGAATGAAGAACACAGAATTTAGAATATTGAATACAGAATACTGAACATTTTATTTAGAATATAGAAAGTAGATCACAGAATATAGAATATAGAATAGAGAATTTTGAATATGGAATGCAGAACACAAAATTTAGAAATTAGAATACAGAATACTGAATATAGAAGGTAGAACACAGAATATATAATGTAGAATACGGAATGCAGGATATAGAAAACAGAATATAGAATTTAGAACACAGAATATAACATATGGAAAACAAAATATAGAATCCAGAATTTAGAACATGGAATGCAGAGCACAGAATTTAGAATATAGTATAGAGATTACTGAATATAGAATTTAGAATATAGAAAGTAGAACACAGAATTTAAAATATAGAATATAGATTATAGAACACAAAATATAGAACATGGAATGCAGAACACAGAATTTAGAATACAGCATATGGAATACTGAATATAGAATTTAGAATATAGAATGTAGAACACAGAATATTGAATATATAATAAAGAATACTGAATATAGAGTTTAGAATATAGAATGTAGAACACAGAATATAGAATGTAGAATACATAATATAGAATCCAAAATAAAGGACATTCTATGCAGAACACAGAATTTAGAATATAGATTACATAATACTGAATATAGAATTTAGAATATAGAATGTAGAACACAGAATTTATAATATAGAATACAGAAAGCTGAATAAAGTATTTAGAATATAGAATGTAGAACACAGAATATAGAATATAGAATTTAGATAATAGAACCCAGAATTTAGAACATGGAATGCAGAACACAGAATTTGGAATATAGCATACAGAATAGTGCCTATAGAATTTAGAATATGGAATGTAGAACACAGAATATAGAATATAGAATACGGAATACAGAATATATAATACAGAATATAGAATGTAGAAAACAGAATATAGAATATGTAAAACAGAATACAGAACCCAGAATTTAGAACACGGAATGCAGAACACAGAATTTCGTGTATAGAACACAGAATACTGAATATAGAATTTAAAATATACAATGCTGAACACAGATTTTAGAATATAGAATACAGAATACTGAATATAGAATTTAGAACATGGAATGCAGAACACATTATTTAGAATATAAAATACAGAATACTGAATATAGAGTTAAAATATAGAATGTAGAACCCAGAATATAGAATATAGAATTGAGAATATAGTACCCAGAATTTAGAACATAGAATGCAGAAAACAGAATATAGTTTATAGAATACATAATACTAAATACAGAATTTAGAATAGAATGTAGAACACAAAATTTAGAATATAGAATAAGAATGCTGAATATAGAATTTAGAATATAGTATGTAGAACACAGAATATAGAAAATAGAAAAGAGAATATAGAACCCAGAATTTAGAACATGGAATGCAGAACACAGAATTTAGATTATAGAATACAGAATACTTAATAAACAATTAAAAAATTGAATGTAGAGCACAGAATGTAGAATATAAAACACATAAAACTGAATATATAATTTAGAAAATAGAATGTAGAAAACAGAATAAAAAATATAGCTTAGAGAATATTGAAGCCAGATTTTGGAACATGGAAATCAGACCTCAGTATTTAGAATATAGAATACATAATACTGAATATACAATTTAGAATATAGAATGTAGAACCCAGAATTTAGAATATATAATACAGAATACTGAATATCTAATTTTGAATATAGAATGTAGAACACAGAATATAGAATGTAGAATACAGAAACTGAATATAGTATTTAGAATATAGAATATAGGACACAGATATAGAATATAGAATATAGATAATAGAACCCAGAATTTAGAACATGGTATTCATAACACAGAAATTAGAATATATAATGCAGTATAATGATCATAGATCTTAGAACATAGAATGCAGAACACAGAATTTAGAATATGGAATAGAGAATACTGAATATAGGATTGAGAACATGGAGTGAAAAACAAAGAATTTAGAGTATAGAATACACAATACTGAATATTGTATTTAGAATATAGAAAGTAGATCACAGAATATAGAATAGAGAATAGAGAATTTTGAATATGGAATGCAGAACACAAAATTTAGAATATAGAAAACAGAATACTGAATATAGAAGGTAGAACACAGAATATATAATGTAGAATACGGAAGGCAGGATATAGAATACAGAATATAGAATTTAGAACACAGAATATAACATATGGAAAACAAAATATAGAATCCAGAATTTAGAACATGGAATGCAGAGCACAGAATTTAGAATATAGTATAGAGATAACTGAATAAAGAATTTAGAATATAGAATGTAGAACACAGAATTTAGAATATAGAATATAGATTATAGAACACAAAATTTAGAACATTGAATGCAGAACACGGAATTTAGAATACAGCAAACGGAATACTGAATATAGAATTTAGAATATAGAATGTAGAACACAGAATTTAGAATATATAATAAAGAATACTGAATATAGAGTTTAGATTATAGAATGTAGAACACAGAATGTAGAATGTAGAATACATAATATAGAATCCAAAATAAAGAACATTTTATGCAGAACACAGAATTTAGAATATAGATTACATAATACTGAATATAGAATTTAGAATATAGAATGTAGAACACAGAATTTATAATATAGAATACAGAAAGCTGAATATAGTATTTAGAATATAGAATGAAGAACACAGAATATAGAATATAGAATTTTGATTATAGAACCCAGAATTTAGAACATGGAATGCAGAACACAGAATTTGGAATATAGCATACAGAATAGTGCCTATAGAATTAAGAATATGGAATGTAGAACACAGAATATAGAATATAGAATACGGAATACAGAATATATAATACAGAATATAGAATGTAGAAAACAGAATATAGAATATGGAAAACAGAATACAGAACCCAGAATTTAGAACATGGAATGCAGAACACAGAATTTCGTATATAGAACACAGAATACTGAATATAGAATTTAGAATATAAATGCGGAACACAGATTTTAGAATATAGAATACAGAATACTGAATATAGAATTTTGAACATGGAATGCAGAACACAGAATTTAGAATATGGAATACAGAATACTGAATATAGAATTTAAAATATAGAATGTTGAACACAGTATAAAGAATATAGAATACTGAATGCAGAATATAGAATTTAGAATATACAATTTAGAACACAGAATATAAGATATAGAAAAGAGAATATAAAATCCAGAATTTACAACAAGGTATGCAAAACACAGAATTTAGGATATAGTATACAGAATACTTAATAAACAAATGAAAAAATTGAATATAGAACATAGAATGTAGAATATAGAATACATAATACTGAATATATAATTTAGAATATACAATGTAAAAAACAGAATAAAAAATATATCTTAAAGAATATTTAAGCCAGATTTTGGAACATGGAATTCAAAACTCAGAATTTCGAATATAGAATACAGAAAACTGAATATACAATTTAGAATATAGAATGTAAAACACAGAATTTAGAATATAGAATAAATAATACTGAATATAAAATTTAGAATATACAATGTAGAACACAGAATATAGAATGTAGAATAGAGAATTTAGAATCCACATAAAAGAACATGGAATTCTGAACACAGAATTTAGAATATAGAATACATAATACTGAATATAGAATTAAGAATATGGAATGTAGAACCCAGAATTAATAATATAGAATATAGAATGCTGAATATAGGATTTAGAATATAGAATGTAGAACACGGAATATAGAATTTAGAATATAGAATATAGATTATAGAACACAGTATTTAGAACATGGAATGCAGAACACAGAATTAAGAATATAGCATACCGAATACTTAATATAGAATTTAGAATATATAATGTAGAACACAGAATATTGAATATAGAATACGGAATGCCGAATATAGAATACAGAATATAGAATGAAGAAAACAGAATATAGATTATGAAAAAAAGAATACACAAAGAGAATTTAGAACATGGAATGCAGAACACAGTATTTAGAATATAGAATAGAGAATACTGAACATAGAAATAAGAATATAGAATGCACAACACAGAATTAAGAATATTGAATACAGAATACTGAATATAGAATTGAGAACATGAAATGAAGAACACAGAATATACTATATAGAATAGAGAATACTAAACGTAGAATTTAGAATATAGAAATTAGAACACAGTATGTAGAATATAGAGTAGATAATTTAGAACATGAAATGCAGAACACAGAATTTAGAATATAGAATACAGAATACTGAATATAGAATTTGGAATATAGAATGTAGAACACCGAATATATAATGTAGAATACGGAATGCAGAATATAGAATACAGAATATAGAATTTAGAACACAGAATATAAAATATGGAAAACAGAATATAGGACCCAGAATTTAGAACAAGTTATACAGAACACAGAATTTAGAATATACTATACAGAATACTGAATATAGAATTTAGAATATAGAATGTAGATCACAGAATATAGAATATAGATTACGGAATGCAGAATATAGTATACAGAATATAGGATAAAGAACACAGAATATAGATTATGGAAACTTAACACAGAACCCAGAATATAGAACATGGGATGCAGAACACAGAATTTAGATTATAGAATACAGAATACTGAATATAGAATATTGAATATAGAATGCAGAACACAGAATTTAGAATATACATTAGAGAATACTGAATATAGAATTTACAACATGGAATGCAGAACACAGAATTTAGATTATAGAATAAAGAATATAGATGCCGGATTATAGAACATGGAATGCAGAACACAGAATTTAGAATATGGAATATTGAATACTGAATATAGAATTTAGAATATAGAAAGTAGAACACAGAATATAGAATATAGATTAGAGAATTCAGAACATGGAATGTAGAGCACAGAATTTAGATTATAGAATACATAATACTGAATATAGAATTTAGAATATAGAATTTAGAACACAAAATTTAGAAATAGAATACAGAATACTGAATATAGAATTTAGAATATACAATGCGGAACACAGATTTTAGAATATAGAATACAGAATACTGAATATAGAATTTAGAACATGGAATGCATAACACAGAATTTAGAATATAGAATACAGAATACTGAATATAGAGTTAAAATATAGAATGTAGAACCCAGAATATAGAATATAGTATTGAGAATATAGTACCCAGAATTAAGAACATGGAATGCAGAAAACAGAATATAGTTTATAGAATACATAATACTGAATACAGAATTTAGAATAGAATGTAGAACACAAAATTTAGAATATAGAATAAGAATGCTGAATATAGAATTTAGAATATAGAATGTAGAACACAGAATATAGAAAATAGAAAAGAGAATATAGAACCCAGAATTTAGAACATGGAATGCAGAACACAGAATTTAGATTATAGAATACAGAATACTTAATAAACAATTAAAAAATTGAATGTAGAGCACAGAATGTAGAATATAAAACACATAAAACTGAATATATAATTTAGAAAATAGAATGTAGAAAACAGAATAAAAAATATAGCTTAGAGAATATTGAAGCAAGATTTTGGAACATGGAAATCAGACCTCAGTATTTAGAATATAGAATACATAATACTGAATATACAATTTAGAATATAGAATGTAGAACCCAGAATTTAGAATATATAATACAGAATACTGAATATCGAATTTTGAATATAGAAAGTAGAACACAGAATATAGAATGTAGAATACAGAAAGCTGAATATAGTATTCAGAATATAGAATGTAGGACACAGTTATAGAATATAGAATATAGATAATAGAACCCAGAATTTAGAACATGGTATGCATAACACAGAAATTAGAATATATAATGCAGTATAATGATCATAGAACTTAGAACATAGAATGCAGAACACAGAATTTAGAATATGGAATACAGAATACTGAACATTTTATTTAGAATATAGAAAGTAGATCACAGAATATAGAATATAGAAGAGAGAATTTTGAATATGGAATGCAGAACACAAAATTTAGAAATTAGAATACAGAATACTGAATATAGAAGGTAGAACACAGAATATATAATGTAGAATACGGAATGCAGGATATAGAATACAGAATATAGAATTTAGAACACAGAATATAACATATGGAAAACAAAATATAGAATCCAGAATTTAGAACATGGAATGCAGAGCAGAGAATTTAGAATATAGTATAGAGATTACTGAATATAGAATTTAGAATATAGAATGTAGAACACAGAATTTAGAATATAGAATATAGATTATAGAACACAAAATATAGAACATGGAATGCAGAACACAGAATTTAGAATACAGCATACGGAATACTGAAAATAGAATTTAGAATATAGAATGTAGAACACAGAATATTGAATATATAATAAAGAATACTGAATATAGAGTTTAGAATATAGAATGTAGAACACAGAATATAGAATGTAGAATACATAATATAGAATCCAAAATAAAGGACATTCTATGCAGAACACAGAATTTAGAATATAGATTACATAATACTGAATATAGAATTTAGAATATAGAATGTAGAACACAGAATTTATAATATAGAATACAGAAAGCTGAATAAAGTATTTAGAATATAGAATGTAGAACACAGAATATAGAATATAGAATTTAGATAATAGAACCCAGAATTTAGAACATGGAATGCAGAACACAGAATTTGGAATATAGCATACAGAATAGTGCCTATAGAATTTAGAATATGGAATGTAGAACACAGAATATAGAATATAGAATACGGAATACAGAATATATAATACAGAATATAGAATGTAGAAAACAGAATATAGAATATGTAAAACAGAATACAGAACCCAGAATTTAGAACACGGAATGCAGAACACAGAATTTCGTGTATAGAACACAGAATACTGAATATAGAATTTAAAATATACAATGCTGAACACAGATTTTAGAATATAGAATACAGAATACTGAATATAGAATTTAGAACATGGAATGCAGAACACATTATTTAGAATATAGAATACAGAATACTGAATATAGAGTTAAAATATAGAATGTAGAACCCAGAATATAGAATATAGAATTGAGAATATAGTACCCAGAATTTAGAACATAGAATGCAGAAAACAGAATATAGTTTATAGAATACATAATACTAAATACAGAATTTAGAATAGAATGTAGAACACAAAATTTAGAATATAGAATAAGAATGCTGAATATAGAATTTAGAATATAGTATGTAGAACACAGAATATAGAAAATAGAAAAGAGAATATAGAACCCAGAATTTAGAACATGGAATGCAGAACACAGAATTTAGATTATAGAATACAGAATACTTAATAAACAATTAAAAAATTGAATGTAGAGCACAGAATGTAGAATATAAAACACATAAAACTGAATATATAATTTAGAAAATAGAATGTAGAAAACAGAATAAAAAATATAGCTTAGAGAATATTGAAGCCAGATTTTGGAACATGGAAATCAGACCTCAGTATTTAGAATATAGAATACATAATACTGAATATACAATTTAGAATATAGAATGTAGAACACAGAATATAGAATATAGAATTTAGATTATAGAACCCAGAATTTAGAACATGGAATGCAGAACACAGAATTTGGAATATAGCATACAGAATAGTGCCTATAGAATTTACAATATGGAATGTAGAACACAGAATATAGAATAAAGAATACGGAATGTAGAATATAGAATACAGAATATAGAATATAGGACGCAGAATATAGAATATGGAAAACAAAATACACAACCCAGAATTTAGAACATGGAATGCAGAACACAGAATATAGAATATAGAATACAGAATGCTGAATATAGAATTTAGAATATAGAATATAGAACATGGAATATAGAATATAGAATATAGAATATTAAACCCAGTATTTTGAACATGGAATGCAGAACACAGAATTTAGAATATGGAATACAGAATACTGAATATAGAATTTAGAATATAGAATGTTGAACACAGTATAAAGAATATAGAATACTGAATGCAGAATATAGAATTTAGAATATACAATGTAGAACACAGAATATAAAATATAGAAAAGAGAATATAAAATCCAGAATTTACAACAAGGTATGCAAAACACAGAATTTAGGATATGGTACACAGAATACTTAATAAACAAATGAAAATATTGAATATAGAACATAGAATGAAGAATATAAAATACATAATACTGAATATATAATTTAGAAAATACAATGTAATAAACAGAATAAAAAATATATCTTAAAGAATATTTAAGCCAGATTTTGGAACATGGAATTCAAAACTCAGAAATTCGAATATAGAATACAGAAAACTGAATACACAATTTAGAATATAGAATGTAAAACACTGAATTTAGAATATAGAATAAATAATACTGAATATAAAATTTAGAATATACATTGTAGAAAACAGAATATAGAACGTAGAAAAGAGAATTTAGAATCCACATATAAGAACATGGAATTCTGAACACAGAATTTAGAATATAGAATACATAATACTGAATATAGAATTTAGAATATAGAATGTAGAACCCAGAATTAATAATATAGAATATAGAATGCTGAATATATGATTTAGAATATAGAATGTAGAACACGGAATATAGAATATAGAATATAGAATATAGATTATAGAACACAGTATTCAGAACTTGGAATGCAGAACACAGAATTAAGAATATAGCATACCGAATACTTAATATAGAATTTAGAATATATAATGTAGAACACAGAATATTGAATATAGAATACGGAATGCCGAATATAGAATACAGAATATAGAATGTAGAAAACAGAATATAGATTATGAAAAAAAGAATACACAATAGAGAATTTAGAACATGGAATGCCGAACACAGAATTTAGAATATAGAATACAGAATACTGAACATAGAATTAAGAATATAGAATGCAGAACACAGAATTAAGAATATAGAATACAGAATACTGAATATAGAATTGAGAACATGAAATGAAGAACACAGAATATACAATATAGAATAGAGAATACTAAATTTAGAATTTAGAATATAGAAAGTAGAACACAGAATATAGAATATAGAGTAGAAAATTTAGAACATGGAATGCAGAACACAGAACTTAGAATACAGAATACAGAATACTGAATATAGAATTTGGAATATAGACTGTAGAACACAGAATATATAATGTAGAATACGGAATGCAGAATATAGAATACAGAATATAGAATTTAGAACACAGAATATAAAATATGGAAAACAGAATATAGGACCCAGAATTTAGAACAAGTTATACAGAACACAGAATTTAGAATATACTATACAGAATACTGAATATAGAATTTAGAATGTAGAATGTAGATCACAGAATATAGAATATAGATTACGGAATGCAGAATATATTATACAGAATATAGAATGTAGAACGCAGAATATAGAATATAGAATTTAGATTATAGAACACAAAATTTAGAACATGGAATGCAGAACACAGAATTTAGAATACAGCATACGGAATACTGAATATAGAATTTAGAATATAGAATGTAGAACACAGAATATTGAATATATAATAAAGAATACTGAATATAGAGTTTAGAAAATAGAATGTAGAACACAGTATATAGAATGTAGAATACATAATATAGAATCCAAAATAAAGAACATTCTATGCAGAACACAGAATTTAGAATATAGATTACATAATACTGAATATAGAATTTAGAATATAGAATGTAGAACACAGAATTTATAATATAGAATACAGAAAGCTGAATATAGTATTTAGAATATAGAATGTAGAACGCAGAATATAGAATATAGAATTTAGATTATAGAACCCAGAATTTAGAACATGGAATGCAGAATACAGATTTTGGAATATAGCATACAGAATAGTGCCTATAGAATTTAGAATATGGAATATAGAACACAGAATATAGAATATAGAATACGGAATAAAGAATATATAATACAGAATATAGAATATAGAAAACAGAATATAGAATATGGAAAACAGAATACAGAACCCAGATTTTAGAACATGGAATGCAGAACACATAATTTCGTATATAGAACACAGAATACTGAATATAAAATTTAAAATATACAATGCGGAACACAGATTTTAGAATATAGAATACAGAATACTGAATATAGAATTTAGAACATGGAATGCAGAACACATTATTTAGAATATAGAATACAGAATACTGACTATAGAATTTAGAATATAGAATGTAGAACACAGAATATAGAATATAGTATACGGAATGCAAAATATAGTATGTAGAATATAGAATGTAGAACCCAGAATATAGAATATAGAATTGAGAATCTAGAACACACAATTTATATCATGGAATGCAAAACAGAGAATTTAGATTATAGAATACATAATACTGAATATAGAATTTAGAATATAGAATGTAGAACACAAAATATAGAATATAGAATACAGAATGCTGAATATAGAATTTAGAATATACAATGAACAACACAGAATATAGAATATTGAAAAGAGAATATAGAACCCAGAATTTACAACATGGAATGCAGAACACTGAATTTAGAATATAGTATAAAGAATGCATAATAAACAATTAAAAAAATTGAATGTAGAACAGAGAATATAAAATATAATATACATAATACTGAATAAATAATTTAGAATATAGAATGTAGGACACAGTATTTAGAATATACAATACAGAATACTAAATATAGAATTTAGAATATACAATGTAGAACACAGAATTTAGAATATGCCATACAGAATACAAAATATAGGATTTAGAATATAGAATATAGAACACTGAATATAGAAAAAAGCATAGAGAATGAGGAACCCAGAATTTAGTACATGGAATCAGAACCCAGAATTATAATATAGAATACAGAACACAGAATATGGATTTTAGAATATAGAATGTAGAACATAGAGTATAGAATATAGAATACAGAGTATTGAACCCAGAAATTAGAACATGGAATGCAAAACACAGAATTAAGAACATTGAATGCAGAACAGAGTGTTTAGAATATACATTACAGAACACTGAATATAGAATTTACAATATACAATGTAGAACATAGAATTTAGAATATGGAATAAAGAATACTGAATATAGAATTTAGAATATAGAATGTAGAACACAGAATATAGAAAATAGAATAGAGAATTTAGAACACAGAATTTAGTACATGGAATCAGAACACAGAATTTAGAATATAGAATACAGAACACTGAATAAGGAATTTAGAATTTAGAACGTAGAACACAGAATATAGAATATAGAATACACAATATAGAAAACAGAATTTAGAACAAGGAATGCAGAACACAGAAATTAGAATCTAGAATACAGAACTGAATATAGAATTTATAATATAGCAAGTATAACACAGAATTTAGAATGTAGAATACGGAATGCAGAAAATAGTATACAGACTATAGAATGTAGAACTCAGAATATAGTATATGGAAAACAGAATAAAGAACCCAGAATTAAGAACATGGAAAGCAGAACACAGAATTTGGAATACAGCATACGGAATACTAAATATTGAATTTAGAATATAGAATGTAGAACACAGAATATTGAATATATAATAAAGAATACTGAATATAGAATTTAGAATATATAATGTAGAACACAGAAATTATAATATAGAATAAAGAAAGCTGAATATAGTATTTAGAATATAGAATGTAGAACACAGAATATAGAATATAGAATTTAGATTATAGAACCCAGAATTTAGAACATGGAATGCAGAACACAGAATTAAGAATATAGCATACCGAATACTTAATATATAATTTAGAATATATATTGTAGAACACAGAATATTGAATATAGAATACCGAATGCAGAATATAGAATACAGAATTTAGAATTTAGAAAACAGAATATAGATTATGAAAAAAAGAATACACAAAAGAGAATTTAGAACATGGAATGCAGAACACAGAATTTAGAATATAGAATAGAGATTACTGAACATAGAATTAAGAATATAGAATGCAGAACACAGAATTAAGAATATAGAATACAGAATACTGAATATAGAATATAGAATGCAGAACACAGAATTTAGAATATACATTAGAGAATACTGAATATAGGATTTACAACATGGAATGCAGAACACAGAATTTAGATTATAGAATAAACAATATAGATGCCGGATTATAGAACATGGAATGCAGAACACAGAATTTAGAATATGGAATACTGAATACTGAATATAGAATTTAGAATATAGAATGTAGAACACAGAATATAGAATATAGAATAGAGAATTTAGAACATGGTATGTAGAGCACAGAATTTAGATTATAGAATACATAATACTGAATATAGAATTTAGAATATAGAATTTAGAACACAAAATTTAGAAAATAGAATACAGAATACTGAATATAGAATATAGGACATGGAATGCAGAACACAGAATTTAGAATATAGAATACAGAATACTGAATATAGAATTTTGAACATGGAATGCATAACACAGAAATTAGAATATATAATGCAGTATAATGATCATACAACTTAGAACATAGAATGAAGAACACAGAATTTAGAGTATGGAATACAGAATACTGAATATAGGATTGAGAACATGGAGTGAAAAACACAGAATTTAGAATATAGAATACAGAATACTGAATACTGTATTTAGAATATAGAAAGTAGATCACAGAATATAGAATATAGAATAGAGAATTTTGAATATGGAATGCAGAACACAAAATTTAGAATATAGAATACAGAATACTGAATATAGAATTTGGAATATAGAAGGTAGAACACAGAATATATAATGTAGAATACGGAATGCAGAATATAGAATACAGAATATAGAATTTAGAACACAGAATATAATATATGGAAAACAGAATATAGAATCCAGAATTTAGAACATGGAATGCAGAGCACAGAATTTAGAATATAGTATAGAGATTACCGAATATAGAATTTAGCATAAAGAATGTAGAACACAGAATTTAGATTATAGAATACAGAATACTGAATAAATAACTTAGAATATAGAATTTAGAACACAGAATATAGAATATAGAATACGGAATGCAAAATATAGATTGTAGAATATAGAATGAAGTACGCAAAATATAGGATATAGAATAGAGAATACAGAAGCCAGAATTTAGAACATGGGATGCGGAACACAGAATTTCGAAAATAAATACGGAATACTGAATGTAGGATTTTGAATATAGAATGCAGAACACAGGATATATAATAGAGTATACAGAACCCAGAATTTAAACGTGGAATCCAGAACACAGAATTTAGAATATAGAATACTGAATAAAGGATTTTGAATATAGAATGTAGAACACAAAATAAAGAATATAGAATACGGAATGCAGAATATAGAATGTAGAATCTAGATTGAAGAATACGAAATATAGAATATAGAAAAGAGAATATACAACACAGAATTTAGAACATGCAATGCAGTACATATAATTTAGAATATAGAATAGAGAATACTGAATATAAAATTTAGAATATAGTATAGAGATTACTGAATATAGAATTTAGTATACAGAATGTAGAACACAGAATTTAGAATATAGAATACAGAATACTGAATAAATAAATTAGAATATAGAATGTAGAACACAGAATATAGAATATAGAATACGGAAGGCAAAATATAGATTGTAGAATATACAATGAAGTACGCAAAATATAGAATATAGAATAGAGAATAAAGAAGCCAGAATTTAGAACATGGAATGCAGAACACAGAATTTCGAAAATAAATACGGAATACTGAATGTAGGATTTTGAATATAGAATGCAGGACACAGGATATATAATAGAGTATACAGAACCCAGAATTTAAAACATGGAATCCGAAACACAGAATTTATTATATAGAATACAGAATACTGAATATAGGATTTAGAATATAGAATGTAGAACACAGAATAAAGAATATAGAAAACGGAAAGCAGAATATGGAATGTAGAATATAGAATGAAGAATACAAAATAGAGAATAGAGAATAGAGAATATACAACACAGAATTTAGAACATGGAATGCAGAACATAGAATTTAGAATATAGAACACTGAATACTGAATATAGAATTTAGAATATTGAATGTAGAACACAGAATATAGAATATAGTATACGGAATGCAAAATATAGTATGTAGAATATAGAATGTAGAACCCAGAATATAGAATATAGAATTGAGAATCTAGAACCCACAATTTATAACATGGAATGCAGAACAGAGAATTTAGATTATAGAATACATAATACTGAATATAGAATTTAGAATATAGAATGTAGAACACAAAATATAGAATATAGAATACAGAATCCTGAATAGAGAATTTAGAATATACAATGAAGAACACAGAATATAGAATATAGAAAAGAGAATATAGAACCCAGAATTTACAACATGGAATGTAGAACACTGAATTTAGAATATAGTATAAAGAATGTATAATAAACAATTAAAAAAATTGAATGTAGGACAGAGAATATAGAATATAGTATACATAATACTGAATAAATAATTTAGAATATAGAATGTAGAACACAGTATTTAGAATATACAATACAGAATACTAAATATAGAATTTAGAATATACAGTGTAGAACACAGAATTTAGAATATGCAATACAGAATACTAAATATAGGATTTAGAATATAGAATATAGAACACTGAATATAGAAAAAAGCATAGAGAATGAGGAACCCAGAATTTAGTACATGGAAGCAGAACCCAGAATTATAATATAGAATACAGAACACAGAATATGGAATTTAGAATATAGAATGTAGAACATAGAATATAGAATATAGAATACAGAGTATAGAACCCAGAAATTAGAACATGGAATGCAAAACACAGAATTAAGAACATTGAATGCAGAACAGAGTGTTTAGAATATACATTACAGAACACTGAATATAGAATTTACAATATACAATGTACAACATAGAATTTAGAATATGGAATAAAGAATACTGAATATAGAATTTAGAATATAGAATGTAGAACACAGAATATAGAAAATAGAATAGAAAACTTAGAACACAGAATTTAGTACATGGAATCAGAACACAGAATTTAGAATATAGAATACAGAACACTGAATATGGAATTTAGAATTTAGAACGTAGAACACAGAATATAGAATATAGAATACACAATATAGAACCCAGAATTTAGAACAAGGAATGCAGAACACAGAATTTAGAATCTAGAATACAGAACTGAATATAGAATTTATAATATAGCAAGTATAACACAGAATTTAGAATGTAGAATACGGAATGCAGAAAATAGTATACAGACTATAGAATGTAGAACTCAGAATATAGTATATGGAAAACAGAATTAAGAACCCAGAATTTAGAACATGGAATGCAGAACACAGAATTTGGAATACAGCATACGGAATACTAAATATAGAATTTAGAATATGGAATGTAGAACACAGAATATTTAATATATAATAAAGAATACTGAATATAGAGTTTAGAATATAGAATGTAGAACACAGAATATAGAATGTAGAATACATAATATAGAATCCAAAATAAAGAACATTCTATGCAGAACACAGAATTTAGAATATAGATTACATAATACTGAATATAGAATTTAGAATATAGAATGTAGAACACAGAATTTATAATATAGAATACAGAAAGCTGAATATAGTATTTAGAATATAGAATGTAGAACGCAGAATATAGAATATAGAATTTAGATTATAGAACCCAGAATTTAGAACATGGAATGCAGAATACAGATTTTGGAATATAGCATACAGAATAGTGCCTATAGAATTTAGAATATGGAATATAGAACACAGAATATAGAATATAGAATACGGAATAAAGAATATATAATACAGAATATAGAATATAGAAAACAGAATATAGAATATGGAAAACAGAATACAGAACCCAGATTTTAGAACATGGAATGCAGAACACATAATTTCGTATATAGAACACAGAATACTGAATATAGAATTTAAAATATACAATGCGGAACACAGATTTTAGAATATAGAATACAGAATACTGAATATAGAATTTAGAACATGGAATGCAGAACACATTATTTAGAATATAGAATACAGAATACTGACTATAGAATTTAGAATATAGAATGTAGAACACAGAATATAGAATATAGTATACGGAATGCAAAATATAGTATGTAGAATATAGAATGTAGAACCCAGAATATAGAATATAGAATTGAGAATCTAGAACACACAATTTATATCATGGAATGCAAAACAGAGAATTTAGATTATAGAATACATAATACTGAATATAGAATTTAGAATATAGAATGTAGAACACAAAATATAGAATATAGAATACAGAATGCTGAATATAGAATTTAGAATATACAATGAACAACACAGAATATAGAATATTGAAAAGAGAATATAGAACCCAGAATTTACAACATGGAATGCAGAACACTGAATTTAGAATATAGTATAAAGAATGCATAATAAACAATTAAAAAAATTGAATGTAGAACAGAGAATATAAAATATAATATACATAATACTGAATAAATAATTTAGAATATAGAATGTAGGACACAGTATTTAGAATATACAATACAGAATACTAAATATAGAATTTAGAATATACAATGTAGAACACAGAATTTAGAATATGCCATACAGAATACAAAATATAGGATTTAGAATATAGAATATAGAACACTGAATATAGAAAAAAGCATAGAGAATGAGGAACCCAGAATTTAGTACATGGAATCAGAACCCAGAATTATAATATAGAATACAGAACACAGAATATGGATTTTAGAATATAGAATGTAGAACATAGAGTATAGAATATAGAATACAGAGTATTGAACCCAGAAATTAGAACATGGAATGCAAAACACAGAATTAAGAACATTGAATGCAGAACAGAGTGTTTAGAATATACATTACAGAACACTGAATATAGAATTTACAATATACAATGTAGAACATAGAATTTAGAATATGGAATAAAGAATACTGAATATAGAATTTAGAATATAGAATGTAGAACACAGAATATAGAAAATAGAATAGAGAATTTAGAACACAGAATTTAGTACATGGAATCAGAACACAGAATTTAGAATATAGAATACAGAACACTGAATAAGGAATTTAGAATTTAGAACGTAGAACACAGAATATAGAATATAGAATACACAATATAGAAAACAGAATTTAGAACAAGGAATGCAGAACACAGAAATTAGAATCTAGAATACAGAACTGAATATAGAATTTATAATATAGCAAGTATAACACAGAATTTAGAATGTAGAATACGGAATGCAGAAAATAGTATACAGACTATAGAATGTAGAACTCAGAATATAGTATATGGAAAACAGAATAAAGAACCCAGAATTAAGAACATGGAAAGCAGAACACAGAATTTGGAATACAGCATACGGAATACTAAATATTGAATTTAGAATATAGAATGTAGAACACAGAATATTGAATATATAATAAAGAATACTGAATATAGAATTTAGAATATATAATGTAGAACACAGAAATTATAATATAGAATAAAGAAAGCTGAATATAGTATTTAGAATATAGAATGTAGAACACAGAATATAGAATATAGAATTTAGATTATAGAACCCAGAATTTAGAACATGGAATGCAGAACACAGAATTAAGAATATAGCATACCGAATACTTAATATATAATTTAGAATATATATTGTAGAACACAGAATATTGAATATAGAATACCGAATGCAGAATATAGAATACAGAATTTAGAATTTAGAAAACAGTATATAGATTATGAAAAAAAGAATACACAAAAGAGAATTTAGAACATGGAATGCAGAACACAGAATTTAGAATATAGAATAGAGATTACTGAACATAGAATTAAGAATATAGAATGCAGAACACAGAATTAAGAATATAGAATACAGAATACTGAATATAGAATATAGAATGCAGAACACAGAATTTAGAATATACATTAGAGAATACTGAATATAGGATTTACAACATGGAATGCAGAACACAGAATTTAGATTATAGAATAAACAATATAGATGCCGGATTATAGAACATGGAATGCAGAACACAGAATTTAGAATATGGAATACTGAATACTGAATATAGAATTTAGAATATAGAATGTAGAACACAGAATATAGAATATAGAATAGAGAATTTAGAACATGGTATGTAGAGCACAGAATTTAGATTATAGAATACATAATACTGAATATAGAATTTAGAATATAGAATTTAGAACACAAAATTTAGAAAATAGAATACAGAATACTGAATATAGAATATAGGACATGGAATGCAGAACACAGAATTTAGAATATAGAATACAGAATACTGAATATAGAATTTTGAACATGGAATGCATAACACAGAAATTAGAATATATAATGCAGTATAATGATCATACAACTTAGAACATAGAATGAAGAACACAGAATTTAGAGTATGGAATACAGAATACTGAATATAGGATTGAGAACATGGAGTGAAAAACACAGAATTTAGAATATAGAATACAGAATACTGAATATTGTATTTAGAATATAGAAAGTAGATCACAGAATATAGAATATAGAATAGAGAATTTTGAATATGGAATGCAGAACACAAAATTTAGAATATAGAATACAGAATACTGAATATAGAATTTGGAATATAGAAGGTAGAACACAGAATATATAATGTAGAATACGGAATGCAGAATATAGAATACAGAATATAGAATTTAGAACACAGAATATAATATATGGAAAACAGAATATAGAATCCAGAATTTAGAACATGGAATGCAGAGCACAGAATTTAGAATATAGTATAGAGATTACCGAATATAGAATTTAGCATAAAGAATGTAGAACACAGAATTTAGATTATAGAATACAGAATACTGAATAAATAACTTAGAATATAGAATTTAGAACACAGAATATAGAATATAGAATACGGAATGCAAAATATAGATTGTAGAATATAGAATGAAGTACGCAAAATATAGGATATAGAATAGAGAATACAGAAGCCAGAATTTAGAACATGGGATGCGGAACACAGAATTTCGAAAATAAATACGGAATACTGAATGTAGGATTTTGAATATAGAATGCAGAACACAGGATATATAATAGAGTATACAGAACCCAGAATTTAAACGTGGAATCCAGAACACAGAATTTAGAATATAGAATACTGAATAAAGGATTTTGAATATAGAATGTAGAACACAAAATAAAGAATATAGAATACGGAATGCAGAATATAGAATGTAGAATCTAGATTGAAGAATACGAAATATAGAATATAGAAAAGAGAATATACAACACAGAATTTAGAACATGCAATGCAGTACATATAATTTAGAATATAGAATAGAGAATACTGAATATAAAATTTAGAATATAGTATAGAGATTACTGAATATAGAATTTAGTATACAGAATGTAGAACACAGAATTTAGAATATAGAATACAGAATACTGAATAAATAAATTAGAATATAGAATGTAGAACACAGAATATAGAATATAGAATACGGAAGGCAAAATATAGATTGTAGAATATACAATGAAGTACGCAAAATATAGAATATAGAATAGAGAATAAAGAAGCCAGAATTTAGAACATGGAATGCAGAACACAGAATTTCGAAAATAAATACGGAATACTGAATGTAGGATTTTGAATATAGAATGCAGGACACAGGATATATAATAGAGTATACAGAACCCACAATTTAAAACATGGAATCCGGAACACAGAATTTATTATATAGAATACAGAATACTGAATATAGGATTTAGAATATAGAATGTAGAACACAGAATAAAGAATATAGAAAACGGAATGCAGAATATGGAATGTAGAATATAGAATGAAGAATACAAAATAGAGAATAGAGAATAGAGAATATACAACACAGAATTTAGAACATGGAATGCAGAACATAGAATTTAGAATATAGAACACTGAATACTGAATATAGAATTTAGAATATTGAATGTAGAACACAGAATATAGAATATAGTATACGGAATGCAAAATATAGTATGTAGAATATAGAATGTAGAACCCAGAATATAGAATATAGAATTGAGAATCTAGAACCCACAATTTATAACATGGAATGCAGAACAGAGAATTTAGATTATAGAATACATAATACTGAATATAGAATTTAGAATATAGAATGTAGAACACAAAATATAGAATATAGAATACAGAATGCTGAATAGAGAATTTAGAATATACAATGAAGAACACAGAATATAGAATATAGAAAAGAGAATATAGAACCCAGAATTTACAACATGGAATGTAGAACACTGAATTTAGAATATAGTATAAAGAATGTATAATAAACAATTAAAAAAATTGAATGTAGGACAGAGAATATAGAATATAGTATACATAATACTGAATAAATAATTTAGAATATAGAATGTAGAACACAGTATTTAGAATATACAATACAGAATACTAAATATAGAATTTAGAATATACAGTGTAGAACACAGAATTTAGAATATGCAATACAGAATACTAAATATAGGATTTAGAATATAGAATATAGAACACTGAATATAGAAAAAAGCATAGAGAATGAGGAACCCAGAATTTAGTACATGGAAGCAGAACCCAGAATTATAATATAGAATACAGAACACAGAATATGGAATTTAGAATATAGAATGTAGAACATAGAATATAGAATATAGAATACAGAGTATAGAACCCAGAAATTAGAACATGGAATGCAAAACACAGAATTAAGAACATTGAATGCAGAACAGAGTGTTTAGAATATACATTACAGAACACTGAATATAGAATTTACAATATACAATGTACAACATAGAATTTAGAATATGGAATAAAGAATACTGAATATAGAATTTAGAATATAGAATGTAGAACACAGAATATAGAAAATAGAATAGAAAACTTAGAACACAGAATTTAGTACATGGAATCAGAACACAGAATTTAGAATATAGAATACAGAACACTGAATATGGAATTTAGAATTTAGAACGTAGAACACAGAATATAGAATATAGAATACACAATATAGAACCCAGAATTTAGAACAAGGAATGCAGAACACAGAATTTAGAATCTAGAATACAGAACTGAATATAGAATTTATAATATAGCAAGTATAACACAGAATTTAGAATGTAGAATACGGAATGCAGAAAATAGTATACAGACTATAGAATGTAGAACTCAGAATATAGTATATGGAAAACAGAATTAAGAACCCAGAATTTAGAACATGGAATGCAGAACACAGAATTTGGAATACAGCATACGGAATACTAAATATAGAATTTAGAATATGGAATGTAGAACACAGAATATTGAATATATAATAAAGAATACTGAATATAGAGTTTAGAATATAGAATGTAGAACACAGAATATAGAATGTAGAATACATAATATAGAATCCAAAATAAAGAACATTCTATGCAGAACACAGAATTTAGAATATAGATTACATAATACTGAATATAGAATTTAGAATATAGAATGTAGAACACAGAATTTATAATATAGAATACAGAAAGCTGAATATAGTATTTAGAATATAGAATGTAGAACGCAGAATATAGAATATAGAATTTAGATTATAGAACCCAGAATTTAGAACATGGAATGCAGAATACAGATTTTGGAATATAGCATACAGAATAGTGCCTATAGAATTTAGAATATGGAATATAGAACACAGAATATAGAATATAGAATACGGAATAAAGAATATATAATACAGAATATAGAATATAGAAAACAGAATATAGAATATGGAAAACAGAATACAGAACCCAGATTTTAGAACATGGAATGCAGAACACATAATTTCGTATATAGAACACAGAATACTGAATATAGAATTTAAAATATACAATGCGGAACACAGATTTTAGAATATAGAATACAGAATACTGAATATAGAATTTAGAACATGGAATGCAGAACACATTATTTAGAATATAGAATACAGAATACTGACTATAGAATTTAGAATATAGAATGTAGAACACAGAATATAGAATATAGTATACGGAATGCAAAATATAGTATGTAGAATATAGAATGTAGAACCCAGAATATAGAATATAGAATTGAGAATCTAGAACACACAATTTATATCATGGAATGCAAAACAGAGAATTTAGATTATAGAATACATAATACTGAATATAGAATTTAGAATATAGAATGTAGAACACAAAATAGAGAATATAGAATACAGAATGCTGAATATAGAATTTAGAATATACAATAAACAACACAGAATATAGAATATTGAAAAGAGAATATAGAACCCAGAATTTACAACATGGAATGCAGAACACTGAATTTAGAATATAGTATAAAGAATGCATAATAAACAATTTAAAAAATTGAATGTAGAACAGAGAATATAAAATATAATATACATAATACTGAATAAATAATTTAGAATATAGAATGTAGGACACAGTATTTAGAATATACAATACAGAATACTAAATATAGAATTTAGAATATACAATGTAGAACACAGAATTTAGAATATGCCATACAGAATACAAAATATAGGATTTAGAATATAGAATATAGAACACTGAATATAGAAAAAAGCATAGAGAATGAGGAACCCAGAATTTAGTACATGGAATCAGAACCCAGAATTATAATATAGAATACAGAACACAGAATATGGATTTTAGAATATAGAATGTAGAACATAGAATATAGAATATAGAATACAGAGTATTGAACCCAGAAATTAGAACATGGAATGCAAAACACAGAATTAAGAACATTGAATGCAGAACAGAGTGTTTAGAATATACATTACAGAACACTGAATATAGAATTTACAATATACAATGTAGAACATAGAATTTAGAATATGGAATAAAGAATACTGAATATAGAATTTAGAATATAGAATGTAGAACACAGAATATAGAAAATAGAATAGAGAATTTAGAACACAGAATTTAGTACATGGAATCAGAACACAGAATTTAGAATATAGAATACAGAACACTGAATAAGGAATTTAGAATTTAGAACGTAGAACACAGAATATAGAATATAGAATACACAATATAGAAAACAGAATTTAGAACAAGGAATGCAGAACACAGAAATTAGAATCTAGAATACAGAACTGAATATAGAATTTATAATATAGCAAGTATAACACAGAATTTAGAATGTAGAATACGGAATGCAGAAAATAGTATACAGACTATAGAATGTAGAACTCAGAATATAGTATATGGAAAACAGAATAAAGAACCCAGAATTAAGAACAAGGAAAGCAGAACACAGAATTTGGAATACAGCATACGGAATACTAAATATTGAATTTAGAATATAGAATGTAGAACACAGAATATTGAATATATAATAAAGAATACTGAATATAGAATTTAGAATATATAATGTAGAACACAGAAATTATAATATAGAAAAAAGAAAGCTGAATATAGTATTTAGAATATAGAATGTAGAACACAGAATATAGAATATAGAATTTAGATTATAGAACCCAGAATTTAGAACATGGAATGCAGAACACAGAATTAAGAATATAGCATACCGAATACATAATATATAATTTAGAATATATATTGTAGAACACAGAATATTGAATATAGAATACCGAATGCAGAATATAGAATACAGAATTTAGAATTTAGAAAACAGAATATAGATTATGAAAAAAAGAATACACAAAAGAGAATTTAGAACATGGAATGCAGAACACAGAATTTAGAATATAGAATAGAGATTACTGAACATAGAATTAAGAATATAGAATGCAGAACACAGAATTAAGAATATAGAATACAGAATACTGAATATAGAATATAGAATGCAGAACACAGAATTTAGAATATACATTAGAGAATACTGAATATAGGATTTACAACATGGAATGCAGAACACAGAATTTAGATTATAGAATAAACAATATAGATGCCGGATTATAGAACATGGAATGCAGAACACAGAATTTAGAATATGGAATACTGAATACTGAATATAGAATTTAGAATATAGAATGTAGAACACAGAATATAGAATATAGAATAGAGAATTTAGAACATGGTATGTAGAGCACAGAATTTAGATTATAGAATACATAATACTGAATATAGAATTTAGAATATAGAATTTAGAACACAAAATTTAGAAAATAGAATACAGAATACTGAATATAGAGTATAGGACATGGAATGCAGAACACAGAATTTAGAATATAGAATACAGAATACTGAATATAGAATTTTGAACATGGAATGCATAACACAGAAATTAGAATATATAATGCAGTATAATGATCATACAACTTAGAACATAGAATGAAGAACACAGAATTTAGAGTATGGAATACAGAATACTGAATATAGGATTGAGAACATGGAGTGAAAAACACAGAATTTAGAATATAGAATACAGAATACTGAATACTGTATTTAGAATATAGAAAGTAGATCACAGAATATAGAATATAGAATAGAGAATTTTGAATATGGAATGCAGAACACAAAATTTAGAATATAGAATACAGAATACTGAATATAGAATTTGGAATATAGAAGGTAGAACACAGAATATATAATGTAGAATACGGAATGCAGAATATAGAATACAGAATATAGAATTTAGAACACAGAATATAATATATGGAAAACAGAATATAGAATCCAGAATTTAGAACATGGAATGCAGAGCACAGAATTTAGAATATAGTATAGAGATTACCGAATATAGAATTTAGCATAAAGAATGTAGAACACAGAATTTAGATTATAGAATACAGAATACTGAATAAATAACTTAGAATATAGAATTTAGAACACAGAATATAGAATATAGAATACGGAATGCAAAATATAGATTGTAGAATATAGAATGAAGTACGCAAAATATAGGATATAGAATAGAGAATACAGAAGCCAGAATTTAGAACATGGGATGCGGAACACAGAATTTCGAAAATAAATACGGAATACTGAATGTAGGATTTTGAATATAGAATGCAGAACACAGGATATATAATAGAGTATACAGAACCCAGAATTTAAACGTGGAATCCAGAACACAGAATTTAGAATATAGAATACTGAATAAAGGATTTTGAATATAGAATGTAGAACACAAAATAAAGAATATAGAATACGGAATGCAGAATATAGAATGTAGAATCTAGATTGAAGAATACGAAATATAGAATATAGAAAAGAGAATATACAACACAGAATTTAGAACATGCAATGCAGTACATATAATTTAGAATATAGAATAGAGAATACTGAATATAAAATTTAGAATATAGTATAGAGATTACTGAATATAGAATTTAGTATACAGAATGTAGAACACAGAATTTAGAATATAGAATACAGAATACTGAATAAATAAATTAGAATATAGAATGTAGAACACAGAATATAGAATATAGAATACGGAAGGCAAAATATAGATTGTAGAATATACAATGAAGTACGCAAAATATAGAATATAGAATAGAGAATAAAGAAGCCAGAATTTAGAACATGGAATGCAGAACACAGAATTTCGAAAATAAATACGGAATACTGAATGTAGGATTTTGAATATAGAATGCAGGACACAGGATATATAATAGAGTATACAGAACCCAGAATTTAAAACATGGAATCCGAAACACAGAATTTATTATATAGAATACAGAATACTGAATATAGGATTTAGAATATAGAATGTAGAACACAGAATAAAGAATATAGAAAACGGAATGCAGAATATGGAATGTAGAATATAGAATGAAGAATACAAAATAGAGAATAGAGAATAGAGAATATACAACACAGAATTTAGAACATGGAATGCAGAACATAGAATTTAGAATATAGAACACTGAATACTGAATATAGAATTTAGAATATTGAATGTAGAACACAGAATATAGAATATAGTATACGGAATGCAAAATATAGTGTGTAGAATATAGAATGTAGAACCCAGAATATAGAATATAGAATTGAGAATCTAGAACCCACAATTTATAACATGGAATGCAGAACAGAGAATTTAGATTATAGAATACATAATACTGAATATAGAATTTAGAATATAGAATGTAGAACACAAAATATAGAATATAGAATACAGAATGCTGAATAGAGAATTTAGAATATACAATGAAGAACACAGAATATAGAATATAGAAAAGAGAATATAGAACCCAGAATTTACAACATGGAATGTAGAACACTGAATTTAGAATATAGTATAAAGAATGTATAATAAACAATTAAAAAAATTGAATGTAGGACAGAGAATATAGAATATAGTATACATAATACTGAATAAATAATTTAGAATATAGAATGTAGAACACAGTATTTAGAATATACAATACAGAATACTAAATATAGAATTTAGAATATACAGTGTAGAACACAGAATTTAGAATATGCAATACAGAATACTAAATATAGGATTTAGAATATAGAATATAGAACACTGAATATAGAAAAAAGCATAGAGAATGAGGAACCCAGAATTTAGTACATGGAAGCAGAACCCAGAATTATAATATAGAATACAGAACACAGAATATGGAATTTAGAATATAGAATGTAGAACATAGAATATAGAATATAGAATACAGAGTATAGAACCCAGAAATTAGAACATGGAATGCAAAACACAGAATTAAGAACATTGAATGCAGAACAGAGTGTTTAGAATATACATTACAGAACACTGAATATAGAATTTACAATATACAATGTACAACATAGAATTTAGAATATGGAATAAAGAATACTGAATATAGAATTTAGAATATAGAATGTAGAACACAGAATATAGAAAATAGAATAGAAAACTTAGAACACAGAATTTAGTTCATGGAATCAGAACACAGAATTTAGAATATAGAATACAGAACACTGAATATGGAATTTAGAATTTAGAACGTAGAACACAGAATATAGAATATAGAATACACAATATAGAACCCAGAATTTAGAACAAGGAATGCAGAACACAGAATTTAGAATCTAGAATACAGAACTGAATATAGAATTTATAATATAGCAAGTATAACACAGAATTTAGAATGTAGAATACGGAATGCAGAAAATAGTATACAGACTATAGAATGTAGAACTCAGAATATAGTATATGGAAAACAGAATTAAGAACCCAGAATTTAGAACATGGAATGCAGAACACAGAATTTGGAATACAGCATACGGAATACTAAATATAGAATTTAGAATATGGAATGTAGAACACAGAATATTGAATATATAATAAAGAATACTGAACATAGAGTTTAGAATATAGAATGTAGAACACAGAATATAGAATGTAGAATACATAATATAGAATCCAAAATAAAGAACATTCTATGCAGAACACAGAATTTAGAATATAGATTACATAATACTGAATATAGAATTTAGAATATAGAATGTAGAACACAGAATTTATAATATAGAATACAGAAAGCTGAATATAGTATTTAGAATATAGAATGTAGAACGCAGAATATAGAATATAGAATTTAGATTATAGAACCCAGAATTTAGAACATGGAATGCAGAATACAGATTTTGGAATATAGCATACAGAATAGTGCCTATAGAATTTAGAATATGGAATATAGAACACAGAATATAGAATATAGAATACGGAATAAAGAATATATAATACAGAATATAGAATATAGAAAACAGAATATAGAATATGGAAAACAGAATACAGAACCCAGATTTTAGAACATGGAATGCAGAACACATAATTTCGTATATAGAACACAGAATACTGAATATAGAATTTAAAATATACAATGCGGAACACAGATTTTAGAATATAGAATACAGAATACTGAATATAGAATTTAGAACATGGAATGCAGAACACATTATTTAGAATATAGAATACAGAATACTGACTATAGAATTTAGAATATAGAATGTAGAACACAGAATATAGAATATAGTATACGGAATGCAAAATATAGTATGTAGAATATAGAATGTAGAACCCAGAATATAGAATATAGAATTGAGAATCTAGAACACACAATTTATATCATGGAATGCAAAACAGAGAATTTAGATTATAGAATACATAATACTGAATATAGAATTTAGAATATAGAATGTAGAACACAAAATATAGAATATAGAATACAGAATGCTGAATATAGAATTTAGAATATACAATGAACAACACAGAATATAGAATATTGAAAAGAGAATATAGAACCCAGAATTTACAACATGGAATGCAGAACACTGAATTTAGAATATAGTATAAAGAATGCATAATAAACAATTAAAAAAATTGAATGTAGAACAGAGAATATAAAATATAATATACATAATACTGAATAAATAATTTAGAATATAGAATGTAGGACACAGTATTTAGAATATACAATACAGAATACTAAATATAGAATTTAGAATATACAATGTAGAACACAGAATTTAGAATATGCCATACAGAATACAAAATATAGGATTTAGAATATAGAATATAGAACACTGAATATAGAAAAAAGCATAGAGAATGAGGAACCCAGAATTTAGTACATGGAATCAGAACCCAGAATTATAATATAGAATACAGAACACAGAATATGGATTTTAGAATATAGAATGTAGAACATAGAGTATAGAATATAGAATACAGAGTATTGAACCCAGAAATTAGAACATGGAATGCAAAACACAGAATTAAGAACATTGAATGCAGAACAGAGTGTTTAGAATATACATTACAGAACACTGAATATAGAATTTACAATATACAATGTAGAACATAGAATTTAGAATATGGAATAAAGAATACTGAATATAGAATTTAGAATATAGAATGTAGAACACAGAATATAGAAAATAGAATAGAGAATTTAGAACACAGAATTTAGTACATGGAATCAGAACACAGAATTTAGAATATAGAATACAGAACACTGAATAAGGAATTTAGAATTTAGAACGTAGAACACAGAATATAGAATATAGAATACACAATATAGAAAACAGAATTTAGAACAAGGAATGCAGAACACAGAAATTAGAATCTAGAATACAGAACTGAATATAGAATTTATAATATAGCAAGTATAACACAGAATTTAGAATGTAGAATACGGAATGCAGAAAATAGTATACAGACTATAGAATGTAGAACTCAGAATATAGTATATGGAAAACAGAATAAAGAACCCAGAATTAAGAACATGGAAAGCAGAACACAGAATTTGGAATACAGCATACGGAATACTAAATATTGAATTTAGAATATAGAATGTAGAACACAGAATATTGAATATATAATAAAGAATACTGAATATAGAATTTAGAATATATAATGTAGAACACAGAAATTATAATATAGAATAAAGAAAGCTGAATATAGTATTTAGAATATAGAATGTAGAACACAGAATATAGAATATAGAATTTAGATTATAGAACCCAGAATTTAGAACATGGAATGCAGAACACAGAATTAAGAATATAGCATACCGAATACTTAATATATAATTTAGAATATATATTGTAGAACACAGAATATTGAATATAGAATACCGAATGCAGAATATAGAATACAGAATTTAGAATTTAGAAAACAGAATATAGATTATGAAAAAAAGAATACACAAAAGAGAATTTAGAACATGGAATGCAGAACACAGAATTTAGAATATAGAATAGAGATTACTGAACATAGAATTAAGAATATAGAATGCAGAACACAGAATTAAGAATATAGAATACAGAATACTGAATATAGAATATAGAATGCAGAACACAGAATTTAGAATATACATTAGAGAATACTGAATATAGGATTTACAACATGGAATGCAGAACACAGAATTTAGATTATAGAATAAACAATATAGATGCCGGATTATAGAACATGGAATGCAGAACACAGAATTTAGAATATGGAATACTGAATACTGAATATAGAATTTAGAATATAGAATGTAGAACACAGAATATAGAATATAGAATAGAGAATTTAGAACATGGTATGTAGAGCACAGAATTTAGATTATAGAATACATAATACTGAATATAGAATTTAGAATATAGAATTTAGAACACAAAATTTAGAAAATAGAATACAGAATACTGAATATAGAATATAGGACATGGAATGCAGAACACAGAATTTAGAATATAGAATACAGAATACTGAATATAGAATTTTGAACATGGAATGCATAACACAGAAATTAGAATATATAATGCAGTATAATGATCATACAACTTAGAACATAGAATGAAGAACACAGAATTTAGAGTATGGAATACAGAATACTGAATATAGGATTGAGAACATGGAGTGAAAAACACAGAATTTAGAATATAGAATACAGAATACTGAATACTGTATTTAGAATATAGAAAGTAGATCACAGAATATAGAATATAGAATAGAGAATTTTGAATATGGAATGCAGAACACAAAATTTAGAATATAGAATACAGAATACTGAATATAGAATTTGGAATATAGAAGGTAGAACACAGAATATATAATGTAGAATACGGAATGCAGAATATAGAATACAGAATATAGAATTTAGAACACAGAATATAATATATGGAAAACAGAATATAGAATCCAGAATTTAGAACATGGAATGCAGAGCACAGAATTTAGAATATAGTATAGAGATTACCGAATATAGAATTTAGCATAAAGAATGTAGAACACAGAATTTAGATTATAGAATACAGAATACTGAATAAATAACTTAGAATATAGAATTTAGAACACAGAATATAGAATATAGAATACGGAATGCAAAATATAGATTGTAGAATATAGAATGAAGTACGCAAAATATAGGATATAGAATAGAGAATACAGAAGCCAGAATTTAGAACATGGGATGCGGAACACAGAATTTCGAAAATAAATACGGAATACTGAATGTAGGATTTTGAATATAGAATGCAGAACACAGGATATATAATAGAGTATACAGAACCCAGAATTTAAACGTGGAATCCAGAACACAGAATTTAGAATATAGAATACTGAATAAAGGATTTTGAATATAGAATGTAGAACACAAAATAAAGAATATAGAATACGGAATGCAGAATATAGAATGTAGAATCTAGATTGAAGAATACGAAATATAGAATATAGAAAAGAGAATATACAACACAGAATTTAGAACATGCAATGCAGTACATATAATTTAGAATATAGAATAGAGAATACTGAATATAAAATTTAGAATATAGTATAGAGATTACTGAATATAGAATTTAGTATACAGAATGTAGAACACAGAATTTAGAATATAGAATACAGAATACTGAATAAATAAATTAGAATATAGAATGTAGAACACAGAATATAGAATATAGAATACGGAAGGCAAAATATAGATTGTAGAATATACAATGAAGTACGCAAAATATAGAATATAGAATAGAGAATAAAGAAGCCAGAATTTAGAACATGGAATGCAGAACACAGAATTTCGAAAATAAATACGGAATACTGAATGTAGGATTTTGAATATAGAATGCAGGACACAGGATATATAATAGAGTATACAGAACCCAGAATTTAAAACATGGAATCCGAAACACAGAATTTATTATATAGAATACAGAATACTGAATATAGGATTTAGAATATAGAATGTAGAACACAGAATAAAGAATATAGAAAACGGAATGCAGAATATGGAATGTAGAATATAGAATGAAGAATACAAAATAGAGAATAGAGAATAGAGAATATACAACACAGAATTTAGAACATGGAATGCAGAACATAGAATTTAGAATATAGAACACTGAATACTGAATATAGAATTTAGAATATTGAATGTAGAACACAGAATATAGAATATAGTATACGGAATGCAAAATATAGTATGTAGAATATAGAATGTAGAACCCAGAATATAGAATATAGAATTGAGAATCTAGAACCCACAATTTATAACATGGAATGCAGAACAGAGAATTTAGATTATAGAATACATAATACTGAATATAGAATTTAGAATATAGAATGTAGAACACAAAATATAGAATATAGAATACAGAATGCTGAATAGAGAATTTAGAATATACAATGAAGAACACAGAATATAGAATATAGAAAAGAGAATATAGAACCCAGAATTTACAACATGGAATGTAGAACACTGAATTTAGAATATAGTATAAAGAATGTATAATAAACAATTAAAAAAATTGAATGTAGGACAGAGAATATAGAATATAGTATACATAATACTGAATAAATAATTTAGAATATAGAATGTAGAACACAGTATTTAGAATATACAATACAGAATACTAAATATAGAATTTAGAATATACAGTGTAGAACACAGAATTTAGAATATGCAATACAGAATACTAAATATAGGATTTAGAATATAGAATATAGAACACTGAATATAGAAAAAAGCATAGAGAATGAGGAACCCAGAATTTAGTACATGGAAGCAGAACCCAGAATTATAATATAGAATACAGAACACAGAATATGGAATTTAGAATATAGAATGTAGAACATAGAATATAGAATATAGAATACAGAGTATAGAACCCAGAAATTAGAACATGGAATGCAAAACACAGAATTAAGAACATTGAATGCAGAACAGAGTGTTTAGAATATACATTACAGAACACTGAATATAGAATTTACAATATACAATGTACAACATAGAATTTAGAATATGGAATAAAGAATACTGAATATAGAATTTAGAATATAGAATGTAGAACACAGAATATAGAAAATAGAATAGAAAACTTAGAACACAGAATTTAGTACATGGAATCAGAACACAGAATTTAGAATATAGAATACAGAACACTGAATATGGAATTTAGAATTTAGAACGTAGAACACAGAATATAGAATATAGAATACACAATATAGAACCCAGAATTTAGAACAAGGAATGCAGAACACAGAATTTAGAATCTAGAATACAGAACTGAATATAGAATTTATAATATAGCAAGTATAACACAGAATTTAGAATGTAGAATACGGAATGCAGAAAATAGTATACAGACTATAGAATGTAGAACTCAGAATATAGTATATGGAAAACAGAATTAAGAACCCAGAATTTAGAACATGGAATGCAGAACACAGAATTTGGAATACAGCATACGGAATACTAAATATAGAATTTAGAATATGGAATGTAGAACACAGAATATTGAATATATAATAAAGAATACTGAATATAGGGTTTAGAATATAGAATGTAGAACACAGAATATAGAATGTAGAATACATAATATAGAATCCAAAATAAAGAACATTCTATGCAGAACACAGAATTTAGAATATAGATTACATAATACTGAATATAGAATTTAGAATATAGAATGTAGAACACAGAATTTATAATATAGAATACAGAAAGCTGAATATAGTATTTAGAATATAGAATGTAGAACGCAGAATATAGAATATAGAATTTAGATTATAGAACCCAGAATTTAGAACATGGAATGCAGAATACAGATTTTGGAATATAGCATACAGAATAGTGCCTATAGAATTTAGAATATGGAATATAGAACACAGAATATAGAATATAGAATACGGAATAAAGAATATATAATACAGAATATAGAATATAGAAAACAGAATATAGAATATGGAAAACAGAATACAGAACCCAGATTTTAGAACATGGAATGCAGAACACATAATTTCGTATATAGAACACAGAATACTGAATATAGAATTTAAAATATACAATGCGGAACACAGATTTTAGAATATAGAATACAGAATACTGAATATAGAATTTAGAACATGGAATGCAGAACACATTATTTAGAATATAGAATACAGAATACTGACTATAGAATTTAGAATATAGAATGTAGAACACAGAATATAGAATATAGTATACGGAATGCAAAATATAGTATGTAGAATATAGAATGTAGAACCCAGAATATAGAATATAGAATTGAGAATCTAGAACACACAATTTATATCATGGAATGCAAAACAGAGAATTTAGATTATAGAATACATAATACTGAATATAGAATTTAGAATATAGAATGTAGAACACAAAATAGAGAATATAGAATACAGAATGCTGAATATAGAATTTAGAATATACAATAAACAACACAGAATATAGAATATTGAAAAGAGAATATAGAACCCAGAATTTACAACATGGAATGCAGAACACTGAATTTAGAATATAGTATAAAGAATGCATAATAAACAATTTAAAAAATTGAATGTAGAACAGAGAATATAAAATATAATATACATAATACTGAATAAATAATTTAGAATATAGAATGTAGGACACAGTATTTAGAATATACAATACAGAATACTAAATATAGAATTTAGAATATACAATGTAGAACACAGAATTTAGAATATGCCATACAGAATACAAAATATAGGATTTAGAATATAGAATATAGAACACTGAATATAGAAAAAAGCATAGAGAATGAGGAACCCAGAATTTAGTACATGGAATCAGAACCCAGAATTATAATATAGAATACAGAACACAGAATATGGATTTTAGAATATAGAATGTAGAACATAGAATATAGAATATAGAATACAGAGTATTGAACCCAGAAATTAGAACATGGAATGCAAAACACAGAATTAAGAACATTGAATGCAGAACAGAGTGTTTAGAATATACATTACAGAACACTGAATATAGAATTTACAATATATAATGTAGAACATAGAATTTAGAATATGGAATAAAGAATACTGAATATAGAATTTAGAATATAGAATGTAGAACACAGAATATAGAAAATAGAATAGAGAATTTAGAACACAGAATTTAGTACATGGAATCAGAACACAGAATTTAGAATATAGAATACAGAACACTGAATAAGGAATTTAGAATTTAGAACGTAGAACACAGAATATAGAATATAGAATACACAATATAGAAAACAGAATTTAGAACAAGGAATGCAGAACACAGAAATTAGAATCTAGAATACAGAACTGAATATAGAATTTATAATATAGCAAGTATAACACAGAATTTAGAATGTAGAATACGGAATGCAGAAAATAGTATACAGACTATAGAATGTAGAACTCAGAATATAGTATATGGAAAACAGAATAAAGAACCCAGAATTAAGAACATGGAAAGCAGAACACAGAATTTGGAATACAGCATACGGAATACTAAATATTGAATTTAGAATATAGAATGTAGAACACAGAATATTGAATATATAATAAAGAATACTGAATATAGAATTTAGAATATATAATGTAGAACACAGAAATTATAATATAGAAAAAAGAAAGCTGAATATAGTATTTAGAATATAGAATGTAGAACACAGAATATAGAATATAGAATTTAGATTATAGAACCCAGAATTTAGAACATGGAATGCAGAACACAGAATTAAGAATATAGCATACCGAATACATAATATATAATTTAGAATATATATTGTAGAACACAGAATATTGAATATAGAATACCGAATGCAGAATATAGAATACAGAATTTAGAATTTAGAAAACAGAATATAGATTATGAAAAAAAGAATACACAAAAGAGAATTTAGAACATGGAATGCAGAACACAGAATTTAGAATATAGAATAGAGATTACTGAACATAGAATTAAGAATATAGAATGCAGAACACAGAATTAAGAATATAGAATACAGAATACTGAATATAGAATATAGAATATAGAATGCAGAACACAGAATTTAGAATATACATTAGAGAATACTGAATATAGGATTTACAACATGGAATGCAGAACACAGAATTTAGATTATAGAATAAACAATATAGATGCCGGATTATAGAACATGGAATGCAGAACACAGAATTTAGAATATGGAATACTGAATACTGAATATAGAATTTAGAATATAGAATGTAGAACACAGAATATAGAATATAGAATAGAGAATTTAGAACATGGTATGTAGAGCACAGAATTTAGATTATAGAATACATAATACTGAATATAGAATTTAGATTATAGAATTTAGAACACAAAATTTAGAAAATAGAATACAGAATACTGAATATAGAATATAGGACATGGAATGCAGAACACAGAATTTAGAATATAGAATACAGAATACTGAATATAGAATTTTGAACATGGAATGCATAACACAGAAATTAGAATATATAATGCAGTATAATGATAATACAACTTAGAACATAGAATGAAGAACACAGAATTTAGAGTATGGAATACAGAATACTGAATATAGGATTGAGAACATGGAGTGAAAAACACAGAATTTAGAATATAGAATACAGAATACTGAATATTGTATTTAGAATATAGAAAGTAGATCACAGAATATAGAATATAGAATAGAGAATTTTGAATATGGAATGCAGAACACAAAATTTAGAATATAGAATACAGAATACTGAATATAGAATTTGGAATATAGAAGGTAGAACACAGAATATATAATGTAGAATACGGAATGCAGAATATAGAATACAGAATATAGAATTTAGAACACAGAATATAATATATGGAAAACAGAATATAGAATCCAGAATTTAGAACATGGAATGCAGAGCACAGAATTTAGAATATAGTATAGAGATTACCGAATATAGAATTTAGCATAAAGAATGTAGAACACAGAATTTAGATTATAGAATACAGAATACTGAATAAATAACTTAGAATATAGAATTTAGAACACAGAATATAGAATATAGAATACGGAATGCAAAATATAGATTGTAGAATATAGAATGAAGTACGCAAAATATAGGATATAGAATAGAGAATACAGAAGCCAGAATTTAGAACATGGGATGCGGAACACAGAATTTCGAATATAAATACGGAATACTGAATGTAGGATTTTGAATATAGAATGCAGAACACAGGATATATAATAGAGTATACAGAACCCAGAATTTAAACGTGGAATCCAGAACACAGAATTTAGAATATAGAATACTGAATAAAGTTTTTGAATATAGAATGTAGAACACAAAATAAAGAATATAGAATACGGAATGCAGAATATAGAATGTAGAATCTAGATTGAAGAATATGAAATATAGAATATAGAAAAGAGAATATACAACACAGAATTTAGAACATGCAATGCAGTACATAGAATTTAGAATATAGAATAGAGAATACTGAATATAAAATTTAGAATATAGTATAGAGATTACTGAATATAGAATTTAGTATATAGAATGTAGAACACAGAATTTAGAATATAGAATACAGAATACTGAATAAATAAATTAGAATATAGAATGTAGAACACAGAATATAGAATATAGAATACGGAAGGCAAAATATAGATTGTAGAATATACAATGATGTACGCAAAATATAGAATATAGAATAGAGAATATAGAAGCCAGAATTTAGAACATGGAATGCAGAACACAGAATTTCGAAAATAAATACGGAATACTGAATGTAGGATTTTGAATATAGAATGCAGGACACAGGATATATAATAGAGTATACAGAACCCAGAATTTAAAACATGGAATCCGGAACACAGAATTTATTATATAGAATACAGAATACTGAATATAGGATTTAGAATATAGAATGTAGAACACAGAATAAAGAATATAGAAAACGGAATGCAGAATATGGAATGTAGAATATAGAATGAAGAATACAAAATAGAGAATCGAGAATAGAGAATATACAACACAGAATTTAGAACATGGAATGCAGAACATAGAATTTAGAATATAGAATACTGAATACTGAATATAGAATTTAGAATATTGAATGTAGAACACAGAATATAGAATATAGTATACGGAATGCAAAATATAGTATGTAGAATATAGAATGTAGAACCCAGAATATAGAATATAGAATTGAGAATCTAGAACCCACAATTTATAACATGGAATGCAGAACAGAGAATTTAGATTATAGAATACATAATACTGAATATAGAATTTAGAATATAGAATGTAGAACACAAAATATAGAATATAGAATACAGAATCCTGAATAGAGAATTTAGAATATACAATGAAGAACACAGAATATAGAATATAGAAAAGAGAATATAGAACCCAGAATTTACAACATGGAATGTAGAACACTGAATTTAGAATATAGTATAAAGAATGTATAATAAACAATTAAAAAAATTGAATGTAGGACAGAGAATATAGAATATAGTATACATAATACTGAATAAATAATTTAGAATATAGAATGTAGAACACAGTATTTAGAATATACAATACAGAATACTAAATATAGAATTTAGAATATACAGTGTAGAACACAGAATTTAGAATATGCAATACAGAATACTAAATATAGGATTTAGAATATAGAATATAGAACACTGAATATAGAAAAAAGCATAGAGAATGAGGAACCCAGAATTTAGTACATGGAAGCAGAACCCAGAATTATAATATAGAATACAGAACACAGAATATGGAATTTAGAATATAGAATGTAGAACATAGAATATAGAATATAGAATACAGAGTATAGAACCCAGAAATTAGAACATGGAATGCAAAACACAGAATTAAGAACATTGAATGCAGAACAGAGTGTTTAGAATATACATTACAGAACACTGAATATAGAATTTACAATATACAATGTAGAACATAGAATTTAGAATATGGAATAAAGAATACTGAATATAGAATTTAGAATATAGAATGTAGAACACAGAATATACAAAATAGAATAGAAAACTTAGAACACAGAATTTAGTACATGGAATCAGAACACAGAATTTAGAATATAGAATACAGAACACTGAATATGGAATTTAGAATATAGAACGTAGAACACAGAATATAGAGTATAGAATACACAATATATAACCCAGAATTTAGAATAAGGAATGCCGAACACAGAATTAAGAATCTAGAATACAGAACTGAATATAGAATTTATAATATAGCAAGTATAACACAGAATTTAGAATGTAGAATACGGAATGCAGAAAATAGTATACAGACTATAGAATGTAGAACTCAGAATATAGTATATGGAAAACAGAATTAAGAACCCAGAATTTAGAACATGGAATGCAGAACACAGAATTTGGAATACAGCATACGGAATACTAAATATAGAATTTAGAATATGGAATGTAGAACACAGAATATTGAATATATAATAAAGAATACTGAATATAGAGTTTAGAATATAGAATGTAGAACACAGAATATAGAATGTAGAATACATAATATAGAATCCAAAATAAAGAACATTCTATGCAGAACACAGAATTTAGAATATAGATTACATAATACTGAATATAGAATTTAGAATATAAAATGTAGAACACAGAATTTATAATATAGAATACAGAAAGCTGAATATAGTATTTAGAATATAGAATGTAGAACACAGAATATAGAATATAGAATTTAGATTATAGGACCCAGAATTTAAACATGGAATGCAGAACACAGAATTAAGAATATAGCATACCGAATACTTAAAATATAATTTACAATATATAATGTAGAACACAGAATATTGAATATAGAATACCGAATGCAGAATATAGAATACAGAATATAGAATGTAGAAAACAGAATATAGATTATGAAAAAAAGAATACACAAAAGAGAATTTAGAACATGGAATGCAGAACACAGAATTTAGAATATACATTAGAGAATACTGAATATAGAATTTACAACATGGAATGCAGAACACAGAATTTAGATTATAGAATAAAGAATATAGATGCCGGATTATAGAACATGGAATGCAGAACACAGAATTTAGAATATGGAATACTGAATACTGAATATAGAGTTTAGAATATAGAAATTAGAACACAGAATATAGAATATAGAATAGAGAATTTAGAACATGGTATGTAGAGCACAGAATTTAGATTATAGTATACATAATACTGAATATAGAATTTAGAATATAGAATTTAGAACACAAAATTTAGAAAATAGAATACAGAATACTGAATATAGAATTTAGGACATGGAATGCAGAACACAGAATTTAGAATATAGAATACAGAATACTGAATATAGAATTTAGAACATGGAATGCATAACACAGAATTTAGAATATAGAATACAGAATACTGAATATAGAGTTAAAATATAGAATGTAGAACCCAGAATATAGAATATAGAATGGAGAATATAGTACCCAGAATTTCGAAAATGGAATGCAGAAAACAGAATATAGTTTATAGAACACATAATACTGAATACAGAATTTAGAATAGAATGTAGAACACAAAATTTAGAATATAGAATACAGAATGCTGAATATAGAATTTAGAATATAGAATGTAGAAAACAGAATATAGAAAATAGAAAAGAGAATATAGAACCCAGAATTTAGAACATGGAATGCAGAACACAGAATTTAGATTATAGAATACAGAATACTTAATAAACAATTAAAAAATTGAATGTAGACCATAGAATGTAGAATATAAAACACATAAAACTGAATACATAATTTAGAAAATAGAATGTAGAAAACAGAATAAAAAATATAGCTTAGAGTATATTGAAGCCAGATTTTGGAACATGGAAATCACAACTCAGTATTTAGAATATAGAATACATAATACTGAATATACAATTTAGAATATAGAATGTAGAACCCAGAACTTAGAATATATAATACAGAATACTGAATATCGAATTTAGAATATAGAATGTAGAACACAGAATATAGAATGTAGAATACAGAAAGCTGAATATAGTATTTAGAATATAGAATGTAGAACACAGATGTAGAATATAGAATATAGATAATAGAACCCAGAATTTAGAACATGGAATGCATAACACAGAAATTAGAATATATAATGCAGTATAATGATCATACAACTTAGAACATAGAATGCAGAACACAGAATTTAGAATATGGAATACAGAATACTGAATATAGGATTGAGAACATGGAGTGAAAAACACAGAATTTAGAATATAGAATAGAGAATACTGAATATTGTATTTAGAATATAGAAAGTAGATCACAGAATATAGAATATAGAATAGAGAATTTTGAATATGGAATGCAGAACACAAAATTTAGAATATAGAATACAGAATACTGAATATAGAATTTGGAATATAGAAGGTAGAACACAGAATATATAATGTAGAATACGGAATGCAGAATATAGAATACAGAATATAGAATTTAGAACACAGAATATAAAATATGGAAAACAGAATATAGAATCCAGAATTTAGAACATGGAATGCAGAGCACAGAATTTAGAATATAGTATAGAGATTACCGAATATAGAATTTAGCATATAGAATGTAGAACACAGAATTTAGAATATAGAATACAGAATACTGAATAAATAACTTAGAATATAGAATTTAGAACACAGAATATAGAATATAGAATACGGAATGCAAAATATAGATTGTAGAATATAAAATGAAGTACGCAAAATATAGGATATAGAATAGAGAATATAGAAGCCAGAATTTAGAACATGGGATGCGGAACACAGAATTTCGAATATAAGTACGGAATACTGAATGTAGGATTTTGAATATAGAACGCAGAACACAGGATATATAATAGAGTATACACAACCCAGAATTTTAAACGTGGAATCCAGAACACAGAATTTAGAATATAGAATACTGAATAAAGAATTTTGAATATAGAAAGTAGAACACAAAATAAAGAATATAGAATACGGAATGCAGAATATAGAATGTAGAATCTAGCTTGAAGTATACGAAATATAGAATATAGAAAAGAGAATATACAACACAGAATTTAGAACATGGAATGCAGTACATAGAATTTAGAATATAGAATAGAGAATACTGAATATAAAATTTAGAATATAGTTTAGAGATTACTGAATATAGAATTTAGTATATAGAATGTAGAACACAGAATTTAGAATATAGAATACAGAATACTGAATAAATAAATTAGAATATAGAATGTAGAACACAGAATATAGAATATAGAATACGGAAGGCAAAATATAGATTGTAGAATATACAATGAAGTACGCAAAATATAGAATATAGAATAGAGAATATAGAAGCCAGAATTTAGAACATGGAATGCAGAACACAGAATTTCGAAAATAAATACGGAATACTGAATGTAGGATTTTGAATATAGAATGCAGGACACAGGATATATAATAGAGTATACAGAACCCAGAATTTAAAACATGGAATCCGGAACACAGAATTTATTATATAGAATACAGAATACTGAATATAGGATTTAGAATATAGAATGTAGAACACAGAATAAAGAATATAGAAAACGGAATGCAGAATATATAATGTAGAATACAAAATATAGAATATAGAATAGAGAATATACAATACAGAATTTAGAACATGAAATACAGAACATAGAATTTAGTATATAGAATACTGAATACTGAATATAGAATTTAGAATATTGAATGTAGAACACAGAATATAAAATATAGTATACGGAATGCAAAATATAGTATGTAGAATATAGAATATAGAACCCAGAATATAGAATATAGATTTGAGAATCTAGAACCCAGAATTTATAACATGGAAAGCAGAACAGAGAATTTAGATTATAAAATACATAACAGTGAATATAGAAATTAGAATATAGAATGTAGAACACAAAATATAGAATATAGAATACAGAATGCTGAATATAGGATTTAGAATATACAATGAAGAACACAGAATATAGAATATAGAAAAGGGAATATAGAACCCAGAATTTACAACATGGAATGCAGGACACTGAATTTAGAATATAGTATAAAGAATGCATAATAAACATTTAAAAAAATTGAATGTAGAACAGAGAATATAGAATATAGTATACATAATACTGAATAAATAATTTAGAATATAGAATGTAGAACACATTATTTAGAATATACAATACAGAATACTAAATATAGAATTTAGAATATACAATGTAGAACACAGAATTTAGAATATGCAATACAGAATACTAAATATAGGATTTAGAATATACAATATAGAACACTGAATATAGAAAATAGAATAGAGAATGAGGAACCCAGAATTTAGTACATGGAATCAGAACCCAGAATTATAATATAGAATACAGAACACAGAATATGGGTTTTAGAATATAGAATGTAGAACACAGAATATAGAATATAGAATACAGAGTATAGAACCCAGAATTTAGAACATGGAATGCAAAACACAGAAGTAAGAACATTGAATGCAGAACAGAGTATTTAGAATATACATTACAGAACACTGAATATAGAACTTAGAATATACAATGTAGAACATAGAATTTAGAATATGGAATAAAGAATACTGAATATAGAGTTTAGAATATAGAAATTAGAACACAGAATATAGAATATAGAATAGAGAATTTAGAACATGGTATGTAGAGCACAGAATTTAGATTATAGTATACATAATACTGAATATAGAATTTAGAATATAGAATTTAGAACACAAAATTAAAAAATAGAATACAGAATACTGAATATAGAATTTAGGACATGGAATGCAGAACACAGAATTTAGAATATAGAATACAGAATACTGAATATAGAATTTAGAACATGGAATGCATAACACAGAATTTAGAATATAGAATACAGAATACTGAATATAGAGTTAAAATATAGAATGTAGAACCCAGAATATAGAATATAGAATGGAGAATATAGTACCCAGAATTTCGAAAATGGAATGCAGAAAACAGAATATAGTTTATAGAATACATAATACTGAATACAGAATTTAGAATAGAATGTAGAACACAAAATTTAGAATATAGAATACAGAATGCTGAATATAGAATTTAGAATATAGAATGTAGAACACAGAATATAGAAAATAGAAAAGAGAATATAGAACCCAGAATTTAGAACATGGAATGCAGAACACAGAATTTAGATTATAGAATACAGAATACTTAATAAACAATTAAAAAATTGAATGTAGACCATAGAATGTAGAATATAAAACACATAAAACTGAATACATAATTTAGAAAATAGAATGTAGAAAACAGAATAAAAAATATAGCTTAGAGTATATTGAAGCCAGATTTTGGAACATGGAAATCACAACTCAGTATTTAGAATATAGAATACATAATACTGAATATACAATTTAGAATATAGAATGTAGAACCCAGAACTTAGAATATATAATACAGAATACTGAATATCGAATTTAGAATATAGAATGAAGAACACAGAATATAGAATGTAGAACACAGAATATAGAATATAGAATACGGAAGGCAAAATATAGATTGTAGAATATACAATGATGTACGCAAAATATAGAATATAGAATAGAGAATATAGAAGCCAGAATTTAGAACATGGAATGCAGAACACAGAATTTCGAAAATAAATACGGAATACTGAATGTAGGATTTTGAATATAGAATGCAGGACACAGGATATATAATAGAGTATACAGAACCCAGAATTTAAAACATGGAATCCGGAACACAGAATTTATTATATAGAATACAGAATACTGAATATAGGATTTAGAATATAGAATGTAGAACACAGAATAAAGAATATAGAAAACGGAATGCAGAATATGGAATGTAGAATATAGAATGAAGAATACAAAATAGAGAATCGAGAATAGAGAATATACAACACAGAATTTAGAACATGGAATGCAGAACATAGAATTTAGAATATAGAATACTGAATACTGAATATAGAATTTAGAATATTGAATGTAGAACACAGAATATAGAATATAGTATACGGAATGCAAAATATAGTATGTAGAATATAGAATGTAGAACCCAGAATATAGAATATAGAATTGAGAATCTAGAACCCACAATTTATAACATGGAATGCAGAACAGAGAATTTAGATTATAGAATACATAATACTGAATATAGAATTTAGAATATAGAATGTAGAACACAAAATATAGAATATAGAATACAGAATCCTGAATAGAGAATTTAGAATATACAATGAAGAACACAGAATATAGAATATAGAAAAGAGAATATAGAACCCAGAATTTACAACATGGAATGTAGAACACTGAATTTAGAATATAGTATAAAGAATGTATAATAAACAATTAAAAAAATTGAATGTAGGACAGAGAATATAGAATATAGTATACATAATACTGAATAAATAATTTAGAATATAGAATGTAGAACACAGTATTTAGAATATACAATACAGAATACTAAATATAGAATTTAGAATATACAGTGTAGAACACAGAATTTAGAATATGCAATACAGAATACTAAATATAGGATTTAGAATATAGAATATAGAACACTGAATATAGAAAAAAGCATAGAGAATGAGGAACCCAGAATTTAGTACATGGAAGCAGAACCCAGAATTATAATATAGAATACAGAACACAGAATATGGAATTTAGAATATAGAATGTAGAACATAGAATATAGAATATAGAATACAGAGTATAGAACCCAGAAATTAGAACATGGAATGCAAAACACAGAATTAAGAACATTGAATGCAGAACAGAGTGTTTAGAATATACATTACAGAACACTGAATATAGAATTTACAATATACAATGTAGAACATAGAATTTAGAATATGGAATAAAGAATACTGAATATAGAATTTAGAATATAGAATGTAGAACACAGAATATACAAAATAGAATAGAAAACTTAGAACACAGAATTTAGTACATGGAATCAGAACACAGAATTTAGAATATAGAATACAGAACACTGAATATGGAATTTAGAATATAGAACGTAGAACACAGAATATAGAGTATAGAATACACAATATATAACCCAGAATTTAGAATAAGGAATGCCGAACACAGAATTAAGAATCTAGAATACAGAACTGAATATAGAATTTATAACATAGCAAGTATAACACAGAATTTAGAATGTAGAATACGGAATGCAGAAAATAGTATACAGACTATAGAATGTAGAACTCAGAATATAGTATATGGAAAACAGAATTAAGAACCCAGAATTTAGAACATGGAATGCAGAACACAGAATTTGGAATACAGCATACGGAATACTAAATATAGAATTTAGAATATGGAATGTAGAACACAGAATATTGAATATATAATAAAGAATACTGAATATAGAGTTTAGAATATAGAATGTAGAACACAGAATATAGAATGTAGAATACATAATATAGAATCCAAAATAAAGAACATTCTATGCAGAACACAGAATTTAGAATATAGATTACATAATACTGAATATAGAATTTAGAATATAAAATGTAGAACACAGAATTTATAATATAGAATACAGAAAGCTGAATATAGTATTTAGAATATAGAATGTAGAACACAGAATATAGAATATAGAATTTAGATTATAGGACCCAGAATTTAAACATGGAATGCAGAACACAGAATTAAGAATATAGCATACCGAATACTTAAAATATAATTTACAATATATAATGTAGAACACAGAATATTGAATATAGAATACCGAATGCAGAATATAGAATACAGAATATAGAATGTAGAAAACAGAATATAGATTATGAAAAAAAGAATACACAAAAGAGAATTTAGAACATGGAATGCAGAACACAGAATTTAGAATATACATTAGAGAATACTGAATATAGAATTTACAACATGGAATGCAGAACACAGAATTTAGATTATAGAATAAAGAATATAGATGCCGGATTATAGAACATGGAATGCAGAACACAGAATTTAGAATATGGAATACTGAATACTGAATATAGAGTTTAGAATATAGAAATTAGAACACAGAATATAGAATATAGAATAGAGAATTTAGAACATGGTATGTAGAGCACAGAATTTAGATTATAGTATACATAATACTGAATATAGAATTTAGAATATAGAATTTAGAACACAAAATTTAGAAAATAGAATACAGAATACTGAATATAGAATTTAGGACATGGAATGCAGAACACAGAATTTAGAATATAGAATACAGAATACTGAATATAGAATTTAGAACATGGAATGCATAACACAGAATTTAGAATATAGAATACAGAATACTGAATATAGAGTTAAAATATAGAATGTAGAACCCAGAATATAGAATATAGAATGGAGAATATAGTACCCAGAATTTCGAAAATGGAATGCAGAAAACAGAATATAGTTTATAGAACACATAATACTGAATACAGAATTTAGAATAGAATGTAGAACACAAAATTTAGAATATAGAATACAGAATGCTGAATATAGAATTTAGAATATAGAATGTAGAAAACAGAATATAGAAAATAGAAAAGAGAATATAGAACCCAGAATTTAGAACATGGAATGCAGAACACAGAATTTAGATTATAGAATACAGAATACTTAATAAACAATTAAAAAATTGAATGTAGACCATAGAATGTAGAATATAAAACACATAAAACTGAATACATAATTTAGAAAATAGAATGTAGAAAACAGAATAAAAAATATAGCTTAGAGTATATTGAAGCCAGATTTTGGAACATGGAAATCACAACTCAGTATTTAGAATATAGAATACATAATACTGAATATACAATTTAGAATATAGAATGTAGAACCCAGAACTTAGAATATATAATACAGAATACTGAATATCGAATTTAGAATATAGAATGTAGAACACAGAATATAGAATGTAGAATACAGAAAGCTGAATATAGTATTTAGAATATAGAATGTAGAACACAGATGTAGAATATAGAATATAGATAATAGAACCCAGAATTTAGAACATGGAATGCATAACACAGAAATTAGAATATATAATGCAGTATAATGATCATACAACTTAGAACATAGAATGCAGAACACAGAATTTAGAATATGGAATACAGAATACTGAATATAGGATTGAGAACATGGAGTGAAAAACACAGAATTTAGAATATAGAATAGAGAATACTGAATATTGTATTTAGAATATAGAAAGTAGATCACAGAATATAGAATATAGAATAGAGAATTTTGAATATGGAATGCAGAACACAAAATTTAGAATATAGAATACAGAATACTGAATATAGAATTTGGAATATAGAAGGTAGAACACAGAATATATAATGTAGAATACGGAATGCAGAATATAGAATACAGAATATAGAATTTAGAACACAGAATATAAAATATGGAAAACAGAATATAGAATCCAGAATTTAGAACATGGAATGCAGAGCACAGAATTTAGAATATAGTATAGAGATTACCGAATATAGAATTTAGCATATAGAATGTAGAACACAGAATTTAGAATATAGAATACAGAATACTGAATAAATAACTTAGAATATAGAATTTAGAACACAGAATATAGAATATAGAATACGGAATGCAAAATATAGATTGTAGAATATAAAATGAAGTACGCAAAATATAGGATATAGAATAGAGAATATAGAAGCCAGAATTTAGAACATGGGATGCGGAACACAGAATTTCGAATATAAGTACGGAATACTGAATGTAGGATTTTGAATATAGAACGCAGAACACAGGATATATAATAGAGTATACACAACCCAGAATTTTAAACGTGGAATCCAGAACACAGAATTTAGAATATAGAATACTGAATAAAGAATTTTGAATATAGAAAGTAGAACACAAAATAAAGAATATAGAATACGGAATGCAGAATATAGAATGTAGAATCTAGCTTGAAGTATACGAAATATAGAATATAGAAAAGAGAATATACAACACAGAATTTAGAACATGGAATGCAGTACATAGAATTTAGAATATAGAATAGAGAATACTGAATATAAAATTTAGAATATAGTTTAGAGATTACTGAATATAGAATTTAGTATATAGAATGTAGAACACAGAATTTAGAATATAGAATACAGAATACTGAATAAATAAATTAGAATATAGAATGTAGAACACAGAATATAGAATATAGAATACGGAAGGCAAAATATAGATTGTAGAATATACAATGAAGTACGCAAAATATAGAATATAGAATAGAGAATATAGAAGCCAGAATTTAGAACATGGAATGCAGAACACAGAATTTCGAAAATAAATACGGAATACTGAATGTAGGATTTTGAATATAGAATGCAGGACACAGGATATATAATAGAGTATACAGAACCCAGAATTTAAAACATGGAATCCGGAACACAGAATTTATTATATAGAATACAGAATACTGAATATAGGATTTAGAATATAGAATGTAGAACACAGAATAAAGAATATAGAAAACGGAATGCAGAATATATAATGTAGAATACAAAATATAGAATATAGAATAGAGAATATACAATACAGAATTTAGAACATGAAATACAGAACATAGAATTTAGTATATAGAATACTGAATACTGAATATAGAATTTAGAATATTGAATGTAGAACACAGAATATAAAATATAGTATACGGAATGCAAAATATAGTATGTAGAATATAGAATATAGAACCCAGAATATAGAATATAGATTTGAGAATCTAGAACCCAGAATTTATAACATGGAAAGCAGAACAGAGAATTTAGATTATAAAATACATAACAGTGAATATAGAAATTAGAATATAGAATGTAGAACACAAAATATAGAATATAGAATACAGAATGCTGAATATAGGATTTAGAATATACAATGAAGAACACAGAATATAGAATATAGAAAAGGGAATATAGAATCCAGAATTTACAACATGGAATGCAGGACACTGAATTTAGAATATAGTATAAAGAATGCATAATAAACATTTAAAAAAATTGAATGTAGAACAGAGAATATAGAATATAGTATACATAATACTGAATAAATAATTTAGAATATAGAATGTAGAACACATTATTTAGAATATACAATACAGAATACTAAATATAGAATTTAGAATATACAATGTAGAACACAGAATTTAGAATATGCAATACAGAATACTAAATATAGGATTTAGAATATACAATATAGAACACTGAATATAGAAAATAGAATAGAGAATGAGGAACCCAGAATTTAGTACATGGAATCAGAACCCAGAATTATAATATAGAATACAGAACACAGAATATGGGTTTTAGAATATAGAATGTAGAACACAGAATATAGAATATAGAATACAGAGTATAGAACCCAGAATTTAGAACATGGAATGCAAAACACAGAAGTAAGAACATTGAATGCAGAACAGAGTATTTAGAATATACATTACAGAACACTGAATATAGAACTTAGAATATACAATGTAGAACATAGAATTTAGAATATGGAATAAAGAATACTGAATATAGAGTTTAGAATATAGAAATTAGAACACAGAATATAGAATATAGAATAGAGAATTTAGAACATGGTATGTAGAGCACAGAATTTAGATTATAGTATACATAATACTGAATATAGAATTTAGAATATAGAATTTAGAACACAAAATTAAAAAATAGAATACAGAATACTGAATATAGAATTTAGGACATGGAATGCAGAACACAGAATTTAGAATATAGAATACAGAATACTGAATATAGAATTTAGAACATGGAATGCATAACACAGAATTTAGAATATAGAATACAGAATACTGAATATAGAGTTAAAATATAGAATGTAGAACCCAGAATATAGAATATAGAATGGAGAATATAGTACCCAGAATTTCGAAAATGGAATGCAGAAAACAGAATATAGTTTATAGAATACATAATACTGAATACAGAATTTAGAATAGAATGTAGAACACAAAATTTAGAATATAGAATACAGAATGCTGAATATAGAATTTAGAATATAGAATGTAGAACACAGAATATAGAAAATAGAAAAGAGAATATAGAACCCAGAATTTAGAACATGGAATGCAGAACACAGAATTTAGATTATAGAATACAGAATACTTAATAAACAATTAAAAAATTGAATGTAGACCATAGAATGTAGAATATAAAACACATAAAACTGAATACATAATTTAGAAAATAGAATGTAGAAAACAGAATAAAAAATATAGCTTAGAGTATATTGAAGCCAGATTTTGGAACATGGAAATCACAACTCAGTATTTAGAATATAGAATACATAATACTGAATATACAATTTAGAATATAGAATGTAGAACCCAGAACTTAGAATATATAATACAGAATACTGAATATCGAATTTAGAATATAGAATGAAGAACACAGAATATAGAATGTAGAATACAGAAAGCTGAATATAGTATTTAGAATATAGAATGTAGAACACAGATGTAGAATATAGAATATAGATAATAGAACCCAGAATTTAGAACATGGAATGCATAACACAGAAATTAGAATATATAATGCAGTATAATGATCATACAACTTAGAACATAGAATGCAAAACACAGAATTTAGAATATGGAATACAGAATACTGAATATAGGATTGAGAACATGGAGTGAAAAACACAGAATTTAGAATATAGAATAGAGAATACTGAATATTGTATTTAGAATATAGAAAGTAGATCACAGAATATAGAATATAGAATAGAGAATTTTGAATATGGAATGCAGAACACAAAATTTAGAATATAGAATACAGAATACTGAATATAGAATTTGGAATATAGAAGGTAGAACACAGAATATATAATGTAGAATACGGAATGCAGAATATAGAATACAGAATATAGAATTTAGAACACAGATATATAAAATATGGAAAACAGAATATAGAATCCAGAATTTAGAACATGGAATGCAGAGCACAGAATTTAGAATATAGTATAGAGATTAAAGAATATAGAATTTAGCATATAGAATGTAGAACACAGAATTTAGAATATAGAATACAGAATACTGAATAAATAACTTAGAATATAGAATTTAGAACACAGAATATAGAATATAGAATACGGAAGGCAAAATATAGATTGTAGAATATAAAATGAAGTACGCAAAATATAGGATATAGAATAGAGAATATAGAAGCCAGAATTTAGAACATGGGATGCGGAACACAGAATTTCGAATATAAATACGGAACACTGAATGTAGGATTTTGAATATAGAATGCAGAACACAGGATATATAATAGAGTATACACAACCCAGAATTTTAAACGTGGAATCCAGAACACAGAATTTAGAATATAGAATACTGAATAAAGAATTTTGAATATAGAAAGTAGAACACAAAATAAAGAATATAGAATACGGAATGCAGAATATAGAATGTAGAATCTAGCTTGAAGTATACGAAATATAGAATATAGAAAAGAGAATATACAACACAGAATTTAGAACATGGAATGCAGTACATAGAATTTAGAATATAGAATAGAGAATACTGAATATAAAATTTAGAATATAGTTTAGAGATTACTGAATATAGAATTTAGTATATAGAATGTAGAACACAGAATTTAGAATATAGAATACAGAATACTGAATAAATAAATTAGAATATAGAATGTAGAACACAGAATATAGTATATAGAATACGGAAGGCAAAATATAGATTGTAGAATATACAATGAAGTACGCAAAATATAGAATATAGAATAGAGAATATAGAAGCCAGAATTTAGAACATGGAATGCAGAACACAGAATTTCGAAAATAAATACGGAATACTGAATGTAGGATTTTGAATATAGAATGCAGGACACAGGATATATAATAGAGTATACAGAACCCAGAATTTAAAACATGGAATCCGGAACACAGAATTTATTATATAGAATACAGAATACTGAATATAGGATTTAGAATATAGAATGTAGAACACAGAATAAAGAATATAGAAAACGGAATGCAGAATATATAATGTAGAATACAAAATATAGAATATAGAATAGAGAATATACAATACAGAATTTAGAACATGAAATACAGAACATAGAATTTAGTATATAGAATACTGAATACTGAATATAGAATTTAGAATATTGAATGTAGAACACAGAATATAAAATATAGTATACGGAATGCAAAATATAGTATGTAGAATATAGAATATAGAACCCAGAATATAGAATATAGATTTGAGAATCTAGAACCCAGAATTTATAACATGGAAAGCAGAACAGAGAATTTAGATTATAAAATACATAACAGTGAATATAGAATTTAGAATATAGAATGTAGAACACAAAATATAGAATATAGAATACAGAATGCTGAATATAGGATTTAGAATATACAATGAAGAACACAGAATATAGAATATAGAAAAGAGAATATAGAATCCAGAAATTACAACATGGAATGCATGACACTGAATTTAGAATATAGTATAAAGAATGCATAATAAACATTTAAAAAAATTGAATGTAGAACAGAGAATATAGAATATAGTATACATAATACTGAATAAATAATTTAGAATATAGAATGTAGAACACATTATTTAGAATATACAATACAGAATACTAAATATAGAATTTAGAATATACAATGTAGAACACAGAATTTAGAATATGCAATACAGAATACTAAATATAGGATTTAGAATATACAATATAGAACACTGAATATAGAAAATAGAATAGAGAATGAGGAACCCAGAATTTAGTACATGGAATCAGAACCCAGAATTATAATATAGAATACAGAACACAGAATATGGGTTTTAGAATATAGAATGTAGAACACAGAATATAGAATATAGAATACAGAGTATAGAACCCAGAATTTAGAACATGGAATGCAAAACACAGAAGTAAGAACATTGAATGCAGAACAGAGTAATTAGAATATACATTACAGAACACTGAATATAGAACTTAGAATATACAATGTAGAACATAGAATTAGGAATATGGAATAAAGAATACTGAATATAGAATTTAGAATATAGAATGTAGATCACAGAATATAGAAAATAGAATAGAGAATTTAGAACACAGAATTTAGTACATGGAATCAGAACACAGAATTTAGAATATAGAATACAGAACACTGAATATGGAATTTAGAATATAGAACGTAGAACACAGAATATAGAATATAGAATACACAGTATAGAACCCAGAATTTAGAACAAGGAATGCAGAACACAGAATTTAGAATCTAGAATACAGAACTGAATATAGAATTTATAATACAGCAAGTATAACACAAAATTTAGAATGTAGAATACAGAATGCAGAAAATAGTATACAGAATATAGAATGTAGAACTCAGAATATAGTATATGGAAAACCGAATATAGAACCCAGAATTTAGAACATAGAATGCAGAACACAGAATTTGGAATATAGCATACAGAATAGTGCCTATAGAATTTAGAATATGGAATGTAGAACACAGAATATAGAATATAGAATACGGAATACAGAATATATAATACAGAATATAGAATGTAGAAAACAGAATATAGAATATGGAAAACAGAATACAGAACCCAGAATTTAGAACATGGAATGCAGAACACATAATTTCGTATATAGAACACAGAATACTGAATATAGAATTTAAAATATACAATGCGGAACACAGATTTTAGAATATAGAATACAGAATACTGAATATAGAATTTAGAACATGGAATGCAGAACACATTATTTAGAATATAGAATACAGAATACTGACTATAGAATTTAGAATATAGAATGTAGAACACAGAATATAGAATATAGTATACGGAATGCAAAATATAGTATGTAGAAACTGGAATGAAAAACACACAATTTAGAATATAGAATAGAGAATGTAGAACACACAATTTATATCATGGAATGCAAAACAGAGAATTTAGATTATAGAATACATAATACTGAATATAGAATTTAGAATATAGAATGTAGAACACAAAATATAGAATATAGAATACAGAATGCTGAATATAGAATTTAGAATATACAATGAACAACACAGAATATAGAATATTGAAAAGAGAATATAGAACCCAGAATTTACAACATGGAATGCAGAACACTGAATTTAGAATATAGTATAAAGAATGCATAATAAACAATTAAAAAAATTGAATGTAGAACAGAGAATATAAAATATAATATACATAATACTGAATAAATCATTTAGAATATAGAATGTAGGACACAGTATTTAGAATATACAATACAGAATACTAAATATAGAATTTAGAATATACAATGTAGAACACAGAATTTAGAATATGCCATACAGAATACAAAATATAGGATTTAGAATATAGAATATAGAACACTGAATATAGAAAAAAGCATAGAGAATGAGGAACCCAGAATTTAGTACATGGAATCAGAACCCAGAATTATAATATAGAATACAGAACACAGAATATGGATTTTAGAATATAGAATGTAGAACATAGAATATAGAATATAGAATACAGAGTATTGAACCCAGAAATTAGAACATGGAATGCAAAACACAGAATTAAGAACATTGAATGCAGAACAGAGTGTTTAGAATATACATAACAGAACACTGAATATTGAATTTACAATATACAATGTAGAACATAGAATTTAGAATATGGAATAAAGAATACTGAATATAGAATTTAGAATATAGAATGTAGAACACAGAATATAGAAAATAGAATAGAGAATTTAGAACACAGATTTTAGTACCTGGAATCAGAACACAGAATTTAGAATATAGAATACAGAACACTGAATATGGAATTTAGAATATAGAACGTAGAACAAAGAATATAGAATATAGAATACACAGTATAGAACCCAGAATTTAGAACAAGGAATGCAGAACACAGAATTTAGAATCTAGAATACAGAACTGAATATAGAATTTATAATATAGCAAGTATAACACAAAATTTAGAATGTAGAATACAGAATGCAGAAAATAGTATACAGAATATAGAATGTAGAACTCAGAATATAGTATATGGAAAACCGAATATAGAACCCAGAATTTAGAACATAGAATGCAGAACACAGAATTTGGAATATAGCATACAGAATAGTGCCTATAGAATTTAGAATATGGAATGTAGAACACAGAATATAGAATATAGAATACGGAATACAGAATATATAATACAGAATATAGAATGTAGAAAACAGAATATAGAATATGAAAAACAGAATACAGAACCCAGAATTTAGAACATGGAATGCAGAACACATTATTTAGAATATAGAATACAGAATACTGAATATAGAATTTAGAATATAGAATGTAGAACACAGAATTTATAATATAGTATACAGAAAGCTGAATATAGTATTTAGAATATAGAATGTAGAACACAGAATATAGAATATAGAATATAGATTATAGAACACAAAATTTAGAACATGGAATGCAGAACACAGAATTTAGAATACAGCATACGGAATACTGAATATAGAATTTAGAATATAGAATGTAGAACACAGAATATTGAATATATAATAAAGAATACTGAATATAGAGTTTAGAAAATAGAATGTAGAACACAGTATATAGAATGTAGAATACATAATATAGAATCCAAAATAAAGAACATTCTATGCAGAACACAGAATTTAGAATATAGATTACATAATACTGAATATAGAATTTAGAATATAGAATGTAGAACACAGAATTTATAATATAGAATACAGAAAGCTGAATATAGTATTTAGAATATAGAATGTAGAACGCAGAATATAGAATATAGAATTTAGATTATAGAACCCAGAATTTAGAACATGGAATGCAGAATACAGATTTTGGAATATAGCATACAGAATAGTGCCTATAGAATTTAGAATATGGAATATAGAACACAGAATATAGAATATAGAATACGGAATAAAGAATATATAATACAGAATATAGAATATTGAAAACAGAATATACAATATGGAAAACAGAATACAGAACCCAGATTTTAGAACATGGAATGCAGAACACATAATTTCGTATATAGAACACAGAATACTAAATATAGAATTTAAAATATACAATGCGGAACACAGATTTTAGAATATAGAATACAGAATACTGAATATAGAATTTAGAACATGGAATGCAGAACACATTATTTAGAATATAGAATACAGAATACTGAATATAGAATTTAGAATATAGAATGTAGAACACAGAATTTATAATATAGTATACAGAAAGCTGAATATAGTATTTAGAATATAGAATGTAGAACACAGAATATAGAATATAGATTATAGAACACAAAATTTCGAACATGGAATGCAGAACACAGAATTTAGAATACAGCATACGGAATACTGAATATTGAATTTAGAATATAGAATGTAGAACACAGAATATTGAATATATAATAAAGAATACTGAATATAGAGTTTAGAAAATAGAATGTAGAACACAGTATATAGAATGTAGAATACATAATATAGAATCCAAAATAAAGAACATTCTATGCAGAACACAGAATTTAGAATATAGATTACATAATACTGAATATAGAATTTAGAATATAGAATGTAGAACACAGAATTTATAATATAGAATACAGAAAGCTGAATATAGTATTTAGAATATAGAATGTAGAACGCAGAATATAGAATATAGAATTTAGATTATAGAACCCAGAATTTAGAACATGGAATGCAGAATACAGATTTTGGAATATAGCATACAGAATAGTGCCTATAGAATTTAGAATATGGAATATAGAACACAGAATATAGAATATAGAATACGGAATAAAGAATATATAATACAGAATATAGAATATAGAAAACAGAATATAGAATATGGAAAACAGAATACAGAACCCAGATTTTAGAACATGGAATGCAGAACACATAATTTCGTATATAGAACACAGAATACTGAATATAGAATTTAAAATATACAATGCGGAACACAGATTTTAGAATATAGAATACAGAATACTGAATATAGAATTTAGAACATGGAATGCAGAACACATTATTTAGAATATAGAATACAGAATACTGACTATAGAATTTAGAATATAGAATGTAGAACACAGAATATAGAATATAGTATACGGAATGCAAAATATAGTATGTAGAATATAGAATGTAGAACCCAGAATATAGAATATAGAATTGAGAATCTAGAACATACAATTTATATCATGGAATGCAAAACAGAGAATTTAGATTATAGAATACATACTACTGAATATAGAATTTAGAATATAGAATGTAGAACACAAAATAGAGAATATAGAATACAGAATGCTGAATATAGAATTTAGAATATACAATGAACAACACAGAATATAGAATATTGAAAAGAGAATATAGAACCCAGAATTTACAACATGGAATGCAGAACCCTGAATTTAGAATATAGTATAAAGAATGCATAATAAACAAAAAAAAATTGAATGTAGAACAGAGAATATAAAATATAATATACATAATACTGAATAAATAATTTAGAATATAGAATGTAGGACACAGTATTTAGAATATACAATACAGAATACTAAATATAGAATTTAGAATATACAATGTAGAACACAGAATTTAGATTATGCCATACAGAATACAAAATATAGGATTTAGAATATAGAATATAGAACACTGAATATAGAAAAAAGCATAGAGAATGAGGAACCCAGAATTTAGTACATGGAATCAGAACCCAGAATTATAATATAGAATACAAAACACAGAATATGGATTTTAGAATATAGAATGTAGAACATAGAATATAGAATATAGAATACAGAGTATTGAACCCAGAAATTAGAACATGGAATGCAAAACACAGAATTAAGAACATTGAATGCAGAACAGAGTGTTTAGAATATACATTACAGAACACTGAATATAGAATTTACAATATACAATGTAGAACATAGAATTTAGAATATGGAATAAAGAATACTGAATATAGAATTTAGAATATAGAATGTAGAACACAGAATATAGAAAATAGAATAGAGAATTTAGAACACAGAATTTAGTACATGGAATCAGAACACAGAATTTAGAATATAGAATACAGAACACTGAATAAGGAATTTAGAATTTAGAACGTAGAACACAGAATATAGAATATAGAATACACAATATAGAAAACAGAATTTAGAACAAGGAATGCAGAACACAGAAATTAGAATCTAGAATACAGAACTGAATATAGAATTTATAATATAGCAAGTATAACACAGAATTTAGAATGTAGAATACGGAATGCAGAAAATAGTATACAGACTATAGAATGTAGAACTCAGAATATAGTATATGGAAAACAGAATAAAGAACCCAGAATTAAGAACATGGAAAGCACAATACAGAATTTGGAATACAGCATACGGAATACTAAATATAGAATTTAGAATATGGAATGTAGAACACAGAATATTGAATATATAATAAAGAATACTGAATATAGAGTTTAGAATATAGAATGTAGAACACAGAATATAGAATGTAGAATACATAATATAGAATCCAAAATAAAGAACATTCTATGCAGAACACAGAATTTAGAATATAGATTACATAATACTGAATATAGAATTTAGAATATAAAATGTAGAACACAGAATTTATAATATAGAATAAAGAAAGCTGAATATAGTATTTAGAATATAGAATGTAGAACACAGAATATAGAATATAGAATTTAGATTATAGAACCCAGAATTTAGAACATGGAATGCAGAACACAGAATTAAGAATATAGCATACCGAATACTTAATATATAATTTAGAATATATATTGTAGAACACAGAATATTGAATATAGAATACCGAATGCAGAATATAGAATACAGAATTTAGAATTTAGAAAACAGAATATAGATTATGAAAAAAAGAATACACAAAAGAGAATTTAGAACATGGAATGCAGAACACAGAATTTAGAATATAGAATAGAGATTACTGAACATAGAATTAAGAATATAGAATGCAGAACACAGAATTAAGAATATAGAATACAGAATACTGAATATAGAATATAGAATATAGAATGCAGAACACAGAATTTAGAATATACATTAGAGAATACTGAATATAGGATTTACAACATGGAATGCAGAACACAGAATTTAGATTATAGAATAAACAATATAGATGCCGGATTATAGAACATGGAATGCAGAACACAGAATTTAGAATATGGAATACTGAATACTGAATATAGAATTTAGAATATAGAATGTAGAACACAGAATATAGAATATAGAATAGAGAATTTAGAACATGGTATGTAGAGCACAGAATTTAGATTATAGAATACATAATACTGAATATAGAATTTAGAATATAGAATTTAGAACACAAAATTTAGAAAATAGAATACAGAATACTGAATATAGAATATAGGACATGGAATGCAGAACACAGAATTTAGAATATAGAATACAGAATACTGAATATAGAATTTTGAACATGGAATGCATAACACAGAAATTAGAATATATAATGCAGTATAATGATCATACAACTTAGAACATAGAATGAAGAACACAGAATTTAGAGTATGGAATACAGAATACTGAATATAGGATTGAGAACATGGAGTGAAAAACACAGAATTTAGAATATAGAATACAGAATACTGAATATTGTATTTAGAATATAGAAAGTAGATCACAGAATATAGAATATAGAATAGAGAATTTTGAATATGGAATGCAGAACACAAAATTTAGAATATAGAATACAGAATACTGAATATAGAATTTGGAATATAGAAGGTAGAACACAGAATATATAATGTACAATACGGAATGCAGAATATAGAATACAGAATATAGAATTTAGAACACAGAATATAATATATGGAAAACAGAATATAGAATCCAGAATTTAGAACATGGAATGCAGAGCACAGAATTTAGAATATAGTATAGAGATTACCGAATATAGAATTTAGCATATAGAATGTAGAACACAGAATTTAGATTATAGAATACAGAATACTGAATAAATAACTTAGAATATAGAATTTAGAACACAGAATATAGAATATAGAATACGGAATGCAAAATATAGATTGTAGAATATAGAATGAAGTACGCAAAATATAGGATATAGAATAGAGAATACAGAAGCCAGAATTTAGAACATGGGATGCGGAACACAGAATTTCGAATATAAATACGGAATACTGAATGTAGGATATTGAATATAGAATGCAGAACACAGGATATATAATAGAGTATACAGAACCCAGAATTTAAACGTGGAATCCAGAACACAGAATTTAGAATATAGAATACTGAATAAAGAATTTTGAATATAGAATGTAGAACACAAAATAAAGAATATAGAATACGGAATGCAGAATATAGAATGTAGAATCTAGATTGAAGAATACGAAATATAGAATATAGAAAAGAGAATATACAACACAGAATTTAGAACATGCAATGCAGTACATAGAATTTAGAATATAGAATAGAGAATACTGAATATAAAATTTAGAATATTATATAGAGATTACTGAATATAGAATTTAGTATATAGAATGTAGAACACAGAATTTAGAATATAGAATACAGAATACTGAATAAATAAATTAGAATATAGAATGTAGAACACAGAATATAGAATATAGAATACGGAAGGCAAAATATAGATTGTAGAATATACAATGAAGTACGCAAAATATAGAATATAGAATAGAGAATATAGAAGCCAGAATTTAGAACATGGAATTCAGAACACAGAATTTCGAAAATAAATACGGAATACTGAATGTAGGATTTTGAATATAGAATGCAGGACACAGGATATATAATAGAGTATACAGAACCCAGAATTTAAAACATGGAATCCGGAACACAGAATTTATTATATAGAATACAGAATACTGAATATAGGATTTAGAATATAGAATGTAGAACACAGAATAAAGAATATAGAAAACGGAATGCAGAATATGGAATGTAGAATATAGAATGAAGAATACAAAATAGAGAATAGAGAATAGAGAATATACAACACAGAATTTAGAACATGGAATGCAGAACATAGAATTTAGAATATAGAATACTGAATACTGAATATAGAATTTAGAATATTGAATGTAGAACACAGAATATAGAATATAGTATACGGAATGCAAAATATAGTATGTAGAATATAGAATGTAGAACCCAGAATATAGAATATAGAATTGAGAATCTAGAACCCACAATTTATAACATGGAATGCAGAACAGAGAATTTAGATTATAGAATACATAATACTGAATATAGAATTTAGAATATAGAATGTAGAACACAAAATATAGAATATAGAATACAGAATGCTGAATAGAGAATTTAGAATATACAATGAAGAACACAGAATATAGAATATAGAAAAGAGAATATAGAACCCAGAATTTACAACATGGAATGTAGAACACTGAATTTAGAATATAGTATAAAAAATGTATAATAAACAATTAAAAAAATTGAATGTAGGACAGAGAATATAGAATATAGTATACATAATACTGAATAAATAATTTAGAATATAGAATGTAGAACACAGTATTTAGAATATACAATACAGAATACTAAATATAGAATTTAGAATATACAATGTAGAACACAGAATTTAGAATATGCAATACAGAATACTAAATATAGGATTTAGAATATAGAATATAGAACGCTGAATATAGAAAAAAGCATAGAGAATGAGGAACCCAGAATTTAGTACATGGAAGCAGAACCCAGAATTATAATATAGAATACAGAACACAAAATATGGAATTTAGAATATAGAATGTAGAACATAGTATATAGAATATAGAATACAGAGTATAGAACCCAGAAATTAGAACATGGAATGCAAAACACAGAATTAAGAACATTGAATGCAGAACAGAGTGTTTAGAATATACATTACAGAACACTGAATATAGAATTTACAATATACAATGTAGAACATAGAATTTAGAATATGGAATAAAGAATACTGAATATAGAATTTAGAATATAGAATGTAGAACACAGAATATACAAAATAGAATAGAAAACTTAGAACACAGAATTTAGTACATGGAATCAGAACACAGAATTTAGAATATAGAATACAGAACACTGAATATGGAATTTAGAATATAGAACGTAGAACACAGAATATAGAATATAGAATACACAATATATAACCCAGAATTTAGAATAAGGAATTCAGAACACAGAATTAAGAATCTAGAATACAGAACTGAATATAGAATTTATAATATAGCAAGTATAACACAGAATTTAGAATGTAGAATACGGAATGCAGAAAATAGTATACAGACTATAGAATGTAGAACTCAGAATATAGTATATGGAAAACAGAATTAAGAACCCAGAATTTAGAACATGGAATGCAGAACACAGAATTTGGAATACAGCATACGGAATACTAAATATAGAATTTAGAATATGGAATGTAGAACACAGAATATTGAATATATAATAAAGAATACTGAATATAGAGTTTAGAATATAGAATGTAGAACACAGAATATAGAATGTAGAATACATAATAATGAATCCAAAATAAAGAACATTCTATGCAGAACACAGAATTTAGAATATAGATTACATAATACTGTATATAGAATTTAGAATATAAAATGTAGAACACAGAATTTATAATATAGAATACATAAAGCTGAATATAGTATTTAGAATATAGAATGTAGAACACAGAATATAGAATATAGAATTTAGATTATAGAACCCAGAATTTAAACATGGAATGCAGAACACAGAATTAAGAATATAGCATACCGAATACTTAAAATATAATTTACAATATATAATGTAGAACACAGAATATTGAATATAGAATACCGAATGCAGAATATAGAATACAGAATTTAGAATTTAGAAAACAGAATATAGATTATGAAAAAAAGAATACACAAAAGAGAATTTAGAACATGGAATGCAGAACACAGAATTTAGAATATAGAATAGAGATTACTGAACATAGAATTAAGAATATAGAATGCAGAACACAGAATTAAGAATATAGAATACAGAATACTGAATATAGAATATAGAATATAGAATGCAGAACACAGAATTTAGAATATACATTAGAGAATACTGAATATAGGATTTACAACATGGAATGCAGAACACAGAATTTAGATTATAGAATAAACAATATAGATGCCGGATTATAGAACATGGAATGCAGAACACAGAATTTAGAATATGGAATACTGAATACTGAATATAGAATTTAGAATATAGAATGTAGAACACAGAATATAGAATATAGAATAGAGAATTTAGAACATGGTATGTAGAGCACAGAATTTAGATTATAGAATACATAATACTGAATATAGAATTTAGAATATAGAATTTAGAACACAAAATTTAGAAAATAGAATACAGAATACTGAATATAGAATATAGGACATGGAATGCAGAACACAGAATTTAGAATATAGAATACAGAAAACTGAATATAGAATTTTGAACATGGAATGCATAACACAGAAATTAGAATATATAATGCAGTATAATGATCATACAACTTAGAACATAGAATGAAGAACACAGAATTTAGAGTATGGAATACAGAATACTGAATATAGGATTGAGAACATGGAGTGAAAAACACAGAATTTAGAATATAGAATACAGAATACTGAATATTGTATTTAGAATATAGAAAGTAGATCACAGAATATAGAATATAGAATAGAGAATTTTGAATATGGAATGCAGAACACAAAATTTAGAATATAGAATACAGAATACTGAATATAGAATTTGGAATATAGAAGGTAGAACACAGAATATATAATGTACAATACGGAATGCAGAATATAGAATACAGAATATAGAATTTAGAACACAGAATATAATATATGGAAAACAGAATATAGAATCCAGAATTTAGAACATGGAATGCAGAGCACAGAATTTAGAATATAGTATAGAGATTACCGAATATAGAATTTAGCATATAGAATGTAGAACACAGAATTTAGATTATAGAATACAGAATACTGAATAAATAACTTAGAATATAGAATTTAGAACACAGAATATAGAATATAGAATACGGAATGCAAAATATAGATTGTAGAATATAGAATGAAGTACGCAAAATATATGATATAGAATAGAGAATACAGAAGCCAGAATTTAGAACATGGGATGCGGAACACAGAATTTCGAATATAAATACGGAATACTGAATGTAGGATTTTGAATATAGAATGCAGAACACAGGATATATAATAGAGTATACAGAACCCAGAATTTAAACGTGGAATCCAGAACACAGAATTTAGAATATAGAATAATGAATAAAGAATTTTGAATATAGAATGTAGAACACAAAATAAAGAATATAGAATACGGAATGCAGAATATAGAATGTAGAATCTAGATTGAAGAATACGAAATATAGAATATAGAAAAGAGAATATACAACACAGAATTTAGAACATGCAATGCAGTACATAGAATTTAGAATATAGAATAGAGAATACTGAATATAAAATTTAGAATATAGTATAGAGATTACTGAATATAGAATTTAGTATATAGAATGTAGAACACAGAATTTAGAATATAGAATACAGAGTATAGAACCCAGAAATTAGAACATGGAATGCAAAACACAGAATTAAGAACATTGAATGCAGAACAGAGTGTTTAGAATATACATAACAGAACACTGAATATAGAATTTACAATATACAATGTAGAACATAGAATTTAGAATATGGAATAAAGAATACTGAATATAGAATTTAGAATATAGAATGTAGAACACAGAATATAGAATGTAGAATACAGATTATAGAATTCAGAATTAAGAACATGTTACACCGAACACAGAATTAAGAATATGGATTATATAATACTGAATATAGGATTTAGAATATAGAATGCCGAACACAGAATTTATAATATTGTATACAGAAATCTGAATTTATTATTTAATATATAGAATATAGAACACAGAATATAGAATATAGATTATAGATTATAGAACCCAGAATTTAGAACATGGAATGCAGAACACAGAATAAAATATAGCATACGTAATACTGAATACAGAATTTACAATATAGAATGTAGAACACAGAATATAGTATATAGTATACGGAATTCAAAATATAGTATGTAGAAACTAGAATGAAAAACACACAATTTAGAATATAGAATAGAGTATGTAGAACCCAGAATTTAGAACATGGAATGCAGAACACGAATTTAGATTATAGAATAGAGAATACTGAATATAGAGTTTAGAATATAGAATGTAGAACACAGAATATAGAATATAGAATAAAGAATACTGAATATAGAATTTAGAATATAGAATGCAGAACACAGTATATAGAATGTAGAATACAGAATAAAGAATCCAGAATAAAGAACATGCAATGCAGAACACAGAATTTAGAATATAGATTACATAATACTGAATATAGAATTTAGAATATAGAATGTAGAACACAGAATTTATAACATAGAATACAGAAAGCTGAATATAATATTTAGAATATAGTATGTAGAACACAAAATATACAATATAGATTAGAGAATAAAGAAGCCAGAATTTTGAACATTGAATGCAGAACACAGAATTTAGAATATAGAATACAGAATACTGAATATAGAATTTAGAATATAGAATGTAGAACGCAGAATATAGAAAATAGAGTACGGAATGTACAATATAGAATACAGAATATAGAATATAGGACACAGAATATAGAATATGGAAAACAAAATACACAACCCTGAATTTAGAACATGGAATGCAGAACACAGAATATAGAATTTAGAATACAGAATGCTGAATATAGAATTTAGAACATAGAATATAGAACATGGAATATAGAATATAGAAAAAAGAATATTGAACCCAGAATTTTGAACATGTAATGCAGAACACAGAATTTAGAATATGGAATACAGAATACTGAATATAGAATTTAGAATATAGAATGTTGAACACAGTATAAAGAATATAGAATACTGAATGCAGAATATAGAATTTAGAATATACAATGTAGAACACAGAATATAAAATATAGAAAAGAGAATATAAAACCCAGAATTTACAACATGGTATGCAAAACACAGAATTTAGAATACAGTATACAGAATACTTAATAAACAAATGAAAAAATTGAATGTAGAACATAGAATAAAGGATATAGAATACATAATACTGAATATATAATTTAGAATATACACTGTAAAAAACAGAATAAAAAATATATCTTAAAGAATATTTAAGCCAGATTTTGGAACATGGAATTCAGAACTCAGAATTTCGAATATAGAATACAGAAAACTGAATATACAATTTAGAATATAGAATGTAAAACACAGAATATAGAATATAGAATAAATAATACTGAATATAATATTTAGAATATACAATGTAGAACACAGATTATAGAATGTAGAATAGAGAATTTAGAATCCAGATATAAGAACATGGAATTCTGAACACAGAATTTAGAATATAGAATACATAACACTGAATATAGAATTTAGAATGTAGAATGTAAAAACCAGAATTAATAATATAGAATATAGAATGCTGAATATAGGATTTAGAATATAGAATGTTAAACACGGAATATAGAATATAGAATATAGATCATAGAACACAGTATTTAGAACATGGAATGCAGAACACAGAATTAAGAATATAGCATACCGAATACTTAATATAGAATTTAGAATATATAGTGTAGAACACAGAATATTGAATATAGAATACGGAATGCAGAATATAGAATACAGAATATAGAATGTAGAAAACAGAATATAGATTATGAAAAAAAGAATACACAAAAGAGAATTTAGAACATGGAATGCAGAACACTGAATTTAGAATATAGAATAGAGAATACTGAACATAGAATTAAGAATATAGAATGCAGAACACAGAATTAAGAATATAGAATACAGAATACTAAATATAGAATTGAGAACAGGGAATGAAGAACACAGAATATACAATATAGTATAGAGAATAATAAATGTAGAATTTAGAATATAGAAAGAAGAACACAGAATATAGAATATAGAGTAGAAAATTTAGAAAATGGAATGCAGAACACAGAATTTAGAATATAGAACACAGAATACTGAATATAGAATTTGGAATATAGAATGTAGAACACAGAGTATATAATGTAGAATACGGAATGCAGAAGATAGAATACAGAATATAGAACTTAGAAAACAGAATATAAAATATGGAAAACAGAATATAGGACCCAGAAGTTAGAACAAGTTATACAGAACAGAGAATTTAGAATATACTATACAGATTACTGAATATAGAATTTAGAATATAGAATGTAGATCACAGAATATAGAATATAGATTACGGAATGCAGAATATAGTATACAGAATATAGCATTTAGAACACAGAATATAGATTATGGAAACTTAACACAGAACCCAGAATATAGAACATGGGATGCAGAACACAGAATTTAGATTATAGAATACAGAATACTTAATATAGAATATAGAATATAGAATGCAGAACACAGAATTTAGAATATACATTAGAGAATACTGAATATAGAATTTACAACATGGAATGCAGAACACAGTATTTAGATTATAGAATACAGAATACTTAATAAACAAATAAAAAATTGAATGTAGAGCACAGAATGTAGAATATAAAACACATAAAACTGAATATATAATTTAGAAAATAGAATGTAGAAAACAGAATAAAAAATATAGCTTAGAGAATATTGAAGATAGATTTTGGAACATGGAAATCAGAACTCAGTATTTAGAATATAGAATACATAATACTGAATATACAATTTAGAATATAGAAAGTAGAACGCAGAATTTAGAATATATAATACAGAATACTGAATATCGAATTTAGAATATAGAATGTAGAACACAGAATATAGAATGTTGAATACAGAAAGCTGAATATAGTATTTAGAATATAGAATGTAGAACACAGATATAGAATATAGAATATAGATAATAGAACACAGAATTTAGAACATGGAATGCATAACACAGAAATTAGGATATATAATGCAGTATAATGATCATAGAACTTAGAACATAGAATGCAGAACACAGAATTTAGAATATGGAATACAGAATACTGAATATAGGATTGAGAACATGGAGTGAAAAACACAGAATATAGAATATAGAATACAGAATACTGAATATTGTATTTAAAATATAGTAAGTAGATCACAAAATATAGAATATAGAATACAGAATTTTGAATATGGAATGCAGAACACAAAATTTAGAATATAGAATACAGAATACTGAATATAGAAGTTAGAACACAGAATATATAATGTAGAATACGGAAAGCAGAATATAGAATACAGAATATAGAATTTAGAACACAGAATATAAAATATGGAAAACAGAATTTAGAATCCAGAATTTAGAACATGGAATGCAGAGCACAGAATTTAGAATATAGTATAGAGATTACTGAATATAGAATTTAGAATATAGAATGTAGAACACAGAATTTAGAATATAGAATACAGAATACTGAATAAATAACTTCGAATATAGAATTTAGAACACAGAATATAGAATATAGAATACAGAATGCAAAATATAGATTGTAGAATAGAGAATGAAGCACGCAAAATATAGGATATAGAATAGATAATATAGAAGCAAGAAATTAGAACATGGGAGGCGGAACACAGAATTTCGAATATAAATACGGAATACTGAATGTAGGATTTTGAATATAGAATGCAGAACACAGGATATATAATAGAGTATACAGAACCCAGAATTTAAAACGTTGAATCCAGAACACAGAATTTAGAATATAGAATACAGAATACTGAATATAGAACTTTGAATATAGAATGTAGAACACAGAATAAAGAATATAGTATACGGAATGCAGAATATAGAATGTAGAAAATTGATTTAAGAATACGAAATTTAGAATAGAGAATAGAGAATATACAACACAGAATTTTGAACATGGAATGCAGAACATAGAATTTAGAATATAGAATACAGAATACTGAATATACAATTTAGAATATAGTATAGAGATTACTGAATATAGAATTTAGAATATAGAATGTAGAACACAGAATTCAGAATATACAATACAGAATACTGAATAAATAAATTAGAATATAGAATGTAGAACACAGAATATAGAATATAGAATACGGAAGGCAAAATATAGATTGTAGAAAATACAATGAAGTACGCAAAATATAGAATATAGAATAGAGAATATAGAAGCCAGAATTTAGAACATGGGATGCAGAACACAGAATTTCGAATATAAATACAGAATATTGAATGCAGGATTTTGAATATAGAATGCAGAACACAGGATATATAATAGAGTATACAGAACCCAGAATTTAAAACATGGAATCTGGAACACAGAATTTAGCATATAGAATAGAGAATACTGAATATAGGATTTAGAATATAGAATGTAGAACACAGAATAAACAATATAGAAAACGGAATGCAGAATATAGAATGTAGAATACAAAATATAGAATATAGAATAGAGAATATACAACACAGAATTTAGAACATGGAATGCAGAACATAGAATTTAGAATATAGAATATTGAATACTGAATATAGAATTTAGAATATTGAACGTAGAACACAGAATATAGAATGTAGAATACATAATATAGAATCCAAAATAAAGAATATTCTATGCAGAACACAGAACTTAGAATATAGATTACATAATACTTAATATAGAATTTAGAATATAGAATGTAGAACACAGAATTTAAAATATAGAATACAGAAAGCTGAATATAGTATTTAGAATATAGAATGTAGAACACAGAATATAGAATATAGAATTTAGACTATAGAACCCAGAATTAAGAACATGAAATGCAGAACACAGAACATGCAATATAGCATACAGAATAGTGCCTATAGAATTTAGAATATGGAATGTAGAACACAGAATATAGAATATAGAATACGGAACACAGAATATATAATACAGAATATAGAATGAGAAAACAGTATATAGAATATGCAAAACAGTATACAGAACCCAGAATTTAGAACATGGAATGCAGAACACAGAATTTACAATATAGAATACAGAATACTGAAGATAGAATTTAGAATATTGAATGTAGAACATACTATAAAGAATATAGAATACGGAATGCAGAATATAGAATGTAGAATATAAAATGAAGAACACAAAATATAAAATATATAATAGAGTAATTTGAACTCAGAATTTAGAACATAGAATTGCAGAACACTGAATTTAGAATATAGTATACAGAATACTTAATAAACAATTAAATAATTGAATGTAGAACACAGAATATAGAATATAAAATACATAACACTGAATATATAATTTAGAATGTAGAAAACAGAACAAAAAATATAGCTTAGAGAATATTGAAGCCAGACTTTGTAACATGGAAAGCATAACTCACAATTTCAAATATAGGATACAGAATACTGAATATACAATTTAGAATATAGAATGTAGAACACAGAATATACAATATAGAATAAAGAATACTGAATATAGAATTTAGAATATAGAATGTAGAACACAGAATAGAGAATGTAGAAAACAGATTATAGAATCCATAATTAAGAACATGTTATGCAGAACACAGAAATAAGTATATAGATAATATAATACTGAATATAGGATTTAGAATATAGAATGCAGAACACAGAATTTATAATATTGTATACAGAAATCTGAATTTAGTATTTAGAATATAGAATATAGGACACAGAATATAGAATATTGATTATAGATTACAGAACCCAGAATTTAGAACATGGAATGCAGAACACAGAATAGAATATAGCATACGGAATACTGAATATAGAATTTACAATATAGAATGTAGAACACAGAATATAGAATATAGTATACCGAATTCAAAATATAGTATGTAGAAACTAGAATGAAAAACACACAATTTAGAATATAGAATAGAGAATGTAGAACACAGAATTTAGAACATGGAATGCAGAACACAGAATTTAGAATATAGAATAGATAATACTGAATATAGAGTTTAGAATATAGAATGTAGAACACAGAATTTAGAATATATAATAAAGAATACTGAATATAGAATTTAGAATATAGAATGCAGAACACAGTACATAGAATGTAGAATACAGAATAAAGAATCCAGAATAAAGAACATGCTATGCAGAACACAGAATTTAGAATATAGGTTACATAATACTGAATATAGAATTTAGAATATAGAATGTAGAACACAGAATTTATAACATAGAATACAGAAAGCTGAATATAATATTTAGAATATAGAATGTAGAACACAAAATATACAATATAGAATAGAGAATAAAGAAGCCAGAATTTTGAACATTGAATGCAGAACACAGAATTTAGAATATAGAATACAGAATACTGAATATAGAATTTAGAATATAGAATGTAGAACACAGAATATAGAATATAGAATACGGAATGTATAATATAGAATACAGAATATAGAATATAAGACACAAAATATAGAATATGGAAAACAAAATACACAACCCAGAATTTAGAACATGGAATGCAGAACACGGAATATAGAATATAGAATACAGAATGCTGAATATAGAATTTAGAATATAGAATATAGAACATGGAATATAGAATATAGAATAAAGAATATTGAACCCAGAATTTTGAACATGGAATGCAGAACACAGAATTTAGAATATGGAATACAGAATACTGAATATAGAATTTAGAATATAGAATGTTGAACACAGTATAAAGAATATAAATACTGAATGCAGAATATTGAATTTAGAATACACAATGCAGAACACAGAATATAAATATAGAAAAGGGAATATAAAACCCAGAATTTACAACATCGTATGCATAACACAGAATTTAGAATATAGCATACAGAATACTTAATAAACAAATGAAAAAATTGAATGTAGAACATAGAATATAGAATATAGAATACATAATACTGAATATGTAATTTACAATATACAATGTAAAAAACAAAATATAAATATATATCTTGAAAATATTTAAGCCAGATTTTGGAACATGGAATTCAGAACTCAGAATTTCGAATATAGAATACAGAAATCTGAATATACAATTAGGATATAGAATGTAAAACACAGAATTTAAAATATAGAATAAATAATACTGAATATAAAATTTAGAATATACAATGTAGAACACAGAATATAGAATGTAGAATAGAGAATTTAGAATCAAGATATAAGAACATGGAATTCTGAACACAGAATATAGAATATAGAATACATAATACTGAATATAGAATTTAGAATATAGAATGTAGAACCCAGAATTAATAATATAGAATATAGAATGCTGAATATAGGATTTAGAATATAGAATGTAGCACACAGAATATAGAATATAGAATACAGATTATAGAACACAGTATTTAGAACATGGAATGCAGAACACAGAATTAAGAATATAGCATACCGAATACTTAATATAGAAATTAGAATATATAATGTAGAACACAGAATATTGAATATAGAATACGGAATGCAGAATATAGAATACAGAATATAGAATGTAGAAAACAGAATATAGATTATGAAAAAGAATACACAGAAGAGAATTTAGAACATGGAATGCAGAACACAGAATTTAGAATATAGAATAAAGAATACTGAATATAGAATTGAGGACATGGAATGAAGAACACATAATATACAATATAGAATATAGAATAATAAATGTAGAATTTAGAATATAGAAATTAGAACACAGAATATAGAATATAGAGTAGAAAATTTAGAACATGGAATGCAGAACACAGAATTTAGAATATAGAATACAGAATACTGAATATAGAATTTGGAATATAGAATGTAGAACACAGAATATATAATGTAGAATAAGGAATGCAGTATATAGAATACAGAATATAGAATTTAGAACACAGAACATAAAATATGGAAAAGAGAATATAGGACCCAGAAGTTAGAACAAGTTATACAGAACACAGAATTTAGAATATACTATACAGATTACTGAATATAGAATTTAGAATATAGAATGTAGATCACAGAATATAGAATATAGATTACAGAATGCAGAATATAGTATACAGAATATAGGATTTAGAACACAGAATATAGATTATGGAAACTTAACACAGAACCCAGAATATAGAAAATGGGATGCAGAACACAGAATTTAGATTATAGAAAACAGAATACTGAATATAGAATATAGAATATAGAATATAGAATGCAGACACAGAACTTAGAATATACATTAGAGAATACTGAATATAGAATTTCCAACATGGAATGCAGAACACAGAATTTAGATTATAGAATAAAGAATATAGATGCCGGATTATAGAACATGGAATGCAGAACACAGAATTTAGAATATGGAATACTGAATACTGAATATAGAATTTAGAATAGAGAAAGTATAACACAGAATATAGAATAGAGAATAGAGAATTTAGAACATGGAATGTAGAGCACAGAATTTAGATTATAGAATACATAATACTGAATATAGAATTTAGAATATAGAATTTAGAACACAAAATATAGAAAATAGAATACAGAATACTGAATATAGAATTTAGGACATGGAATGCAGAACACAGAATTTAGAATATAGAATACAGAATACTGAATATAGAATTTAGAACATGGATTGCATAACCCAGAATTTAGAATATAGAATACAGAATACTGAATATAGAGTTAAAATATAGAATGTAGAACCCAGAATATAGAATATAGAATTGAGAATATAGTACCCAGAATTTAGAACATGGAATGCAGAAAACAGAATATAGTTTATAGAATACATAATACTGAATACAGAATTTAGAATAGAATGTAGAACACAAAATTTAGAATATAGAATACAGAATGCTGAATATAGAATTTAGAATATAGAATGTAGAACACAGAATATAGAAAATAGAAAAGAGAATATAGAACCCAGAATTTAGAACATGGAATGCAGAACACAGAATTTAGATTATAGAATACAGAATACTTAATAAACAATTAAAAAATTGAATGTAGAGCACAGAATGTAGAATACAAAACACATAAAACTGAATATATAATATAGAAAATAAAATGTAGAAAACAGAATAAAAAATATAGCTTAGAGAATATTGCAGCCAGATTTTGGAACATGGAAATCAGACCTCAGTATTTAGAATATAGAATACATAATACTGAATATACAATTTAGAATATAGAATGTAGAACCCAGAATTTAGAATATATAATACAGAATACGGAATATCGAATTTTGAATATAGAATGTAGAACACAGAATATAGAATGTAGAATACAGAAAGCTGAATATAGTATTCAGAATATAGAATGTAGGACACAGTTATAGAATATAGAATATAGATAATAGAACCCAGAATTTAGAACATGGAATGCATAACACAGAAATTAGAATATATAATGCAGTATAATGATCATAGAACATAGAACATAGAATGCAGAACACAGAATTTAGAATATGGAATACAGAATACTGAATATAGGATTGAGAACATGGAGTGAAATACACAGAATTTAGAATATAGAATACAGATTACTGAATATTGTATTTAGAATATAGAAAGTAGATCACAGAATATAGAATATAGAATACAGAATTTTGAATATGGAATGCAGAACACAAAATTTAGAATATAGAATACAGAATACTGAATATAGAATTTGGAATATAGAAGGTAGAACACAGAATATATAATGTAGAATACGGAATGCAGAATCTAGAATACAGAATATAGAATTTAGAACACAGAATATAAAATATGGAAAAGAGAATATAGAATCCAGATTTTAGAACATGGAATGCAGAGCACAGAATTTAGAATATATTATAGAGATTACTGAATATAGAATTTAGAATATAGAATGTAGAACACAGAATTTAGAATATAGAATACAGAATACTGAATAAATAACTTAGAATATAGAATTTAGAACACAGAATATAGAATATAGAATACGGAATGAAAAATATAGATTGTAGAATATAGAATGAAGTACGCAAAATATAGGATATAGAATAGAGAATATAGAAGCCAGAATTTAGAACATGGGATGCGGAACACAGAATTTCGAATATAAATACGGAATATTGAATGTAGGATTTTGAATATAGAATGCAGAACACAGGATATATAATAGAGTATACAGAACCCAGAATTTAAAACATGGAATCTGGAACACAGAATTTAGTATATAGAATACAGAATACTGAATATAGGAATTAGAATATAGAATGTAGAACACAGAATAAGGAATATAGAAAACGGAATGCAGAATATAGAATGTAGAATATAGAATGTAGAATACAAAATATAGAATATAGAATAGATAATATACAACACAGAATTTAGAACATGGAATGCAGAACATAGAATTTAGAATATAGAATACAGAATACTGAATATACAATTTAGAATATAGTATAGAGATTACTGAATATAGAATTTAGAATATAGAATGTAGAACACAGAATTCAGAATATAGAATACAGAATACTGAATAAATAAATTAGAATATAGAATGTAGAACACAGAATATAGAATATAGAATACGGAAGGCAAAATATAGATTGTAGAATATACAATGAAATACGCAAAATATAGTATATAGTATAGAGAATATAGAAGCCAGAATTTAGGACATGGAATGCAGAACACAGAATTTCGAATATAAATACAGAATATTAAATGTAGGATTTTGAATATAGAATGCAGAACACAGGATATATAATAGAGTATACAGAACCCAGAATTTAAAACATGGAATCCGGAACACAGAATTTAGTATATAGAAAACAGAATACTGAATATAGGATTTAGAATATAGAATGTAGAACACAGAATAAAGAATATAGAAAACGGAATGCAGAATATAGAATGTAGAATACAAAATATAGAATATAGAATAGAGAATATACAACACAGAATTTAGAACTGGGAATGCAGAACATAGAATTTAGTATATAGAATACTGAATACTGAATATAGGATTGAGAATATAGAATGTAGAACACAGAATATAGGATATAGAATTTAGATTATAGAACCCAGAATTTAGAATATGGAATGCAGAACACAGAATTTGAAATATAGCATACAGAATAGTGCCTATAGAATTTAGAATATGGAATCTAGAACACAGAATATAGAATATAAAATACGGAACACAGAATATATAATACAGAATATAGAATGAGAAAACAGTATATAGAATATGGAAAACAGAATACAGAACCCAGAATTTAGAACATGGAATGCAGAACACAGAATTTGGTATATAGAACACAGAATACTGAATATAGAATATAGAATATACAATGCGGAACACAGATTTTAGAATATAGAATACAGAATACTGAATATAGAATTTAGAACATGGAATGCAGAACACATTATTTAGAATATAGAATACAGAATACTGAATATAGAATGTAGAATATAGAATGTAGAACACAGAATTTATAATATAGTATACAGAAAGCTGAATATAGTATTTAGAATATAGAATGTAGAACACAGATTATAGAATATAGAATATAGATTATAGAACCCAAAATTTAGAACATGGAATGCAGAACACAGAATTTAGAATACATCATGCCGAATACTGAATATAGAATTTAGAATATAGAATGTAAAACACAGAATATTGAATATATAATAAAGAATACTGAATATAGAGTTTAGAATATAGAATATAGAACACAGAATATAGAATGTAGAATACATGATAAAGAATCCAAAATAAAGAATATTCTATGCAGAACACAGAATTTAGAATATAGATTACATAATACTGAATAAAGAATTTAGAATATATAATGGAGAACACAGAATTTATAATATAGAATACAGAAAGCTGAATATAGTATTTAGAATATAGAATGTAGAACACAGAATATAGAATATAGAATTTAAATTATAGAACCCAGAGTTTAGAACATGGAATGCAGAACACAGAATTTGGAATATAGCATACAGAAGAGTGCCTATAGAATTTAGAATATGGAATGTAGAACACAGAATATAGAATATAGAATACGGAACACAGAATACATAATACAGAATATAGAATGTAGAAAACAGAATATAGAATATGGAAAACAGAATACAGAACCCAGATTTTAGAACATGGAATGCAGAATACAGAATTTCGTATATAGAACACAGAATACTGAATATAGAATTTAAAATATACAATGCGGAACACAGATTTTAGAATATAGAATACAGAATACTGAATATAGAATTTAGAACATGGAATGCAGAACACATAATTTAGAATATAGAATACAGAATACAGAATATAGAATTTAGAATATAGAATGTAGAACACAGAATTTATAATATAGTATACAGAAAGCTGAATATAGTATTTAGAATATAGAATGTAGAACACCGAATAAAAAATATAGAATAAAGAATATAGAACCCAAAATTTAGAACATGGAATGCAGAACACAGAATTTAGAATACAGCATACGGAATACTGAATATCGAATTTAGAATGCAGAACGTAGAACACAGAATATTGAATATATAATAAAGAATACTGAATATAGAATTTAGAATATATAATGTAAAACACAGAATATAGAATGTAGTATATATAATATAGAATCCAAAATAAAGAACATTCTATGCAGAACACAGAATTTAGAATGTAGATTTCATAATACTGAATATAGAATTTAGAATATAGAATGTAGAACACAGAATTTATAATATAGAATACAGAAAGCTGAATATAGTATTTAGGATATAGAATGTAGAACACAGAATATAGAATATACAATTTAGATTATAGAACCCAGAATTTAGAACATGGAATGCAGAACACAGAATTTGGAATATAGCATACAGAATAGTGCCTATAGAATTTAGAATATGGAATGTAGAACACAGAATATAGAATATAGAATACGGAACACAGAATATATAATACAGAATATAGAATGAGAAAACAGTATATAGAATATGGAAAACAGAATACAGAACCCAGAATTTAGAACATGGAATGCAGAACACAGAATTTGGTATATAGAACACAGAATACTGAATATAGAATTTAGATTATACAATGCGGAACACAGATTTTAGAATATAGAATACAGAATACTGAATATAGAATTTAGAACATGAAATGCAGAACACATTATTTAGAATATAGAATACAGAATACTGAATATAGAATTTAGAATATAGTATGAGGAACACAGAATATAGAATATAGAATAAAGAATACTGAACCCATACTTTAGAACATGGAATGCAGAACACTGAATTTAGAATATAGCATACAGAATACTTAAAAAACAATTAAATAATTGAATGTAGAACACAGAATATAGAATATAAAATACATAAAACTGAATATATAATTTAGAATATAGAATGTAGAAAGCAGAATAAAAAAAATAGCTTAGAGAATATTGAAGCCGGACTTTGTAACATGGAAAGCAGAACTCACAATTTCGAATATAGAATACAGAATACTGAATATACAATTGAGAATATAGAATGTAGAACACAGAATATACAATATAGAATAAAGAATACTGAATATAGAATTTAGAATATAGAATGTAGAACACAGAATATAGAATGTAGAATACAGATTATAGAATCCAGAATAAAGAACATGTTATGCAGAACACAGAACTAAGAATATAGATTATATAATACTGAATATAGGATTTAGAATATAGAATGCAGAACACAGAATTTATAATATTGTATACAGAAATCTAAATTTAGTATTTAGAATATAGAATATAGAACACAGAATATAGAATATAGATTATAGATTACAAAACCCAGAATTTAGAACATGGAATGCAGAACACAGAATAGAATATAGCATACGGAATACTGAATATAGAATTTACAATATAGAATGTAGAACACAGAATATAGAATATAGTATACGGAATTCAAAATATAGTATGTAGAAACTAGAATGAAAAACACACAATTTAGAATATAGAATAGAGAATGTAGAACTTAGAATTTAGAACATGGAATGCAGAACACAGAGTTTAGAATATAGAATAGAGAATTCTGAATATAGAGTTAAGAATATAGAATGTAGAACACAGAATTTAGAATATATAATAAAGAATATTGAATATAGAATTTAGAATCTAGAATGCAGAACACAGTATATAGAATGTAGAATACAGAATAAAGAATCCAGAATAAAGAACATGCAATGCAGAACACAGAATATAGAATATAGATTACATAATACTGAATATAGAATTTAGAATATAGAATGTAGAACACAGATTTTATAACATTGAATACAGAAAGCTGAATATAGATTTTAGAATATAGAAAGTAGAACACAGAATATAGAATATAGAATACGGAATGTAGAATATAGAATACAGAATATAGAATATAGGACACAGAATATAGAATATGGAAAACAAAATACACAACCCAGAATTTAGAACATGGAATGCAGAACACAGAATATAGAATATAGAATACAGAATGCTGAATATAGAATTTAGAATATAGAATATAGAACATGGAATATAGAATATAGAATAAAGAATATTGAACCCAGAATTTTGAACATGGAATGCAGAACACAGAATTTAGAATATGGAATACAGAATACTGAATATAGAATTTAGAATATAGAATGTTGAACACAGTATAAAGAATATAGAATACTGAATGCTGAATACAGAATTGAGAATATACAATGTAGAACACAGAATTTAAAATATAGAAAAGAGAAAATAAAACCCAGAATTTACAACATGGTATGCAAAACACAGAATTTAGAATATAGTATACAGAATACTTAATAAACAATTGAAAAAATTGAATGTAGAACATGGAATATAGAATATAGAATACATAATACTGAATATATAATTTAGAATATACAATGTAAAAACAGAATAATAATATATCTTAAAGAATATTTAAGCCAGATTTTGGAACATGGAATTCATAACACAGAAATTCGAATATAGAATACAGAAAACTGAATATACAATTTAGAATATAGAATGTAAAACACAGAATTTAGAAAATAGAATAAATTATACTGAATATAATATTTAGAATATACAATATAGAACACAGAATATAGAATGTAGAATAGAGAATTTAGAATCCAGATATAAGAACATGGAATTCTGAACACAGAATTAAGAATATAGAATACATAATACTGAATATAGAATTAAAATATTGAATTTAGAACCCAGAATTAATAATATAGAATATAGAATGCTGAATATAGCATTTAGAATATAGAATGTAGAAGACAGAATATAGAATATAGAATATAGATTATAGAACACAGTATTTAGAACATGCAATGCAGAACACAGAATTAAGAATATTGCATACCGAATACTTAATATAGAATTTAGAATATATAATGTAGAACACAGAATATTGAATATAGAATACGGAATGCAGAATATAGAATACAGAATATAGAATGTAGAAAACAGAATATAGATTATGAAAAAAAGAATACACAAAAGAGAATTTAGAACATGGAATGCACAACACAGAATTTAGAATAAAGAATACAGAATACTGAACATAGAATTAAGAATATAGAATGCAGAACACAGAATTAAGAATATAGAATACAGAATACTGAATATAGAATTGAGAACATGGAATGAAGAACACAGAATATACAATATAGAATAGAGAATACTAAATGTAGAATTTAGAATATAGAAAGTAGAACACAGAATATAGAATATAGAGTAGAAAATTTAGAACATGGAATGCAGAACACAGAATTAAAATATAGAATACAGAATACTGAATATAGAATTTGGAATATAGAATATAGAACACAGAATATAGAATGTAGAACACCGAATATATAATGTAGAATACGGAATGCAGAATATAGAATACAGAATATAGAATTTAGAACACAGAATATAATTTATGGAAAAAAGAATATAGGACCCAGAAGTTAGAACAAGTTATACAGAACACAGAATTTAGAATATTCTATACAGATTACTGAATATAGAATTAAGAATATAGAATGAATATCACAGAATATAAAATATAGAATACGGAATGCAGAATATAGTATACAGAATATAGGATTTAGAACACAGAAAATAGATTATGGAAACTTAACACAAAACCCAGAATTTAGAACATGGAATGAAGAACACAGAATTTAGTTTATAGAATACAGAATACTGAATATAGAATATAGAATATAGAATGCAGAACACAGAATTTAGAATATACATTAGAGAATACTGAATATAGAATTTACAACATGGAATGCAGAACACAGAATTTAGATTATAGAATAAAGAATATAGATGCCGGATTATAGAACATGGAATGCAGAACACAGAATTTAGAATATGGAATACTGAATACTGAATATAGAATTTAGAGTATAGAAAGTAGAACACAGAATATAGAATATAGAAGAGAGAATTTAGAACATGGAATGTAGAGCACAGAATTTAGATTATAGAATACAAAATACTGAATATAGAATATAGAATATAGAATTTAGAACACAAAATTTAGAAAATAGAATACAGAATACTGAATATAGAATTTAGGACATGGAATGCAGAACACAGAATTTAGAATATAGAATACAGAATACTGAATAAATAACTTAGAATATAGAATTTAGAACACAGAATATAGAATATAGAATACGGAATGCAAAATATAGATTATAGAATATAGAATGAAGTACGCAAAATATAGGATATAGAATAGAGAATATAGAAGACAGTATTTAGAACATGGGATCAGGAACACAGAATTTCGAATATAAATACGGAATACTGAATGTAGGATTTTGAATATAGAATGCAGAACACAGGATATATAATAGAGTATACACAACCCAGAATTTAAAACATGGAATCCTGAACACAGAATTTAGAATATAGAATACAGAATATAAACATAGAATTTTGAATATAGAATGTAGAACACAGAATAAAGAATATAGAATACGGAATGTAGAATATAGAATGTAGAATATAGATTTAAGAATACGAAATATAGAATAGATAATAGAGAATATAAAACACAGAATTTAGAACATAGAATGCAGAACATAGAATTTAGAATATAGAATACAGAATACTGAATATACAATTTAGAATATAGTATAGAGATTACTGAATATAGAATTTAGAATATAGAATGTAGAACACAGAATTCAGAATATAGAATACAGAATACTGAATAAATAAATTAGAATATAGAATGTAGAACACAGAATATAGAATATAGAATACGGAAGGCAAAATATAGATTGTAGAAAATACAATGAAGTACGCAAAATATAGAAAATAGAAAAGAGAATATAGAAGCCAGAATTTAGAACATGGAATGCAGAACACAGAATTTCGAATATAAATACAGAATATTGAATGTAGGAATTTGAATATAGAATGCAGAACACAGGATATATAATAGAGTATACAGAACCCAGAATTTAAAACATGGAATCCGGAACACAGAATTTAGTATATAGAATACAGAATACTGAATATAGGATTTAGAATATAGAATGTAGAACACAGAAAAAAGAATATAGAAAACGGAATGCAAAATATAGTATGTAGAATATAGAATATAGAACCCAGAATATAGAATATAGAATTGAGAATCTAGAACCCACAATTTATAACATGGAATGCAGAACAGAGAATTTAGATTATAGAATACATAATACTGAATATAGAATTTAGAATATAGAATGTAGAACACAAAATATAGAATATAGAATACAGAATGCTGAATATAGAATTTAGAATATACAATGAAGAACACAGAATATAGAATATAGAAAAGAGAATATAGAACCCAGAATTTACATCATGGAATGCAGAACACTGAATTTAGAATATAGTATAAAGAATGCATAATAAACAATTAAAAAAATTGAATGTAGAACAGAGAATATAGAATATAGTATACATAATACTGAATAAATAATTTAGGATATAGAATGTAGAACACAGTATTTAGAATATACAATACAGAATACTAAATATAGAATTTAGAATATACAATGTAGAACACAGAATTTAGAATATGCACTACAGAATACTAAACATAAGATTTAGAATATAGAATATAGAACACTGAATAAAGAAAATAGAATAGAGAATGAGGAACCCAGAATTTAGTACATGGAATCAGAACCCAGAATTGTAATATAGAATACAGAACACAGAATATGGAATTTAGAATATAGAATGTAGAACACAGAATATAGAATATAGAATACAGAGTATAGAACCCAGAATTTAGAACATGGAATGCAAAACACAGAATTAAGAACATTGAATGCAGAAAGAGTATTTAGAATATACATTACAGAACACTGAATATAGAATTTAGAATATACAATGTAGAACATAGAATTTAGAATATGGAATAAAGAATACTGAATATAGAATTTAGAATATAGAATGTAGAACAAAGTATGTAGAAAATAGAATAGAGAATTTAGAACACAGAATTTAGTACATGGAATCAGAACACAGAATTTAGAATATAGAATACAGAACACTGAATATGGAATTTAGAATTTAGAACGTAGAACACAGAATATAGAATATAGAATACACAGTAAAGAACTCAGAATTTAGAACAAGGAATGCAGAACACAGAATTTAGAATCTAGAATACAGAACTGAATATAGAATTTATAATATAGCAAGTATAACACAGAATTTAGAATGTAGAATACGGAATGCAGAAAATAGTATACAGAATATAGAATGTAGAACTCAGAATATAGTATATGGAAAACAGAATATAGAACCCAGAATTTAGAACATGGAATGCAGAACACAGAATTTGGAATATACAATACAGAATAGTGCCTATAGAATTTAGAATATGGAATGTAGAACACAGAATATAGAATATAGATTACGGAATACAGAATATATAATACAGAATATAAAATATAGAAAACAGAATATAGAATATGGAAAACAGAATACAGAACCCAGAATTTAGAACATGGAATGCAGAACACAGAATTTCGTATAGAGAACACAGAATAGTGAATATAGAATTTAAAATATACAATGCGGTACACAGATTTAAGAATATAGAATACAGAATACTGAATATAGAATATAGAACATGGAATGCAGAACACATTATTTAGAATATAGAATACAGAATACTGAATATAGAATTTAGAATATAGCATGTAGAACACAGAATTTATAATATAGTATACAGAAAGCTGAATATAGAATTTAGAATATAGAATGTAAAACACAGAATATAGAATATAGAATATAGATTATAGAACCCAAAATTTAGAACATGGAATGCAGAACACAGAATTTAGAATACAGCATACGTATTACTGAATATAGAATTTAGAATATAGAATGTAGAACACAGAATATTGAATATATAATAAAGAATACTGAAAGGAGAGTTTAGAATATAGAATGTAGACACAGAATATCGAATGTAGAATACATAATATAGAATCCAAAATAAAGAATATTCTATGCAGAACACAGAATTTAGAATATAGAATACATAATACTGAATATAGAATATAGAATATAGAATGTAGAACACAGAATATAGAATATAGAATTTAGATTATACAACCCAGAATTTAGAACATGGAATGCAGAACACAGAATTTGGAATATAGCATACAGTATAGTGCATATAGAATTTAGAATATGGAATGTAGAACACAGAATATACAATATAGAATACGGAACACAGGATATATAATACAGAATATAGAATGAGAAAACAGTATATAGAATATGGAAATCAGAATACAGAACCCAGAATTTAGAAGAAGGAATGCAGAACACAAAATTTGGTATATAGAACACAGAATACTGAATATAGAATTTTGAATATACAATGCGGAACACAGATTTTAGAATATAGAATACAGAATACTGAATATAGAATTTAGAACATGGAATGCAGAACACATTATTTAGAATATAGAATACAGAATACTGAATATAGAATTTAGAATATAGTATGAGGAACACAGAATATAGAATATACAATAAAGAATATTGAAGCCATACTTTAGAACATGGAATGCAGAACACAGAATTTACAATATAGAATACAGAATACTGAAGATAGAATTTAGAATATAGAATGTAGAACATACAATAAGATTATAGAATACCGAATGCAGAATATAGAATGTAAAATATAAAATGAAGAACACAAAATATAAAATATAGAATAGAGTATATAGAAACAAGAATTTAGAACATAGAATTGCAGAACACTGAATTTATAATATAGAATACAGAATACTTAATAAACAATTAAATAATTGAATGTAGAACACAGAATATAGAATATAAAATACATAATACTGAATATATAATTTAGAAAATAGAATGTAAAAAAGAGAATAAAAAATATAACTTAGAGAATATTGAAGCCAGACTTTGTAACATGGAAAGCAGAACTCACAATTTCGAATATAGAATACAGAATACTGAATATACAATTTAGAACATAGAATGTAGAACACAGAATATACAATATAGAATAAAGAATACTGAATATAGAATTTAGAATATAGAATGTAGAACACAGATTATAGAATGTAGAATACAGATTATAGAATCCAGAATTAAGAACATGTTATGCAGAACACAGAATTAAGAATATAGATTATATAATACTGAATATAGGATTTAGAATATAGAATGCAAAACACAGAATTTATAATATTGTATACAGAAATCTGAATTTAGTATATAGAATATAGAGTATAGAACAGAGAATATAGAATATAGATTATAGATTATAGAACCCAGAATTTAGAACATGGAATTCAGAACACAGAATAGAATATAGCATACGGAATACTGAATATACAATTTACAATATAGAATGTAGAACACAGAATATATAATGTAGAATACGGAATGCAGAATCTAGAATACAGAATATAGAATTTAGAACACAGAATATAAAATATGGAAAACAGAATATAGAATCCAGAATTTAGAACATGGAATGCAGAACACAGAATTTAGAATATAATATAGAGATTACTGAATATAGAATTTAGAATATAGAAATTAGAACACAGAATTTAGAATATAGAATACAGAATACTGAATAAATAACTTAGAATATAGAATTTAGAACACAGATTATAGAATATAGAATACGGAATGCAAAATATAGATTGTAGAATTTTGAATGAAGTACGCAAAACATAGAATATAGAATAGAGAATATAGAAGCCAGAATTTAGAACATGGGATTCGGAACACAGAATTTCGAATATAAATACGGAATACTGAATGTAGGATTTTGAATATAGAATGCAGAACACAGGATATATAATAGAGTATACAGAACCCAGAATATAAAACCTGGAATCCAGAACACAGAATTTAGAATATAGAATACAGAATACTGAATATAGAATTTTGAATATAGAATGTAGAACACAGAATAAAGAATATAGAAAACGGAATGCAGAATATAGAATGTAGAAAATAGAATGAAGAATACAAAATATAGAATAGAGAATATACAACACAGAATTTAGAACATGAAATGCAGAACATAGAATTTAGAATACAGAATAATGAATATAGAATTTAGAATATAGAATATAGAACACAGAATATAGAATATAGTATACCTAATGCAAAATATAGTATGTTGAATATAGAATGTAGAATCCAGAATATAGAATATAGATTTGAGAATTTAGAACCCACAATTTATAACATGGAATGCAGAACAGAGAATTTAGATTATAGAATACATAATACTGAATATAGAATTTAGAATATAGAATGTAGAACACAAAATTTAGAATAAAGAATACAGAATGCTGAATATAGAATTTAGAATATACAATGAAGAACACAGAATATAGAATATATTAAAGAGAATATAGAACCCAGAATTTACAGCATGGAATTCCGAACACTGAATTTAGAATATAGTATAAAGAATACATAATAAACAATTAAAAAAATTGAATGTAGAAGAGAGCATATAGAATATAGTATACATAATACTGAATAAATAATTTAGAATATAGAATGTAGAATACAGAAAGCTGAATATAGTATTTAGAATATAGAATGTAGAACACAGATATAGAATATAGAATATAGATTATAGAACCCAGAATTTAGAACATGGAATGCATAACACAGAAATTAGAATATATAATACAGTATAATGATCATAGAACTTAGAACATAGAATGCAGAACACAGAATTTAGAATATGGAATACAGAATACTGAATATTGAATTGAGAACATGGAGTGCAGAACACAGAATTTAGAATATGGAATACAGAATACTGAATATAGAATTTAGAATATAGAAAGTAGAACACAGATTATAGAATATAGAATAGAGAATTTTAAACATGGAATGCAGAACACAGAATATAGAATACAGAATACTGAATATAGAATTTGGAATATAGAAGGTAGAACACAGAATCTATAATGTAGAATACGGAATGCAGAATATAGAATATAGAATATAGAATTTAGAACACAGAATATAAAATATTGAAAACAGAATATAGAACGCAGAATTTAGAACATGGAATGTATAACACAGAATTTAGAATATAGTATAGAGATTACTGAATATAGAATTTAGAATATAGAATGTAGAACACAGAATTTAGAATATAGAATAGAGAATACTGAATAAATAACTTAGAATATAGAATGTAGAACACAGAATATAGAATATAGAATACGGAATGCAAAATATAGTTTATAGAATATAGAATGAAGTACACAAAATATAGAATATATAAATAGAGAATATTCAACACAGAAATTAGAACATGGAATGCAGAAAATAGAATTTAGAATATAGAATACAGAATACTGAATATAGAATTTATAATATAGAATGCAGAACACAGAATATAGAATATAGTATACGGAATGCAATATATAGTATGTAGAATATACAATGTAGAACTCAGAATAGAATATAGAATTGAGAATCAAGAAACCAGAATTTATAACATGGAATGCCGAACACAGAATTTAGAATATACAATACAGAATACTTAATATAGAATTTAGAATATAGAAAGAAGAACACAGAATATAGAATAAAGAATAGAGAATTTAGAAAATGGAATGCAGAACAGAGAATTTAGATTATAGAATACATAATACTGAATATAGAATTTAGAATATAGAATGTAGAACACAAAATTTAGAATACAGAATACAGAATGCTGACTATAGAATTTAGAATATACAATGAAGAACTCAGAATATAGAATATAGAAAAGAGAATATAGAACCCAGTATTTACAACATGGAATGCAGAACACTGAATTTAGAATATAGTATAAAGAATACTTAATAAACAATTAAAAAAATTGAATGTAGAACAGAGAATATAGAATATAGTATACATAATTCTGAAAAAATAATTTAGAATATAGAATGTAGAAAACAGAATAAAAAATATACCTTTGAGAATATTGAAGCCAGATTTTGGAACTTGGAAAGCAGAACTCAGAATTTAGAATATAGAATAGAGAATAATGAATATAGACTTTAGAATATAGAATGTAGAACACAGAATTGAGAATGTAGAATACAGAATATAGAATGTAGAATAAAGAACATGAAATGCAGAACACAAAATTTAGAATATAGGATACAGAATACTGAATATAGAATTTGGAATATAGAAGTTAGAACACAGAATATATAATGTAGAATACGGAATGCAGATTAAAGTATACAGAAAATAGAATTTAGAACACAGAATATAAAATATGGAAAACAGAATACAGAACTCAGAATTTAGAACATGGAATGCAGAACACAGAATTTAGAATATAGTATAGAGATTACTGAATATAGAATTTAGAATATAGAATGTAGAACAAAGAATTTAGAATATACAATACAGAATACTGAATATATAAATTAGAATATAGAATGTAGAACACAGAATATAGAATATAGAATACGGAAGGCAAAATATAGATTGTAGAAAATACAATGAAGTACGCAAAATATAGAATATAGAATAGAGAATATAGAAGCCAGAATTTAGAACATGGAATGCAGAACACAGAATTTCGAATATAAATAGAGAATACTGAATGTAGGATTTTGAATATAGAATGCAGAACACAGGATATATAATAGATTATACAGAAACCAGAATTTAAAACATGGAATCCGGAACACAGAATTTAGTATATAGAATACATAATACTTAATATAGGATTTAGAATATAGGATGTAGAACACAGAATAAAGAATATAAAAAATGGAATGCAGAATATAGAATGTAGAATATAGAATGAAGATTACAAAATATAGAATATAGAATAGGAATATACAACACAGAATTTAGAACATGGAATGCAGAACATAGAATTTAGAATATAGAATGAAGAATACAAAATATAGAATATAGAATAGAGAATATGCAACACAGAATTTAGAACATGGAATGCAGAACATAGAATTTAGAAAATAGAATACAGAATACTGAATATAGAATTTAGAATATAGAATGTAGAACACAGAATATAGAATATAGTATACGGAATGCAACATATAGTATGTAGAATATAGAATGCAGAACCCAGAATATAGAATATAGAATTGAGAATCTAGAACCCAGAATTTATAACATGGAATGCAGAAAAGAGAATTTAGATTACAGAATACATAATACTGAATATAGAATTTAGAATATAGAATGTAGAACACAAAATTTAGAATAAAGAATACAGAATGCTGAATATAGAATTTAGAATATACAATGAAGAACACAGAATATAGAATATAGAAAAGAGAATATAGAACCCAGAATTTACAACATGGAATGCAGAACACTGAATTTAGAATATAGTATAAAGAATACATAATAAACAATTAAAAAAATTGAATGTAGAACAGAGCATATAGAATATAGTATACATAATACTGAATAAATAATTTAGAATATAGAATGTACAACACAGAATTTAGAATATATAATAAAAAATACTGAATATAGAATTTAGAATATAGAATGTTGAAAACAGAATAAAAAAATATACCTTACAGAATATTGAAGACAGATTTTAGAACTTGGAAAACAGAACTCCGAATTTAGAATATAGAATACAGAATACTGTATATAGAATTTAGAACACAGAATATAGAATAGAGAATAGAGAATAGAGAACCCAGAATTTACAACATGGAATGCAGAACTCAGAATTTAGATTATAGAATACAGAATATTAATAAACAATTAAAAAATTGAATGTAGAACACAGAATATAGAATACAAAACACATAATACTGAATATACAATTTAGAATATAGAATGTAGAAAACAGAATAAAAAATATAACTTAGAGAATATTGAAGCCAGATTTTGGTCAATGGAAATCAGAATTCAGAATTTAGAATATAGAATAAAAAATACTGAATATAGAATTTAGAATATAGAATGTAGAACACAGAATATAGAATGTAGAATACAGAATATAGAATCCAGAATAAAGAACATGCTATGCAGAACACAGAATTTAGAATATAGATTACATAATACTGAATATAGAATTTAGAATATAGAATGTAGAACACAGAATTTATAATATAGAATAAAGAAAGATGAATATAGTATTTAGAATATAGAATGTAGAACACAGATATAGAATATAGAATAAAGATTATAGAACCCAGAATTTAGAACATGGGATGCATAACACAGAAATTAGAATATATAATACAGTATACTGATCATAGAACTTAGAACATAGAATGCAGAACACAGACTTTAGAATATGGAATACAGAATACTGAATATTGAATTCAGATCAAGAAGTGCAGAACAAAGAATTTAGAATATTGAATACAGAATACTGAATAAAGGATTTAGAATATAGAAATTTGAACACAGAATATAGAATATATAATAGAGAATTTAGAACATGGAATGCAGAACACAGAATTCAGAATATAGCATACGGAATACTGAATATAGAATTTAGAATATAGAATGTATAACACACAATATTGAATATAGAATACGGAATGCAGAATAGAGGATACAGTATATAGAATGCAGAAAACAGATTATAGAATATGGAAAAAAGAATACAGAAAAGAGTATTTTGAACATGGAATGCCGAACACAATATTTAGATTATAGAATACAGAATAGTGCATATAGAATTTAGAATGTGGAATGTAAAACACGGAAAAGAGAATATAGAATACCTAATACAGAATATAGATTGTAGAATATAGAATGAAATACACAAAATTTAGAATATAGAATAGAGAATATAGAACCCACAATTTAGAACATGGAATTCATAACACCGAAATTAGAATATAGAATACAGAATACTGAATATAGAATTTAGAATATAGAATGCAGAACACAGAATATAGAATGTAGAATACGGAATGCAGAATATATAATGGAGAACATAGAATGAATAACACAAAATATAGAACAGAGAATAGAGAATATTGAAGCCAAAATTTAGAACATGAAATGAAGAAAACAGAATTTCGTATATAGAACACATAATACTGAATTTAGAATTTAGAACATAGAATGCGGAAAACAGATTTTCGAATATAGAATACAGAATACTGAATATAGAATTTAGAACATGGATTGCAGAACACATTATTTAGAGTATAGAATACCGAACACTGAATTTAGAATTTAGAATATAGAATGAGGAACACAGAATATAGAATATAGAATAAAGAATATTGAACACGGAATTTACAACATGGAATGCAGAACACAGAATTTACAATATAGAATACAGAATACTGAATATAGAATTTAGAATATAGAATGTAGAAATCAGAATATAGAATATAGTATACAAATTCAGTATATACAAAGTAGAGTATAGAATGAATAACACAAAATATAGAATTTAGAAAAGAGAATATAGAAGACAAAATTTAGAACATGGAATGCTGAACACAGAATTTAGGAAATAGAATACGGAATAATGAATATAGAATTTAGAATATAGAAAGTAGAACACAGAATACAGAATATAGAATAGAAAATTTAGAACATGGAATGCAGAACTCAGTATTTAGAAAATAGAATACAGAATACTGAATATACAATTTAGAATATAGAAAGTAGAACACAGAATTTAGAATATATAATAAAGAATACTGAATATAGAATTTAGATTATACAACATAGAACACAGAATATAGAACGTAGAATAGAGAATATAGAATTCAGAATAAAGAACATGCTATGCAGAACACAGAAGTTAGAATATAGAATACGGAATACTGAATATAGAATTTAGAATATAGAAAGCAGAACACAGAATATTGAATATAGAATACGGAATGCAGAATATAGAATGTAGAACACAGAATTTATAATATACTATACAGAAAGCTGAATATAGTATTTAGAATATAGAATGTAGAACACAGAATATAGAATATAGAATATAGATTATAGAACCCAAAATTTAGAACATGGAATGCAGAACACAGAATTTAGAATACAGCATACGAAATATTGAATATAGAATTTAGAATATAGACTGTAGAACACAGAATATTGAATATATAATAAAGAATACTGAATATAGAGTTTAGAATATAGAATTTAGAACACAGAATATAGAATTTAGAATATATAAATAGAATCCAAAATAAAGAACATTCTATGCAGAACACAGAATTTAAAATATAGATTACATAATACTGAATATAGAATTTAGAATATAGAATGTAGAACACAGAATATAGAATACAGTATACGGAATGCAAAATATAGAATGTAGAATCTAGAATGAAAAACAAACAGTTTAGATTATAGAATAGAGAATATAGAACCCAGAATTTATAACATTGAATGCAGGACAGAATTTAGAATATAGAATAGAGAATACTGAATATAGAATTTAGAATATAGAATGTAGAACACAGAATTTATAATATAGAATACAGAAAGCTGAATATAGTATTTAGAATATAGAATGTAGAACACAAAATATACAATATAGAATATAGAATAAATAAGCCAGTATTTAGAACATTGAATGCAGAACACAGAATTTAGAATATAGAATACAGAATACTGAATACAGAATTTAGAATATAGAATGTATTACACAGAATATAGAATACAGTATACGGAATGCAAAATATAGAATGTAGAATCTAGAATGAAAAACAAACAATTTAGAATATAGAATAGAGAATATACAACACAGAATTTATAACATGGAATGCAGAACACAGAATTTAGTATATAGAATAGAGAATACTGAATATAGAGTTTAGAATATAGAATGCAGAACACACAATTTATAATATAGAATACAGAAAGCTGAATATAGTATTTAGAATATAGAATGTAGAACACAAAATATACAATATAGAATATAGAATAAAGAAGCCAGAATTTAGAATATTGAATGCAGAACACAGAATTTAGAATATAGAATACAGAATACTGAATATAGAATTTAGAATATAGAAAGTAGAACACAGAATATAGAATATAGAATAGAGAATTTAGAACATGGAATGCAGAACACAGAATTTATAATATAGAATACAGAATACTGAATATAGATTTTGGATTATAGAAGGTAGAACACATAATATATAATGTAGAATACGGAATGCAGAATATAGAATACAGAATATAGAATTAAGAACACAAAATATAAAATATGGAAAACAGAATATTGAACGCAGAATTTAAAACATGGAATGTAGAACCAGAATTTAGAATATAGTATAGAGATTACTGAATATAGAATTTAGAATATAGAATGTAGAACACAGAATTTAGAATATAGAATACAGAATACTGAATAAATAACTTTGAATATAGAATGTAGAACACAGAATATAGAATATAGGATACGGAATGCAAAATATAGTTGGTAGAATATAGAATGAAGTACGCAAAATATAGAATATAGAATAGAGAATATAGAAGCATGAATTTAGAACATGGAATTCAGAACAGAGAATTTCGAATATAAATACAGAATACTGAATGTAGGAATTTGAATATAGAATGCAGAACACAGGATATATAATAGAGTATACAGAACCCAGAATTTAAAACATGGAATGCAGAACACAGAATTTAGAATATGGAATACAGAATACTGAGTATATAATTGAGAAAATTGAGTGAAGAACACATAATTTAGAATATAGAATACAGAATACTGAATATAAAATTTGAATATAGAAAATAGAACACAGAATATAGAATAGAGGATTTAGAAAATGGAATGCAGAACACAGAATATAGAATATAGAATACAGAATACTGAATATAGAATTTGGAATATAGAAGGTAGAACCCAGAATATAGTATATAGAATACGGAATGCAAAATATAGATTGTAGAATATACAATGAAGTACGCAAAATATAGAATATAGAATAGAGAATATAGAAGCCAGAATTTAGAACATGGAATGCAGAACACAGAATTTCGAATATAAATACAAAATACTAAATATAGGATTTTGAATATAGAATGCAGAACACAGGATATATAATAGAGTATCAGAACACAGAATTTAAAACATGGAATCGAGAACACAGAATTTAGAATATAAAATACAGAAAGTTGAATATAGTATTTAGAACATAGAATGTAGAACACAGAATATAGAACTTAGAATATAGATTATAGAACCCAGAATTTAAAACATGGAATGCAGAACACAGAATTTAGAATATAGCATACTGTATACTGAATATAGAATTTAGAATATAGAATGTAGAACACAGAATATAGAATATAGAATACGAAATGCAGAATATAGAATACAGAATATAGAATGTAGAAAACATATTATACAATATGGAAAAAAGAATACAGAAAACACAATTTAGAACATGAAATGCAGAACACAGTATTTAGATTATAGAATACAGAAAAGTGCATATAGGATTTAGAATGTGGAATGCGGAACACAGATTTTAGAATATAGAATACAGAATACTGAATATAGAATTTAGAACTTGGAATGCAGAACACATTATTCAGAATATAGAATACAGAATACTGAATATAGAATTTAGAATATAGTGTGAGGAATACAGCCTATATAATATAGAAGAAAGATTATTGAACCAATACTTTAGAACATGGAATGCAGAACACAGAATTTACAATATAGAATAAGAATACTGAAGATAGAATTTAGAATATAAAATGTAGAACATAGTATAAAGAATTCAGAATACGGAATGCAGAGTATAGAATGTAGAATATAAAATGAAGAACACAAAATATAAAATATAGAATAGAATATATAGAACCCAGAATTTAGAACATTGAATTGCATAACACTGAATTTAGAATATAGTATACAGGATACTTAATAAAGAAATAAATAATTGAATGTAGAACACAGAATATAGAATATAAAACACATAATACTGAATATATAATTTAGAATATAGAATGTAGAAAACAGAATAAAAAATATAGCTTAAATAATATTGAAGCCAGTTTTTGGAACATGAAAATCAGAACTCAAAATTTCGAATATAGAATACAGAATACTGAATATACAATTTAGAATATAGAATGTAGACCAAAGAATATAGAATATAGAATAAAGAATACTGAATATAGAATTTAGAATATAGAATGTAGCACACGGAATATAGAATATAAAATAAAGAATATTGAACCCAGAATTTTGAACATGGAATGCAGAACACAGAATTTAGAATATGGAATACAGAATACTGAATATAGAATTTAGAATATAGAATGTTGAACACAGTATAAAGAATATAGAATACTGAATGCAGAATATAGAATTTAGAATATACAATATAGAACACAGAATATAAAATATAGAAAAGAGAATATAAAACCCAGAATTTACAACATGGTATGCAAAACACAGAATTTAGAATATAGTATACAGAATACTTAATAAACAAATGAAAAAATTGAATGTAGAACATAGAATATAGAATATAGAATACATAATACTGAATATATAATTTAGAATATAAAATGTAAAAACAGAAAATAAAATATATCTTAAATAATATTTAAGCCAGATTTTGGAACATGGAATGCAGAACTCAGAATTTCGAATATAGAACAGAAAACTGAATATAAAATTTAGAATATAGAATATAGAACACAGAATATAGAATATAGAATATAGATTATAGAACACAGAATTTAGAACATGGAATGCAGAACCCAGAATTAAGAATATAGCATACCGAATACTTAATATAGAATTTAGAATATATAATGTAGAACACAGAATATTGAATATAGAATACAGAATGCAGAATATAGAATACAGAATATAGAATGTAGAAAACAGAATATAGATTATGAAAAAAAGAATACACAAAAGAGAATTTAGAATATGGAATGCAGAACACAGAATTTAGAATATAGAATACAGAATACTGAACATAGAATTAAGAATATAGAATGCAGAACACAGAATTGAGAATATAGAATACAGAATACTGAATAAAGAATTGAGAACATGGAATGAAGAACACAGAATATACAATATAGAATAGAGAATACTAAATATAGAATTTAGAATATAGAAAGTAAAACACAGAATATAGAATATAGAGTAGAAAATTTGAACATGGAATGCAGAACAGAGAAGTTTGAATATAGAATACAGAATACTGAATATAGAATTTGGAATATAGAATGTAGAACACAGAATATATAATGTAGAATACGGAATGCAGAATATAGAATACAGAATATAGAATTTAGAACACAGAATATAAAATATGGAAAACAGAAGATAGGACCCAGAATTTAGAACAAGTTATAAAGAACACAGAATTTAGAATATACTATACAGATTACTGAATATAGAATTTAGAATATAGAATGTAGATCACAGAACATAGAATATAGAATACGGAATGCAGAATATAGTATACAGAATATAGAATGTAGAAAACAGAATATAGATTATGAAAAAAAGAATACACAAAAGAGAATTTAGAATATGGAATGCAGAACACAGAATTTAGAATATAGAATACAGAATACTGAATAAAGAATTGAGAACATGGAATGAAGAATACAGAATATACAATATAGAATAGAGAATACTAAATGTAGAATTTAGAATATAGAAAGTAGAACACAGAATATAGAATATAGAGTAGAGAATTTTGAATATGGAATGCAGAACACAAAATTTAGAATATAGAATACAGAATACTGAATATAGAATTTGGAATATAGAAGGTAGAACACAGAATATATAATGTAGAATACGGAATGCAGAATATAGAATACAGAATATAGAATTTAGAACACAGAATATAAAATATGGAAAACAGAAGATAGGACCCAGAATATAGAACAAGTTATACAGAACACAGAATTAAGAATATACTATACAGATTACAGAATATAGAATTTAGAATATAGAATGTAGATCACAGAACATAGAATATAGAATACGGAATGCAGAATATAGTATACAGAATATAGGAATTAGAACACAGAATATAGATTATGGAAACTTAACACAGAACCCAGAATTTAGAACATTGGATGCAGAACACAGAATTTAGATTATAGAATACAGAATACTGAATATAGAATATAGAATATAGAATGCAGAACACAGAATTTAGAATATACATTAGAGAATACTGAATATAGAATTTACAACATGGAATGCAGAACACAGAATATAGATTATAGAATAAAAAATATAGATGCCAGATTATAGAACATGGAATGCAGAACACAGAATTTTGAATATGGAATACTGAATACAGAATATAGAATTTAGAATATAGAAAGTAGAACACAGAATATAGAATAGAGAATAGAGAATTTAGAACATGGAATGTAGACCACAGAATTAAGAATATAGAATACATAATACTGAATATAGAATTAAGAATATAGTATTTAGAACACAAAATTTAGAAAATTGAATACAGAATACTGAATATTGAATTTAGGATATGGAATGCAGAACACAGAATTTAGAATATAGTATACCGAATACTGAATATAGAATTTAGAACATGGAATGCAGAACACAGAATTAAGAACATTGAATGCAGAACAGAGTAGTTTGAATATACATTACAGAACACTGAATATAGAATTTAGAATATACAATGTAGAACATAGAATTTAGAATATGGAATAAAGAATACTGAATATAGAATTTAGAAAATAGAATGTAGAACACAGAATATAGAAAATAGAATAGAGAATGTAGAACACAGAATTTAGTACATGGAATCAGAACACAGAATTTAGAATATAGAATACAGAACATTGAATATGGAATTTAGAACATAGAACGTAGAACACAGAATATAGAATATAGAATACACAGTATAGAAACCAGAATTTAGAACAAGGAATGCAGAACACAGAATTTAGAATCTAGAATACAGAACTGAATATAGAATTTACAATATAGCAAGTGTAACACAGAATTAAGAATGTAGAATACGGAATGCAGAAAATTTTATACAGAATATAGAATGTAGAACTCAGAATATAGTATATGGAAAACAGAATATACAACCCAGAATTTAGAACATGGAATGCAGAACACAGAATTTGGAATATACAATACAGAATAGTGCCTATAGAATTTAGAATATGGAATGTGGAACACATAATATAGAATATAGAATACGGAATACAGAATATATAATACAGAATATAGAATGTAGAAAACAGAATATAGAATATGGAAAACAGAATACAGAACCCAGAATTTAGAACATGGAATTCAGAACACAGAATTTCGTATATAGAACACAGAATACTGAATATAGAATCAAAAATATACAATGCGGAACACAGATTTTAGAATATAGAATACAGAATACTGAATATAGAATTTAGAACATGGATTGCAGAACACATTATTTAGAATATAGAATACAGAATACTGAATATAGAATTTAGAATATAGAATGTAGAACACAGAATTTATAATATACTATACAGAAAGCTGAATATAGTATTTAGAATATAGAATGTAGAACACAGAATATAGAATATAGAATATAGAATATAGAACCCAAAATTTAGAACATGGAAAGCAGAACACAGAATTTAGAATACAGCATACGGAATACTGAATATAGAATTTAGAATATAGAATGTAGAACACAGAATATTGAATAAATAATAAAGAATACTGAATATAGAGTTTAGAATATAGAATGTAGAACACAGAATATAGAATGTAGAATAAATAATATAGAATCCAAAATAAAGAACTTTCTAAGAAGAACACAGAACTTAGAATATAGATTACATAATACTGAATATAGAATTTAGAATATAGAATGTAGAACACAGAATATAGAATACAGTATACGGAATGCAAAATATAGAATGTAGAATCTAGAATGAAAAACAAACAATTTAGAATATAGAATAGAGAATATAGAACCCAGAAATTAAAACATGGAATGCAGAACACAGAATTTAGAATATAGAATAGAGAATACTGAATATAGAGTTTAGAATATAGAATGTAGAACACAGAATTTTGAATATATAATAAAGAATACTGAATATAGAATTTAGAATATAGAATGCAGAACACAGAATACAGAATATAGAATACAGAATTAAGAATCCAGAATAAAGAACATGCTATGCAGAACACAGAATTTAGAATATAGATTACATAATACTGAATATAGAATTTAGAATATAGAATGCAGAACACAGAATTTATAATATAGAATACAGAAAGCTGAATATAGTATTTAGAATATAGAATGTAGAACACAAAATATACAATATAGAATATAGAATAAAGAAGCCAGAATTTAGAACATTGAATGCAGAACACAGAATTTAGAATATAGAATACAGAATACTGAATATAGAAATTAGAATATAGAATGTAGAACACAGATTATAGAATATAGAATACGGAATGCAGGATATAGAATACGGAATATAGAATATAGGACACAGAATATACAATATGGAAAACAAAATGCACAACCCAGAATTTAGAACATCAAATGCAGAACACAGAATATAGAGTATAGAATACAGAATTCTGAATATAGAGTTTAGAATATAGAAGGTAGAACACGGAATATAGAATATAGAATAAAGAATATTGAACCCAAAATTTTGAACATGGAATGCAGAACACAGAATTTAGAATATGGAATACAGAATACTGAATATAGTATTTAGAATATAGAATGTTGAACACAGTATAAACAATATAGAATACTGAATGCAGAATATAGAATTTAGAATATACAATGTCGAACACAGAATATAAAATATAGAAAAGAGAATATAAAACCCAGAATTTACAACATAGTATGCAAAAAACAGAATTTAGAATATAGTATAAAGAATACTTAATAAACAAATGAAAAAATTTAATATAGAACATAGAATATAGAATATAGAATACATAATACTGAATATATAATTTAGAATATACAATGTAAAAAACAGAATAAAAAATATATCTTAAAGAATATTTAAGCCAGATTTTGGAACATGGAATTCAGAACTCAGAATTTCGAATATAGAATACAGAAAACTGAATATACAATTTAGAATATAGAATGTATAATACAGAATTAAGATTATAGAATAAATAATACTGAATATAAAATTTAGAATATAGAATATAGAAATCCGAATAAAAAATATACCTTAGAGAATATTGAAGCCAGATTTTAGAACTTGGAAAGCAGAAATCCGAATTTAGAATATAGAATACAGAATACTGTATATAGAATGTAAAATACAGAATATAGAATAGAGAATAGAGAATAGAGAAACCAGAATTTACAACATGGAATGCAGAACACAGAATTTAGATTATAGAACACAGAATAATTAATAAACAATTAAAAAATTGAATGTAGAACACAGAATATAAAATACAAAACACATAATACTGAATATACAATTTAGAATATAGAATGTAGAAAACAGAATAAAAAATATAGCTTAGAGCATATTGAAGCGAGATTTTGGGCAATGGGAATCAGAACTCAGTATTTAGAGTATAGAATAAAGAATACTGAATATAGAATTTAGAATATAGAATGCAGAACACAGTATATAGAATGTAGAATACAGAATAAAGAATCCAGAATAAAGAACATGCTATGCAGAACACAGAATTTAGAATATAGATTACATAATACTGAATATAGAATTAAGAATATAGAATGTAGAACACAGAATTTATAATATAGAATAAAGAAAGATGAATATAGTATTTAGAATATAGAATGTAGAACACAGATATAGAATATAGAATATAGATTATAGAACCCAGAATTTAGAACATGGAATGCATAACACACAAATTAGAATATATAATACAGTACACTGATCATAGAACTTAGAACATAGAATGCAGAACACAGACTTTAGAATATGGAATACAGAATACTGAATATTGAATTCAGAACAAGGAATGCAGAAAGCAGAATTTAGAATATAGAATACAGAATACTGAATAAAGAATTTAGAATATAGAAATTAGAACACAGAATATAGAATAGAGAATAGAGAATTTAGAACATGGAATGCAGAACACAGAATTTAGAATATAGCATACGGAATACTGAATATAGAATTTAGAATATAGAATGTAGAACACAGAATATTGAATATAGAATACGGAATGCAGAATAGAGAATACAGTATATAGAATGCAGAAAACAGATTATAGAATATGGAAAAAAGAATACAGAAACAGAATTTAGAACATGGAATGCTGAACACAATATTTAGAATATAGAATACAGAATAGTGCATATAGAATATAGAATGTGGAATATAAAACACGGAAAAGAGAATATAGAATACCTAATACAGAATATAGATTGTAGAATATAGAATGAAATACACAAAATTTAGAATATAGAATAGAGAATATAGAACCCAGAATTTCGAACATGGAATTCATAACACCGAAATTAGAATATAGAATACAGAATACTGAATATAGAATTTAGAATATAGAATGCAGAACACAGAATATGGAATGTAGAATACAGAATATAGAATCCAGAATAAAGAACATGCTATGCAGAACACAGAATTTAGAATATAGATTACATAATACTGAATATAGAATTTAGAATATAGAATGTAGAACACAGAATTTATAATATAGAATAAAGAAAGATGAATATAGTATTTAGAATATAGAATGTAGAACACAGATATAGAATATAGAATATAGATTATAGAACCCAGAATTTAGAACATGGTATGCATAACACACAAATTAGAATATATAATACAGTACACTGATCATAGAACTTAGAACATAGAATGCAGAACACAGACTTTAGAATATGGAATACAGAATACTGAATATTGAATTCAGAACAAGGAATGCAGAAAACAGAATTTAGAATATAGAATACAGAATACTGAATAAAGAATTTAGAATATAGAAATTAGAACACAGAATATAGAATAGAGAATAGAGAATTTAGAACATGGAAGGCAGAACACAGAATTTAGAATATAGCATACGAAATACTGAATATAGAATTTAGAATATAGAATGTAGAACACAGAATATTGAATATAGAATACGGAATGCAGAATAGAGAATACAGTATATAGAATGCAGAAAACAGATTATAGAATATGGAAAAAAGAATACAGAAACAGAATTTAGAACATGGAATGCTGAACACAATATTTAGAATATAGAATACAGAATAGTGCATATAGAATATAGAATGTGGAATATAAAACACGGAAAAGAGAATATAGAATACCTAATACAGAATATAGATTGTAGAATATAGAATGAAATACACAAAATTTAGAATATAGAATAGAGAATATAGAACCCAGAATTTCGAACATGGAATTCATAACACCGAAATTAGAATATAGAATACAGAATACTGAATATAGAATTTAGAATATAGAATGCAGAACACAGAATATGGAATGTAGAATACAGAATATAGAATCCAGAATAAAGAACATGCTATGCAGAACACAGAATTTAGAATATAGATTACATAATACTGAATATAGAATTTAGAATATAGAATGTAGAACACAGAATTTATAATATAGAATAAAGAAAGATGAATATAGTATTTAGAATATAGAATGTAGAACACAGATATAGAATATAGAATATAGATTATAGAACCCAGAATTTAGAACATGGTATGCATAACACACAAATTAGAATATATAATACAGTACACTGATCATAGAACTTAGAACATAGAATGCAGAACACAGACTTTAGAATATGGAATACAGAATACTGAATATTGAATTCAGAACAAGGAATGCAGAAAACAGAATTTAGAATATAGAATACAGAATACTGAATAAAGAATTTAGAATATAGAAATTAGAACACAGAATATAGAATAGAGAATAGAGAATTTAGAACATGGAAGGCAGAACACAGAATTTAGAATATAGCATACGAAATACTGAATATAGAATTTAGAATATAGAATGTAGAACACAGAATATTGAATATAGAATACGGAAAGCAGAATAGAGAATACAGTATATAGAATGCAGAAAACAGATTATAGAATATGGAAAAAAGAATACAGAAACAGAATTTAGAACATGGAATGCCGAACACAATATTTAGAATATAGAATAGAGAATAGTGCATATAGAATTTAGAATATAGAATGCAGAACACAGAATATGGAATGTAGAGTACAGAATATAGAATCCAGAATAAAGGACATGCTATGCAGAACACAGAAGTTAGAATATAGAATACGGAATACTGAATATAGAATTTAGAATATAGAAAGCAGAACACAGAATTTTGAATATAGAATACGGAATGCAGAATATAGAATGTAGAAAACAGAATATAGAATATGGAAAAAATAATACAGAAAACAGAATTTAGAACAAGGATTGCAGAACACAGTAATTAGTATAGTGCATATAGAATAGTGCATATAGAATTTAGAATATGGAATGTAGAACACAGTATAAAGAATATAGAATTCAGAATGCAGAATATAGAATATTGAATATAAAATGAAGAAGACAAAATATAGAATAGAAAATATAGAAGCCAGAATTTAGAACATGGAATGCAGAACACAAAATATACACTATAGAAAACTGAATACTGAAGATAGAATTTAGAATATAGAATGTAGAACACAGTATAAAGAATATAGATTACGGAATGCAGAATATAGAATGTAGAGCATAGAATGAAGAACACAAAATATAGAATACAGAATAGAGAATATAGAAGACAGAATTTAGAACAAGGAATGCAGAAGACAGAATTTAGAATATAGAATACAGAATAATGAATATAGAATATATAATATAGAATGTAGAACACAGAAAATAGAACATAGAATACGGAATGCAGAATATAAAATTTAGAATATAGAATGAATAACACAAAATATAGACTATAGAATACAGAATATAGAACCCAGAATTTAGAACATTGAATGCAGAACATAGTATCTAGAATATACATTATAGAATACTGTATATAGAATTTAGAATATAGAATGAAGAACACAGAATATAGAACTTGAATACGGAATATAAAATAAAGAATACAGAATACAGAATTTAGAACTCAGAGAATAGAATATGGAAAACAGAATACAGAACCCAGCACGTAGAACATGGAATGCAGAACACAGAATTTAGTACATTGAATGCAGAACACAGTATTTAGAATATACAATACAGAATACTAAATATAGAATTTAGAATATACAATGTAGAACACAGAATTTAGAATATGCAATACAGAATACTAAATATAGGATTTAGAATATAGAATATAGAACACTGAATATAGAAAATAGAATAGAGAATGAGGAACCCAGAATTTAGTACATGGAATCAGAACCCAGAATTATAATATAGAATACAGAACACAGAATATGGAATTTAGAATATAGAATGTAGAACACAGAATATAGAATATAGAATACAGAGTATAGAATCCAGAATTTAGAACATGGAATGCAAAACACAGAATTAAGAACATTGAATGCAGAACAGAGTATTTAGAATATACATTACAGAACCCTGAATATAGAATTTAGAATATACAATGTAGAACATAGAATTTTTAATATGGAATAAAGAACACTGAATATAGAATTTAGAATATAGAATGTAGAACACAGAATATAGAATATAGAATACAGAGTATAGAATCCAGAATTTAGAACATGGAATGCAAAACACAGAATTAAGAACATTGAATGCAGAACAGAGTATTTAGAATATACATTACAGAACCCTGAATATAGAATTTAGAATATACAATGTAGAACATAGAATTTTTAATATGGAATAAAGAACACTGAATATAGAATTTAGAATATAGAATGTAGAACACAGAATATAGAAAAGAGAATAGAGAATTTAGAACACAGAATTTAGTACATGGAATCAGAACACAGAATTTAGAATATAGAATTCAGAACACTGAATATGGAATTTAGAATATAGAACGTAGAACACAGAATATAGAATATAGAGTACACAGTATAGAACCCAGAATTAAGAACAAGGAATGCAGAACACAGAATTTAGAATCTAGAATACAGAACTGAATATAGAATTTATAATATAACAAGTATAACACAGAATTTAGAATGTAGAATACGGAATGCAGAAATTAGTATACAGAATATAGAATGAAGAACTCAGAGTATAGTATTTGGAAAACAGAATATAGAACCGAGAATTTAGAACATGGAATGCATAACACAGAATTTGGAATATAGCATACAGAATAGTGCCTATAGAATTTAGAATATGGAATGTAGAACACAGAATATAGAATTTAGAATACGGAATACAGAATATATAATACAGAATATAGAATGTAGAAAACAGAAAATAGAATATGGAAAACAGAATACTGAACCCAGATTTTAGAACATTGAATGCAGAATACAGAATTTCGCATACAGAACACAGAATACTGAATATAGTATTTAGAATATAGAATATAGAACACAGAATTTATAATATAGTATACAGAAAGCTGAATATAGTATTTAGAATATAGAATGTAGAACACAGAATATAGAATATAGAATATAGGTTATAGAACCCAAAATTTAGAACATGGAATGCAGAACACAGAATTTAGAATACAGCATAGGAATACTGAATATAGAATTTAGAATATAGAATGTAGAACAGAGAATATTGAATATATAATAAAGAATACTGAATATAGAGTTTAGAATATAGAATGTAGAACACAGAAGATAGAATGTAGAATACATAATATAGAATCCAAAATAAAGAACATTCTATGCAGAACACAGAATTTAGAATATAGATTACATAATACTGAATATAGAATTTAGAATATAGAATGTAGAACACAGAATTTATAATATAGAATACAGAAAGCTGAATATAGTATTTAGAATATAGAATGTAGAACACAGAATATAAAATATAGAATTTAGATTATAGAACCCAGAATTTAGAACATGGAATGCAGAACACAGAATTTGGAATATAGCATACAGAATAGTGCCTATAGAATTTAGAATATGGAATGTAGAACACAGAATATAGAATATAGAATACGGAATACTGAATATATAATACAGAATATAGAATGTAGAAAACAGAATATAGAATATGGAAAACAGAATACAGAACCCAGAATTTAGAACATGGGATGCAGAACACAGAATTTCGTATATAGAACACATAATACAGAATATAGAATTTAAAATATACAATGCGGAACACAGATTTAAAATATAGAATACAGAATACTGAATATAGAATTTGGAACATGGAATGCAGAACACATTATTTAGAATATAGAATACAGAATACTGAATATAGAATTTAGAATATAGAATGTAGAACACAGAATTTATAATATAGTATACAGAAAGCTTAATATAGTATTAAGAATATAGAATGTAGAACACAGAATATAGAATATAGAATATAGATTATAGAACACAAAATTTAGAACATGGAAAGCAGAACACAGAATTTAGAAAACAGCATACGGAATACTGAATATAGAATTTAGAATATAGAATGTAGAACACAGAATATTGAATATATAATAAAGAATACTGAATATAGAGTTTAGAATATAGAATGTAGAACACAGAATATAGAATGTAGAATACATAATATAGAATCCAAAATAAAGAAGTTTCTATGCAGAACACAGAATTTAGAATATACATTACATAATACTGAATATAGAATTTAGAATATACAATGTAGAAAACAAAATTTATAATATAGAATACAGAAAACTGAATATAGTATTTAGAACATAGAATGTAGAACACAGAATATAGAATATAGAATTTAGATTATAGAACCCAGAATTTAGAACATGGAATGCAGAACACAGAATTTGGAATATAGCATACAGAATAGTGCCTATAGAATTTAGAATATGGAATGTAGAACACAGAATATAGAATATAGAATACGGAACACAGAATATATAATACAGAATATAGAATGAGAAAACAGTATATAGAATATGGAAAACAGAATACAGAACCCAGAATTTAGAATATGGAATGCAGAACACAGAATTTGATATATATAACACAGAATCCTGAATATAGAATTTAGAATATACAATGCGGAACACAGATTTTAGAATATAGAATACAGAATACTGAATATAGAATTTAGAATATAGTATGAGGAACACAGAATATAGAATAAAGGATATTGAACCCATACTTTAGAACATGGAATGCAGAACACAGAATTTACAATATAGAATAGAGAATACTGAAGAAAGAATTTAGAATATAGAATGTAGAACATAGTATAAAGAATATAGAATACGGAATGCAGAATATAGAATGTAGAATATAAAATGAAGAACACAAAATATAAAATATAGAATAGAGTATATAGAACCCAGAATTTAGAACATAGAATTGCAGAACACTGAATTTAGAATATAGTATACAGAATACTTAATAAACAATTAAATAATTGAATGTAGAACACAGAATAAAGAATATAATATACATAATACTGAATATATAATTTAGAATATAGAATGTAGAAAACAGAATAAAAAATATAGCTTAGAAAATATTGAAGCCAGACATTGTAACATGGAAAGCAGAACTCACAATTTCGAATATAGAATACAGAATACTAAATATACAATTTAGAATATAGAATGTAGAACACAGAATATAGAATATAGAATAATGAATACTGAATATAGAATTTAGAATATAGAATGTAAAACACAGAATATAGAATGTAGAATACAGATTATAGAATCCAGAATTAAGAACATGTTATGCAGAACACAGAATTAAGAATATAGATTATATAATACTGAATATAGGATTTAGAATATAGAATGCAGAACACAGAATTTTTAATATTGTATACAGAAATGTGAATTTAGTATTTAGAATATAGAATATAGAACACAGAATATAGAATATAGATTAAAGATTATAGAACCCAGAATTTAGAACATGGAATGCAGAACACAGAATAGAATATAGCATACGGAATACTGAATATAGAATTTACAATATAGAATGTAGAACACCGAATATAGAATATAGTATACGGAATTCAAAATATAGTATGTAGAAACCAGAATGAAAAACACACAATTTAGAATATAGAATAGAGAATGTAGAACCCAGAATTTAGAACATGGAATGCAGAACACAGAATATAGAATATAGAATAGAGAATACTGAATATAGAGTTTAGTATATAGAATGTAGAACACAGAATTTAGAATATATAATAAAGAATACTGAATATAGAATTTAGAATATAGAATGCAGAACACAGTATATAGAATGTAGAATACAGAATAAAGAATCCAGAATAAAGAACATGCTATGCAGAACAAGAAATTAGAATATATATTACATACTACTTAATATAGAATTTAGAATATATAATGTAGAACACAGAATATTGAATATAGAATACGGAATGCAGAATATAGAATACAGAATATTGAATGTAGAAAACAGAATATAGATTATGAAAAAAAGAATACACAAAAGAGAATTTAGAACATGGAATGCAGAACACAGAATTTAGAATAGAGAATACTGAACATAGAATTAAGAATATAGAATGCAGAACACAGAATTAAGAGTATAGAATACAGAATACTGAATATAGAATTGAGAACATGGAATTAAGAACACAGAATAAACAATATAGTATAGAGAATACTAAATGTAGAATATAGAATATAGAAAGTAGGACACAGAATATAGAATATAGAGTAGAAAATTATAACATGGAATGCAGAACACAGAATTTAGAATATAGAATACAGAATACTGAATATAGAGTTAAAATATAGAATGTAGAACACAGAATATAGAATATACAATTGAGAATATAGTACCCAGAATTTAGAACATGGAATGCAGAACACAGAATTTAGATTATAGAATACAGAATACTTAATAAACAATTAAAAAATTGAATGTAGAGCACAGAATATAGAATATAAAACACATAAAACTGAATATATAATTTAGAAAATAGAATGTAGAAAACAGAATAAAAAATACATCTTAGAGAATATTGAAGCCAGATTTTGGAACATGGAAATCAGAAATCAGTATTTAGAATATAGAATACATAATACTGCATATACAATTTAGAATATAGAATGTAGAACACAGAATATAGAATGTAGAATACAGAAAGCTGAATATAGTATTCAGAATATAGAATTTAGGACACAGTTATAGAATATAGAATATAGATAATAGAACCCAGAATTTAGAACATGGAATGCATAACACAGAAATTAGAATATATAATGCAGTATAATGATCACAGAAATTAGAACATAGAATGCAGAACACAGAATTTAGAATATGGAATACACAATACTGAATATACGATTGAGAACATGGAGTGAAAAACACAGAATTTAGAATATAGAATACAGAATACTGAATATTGTATTTAGAATATAGAAAGTAGATCACAGAATATAGAATATAGAATAGAGAATTTTGAATATGGAATGCAGAACACAAAATTTAGAATATAGAATACAGAATACTGAATATAGAATTTGGAATATGGAAGGTAGAACACAGAATATATAATGTACAATATGGAATGCAGAATATAGAATACAGAATATAGAATTTAGAACACATAATATAAAATATGGAAAACAGAATATAGAATCCAGAATTTAGAACATGGAATGCAGAACACAGGATTTAGAATATAGTATAGAGATTACTGAATATAGAATTTAGAATATAGAATTTAGAACACAGAATTTAGAATATAGAATACAGAATAGTGAATAAATAACTTAGAATATAGAATTTAGAACACAGAATATAGAATATAGAATATAGAATACGGAATGCAAAATATAGATTGTAGAATATAGAATGAAGTACACAAAATATAGGATATAGAATAGAGAATATAGAAGCCAGAATTTAGAACATGGGATGCGGAAAACAGAATTTCGAATATAAAAACGGAATACTGAATGTAGGATTTTGAATATAGAATGCAGAACACAGGATATATAATAGAGTATACAGAACCCAGAATTTAAAAGGTGGAATCCAGATCACAGAATTTAGAATACAGAATACTGAATATAGAATTTTGAATATAGAATGTAGAACACAGAATAAAGAATATAGAATACGGAATGCAGAATATAGAATGTAGAATATAGATTGAAGAATACGAAATATAGGATATAGAATACAGAATATGCAACACAGAATTTAGAACATGGAATGCAGAACATAGAATTTAGAATATAGAATACAGAATACTGAATATACAATTTATAATATAGTATAGAGATAACTGAATATAGAATTTAGAATATAGAATGCAGAACACAGAATTTAGAATATAGAATACAGAACACTGAATAAATAAATTAGATTATAAAATGTATAACACAGAATATAGAATATAGAATACGGAAGGCAAAATATAGATTGTAGAATATACAATGAAGTACGCAAAATATAGAATATAGAATAGAGAATATGGAAGCAAGAATTTAGAACATGGAATACAAACACAGAATTTCGAATATAAATACAGAATATTGAATGTAGGATTTTGAATATAGAATGCAGAACACAGGATATATAATAGATTATACAGAACCCAGAATTTAAAACATGGAATCCGGAACACAGAATTTATAATATAGAATACAGAAAGCTGAATATAGTATTTAGAATATAGAATGTAGAACACAGAATATAGAATATAGAATTTAGATTATAGAACACAGAATTCAGAACATGGAATGCAGAACACTGAATTTGGAATATACAATACAGAATAGTGCCTACAGAATTTAGAATATGGAATGTAGAACACAGAATATAGAATATAGAATACGGAATACAGAATATATAATACAGAATATAGAATGTAGAAAACAGAATATAGAATATGGAAAACAGAATACAGAACCCAGAATTTAGAACATGGAATGCAGAACACAGAATTTCGTATATAGAACACAGATTACTTAATATAGAATTTATAATATACAATGTGGAACCCAGAATTTAGAATATAGAATACAGAATACTGAATATAGAATTTAGAACATGGAATGCAGAACACATTATTTAGAATATAGCATACAGAATACTGAATATAGAATTTAGAATATAGAATGTAGAACACAGAATTTATAACATACTATACAGAAAGCTGAATATAGTATTTAGAATATAGAATGTAGAACACAGAATTTAGAATATAGATTATAGATTATAGAACCCAAAATTTAGAACATGGAAAGCAGAACACAGAATTTAGAATACAGCATACGGAATACTGAATATAGAATTTAGAATATAGAATGTAGAACACAGAATATTGAATAAATAATAAAGAATACTGAATATAGAGTTTAGAATATAGAATGTAGAACACAGAATATAGAATGTAGGATACATAATATAGAATCCAAAATAAAGAACATTCTATGCAGAACACAGAATTTAGAATATAGATTACATAATACTGAATATAGAATTTAGAATATAGAATGTAGAACACAGAATATAGAATACAGTATACGGAATGCAAAATATAGAATGTAGAATCTAGCATGAAAAACAAACAATTTAGAATATAGAAAAGAGAATATAGAACCCAGAACTTAAAACATGGAATGCAGAACACAGAATTTATAATTTAGAATAGAGAATACTGAATATAGAGTTTAGAATATGGAATGTAGAACACAGAATTTAGAATATATAATAAAGAACACTGAATATAGAATTTAGAATATAGAATGCAGAACACAGAATACAGAATATAGAATACAGAATTAAGAATCCAGAATAAAGAACATGCTATGCAGAACACAGAAGGTAGAATATAGATTACATAATACTGAATATAGAATTTAGAATATAGAATGTAGAACACAGAGTTTATAATATAGAATACAGAAAGCTGAATATAGTATTTAGAATATAGAATGTAGAACACAAAATATACAATATAGAATATAGAATAAAGAAGTCAGAATTTAGAACATTGAATGCAGAACACAGAATTTAGAATATAGAATACAGAATACTGAATATAGAATTTAGAATATAGAATGTAGAACACAGAGTATAGAATATAGAATATGGAATGCAGGATATAGAATACGGAATATAGAATATAGGACACAGAATATAGAATATGGAAAACAAAATACACAACCCAGAATTTAGAACATCAAATGCAGAACACAGAATATAGAATATAGAATACAGAATTCTGAATATAGAATTTAGAATATAGAAGGTAGAACACGGAATTTAGAATATAGAATAAAGAATATTGAACCCAGAATTTTGAACATGGAATGCAGAACTCAGAATTTATAATATGGAATACAGAATACTGAATATAAAATTTAGAATATAGAATGTTGAACACAGTATAAAGAATATAGAATACTGAATGCAGAATATAGTATTTACAATATACAATGTAGAACACAGAATATAAAATATAGAAAAGAGAATATAAAACCCAGAATTTACAACATAGTATGCAAAAAACAGATTTTAGAATATAGTATACAGAATACTTAATAAACAAATGAAAAAATTTAATATAGAACATAGAATATAGAATATAGAATACATAATACTGAATATATAATTTAGAATATACAATGTAAAAAACAGAATAAAAAATATATCTTTAAGAATATTTAAGCCAGATTTTGGAACATGGAATTCAGAACTCAGAATTTCGAATACAGAATACAGAAAACTGAAAATACAATTTAGAATATAGAATGTATAATACAGAATTTAGAATATAGAATAAATAATACTGAATAAAAAATTTAGAATATAGAATGTAGAAAACCGAATAAAAAATATACATTAGAGAATATTGAAGCCAGATTTTAGAACTTGGAAAGCAGAACTCCGAATTTAGAATATAGAATACAGAATACTGTATATAGAATGTATAATACAGAATATAGAATAGAGAATAGAGGATAGAGAACCCAGAATTTACAACATGGAATGCAGAACACAGAATTTAGATTATAGAATACAGAATAATTAATAAACAATTAAAAAATTGAATGTAGAACACAGAATATAGAATACAAAACACATAATACTGAATATACAATTTAGAATATAGAATGTAGAAAACAGAATAAACAATATAGCTTAGAGAATATTGAAGCGAGATTATGGGCAATGGAAATCAGAACTCAGTATTTAGAATATAGAATAAAGAATACTGAATATAGAATTTAGAATATAGAATGTAGAACACAGAATTTATAATATAGAATAAAGAAAGATGAATATAGTATTAAGAATATAGAATGTAGAACACAGATATAGAATATAGAATATAGATTATAGAACCCAGAATTTGAACATGGAATGCATAACACACAAATTAGAATATATAATACAGTACACTGATCATAGAACTTAGAACATAGAATGCAGAACACAGACTTTAGAATATGGAATACAGAATACTGAATATTGAATTCAGAACAAGGAATGCAGAAAACAAAATTTAGAATATAGAATACAGAATACTGAATAAAGAATTTAGAATATAGAAATTAGAACACAGAATATAGAATATAGAATACACAGTATAGAACCCAGAATTTAGAACAAGGAATGCAGAACACAGAATTTAGAATCTAGAATACAGAACTGAATATAGAATTTATAATATAGCAAGTATAAAACAGAATTAAGAATGTAGAATACGGAATGCAGAAAATAGAATACAGATTATAGAATGTAGAACTCAGAATATAGTATATGGAAAACAGAATATAGAACCCAGAATTTAGAACATGGAATGCAGAACACAGAATTTGGAATATACAATACCGAATAGTGAATATAGAATTTAGAATATGGAATGTAGAACACAGAAAATAGAATATAGAATACGGAATACAGAATATATAATACAGAATATAGAATGTAGAAAACAGAATATAGAATATGGAAAACAGAATACAGAACCCAGAATTTAGAACATGGAATGCAGAACACAGAATTTCGTATATAGAACACAGAATACTGAATATAGAATTTAAAATATACAATGCGGAACACAGATTTTAGAATATAGAATACAGAATACTGAATATAGAATTTAGAACATGGAATGCAGAACACATTATTTAGAATATAGAATACAGAATACTGAATATAGAATTTAGAATATAGAATTTTGAACACAGTATAAAGAATATAAAATACTGAATGCAGAATATAGAATTTAGAATATACAATGTAGAACACAGAATATAAAATATAGAAAAGAGAAAATAAAACCCAGAATTTACAACATAGTGTGCAAAACACAGAATTTAGAATATAGTATACAGAATACTTAATAAACAAATGAAAAAATTTAATATCGAACATAGAATATAGAATATAGAATACATAATACTGAATATATAATTTAGAATATACAATGTAAAAAACAGAATAAAAAATATATCTTAAAGAATATTTAAGCCAGATTTTGGAACATGGAATTCAGAACTCAGAATTTCGAATATAGAATACAGAAAACTGAATATACAATTTAAAAATAGAATGTATAACACAGAATTTAGAATATAGAATAAATAATACTGAATATAAAATTTAGAATATAGAATGCAGAACACAGAATTTAGAATGTAGAAAAGAGAATTTAGAATCTAGATATAAGAACATGGAATTCTGAACCCAGAATTTTGAATATAGAATACATAATACTGAATATAGAATTTAGAATATAGATTGTAGAACCCAGAATTAATAATATAGAATATACAATGCTGAATATAGGATTTAGAATATAGAATGTAGAACACAGAATATAGAATATATAATATAGATTATAGAACACATAATTTAGAACATGGAATTCAGAACACAGAATTAAGAATATTGCTTACAGAATACTTAATATAGAATTTAGAATATATAATGTAGAGCACAGAATATTGAATATAGAATACGGAATGCAGAATATAGCATACAGAATATAGAATGTAGAAAACAGAATATAGATTATGAAAAAAAGAATACACAAAAGAGAATTTAGAACATGGAATGCAGAACACAGAATTTAGAATATAGAATAGAGAATACTGAACATAGAATTAAGAGTAAAGAATGCAGAACACAGAATTAAGAATATAGAATTCAGAATACTGAATATACAATTGAGAACATGAAATGAAGAACACAGAATATACAATATAGAATTGAGAATACTAAATGTAGAATTTAGAATATAGAAAGTAGAACACTGAATATAGAATGTAGAATACAGATTATAGAATCCAGATTTAAGAACATGTTATGCAGAACAAAGAATTAAGAATATAGATTATATAATACTGAATATATGACTTAGAATATAGAATGCAGAACACAGAATTTATAATATTGTATACAGAAATCTGAATTTACTATTTAGAATATACATTAGAGAACACAGAATATAGAATATAGATTATAGATTATAGAACCCAGAAATTAGAACATGGAATGCAGAAAACAGAGTATAGAATATAGAATACAGAATACTGAATATAGAATTTAGAATATAGAAAGTAGAACACAGAATATAGAATATAGAATAGAGAATTTAGAACATGGAATGCAGAACACAGAATTTAGAATATAGAATACAGAATACTGAATATAGAATTTGGATTATAGAAGGTAGAACACAGAATATATAATGTAGAATACGGAATGCAGAATATAGAATACAGAATATAGAATTAAGAACACAAAATATAAATTATGGAAAACAGAATATTGAACGCAGAATTTATAACATGGAATGTAGAACCAGAATTTAGAATATAGTATAGAGATTACTGAATATAGAATTTAGAATATAGAATGTAGAACACAGAATTTAGAATATAGAATACAGAATACTGAATAAATAACTTTGAATATAGAATGTAGAACACAGAATATAGAATATAGGATACGGAATGCAAAATATAGTTTGTAGAATATAGAATGAAGTACGCAAAATTTAGAATATAGAATAGAGAATATAGAAACATGAATTTAGAACATGGAATTCAGAACAGAGAATTTCGAATATAAATACAGAATACTGAATGTAGGATTTTGAATATAGAATGCAGAACACAGGATATATAATAGAGTATAGAGAACCCAGAATTTAAAACATGGAATGCAGAACACAGAATTTACAATATGGAATACAGAATTCTGAATATATAATTGAGAACATTGAGTGAAGAACACAGAATTTAGAATATAGAATACAGAATACTGAATATAAAATTTAGAATATAGATAGTAGAACACAGAATATAGAATAGAGAATTTAGAAAATGGAATGCAGAACACCGAATATAAAATATAGAATGCAGAATACTGAATATAGAATTTGGATTATAGAAGGTAGAACACAGAATATATAATGTAGAATACGGAATGCAGAATTTAGAATACAGAATATAGAATTGAGAACACAGAATATAAAATATGGAAAACAGAGTACAGAACCCAGAATTAAAAACATGGAATGCAGGACACATAATTTAGAATATAGTATCGGGATTACTGAATATAGAATTTAGAATATAGAATGCAGAACACAGAATTTAGAATATGGAACACAGTATACTGAATATTGAATTGAGAACATGGAGTGCAGAACACAGGATATAGAATATAGAATACAGAATACTGAATATAGAATTTAGAATATAGAATGTAGAACACAGAATATAGAATATAGAAGAGAGAATTTAGAACATGGAATTCAGAACACAGAATTTAAAATATAGAATACAGAATACTGAATATAGATTTTGGATTATAGAAGGTAGAACACAGAATATATAATGTAGAATACGGAATGCAGAATATACAATACAGAATATAGAATTAAGAACACAAATTATAAAATATGGAAAACAGAATATTGAACGCAGAATGTATAACATGGAATGTAGAACCAGAATTTAGAATATAGTATAGAGATTACTGAATATAGAATTTAGAATATAGAATGTAGAACACAGAATTTAGAATATAGAATACAGAATACTGAATAAATAAATTTGAATATAGAATGTAGAACCCAGAATATAGAATATAGGATACGGAATGCAAAATATAGTTTGTAGAATACAGAATGAAGTAAGCAAAATATAGAATATAGAATAGAGAATATAGAAGCACGAATTTAGAACATGGAATTCAGAACAGAGAATTTCGAATATAAATACAGTATACTGAATGTAGGATTTTGAAGATAGAATGCAGAACACAGGATATATAATAGACTATACAGAATCCAGAATTTAAAACATGGAATGCAGAACACAGAATCTAGAATATGGAATACAGAATACTGAATATATAATTGAGAACATTGAGTGAAGAACACAGAATTTAGAATATAGAATACAGAATACTGAATATAAAATTTAGAATATAGATAGTAGAACACAGAATATAGAATAGAGAATTTAGAAAATGGAATGCAGAACACAGATTATAGAATATAGAATGCAGTATACTGAATATAGAATTTGGAATATAGAAGGTAGAACACAGAATATATAATGTAGAATACGGAATGCAGAATATATAATACAGAATATAGAAATTAGAACACAGAATATAAAATATGGAAAACAGAGTATTGAACCCAGAATTAAAAACATGGAATGCAGAACACATAATTTAGAATATAGTATCGAGATTACTGAATATAGAATTTAGAATATAGAATGCAGAACACAGAATTTAGAATATGGAATACAGTATACTGAATATTGAATTGATAACATGGAGTGTAGAACACAGAATATAGAATATAGAATACAGAATACTGAATATAGAATTTAGAATGTAGAATATAGAACACAGAATATAGAATATAGAATAGAGAATTTAGAACATGGAATGCAGAACACAGAATTTAGAATATAGAATACAGAATACTGAATATAGATTTTGGATTATAGAAGGTAGAACACAGAATATATAATGTAGAATACGGAATGCAGAATAAAGAATACAGAATATAGAATTAAGAACACAAATTATAAAATATGGAAAACAGAACATTGAACGCAGAATGTATAACATGGAATGTAGAACCAGAATTTAGAATATAGTATAGAGATTACTGAATATAGAATTTAGAATATAGAATGTAGAACACAGAATTTAGAATATAGAATACAGAATACTGAATAAATAACTTTGAATATAGAATGTAGAACACAGAATATAGAATATAGGATACGGAATGCAAAATATAGTTTGTAGAATATAGAATGAAGTACGCAAAATATAGAATATAGAATAGAGAATATAGAAGCACGAATATAGAACATGGAATTCAGAAGAGAGAATTTCGAATATAAATACAGAATACTGAATGTAGGATTTTGAATATAGAATGCAGAACACAGGATATATAATAGAGTATAGAGAACCCAGAATTTAATACATGGAATGCAGAACACAGAATTTAGAATATGGAATACAGAATACTGAATATATAATTGAGAACATTGAGTGAAGAACACAGAATTTAGAATATAGAATACAAAATACTGAATATAAAATTTAGAATATAGATAGTAGAACACAGAATATAGAATAGAGAATTTAGAAAATGGTATGCAGAACACAGATTATAGAATATAGAATGCAGAATACTGAATATAGAATTTGGAATATAGAAGGTAGAACACAGAATATATAATGTAGAATACGGAATGCAGAATATAGAATACAGAATATAGAATTTAGAACACAGAATATAAAATATGGAAAACAGAGTATAGAACCAAGAATTTAAAACATGGAATGCAGAACACATAATTTAGAATATAAAATAAAGAAAGTTAAATATAGTATTTAGAATATAGAATGTAGAACACAGAATATAGAACATAAAATATAGATTATAGAACCCAGAATTTAAAACATGGAATGCAGAACACAGAATTTAGAATATAGCATACTGTATACTGAATATAGAATTTAGAATATAGAATGTAGAACACAGAATATAGGATATAGAATACGAAATGCAGAATATAAAATACAGAATATAAAATGTAGAAAACATATTATACAATAAGGAAAAAAGAATACAGAAAACAGAATTTAGAACATGGAATGCAGAACACAGTATTTAGATTATGGAATACAAAATAGTGCATATAGAATTTAGAATGTGGAATGCGGAACACATTATTCAGAATATAGAATACAGAATACTGAATATAGAATTTAGAATATAGTGTGAGGAGCACTGTATATAGAATATAGAATAAAGAATATTGAACCCATAATTTAGTACATGGAATGCAGAACACAGAATTTACAATATAGAGTACAGAATACTGAAGATAGAATTTAGAATATAAAATGTAGAACATTGTATAAAGAATTCAGAATACGGAATGCAGAATATAGAATGTAGAATATAAAATGAAGAACACAAAATATAAAATATAGAATAGTTTATATAGAACCCAGAATTTAGAACATTGAATTGCAGAACACTGAATTTAGAATATATTATACAGAATACTTAATAAAGAAATAAAAAATTGAATGTGGAACACAGAATATAGAATATAAAATACATAATACTGAATATATAATTTAGAATACAGAATGTAGAAAACAGAATAAATAATATAGCTTAAAGAATATTGAAGACAGATTTTGGTACATGAAAAGCAGAACTCACAATTTTGAATATAGAATACAGAATACTGAATATACAATATAGAATATAGAATGTAGAACACAGAATATAGAATATAGAATACAGAATACTGAATATAGAATTTAGAATATAGAATGTAGAACACGGAATTTAGAATATAGTATAAAGAATATTGAACCCAGAATTTTGAACATGGAATGCAGAACACAGATTTTAGAATATGGAATACAGAATACTGAATATAGAATTTAGAATATAGAATGTTGAACACAGTATAAAGAATATAGAATACTGAATGCAGAATATAGAATTTAGAATATACAATGTAGAACACAGAATATAAAATATAGAAAAGAGAATATAAAACTCAGAATTTACAACATGGTAGGCAAAACACAGAATTTAGAATATAGTATACAGAATACTTAATAAACAAATGAAAAAATTGAATGTAGAACATAGAATATAGAATATAGAATACATAATACTGAATATATAATTTAGAATATACAATGTAAAAAACAGAATAAAAAATATATCTTAAAGAATATTTAAGCCAGATTTTGTAACATGGAATGCAGAACTCAGAATTTCGAATATAGAACAGAAAACTGAATATACAATTTAGAATATAGAATATAGAACACAGAATATAGAATATAGAATATAGATTATAGAACACAGAATTTAAAACATGGAATGCAGAACCCAGAATTAAGAATATAGCATACCGAATACTTAATATAGAATTTAGAATATATAATGTAGAACACAGAATATTGAATATAGAATACAGAATGCAGAATATAGAATACAGAATATTGAATGTAGAAAACAGAATATAGATTATGAAAAAAAGAATACACAAAAGAGAATTTAGAATATGGAATGCAGAACACAGAATTTAGAATATAGAATACAGAATACTGAACATAGGATTAAGAATATAGAATGCAGAACACAGAATTAAGAATATAGAATACAGAATACTGAATAAAGAATTGAGAACATGGAATGAAGAACACAGAATATACAATAGAGAATAGAGAATACTAAATGTAGAATTTAGAATATAGAAAGAAGAACACAGAATATAGAATATAGAGTAGAAAATTTAGAACATGGAATGAAGAACAGAGAATTTTGAATATAGAATACAGAATACTGAATTTAGAATTTGGAATATAGAATGTAGAACACCGAATATATAATGTAGAATACGGAATGCAGAATTTAGAATACAGAATATAGAATTTAGAACACAGAATATAAAATATGGAAAACAGAAGATAGGACCCAGAATTTAGAACAAGTTATACAGAACACAGAATTTAGAATATACTATAGAGATTACTGAATATAGAATTTAGAATGTAGAATGTAGATCACAGAACATAGAATATAGAATACGGAATGCAGAATATAGTATACAGAATATAGGATTTAGAACACAGAATATAGATTATGGAAACTTAACACAGAACCCAGAATTTAGAACATGGGATGCAGAACACAGAATTTAGATTATAGAATACAGAATACTGAATATATAGTATATATTATAGAATGCAGAACACAGAATTTAGTATATACATTAGAGAATACTGAATATAGAATTTACAACATGGAATGCAGAACACAGAATTTAGATTATAGAATAAAAAATATAGATGCCAGATTACAGAACATGGAATGCAGAACACAGAATTTTGAATATGGAATACTGAATACTGAATATAGAATTTAGAATATAGAAAGTAGAACACAGAATATAGAAAATAGAATAGAGAATTTAGAACATGGAATGTAGAGCACAGAATTCAGATTATAGAATACATAATACTGAATATAGAATTTAGAATATAGAATTTAGAACACAAAATTTAGAAAATTGAATACAAAATACTGAATATAGAATTTAGGACATGGAATGCAGAACACAGAATTTAGAATATAGTATACCGAATACTGAATATAGAATTTAGAACATGGAATGCATAACACAGAATTTAGAATATAGAATACAGAATACTGAATATAGAGTTAAAATATAGAATGCAGAACCCAGAATATAGAATATAGAATTGAGAATATAGTACCCAGAATTTAGAACATGGAATGTAGAGCACAGAATTTAGATTATACAATACATAATACTGAATATAGAATTTAGAATATAGAATTTAGAACACAAAATTTAGAAAATAGAATACAGAATACAGAATATAGAATTTAGGACATGGAATGCAGAACACAGAATTTAGAATATAGAATACAGAATACTGAATATAGAATTTAGAACATGGAATGCATAACACAGAATTTAGAATATAGAATACAGAATACTGAATATAGAGTTAAAATATAGAATGTAGAACCCAGAATATAGAATATAGAATTGAGAATATAATACCCAGAATTTAGAACATGGAATGAAGAAAACAGAAATTAGTTTATAGAATACATAATACTGAATACAGGATTTAGAATAGAATGTAGAACACAAAATTTAGAATATAGAATACAGAATGCTGAATATAGAATTTAGAATATAGAATGTAAAACACTGAATATAGAAAATAGAAAAGAGAATATAGAACACAGAATTTAGAACATGAAATGCAGAACACAGAATTTAGATTATAGAATACAGGATACTAAATAAACAATTAAAAAATTGAATGTAGAACACAGAATACAGAATATAAAACACATAATACTGAATATACAATTTGGAATATAGAATGTAGAAAACAGAATATTAAATATACCTTAGAGTATATTGAATCCACATTTTAGAATTTGGAAAGCAGAACTCCGAATTTAGAATATAGAATACAGAATACTGTATATAGAATTTAGAACACAGAATATAGAATAGAGAATAGACAATAGAGAAACCTGAATTTACAACATGGTATGGAGAACACAGAATTTAGATTATAGAATACAGAATACTTAATAAACAATTAAAAAATTGAATGTAGAACACAGAATACAGAATATAAAACACATAATACTGAATATACAATTAAGAATATAGAATGTAGAAAACAGAATAAAAAATATAGCTTAGAGAATATTGAAGCCAGATATTGGGCAATGGAAATCAGAACTCAGTATTTAGAATATAGAATAAAGAATATTCACTATAGAATTTAGAATATAGAATGTAGAACACAGAATAGAGAAAGTAGAATACAGAATAAAGAATCCAGAATAAAGAACATGCTATGCAGAACACAGAATTTAGAATATAGATTACATAATACTGAATATAGAATTTAGAATATAGAATGTAGAACACAGAATTTATAATATAGAATAAAGAAAAATGAATATAGTATTTAGAATATAGAATGTAGAACACAGATATAGAATATAGAATATAGAATATAGAATTTAGAACCCAGAATTTAGAACATGGAATGCATAAAACAGAAATTAGAATATATAATACAGTATACTGATCATAGAATATAGAACAAAGAATGCAGAACACAGACTTTAGAATATGGAATAGAGAATACTGAATATTGAATTGAGAACATGGAGTGCAGAACACAGAATATAGAATATAGAATACAGAATACTGAATATAGAATATAGAATATACAAAGTAGAACACAGAATATAGAATATAGAATACAGAATACTGAATATAGATTTTGGATTATACAAGGTAGAACACATAATATATAATGTAGAATACGGAATGCAGAATATAGAATACAGAATATAGAATTAAGAACACAAAATATAAAATATGGAAAACAGAATATTGAACGCAGAATTTATAACATGGAATGTAGAACCAGAATTTAGAATATAGTATAGAGATTACTGAATATAGAATTTAGAATATAGAATGTAGAACACAGAATTTAGAATATAGAATACAGAATACTGAATAAATAACTTTGAATATAGAATGTAGAACACAGAATATAAAATATAGAATACAGAATGCAAAATATAGATTGTAGAATATACAATGAAGTATGCAAAATATAGAATATAGAATAGAGAATATAGAAGCCAGAATTTAGAACATGGAATGCAGAACACAGAATTTCGAATATAAATACAAAATACTAAATATAGGATTTTGAATATAGAATGCAGAACACAGGATATATAATAGAGTATCAGAACCCAGAATTTAAAACATGGAATCCAGAACACAGAATTTGAATATAAAATACAGAAAGTTGAATATAGTATTTAGAATATAGAATGTAGAACACAGAATATAGAACATAGAATATAGATTATAGAACCCAGAATTTAAAACATGAAATGCAGAACACAGAATTTAGAATATAGAATACGAAATGCAGAATATAGTATACAGAATATAGAATGTAGAAAACATATTATAAAATATGGAAAAAAGAATACAGAAAAAAGAATTTAGAACATGAAAGGCAGAACACAGTATTTAGATTATAGAATACAGAATAGTGCATATAGAATTTAGAATGTGGAATGCGGAACACAGATTTTAGAATATAGAATACAGAATACTGAATATAGAATTAAGAATATAGTGTGAGGAATACAGACTATATAATATAGAAGAAAGATTATTGAACCCATAATTTAGAACATTGAATGCAGAAAACAGAATTTGCAATATAGAATAAGAATACTGAAGATAGAATTTAGAATATAAAATGTAGAACATAGAATAAAGAATTCAGAATACGGAATGCAGAATATAGAATGTAGAATATAAAATGAAGAACACAAAATATAAAATATAGAATAGAGTATATAGAACCCAGAATTTAGAACATTGAATTGCATAACACTGAATTTAGAATATAGTATACAGAATACTTAATAAAGAAATAAATAATTGAATGTAGAACACAGAATATAGAATATAAAATACATAATACTGAATATATAATTTAGAATATAGAATGTAGAAAACAGAATAAAAAATATAGCTTAAAGAATTTTGAAGCCAGATTTTGGAACATGAAAATCAGAACTCACAATTTCGAATATAGAATACAGAATACTGAATATACAATTTAGAATATAGAATGTAGAACAAAGAATATAGAATATAGAATAAAGAATATTGAATATAGAATTTAGAATATAGAATGTAGAACACGGAATATAGAATATAGAATAAAGAATATTGAACCCAGAATTTTGAACATGGAATGCAGAACACAGAATTTAGAATATGGAATACAGAATACTGAATATAGAATTTAGAATATAGAATGTAGAACACAGAATATAGAATATAGAATACGAAATGCAGAATATAGAATACAGAATATAGAATGTAGAAAACATATTATAGAATATGGAAAAAAGAATACAGAAAAAAGAATTTAGAAAATGAAAGGCAGAACACAGTATTTAGATTATAGAATACAGAATAGTGCATATAGTATTTAGAATGTGAAGTGCGGAACACAGATTTTAGAATATAGAATACAGAATACTGAATATAGAATTTAGAACTTGGAATGCAGAACATATTATTCAGAATATAGAATACAGAATACTGAATATAGAATTAAGAATATAGTGTGAGGAATACAGACTATATAATATAGAAGAAAGATTATTGAACCCATTATTTAGAACATGGAATGCAGAACACAGAATTTACAATATAGAATAAGAATACTGAAGATAGAAATTAGAATATAAAATGTAGAACATAGAATAAAGAATTCAGAATACGGAATGCAGAATATAGAATGTAGAATATAAAATGAAGAACACAAAATATAAAATATAGAATAGAGTATATAGAACCCAGAATTTAGAACATTGATTTGCATAACACTGAATTTAAAATATAGTATAAAGAATACTTAATAAAGAAATAAATAATTGAATGTAGAACACAGAATATAGAATATAAAATACATAATACTGAATATATAATTTAGAATATAGAATGTAGAAAACAGAATAAAAAATATAGCTTAAAGAATATTGAAACCAGATTTTGGAACATGAAAATCAGAACTCACAATTTCGAATATAGAATACAGAATACTGAATATAAAATTTAGAATATAGAATGTAGAACAAAGAATATAGAATATAGAATAAAGAATATTGAATATAGAATTAAGAAAATAGAATGTAGAACACGGAATATAGAATATAGAATAAAGAATATTGAACCCAGAATTTTGAACATGGAATGTAGAACACAGAATTTAGAATATGGAATACAGAATACTGAATATAGAATTTAGAATATAGAATGTTGAACACAGTATAAAGAATATAGAATACTGAATGCAGAATATAGAATTTAGAATATACAATATAGAACACAGAATATAAAATATAGAAAAGAGAATATAAAACCCAGAATTTACAACATGGTATGCAAAACACAGAATTTAGAATATAGTATACAGAATGCTTAATAAACAAATGAAAAAATTGAATGTAGAACATACAATATAGAATATAGAATACATAATACTGAAAATATAATTTAGAATATATAATGTAAAAAACAGAATAAAAAATATATCTTAAAGAATATTTAAGCCAGATTTTGGAACATGGAATTCAGAACTCAGAATTTAGAATATAGAATAGAAAACTGAATATACAATTTATAATATAGAATGTAGAAACCAGAATTAATAATATAGAATATAGAATGCTGAATATAGGATTTAGAACATAGAATGTAGAACACGGAATCTAGAATATAGAATGTAGATAATAGAACACAGTATTTAGAACATGGAATGCACAACACAGAATTAAGAATATAGCATACAGAATACTTAATATAGAATTTAGAATATATAATGTAGAACACAGAATATTGAATATAGAATACGGAATGCAGAATATAGAATACAGAATATAGAATGTAGAAATCAGAATATACATTATGAAAAAAAGAATACACAAAAGAGAATTTAGAACATGGAATGCAGAACACAGAATATAGAATATAGAATAGAGAATACTGAACATAGAATTAAGAATATAGAATGCAGAACACAGAATTAAGAATAAAGAATACAGAATACTGAATATAGTATTGAGAACATGGAATGAAGAACACAGAATATACAATATAGAATAGAGAATACGAAATGTAGAATTTAGAATATAGAAAGAAGAACACAGAATATAGAATATAGAGTAGAAAATTTAGCACATGGAATGCAGAACACAGAATTTAGAATATAGAATACAGAATACTGAATATAGAATTTGGAATATAGAAAGTAGAACACAGAATATATAATGTAGAATACGGAATGCAGAATATAGAATACAGAATATAGAATTTAGAACACATTATATAAAATATGGAAAACAGAATATAGGAACCAGAAGTTAGAACAACTTATACAGAACACAGAATTTAGAATACACTATACAGAATACTGAATATAGAATTTAGAATATTGAATGTAGATCACAGAATATAGAATATAGATTACGGAATGCAGAATATAGTATACAGAATATAGGATTTAGAACACAGAATATAGATTATGGAAACTTAACACAGAACGCAGAATATAGAACATGGGATGCAGAACACAGAATTTAGATTATAGAATACAGAATACTGAATATAGAATATAGAATACAGAATGCAGAACACAGAATTAGGAATATACACTAGAGAATACTGAATATAGAATTTACACCATGGAATGCAGAACACAGAATATAGATTATACAATAAAGAATATAGATGCCGGATTATAGAACATGGAATGCAGAACACAGAATTTAGAATATGGAATACTGAATACTGAATATAGAATTTAGAATATAGAAAGTAGAACACAGAATATAGAATATAGAATAGAGAATTTAGAACATGGATTGTAGAGCACAGAATTTAGATTATAGAATACATAATACTGAATATAGAATTTAGAATATAGAATTTAGAACACAAAATTTAGAAAAGAGAATACAGAATACTGAATATAGAATTTAGGACATGGAATGCAGAACACAGAATTTAGAATATAGAATACAGAATACTGAATATAGAATTTAGAACATGGAATGCATAACTCAGAATTTAGAATATAGAATACAGAATACTGAATATAGAGTTAAAATATAGAATGTAGAACCCAGAATATAGAATATAGAATTGAGAATATAGTACCCAGAATTTAGAACATGGAATGCAGAAAACAGAATATAGTTTATAGAATACATAATACTGAATACAGAATTTAGAATAGAATGTAGAACACAAAATTTAGAATATAGAATACAGAATGCTGAATATAGAATTTAGAATATAGAATGTAGAACACAGAATATAGAAAATAGAAAAGATAATATAGAACCCAGAATTTAGAACATGGAATGCAGAACACAGAATTTAGATTATAGAACACAGAATACTTAATAAACAATTAAAAAATTGAATGTAGAGCACAGAATGTAGAATATAAAACACATAAAACTGAATATATATTTTAGAAAATAGAATGTAGAAAACAGAATAAAAAATATAGCTTAGAGAATATTGAAGCCAGATTTTGGAACATGGAAATCAGAACTCAGTATTTAGAATATAGAATACATAATACTGAATATACAATTTAGAATACAGAATGTAGAACCCAGAATTTAGAATATATAATACAGAATACGGAATATCGAATTATGAATATAGAATGTAGAACACAGAATAAAGAATATAGAATACAGAAAGCTGAATATAGTATTTAGAATATAGAATGCAGGACACAGATATAGAATATAGAATATAGATAATAGAAAACAGAATTTAGAACATGGAATGCATAACACAGAAATTAGAATATATAATGCAGTATAATGATCATAGAACTTAGAACATAGAATGAAGAACACAGAATTTAGAATATGGAATACAGAATACTGAATATAGGATTGAGAACATGGAGTGAAAAACACAGAATTTAGATTATAGAATACAGAATACTGAAAAATGTATTTAGACTATAGAAAGTAGATTACAGAATATCGAATATAGAATAGAGAATTTTTAAAATGGAATGCAGAACACAAAATTTAGAATATAGAATACAGAATACTGAATATAGAATGTAGAACACAGAATATATAATGTAGAATACGGAATGCAGAATATAGAATACAGAATATAGAATTTAGAACACAGAATATAAAATATGGAAAAGAGAATATGGAATTCAGAATTTAGAACATGGAATGCAGAGCACAGAATTTAGAATATAGTATAGAGATTACTGAATATAGAATTTGTAATATAGAATTTAGAACACAGAATTTAGAATATAGAATACAGAATACTGAATAAAAAACTTAGAATATAGAATTTAGGACACAGAATATAGAATATAAAATACGGAATGCAAAATATACATTGTAGAATATAGAATGAAGTACGCAAAATATAGAATATAGAATAGAGAATATAGAAGCCAGAATTTAGAACATGGGATGCGGAACACAGAATTTCGAATATAAATACGGAATACTGAATATAGGATTTTGAATATAGAATGCAGAACACAGGATATATAATAGAGTATACAGAACCCAGAATTTAGAACATGGAATCCGGAACACAGAATTTAGAATATAGAATACAGAATACTGAATATAGAATTTTGAATATAGAATGTAGAACACAGAATAAAGAATATAGAATACGGAATGCAGAATATAGAATGTAGAATATAGATTGAAGAATACGAAATATAGAATAGAGAATAGAGAATATACAACACAGAATTTAGAACATGGAATGCAGAACATAGAATTTAGAATATAGAATACTGAATACTGAATATAGAATTTAGAATATTGAATGTAGAACACAGAATATAGAATATAGTATACGGAATGCAAAATATAGTATGTAGAATATAGAATGTAGAACCCAGAATATAGAATGTAGAATTGAGAATATAGAACCCAGAATTTATAACATGGAATGCAGAACAGAGAATTTAGATTATTGAATACATAATACTGAATATAGAATTTAGAATATAGAATGTAGAACACAAAATATAGAATATAGAATACAGAATGCTGAATATAGAATTTAGAATATACAATGAAGAACACAGAATATAGCATATAGAAAAGAGAATATAGAACCCAGAATTTACAACATGGAATGCAGAACACTGAATTTAGAATATAGGATAAAGAATGCATAATAAACAATTACAAAAATTGAATGTAGAACAGAGAATATAGTATATAGTATACATAATACTGAATAAATAATTTAGAATATAGAATGTAGAACACAGTACATAGAATATACAATACAGAATACTAAATACAGAAATTAGAATATACAATGTAGAACACAGAATATAGAATATGCAATACAGAATACTAAATATAGGATTTAGAATATAGAATATAGAACACTGAATATAGAAAACAGAATAGAGAATGAGGAACCCAGAATTTAGTACATGGAAGCAGAACCCAGAATTAAAATATAGAATAAAGAACACAGAATATGGAATTTAGAATATAGAATGTAGAACACAGAATATAGAATATAGAATACAGAGTATAGAACCCAGAATTTAGAACATGGAATGCAAAACACAGAATTAATAACATTGAATGCAGAACAGAGTATTTAGAATATACATTACAGAACACTGAATATAGAATTTAGAATATACAATGTAGAACATAGAATTTAGAATATGGAATAAAGAATACTGAACATAGAATTTAGAATATAGAATGTAGAACACAGAATATAGAAAATAGAATAAAGAATTTAGAACACAGAATTTAGTACATGGAATCAGAACACAGTATTTTGAATATAGTATACAGAACACTGAATATGGAATTTAGAATACAGAACGTAGAACACAGAATATAGAATATAGAATACACAATATAGAAAACAGAATTTAGAACAAGGAATGCAGAACACAGAATTTAGAATCTAGAATACAGAACTGAATATAGAATTTATAATATAGTAAGTATAACACAGAATTTAGAATGTAGAATACAAAATGCAGAAAATAGTATAGAGAATATAGAATGTAGAACTCAGAATATAGAATATAGAATTTAGGTTATAGAACCCAGAATTTTGAACATGGAATGCAGCACACGGAATTTAGTATATAGCATATAGAATAGTGCCTATAGAATTTAGAATATGGAATGTAGAACACAGAGTATAGAATACAGAATACGGAACGCAGAATATATAATACAGAATATAGAATGAGAAAAGAGTATATAGAATATGGAAAACAGAATACAGAACCCAGAATTTAGAACATGGAATGCAGAACACAGAATTTGGTATATAGAACACAGAATACTGAATATAGAATTTAGAATATACAATGCGGAACACAGATTTTAAAATATAGAATACAGAATACTGAATATAGAATTTAGAACATGGAATGCAGAACACATTATTTAGAATATAGAATACAGAATACTGAATATAGTATTTAGAATATAGTATGAGGAACACAGAATATAGAATATAGAATAAAGAATATTGAACCCATACTTTAGAACATGGAATGCAGAACACAGAATTTACAATATAGAATACAGAATACTGAAGATAGAATTAAGAATATAGAATGTAGAACACAGAATTTATAACATAGAATACAGAAAGCTGAATATAATATTTAGAAAATAGAGTGTAGAACACAAAATATACAATATAGAATAGAGAATATAGAGGCAGAATTTTGAACATTGAATGCAGAACACAGAATTTAGAATATAGAATACAGAATACTGAATATAGAATTTAGAATATAAAATGTAGAACACAGAATATAGAATATAGAATACGGAATGTAGAATATAGAATACAGAATATAGAATATAGAACACAGAATATAGTATATGGAAAACAAAATACACAACCCAGTATTTAGAACATTGAATGCTGAACACAGAATATAGAATATAGAATACAGAATGCTGAATATAGAATTTAGAATATAGAATATAGAACATGGAATATAGAATATAGAATAAAGAATATTGAACCCAAAATTTTGAACATGGAATGCAGAACACAGAATTAGAATATGGAATACAGAATACTGAATATAGAATTTAGAATATAGAATGTTGAACACTGTATAAAGTATATAGAATACTGAATGCAGAAAATAGAATTTAGAATATACAATGTAGAACACAGAATATAAATTATAGAAAAGAGAATATAAAACCCAGAATTTACAATATGGTATGCAAAACACAGAATTTAGAATATAGTATACAGAATACTTAATAAACAAATGAAAAAATTGAATGTAGAACATAGAAATTAGAATATAGAATACATAATACTGAATAAATAATTTAGAATATACAATGTAAAAAACAGTATAAAAAATATATCTTAAAGAATATTTAAGCCAGATTTTGGAACATGGAATTCAGAACTCAGAATTTCGAATATAGAATACCGAAAACTGAATATACAATTTAGAATATAGAATGTAAAACACAGAATTTAGAATATAGAACAAATAATACTGAATATAAAATTTAGAATATACAATGAAGAACACAGAATATACAATGTAGAATAGAGAATTTAGAATCCAGTTATAAGAACATGGAATTCTGAACACAGAATTTAGAATATAGAATACATAATACTGAATATAGAATTTAGAATATAGAATGTAGAATCCAGAATTAATAATATAGAATATAGAATGCTGAATATAGGATTTAGAATATAGAATGTAGAACACGGAATATAGAATATAGAATATAGATTATAGAACACAGTATTTAGAACATGGAATGCAGAACACAGAATTAAGAATATAGCATACCGAATACTTAATATAGAATGTAGTATATATAATGTAGAGAACAGAATATTGAATATAGAATACGGAATGCAGAATATAGAATACAGAATATAGAATGTAGTCAACAAAATATAGATTATGAAAAAAAGAATACACAAAATAGAACTTAGAACATGGAATGCAGAACACAGAATATAGAATATAGAATAGAGAATACTAAACATAGAATTAAGAATATAGAATGCAGAACACAGAATTAAGAATATAGAATACAGAATACTGAATATAGAATTGAGAACATGGAATGAAGAACACAGAATGTACAATATAGAATAGAGAATACTAAATGTAGAATTTAGAATATAGAAAGTAGAGCACAGAATATAGAATATAGAGTAGAAAATTTAGAACATGGAATGCAGAACACAGAATTTAGAATATAGAATACAGAATACTGAATATAGAATTTGGAAATTAGAAAGTAGAACACAGAATATATAATGTAGAATACGGAATGCAGAATATAGAATACAGAATATAGAATTTAGAACACAGAATATAAAATATGGAAAACAGAATATAGGACCCAGAAGTTAGAACAAGTTATACAGAACACAGAATTTAGAATATACTATACAGATTACTGAATATAGAATTTAGAATATTGAATGTAGATCACAGAATATAGAATATAGATTACGGAATGCAGAATATAGTATACAGAATATAGGATTTAGAACACAGAATATAGATTATGGAAACGTAACACAGAACGCAGAATATAGAACATGGGATGCAGAACACAGAATTTAGACTATAGAATATAGAATACTGAATATTGAATATAGAATGCAGAACACAGAATTTAGAATATACATTAGAGAATACTGAATATAGAATTTACAAGATGGAATGCAGAACACAGAATTTAGATTATAGAATAAAGGATATAGATGCCGGATTATAGAACATGGAATGCAGAACACAGAATTTAGAATATGGAATACTGAATACTGAATATAGAAATTAGAATATAGAAAGAAGAACACAGAATATAGAATATAGAATAGAGAATTTAGAACATGGAATGTAGAGCACAGAATTTAGATTACAGAATACATAATACTGAATATAGAATTTAGAATATAGAATTTAGAACACAAAATTTAGAAAATAGAATACAGAATACTGAATATAGAATTTAGGGCATGGAATGCAGAACACAGAATTTAGATTATAGAATACAGAATACTTAATAAACAATTAAAAAATTGAATGTAGAGCAGAGAATGTAGAATATAAAACACATAAAACTGAATATATAATTTAGAAAATAGAATGTAGAAAACAGAATAAAAATTATAGCTTAGAGAATATTGAAGCCAGATTTTGGAACATGGAAATCACAACCCAGAATTTAGAATATAGTATACATAATACTGAATATACAATTTACAATATAGAATGTATAACCCAGAATTTAGAATATATAATACAGAATACTGAATATCGAATTATGAATATAGAATGTAGAACACATAATATAGAATGTAGAATACAGAAAGCTGAATATAGTATTTAGAATATAGAATGTAGAACACAGATATAGAATATAGAATATAGATAATAGAACCCAGAATTTAGAACATGGAATGCATAACACAGAAATTAGAATATATAATGCAGTATAATGATCATAGAATTTAGAACATAGAATGCAGAACACAGAATTTACAATATGGAATACAGAATACTGAATATAGGATTGAGAACATGGAGTGAAAAACACAGAATTTAGAATATAGAATACAGAATACTGAATATTGTATTTAGAATATAGAAAGTAGATCACAGAATATAGAATATAGAATAGAGAATTTTGAATATGGAATGCAGAACACAAAATTTAGAATATAGAATACAGTATACTGAATATAGAATTTGGAATATAGAAGGTAGAACACAGAATATATAAAGTAGAATACGGAATGATGAATATAGAATACACAATATAGAATTTAGAACACAGAATATAAAATATGGAAAACAGAATATAGAATCCAGAATTTAGAACATGGAATGCAGAACACAGAATTTAGAATATAGTATAGAGATTACTGAATATAGAATTTAGAATATAGAATTTAGAACACAGAATTTAGAATATAGAATACAGAATACTGAATATATAACTTAGAATATAGAATGTAGAACACAGAATAAAGAATATAGAATACGGAATGCAGAATATAGAATGTAGAATATAGATTGAGGAATACGAAATATATAATATAGAATAGAGAATATACAACACAGAAGTTAGAACATGGAATGCAGAACATAGAATTTAGAATATAGAATACAGAATACTGAATAAATAAATTAGAATATAGAATGTAGAACACAGAGTATAGAATATAGAATACGGAAGGCAAAATATAGATTGTAGAATATACAATGAATTACGCAAAATATAGAATAGAGAATAGAGAATATAGAAGCCAGAATTTAGAACATGGAATGCAGAACACAGAATTTCGAATATAAATACAGAATATTGAATGTAGGATTTTGAATATAGAATGCAGAACACAGGATATATAATAGAGTATACAGAACCCAGAATTTAAAACATGGAATCCGGAACACAGAATTTAGTATACAGAATACACAATACTGAATATAGGATTTAGAATATAGAATGTAGAACACAGAATAAGGAATATAGAAAACGGAATGCAGAATATAGAATGTAGAATACAAAATATAGAATATAAAATAGAGAATATACAACACAGAATTTAGAACATTGAATGCAGAACATAGAATTTAGAATAAAGAATACATAATACTGAATATAGAATTTAGAATATAGAATGTAGAACACAAAATATAGAATATAGAATACAGAATGCTGAATATAGAATTTAGAATATTCAATGAAGAACACAGAATATAGAATATAGAAAAGAGAATATAGAACCCAGAATTTACAACATGGAATGCAGAACACTGAATTTAGAATATAGTATAAAGAATGCATAATAAACAATTAAAAAAATTGAATGTATAACAGAGAATATAGAATATATTTTACATAATACTGAATAAATAATTTAGAATATAGAATGTAGAACACAGTATTTAGAATATACAATACAGAATACTAAATATAGAATTTAGAATATACAATGTAGAACACAGAATTTAGAATATGCAATACAGAATACTAAATATAGGATTTAGAATATAGAATATAGAACACTGAATATAGAAAATAGAATAGAGAATGAGGAACCCAGAATATAGTACATGGAATCAGAACCCAGAATTATAATATAGAATACAGAACACAGAATATGGAATTTAGAATATAGAATGTAGAACACAGAATATAGAATATAGAATACAGAGTATAGAACCCAGAATTTAGAACATGGAATGCAAAACACAGAATTAAGAACATTGAATGCAGAACAGAGTATATAGAATATACATTACAGAACACTGAATATAGAATTTAGAATATACAATGTATAACATAGAATTTATAATATGGAATAAAAAACACTGAATATAGAATTTAGAATATAGAATGTAGAACACAGAATATAGAAAATAGAATAGAGAATTTAGAACACAGAATTTAGTACATGGAATCAGAACACAGAATTTAGAATATAGAATTCAGAACACTGAATATGGAATTTAGAATATAGAAATTAGAACACAGAATATAGAATATAGAATACACAGTATAGAACCCAGAATTTAGAACATGAGATGCAGAACACAGAATTTCGTATATAGAACACAGAATACAGAATTTAGAATTTAAAATATACAATGCGGAACACCGATTTTAGAATACAGAATACAGAATATAGAATATAGAACATGGAATGCAGAACACATTATTTAGAATATAGAATACAGAATACTGAGTATAGAATTTAGAATATAGAATGTAGAACACAGAATTTATAATATAGTATACAGAAAGCTGAATATAGTATTTAGAATATAGAATGTAGAACACTGCGGGGAGCCACTCGTGACGGAGGGCTGCCGCGCACAGAACTTGGGCGTAAAACCCCAAAGTGCAGGGCGCCAGGCTCTGAGATTGAGGCTGCCGAGCACAAAGGTTGGGCCTAAACTCCCACAGTGCGGGGCGCCCGGCTCAAAGGTCAATTGAGTTAGAACAATCTCTGTCCCGCCACCCCTTTTACTAAAGAATACACCACGTGCGCTAATGCCTGAGGCCATTAAGTCACAAAGGACCTTCAGAGGGAGAGATATGATCGGCACACAAATCAGTGATTTTTTAGAGAACAATCACCTGAGTTAAAAATATACGAGTCACGATGTTAGTTTATAGTTTAGAGAAACAATACCTAAGTTTATGACTTTTGTCTTATGATCCTGCTTTGGGGAATAGTTGATCCGGGTTTTTTGGGAACAGTAAACAATAATGATGTCTTTTAAGTTAATGATTTTAGTACATGTTGTTAATATGCCCTAAAACAATACCACTGCCTACGTGCAGGAATGTGTGAGCTAATGGGTTAAAATCATATAAATGAACTGCTGAAAATAAACTCGAAGTCCACTCTTGACCTAGCGTCTTGCGGGCTAGAGTGAGACCCTCTCAACCCCAACATGTCTTGTCTTGCTGTCTCTTTGTCACGTCTTTCCTTTTCTCAGTCCTGCAGCACAGGTTTCTGGACCTGATCGATTGTCGGCTGGCACAGACAGAACACAGAATATAGAATATAGAATTCAGAACACTGAATATGGAATTTAGAATATAGAACGTAGAACACAGAATATAGAATATAGAATACACAGCATAGAACCCTGAATTTAGAACAAGGAATGCAGAACACAGAATTTAGAATCTAGAATACAGAACTGAATATAGAATTTATAATATAGCAAGTATAACACAGAATTATAATGTAGAATACGGAATGCAGAAATTAGTATACAGAATATAGAATGAAGAACTCAGAGTATAGTATTTGGAAAAGAGAATATAGAACCCAGAATTTAGAACATAGAATGCATTACACAGAATTTGGAATATAGCATACAGAATAGTGCCTATAGAATTTAGAATATGGAATGTAAAACACAGAATATAGAATTTAGAATACGGAATACAGAATATATAATACAGAATACAGAATGTAGAAAACAGAATATAGAATATGGAAAACAGAATACAGGACACAGATTTTAGAACATGGAATGCAGAATACAGAATTTCGTATATAGAACACAGAATACTGAATATAGAATTTAAAATATACAATGCGGAACACAGATTTTAGTATATAGAATACAGAATACTGAATATAGAATTTAGAACATGGAATGCAGTACACATTATTTAGAATATAGAATACAGAATACTGAATATAGAATTTAGAATATAGAATGTAGAACACAGAATTTATAATATACTATACAGAAAGCTGAATATAGTATTTAGAATATAGAATGTAGAACACAGAATATAGAATATAGAATATAGATTATAGAACCCAAAATTCAGAACATGGAATGCAGAACACAGAATTTAGAATACAGCATAGGAATACTGAATATAGAATTTAGAATATAGAATGTAGAACACAGAATATTGAATATATAATAAAGAATACTGAATATAGAGTTTAGAATATAGAATGTAGAACACAGAATATAGAATGTAGAATACATAATATAGAATCCAAAATAAAGAACATTCTATGCAGAACACAGAATTTAGAATATAGATTACATAATACTGAATATAGAATTTAGAATATAGAATGTAGAACACAGAATTTATAATAGAGAATACAGAAAGCTGAATATAGTATTTAGAATATAGAATGTAGAACACAGAATATAGAATATAGAATTTAGATTATAGAACCCAGAATTTAGAACATGGAATGCAGAATACAGAATTTCGTATATAGAACAATGAATACAGAATATAGAATTTAAAATATACAATGCAGAACACAGATTTTAGAATATAGAATACAGAATACTGAATATAGAATTTAGAACATGGAATGCAGAACACATAATTTAGAATATAGAATAGAGAATACTGAATATAGAATTTAGAATATAGTATGAGAAACACAGAATATAGAATATAGAATAAAGAATATTGAACCCATACTTTAGAACATGGAATGCAGAACACAGAATTTACAATATAGAATACAGAATACTGAAGAAAGAATTTAGAATATAGAATGTAGAACATAGTATAAAGAATATAGAATACGGAATGCAGAATATAGAATGTAGAATATAAAATGAAGAACACAAAATATAAAATATAAAATAGAGTATATAGAACTAAGAATTTAGACCATTGAATTGCAGAACACTGAATTTAGAATATTGTATACAGAATACTTAATAAACAATTAAATAATTGAATGTAAACACAGAATATAGAATATAAAATACATAATACTGAATATAAAATTTAGAATATGGAATGTAGAAAACAGAATAAAAAATATAGCTTAGAGAATATTGAAGACAGACATTGTAATATGGAAAGCAGACCTCACAATTTCGAATATAGAATACAGAATACTGAATATACAATTTACAATATAGAATGTAGAACACAGAATATACAATATAGAATAAAGAATACTGAATATAGAATTTAGAATATAGAATGTAGAACACAGAATATAGAATGTAGAATACAGATTATAGAATCCAGTATTAAGAACATGTTATGCAGAACACAGAATTAAGAATATACATTATATAATACTGAATATAGGATTTAGAATATAGAATGCAGAACACAGAATTTATAATATTGTATACAGAAATGTGAATTTCGTATTTAGAATATAGAATATAGAACACAGAATATAGAATATAGATTAAAGATTATAGAACCCAGAATTTAGAAAATGGAATGCAGAACACAGAATAGAATATAGCATACGGAATACTGAATATAGAATTTAGAATATAGAATGTAGAACACCGAATATAGAATATAGTATACGGAATTCAAAATATAGTATGTAGAAACTAGAATGAAAAACACTCAATTTAGAATATTGAATAGAGAATGTAGAACCCAGAATTTAGAACATGGAATGCAGAACACAGAATTTAGAATATAGAATAGAGAATACTGAATATAGAGTTTAGAATATAGAATGTAGAACACAGAATTTAGAATATATAATAAAGAATACTGAATATAGAATTTAGAATATAGAATGCAGAACACAGTATATAGAATGTAGAATACAGAATAAAGAATCCAGAATAAAGAACATGCTATGCAGAACACAGAATTTAGAATATAGATTACATAATACTGAATATAGAATTTAGAATATAGAATGTAGAACACAGAATTTATAACATAGAATACAGAAAGCTGAATATTATATTTAGAATATATAATGTAGAACACAAAATATACAATATAATATAGAGAATAAAGAAGCCAGAATTTTGAACATTGAATGCAGAACACAGAATTTAGAATATAGAATACAGAATACTGAATATAGAATTTACAATAAAGATTGTTGAACACAGAATATAGAATATAGAATACGGAATGTAGAATATAGAATACAGAATATAGAATATAGGACACAGAATATAGAATATGGAAAACAAAATACACAACCCAGAATTTAGAACATGGAATGCAGAACACAGAATATAGAATATAGAATAGAGAATGCTGAATATAGAATTTAGAATATAGAATATAGAACATGGAATATAGAATATAGAATAAAGAATATTGAACCCAGAATTTTGAACATGGAATACAGAACACAGAATTTAGAGTATGGAATACAGAATACTGAATATAGAATTTAGAATATAGAATGTTGAACACAGTATAAAAAATATAGAATACTGAATGCAGAATATAGAATTTAGAATATACACTCTATAACACAGAATATAAATTATAGAAAAGAGAATATAAAACCCAGAATTTACAACATGGAATGCAAAACACAGAATTTAGAATATAGTATACAGAATACTTAATAATCAAATGAAAAAATTGAATGTAGAACATAGAATATAGAATATAGAATACATAATACTGAATATATAATTTAGAATATACAATGTAAAAAACAGAATAAAAATTATATCTAAAAGTATATTTAAGCCAGATTTTGGAACATGGAATTCAGAACTCAGAATTTCGAATATAGAATACAGAAAACTGAATATACAATTTAGAATATAGAATGTAAAACACAGAATTTAGAATATAGAATAAATGATACTGAATATAAAATTTAGAGTATACAATGTAGAACACAGAATATAGAATGTAGAATAGAGAATTTAGAATCCAGATATAAGAACATGGAATTCTGAACACAGAATTTAGAATATAGAATACAGAATACTGAATAAAGAATTTAGAATATTGAAATTAGAACACAGAATATAGAATAGAGAATAGAGAATTTAGAACATGGAATGCAGAACACAGAATTTAGAATATAGCATACGGAATACTGAATATAGAATTTAGAATATAGAATGTAGAACACAGAATATTGAATATAGAATACGGAATGCAGAATAGAGAATACAGTATATAGAATGCTGAAAACAGATTATAGAATATGGAAAAAAGAATACAGAAAAAGAATTTAGAACATGGAATGCCGAACACAATATTTAGTATATAGAATACAGAATAGTGCATATAGAATTTAGAATGTGGAATGTAAAACACGGAAAAGAGAATATAGAATACCTAATACAGAATATAGATTGTAGAATATAGAATGAAATACACAAAATTTAGAATATAGAATAGAGAATATAGAAACCAGAATTTAGAACATGGAATTCATAACACCGAAATTAGAATATAGAATACAGAATACTGAATATAGAATTTAGAATATAGAATGCAGAACACAGAATATAGAATGCAGAATACAGAATATAGAATCCAGTATAAAGAACATGCTATGCAGAACACAGAAGTTAGAATATAGAATACGGAATACTGAATATAGAATTTAGAATATAGAAAGCAGAACACAGAATTTTGAATATAGAATACGGAATGCAGAATATAGAATGTAGAAAACAGAATATAGAATATGGAAAAAATAATACAGAAAACAGAATTTAGAACAAGGATTGCAGAACACAGTAATTAGTAGAGTGCATATAGAATAGTGCATATAGAATTTAGAATATGGAATGTAGAACACAGTATAAAGAATATAGAATTCAGAATGCAGAATATAGAAAGTTGAATATAAAATGAAGAAGACAAAATATAGAATAGAAAATATAGAAGCCAGAATTTAGAACATGGAATGCAGAACACAAAATATACACTATAGAAAACTGAATACTGAAGATAGAATTTAGAATATAGAATGTAGAACACATATAAAGAATATAGAATACGGAATGCAGAATATAGAATGTAGAGCATAGAATGAAGAACACAAAATATAGAATACAGAATAGAGAATATAGAAGACAGAATTTAGAACAAGGAATGCAGAAGACAGAATTTAGAATATAGAATACAGAATAATGAATATAGAATATATAATATAGAATGTAGAACACAGAATTTATAATATAGTATACAGAAAGCTTAATATAGTATTAAGAATATAGAATGTAGAACACAGAATATAGAATATAGAATACAGATTATAGAACCCAAAATTTAGAACATGGAAAGCAGAACACAGAATTTAGAATACAGCATACGGAATACTGAATATAGAATTTAGAATATAGAATGTAGAACACAGAATATTGAATAAATAATAAAGAATACTGAATATAGAGTTTAGAATATAGAATGTAGAACACAGAATATAGAATGTAGAATACATAATATAGAATCCAAAATAAAAACATTCTATGCAGAACACAGAATTTAGAATATAGATTACATAATACTGAATATAGAATTTAGAATATAGAATGTAGAACACAGAATATAGAATACAGTATACGGAATGCAAAATATAGAATGCAGAATCTAGAATGAAAAACAAACAATTTAGAATATAGAATAGAGAATATAGAACCCAGAACTTAAAACATGGAATGCAGAACACAGAATTTAGAATATAGAATAGAGAATACTGAATATAGAGTTTAGAATATAGAATGTAGAACACAGAATTTACAATATATAATAAAGAATACTGAATATAGAATTTAGAATATAGAATGCAGAATACAGAATACAGAATATAGAATACAGAATTAAGAATCCAGAATAAAGAACATGCTATGCAGAACACAGAATTTAGAATATAGATTACATAATACTGAATATAGAATTTAGAATATAGAATGTAGAACACAAAATATACAATATATAATATAGAATAAAGAAGTCAGAATTTAGAATATTGAATGCAGAACACAGAATTTAGACTATAGAATACAGAATACTGAATATAGAAATTAGAATATAGAATGTAGAACACAGAGTATAGAATATAGAATACGGAATGCAGGATATAGAATACGGAATATAGAATATAGGACACAGAATATACAATATGTAAACCAAAATACACAACCCAGAATTTAGAACATCAAATGCAGAACACAGAATATAGAATAAAGAATACAGAATACTGAATATAGAATTTAGAATATAGAATGAAGAACACAGAATATAGAATTTGAATACGGAATTTAAAATAAAGAATACAGAATATAGAATTTAGAACTCAGAGAATAGAAAATGGAAAACAGAATACAGAACCCAGAACTTAGAACGTGGAATGCAGAACACAGAATTTAGTACATTGAATGCAGAACACAGTACTTAGAATATACAATACAGAATACTAAATATACAATTTAGAATATACAATGTAGAACACAGAATTTAGAATATGCAATACAGAATACTAAATATAGGATTTAGAATATAGAATATAGAACACTGAATATAGACAATAGAATAGAGAATGAGGAACCCAGAATTTAGTACATGGAATCAGAACCCAGAATTATAACTTAGAATACAGAACACAGAATATGGAATTTAGAATATAGAATGTAGAACACAGAATATAGAATATAGAATACAGAGTATAGAAACCAGAATTTAGAACATGGAATGCAGAACACAGAATTAAGAACATTGAATGCAGAACAGAGTATTTAGAATATACATTACAGAACACTGAATATAGAATTTAGAATATACAATGTAGAACATAGAATTTAGAATATGGAATAAAGAATACTGAATATAGAATTTAGAAAATAGAATGTAGAACACAGAATATAGAAAATAGAGTAGAGAATGTAGAACACAGAATTTAGTACATGGAATCAGAACACAGAATTTAAAATATAGAATACAGAACATTGAATATGGAATTTAGAACATAGAACGTAGAACACAGAATATAGAATATAGAATCCACAGTATAGAACCCAGAATTTAGAACAAGGAATGCAGAACACAGAATTTAGAATCTAGAATACAGAACTGAATATAGAATTTATAATATAGCAAGTATAACACAGAATTAAGAATGTAGAATACGGAATGCAGAAAATAGTATACAGAATATAGAATATAGAATTCAGAATATAGTATATGGAAAACAGAATACAGAAACCAGATTTTAGAACTTGGAATGCAGAACACAGAATTTCGTATATAGAACACAGAATACTGAATATAGAATTTAAAATATACAATGCGGAACACAGATTTTAGAATATAGAATACAGAATACTGAATATAGAATTTAGAACATGGAATGCAGAACACATTATTTAGAATATAGAATACAGAATAATGAATATAGAATTTAGAATATAGAATGTAGAACACAGAATTTATAATATACTATACAGAAAGCTGAATATAGTATTTAGAATATAGAATGTAGAACACAGAATATAGAATATAGAATATAGTTTATAGAATCCAAAATTTAGAACATGAAAAGCAGAACACAGAATTTAGAATACAGCATACGGAATACTGAATATAGAATTTAGAATATAGAATGTAGAACTCAGAATATTGAATAAATAATAAAGAATACTGAATATAGAGTTTAGAATATAGAATGTAGAACACAGAATATAGAATGTAGAATACATAATATAGAATCCAAAATAAAGAACATTCTATGCAGAACACAGAATTTAGAATATAGATTACATAATACTGAATATAGAATTTAGAATATAGAATGTAGAACACAGAATATAGAATACAGTATACGGAATGCAAAATATAAAATGTAGAATCTAGAATGAAAAACAAACAATTTAGAATATAGAACAGAGAATATAGAACCCTGAACTTAAAACATGGAATGCAGAACACATAATTTAGAATATAGAATAGAGAATACTGAATATAGAGTTTAGAATATAGAATGTAGAACACAGAATTTACAATATATAATAAACAATACTGAATATAGAATTTAGAATATAGAATGAAGAACACAGAATGTACAATATAGAATAGAGAATACTAAATGTAGAATTTAGAATATAGAAACTAGAAAACAGAATATAGAATATAGAGTAGAAAATTTAGAACATGGAATGCAGAACACAGAATTTAGAATATAGAATACAGAATACTGAATATAGAATTTGGAAATTAGAAAGTAGAACACAGAATATATAATGTAGAATACGGAATGCAGAATATAGAATACAGAATATAGAATTTAGAACACAGAATATAAAATATGGAAAACAGAATATAGGACCCAGAAGTTAGAACAAGTTATACATAACACAGAATTTAGAATATACTATACAGATTACTGAATATAGAATTTAGAATATTGAATGTAGATCACAGAATATAGAATATAGATTACGGAATGCAGAATATAGTATACAGAATATAGGATTTAGAACACAGAATATAGATTATGGAAACGTAACACAGAACGCAGAATATAGAACATGGGAGGCAGAACACAGAATTTAGACTATAGAATATAGAATACTGAATATTGAATATAGAATGCAGAACACAGAATTTAGAATATACATTAGAGAATACTGAATATAGAATTTACAAGATGGAATGCAGAACACAGAATTTAGATTATAGAATAAAGGATATAGATGCCGGATTATAGAACATGGAATGCAGAACACAGAATTTAGAATATGGAATACTGAATACTGAATATAGAAATTAGAATATAGAAAGAAGAACACAGAATATAGAATATAGAATAGAGAATTTAGAACATGGAATGTAGAGCACAGAATTTAGATTACAGAATACATAATACTGAATATAGAATTTAGAATATAGAATTTAGAACACAAAATTTAGAAAATAGAATACAGAATACTGAATATAGAATTTAGGACATGGAATGCAGAACACAGAATTTAGATTATAGAATACAGAATACTTAATAATCAATTAAAAAATTGAATGTAGAGCACAGAATGTAGAATGTAAAACACATAAAACTGAATATATAATTTAGAAAATAGAATGTAGAAAACAGAATAAAAATTATAGCTTAGAGAATATTGAAGCCAGATTTTGGAACATGGAAATCACAACCCAGAATTTAGAATATAGAATACATAATACTGAATATACAATTTACAATATAGAATTTAGAACCCAGAATTTAGAATATATAATACAGAATACTGAATATCGAATTATGAATATAGAATGTAGAACACATAATATAGAATGTAGATTACAGAAAGCTGAATATAGTATTTAGAATATAGAATGTAGAACACAGATATAGAATATAGAATATAGATAATAGAACCCAGAATTTAGAACATGGAATGCATAACACAGAAATTAGAATATATAATGCAGTATAATGATCATAGAATTTAGAACATAGAATGCAGAACACAGAATTTAGAATATGGAATACAGAATACTGAATATAGGATTGAGAAAATGGAGTGAAAAACACAGAATTTAGAATATAGAATACAGAATACTGAATATTGTATTTAGAATATAGAAAGTAGATAACAGAATATAGAATATAGAATAGAGAATTTTGAATATGGAATGCAGAACACAAAATTTAGAATATAGAATACAGTATACTGAATATAGAATTTGGAATATAGAAGGTAGAACACAGAATATATAAAGTAGAATACGGAATGATGAATATAGAATACACAATATAGAATTTAGAACACAGAATATAAAATATGGAAAACAGAATATAGAATCCAGAATTTAGAACATGGAATTCAGAACACAGAATTTAGAATATAGTATAGAGTTTACTGAATATAGAATTTAGAATATAGAATTTAGAACACAGAATTTAGAATATAGAATACAGAATACTGAATATATAACTTAGAATATAGAATGTAGAACACAGAATAAAGAATATAGAATACGGAATGCAGAATATAGAATGTAGAATATAGATTGAGGAATACGAAATATAGAATATAGAATAGAGAATATACAACACAGAATTTAGAACATGGAATGCAGAACATAGAATTTAGAATATAGAATACAGAATACTGAATAAATAAATTAGAATATAGAATGTAGAACACAGAGTATAGAAAATAGAATACGGAAGGCAAAATATAGATTGTAGAATATACAATGAATTACGCAAAATATAGAATAGAGAATAGAGAATATAGAAGCCAGAATTTAGAACATGGAATGCAGAACACAGAATTTCGAATATAAATACAGAATATTGAATGTAGGATTTTGAATATAGAATGCAGAACACAGGATATATAATAGAGTATACAGAACCCAGAATTTAAAACATGGAATCCGGAACACAGAATTTAGTATACAGAATACACAATACTGAATATAGGATTTAGAATATAGAATGTAGAACACAGAATAAGGAATATAGAAAACGGAATGCAGAATATAGAATGTAGAATACAAAATATAGAATATAGAATAGAGAATATACAACACAGAATTTAGAACATGGAATGCAGAACATAGAATTTAGAATATAGAATACATAATACTGAATATAGAATTTAGAATATAGAATGTAGAACACAAAATATAGAATATAGAATACAGAATGCTGAATATAGAATTTAGAATATTCAATGAAGAACACAGAATATAGAATATAGAAAAGAGAATATAGAACCCAGAATTTACAACATGGAATGCAGAACACTGAATTTAGAATATAGTATAAAGAATGCATAATAAACAATTAAAAAAATTGAATGTATAACAGAGAATATAGAATATATTTTACATAATACTGAATAAATAATTTAGAATATAGAATGTAGAATACAGTATTTGGAATATACAATACAGAATACTAAATATAGAATTTAGAATATACAATGTAGAACACAGAATTTAGAATATGCAATACAGAATACTAAATATAGGATTTAGAATATAGAATATAGAACACTGAATATAGAAAATAGAATAGAGAATGAGGAACCCAGAATATAGTACATGGAATCAGAACCCAGAATTATAATATAGAATACAGAACACAGAATATGGAATTTAGAATATTGAATGTAGAACACAGAATATAGAATATAGAATACAGAGTATAGAACCCAGAATTTAGAACATGGAATGCAAAACACAGAATTAAGAACATTGAATGCAGAACAGAATATATAGAATATACATTACAGAACACTGAATATAGAATTTAGAATATACAATGTATAACATAGAATTTATAATATGGAATAAAGAACACTGAATATAGAATTTAGAATATAGAATGTAGAACACAGAATATAGAAAATAGAATAGAGAATTTAGAACACAGAATTTAGTACATGGAATCAGAACACAGAATTTAGAATATAGAATACACAGTATAGAACCCAGAATTTAGAACATGAGATGCAGAACACAGAATTTCGTTTATAGAACACAGAATACAGAATATAGAATTTAAAATATACAATGCGGAACACCGATTTTAGAATACTGAATACAAAATATAGAATATAGAACATGGAATGCAGAACACATTATTTAGAATATAGAATACAGAATACTGAGTATAGAATTTAGAATATAGAATGTAGAACACAGAATTTATAATATAGTATACAGAAAGCTGAATATAGTATTTAGAATATAGAATGTAGAACACTGCGGGGAGCCACTCGTGACGGAGGGCTGCCGCGCACAGAACTTGGGCGTAAAACCCCAAAGTGCAGGGCGCCAGGCTCTGAGATTGAGGCTGCCGAGCACAAAGGTTGGGCCTAAACTCCCACAGTGCGGGGCGCCCGGCTCAAAGGTCAATTGAGTTAGAACAATCTCTGTCCCGCCACCCCTTTTACTAAAGAATACACCACGTGCGCTAATGCCTGAGGCCATTAAGTCACAAAGGACCTTCAGAGGGAGAGATATGATCGGCACACAAATCAGTGATTTTTTAGAGAACAATCACCTGAGTTAAAAATATACGAGTCACGATGTTAGTTTATAGTTTAGAGAAACAATACCTAAGTTTATGACTTTTGTCTTATGATCCTGCTTTGGGGAATAGTTGATCCGGGTTTTTTGGGAACAGTAAACAATAATGATGTCTTTTAAGTTAATGATTTTAGTACATGTTGTTAATATGCCCTAAAACAATACCACTGCCTACGTGCAGGAATGTGTGAGCTAATGGGTTAAAATCATATAAATGAACTGCTGAAAATAAAATCGAAGTCCACTCTTGACCTAGCGTCTTGCGGGCTAGAGTGAGACCCTCTCAACCCCAACATGTCTTGTCTTGCTGTCTCTTTGTCACGTCTTTCCTTTTCTCAGTCCTGCAGCACAGGTTTCTGGACCTGATCGATTGTCGGCTGGCACCGACAGAACACAGAATATAGAATATAGAATATAGATTATAGAACACAAAATTTAGAAAATGGAATGCAGAACACTGAATTTAGAATACAGCATACGGAATACTGAATATAGTATTTAGAATATAGAATGTAGAACACAGAATATTGAATATATAATAAAGAATACTGAATATAGAGTTTAGAATATAGAATGTAGAACACAGAATATAGAATGTAGAATACATAATATAGAATCCAAAATAAAGAAGATTCTATGCAGAACACAGAATTTAGAATATAGATTACATAATACTGAATATAGAATTTAGAATATAGAATGTAGAAAACAGAATTTATAATATAGAATACAGAAAACTGAATATAGTATTTAGAACATAGAATGTAGAACACAGAATATAGAATATAGAATTTAGATTATAGAACCCAGAATTTAGAACATGGAATGCAGAACACAGAATTTGGAATATAGCATATAGAATAGTGCCTATAGAATTTAGAATATGGAATGTAGAACAGAGAATATAGAATATAGAATACGGAACACAGAATATATAATGAAGAATATAGAATGAGAAAACAGTATATAGAATATGGAAAACAGAATACAGAACCCAGAATTTAGAACATGGAATGCAGAACACAGAATTTGGTATATATAACACAGAATCCTGAATATAGAATTTAGAATATACAAAGCGGGAACACAGATTTTAGAATATAGAATACAGAATACTGAATAAAGAATTTAGAATATAGTATGAGGAACAAAGAATATAGAATATAGAATAAAAAATATTGAAACCATACTTTAGAACATGGAATGCAGAACACAGAATTTACAATATAGAATACAGAATACTGAAGAAAGAATTTAGAATATAGAATGTAGAACATAGTATAAAGAATATAGAATACGGAATGCAGAATATAGAATGTAGAATATTAAATGAAGAACACAAAATATAATATATAGAATAGAGTATATAGAACCCAGAATTTAGAACATAGAATTGCAGAACAATGAATTTAGAATATAGTATACAGAATACTTAATAAACAATTAAATAATTGAATGTAGAACACAGAATATAGAATATAAAATACATAATACTGAATATATAACTTAGAATATAGAATGTAGAAAACAGAATAAAAAATATAGCTTAGAGAATATTGAAGCCAGACATTGTAACATGGAAAGCATAACTCACAATTTCGAATATAGAATACAGAATACTGAATATACAATTTAGAATATAGAATGTAGAACACAGAATATACAATATAGAATAAAGAATACTGAATATAGAATTTAGAATATAGAATGTAGAACACAGAATATAGAATGTAGAATACAGATTATAGAATCCAGAATTAAGAACATGTTATGCAGAACACAGAATTAAGAATATAGATTATATAATACTGAATATAGGATTTAGAATATAGAATGCAGAACACAGAATTTATAATATTGTATACAGAAATGTGAATTTAGTATTTAGAATATAGAATATAGAACACAGAATATAGAAAATAGATTAAAGATTATAGAACCCAGAATTTAGAATATGGAATGCAGAAAACAGAATAGAATATAGCATACGTAATACTGAATATAGAATTTACAATATAGAAAGTAGAACACAGAATATAGAATATAGTATACGGAATTCAAAATATAGTATGTAGAAACTAGAATGAAAAACACACAATTTAGAATATAGAATAGAGAATGTAGAACACAGAATTTAGAACATGGAATGCAGAACACAGAATTTAGAATAGAGAATAGAGAATACTGAATATAGAGTTTAGAATAAAGAATGTAGAACACAGAATTTAGAATATATAATAAAGAATACTGAATATAGAATTTAGAATATAGAATGAAGAACACAGTATATAGAATGTAGAATACAGAATAAAGAATCCAGAATAAAGAACATGCTATGCAGAACACAGAATTTAGAATATAGATTACATAATACTGAATATAGAATTTAGAATATAGAATGTAGAACACAGAATTTATAACATAGAATACAGAAAGCTGAATATAATATTTAGAATATAGAGTGTAGAACACAAAATATACAATATAGAATAGAGAATAAAGAAGCCAGAATTTTGAACATTGAATGCAGAACACAGAATTTAGAATATAGAATACAGAATACTGAATATAGAATTTAGAATATAAAACGTAGAACACAGAATATAGAATATAGAATACGGAATGTAGAATATAGAATACAGAATATAGAATATAGGACACAGAATATAGTATATGAAAAACAAAATACACAACCCAGAATTTAGAACATGGAATGCAGAACACAGAATTTAGAATATAGAATACAGAATGCTGAATATAGAATTTAGAATATAGAATATAAACATGGAATATAGAATATAGAATAAAGAATATTGAACCCAGAATTTTGAACATGAAAACAGAACACAGAATTTAGAATATGGAATACAGAATACTGAATATAGAATTTAGAATATAGAATGTTGAACACTGTATAAAGAATATAGAATACTGAATGCAGAATATAGAATTTAGAATATATAATATATAACACAGAATATAAATTATAGAAAAGAGAATATAAAACCCAGAATTTACAATATGGTATGCAAAACACAGAATTTAGAATATAGTATACAGAATACTTAATAAACAAATGAAAATATTGAATGTAGAACATAGAATATAGAATATAGAATACATAATACTGAATATATAATTTAGAATATACAATGTAAAAAACAGAATAAAAAATATATCTTAAAGAATATTTAAGCCAGATTTTGGAACATGGAATTCAGAACTCAGAATTTCGAATATAGAATACAGAAAACTGAATATACAATTTAGAATATAGAATGTAAAACACAGAATTTAGAATATAGAACAAATAATACTGAATATAAAATTTAGAATATACAATGTAGAACACAGAATATTCAATGTAGAATAGAGAATTTAGAATCCAGATATAAGAACATGGAATTCTGAACACAGAATTTAGAATATAGAATACATAATACTGAATATAGAATTTAGAATATAGAATGTAGAATCCAGAATTAATAATATAGAATATAGAATGCTGAATATAGGATTTAGAATATAGAATGTAGAACACGGAATATAGAATATAGAATATAGATTATAGAACACAGTATTTAGAACATGGAATGCAGAAAACAGAATTAAGAATATAGCATACCGAATACTTAATATAGAATTTAGTATATATAATGTAGAGCACAGAATATTGAATATAGAATACGGAATGCAGAATATAGAATACAGAATATAGAATGTAGTCAACAGAATATAGATTATGAAAAAAAGAATACACAAAAAAGAATTTAGAACATGGAATGCAGAACACAGAATTTAGAATATAGAATAGAGAATACTGAACATAGAATTAAGAATATAGAATGCAGAACACAGAATTAAGAATATAGAATACAGAATACTGAATATAGAATTGAGAACATGGAATGAAGAACACAGAATGTACAAAATAGAATAGAGAATACTAAATGTAGAATTTAGAATATAGAAAGTAGAACACAGAATATAGAATATAGAGTAGAAAATTTAGAACATGGAATGCAGAACACAGAATTTAGACTATAGAATACAGAATACTGAATATAGAATTTGGAAATTAGAAAGTAGATCACAGAATATAGAATATAGATTACGGAATGCAGAATATAGTATACAGAATATAGGATTTAGAACACAGATTATAGATTATGGAAACGTAACACAGAACGCAGAATATAGAACATGGGATGCAGAACACAGAATTTAGATTATAGAATACAGAATACTGAATATAGAATATAGAATGCAGAACACAGAATTTAGAATATACATTAGAGAATACTGAATATAGGATTTACAACATGGAATGCAGAACACAGAATTTAGATTATAAAATAAAGAATATAGATGCCCGATTATAGAACATGGAATGCAGAACACAGAATTTAGAATATAGAATACTGAATACTGAATATAGAAATTAGAATATAGAAAGAAGAACACAGAATAGAGAATATAGAATAGAGAATTTAGAATATGGAATGTAGAGCACAGAATTTAGATTATAGAATACATAATACTGAATATAGAATTTAGAATATAGAATTTAGAACACAAAATTTAGAAAATAGAATACAGAATACTGAATATAGAATTTAGGACATGGAATGCAGAACACAGAATTGAGATTATAGAATACAGAATACTTAATAAACAATTAAAAAATTGAATGTAGAGCACAGAATGTAGAATATAAAACACATAAAACTGAATATATAATTTAGAAAATAGAATGTAGAAAACAGAATAAAAATTATAGCTTAGAGAATATTGAAGCCAGATTTTGGAACATGGAAATCACAACCCAGTATTTAGAATATAGAATACATAATACTGAATATACAATTTAGAATATAGAATGTAGTACCCAGAATTTAGAATATATAATACAGAATACTGAATATCGAATTTAGAATATAGAATGTACAACACATAATATAGAATGTAGAATACAGAAAGCTGAATATAGTATTTAGAATATAGAATGTAGAACACAGATATAGAATATAGAATATAGATAATAGAACGCAGAATTTAGAACATGGAATGCATAACACAGAAATTAGAATATATAATGCAGTATATTGATCATAGAATTTAGAACATAGAATGCAGAACACAGAATTTAGAACATGGAATACAGAATACTGAATATAGGATTGAGAACATGGAGTGAAAAACACAGAATTTAGAATATAGAATACAGAATACTGAATATTGTATTTAGAATATAGAAAGTAGATCACAGAATATAGAATATAGAATAGAGAATTTTGAATATGGAATGCAGAACACAAAATTTAGAATATAGAATACAGTATACTGAATATAGAATTTGGATTATAGAAGGTAGAACACAGAATATATAAAGTAGAATACGAAATGAAGAATATAGAATACAGAATATAGAATTTAGAACACAGAATATAAAATATGGAAAACAGAATATAGAATCCAGAATTTAGAACATGGAATGCAGAACACAGAATTTAGAATATAGTATAGAGATTACTGAATATAGAATTTAGAATATAGAATTTAGAACACAGAATTTAGAATATAGAATACAGAATACTGAATAAATAATTTAGAATATAGAATGTAGAACACAGAATAAAGAATATAGAATACGGAATGCAGAATATAGAATGTAGAATATAGATTGAAGAATACGAAATATAGAATATAGAATAGAGAATATACAACACAGAATTTAGAACATGGAATGCAGAACATAGAATTTAGAATATAGAATACAGAATACTGAATAAATAAATTAGAATATAGAATGTAGAACACAGAATATAGAATATAGAATACGGAAGGCAAAATATAGTTTGTAGAATATACAATGAAGTACGCAAAATATAGAATAGAGAATAGAGAATATAGAAGCCAGAATTTAGAACATGGAATGCAGAACACAGAATTTCGAATATAAATACAGAATATTGAATGTAGGATTTTGAATATAGAATGCAGAACACAGGATATATAATAGAGTATACAGAACCCAGAATTTAAAACATGGAATCCGGAACACAGAATTTAGTATATAGAATACAGAATACTGAATATAGGATTTAGAATATAGAATGTAGAACACAGAATACGGAATATAGAAAACGGAATGCAGAATATAGAATGTAGAATATAGAATGTAGAATACAAAATATAGAATATAGAATAGAGAATATACAACACAGAATTTAGAACATGGAATGCAGAACACAGAATTTAGAATATAGAATAAAGAATACTGAATATAGAATTTAGAAAATAGAATGTAGAACACAGAATATAGAAAATAGAGTAGAGAATGTAGAACACAGAATTTAGTACATGGAATCAGAACACAGAATTTAGAATATAGAATACAGAACATTGAATATGGAATTTAGAACATAGAACGTAGAACACAGAATATAGAATATAGAATCCACAGTATAGAACCCAGAATTTAGAACAAGGAATGCAGAACACAGAATTTAGAATCTAGAATACAGAACTGAATATAGAATTTATAATATAGCAAGTATAACACAGAATTAAGAATGTAGAATACGGAATGCAGAAAATAGTATACAGAATATAGAATATAGAACTCAGAATATAGTTTATGGAAAACAGAATACAGAAACCAGAATTTAGAACATGGAATGCAGAACACAGAATATCGTATATAGAACACAGAATACTGAATATAGAATTTAAAATATACAATTCGGAACAAAGATTTTAGATTATAGAATACAGAATACTGAATATAGAATTTAGAACATGGAATGCAGAACACATTATTTAGAATATAGTATACAGAATACTGAATATAGAATTTAGAATATAGAATGTAGAACACAGAATTTATAATATACTATACAGAAAGCTGAATATAGTATTTAGAATATAGAATGTAGAACACAAAATATAGAATATAGAATATAGATTATAGAACCCAAAATTTAGAACATGAAAAGCAGAACACAGAATTTAGAATACAGCATACGGAATACTGAATATAGAATTTAGAATATAGAATGTAGAACACAGAATATTGAATAAATAATAAAGAATACTGAATATAGAGTTTAGAATATAGAATATAGAACACAGAATATAGAAGGTAGAATACATAATATAGAATCCAAAATAAAGAACATTCTATGCAGAACACAGAATTTAGAATATAGATTACATAATACTGAATATAGAATTTAGAATATAGAATGTAGAACACAGAATATAGAATACAGTATACGGAATGCAAAATATAGAATGTAGAATCTAGAATGAAAAACAAACAATTTAGAATATAGAATAGAGAATATAGAACCCAGAAATTAAAACATGGAATGCAGAACACAGAATTTAGAATATAGAATAGAGAATACTGAATATAGAGTTTAGAATATAGAATGTAGAACACAGAATTTAGAATATATAATAAAGAATACTGAATATAGAATTTAGAATATAGAATGCAGAACACAGAATACAGAATATAGAATACAGAATTAAGAATCCAGAATAAAGAACATGCTATGCAGAATACAGAATTTAGAATATAGATTACATAATACTGAATATAGAATTTAGAATATAGAATGTAGAACACAGAATTTATAATATAGAATACAGAAAGCTGAATATAGTATTTAGAATATAGAATGTAGAACACAAAATATACAATATATAATATAGAATAAAGAAGTCAGAATTTAGAATATTGAATGCAGAACACAGAATTTAGAATATAGAATACAGAATACTGAATATAGAATTTAGAATATAGAATGTAGAACACAGAGTATAGAATATAGAATACGGAATGCAGGATATAGAATATGGAATATAGTATATAGGACACAGAATATAGAATATGTAAAACAAAATACACAACCCAGAATTTAGAACATCAAATGCAGAACACAGAATATAAAATATAGAATACAGAATACTGAATATAGAATTTAGAATATAGAACGTAGAACCCAGAATAAATAATATAAAATATAGAATGCTGAATATAGGATTTAGAATATAGAATTTAGAACACGGAATATAGAATATAGAATATAGATTATAGAACAAAGTATTTAGAGCATGGAATGTAGAACACAGAATTAAGAATATAGAATACCGAATACTTAATGTAGAATTTAGAATATATAATGTAGAACACAGAATATTGAATATAGAATACGGAATGCAGAATATAGATACAGAATATAGAATGTTGAAAACAGAATATAGATTATGAAAAAAAGAATACACAAAAGAGAGTTTAGAACATGGAATGCAGAACACAGAATTTAGAATATAGAATAGAGAATACTGAACATAGAATTAAGAATATAGAATGCAGTACACAGAATTAAGAATATAGAATACAGAATACTGAATATAGAATTGAGAACATGGAATGAAGAATACAGAATATACAATATAGAATAGAGAATACTAAATGTAGAATTTAGAATATAGAAAGTAGAACACAGAATATATTATATAGAGTAGAAAATTTACAACATGGAATGCAGAACACAGAATTTAGAATATAGAATACAGAATAGTGAATATAGAATTTGGAATATAGAATGTAGAACACAGAATATATAATGTAGAATACGGAATGCCGAATATAGTATACAGAATATAGAATTTAGAACACAGAATATAAAATATGGAAAACAGAATATAGGACCCAGAATTTAGAACAAGTAATACAGAACACAGAATTTAGAATATACTATACAGAATACTGAATATAGAATTTGGAATATAGAATGTAGATCACAGAATATAGAATATAGATTACGGAAGGCAGAATATACTATACAGAATATAGGATTTAGAACACAGAATATAGATCATGGAAACATAACACAGAACACAGAATATAGAACATGGGATGCAGAACACAGAATTTAGTTTTTAGAATACAGAATACTGAATATAGAATATAGAATATAGAATGCAGAACACAGAATTTAGAATATACATTAGAGAATTCTGAATATAGAATTTACAACATGGAATGCAGAACACAAAATTTAGATTATAGAATAAAGAATATAGATGCCGGATTATAGAACATGGAATGCAGAACACAGAATTTAGAATATGGAATAATGAATACTGAATATAGAATTTAGAATATAGAAAGTAGAACACAGAATATAGAATATAGAATATAGAATAGAGAATTTAGAACATGGAATGTAGAGCACAGAATTTAGATTATAGAATACATAATACTGAATACAGAATTTAGAATATAGAATTTAGAACACAAAATTTAGAAAATAGAATACAGAATACTGAATAAAGTATTTAGGACATGGAATGCAGAACACAGAATTTAGAATATAGAATACAGAATACTGAATATAGAATTTAGAACATGGAATGCATAACACAGAATTTAGAATATAGAATACAGAATACTGAATATAGAGTTAAAATATAGAATGTAGAACCCAGAATATAGAATATAGAATTTAGAATATAGTACCCAGAATTTAGAACATGGAATGCAGAAAACAGAATATAGTTTATAGAATAAATAATACTGAATACAGAATTTTGAATAGAATGTAGAACACAAAATTTAGAATATAAAATACAGAATGCTGAATATAGAATTTAGAATATACAATGAAGAACACAGAATATAGAATATAGAAAAGAGTATATTGAACCCAGAATTTACAACATGGAATGCAGAACACTGAATTTAGAATATAATATAAAGAATGCATAATAAACAATTAAAAAAATTGAATGTAGAACAGAGAATTTAGAATATAGTATACATAATACTGAATAAATAATTTAGAATATAGAATGTAGAACACAGTATTTAGAATATACAATACAGAATACTAAATATAGAATTTAGAATATACAATGTAGAACACAGAATTTAGAATATGCAATACAGAATACTAAATATAGGATTTAGAATATAGAATATAGAACACTGAATATAGAAAATAGAATAGAGAATGAGGAACCCAGAATTTAGTACATGGAATCAGAACCCAGAATTATAATATAGAATACAGAACACAGAATATGGAATTTAGAATATAGAATGTAGAACACAGAATATAGAATATAGAATACAGAGTATAGAACCCAGAATTTAGAACATGGAATGCAAAACACAGAATTAAGAACATTGAATGCAGAACAGAGTATTTAGAATATACATTACAGAACACTGAATATAGAATTTAGTATATACAATGTAGAACATAGAATTTAGAATATGGAATAAAGAACACTGAATATAGAATTTAGAATATAGAATGTAGAACACAGAATATAGAAAATAGAATAGAGAATTTAGAACACATAATTTAGTACATGGAATCAGAACACAGAATTTAGAATATAGAATTAAGAACACTGAATATGGAATTTAGAATATAGAACGTAGAACACAGAATATAGAATATAGAATACACAGCATAGAACCCTGAATTTAGAACAAGGAATGTAGAACACAGAATTTAGAATCTAGAATACAGAACTGAATATAGAATTTATAATATAGCAAGTATAACACAGAATTATAATGTAGAATACGGAATGCAGAAATTAGTATACAGAATATAGAATGAAGAACTCAGAGTATAGTATTTGGAAAACAGAATATAGAACCCAGAATTTAGAACATAGAATGCATTACACAGAATTTGGAATATAGCATACAGAATAGTGCCTATAGAATTTAGAATATGGAATGTAGAACACAGAATATAGAATTTAGAATACGGAATACAGAATATATAATACAGAATATAGAATGTAGAAAACAGAATATAGAATATGGAAAACAGAATACAGGACACAGATTTTAGAACATGGAATGCAGAATACAGAATTTCGTATATAGAACACAGAATACTGAATATAGAATTTAAAATATACAATGCGGAACACAGATTTTAGTATATAGAATACAGAATACTGAATATAGAATTTAGAACATGGAATGCAGTACACATTATTTACAATATAGAATACAGAATACTGAATATAGAATTTAGAATATAGAATGTAGAACACAGAATTTATAATATACTATACAGAAAGCTGAATATAGTATTTAGAATATACAATGTAGAACACAGAATATAGAATATAGAATATAGATTATAGAACCCAAAATTCAGAACATGGAATGCAGAACACAGAATTTAGAATACAGCATAGGAATACTGAATATAGAATTTAGAATATAGAATGTAGAACACAGAATATTGAATATATAATAAAGAATACTGAATATAGAGTTTAGAATATAGAATGTAGAACACAGAATATAGAATGTAGAATACATAATATAGAATCCAAAATAAAGAAGATTCTATGCAGAACACAGAATTTAGAATATAGATTACATAATACTGAATATAGAATTTAGAATATAGAATGTAGAACACAGAATTTATAATATAGAATACAGAAAGCTGAATATAGTATTTAGAATATAGAATGTAGAACACAGAATATAGAATATAGAATTTAGATTATAGAACCCAGAATTTAGAACATGGAATGCAGAATACAGAATTTCGTATATAGAACAATGAATACAGAATATAGAATTTAAAATATACAATGCGGAACACAGATTTTAGAATATAGAATACAGAATACTGAATATAGAATTTAGAACATGGAATGCAGAACACATAATTTAGAATATAGAATAGAGAATACTGAATATAGAATTTAGAATATAGTATGAGAAACACAGAATATAGAATATAGAATAAAGAATATTGAACCCATACTTTAGAACATGGAATGCAGAACACAGAATTTACAATATAGAATACAGAATACTGAAGAAAGAATTTAGAATATAGAATGTAGAACATAGTATAAAGAATATAGAATACGGAATGCAGAATATAGAATGTAGAATATAAAATGAAGAACACAAAATATAAAATACAGAATAGAGTATATACAACTAAGAATTTAGAACATTGAATTGCAGAACACTGAATTTAGAATATTGTATTCAGAATACTTAATAAACAATTAAATAATTGAATGTAGAACACAGAATATAGAATATAAAATACATAATACTGAATATAAAATTTAGAATATGGAATGTAGAAAACAGAATAAAAAATATAGCTTAGAGAATATTGAAGCCAGACATTGTAATATGGAAGCAGAACTCACAATTTCGAATATAGAATACAGAATACTGAATATACAATTTACAATATAGAATGTAGAACACAGAATATACAATATAGAATAAAGAATACTGAATATAGAATTTAGAATATAGAATGTAGAACACAGAATATAGAATGTAGAATACAGATTATAGAATCCAGTATTAAGAACATGTTATGCAGAACACAGAATTAAGAATATACATTATATAATACTGAATATAGGATTTAGAATATAGAATGCAGAACACAGAATTTATAATATTGTATACAGAAATGTGAATTTAGTATTTAGAATATAGAATATAGAACACAGAATATAGAATATAGATTAAAGATTATAGAACCCAGAATTTAGAAAATGGAATTCAGAACACAGAATAGAATATAGCATACGGAATACTGAATATAGAATTTAGAATATAGAATGTAGAACACCGAATATAGAATATAGTATACGGAATTCAAAATATAGTATGTAGAAACTAGAATGAAAAACACTCAATTTAGAATATTGAATAGAGAATGTAGAACCCAGAATTTAGAACATGGAATGCAGAACACAGAATTTAGAATATAGAATAGAGAATACTGAATATAGAGTTTAGAATATAGAATGTAGAACACAGAATTTAGAATATATAATAAAGAATACTGAATATAGAATTTAGAATATAGAATGCAGAACACAGTATATAGAATGTAGAATACAGAATAAAGAATCCAGAATAAAGAACATGCTATGCAGAATACAGAATTTAGAATATAGATTACATAATACTGAATATAGAATTTAGAATATAGAATGTAGAACACAGAATTTATAACATAGAATACAGAAAGCTGAATATTATATTTAGAATATAGAATGTAGAACACAAAATATACAATATAATATAGAGAATAAAGAAGCCAGAATTTTGAACATTGAATGCAGAACACAGAATTTAGAATATAGAATACAGAATACTGAATATAGAATTTAGAATAAAGATTGTAGAACACAGAATATAGAATATAGAATACGGAATGTAGAATATAGAATACAGAATATAGAATATAGGACACAGAATATAGAATATGGAAAACAAAATACACAACCCAGAATTTAGAGCATGGAATGCAGAACACAGAATATAGAATATAGAATAGAGAATGCTGAATATAGAATTTAGAATATAGAATATAGAACATGGAATATAGAATATAGAATAAAGAATATTGAACCCAGAATTTTGAACATGGAATACAGAACACAGAATTTAGAGTATGGAATACAGAATACTGAATATAGAATTTAGAATATAGAATGTTGAACACAGTATAAAAAATATAGAATACTGAATGCAGAATATAGAATTTAGAATATACACTCTATAACACAGAATATAAATTATAGAAAAGAGAATATAAAACCCAGAATTTACAACATGGTATGCAAAACACAGAATTTAGAATATAGTATACAGAATACTTAATAATCAAATGAAAAAATTGAATGTAGAACATAGAATATAGAATATATAATACATAATACTTAATATATAATTTAGAATATACAATGTAAAAAACAGAATAAAAATTATATCTAAAAGTATATTTAAGCCAGATTTTGGAACATGGAATTCAGAACTCAGAATTTCGAATATAGAATACAGAAACCTGAATATACAATTAAGAATATAGAATGTAAAACACAGAATTTAGAATATAGAATAAATGATACTGAATATAAAATTTAGAGTATACAATGTAGAACACAGAATATAGAATGTAGAATAGAGAATTTAGAATCCAGATATAAGAACATGGAATTCTGAACACAGAATTTAGAATATAGAATACAGAATACTGAATAAAGAATTTAGAATATTGAAATTAGAACACAGAATATAGAATAGAGAATAGAGAATTTAGAACATGGAATGCAGAACACAGAATTTAGAATATAGCATACGGAACACTGAATATAGAATTTAGAATATAGAATGTAGAACATAGAATATTGAATATAGAATACGGAATGCAGAATAGAGAATACAGTATATAGAATGCTGAAAACAGATTATAGAATATGGAAAAAAGAATACAGAAAAAGAATTTAGAACATGGAATGCCGAACACAATATTTAGTATATAGAATACAGAATAGTGCATATAGAATTTAGAATGTGGAATGTAAAACACGGAAAAGAGAATATAGAATACCTAATACAGAATATAGATTGTAGAATATAGAATGAAATACACAAAATTTAGAATATAGAATAGAGAATATAGAAACCAGAATTTAGAACATGGAATTCATAACACCGAAATTAGAATATAGAATACAGAATACTGAATATAGAATTTAGAATATAGAATGCAGAACACAGAATATAGAATGTAGAATACAAAATATAGAATCCAGTATAAAGAACATGCTATGCAGAACACAGAAGTTAGAATATAGAATACGGAATACTGAATATAGAATTTAGAATATAGAAAGCAGAACACAGAATTTTGAATATAGAATACGGAATGCAGAATATAGAATGTAGAAAACAGAATATAGAATATGGAAAAAATAATACAGAAAACAGAATTTAGAACAAGGATTGCAGAACACAGTAATTAGAATAGTGCATATAGAATAGTGCATATAGAATTTAGAATATGGAATGTAGAACACAGTATAAAGAATATAGAATTCAGAATGCAGAATATAGAAAGTTGAATATAAAATGAAGAAGACAAAATATAGAATAGAAAATATAGAAGCCAGAATTTAGAACATGGAATGCAGAACACAAAATATACACTATAGAAAACTGAATAATGAAGATAGAATTTAGAATATAGAATTTAGAACACAGTATAAAGAATATAGAATACGGAATGCAGAATATAGAATGTAGAGCATAGAATGAAGAACACAAAATATAGAATACAGAATAGAGAATATAGAAGACAGAATTTAGAACAAGGAATGCAGAAGACAGAATTTAGAATATAGAATACAGAATAATGAATATAGAATATATAATATAGAATGTAGAACACAGAAAATAGAACATAGAATACGGAATGCAGAATATAAAATTTAGAATATAGAATGAATAACACAAAATATAGACTATACAATACAGAATATAGAACCCAGAATTTAGAACATTGAATGCAGAACATAGTATCTAGAATATACATTATAGAATACTGTATATAGAATTTAGAATATAGAATGAAGAACACAGAATATAGAATTTGAATACGGAATTTAAAATAAAGAATACAGAATATAGAATTTAGAACTCAGAGAATAGAAAATGGAAAACAGAATACAGAACCCAGAACTTAGAACGTGGAATGCAGAACACAGAATTTAGTACATTGAACGCAGAACACAGTACTTAGAATATACAATACAGAATACTAAATATAGAATTTAGAATATACAATGTAGAACACAGAATTTAGAATATGCAATACAGAATACTAAATATAGGATTTAGAATATAGAATATAGAACACTGAATATAGACAATAGAATAGAGAATGAGGAACCCAGAATTTAGTACATGGAATCAGAACCCAGAATTATAATATAGAATACAGAACACAGAATATGGAATTTAGAATATAGAATGTAGAACACAGAATATAGAATATAGAATACAGAGTATAGAAACCAGAATTTAGAACATGGAATGCAGAACACAGAATTAAGAACATTGAATGCAGAACAGAGTATTTAGAATATACATTACAGAACACTGAATATAGAATTTAGAATATACAATGTAGAACATAGAATTTAGAATATGGAATAAAGAATACTGAATATAGAATTTAGAAAATAGAATGTAGAACACAGAATATAGAAAATAGAGTAGAGAATGTAGAACACAGAATTTAGTACATGGAATCAGAACACAGAATTTAGAATATAGAATACAGAACATTGAATATGGAATTTAGAACATAGAACGTAGAACACAGAATATAGAATATAGAATCCACAGTATAGAACCCAGAATTTAGAACAAGGAATGCAGAACACAGAATTTAGAATCTAGAATACAGAACTGAATATAGAATTTATAATATAGCAAGTGTAAAACAGAATTAAGAATGTAGAATACGGAATGCAGAAAATAGTATGCAGAATATAGAATGTAGAACTCAGAATATAGTATATGGAAAACAGAATACAGAACCCAGAATTTAGAACATGGAATGCAGAACACAGAATTTCGTATATAGAACACAGAATACTGAATATAGAATTTAAAATATACAATGTGGAACACAGATTTTAGAATATAGAATACAGAATACTGAATATAGAATTTAGAACATGGAATGCAGAACACATTATTTAGAATATAGAATACAGAATACTGAATATAGAATTTAGAATATAGAATGTAGAACACAGAATTTATAATATACTATACAGAAAGCTGAATATAGTATTTAGAATATAGAATGTAGAACACAGAATATAAAATATAGAATATAGATTATAGAACCCAAAATTTAGAACATGGAAAGCAGAACACAGAATTTAGAATACAGCATACGGAATACTGAATATAGAATTTAGAATATAGAATGTAGAACACAGAATATTGAATAAATAATAAAGAATACTGAATATACAGTTTACAATATAGAATGCAGAACACAGTATATAGAATGTAGAATACAGAATAAAGAATCCAGAATAAAGAATATGCTATGCAGAACACAGAATTTAGAATATAGATTACATAATACTGAATATAGAATTTAGAATATAGAATGTAGAACACAGAATTTATAACATAGAATACAGAAAGCTGAATATAATATTTAGAATATAGAATGTAGAACACAAAATATACAATATAGAATAGAGAATAAAGAAGCCAGAATTTTGAACATTGAATGCAGAACACAGAATTTAGAATATAGAATACAGAATACTGAATATAGAATTTAGAATAAAGAATGTAGAACACAGAATATAGAATATAGAATACGGAATGTAGAATATAGAGTACAGAATATAGAATATAGGACACAGAATATAGAATATGGAAAACAAAATACACAACCCAGAATTTAGAACATGGAATGCAGAACACAGAATATAGAATATAGAATAGAGAATGCTGAATATAGAATTTAGAATATAGAATATAGAACATGGAATATAGAATATAGAATAAAGAATATTGAACCCAGAATTTTGAACATGGAATACAGAACACAGAATTTAGATTATGGAATACAGAATACTGAATATAGAATTTAGAATATAGAATGTTGAACACAGTATAAAAAATATAGAATACTGAATGCAGAATATAGAATTTAGAATATACAATGTAGAACACAGAATATAAATTATAGAAAAGAGAATATAAAACCCAGAATTTACAACATGGTATGCAAAACACAGAATTTAGACTATAGTATACAGAATACTTAATAAACAAATGAAAAAATTGAATGTAGAACATAGATTATAGAATATATAATACATAATACTGAATATATAATTTAGAATATACAATGTAAAAAACAGAATAAAAATTATATCTAAAAGTATATTTAAGCCAGATTTTGGAACATGGAATTCAGAACTCAGATTTTAGAATATAGAATACAGAAAACTGAATATACAATTTAGAATATAGAATGTAAAACACAGAATTTAGAATATAGAATAAATAATACTGAATATAAAATTTAGAGTATACAATGTAGAACACAGAATATAGAATGTAGAATAGAGAATTTAGAATCCAGATATAAGAACATGGAATTCTGAACACAGAATTTAGAATATAGAATACAGAATACTGAATAAAGAATTTAGAATATTGAAATTAGAACACAGAATATAGAATAGAGAATAGAGAATTTAGAACATGGAATGCAGAACACAGAATTTAGAATATAGCATACGGAACACTGAATATAGAATTTAGAATATAGAATGTAGAACACAGAATATTGAATATAGAATACGGAATGCAGAATAGAGAATACAGTATATAGAATGCTGAAAACAGATTATAGAATATGGAAAAAAGAATACAGAAAAAGAATTTAGAACATGGAATGCCGAACACAATATTTAGTATATAGAATACAGAATAGTGCATATAGAATTTAGAATGTGGAATGTAAAACACGGAAAAGAGAATATAGAATACCTAATACAGAATATAGATTGTAGAATATAGAATGAAATACACAAAATTTAGAATATAGAATAGAGAATATAGAAACCAGAATTTAGAACATGGAATTCATAACACCGAAATTAGAATATAGAATACAGAATACTGAATATAGAATTTAGAATATAGAATGCAGAACACAGAATATAGAATGTAGAATACAGAATATAGAATCCAGTATAAAGAACATGCTATGCAGAACACAGAAGTTAGAATATAGAATACGGAATACTGAATATAGAATTTAGAATATAGAAAGCAGAACACAGAATTTTGAATATAGAATACGGAATGCAGAATATAGAATGTAGAAAACAGAATATAGAATATGGAAAAAATAATACAGAAAACAGAATTTAGAACAAGGATTGCAGAACACAGTAATTAGAATAGTGCATATAGAATAGTGCATATAGAATTTAGAATATGGAATGTAGAACACAGTATAAAGAATATAGAATTCAGAATGCAGAATATAGAAAGTTGAATATAAAATGAAGAAGACAAAATATAGAATAGAAAATATAGAAGCCAGAATTTAGAACATGGAATGCAGAACACAAAATATACACTATAGAAAACTGAATAATGAAGATAGAATTTAGAATATAGAATTTAGAACACAGTATAAAGAATATAGAATACGGAATGCAGAATATAGAATGTAGAGCATAGAATGAAGAACACAAAATATAGAATACAGAATAGAGAATATAGAAGACAGAATTTAGAACAAGGAATGCAGAAGACAGAATTTAGAATATAGAATACAGAATAATGAATATAGAATATATAATATAGAATGTAGAACACAGAAAATAGAACATAGAATACGGAATGCAGAATATAAAATTTAGAATATAGAATGAATAACACAAAATATAGACTATACAATACAGAATATAGAACCCAGAATTTAGAACATTGAATGCAGAACATAGTATCTAGAATATACATTATAGAATACTGTATATAGAATTTAGAATATAGAATGAAGAACACAGAATATAGAATTTGAATACGGAATTTAAAATAAAGAATACAGAATATAGAATTTAGAACTCAGAGAATAGAAAATGGAAAACAGAATACAGAACCCAGAACTTAGAACGTGGAATGCAGAACACAGAATTTAGTACATTGAACGCAGAACACAGTACTTAGAATATACAATACAGAATACTAAATATAGAATTTAGAATATACAATGTAGAACACAGAATTTAGAATATGCAATACAGAATACTAAATATAGGATTTAGAATATAGAATATAGAACACTGAATATAGACAATAGAATAGAGAATGAGGAACCCAGAATTTAGTACATGGAATCAGAACCCAGAATTATAATATAGAATACAGAACACAGAATATGGAATTTAGAATATAGAATGTAGAACACAGAATATAGAATATAGAATACAGAGTATAGAAACCAGAATTTAGAACATGGAATGCAGAACACAGAATTAAGAACATTGAATGCAGAACAGAGTATTTAGAATATACATTACAGAACACTGAATATAGAATTTAGAATATACAATGTAGAACATAGAATTTAGAATATGGAATAAAGAATACTGAATATAGAATTTAGAAAATAGAATGTAGAACACAGAATATAGAAAATAGAGTAGAGAATGTAGAACACAGAATTTAGTACATGGAATCAGAACACAGAATTTAGAATATAGAATACAGAACATTGAATATGGAATTTAGAACATAGAACGTAGAACACAGAATATAGAATATAGAATCCACAGTATAGAACCCAGAATTTAGAACAAGGAATGCAGAACACAGAATTTAGAATCTAGAATACAGAACTGAATATAGAATTTATAATATAGCAAGTGTAAAACAGAATTAAGAATGTAGAATACGGAATGCAGAAAATAGTATGCAGAATATAGAATGTAGAACTCAGAATATAGTATATGGAAAACAGAATACAGAACCCAGAATTTAGAACATGGAATGCAGAACACAGAATTTCGTATATAGAACACAGAATACTGAATATAGAATTTAAAATATACAATGTGGAACACAGATTTTAGAATATAGAATACAGAATACTGAATATAGAATTTAGAACATGGAATGCAGAACACATTATTTAGAATATAGAATACAGAATACTGAATATAGAATTTAGAATATAGAATGTAGAACACAGAATTTATAATATACTATACAGAAAGCTGAATATAGTATTTAGAATATAGAATGTAGAACACAGAATATAAAATATAGAATATAGATTATAGAACCCAAAATTTAGAACATGGAAAGCAGAACACAGAATTTAGAATACAGCATACGGAATACTGAATATAGAATTTAGAATATAGAATGTAGAACACAGAATATTGAATAAATAATAAAGAATACTGAATATACAGTTTACAATATAGAATGCAGAACACAGTATATAGAATGTAGAATACAGAATAAAGAATCCAGAATAAAGAATATGCTATGCAGAACACAGAATTTAGAATATAGATTACATAATACTGAATATAGAATTTAGAATATAGAATGTAGAACACAGAATTTATAACATAGAATACAGAAAGCTGAATATAATATTTAGAATATAGAATGTAGAACACAAAATATACAATATAGAATAGAGAATAAAGAAGCCAGAATTTTGAACATTGAATGCAGAACACAGAATTTAGAATATAGAATACAGAATACTGAATATAGAATTTAGAATAAAGAATGTAGAACACAGAATATAGAATATAGAATACGGAATGTAGAATATAGAGTACAGAATATAGAATATAGGACACAGAATATAGAATATGGAAAACAAAATACACAACCCAGAATTTAGAACATGGAATGCAGAACACAGAATATAGAATATAGAATAGAGAATGCTGAATATAGAATTTAGAATATAGAATATAGAACATGGAATATAGAATATAGAATAAAGAATATTGAACCCAGAATTTTGAACATGGAATACAGAACACAGAATTTAGATTATGGAATACAGAATACTGAATATAGAATTTAGAATATAGAATGTTGAACACAGTATAAAAAATATAGAATACTGAATGCAGAATATAGAATTTAGAATATACAATGTAGAACACAGAATATAAATTATAGAAAAGAGAATATAAAACCCAGAATTTACAACATGGTATGCAAAACACAGAATTTAGACTATAGTATACAGAATACTTAATAAACAAATGAAAAAATTGAATGTAGAACATAGATTATAGAATATATAATACATAATACTGAATATATAATTTAGAATATACAATGTAAAAAACAGAATAAAAATTATATCTAAAAGTATATTTAAGCCAGATTTTGGAACATGGAATTCAGAACTCAGATTTTAGAATATAGAATACAGAAAACTGAATATACAATTTAGAATATAGAATGTAAAACACAGAATTTAGAATATAGAATAAATAATACTGAATATAAAATTTAGAGTATACAATGTAGAACACAGAATATAGAATGTAGAATAGAGAATTTAGAATCCAGATATAAGAACATGGAATTCTGAACACAGAATTTAGAATATAGAATACAGAATACTGAATAAAGAATTTAGAATATTGAAATTAGAACACAGAATATAGAATAGAGAATAGAGAATTTAGAACATGGAATGCAGAACACAGAATTTAGAATATAGCATACGGAACACTGAATATAGAATTTAGAATATAGAATGTAGAACACAGAATATTGAATATAGAATACGGAATGCAGAATAGAGAATACAGTATATAGAATGCTGAAAACAGATTATAGAATATGGAAAAAAGAATACAGAAAAAGAATTTAGAACATGGAATGCCGAACACAATATTTAGTATATAGAATACAGAATAGTGCATATAGAATTTAGAATGTGGAATGTAAAACACGGAAAAGAGAATATAGAATACCTAATACAGAATATAGATTGTAGAATATAGAATGAAATACACAAAATTTAGAATATAGAATAGAGAATATAGAAACCAGAATTTAGAACATGGAATTCATAACACCGAAATTAGAATATAGAATACAGAATACTGAATATAGAATTTAGAATATAGAATGCAGAACACAGAATATAGAATGTAGAATACAGAATATAGAATCCAGTATATAGAACATGCTATGCAGAACACAGAAGTTAGAATATAGAATACGGAATACTGAATATAGAATTTAGAATATAGAAAGCAGAACACAGAATTTTGAATATAGAATACGGAATGCAGAATATAGAATGTAGAAAACAGAATATAGAATATGGAAAAAATAATACAGAAAACAGAATTTAGAACAAGGATTGCAGAACACAGTAATTAGTAGAGTGCATATAGAATAGTGCATATAGAATTTAGAATATGGAATGTAGAACACAGTATAAAGAATATAGAATTCAGAATGCAGAATATAGAAAGTTGAATATAAAATGAAGAAGACAAAATATAGAATAGAAAATATAGAAGACAGAATTTAGAACATGGAATGCAGAACACAAAATATACACTATAGAAAACTGAATACTGAAGATAGAATTTAGAATATAGAATTTAGAACACATATAAAGAATATAGAATACGGAATGCAGAATATAGAATGTAGAGCATAGAATGAAGAACACAAAATATAGAATACAGAATAGAGAATATAGAAGACAGAATTTAGAACAAGGAATGCAGAAGACAGAATTTAGAATATAGAATACAGAATAATGAATATAGAATATATAATATAGAATGTAGAACACAGAAAATAGAACATAGAATACGGAATGCAGAATATAAAATTTAGAATATAGAATGAATAACACAAAATATAGACTATAAAATACAGAATATAGAACCCAGAATTTAGAACATTGAATGCAGAACATAGTATCTAGAATATACATTATAGAATACTGTATATAGAATTTAGAATATAGAATGAAGAACACAGAATATAGAATTTGAATACGGAATTTAAAATAAAGAATACAGAATATAGAATTTAGAACTCAGAGAATAGAAAATGGAAAACAGAATACAGAACCCAGAACTTAGAACGTGGAATGCAGAACACAGAATTTAGTACATTGAACGCAGAACACAGTACTTAGAATATACAATACAGAATACTAAATATAGAATTTAGAATATACAATGTAGAACACAGAATTTAGAATATGCAATACAGAATACTAAATATAGGATTTAGAATATAGAATATAGAACACTGAATATAGACAATAGAATAGAGAATGAGGAACCCAGAATTTAGTACATGGAATCAGAACCCAGAATTATAATATAGAATACAGAACACAGAATATGGAATTTAGAATATAGAATGTAGAACACAGAATATAGAATATAGAATACAGAGTATAGAAACCAGAATTTAGAACATGGAATGCAGAACACAGAATTAAGAACATTGAATGCAGAACAGAGTATTTAGAATATACATTACAGAACACTGAATATAGAATTTAGAATATACAATGTAGAACATAGAATTTAGAATATGGAATAAAGAATACTGAATATAGAATTTAGAAAATAGAATGTAGAACACAGAATATAGAAAATAGAGTAGAGAATGTAGAACACAGAATTTAGTACATGGAATCAGAACACAGAATTTAGAATATAGAATACAGAACATTGAATATGGAATTTAGAACATAGAACGTAGAACACAGAATATAGAATATAGAATCCACAGTATAGAACCCAGAATTTAGAACAAGGAATGCAGAACACAGAATTTAGAATCTAGAATACAGAACTGAATATAGAATTTATAATATAGCAAGTGTAAAACAGAATTAAGAATGTAGAATACGGAATGCAGAAAATAGTATGCAGAATATAGAATGTAGAACTCAGAATATAGTATATGGAAAACAGAATACAGAACCCAGAATTTAGAACATGGAATGCAGAACACAGAATTTCGTATATAGAACACAGAATACTGAATATAGAATTTAAAATATACAATGTGGAACACAGATTTTAGAATATAGAATACAGAATACTGAATATAGAATTTAGAACATGGAATGCAGAACACATTATTTAGAATATAGAATACAGAATACTGAATATAGAATTTAGAATATAGAATGTAGAACACAGAATTTATAATATACTATACAGAAAGCTGAATATAGTATTTAGAATATAGAATGTAGAACACAGAATATAAAATATAGAATATAGATTATAGAACCCAAAATTTAGAACATGGAAAGCAGAACACAGAATTTAGAATACAGCATACGGAATACTGAATATAGAATTTAGAATATAGAATGTAGAACACAGAATATTGAATAAATAATAAAGAATACTGAATATACAGTTTACAATATAGAATGCAGAACACAGTATATAGAATGTAGAATACAGAATAAAGAATCCAGAATAAAGAATATGCTATGCAGAACACAGAATTTAGAATATAGATTACATAATACTGAATATAGAATTTAGAATATAGAATGTAGAACACAGAATTTATAACATAGAATACAGAAAGCTGAATATAATATTTAGAATATAGAATGTAGAACACAAAATATACAATATAGAATAGAGAATAAAGAAGCCAGAATTTTGAACATTGAATGCAGAACACAGAATTTAGAATATAGAATACAGAATACTGAATATAGAATTTAGAATAAAGAATGTAGAACACAGAATATAGAATATAGAATACGGAATGTAGAATATAGAATACAGAATATAGAATATAGGACACAGAATATAGAATATGGAAAACAAAATACACAACCCAGAATTTAGAACATGGAATGCAGAACACAGAATATAGAATATAGAATACAGAATGCTGAATATAGAATTTAGAATATAGAATATAGAACATGGAATATAGAATATAGAATAAAGAATATTGAACCCAGAATTTTGAACATGGAATACAGAACACAGAATTTAGATTATGGAATACAGAATACTGAATATAGAATTTAGAATATAGAATGTTGAACACAGTATAAAAAATATAGAATACTGAATGCAGAATATAGAATTTAGAATATACAATGTAGAACACAGAATATAAATTATAGAAAAGAGAATATAAAACCCAGAATTTACAACATGGTATGCAAAACACAGAATTTAGACTATAGTATACAGAATACTTAATAAACAAATGAAAAAATTGAATGTAGAACATAGATTATAGAATATATAATACATAATACTGAATATATAATTTAGAATATACAATGTAAAAAACAGAATAAAAATTATATCTAAAAGTATATTTAAGCCAGATTTTGGAACATGGAATTCAGAACTCAGATTTTAGAATATAGAATACAGAAAACTGAATATACAATTTAGAATATAGAATGTAAAACACAGAATTTAGAATATAGAATAAATAATACTGAATATAAAATTTAGAGTATACAATGTAGAACACAGAATATAGAATGTAGAATAGAGAATTTAGAATCCAGATATAAGAACATGGAATTCTGAACACAGAATTTAGAATATAGAATACAGAATACTGAATAAAGAATTTAGAATATTGAAATTAGAACACAGAATATAGAATAGAGAATAGAGAATTTAGAACATGGAATGCAGAACACAGAATTTAGAATATAGCATACGGAACACTGAATATAGAATTTAGAATATAGAATGTAGAACACAGAATATTGAATATAGAATACGGAATGCAGAATAGAGAATACAGTATATAGAATGCTGAAAACAGATTATAGAATATGGAAAAAAGAATACAGAAAAAGAATTTAGAACATGGAATGCCGAACACAATATTTAGTATATAGAATACAGAATAGTGCATATAGAATTTAGAATGTGGAATGTAAAACACGGAAAAGAGAATATAGAATACCTAATACAGAATATAGATTGTAGAATATAGAATGAAATACACAAAATTTAGAATATAGAATAGAGAATATAGAAACCAGAATTTAGAACATGGAATTCATAACACCGAAATTAGAATATAGAATACAGAATACTGAATATAGAATTTAGAATATAGAATGCAGAACACAGAATATAGAATGTAGAATACAGAATATAGAATCCAGTATATAGAACATGCTATGCAGAACACAGAAGTTAGAATATAGAATACGGAATACTGAATATAGAATTTAGAATATAGAAAGCAGAACACAGAATTTTGAATATAGAATACGGAATGCAGAATATAGAATGTAGAAAACAGAATATAGAATATGGAAAAAATAATACAGAAAACAGAATTTAGAACAAGGATTGCAGAACACAGTAATTAGTAGAGTGCATATAGAATAGTGCATATAGAATTTAGAATATGGAATGTAGAACACAGTATAAAGAATATAGAATTCAGAATGCAGAATATAGAAAGTTGAATATAAAATGAAGAAGACAAAATATAGAATAGAAAATATAGAAGCCAGAATTTAGAACATGGAATGCAGAACACAAAATATACACTATAGAAAACTGAATACTGAAGATAGAATTTAGAATATAGAATTTAGAACACATATAAAGAATATAGAATACGGAATGCAGAATATAGAATGTAGAGCATAGAATGAAGAACACAAAATATAGAATACAGAATAGAGAATATAGAAGACAGAATTTAGAACAAGGAATGCAGAAGACAGAATTTAGAATATAGAATACAGAATAATGAATATAGAATATATAATATAGAATGTAGAACACAGAAAATAGAACATAGAATACGGAATGCAGAATATAAAATTTAGAATATAGAATGAATAACACAAAATATAGACTATACAATACAGAATATAGAACCCAGAATTTAGAACATTGAATGCAGAACATAGTATCTAGAATATACATTATAGAATACTGTATATAGAATTTAGAATATAGAATGAAGAACACAGAATATAGAATTTGAATACGGAATTTAAAATAAAGAATACAGAATATAGAATTTAGAACTCAGAGAATAGAAAATGGAAAACAGAATACAGAACCCAGAACTTAGAACGTGGAATGCAGAACACAGAATTTAGTACATTGAACGCAGAACACAGTACTTAGAATATACAATACAGAATACTAAATATAGAATTTAGAATATACAATGTAGAACACAGAATTTAGAATATGCAATACAGAATACTAAATATAGGATTTAGAATATAGAATATAGAACACTGAATATAGACAATAGAATAGAGAATGAGGAACCCAGAATTTAGTACATGGAATCAGAACCCAGAATTATAATATAGAATACAGAACACAGAATATGGAATTTAGAATATAGAATGTAGAACACAGAATATAGAATATAGAATACAGAGTATAGAAACCAGAATTTAGAACATGGAATGCAGAACACAGAATTAAGAACATTGAATGCAGAACAGAGTATTTAGAATATACATTACAGAACACTGAATATAGAATTTAGAATATACAATGTAGAACATAGAATTTAGAATATGGAATAAAGAATACTGAATATAGAATTTAGAAAATAGAATGTAGAACACAGAATATAGAAAATAGAGTAGAGAATGTAGAACACAGAATTTAGTACATGGAATCAGAACACAGAATTTAGAATATAGAATACAGAACATTGAATATGGAATTTAGAACATAGAACGTAGAACACAGAATATAGAATATAGAATCCACAGTATAGAACCCAGAATTTAGAACAAGGAATGCAGAACACAGAATTTAGAATCTAGAATACAGAACTGAATATAGAATTTATAATATAGCAAGTGTAAAACAGAATTAAGAATGTAGAATACGGAATGCAGAAAATAGTATGCAGAATATAGAATGTAGAACTCAGAATATAGTATATGGAAAACAGAATACAGAACCCAGAATTTAGAACATGGAATGCAGAACACAGAATTTCGTATATAGAACACAGAATACTGAATATAGAATTTAAAATATACAATGTGGAACACAGATTTTAGAATATAGAATACAGAATACTGAATATAGAATTTAGAACATGGAATGCAGAACACATTATTTAGAATATAGAATACAGAATACTGAATATAGAATTTAGAATATAGAATGTAGAACACAGAATTTATAATATACTATACAGAAAGCTGAATATAGTATTTAGAATATAGAATGTAGAACACAGAATATAAAATATAGAATATAGATTATAGAACCCAAAATTTAGAACATGGAAAGCAGAACACAGAATTTAGAATACAGCATACGGAATACTGAATATAGAATTTAGAATATAGAATGTAGAACACAGAATATTGAATAAATAATAAAGAATACTGAATATACAGTTTACAATATAGAATGCAGAACACAGTATATAGAATGTAGAATACAGAATAAAGAATCCAGAATAAAGAATATGCTATGCAGAACACAGAATTTAGAATATAGATTACATAATACTGAATATAGAATTTAGAATATAGAATGTAGAACACAGAATTTATAACATAGAATACAGAAAGCTGAATATAATATTTAGAATATAGAATGTAGAACACAAAATATACAATATAGAATAGAGAATAAAGAAGCCAGAATTTTGAACATTGAATGCAGAACACAGAATTTAGAATATAGAATACAGAATACTGAATATAGAATTTAGAATAAAGAATGTAGAACACAGAATATAGAATATAGAATACGGAATGTAGAATATAGAATACAGAATATAGAATATAGGACACAGAATATAGAATATGGAAAACAAAATACACAACCCAGAATTTAGAACATGGAATGCAGAACACAGAATATAGAATATAGAATACAGAATGCTGAATATAGAATTTAGAATATAGAATATAGAACATGGAATATAGAATATAGAATAAAGAATATTGAACCCAGAATTTTGAACATGGAATACAGAACACAGAATTTAGATTATGGAATACAGAATACTGAATATAGAATTTAGAATATAGAATGTTGAACACAGTATAAAAAATATAGAATACTGAATGCAGAATATAGAATTTAGAATATACAATGTAGAACACAGAATATAAATTATAGAAAAGAGAATATAAAACCCAGAATTTACAACATGGTATGCAAAACACAGAATTTAGACTATAGTATACAGAATACTTAATAAACAAATGAAAAAATTGAATGTAGAACATAGATTATAGAATATATAATACATAATACTGAATATATAATTTAGAATATACAATGTAAAAAACAGAATAAAAATTATATCTAAAAGTATATTTAAGCCAGATTTTGGAACATGGAATTCAGAACTCAGATTTTAGAATATAGAATACAGAAAACTGAATATACAATTTAGAATATAGAATGTAAAACACAGAATTTAGAATATAGAATAAATAATACTGAATATAAAATTTAGAGTATACAATGTAGAACACAGAATATAGAATGTAGAATAGAGAATTTAGAATCCAGATATAAGAACATGGAATTCTGAACACAGAATTTAGAATATAGAATACAGAATACTGAATAAAGAATTTAGAATATTGAAATTAGAACACAGAATATAGAATAGAGAATAGAGAATTTAGAACATGGAATGCAGAACACAGAATTTAGAATATAGCATACGGAACACTGAATATAGAATTTAGAATATAGAATGTAGAACACAGAATATTGAATATAGAATACGGAATGCAGAATAGAGAATACAGTATATAGAATGCTGAAAACAGATTATAGAATATGGAAAAAAGAATACAGAAAAAGAATTTAGAACATGGAATGCCGAACACAATATTTAGTATATAGAATACAGAATAGTGCATATAGAATTTAGAATGTGGAATGTAAAACACGGAAAAGAGAATATAGAATACCTAATACAGAATATAGATTGTAGAATATAGAATGAAATACACAAAATTTAGAATATAGAATAGAGAATATAGAAACCAGAATTTAGAACATGGAATTCATAACACCGAAATTAGAATATAGAATACAGAATACTGAATATAGAATTTAGAATATAGAATGCAGAACACAGAATATAGAATGTAGAATACAGAATATAGAATCCAGTATATAGAACATGCTATGCAGAACACAGAAGTTAGAATATAGAATACGGAATACTGAATATAGAATTTAGAATATAGAAAGCAGAACACAGAATTTTGAATATAGAATACGGAATGCAGAATATAGAATGTAGAAAACAGAATATAGAATATGGAAAAAATAATACAGAAAACAGAATTTAGAACAAGGATTGCAGAACACAGTAATTAGAATAGTGCATATAGAATAGTGCATATAGAATTTAGAATATGGAATGTAGAACACAGTATAAAGAATATAGAATTCAGAATGCAGAATATAGAAAGTTGAATATAAAATGAAGAAGACAAAATATAGAATAGAAAATATAGAAGCCAGAATTTAGAACATGGAATGCAGAACACAAAATATACACTATAGAAAACTGAATACTGAAGATAGAATTTAGAATATAGAATTTAGAACACATATAAAGAATATAGAATACGGAATGCAGAATATAGAATGTAGAGCATAGAATGAAGAACACAAAATATAGAATACAGAATAGAGAATATAGAAGACAGAATTTAGAACAAGGAATGCAGAAGACAGAATTTAGAATATAGAATACAGAATAATGAATATAGAATATATAATATAGAATGTAGAACACAGAAAATAGAACATAGAATACGGAATGCAGAATATAAAATTTAGAATATAGAATGAATAACACAAAATATAGACTATACAATACAGAATATAGAACCCAGAATTTAGAACATTGAATGCAGAACATAGTATCTAGAATATACATTATAGAATACTGTATATAGAATTTAGAATATAGAATGAAGAACACAGAATATAGAATTTGAATACGGAATTTAAAATAAAGAATACAGAATATAGAATTTAGAACTCAGAGAATAGAAAATGGAAAACAGAATACAGAACCCAGAACTTAGAACGTGGAATGCAGAACACAGAATTTAGTACATTGAACGCAGAACACAGTACTTAGAATATACAATACAGAATACTAAATATAGAATTTAGAATATACAATGTAGAACACAGAATTTAGAATATGCAATACAGAATACTAAATATAGGATTTAGAATATAGAATATAGAACACTGAATATAGACAATAGAATAGAGAATGAGGAACCCAGAATTTAGTACATGGAATCAGAACCCAGAATTATAATATAGAATACAGAACACAGAATATGGAATTTAGAATATAGAATGTAGAACACAGAATATAGAATATAGAATACAGAGTATAGAAACCAGAATTTAGAACATGGAATGCAGAACACAGAATTAAGAACATTGAATGCAGAACAGAGTATTTAGAATATACATTACAGAACACTGAATATAGAATTTAGAATATACAATGTAGAACATAGAATTTAGAATATGGAATAAAGAATACTGAATATAGAATTTAGAAAATAGAATGTAGAACACAGAATATAGAAAATAGAGTAGAGAATGTAGAACACAGAATTTAGTACATGGAATCAGAACACAGAATTTAGAATATAGAATACAGAACATTGAATATGGAATTTAGAACATAGAACGTAGAACACAGAATATAGAATATAGAATCCACAGTATAGAACCCAGAATTTAGAACAAGGAATGCAGAACACAGAATTTAGAATCTAGAATACAGAACTGAATATAGAATTTATAATATAGCAAGTGTAAAACAGAATTAAGAATGTAGAATACGGAATGCAGAAAATAGTATGCAGAATATAGAATGTAGAACTCAGAATATAGTATATGGAAAACAGAATACAGAACCCAGAATTTAGAACATGGAATGCAGAACACAGAATTTCGTATATAGAACACAGAATACTGAATATAGAATTTAAAATATACAATGTGGAACACAGATTTTAGAATATAGAATACAGAATACTGAATATAGAATTTAGAACATGGAATGCAGAACACATTATTTAGAATATAGAATACAGAATACTGAATATAGAATTTAGAATATAGAATGTAGAACACAGAATTTATAATATACTATACAGAAAGCTGAATATAGTATTTAGAATATAGAATGTAGAACACAGAATATAAAATATAGAATATAGATTATAGAACCCAAAATTTAGAACATGGAAAGCAGAACACAGAATTTAGAATACAGCATACGGAATACTGAATATAGAATTTAGAATATAGAATGTAGAACACAGAATATTGAATAAATAATAAAGAATACTGAATATACAGTTTACAATATAGAATGCAGAACACAGTATATAGAATGTAGAATACAGAATAAAGAATCCAGAATAAAGAATATGCTATGCAGAACACAGAATTTAGAATATAGATTACATAATACTGAATATAGAATTTAGAATATAGAATGTAGAACACAGAATTTATAACATAGAATACAGAAAGCTGAATATAATATTTAGAATATAGAATGTAGAACACAAAATATACAATATAGAATAGAGAATAAAGAAGCCAGAATTTTGAACATTGAATGCAGAACACAGAATTTAGAATATAGAATACAGAATACTGAATATAGAATTTAGAATAAAGAATGTAGAACACAGAATATAGAATATAGAATACGGAATGTAGAATATAGAATACAGAATATAGAATATAGGACACAGAATATAGAATATGGAAAACAAAATACACAACCCAGAATTTAGAACATGGAATGCAGAACACAGAATATAGAATATAGAATACAGAATGCTGAATATAGAATTTAGAATATAGAATATAGAACATGGAATATAGAATATAGAATAAAGAATATTGAACCCAGAATTTTGAACATGGAATACAGAACACAGAATTTAGATTATGGAATACAGAATACTGAATATAGAATTTAGAATATAGAATGTTGAACACAGTATAAAAAATATAGAATACTGAATGCAGAATATAGAATTTAGAATATACAATGTAGAACACAGAATATAAATTATAGAAAAGAGAATATAAAACCCAGAATTTACAACATGGTATGCAAAACACAGAATTTAGACTATAGTATACAGAATACTTAATAAACAAATGAAAAAATTGAATGTAGAACATAGATTATAGAATATATAATACATAATACTGAATATATAATTTAGAATATACAATGTAAAAAACAGAATAAAAATTATATCTAAAAGTATATTTAAGCCAGATTTTGGAACATGGAATTCAGAACTCAGATTTTAGAATATAGAATACAGAAAACTGAATATACAATTTAGAATATAGAATGTAAAACACAGAATTTAGAATATAGAATAAATAATACTGAATATAAAATTTAGAGTATACAATGTAGAACACAGAATATAGAATGTAGAATAGAGAATTTAGAATCCAGATATAAGAACATGGAATTCTGAACACAGAATTTAGAATATAGAATACAGAATACTGAATAAAGAATTTAGAATATTGAAATTAGAACACAGAATATAGAATAGAGAATAGAGAATTTAGAACATGGAATGCAGAACACAGAATTTAGAATATAGCATACGGAACACTGAATATAGAATTTAGAATATAGAATGTAGAACACAGAATATTGAATATAGAATACGGAATGCAGAATAGAGAATACAGTATATAGAATGCTGAAAACAGATTATAGAATATGGAAAAAAGAATACAGAAAAAGAATTTAGAACATGGAATGCCGAACACAATATTTAGTATATAGAATACAGAATAGTGCATATAGAATTTAGAATGTGGAATGTAAAACACGGAAAAGAGAATATAGAATACCTAATACAGAATATAGATTGTAGAATATAGAATGAAATACACAAAATTTAGAATATAGAATAGAGAATATAGAAACCAGAATTTAGAACATGGAATTCATAACACCGAAATTAGAATATAGAATACAGAATACTGAATATAGAATTTAGAATATAGAATGCAGAACACAGAATATAGAATGTAGAATACAGAATATAGAATCCAGTATATAGAACATGCTATGCAGAACACAGAAGTTAGAATATAGAATACGGAATACTGAATATAGAATTTAGAATATAGAAAGCAGAACACAGAATTTTGAATATAGAATACGGAATGCAGAATATAGAATGTAGAAAACAGAATATAGAATATGGAAAAAATAATACAGAAAACAGAATTTAGAACAAGGATTGCAGAACACAGTAATTAGTAGAGTGCATATAGAATAGTGCATATAGAATTTAGAATATGGAATGTAGAACACAGTATAAAGAATATAGAATTCAGAATGCAGAATATAGAAAGTTGAATATAAAATGAAGAAGACAAAATATAGAATAGAAAATATAGAAGCCAGAATTTAGAACATGGAATGCAGAACACAAAATATACACTATAGAAAACTGAATACTGAAGATAGAATTTAGAATATAGAATTTAGAACACATATAAAGAATATAGAATACGGAATGCAGAATATAGAATGTAGAGCATAGAATGAAGAACACAAAATATAGAATACAGAATAGAGAATATAGAAGACAGAATTTAGAACAAGGAATGCAGAAGACAGAATTTAGAATATAGAATACAGAATAATGAATATAGAATATATAATATAGAATGTAGAACACAGAAAATAGAACATAGAATACGGAATGCAGAATATAAAATTTAGAATATAGAATGAATAACACAAAATATAGACTATACAATACAGAATATAGAACCCAGAATTTAGAACATTGAATGCAGAACATAGTATCTAGAATATACATTATAGAATACTGTATATAGAATTTAGAATATAGAATGAAGAACACAGAATATAGAATTTGAATACGGAATTTAAAATAAAGAATACAGAATATAGAATTTAGAACTCAGAGAATAGAAAATGGAAAACAGAATACAGAACCCAGAACTTAGAACGTGGAATGCAGAACACAGAATTTAGTACATTGAACGCAGAACACAGTACTTAGAATATACAATACAGAATACTAAATATAGAATTTAGAATATACAATGTAGAACACAGAATTTAGAATATGCAATACAGAATACTAAATATAGGATTTAGAATATAGAATATAGAACACTGAATATAGACAATAGAATAGAGAATGAGGAACCCAGAATTTAGTACATGGAATCAGAACCCAGAATTATAATATAGAATACAGAACACAGAATATGGAATTTAGAATATAGAATGTAGAACACAGAATATAGAATATAGAATACAGAGTATAGAAACCAGAATTTAGAACATGGAATGCAGAACACAGAATTAAGAACATTGAATGCAGAACAGAGTATTTAGAATATACATTACAGAACACTGAATATAGAATTTAGAATATACAACGTAGAACATAGAATTTAGAATATGGAATAAAGAATACTGAATATAGAATTTAGAAAATAGAATGTAGAACACAGAATATAGAAAATAGAGTAGAGAATGTAGAACACAGAATTTAGTACATGGAATCAGAACACAGAATTTAGAATATAGAATACAGAACATTGAATATGGAATTTAGAACATAGAACGTAGAACACAGAATATAGAATATAGAATTCACAGTATAGAACCCAGAATTTAGAACAAGGAATGCAGAACACAGAATTTAGAACCTAGAATACAGAACTGAATATAGAATTTATAATATAGCAAGTATAACACAGAATTAAGAATGTAGAATACGGAATGCAGAAAATAGTATACAGAATATAGAATGTAGAACTCAGAATATAGTATATGGAAAACAGAATACAGAAACCAGAATTTAGATCATGGAATGCAGAACACAGAATATCGTATATAGAACACAGAATACTGAATATAGAATTCAAAATATACAATGCGGAACACAGATTTTAGAATATAGAATACAGAATACTGAATATAGAATTTAGAACATGGAATGCAGAACACATTATTTAGAATATAGAATACAGAATACTGAATATAGAATTTAGAATATAGAATGTAGAGCACAGAATTTATAATATACTATACAGAAAGTTGAATATAGTATTTAGAATATAGAATGTAGAACACAGAATATAGAATATAGAATACAGATTATAGAACCCAAAATTTAGAACATGGAAAGCAGAACACAGAATTTAGAATACAGCATACGGAATACTGAATATAGAATTTAGAATATAGAATGTAGAACACAGAATATTGAATAAATAATAAAGAATACTGAATATAGAGTTTAGAATATAGAATGTAGAACACAGAATATAGAATGTAGAATACATAATATAGAATCCAAAATAAAGAACATTCTATGCAGAAGACAGAATTTAGAATATAGATTACATAATACTGAATATAGAATTTAGAATATAGAATGTAGAACACAGAATATAGAATACAGTATACGGAATGCAAAATATAGAATGTAGAATCTAGAATGAAAAACAAACAATTTAGAATATAGAATAGAGAATATAGAACCCAGAATTTAAAACATGGAATGCAGAACACAGAATTTAGAATATAGAATAGAGAATACTGAATATAGAGTTTAGAATATAGAATGTAGAACACAGAATTTACAATATATAATAAAGGATACTGAATATAGAATTTAGAATATAGAATGCAGAACACAGAATACAGAAAATAGAATACAGAATTAAGAATCCAGAATAAAGAACATGCTATGCAGAACATAGAATTTAGAATATAGATTACATAATACTGAATATAGAATTTAGAATATAGAATGTAGAACACAAAATATACAATATATAATATAGAATAAACAAGTCAGAATTTAGAATATTGAATGCAGAACACAGAATTTAGACTATAGAATACAGAATACTGAATATAGAAATTAGAATATAGAATGTAGAACACAGAGTATAGAATATAGAATACGGAATGCAGGATATAGAATACGGAATATAGAATATAGGACACAGAATATACAATATGTAAAACAAAATACACAACCCAGAATTTAGAACATCAAATGCAGAACACAGAATATAGAATATAGAATACAGAATACTGAATATAGAATTTAGAATATAGAATGAAGAACACAGAATATAGAATTTGAATACGGAATTTAAAATAAAGAATACAGAATATAGAATTTAGAACTCAGAGAATAGAAAATGGAAAACAGAAATCAGAACCCAGAATTTAGAACGTGGAATGCAGAACACAGAATTTAGTACATTGAATGCAGAACACAGTACTTAGAATATACAATACAGAATACTAAATATACAATTTAGAATATACAATGTAGAACACAGAATTTAGAATATGCAATACAGAATACTAAATATAGGATTTAGAATATAGAATATAGAACACTGAATATAGACAATAGAATAGAGAATGAGGAACCCAGAATTTAGTACATGGAATCAGAACCCAGAATTATAATATAGAATACAGAACACAGAATATGGAATTTAGAATATAGAATGTAGAACACAGAATATAGAATATAGAATACAGAGTATAGAAACCAGAATTTAGAACATGGAATGCAGAACACAGAATTAAGAACATTGAATGCAGAACAGAGTATTTAGAATATACATTACAGAACACTGAATATAGAATTTAGAATATACAATGTAGAACATAGAATTTAGAATATGGAATAAAGAATACTGAATATAGAATTTAGAAAATAGAATGTAGAACACAGAATATAGAAAATAGAGTAGAGAATGTAGAACACAGAATTTAGTACATGGAATCAGAACACAGAATTTAGAATATAGAATACAGAACATTGAATATGGAATTTAGAACATAGAACGTAGAACACAGAATATAGAATATAGAATCCACAGTATAGAAACCAGAATTTAGAACAAGGAATGCAGAACACAGAATTTAGAATCTAGAATACAGAACTGAATATAGAATTTATAATATAGCAAGTATAACACAGAATTAAGAATGTAGAATACGGAATGCAGAAAATAGTATACAGAATATAGAATATAGAACTCAGAATATAGTATATGGAAAACAGAATACAGAAACCAGAATTTAGATCTTGGAATGCAGAGCACAGAATTTCGTATATAGAACACAGAATACTGAATATAGAATTTAAAATATACAATGCGGAACACAGATTTTAGAATATAGAATACAGAATACTGAATATAGAATTTAGAACATGGAATGCAGAACACATTATTTAGAATATAGAATACAGAATAATGAATATAGAATTTAGAATATAGAATGTAGAACACAGAATTTATAATATACTATACAGAAAGCTGAATATAGTATTTAGAATGTAGAATGTAGAACACAGAATATAGAATATAGAATATAGATTATAGAATCCAAAATTTAGAACATGAAAAGCAGAACACAGAATTTAGCATACAGCATACGGAATACTGAATATAGAATTTAGAATATAGAATGTAGAACTCAGAATATTGAATAAATAATAAAGAATACTGAATATAGAGTTTAGAATATAGAATGTAGAACACAGAATATATAATGTAGAATACATAATATAGAATCCAAAATAAAGAACATTCTATGCAGAACACAGAATTTAGAATATAGATTACATAATACTGAATATAGAATTTAGAATATAGAATGTAGAACACAGAATATAGAATACAGTATACGGAATGCAAAATATAGAATGTAGAATCTAGAATGTAAAACAAACAATTTAGAATATAGAATAGAGAATATAGAACACTGAACTTAAAACATGGAATGCAGAACACAGAATTTAGAATATAGAATAGAGAATACTGAATATAGAGTTTAGAATATAGAATGTAGAACACAGAATTAAGAATATATAATAAAGAATACTGAATATAGAATTTAGAATATAGAATGCAGAACACAGAATACAGAATATAGAATACAGAATTAAGAATCCAGAATAAAGAACATGCTATACAGAACACAGAATTTAGAATATAGATTACATAATACTGAATATAGAATTTAGAATATAGAATGTAGAACACAGAATTTATAATATAGAATACAGAAAGTTGAATATACTATTTAGAATATAGAATGTAGAACACAAAATATGCAATATATAATATAGGATAAAGAAGTCAGAATTTAGAATATTGAATGCAGAACTCAGAATTTAGAATATAGAATACAGAATACTGAATATAGAATTTTGAATATAGAATGTAGAACACAGAGTATAGAATATAGAATACGGAATGCAGGATATAGAATACGGAATATAGAATATAGGACACAGAAATTACAATATGGAAAACAAAATACACAACCCAGAATTTAGAACATCAAATGCAGAACACAGAATATAGAATATAGAATACAGAATACTGAATATAGAATTTAGAATATAGAATGTAAAACCCAGAATTAATAATATAGAATATAGAATGCTGAATATAGGATTTAGAATATAGAATGTAGAACACGGAATATAGAATATAGAATATAGATTATAGAACAAAGTATTTAGAGCATGGAATGTAGAACACAGAATTAAGAATATAGAATACCGAATACTTAATATAGAATTAAGATTATATAATGTAGAACACAGAATATTGAATATAGAATACGGAATGCAGAATATAGATACAGAATATAGAATGTAGAAAACAGATTATAGATTATGAAAAATAGAATACACAAAAGAGAATTAAGAACATGGAATGCAGAACACAGAATTTAGAATATAGAAAAGAGAATACTGAACATAGAAGTAAGAATATAGAATGCAGAACCCAGAATTAAGAATATAGAATACAGAATACTGAATATAGAATTGAGAACATGGAATGAAGAACACAGAATATACAATATAGAATAGAGAATACTAAATGTAGAATTTAGAATATAGAAAGTAGAACACAGAATATATAATATAGAGTAGAAAATTTAGAACATGGAATGCAGAACACAGAATTTAGATTATAGAATACAGAATACTGAATATAGAATATAGAATATAGAATGCAGAACACAGAATTTAGAATATACATTAGTGAATACTGAATATAGAATTTACAACATGGAATGCAGAACACAGAATTTACATTATAGAATAAAGAATATAGATGCCGGATTATAGAACATGGAATGCAGAACACAGAATTTAGAATATGGAATACTGAATACTGAATATAGAATTTAGAATATAGAAAGTAGAACACAGAATATAGAATATAGAATAGAGAATTTAGAACATGGAATGTAGAGCACAGAATTTAGATTATAGAATACATAATACTGAATACAGAATTTAGAATATAGAATTTAGAACACAAAATTTAGAAAATAGAATACAGAATACTGAATAAAGAATTTAGGACATGGAATGCAGAACACAGAATTTAGAATATAGAATACAGAATACTGAATATAGAATTTAGAACATGGAATGCATAACACAGAATTTAGAATATAGAATACAGAATACTGAATATAGAGTTAAAATATAGAATGTAGAACCCAGAATATAGAATATAGAATTGAGAATATAGTACCCAGAATTTAGAACATGGAATGCAGAAAACAGAATATAGTTTATAGAATACATAATACTGAATACAGAATTTAGAATAGAATGTAGAACACAAAATTTAGAATATAGAATACAGAATGCTGAATATAGAATTTAAAATATAGAATGTAGAACACAGAATATAGAAAATAGAAAATACAATATAGAACCCAGAATTCAGAACATGGAATGCAGAACACAGAATTTAGATTATAGAATACAGAATACTTAATAAACAATTAAAAAATTGAATGTAGAGCACAGAATGTAGAATATAAAACACGTAAAACTGAATATATAATTTAGAAAATAGAATGTAGAAAACAGAAAAAAATATAGCTTAGAGTATATTGAAGCCAGATTTTGGAACACGGAAATCAGAACTCAGTATTTAGAATATAGAATACAAAATACTGAAGATACAATTTAGAATATAGAATGTAGAACCTAGAATTTAGAATATATAATACAGTATACTGAATATCGAATGTAGAATATAGAAGGTAGAACACAGAATATAGAATGAAGAATACAGAAACCTGAATATAGTATTCAGAATATAGAATGTAGGACTCAGTTATAGAATATAGAATATAGATAATAGAACCCAGAATTTAGAACATGGAATTCATAACACTGAAATTAGAATATATAATGCAGTATAATGATCATAGAACTTAGAACATAGAATGCAGAACACAGAATTTAGAATATGGAATACAGAATACTGAATATAGGATTGAGAACATGGAGTGAAAAACACAGAATTTAGAATATAGAATACAGAATACTGAATATTGTATTTAGAATATAGAAAGTAGAACACAGAAATTATAATATAGAATACAGAAAGCTGAATATAGTATTAAGAATATAGAATGTAGAACACAGAATATAGAATATAGAATTTAGATTATAGAAACCAGAAATTAGAACATGGAATGCAGAACACAGAATTTGGAATATAGCATACAGAATAGTGCCTATAGAATATAGAATATGGAAAGTAGAACACAGAATATAGAATATAGAGTACGGAATACAGAAAATATAATACAGAATATAGAATGTAGAAAACAGAATATACAATATGGAAAAAAGAATACAGAACCCAGATTTTAGAACATGGAATGCAGAATACAGAATTTCGTATATAGAACACAGAATACTGAATATAGAATTTTGAATATGTAATGCAGAACACAGATTTTAGAATATAGAATAGAGAATACTGAATATAGAATTTAGAACATGGAATGCAGAACACATTATTTAGAATATAGAATACAGAATACTGAATATAGAATTTAGAATATAGAATTTAGAACACAGAATTAATAATATAGTATACCGAAAGCTGAATATAGTATTTAGAATATAGAATGTAGAACACAGAATATAGAATATAGAATATAGATTATAGAACCCAAAATTTAGAACATTCAATGCAGAACACAGAATTTAGAATATAGCATACGGAATAATGAATATAGAATTTAGAATATAGAATGTGGAACACAGAATATTGAATATATAATAAAGAATACTGAATATAGAGTTTAGAATATAGAATGTAGAACACAGAATATAGAATTTAGAATACATAATATAGAATCCAAAATAAAGAACATTCTATGCAGAACACAGAATATAGAATATAGATTACATAATACTGAATATAGAATTTAGAATATAGAATGTAGAACACAGAATTTATAATATAGAATACAGAAAGCTGAATATAGTATTAAGAATATAGAATGTAGAACACAGAATATAGAATATAGAATTTAGATTATAGAACCCAGAATTTAGAACATGGAATGCAGAACACAGAATATGGAATATAGCATACAGAATAGTGCCTATAGAATTTAGAATATGGAATGTAGAACACAGAATATAGAATACAGAATACGGAATACAGAATATATAATACAGAATATAGAATGTAGAAAACAGAATATAGAATATGGAAAACAGAATACAGAACACAGATTTTAGAACATTGAATGCAGAACACAGAATTTCGTATATAGAACACAGAATACTGAATATAGAATTTAAAATATACAATGCGGAACACAGATTTTAGAATATAGAATACAGAATACTGAATATAGAATTTAGAACATGGAATGCAGAACACATTATTTAGAATATAGAATACAGAATACTGAATATAGAATTTAGAATATAGAATGTAGAACACAGAATTTATAATATAGTATACCGAAAGCTGAATATAGTATTTAGAATATAGAATGTAGAACACAGAATATAGAATATAGAATATAGATTATAGAACCCAAAATTTGGAACATGGAATGCAGAACACTGAATATAGAATACAGCATACGGAATACTGAATATAGAATTTAGAATATAGAATGTAGAACACAGAATATTGAATATATAATAAAGAATACTGAATATGGAGTTTAGAATATAGAATGTAGAACACAGAATCTAGAATCTAGAATACATAATATAGAATCAAAAATAAAGAATATTCTATGCAGAACACAGAATTTAGAATATAGATTACATAATACTGAATATAGAATTTGGAATATAGAAGGTAGAACACAGAATATATAATGCAGAATACGGAATGCAGAATATAGAATACAGAATATAAAATTTAGAACACAGAATATAAAATATGGTAAACAGAATATAGAATCCAGGATTTAGAACATGGAATGCAGAACACAGAATTTCGAATAAAAATAAAGAATATTTAATGAAGGATTTTGAATATAGAATGCAGAACACAGGATATATAATAGAGTATACAGAACCCAGAATTTAAAACATGGAATCCGGAACACAGAAATTATAATATAGAATACAGAAAGCTGAATATAGTATTTAGAATATAGAATGTAGAACACAAAATATAGAATATAGAATTTAGATTATACAACCCAGAATTTAGAACATGGAATGCAGAACACAGAATTTGGAATATAGCATACAGTATAGTGCCTATAGAATTTAGAATATGGAATGTAGAACACAGTATATAGAATATAGAATACGGAATGCTGAATATAGAATGTAGAATATAAAATGAAGAACACAAAATATAAAATGTAGAATAGAGTATATAGAAACCAGAATTAAGAACATAGAATTGCAGAACACAGAATTTAGTATATAGAATACAGAATACTGAATATAGAATTTAGAATATAGAATGTAGAACATAGTATAAAGAATATAGAATACATAATGCAGAATATTGAATGTAGAATATAAAATGAAGAACACAGAATATAAAGTATAGAATAGAGTATATAGAATCCAGAATTTAGAAGATAGAATTGCAGAACACTGAATTTAGAATATAGTATACAGAATACTTAATAAACAATTAAATAATTGAATGTAGAACACAGAATATAGAATATAAAATACATAAAACTGAATATATAATTTAGAATATAGAATGTAGAAAACAGAATAAAAAATATAGCTTAGAGAATATTGAAGCCAGACTTTGTAACATGGAAAGCAGAACTCACAATTTCGAATATAGAATACAGAATACTGAATATGCAATGTAGAATATAGAATGTAGAACACAGAATATACAATATAGAATAAAGAATACTGAATATAGAATTTAGAATATAGAATGTAGAACACAGAGTATAGAATATAGAATACGGAAGGCAAAATATAGATTGTAGAATATACAATGAAGTACGCAAAATATAGAATATTGAATAGAGAATATAGAAGCCAGAATTTAGAACATGGAATGCAGAACACAGAATTTCGAATATAAATACAGAATATTGAATGTAGGATTTTGAATATAGAATGCAGAACAAAGGATATATAATAGAGTATACAGAACCCAGAATTTAAAACATGGAATCCGGAACACAGAATTTATAATATAGAATACATAAAGCTGAATATAGTATTTAGAATATAGAATGTAGAACACAGAATATAGAATATAGAATTTAGATTATAGAACCCAGAATTTAGAACATGGAATGCAGAACACAGAATTAGGTATATAACATACAGAATAGTGCCTATAGAATTTAGAATATGGAATGTAGAACACAGAATATAGAATATAGAATATAGTTTATAGAACCCAAAATTTAGAACATGGAATGCAGAAAACAGAATTTAGAATACAGCATACGGAATACTGAATATAGAATTTAGAATATAGAATGTAGAACACAGAATATTGAATATATAATAAAGAATACTGAATATAGAGTTTAGAATATAGAATGTAGAACACAGAATTTATAATGTAGAATACATAATATAGAATCCAAAATAAAGAACATTCTATGCAGAACACAGAATTTAGAATATACATTACATAATACTGAATATAGAATTTAGAATATAGAATGTAGAACACAGAATATATAATATAGAACACAGAAAGCTTAATAAAGTGTTTAGAATATAGAATGTAGAACACAGAATATAGAATTTAGAATTTAGATTATAGAACCCAGAATTTAGAATATGAAATGCAGAACACAGAATTTGGAATATAGCATACAGAATAGTGCCTATAGAATTTAGAATATGGAATGTAGAACACAGAATATAGAATAAAGAATACGGAACACAGAATATATAATACAGAATATAGAATGAGAAAACAGTATATAGAATACGGAAAACAGAATACAGAACCCAGAATTTAGAACATGGAATGCAGAACACAGAATTTGGTATATAGAACACAGAATACTGAATATAGAATTTAGAATATACAATGCGGAACACAGATATTCAACATAGAATACAGAATACTGAATATAGAATATAAAACATGGAATGCAGAACACATAATTTAGAATATTGAATACAGAATAGTGAATATAGGATTTCGAATATAATATAAGGAACACAGAATATAGAATATAGAATAAAGAATATTGAACCCATACTTAAGAACATGAAATGACGAACACAGAATTTACAATATAGAATACAGAATACTGAAGATAGAATTTAGAATATAGAATGTAGAACACCGAATATATAATGTAGAATACGGAATGCAGAATATAGAATACAGAATATAGAATTTAGAACACAGAATATAAAATATGGAAAACAGAATATAGGACCCAGAAGTTAGAACAAGTTATACAGAACACAGAATTTAGAATATACTATACAGATTACTGAATATAGAATTTAGAATATAGAATGTAGATCACAGAATGTAGAATATAGAATACGGAATGCAGAATATAGTATACAGAATATAGGATTTAGAACACAGAATATAGATCATGGAAACTTAACACAGAACACAGAATATAAAACATGGGATGCAGAACACAGAATTTAGATTATAGAATACAGAATACTGAATATAGAATATAGACTATAGAATGCAGAACACAGAATTTAGAATATACATTAGAGAATACTGAATATAGAATTTACAACATGGAATGCAGAACACAGAATTTAGATTATAGAATAAAGAATATAGATGCCGGATTATAGAACATGGAATGCAGAACACAGAATTTAGAATATGGAATACTGAATACAGAATATAGAATTTAGAATATAGAAAGTAGAACACAGAATATAGAGTATAGAATAGAGAATTTAGAACATGGAATGTAGAGCACAGAATTTAGGTTATAGAATACATAATACTGAATATAGAATTTAGAATATAGAATTTAGAACACAAAATTTAGAAAATAGAATACAGAATACTGAATAAAGTATTTAGGACATGGAATGCAGAACACAGAATTTAGAATATAGAATACAGAATACTGAATATAGAATTAAGAACATGGAATGCATAACACAGAATTTAGAATATAGAATACAGAATACTGAATATAGAGTTAAAATATAGAATGTAGAACCCAGAATATAGAATATAGAATTGAGAATATAGTACCCAGAATTTAGAATATGGAATGCAGAAAACAGAATATAGTTTATAGAATACATAATACTGAATACAGAATTTAGAATAGAATGTAGAACACAAAATTTAGAATATAGAATACAGAATGCTGAATATAGAATTTAGAATATAGAATGTAGAACACATAATTTAGAATATTGAATACAGAATACTGAATATAGAATTTCGAATATAATATGAGGAATACAGAATATAGAATATAGAATAAAGAATATTGAACCCATACTTTAGAACATGGAATGACGAACACAGAATTTACAATATAGAATACAGAATACTGAAGATAGAATTTAGAATATAGAATGTAGAACATAGTATAAAGAATATAGAATACGGAATGCAGAATATAGAATGAAGAATATAAAATGAAGAACACAGAATATAAAGTATAGAATGGAGTATATAGAACCAAGAATTTAGAAGATAGAATTGCAGAGCACTGAACTTAGACTATAGTATACAGAATACTAAATAAACAATTAAAAAATTGAATGTAGAACACAGAATGTAGAATATAAAATACATAATACTGAATATATAATTTAGAATATAGAATGTAGAAAACAGAATAAAAAATATAGCTTAGAGAATATTGAAGCCAGACTTTGTAACATGGAAAGCAGAACTCACAATTTCGAATATAGAATACAGAATACTGAATATACAGTTTAGAATATAGAATGTAGAACACAGAATATACAATATAGAATAAAGAATACTGAATACAGAATTTAGAATATAGAATGTAGAACACAGAATATAGAATGTAGAATACAGATTATAGAATACAGAATTAAGAACATGTTATGCAGAACACAGAATTAAGAATATAGTTTATATAATACTGAATATAGGATTTAGAATATAGAATGCAGAACACCGAATTTATTATATTGTATACAGAAATCTGAATTTAGTATTTAGAATATAGAATATAGAACCCAGAATGTAGAATATAGATTATAGATTATAGAACCCAGAATTTAGAACATGGAATGCAGACACAGAATAGAATATATCATACGGAATACTGAATATAGGATTTACAATATAGAATGAAGAACACAGAATATAGAATATAGTATACGGAATTCAAAACATAGTATGTAGAAACTGGAATGAAAAACACACAATTTAGAATATAGAATAGAGAATGTAGAACCCAGAATTTAGAACATGGAATCAGAACACAGAATTTAGAATATAGAATAGAGAATACTGAATATAGAGTTTAGAATATAGAATGTAGAACACAGAATTTAGAATATATAATAAAGAATACTGAATATAGAATTTAGAATATAGAATGCAGAACACAGTATATAGAATGTAGAATACAGAATAAAGAATCCAGAATAAAGGACATGCTATGCAGAACACAGAATTTAGAATATAGATTACATAATACTGAATATAGAATTTAGACTATAGAATGTAGAACACAGAATTTATAACATTGAACACAGAAAGCTGAATATAATATTTAGAATATAGAATGTAGAACACAAAATATACAATATAGAATAGAGAATAAAGAAGCCAGGATTTTGAACATTGAATGCAGAACACAGAATTTAGAATATAGAATACAGAATACTGAATATAGAATTTAGAATATAGAATAAAGAACACAGAATATAGAATATAGAATATGGAATGTAGAATATAGAATACAGAATATAGAATATAGGACACAGAATATAGAATATGGAAAACAAAATACACACCCCAGAATTTAGAACATGGAATGAAGAACACAGAATTTAGAATATAGAATACAGAATACTGAATATAGAATTTGGAATATAGAATGTAGAACACAGAATATATAATGTAGAATACGGAATGCAGAATATAGAATACAGAATATAGAATTTAGAACACAGAATATAAAATATGGAAAACAGAATTTAGGACCCAGAAGTTAGAACAAGTTATACAGAACACAGAATTTAGAATATACTATACAGATTACTGAATATAGAATTTAGAATATATAATGTAGATCACAGAATATAGAATATAGATTACGGAATGCAGAATATAGTATAAAGAATATAGGATTTAGAACACAGAATATAGATCATGGAAACTTAACACAGAACACAGAATATAGAACATGGGATGCAGAACACAGAATTTAGTTTATAGAATACAGAATACTGAATATAGAAAATAGAATATATAATGCAGAACACAGAATTTAGAATATACATTAGAGAATACTGAATATAGAATTTACAACATGGAATGCAGAACACAGAATTTAGATTATAGAATAAAGAATATAGACGCCGGATTATAGAACATGGAATGCAGAACACAGAATTTAGAATATGGAATACTGAATACTGAATATAGAATTGAGAATATAGAAAGTAGAACACAGAATATAGAATATAGAATAGAGAATTTAGAACATGGAATGTAGAGCACAGAATTTAGGTTATAGAATACATAATACTGAATATAGAATTTAGAATATAGAATTTAGAACACAAAATTTAGAAAATAGAATACAGAATACTGAATAAAGTATTTAGGACATGGAATGCAGAACACAGAATTTAGAATATAGAATACAGAATACTGAATATAGAGTTAAAATATAGAATGTAGAACCCAGAATATAGAATATAGAATTGAGAATATAGTACCCAGAATTTAGAACATGGAATGCAGAAAACAGAATATAGTTTATAGAATACATAATACTGAATACAGAATTTAGAATAGAATGTAGAACACAAAATTTAGAATATAGAATACAGAATGCTGAATATAGAATTTAGAATATAGAATGTAGAACACAGAATATAGAAAATAGAAAAGAGAATATAGAACCCAGAATTTAGAACATGGAAAGCATAACACAGAATTTAGATTATAGAATACTGAATACTTAAAAAACAATTAAAAAATTGAATATAGAGCACAGAATATAGAATATAAAACACATAAAACTGAATATATAGTTTAGAAAATAGAATGTAGAAAACAGAATAAAAAATATAGCTTAGAGAATATTGAAGCCAGATTTTGGAACATGGAAATCAGAACTCAGTATTTAGAATATAGAATATATAATACTGAATATACAATTTAGAATATAGAATGTAGAACCCAGAATTTAGAATATATAATACAGAATACTGAATATCGAATTTAGAATATAGAATTTAGAACACAGAATATAGAATGTAGAATACAGAAACTGAATATAGTATTTAGAATATAGAATGTAGAACACAGATATAGAATACCGAATATAGATAATAGAAACCAGAATTTAGAACATGGAATGCATAACACAGAAATTAGAATATATAATGCAGTATAATGATCATTGAACTTAGAATATAGAATGCAGAACACAGAATTTAGAATATGGAATACAGAATACTGAATATAGGATTGAGAACATGGAGTGAAAAACACAGAATTTAGAATATAGAATACAGAATACTGAATATTGTATTTAGAATATAGAAAGTAGATCGCAGAATATAGAATATAGAATAGAGAATTTTGAATATGGAATGCAGAACACAAAATTTAGAATATAGAATACAGAATACTGAATATAGAAGGTAGAACACAGAATATATAATGTAGAATACGGAATGCAGGATATAGAATACAGAATATAGAATTTAGAACACAGAATATAACATATGGAAAACAAAATATAGAATCCAGAATTTAGAACATGGAATGCAGGGCACAGAATTTAGAATATAGTATAGAGATTACTGAATATAGAATTTAGAATATAGAATGTAGAACACAGAATTTAGAATATAGAATATAGATTATAGAACACAAAATTTAGAACATGGAATGCAGAACACAGAATTTAGAATACAGCATACGGAATACTGAATATAGAATTTAGAATATAGAATGTAGAACACAGAATATTGAATATATAATAAAGAATACTGAATATAGAGTTTAGAATATAGAATGTAGAACACAGAATATAGAATGTAGAATACATAATATAGAATCAAAAATTAAGGACATTCTATGCAGAACACAGAATTTAGAATATAGATTACATAATACTGAATATAGAATTTTGAATATAGAATGTAGAACACAGAATTTATAATATAGAATACAGAAAGCTGAATATAGTATTTAGAATATAGAATGTAGAACACAGAATATAGAATATAGAATTTAGATAATGGAACCCAGAATTTAGAACATGGAATGCAGAACACAGAATTTGGAATATAGCATACAGAATAGTGCCTATAGAATTTAGAATATGGAATGTAGAACACGGAATATAGAATATAGAATACGGAATACAGAATATATAATACAGAATATAGAATGTAGAAAACAGAATATAGAATATGTAAAACAGAATACAGAACCCAGAATTTAGAACACGGAATGCAGAACACAGAATTTCGTATATAGAACACAGAATACTGAATATAGAATTTAAAATATACAATGCGGAAGACAGATTATAGAATATAGAATACAGAATACTGAATATAGAATTTAGAACATGGAATGCAGAACACATTATTTAGAATATAGAATACAGAATACTGAATATAGAATTTAGAATATAGAATGTAGAACTCAGAATTTATAATATAGTATAAAGAAAGCTGAATATAGTATTTAGAATATAGAATGTTGAACACAGAATATAGAATATAGAATATAGATTATAGAACCCAGAATTTAGAACATGGAATGCAGAACCCAGAATTTAGAAAACAGCATATGGAATACTGAATATAGAATTTAGAATATAGAATGTAGAACACAGAATATTGAATATATAATAAAGAATACTGAATATAGAATTTAGAATATAGAATGTAGAACACAGAAAATAGAATGTAGAATAAATAATATAGAATCCAAAATAAAGAACATTCTATGCAGAACACAGAATTTAGAATATAGATTACATAATACTGAATATAGAATTAAGAATATAGAATGTAGAACACAGAATTTATAATATAGAATACAGAAAGCTGAATATAGTATTTAGAATATAGAATGTAGAACACAGAATATAGAATATAGAATTCAGTTTATAGAACCCAGAATTTAGAACATGGAATGCATAACACAGAATTTAGAATATAGAATACAGAATACTGAATATAGAGTTAAAATATAGAATGTAGAACCCAGAATATAGAATATAGAATTGAGAATATAGTACCCAGAATTTAGAACATAGAATGCAGAAAACAGAATATATTTTATAGAATACATAATACTAAATACAGAATTTAGAATAGAATGTAGAACACAAAATTTAGAATATAGAATAAGAATGCTGAATATAGAATTTACAATATAGTATGTAGAACACAGAATATAGAAAATATAAAAGAGAATATAGAACCCAGAATTTAGAACATGGAATGCAGAACACAGAATGTAGATTATAGAATACAGAATACTTAATAAACAATTAAAAAATTGAATGTAGAGCACAGAATGTAGAATATAAAACACATAAAACTGAATATATAATTTAGAAAATAGAATGTAGAAAACAGAATAAAAAATATAGCTTACCGAATATTGAAGCCAGATTTTGGAACATGGAAATCAGACCTCAGTATTTAGAATATAGGATACATAATACTGAATATACAATTTAGAAAATAGAATGTAGAACCCAGAATTTAGAATATATAATACAGAATACTGAATATCTAATTTTGAATATAGAATGTAGAACACAGAATATAGAATGTAGAATACAGAAAGCTGAATATAGTATTTAGAATATAGAATATAGGACACAGATAGAGAATATAGAATATAGATAATAGAACCCAGAATTTAGAACATGGTATTCATAACACAGAAATTAGAATATATAATGCAGTATAATGATCATAGATCTTAGAATATAGAATGCAGAACACAGAATTCAGAATATGGAATACAGAATACTGAATATAGGATTGAGAACATGGAGTGAAAAACAAAGAATTTAGAGTATAGAATACACAATACTGAATATTGTATTTAGAATATAGAAAGTAGATCACAGAATATAGAATATAGAATAGAGAATTTTGAATATGGAATGCAGAACACAAAATTTAGAATATAGAATACAGAATACTGAATATAGAAGGTAGAACACAGAATATATAATGTAGAATACGGAATGCAGGATATAGAATACAGAATATAGAATTTACAACACAGAATATAACATATGGAAAACAAAATATAGAATCCAGTATTTAGAACATGGAATGCAGAGCACAGAATTTAGAATATAGTATAGAGATTACTGAATATAGAATTTAGATTATAGAATGTAGAACACAGAATTTAGAATATAGAATATAGATTATAGAACACAAAATTTAGAACATGGAATGCAGAACACGGAATTTAGAATACAGCATACGGAATACTGAATATAGAATTTAGAATATAGAATGTAGAAAACAGAATATTGAATATATAATAAAGAATACTGAATATAGAGTTTAGATTATAGAATGTAGAACACAGAATATAGAATGTAGAATACATAATATAGAATCCAAAATAAAGAACACTCTATGCAGAACACAGAATTTAGAATATAGATTACATAATACTGAATATAGAATTTAGAATATAGAATGTAGAACACAGAATTTATAATATAGAATACAGAAAGCTGAATATAGTATTTAGAATATAGAATGAAGAACACAGAATATAGAATATAGAATTTTGATTATAGAACCCAGAATTTAGAACATGGAATGCAGAACACAGAATTTGGAATATAGCATGCAGAATAGTGCCTATAGAATTAAGAATATGGAATGTAGAACACAGAATATAGAATATAGAATACGGAATACAGAATATATAATACAGAATATAGAATGTAGAAAACAGAATATAGAATATGGAAAACAGAATACAGAAACCAGAATTTAGAACATGGAATGCAGAACACAGAATTTCGTACATAGAACACAGAATACTGAATATAGAATTTAAAATATACAATGCGGAAGACAGATTTTAGAATATAGAATACAGAATACTGAATATAGAATTTTGAACATGGAATGCAGAACACAGAATTTAGAATATGGAATACAGAATACTGAATATAGAATTTAGAATATAGAATGTTGAACACAGTATAAAGAATATAGAATACTGAATGCAGAATATAGAATTTAGAATATACAATTTAGAACACAGAATATAAGATATAGAAAAGAGAATATAAAATCCAGAATTTACAACAAGGTATGCAAAACACAGAATTTAGGATATAGTATAAAGAATACTTAATAAACAAATGAAAAAATTGAATATAGAACATAGAATGTAGAATATAGAATACATAATACTGAATATATAATTTAGAATATACAATGTAAAAAACAGAATAAAAAATATATCTTAAAGAATATTTAAGCCAGATTTTGGAACATGGAATTCAAAACTCAGAATTTCGAATATAGAATACAGAAAACTGAATATACAATTTAGAATATAGAATGTAAAACACAGAATTTAGAATATAGAATAAATAATACTGAATATAAAATTTAGAATATACAATGTAGAACACAGAATATAGAATGTAGAATAGAGAATTTAGAATCCACATATAAGAACATGGAATTCTGAACACAGAATTTAGAATATAGAATACATAATACTGAATATAGAATTAAGAATTTAGAATGTAGAACCCAAAATTAATAATATAGAATATAGAATGCTGAATATAGGATTTAGAATATAGAATGTAGAACACGGAATATAGAATATAGAATATAGAATATAGATTATAGAACACAGTATTTAGAACATGGAATGCAGAACACAGAATTAAGAATATAGCATACCGAATACTTAATATAGAATTTAGAATATATAATGTAGAACACAGAATATTGAATATAGAATACGGAATGCCGAATATAGAATACAGAATATAGAATGTAGAAAACAGAATATAGATTATGAAAAAAAGAATACACAAAAGAGAATTTAGAACATGGAATGCAGAACACAGAATTTAGAATATAGAATAGAGAATACTGAACATAGAAATAAGAATATAGAATGCAGAACACAGAATTAAGAATATAGAATACAGAATACTGAATATAGTATTGAGAACATGAAATGAATAACACAGAATATACTATATAGAATAGAGAATACTAAACGTAGAGTTTAGAATATAGAAAGTAGAACACAGTATATAGAATATAGAGTAAAAAATTTAGAACATGAAATGCAGAACACAGAATTTAGAATATAGAATACAGAATACTGAATATAGAATTTGGAATATAGAATGTAGAACACCGAATATATAATGTAGAATACGGAATGCAGAATATAGAATACAGAATATAGAATTTAGAACACAGAATATAAAATATGGAAAACAGAATATAGGACCCAGAATTTAGAACAAGTTATACAGAACACAGAATTTAGAATATACTATACAGATTACTGAATATAGAATTTAGAATATAGAATGTAGATCACAGAATATAGAATATAGATTACGGAATGCAGAATATAGTATACAGAATATAGGATAAAGAACACAGAATATAGATTATGGAAACTTAACACAGAAACCAGAGTATAGAACATGGGATGCAGAACACAGAATTTAGATTATAGAATACAGAATACTGAATATAGAATATTGAATATAGAATGCAGAACACAGAATTTAGAATATACATTAGAGAATACTGAATATAGAATTTACAACATGGAATACAGAACATAGAATTTAGATTATAGAATAAAGAATATAGATGCCGGATTATAGAACATGGAATGCAGAACACAGAATTTAGAATATGGAATACTGAATACTGAATATAGAATTCAGAATATAGAAAGTAAAACACAGAATATAGAATAGAGAATAGAGAATTCAGAACATGGTTTGTAGAGCACAGAATTTAGATTATAGAGTACATAATACTGAATATAGAATTTAGAATATAGAATTTAGAACACAAAATTTAGAAATAGAATACAGAATACTGAATATAGAATTTAGGACATGGAATGCAGAACACAGAATTGAGAATATAGAATACAGAATACTGAATATAGAATTTAGAACATGGAATGCATAACACAGAATTTAGAATACAGAATAAAGAATACTGAATATAGAGTTAAAATATAGAATGTAGAACCCAGAATATAGAATATAGTATTGAGAATATAGTACCCAGAATTTAGAACATGGAATGCAAAAAACAGAATATAGTTTATAGAATACATAATACTGAATACAGAATTTAGAATAGAATGTAGAACACAAAATTTAGAATATAGAATAAGAATGCTGAAAATAGAATTTAAAATAAAGAATGTAGAACACAGAATATAGAAAATAGAAAAGAGAATATAGAACCCAGAATTTAGAACATGGAATGCAGAACACAGAATTTAGATTATAGAATACAGAATACTTAATAAACAATTAAAAAATTGAATGTAGAGCACAGAATGTAGAATATAAAACACATAAAACTGAATATATAATTTAGAAAATAGAATGTAGAAAACAGAATAAAAAATATAGCTTAGAGAATATTGAAGCCAGATTTTGGAACATGGAAATCAGACCACAGTATTTAGAATATAGAATACATAATACTGAATATACAATTTAGAGTATAGAATGTAGAACCCAGAATTTAGAATGTATAATACAGAACACTGAATATCGAATTTTGAAGATAGAATCTAGAACACAGAATATAGAATGTAGAATACAGAAAGCTGAATATAGTATTTAGAATATAGAATGTAGGACACAGATATAGAATATAGAATATACATAATAGAACCCAGAATTTAGAACATGGTATGCATAACACAGAAATTAGAATATATAATGCTGTATAATGATCATAGATCTTAGAACATAGAATGCAGAACACAGAATTTAGAATATGGAATACAGAATACTGAATATTTTATTTAGAATATAGAAAGTAGATCACAGAATATAGAATATAGAATAGAGAATTTTGAATATGGAATGCAGAACACAAAATTTAGAAATTAGAATACAGAATACTGAATATAGAAGGTAGAACACAGAATATATAATGTAGAATACGGAATGCAGGATATAGAAAACAGAATATAAAATTTAGAACACAGAATATAACATATGGAAAACAAAATATAGAATCCAGAATTTAGAACATGGAGTGCAGAACACAGAATTTAGAATATAGTATAGAGATTACTGAATATAGAATTTAGAATATAGAAAGTAGAACACAGAATTTAAAATATAGAATATAGATTATAGAACCCAAAATATAGAACATGGAATGCAGAACACAGAATTTAGAATACAGCATATGGAATACTGAATATATAATTTAGAATATAGAATGTAGAACACAGAATTTAGAATATATAATAAAGAATACTGAATATAGAGTTTAGATTATAGAATGTAGAACACAGAATATAGAATGTAGAATACATAATATAGAATCCAAAATAAAGAACATTCTATACAGAACACAGAATTTAGAATATAGATTACATAATACTGAATATAGAATTTAGAATATAGAATGTAGAACACAGAATTTATAATATAGAATACAGAAAGCTGATAAATTATTATTTAGAATATAGAATGAAGAACACAGAATATAGAATATAGAATTTTGATTAAAGAACCCAGAATTTAGAACATGGAATGCAGAACACAGAATTTGGAATATAGCGTACAGAATAGTGCCTATAGAATTAAGAATATGGAATGTAAAACACAGAATATAGAATATAGAATACGGAATACAGAATATATAATACAGAATATAGAATGTAGAAAACAGAATATAGAATATGGAAAACAGAATACAGAACCCTGAATTTAGAACATGGAATGCAGAACAGAGAATTTCGTACATAGAACACAGAATACTGAATATAGAATTTAGAATATACAATGCGGAACACAGATTTTAGAATATAGAATACAGAATACTGAATATAGAATTTTGAACATGGAATGCAGAACACAGAATTTAGAATATGGAATACAGAATACTGAATATAGAATTTAAAATATAGAATGTTGAACACAGTATAAAGAATATAGAATACTGAATGCAGAATATAGAATTTAGAATATACAATTTAGAACACAGAATATAAGATATAGAAAAGAGAATATAAAATCCAGAATTTACAACAAGGTATGCAAAACACAGAATTTAGGATATAGTATACAGAATACTTAATAAACAAATGAAAAAATTGAATATAGAACATAGAATGTAGAATATAGAATACATAATACTGAATATATAATTTAGAATATACAATGTAAAAAACAGAATAAAAAATATATCTTAAAGAATATTTAAGCCAGATTTTGGAACATGGAATTCAAAACTCAGAATTTCGAATATAGAATACAGAAAACTGAATATACAATTTAGAATATAGAATGTAAAACACAGAATTTAGAATATAGAATAAATAATACTGAATATAAAATTTAGAATATACAATGTAGAACACAGAATATAGAATGTAGAATAGAGAATTTAGAATCCACATATAAGAACATGGAATTCTGAACACAGAATTTAGAATATAGAATACATAATACTGAATATAGAATTAAGAATTTAGAATGTAGAACCCAAAATTAATAATATAGAATATAGAATGCTGAATATAGGATTTAGAATATAGAATGTAGAACACGGAATATAGAATATAGAATATAGAATATAGATTATAGAACACAGTATTTAGAACATGGAATGCAGAACACAGAATTAAGAATATAGCATACCGAATACTTAATATAGAATTTAGAATATATAATGTAGAACACAGAATATTGAATATAGAATACGGAATGCCGAATATAGAATACAGAATATAGAATGTAGAAAACAGAATATAGATTATGAAAAAAAGAATACACAAAAGAGAATTTAGAACATGGAATGCAGAACACAGAATTTAGAATATAGAATAGAGAATACTGAACATAGAAATAAGAATATAGAATGCAGAACACAGAATTAAGAATATAGAATACAGAATACTGAATATAGTATTGAGAACATGAAATGAATAACACAGAATATACTATATAGAATAGAGAATACTAAACGTAGAGTTTAGAATATAGAAAGTAGAACACAGTATATAGAATATAGAGTAAAAAATTTAGAACATGAAATGCAGAACACAGAATTTAGAATATAGAATACAGAATACTGAATATAGAATTTGGAATATAGAATGTAGAACACCGAATATATAATGTAGAATACGGAATGCAGAATATAGAATACAGAATATAGAATTTAGAACACAGAATATAAAATATGGAAAACAGAATATAGGACCCAGAATTTAGAACAAGTTATACAGAACACAGAATTTAGAATATACTATACAGATTACTGAATATAGAATTTAGAATATAGAATGTAGATCACAGAATATAGAATATAGATTACGGAATGCAGAATATAGTATACAGAATATAGGATAAAGAACACAGAATATAGATTATGGAAACTTAACACAGAAACCAGAGTATAGAACATGGGATGCAGAACACAGAATTTAGATTATAGAATACAGAATACTGAATATAGAATATTGAATATAGAATGCAGAACACAGAATTTAGAATATACATTAGAGAATACTGAATATAGAATTTACAACATGGAATACAGAACATAGAATTTAGATTATAGAATAAAGAATATAGATGCCGGATTATAGAACATGGAATGCAGAACACAGAATTTAGAATATGGAATACTGAATACTGAATATAGAATTTAGAATATAGAAAGTAAAACACAGAATATAGAATAGAGAATAGAGAATTCAGAACATGGTTTGTAGAGCACAGAATTTAGATTATAGAGTACATAATACTGAATATAGAATTTAGAATATAGAATTTAGAACACAAAATTTAGAAATAGAATACAGAATACTGAATATAGAATTTAGGACATGGAATGCAGAACACAGAATTTAGAATATAGAATACAGAATACTGAATATAGAATTTAGAACATGGAATGCATAACACAGAATTTAGAATACAGAATACAGAATACTGAATATAGAGTTAAAATATAGAATGTAGAACCCAGAATATAGAATATAGTATTGAGAATATAGTACCCAGAATTTAGAACATGGAATGCAAAAAACAGAATATAGTTTATAGAATACATAATACTGAATACAGAATTTAGAATAGAATGTAGAACACAAAATTTAGAATATAGAATAAGAATGCTGAAAATAGCTTTAAAATATAGAATGTAGAACACAGAATATAGAAAATAGAAAAGAGAATATAGAACCCAGAATTTAGAACATGGAATGCAGAACACAGAATTTAGATTATAGAATACAGAATACTTAATAAACAATTAAAAAATTGAATGTAGAGCACAGAATGTAGAATATAAAACACATAAAACTGAATATATAATTTAGAAAATAGAATGTAGAAAACAGAATAAAAAATATAGCTTAGAGAATATTGAAGCCAGATTTTGGAACATGGAAATCAGACCACAGTATTTAGAATATAGAATACATAATACTGAATATACAATTTAGAGTATAGAATGTAGAACCCAGAATTTAGAATGTATAATACAGAACACTGAATATCGAATTTTGAAGATAGAATCTAGAACACAGAATATAGAATGTAGAATACAGAAAGCTGAATATAGTATTTAGAATATAGAATGTAGGACACAGATATAGAATATAGAATATACATAATAGAACCCAGAATTTAGAACATGGTATGCATAACACAGAAATTAGAATATATAATGCTGTATAATGATCATAGATCTTAGAACATAGAATGCAGAACACAGAATTTAGAATATGGAATACAGAATACTGAATATTTTATTTAGAATATAGAAAGTAGATCACAGAATATAGAATATAGAATAGAGAATTTTGAATATGGAATGCAGAACACAAAATTTAGAAATTAGAATACAGAATACTGAATATAGAAGGTAGAACACAGAATATATAATGTAGAATACGGAATGCAGGATATAGAAAACAGAATATAAAATTTAGAACACAGAATATAACATATGGAAAACAAAATATAGAATCCAGAATTTAGAACATGGAGTGCAGAACACAGAATTTAGAATATAGTATAGAGATTACTGAATATAGAATTTAGAATATAGAAAGTAGAACACAGAATTTAAAATATAGAATATAGATTATAGAACCCAAAATATAGAACATGGAATGCAGAACACAGAATTTAGAATACAGCATATGGAATACTGAATATATAATTTAGAATATAGAATGTAGAACACAGAATATTGAATATATAATAAAGAATACTGAATATAGAGTTTAGAATATAGAATGTAGAACACAGAATTTAGAATATAGAATAAATAATACTGAATATAAAATTTAGAATATACAATGTAGAACACAGAATATAGAATGTAGAATAGAGAATTTAGAATCCACATATAAGAACATGGAATTCTGAACACAGAATTTAGAATATAGAATACATAATACTGAATATAGAATTAAGAATTTAGAATGTAGAACCCAAAATTAATAATATAGAATATAGAATGCTGAATATAGGATTTAGAATATAGAATGTAGAACACGGAATATAGAATATAGAATATAGAATATAGATTATAGAACACAGTATTTAGAACATGGAATGCAGAACACAGAATTAAGAATATAGCATACCGAATACTTAATATAGAATTTAGAATATATAATGTAGAACACAGAATATTGAATATAGAATACGGAATGCCGAATATAGAATACATAATATAGAATGTAGAAAACAGAATATAGATTATGAAAAAAAGAATACACAAAAGAGAATTTAGAACATGGAATGCAGAACACAGAATTTAGAATATAGAATAGAGAATACTGAACATAGAAATAAGAATATAGAATGCAGAACACAGAATTAAGAATATAGAATACAGAATACTGAATATAGTATTGAGAACATGAAATGAATAACACAGAATATACTATATAGAATAGAGAATACTAAACGTAGAGTTTAGAATATAGAAAGTAGAACACAGTATATAGAATATAGAGTAAAAAATTTAGAACATGAAATGCAGAACACAGAATTTAGAATATAGAATACAGAATACTGAATATAGAATTTGGAATATAGAATGTAGAACACCGAATATATAATGTAGAATACGGAATGCAGAATATAGAATACAGAATATAGAATTTAGAACACAGAATATAAAATATGGAAAACAGAATATAGGACCCAGAATTTAGAACAAGTTATACAGAACACAGAATTTAGAATATACTATACAGATTACTGAATATAGAATTTAGAATATAGAATGTAGATCACAGAATATAGAATATAGATTACGGAATGCAGAATATAGTATACAGAATATAGGATAAAGAACACAGAATATAGATTATGGAAACTTAACACAGAAACCAGAGTATAGAACATGGGATGCAGAACACAGAATTTAGATTATAGAATACAGAATACTGAATATAGAATATTGAATATAGAATGCAGAACACAGAATTTAGAATATACATTAGAGAATACTGAATATAGAATTTACAACATGGAATACAGAACATAGAATTTAGATTATAGAATAAAGAATATAGATGCCGGATTATAGAACATGGAATGCAGAACACAGAATTTAGAATATGGAATACTGAATACTGAATATAGAATTTAGAATATAGAAAGTAAAACACAGAATATAGAATAGAGAATAGAGAATTCAGAACATGGTTTGTAGAGCACAGAATTTAGATTATAGAGTACATAATACTGAATATAGAATTTAGAATATAGAATTTAGAACACAAAATTTAGAAATAGAATACAGAATACTGAATATAGAATTTAGGACATGGAATGCAGAACACAGAATTTAGAATATAGAATACAGAATACTGAATATAGAATTTAGAACATGGAATGCATAACACAGAATTTAGAATACAGAATACAGAATACTGAATATAGAGTTAAAATATAGAATGTAGAACCCAGAATATAGAATATAGTATTGAGAATATAGTACCCAGAATTTAGAACATGGAATGCAAAAAACAGAATATAGTTTATAGAATACATAATACTGAATACAGAATTTAGAATAGAATGTAGAACACAAAATTTAGAATATAGAATAAGAATGCTGAAAATAGAATTTAAAATAAAGAATGTAGAACACAGAATATAGAAAATAGAAAAGAGAATATAGAACCCAGAATTTAGAACATGGAATGCAGAACACAGAATTTAGATTATAGAATACAGAATACTTAATAAACAATTAAAAAATTGAATGTAGAGCACAGAATGTAGAATATAAAACACATAAAACTGAATATATAATTTAGAAAATAGAATGTAGAAAACAGAATAAAAAATATAGCTTAGAGAATATTGAAGCCAGATTTTGGAACATGGAAATCAGACCACAGTATTTAGAATATAGAATACATAATACTGAATATACAATTTAGAGTATAGAATGTAGAACCCAGAATTTAGAATGTATAATACAGAACACTGAATATCGAATTTTGAAGATAGAATCTAGAACACAGAATATAGAATGTAGAATACAGAAAGCTGAATATAGTATTTAGAATATAGAATGTAGGACACAGATATAGAATATAGAATATACATAATAGAACCCAGAATTTAGAACATGGTATGCATAACACAGAAATTAGAATATATAATGCTGTATAATGATCATAGATCTTAGAACATAGAATGCAGAACACAGAATTTAGAATATGGAATACAGAATACTGAATATTTTATTTAGAATATAGAAAGTAGATCACAGAATATAGAATATAGAATAGAGAATTTTGAATATGGAATGCAGAACACAAAATTTAGAAATTAGAATACAGAATACTGAATATAGAAGGTAGAACACAGAATATATAATGTAGAATACGGAATGCAGGATATAGAAAACAGAATATAAAATTTAGAACACAGAATATAACATATGGAAAACAAAATATAGAATCCAGAATTTAGAACATGGAGTGCAGAACACAGAATTTAGAATATAGTATAGAGATTACTGAATATAGAATTTAGAATATAGAAAGTAGAACACAGAATTTAAAATATAGAATATAGATTATAGAACCCAAAATATAGAACATGGAATGCAGAACACAGAATTTAGAATACAGCATATGGAATACTGAATATATAATTTAGAATATAGAATGTAGAACACAGAATATTGAATATATAATAAAGAATACTGAATATAGAGTTTAGAATATAGAATGTAGAACACAGAATATAGAATGTAGAATACATAATATAGAATCCAAAATAAAGGACATTCTATGCAGAACACAGAATTTAGAATATAGATTACATAATACTGAATATAGAATTTAGAATATAGAATATAGAACACAGAATTTATAATATAGAATACAGAAAGCTGAATAAAGTATTTAGAATATAGAATGTAGAACACAGAATATAGAATATAGAATTTAGATAATAGAACCCAGAATTTAGAACATGGAATGCAGAACACAGAATTTGGAATATAGCATACAGAATAGTGCCTATAGAATTTAGAATATGGAATGTAGAACACAGAATATAGAATATAGAATACGGAATACAGAATATATAATACAGAATATAGAATGTAGAAAACAGAATATAGAATATGGAAAACAGAATACAGAACCCAGAATTTAGAACACGGAATGCAGAACACAGAATTTCGTGTATAGAACACAGAATACTGAATATAGAATTTAAAATATACAATGCTGAACACAGATTTTAGAATATAGAATACAGAATACTGAATATAGAATTTAGAACATGGAATGCAGAACACATTATTTAGAATATAGAATACAGAATACTGAATATAGAGTTAAAATATAGAATGTAGAACCCAGAATATAGAATATAGAATTGAGAATATAGTACCCAGAATTTAGAACATAGAATGCAGAAAACAGAATATAGTTTATAGAATACATAATACTAAATACAGAATTTAGAGTAGAATGTAGAACACAAAATTTAGAATATAGAATAAGAATGCTGAATATAGAATTTAGAATATAGTATGTAGAACACAGAATATAGAAAATAGAAAAGAGAATATAGAACCCAGAATTTAGAACATGGAATGCAGAACACAGAATTTAGATTATAGAATACAGAATACTTAATAAACAATTAAAAAATTGAATGTAGAGCACAGAATGTAGAATATAAAACACATAAAACTGAATATATAGTTTAGAAAATAGAATGTAGAAAACAGAATAAAAAATATAGCTTAGAGAATATTGAAGCCAGATTTTGGAACATGGAAATCAGACCTCAGTATTTAGAATATAGAATACATAATACTGAATATACAATTTAGAATATAGAATGTAGAACCCAGAATTTAGAATATATAATACAGAATACTGAATATCTAATTTTGAATATAGAATGTAGAACACAGAATATAGAATGTAGAATACAGAAAGCTGAATATAGTATTTAGAATATAGAATATAGGACACAGATATAGAATATAGAATATAGATAATAGAACCCAGAATGTAGAACATGGTATTCATAACACAGAAATTAGAATATATAATGCAGTATAATGATCATAGATCTTAGAATATAGAATGCAGAACACAGAATTTAGAATATGGAATACAGAATACTGAATATAGGATTGAGAACATGGAGTGAAAAACAAAGAATTTAGAGTATAGAATACACAATACTGAATATTGTATTTAGAATATAGAAAGTAGATCACAGAATATAGAATATAGAATAGAGAATTTTGAATATGGAATGCAGAACACAAAATTTAGAATATAGAATACAGAATACTGAATATAGAAGGTAGAACACAGAATATATAATGTAGAATACGGAATGCAGGATATAGAATACAGAATATAGAATTTAGAACACAGAATATAACATATGGAAAACAAAATATAGAATCCAGAATTTAGAACATGGAATGCAGAGCACAGAATTTAGAATATAGTATAGAGATAACTGAATATAGAATTTAGAATATAGAAAGTAGAACACAGAATTTAGAATATAGAATATAGATTATAGAACACAAAATTTAGAACATTGAATGCAGAACACGGAATTTAGAATACAGCAAACGGAATACTGAATATAGAATTTAGAATATAGAATGTAGAACACAGAATTTAGAATATATAATAAAGAATACTGAATATAGAGTTTAGATTATAGAATGTAGAACACAGAATATAGAATGTAGAATACATAATATAGAATCCAAAATAAAGAACATTCTATACAGAACACAGAATTTAGAATATAGATTACATAATACTGAATATAGAATTTAGAATATAGAATGTAGAACACAGAATTTATAATATAGAATACAGAAAGCTGATAAATTATTATTTAGAATATAGAATGAAGAACACAGAATATAGAATATAGAATTTTGATTAAAGAACCCAGAATTTAGAACATGGAATGCAGAACACAGAATTTGGAATATAGCATACAGAATAGTGCCTATAGAATTAAGAATATGGAATGTAAAACACAGAATATAGAATATAGAATACGGAATACAGAATATATAATACAGAATATAGAATGTAGAAAACAGAATATAGAATATGGAAAACAGAATACAGAACCCTGAATTTAGAACATGGAATGCAGAACACAGAATTTCGTACATAGAACACAGAATACTGAATATAGAATTTAGAATATACAATGCGGAACACAGATTTTAGAATATAGAATACAGAATACTGAATATAGAATTTTGAACATGGAATGCAGAACACAGAATTTAGAATATGGAATACAGAATACTGAATATAGAATTTAAAATATAGAATGTTGAACACAGTATAAAGAATATAGAATACTGAATGCAGAATATAGAATTTAGAATATACAATTTAGAACACAGAATATAAGATATAGAAAAGAGAATATAAAATCCAGAATTTACAACAAGGTATGCAAAACACAGAATTTAGGATATAGTATACAGAATACTTAATAAACAAATGAAAAAATTGAATATAGAACATAGAATGTAGAATATAGAATACATAATACTGAATATATAATTTAGAATATACAATGTAAAAAACAGAATAAAAAATATATCTTAAAGAATATTTAAGCCAGATTTTGGAACATGGAATTCAAAACTCAGAATTTCGAATATAGAATACAGAAAACTGAATATACAATTTAGAATATAGAATGTAAAACACAGAATTTAGAATATAGAATAAATAATACTGAATATAAAATTTAGAATATACAATGTAGAACACAGAATATAGAATGTAGAATAGAGAATTTAGAATCCACATAAAAGAACATGGAATTCTGAACACAGAATTTAGAATATAGAATACATAATACTGAATATAGAATTAAGAATATGGAATGTAGAACCCAGAATTAATAATATAGAATATAGAATGCTGAATATAGGATTTAGAATATAGAATTTAGAACACGGAATATAGAATATAGAATATAGAATATAGATTATAGAACACAGTATTTAGAACATGGAATGCAGAACACAGAATTAAGAATATAGCATAACGAATACTGAATATAAAATTTAGAATATATAATGTAGAACACAGAATATTGAATATAGAATACGGAATATAGAATGTAGAAAACAGAATATAGATTATGAAAAAAAGAATACACAAAGAGAATTTATAACATGGAATGCAGAACACAGAATTTAGAATATAGAATAGAGAATACTGAACATAGAAATAAGAATATAGAATGCAGAACACAGAATTAAGAATATTGAATACAGAATACTGAATATAGAATTGAGAACATGAAATGAAGAACACAGAATATACTATATAGAATAGAGAATACTAAACGTAGAATTTAGAATATAGAAAGTAGAACACAGTATATAGAATATAGAGTAGATAATTTAGAACATGAAATGCAGAACACAGAATTTAGAATATAGAATACAGAATACTGAATATAGAATTTGGAATATAGAATGTAGAACACCGAATATATAATGTAGAATACGGAATGCAGAATATAGAATACAGAATATAGAATTTAGAACACAGAATATAAAATATGGAAAACAGAATATAGGACCCAGAATTTAGAACAAGTTATATAGAACACAGAATTTAGAATATACTATACAGATTACTGAATATAGAATTTAGAATATAGAATGTAGATCACAGAATATAGAATATAGATTACGGAATGCAGAATATAGTATACAGAATATAGGATAAAGAACACAGAATATAGATTATGGAAACTTAACACAGAACCCAGAATATAGAACATGGGATGCAGAACACAGAATTTAGATTATAGAATACAGAATACTGAATATAGAATATTGAATATAGAATGCAGAACACAGAATTTAGAATATACATTAGAGAATACTGAATATAGAATTTACAACATGGAATACAGAACACAGAATTTAGATTATAGAATAAAGAATATAGATGCCGGATTATAGAACATGGAATGCAGAACACAGAATTTAGAATATGGAATATTGAATACTGAATATAGAATTTAGAATATAGAAAGTAGAACACAGAATATAGAATATAGATTAGAGAATTCAGAACATGGAATGTAGAGCACAGAATTTAGATTATAGAATACATAATACTGAATATAGAATTTAGAATATAGAATTTAGAACACAAAATTTAGAAATAGAATACAGAATACTTAATATAGAATTTAGGACATGGAATGCAGAACACAGAATTTAGAATATAGAATACAGAATACTGAATATAGAATTTAGAACATGGAATGCATAACACAGAATTTAGAATATAGAATACAGAATACTGAATATAGAGTTAAAATATAAAATGTAGAACCCAGAATATAGAATATAGTATTGAGAATATAGTACCCAGAATTAAGAACATGGAATGCAGAAAACAGAATATAGTTTATAGAATACATAATACTGAATACAGAATTTAGAATAGAATGTAGAACACAAAATTTAGAATATAGAATAAGAATGCTGAATATAGAATTTAGAATATAGAATGTAGAACACAGAATATAGAAAATAGAAAAGAGAATATAGAACCCAGAATTTAGAACATGGAATGCAGAACACAGAATTTAGATTATAGAATACAGAATACTTAATAAACAATTAAAAAATTGAATGTAGAGCACAGAATGTAGAATATAAAACACATAAAACTGAATATATAATTTAGAAAATAGAATGTAGAAAACAGAATAAAAAATATAGCTTACAGAATATTGAAGCAAGATTTTGGAACATGGAAATCAGACCTCAGTATTTAGAATATAGAATACATAATACTGAATATACAATTTATAATATAGAATGTAGAACCCAGAATTTAGAATATATAATACAGAATACTGAATATCTAATTTTGAATATAGAATGTAGAACACAGAATATAGAATGTAGAATACAGAAAGCTGAATATAGTATTTAGAATATAGAATATAGGACACAGATATAGAATATAGAATATAGATAATAGAACCCAGAATGTAGAACATGGTATTCATAACACAGAAATTAGAATATATAATGCAGTATAATGATCATAGATCTTAGAACATAGAATGCAGAACACAGAATTTAGAATATGGAATACAGAATACTGAATATAGGATTGAGAACATGGAGTGAAAAACAAAGAATTTAGAGTATAGAATACACAATACTGAATATTGTATTTAGAATATAGAAAGTAGATCACAGAATATAGAATATAGAATAGAGAATTTTGAATATGGAATGCAGAACACAAAATTTAGAATATAGAATACAGAATACTGAATATAGAAGGTAGAACACAGAATATATAATGTAGAATACGGAATGCAGGATATAGAATACAGAATATAGAATTTAGAACACAGAATATAACATATGGAAAACAAAATATAGAATCCAGAATTTAGAACATGGAATGCAGAGCACAGAATTTAGAATATAGTATAGAGATAACTGAATATAGAATTTAGAATATAGAAAGTAGAACACAGAATTTAGAATATAGAATATAGATTATAGAACACAAAATTTAGAACATTGAATGCAGAACACGGAATTTAGAATACAGCAAACGGAATACTGAATATAGAATTTAGAATATAGAATGTAGAACACAGAATTTAGAATATATAATAAAGAATACTGAATATAGAGTTTAGATTATAGAATGTAGAACACAGAATATAGAATGTAGAATACATAATATAGAATCCAAAATAAAGAACATTCTATACAGAACACAGAATTTAGAATATAGATTACATAATACTGAATATAGAATTTAGAATATAGAATGTAGAACACAGAATTTATAATATAGAATACAGAAAGCTGATAAATTATTATTTAGAATATAGAATGAAGAACACAGAATATAGAATATAGAATTTTGATTATAGAACCCAGAATTTAGAACATGGAATGCAGAACACAGAATTTGGAATATAGCATACAGAATAGTGATTATAGAATTAAGAATATGGAATGTAAAACACAGAATATAGAATATAGAATACGGAATACAGAATATATAATACAGAATATAGAATGTAGAAAACAGAATATAGAATATGGAAAACAGAATACAGAACCCAGAATTTAGAACATGGAATGCAGAACACAGAATTTCGTACATAGAACACAGAATACTGAATATAGAATTTAGAATATACAATGCGGAACACAGATTTTAGAATATAGAATACAGAATACTGAATATAGAATTTTGAACATGGAATGCAGAACACAGAATTTAGAATATGGAATACAGAATACTGAATATAGAATTTAAAATATAGAATGTTGAACACAGTATAAAGAATATAGAATACTGAATGCAGAATATAGAATTTAGAATATACAATTTAGAACACAGAATATAAGATATAGAAAAGAGAATATAAAATCCAGAATTTACAACAAGGTATGCAAAACACAGAATTTAGGATATAGTATACAGAATACTTAATAAACAAATGAAAAAATTGAATATAGAACATAGAATGTAGAATATAGAATACATAATACTGAATATATAATTTAGAATATACAATGTAAAAAACAGAATAAAAAATATATCTTAAAGAATATTTAAGCCAGATTTTGGAACATGGAATTCAAAACTCAGAATTTCGAATATAGAATACAGAAAACTGAATATACAATTTAGAATATAGAATGTAAAACACAGAATTTAGAATATAGAATAAAAAATACTGAATATAAAATTTAGAATATACAATGTAGAACACAGAATATAGAATGTAGAATAGAGAATTTAGAATCCACATAAAAGAACATGGAATTCTGAACACAGAATTTAGAATATAGAATACATAATACTGAATATAGAATTAAGAATATGGAATGTAGAACCCAGAATTAATAATATAGAATATAGAATGCTGAATATAGGATTTAGAATATAGAATTTAGAACACGGAATATAGAATATAGAATATAGAATATAGATTATAGAACACAGTATTTAGAACATGGAATGCAGAACACAGAATTAAGAATATAGCATAACGAATACTGAATATAAAATTTAGAATATATAATGTAGAACACAGAATATTGAATATAGAATACGGAATATAGAATGTAGAAAACAGAATATAGATTATGAAAAAAAGAATACACAAAGAGAATTTATAACATGGAATGCAGAACACAGAATTTAGAATATAGAATAGAGAATACTGAACATAGAAATAAGAATATAGAATGCAGAACACAGAATTAAGAATATTGAATACAGAATACTGAATATAGAATTGAGAACATGAAATGAAGAACACAGAATATACTATATAGAATAGAGAATACTAAACGTAGAATTTAGAATATAGAAAGTAGAACACAGTATATAGAATATAGAGTAGATAATTTAGAACATGAAATGCAGAACACAGAATTTAGAATATAGAATACAGAATACTGAATATAGAATTTGGAATATAGAATGTAGAACACCGAATATATAATGTAGAATACGGAATGCAGAATATAGAATACAGAATATAGAATTTAGAACACAGAATATAAAATATGGAAAACAGAATATAGGACCCAGAATTTAGAACAAGTTATACAGAACACAGAATTTAGAATATACTATACAGATTACTGAATATAGAATTTAGAATATAGAATGTAGATCACAGAATATAGAATATAGATTACGGAATGCAGAATATAGTATACAGAATATAGGATAAAGAACACAGAATATAGATTATGGAAACTTAACACAGAACCCAGAATATAGAACATGGGATGCAGAACACAGAATTTAGATTATAGAATACAGAATACTGAATATAGAATATTGAATATAGAATGCAGAACACAGAATTTAGAATATACATTAGAGAATACTGAATATAGAATTTACAACATGGAATACAGAACACAGAATTTAGATTATACAATAAAGAATATAGATGCCGGATTATAGAACATGGAATGCAGAACACAGAATTTAGAATATGGAATATTGAATACTGAATATAGAATTTAGAATATAGAAAGTAGAACACAGAATATAGAATATAGATTAGAGAATTCAGAACATGGAATGTAGAGCACAGAATTTAGATTATAGAATACATAATACTGAATATAGAATTTAGAATATAGAATTTAGAACACAAAATTTAGAAATAGAATACAGAATACTTAATATAGAATTTAGGACATGGAATGCAGAACACAGAATTTAGAATATAGAATACAGAATACTGAATATAGAATTTAGAACATGGAATGCATAACACAGAATTTAGAATATAGAATACAGAATACTGAATATAGAGTTAAAATATAGAATGTAGAACCCAGAATATAGAATATAGTATTGAGAATATAGTACCCAGAATTAAGAACATGGAATGCAGAAAACAGAATATAGTTTATAGAATACATAATACTGAATACAGAATTTAGAATAGAATGTAGAACACAAAATTTAGAATATAGAATAAGAATGCTGAATATAGAATTTAGAATATAGAATGTAGAACACAGAATATAGAAAAAAGAAAAGAGAATATAGAACCCAGAATTTAGAACATGGAATGCAGAACACAGAATTTAGATTATAGAATACAGAATACTTAATAAACAATTAAAAAATTGAATGTAGAGCACAGAATGTAGAATATAAAACACATAAAACTGAATATATAATTTAGAAAATAGAATGTAGAAAACAGAATAAAAAATATAGCTTACAGAATATTGAAGCAAGATTTTGGAACATGGAAATCAGACCTCAGTATTTAGAATATAGAATACATAATACTGAATATACAATTTAGAATATAGAATGTAGAACCCAGAATTTAGAATATATAATACAGAATACTGAATATCGAATTTTGAATATAGAAAGTAGAACACAGAATATAGAATGTAGAATACAGAAAGCTGAATATAGTATTCAGAATATAGAATGTAGGACACAGTTATAGAATATAGAATATAGATAATAGAACCCAGAATTTAGAACATGGTATGCATAACACAGAAATTAGAATATATAATGCAGTATAATGATCATAGAACTTAGAACATAGAATGCAGAACACAGAATTTAGAATATGGAATACAGAATACTGAATATTTTATTTAGAATATAGAAAGTAGATCACAGAATATAGAATATAGAAGAGAGAATTTTGAATATGGAATGCAGAACACAAAATTTAGAAGTTAGAATACAGAATACTGAATATAGAAGGTAGAACACAGAATATAGAATGTAGAATACGGAATGCAGGATATAGAATACAGAATATAGAATTTAGAACACAGAATATAACATATGGAAAACAAAATATAGAATCCAGAATTTAGAACATGGAATGCAGAGCACAGAATTTAGAATATAGTATAGAGATTACTGAATATAGAATTTAGAATATAGAATGTAGAACACAGAATTTAGAATATAGAATATAGATTATAGAACCCAAAATATAGAACATGGAATGCAGAACACAGAATTTAGAATACAGCATACGGAATACTGAAAATAGAATTTAGAATATAGAATGTAGAACACAGAATATTGAATATATAATAAAGAATACTGAATATAGAGTTTAGAATATAGAATGTAGAACACAGAATATAGAATGTAGAATACATAATATAGAATCCAAAATAAAGTATATTATATGCAGAACACAGAATTTAGAATATAGATTACATAATACTGAATATAGAATTTAGAATATAGAATGTAGAACACAGAATTTATAATATAGAATACAGAAAGCTGAATATAGTATTTAGAATATAGAATGTAGAACACAGAATATAGAATATAGAATTTAAATTATAGAACCCAGAATTTAGAACATGGAATGCAGAACACAGAATTTGGAATATAGCATACAGAATAGTGCCTATAGAATTTAGAATATGGAATGTAGAACACAGAATATAGAATATAGAATACGGAATACAGAATATATAATACAGAATATAGAATGTAGAAAACAGAATATAGAATATGTAAAACAGAATACAGAACCCAGAATTTAGAACACGGAATGCAGAACACAGAATTTCGTATATAGAACACAGAATACTGAATATAGGATTTAAAATATACAATGCAGAACACAGATTTTAGAATATAGAATACAGAATACTGAATATAGAATTTAGAACATGGAATGCAGAACACATTATTTAGAATATAGAATACAGAATACTGAATATAGAATTTAGAATATAGAATCTAGAACACAGAATTTATAATATAGTATACAGAAAGCTGAATATAGTATTTAGAATATAGAATGTAGAACACAGAATATAGAATATAGAATATAGATTATAGAACCCAAAATTTAGAACATGGAATGCAGAACACAGAATTTAGAATACAGCATACGGAATACTGAATATAGAATATAGAATATAGAATGTAGAACACAGAATATTGAATATATAATAAAGAATACTGAATATAGAGTTTAAAATATAGAATGTAGAACACAGAATATAGAATGTAGAATACATAATATAGAATCCAAAATAAAGAACATTCTATGCAGAACACAGAATTTGGAATATAGATTACATAATACTGAATATAGAATTTAGAATATAGAATGTAGAACACAGAATTTATAATATAGAATACAGAAAGCTGAATATAGTATTTAGAATATAGAATGTAGAACACAGAATATAGAATATAGAATTTAGATTATAGAACCCAGAATTTAGAACATGGAATGCAGAACACAGAATTTGGAATATAGCATACAGAATAGTGCCTATAGAATTTACAATATGGAATGTAGAACACAGAATATAGAATAAAGAATATGGAATGTAGAATATAGAATACAGAATATAGAATATAGGACACAGAATATAGAATATGGAAAACAAAATACACAACCCAGACTTTAGAACATGGAATGCAGAACACAGAATATAGAATATAGAATACAGAATGCTGAATATAGAAATTAGAATATAGAATATAGAACATGGAATATAGAATATAGAATAAAGAATATTAAACCCAGTATTTTGAACATGGAATGCAGAACACAGAATTTAGAATATGGAATACAGAATACTGAATATAGAATTTAGAATATAGAATGTTGAACACAGTATAAAGAATATAGAATACTGAATGCAGAATATAGAATTTAGAATATAAAATGTAGAACACAGAATATAAAATATAGAAAAGAGAATATAAAATCCAGAATTTACAACAAGGTATGCAAAACACAGAATTTAGGATATAGTACACAGAATATTTAATAAACAAATGAAAATATTGAATATAGAACATAGAATGTAGAATATAAAATACATAATACTGAATATATAATTTAGAAAATACAATGTAATAAACAGAATAAAAAATATATCTTAAAGAATATTTAAGCCAGATTTTGGAACATGGAATTCAAAACTCAGAAATTCGAATATAGAATACAGAAAACTGAATATACAATTTAGAGTATAGAATGTAAAACACTGAATTTAGATTATAGAATAAATAATACTGAATAAAAAATTTAGAATATACAATGTAGAAAACAGAATATAGAATGTAGAATAGAGAATTTAGAATCCAGATATAAGAACATAGAATTCTGAACACAGAATTTAGAATATAGAATACATAATACTGAATATAGAATTTAGAATATAGAATGTAGAACCCAGAATTAATAATATAGAATATAGAATGCTGAATATAGGATTTAGAATATAGAATGTAGAACACGGAATATAGAATATAGTATATAGAATATAGATTATAGAACAGAGTATTCAGAACTTGGAATGCAGAACACAGAATTAAGAATATAGCATACCGAATACTTAATATAGAATTTAGAATATATAATGTAGAACACAGAATATTGAATATAGAATACGGAATGCCGAATATAGAATACAGAATATAGAATGTAGAAAACAGAATATAGATTATGAAAAAAAGAATACACAATAGAGAATTTAGAACATGGAATGCCGAACACAGAATTTAGAATATAGAATAGAGAATACTGAACATAGAATTAAGAATATAGAATGCAGAACACAGAATTAAGAATATAGAATACAGAATACTGAATATAGAATTGAGAACATGAAATGAAGAACACAGAATATACAATATAGAATAGAGAATACTAAATTTAGAATTTAGAATATAGAAAGTAGAACACAGAATATAGAATATAGAGTAGAAAATTTAGAACATGGAATGCAGAACACAGAGTTTAGAATACAGAATACAGAATACTGAATATAGAATTTGGAATATAGACTGTAGAACACAGAATATATAATGTAGAATACGGAATGCAGAATATAGAATACAGAATATAGAATTTAGAACACAGAATATAAAATATGGAAAACAGAATATAGGACCCAGAATTTAGAACAAGTTATACAGAACACAGAATTTAGAATATACTATACAGAATACTGAATATAGAATTTAGAATGTAGAATGTAGATCACAGAATATAGAATATAGATTATGGAATGCAGAATATAGTATACAGAATATAGGATAAAGAACACAGAATATAGATTATGGAAACTTAACACAGAATCCAGAATATAGAACATGGGATGCAGAACACAGAATTTAGAATATGGAATACAGAATACTGAATATAGGATTGAGAACATGGAGTGAAAAACACAGAATTTAGAATATAGAATACAGAATACTGAATATTGTATTTAGAATATAGAAAGTAGATCACAGAATATAGAGTATAGAATAGAGAAATTTGAATATGGAATGCAGAACACAAAATTTAGAATATAGAATACAGAATACTGAATATAGAAGGTAGAACACAGAATATATAATGTAGAATACGGAATGCAGGATATAGAATACAGAATATAGAATTTAGAACACAGAATATAACATATGGAAAACAAAATATAGAATCCAGAATTTAGAACATGGAATGCAGGGCACAGAATTTAGAATATAGTATAGAGATTACTGAATAAAGAATTTAGAATATAGAATGTAGAACACAGAATTTAGAGTATAGAATATAGATTATAGAACACAAAATTAAAACATGGAATGCAGAACACAGAATTTAGAATACAGCATACGGAATACTGAATATAGAATTTAGAATATGGAATATAGAACACAGAATATAGAATATAGAATACGGAATAAAGAATATATAATACAGAATATAGAATATAGAAAACAGAATATAGAATATGGAAAACAGAATACAGAACCCAGATTTTAGAACATGGAATGCAGAACACATAATTTCGTATATAGAACACAGAATACTGAATATAGAATTTAAAATATACAATGCAGAACACAGATTTTAGAATATAGAATACAGAATACTGAATATAGAATTTAGAACATGGAATGCAGAACACATTATTTAGAATATAGAATACAGAATACTGACTATAGAATTTAGAATATAGAATGTAGAACACAGAATATAGAATATAGTATACGGAATGCAAAATATAGTATGTAGAATATAGAATGTAGAACCCAGAATATAGAATATAGAATTGAGAATCTAGAACACACAATTTATATCATGGAATGCAAAACAGAGAATTTAGATTATAGAATACATAATACTGAATATAGAATTTAGAATATAGAATGTAGAACACAAAATATAGAATATAGAATACAGAATGCTGAATAGAGAATTTAGAATATACAATGAAGAACACAGAATATAGAATATAGAAAAGAGAATATAGAACCCAGAATTTACAACATGGAATGCAGAACACTGAATTTAGAATATAGTATAATGAATGCATAATAAACAATTAAAAAAATTGAATGTAGAACAGAGAATATAAAATATAATATACATAATACTGAATAAATAATTTAGAATATTGAATGTAGGACACAGAATTTAGAATATACAATACAGAATACTAAATATAGAATTTAGAATATACAATGTAGAACACAGAATTTAGAATATGCCATACAGAATACAAACTATAGGATTTAGAATATAGAATATAGAACACTGAATATAGAAAAAAGCATAGAGAATGAGGAACCCAGAATTTAGTACATGGAATCAGAACCCAGAATTATAATATAGAATACAGAACACAGAATATGGATTTTAGAATATAGAATGTAGAACATAGAATATAGAATATAGAATACAGAGTATTGAACCCAGAAATTAGAACATGGAATGCAAAACACAGAATTAAGAACATTGAATGCAGAACAGAGTGTTTAGAATATACATTACAGAACACTGAATATAGAATTTACAATATACAATGTAGAACATAGAATTTAGAATATGGAATAAAGAATACTGAATATAGAATTTAGAATATAGAATGTAGAACACAGAATATAGAAAATAGAATAGAGAATTTAGAACACAGAATTTAGTACAAGGAATCAGAACACAGAATTTAGAATATAGAATACAGAACACTGAATATGGAATTTAGAATTTAGAACGTAGAACACAGAATATAGAATATAGAATACACAATATAGAACCCAGAATTTAGAACAAGGAATGCAGAACACAGAATTTAGAATCTAGAATACAGAACTGAATATAGAATTTATAATATAGCAAGTATAACACAGAATTTAGAATGTAGAATACGGAATGCAGAAAATAGTATACAGACTATAGAATGTAGAACTCAGAATATAGTATATGGAAAACAGAATAAAGAACCCAGAATTAAGAACATGGAAAGCAGAACACAGAATTTGGAATACAGCATACGGAATACTAAATATTGAATTTAGAATATAGAATGTAGAACACAGAATATTGAATATATAATAAAGAATACTGAATATAGAATTTGGAATATATAATGTAGAACACAGAAATTATAATATAGAATAAAGAAAGCTGAATATAGTATTTAGAATATAGAATGTAGAACACAGAATATAGAATATAGAATTAGATTATAGAACCCAGAATTTAGAACATGGAAGGCAGAACACAGAATTAAGAATATAGCATACCGAATACTTAATATATAATTTAGAATATATATTGTAGAACACAGAATATTGAATATAGAATACCGAATGCAGAATATAGAATACAGAATTTAGAATTTAGAAAACAGAATATAGATTATGAAAAAAAGAATACACAAAAGAAAATTTAGAACATGGAATGCAGAACACAGAATTTAGAACATAGAATAGAGATTACTGAACATAGAATTAAGAATATAGAATGCAGAACACAGAATTAAGAATATAGAATACAGAATACTGAATATAGAATATAGAATATAGAATGCAGAACACAGAATTTAGAATATACATTAGAGAATACTGAATATAGGATTTAAAACATGGAATGCAGAACACAGAATTTAGATTATAGAATAAACAATATAGATGCCGGATTATAGAACATGGAATGCAGAACACAGAATTTAGAATATGGAATACTGAATACTGAATATAGAATTTAGAATATAGAATGTAGAACACAGAATATAGAATATAGAATAGAGAATTTAGAACATGGTATGTAGAGCACAGAATTTAGATTATAGAATACATAATACTGAATATAGAATTTAGAATATAGAATTTAGAACACAAAATTTAGAAAATAGAATACAGAATACTGAATATAGAATATAGGACATGGAATGCAGAACACAGAATTTAGAATATAGAATACAGAATACTGAATATAGAATGTTGAACATGGAATGCATAACACAGAAATTAGAATATATAATGCAGTATAATGATCATACAACTTAGAACATAGAATGAAGAACACAGAATTTAGAGTATGGAATACAGAATACTGAATATAGGATTGAGAACATGGAGTGAAAAACACAGAATTTAGAATATAGAATACAGAATACTGAATATTGTATTTTGAATATAGAAAGTAGATCACAGAATATAGAATATAGAATAGAGAATTTTGAATATGGAATGCAGAACACAAAATTTAGAATATACAATAAAGAATACTGAATATAGAATTTGGAATATAGAAGGTAGAACACAGAATATATAATGTAGAATACGGAATGCAGAATATAGAATACAGAATATAGAATTTAGAACACAGAATATAATATATGGAAAACAGAATATAGAATCCAGAATTTAGAACATGGAATGCATAGCACAGTATTTAGAATATAGTATAGAGATTACCGAATATAGAATTTAGCATATAGAATGTAGAACACAGAATTTAGATTATAGAATACAGAATACTGAATAAATAAATTAGAATATAGAATTTAGAACACAGAATATAGAATATAGAATACGGAATGCAAAATATAGATTGTAGAATATAGAATGAAGTACGTAAAATATAGGATATAGAATAGAGAATACAGAAGCCAGAATTTAGAACATGGGATGCGGAACACAGAATTTCGAATATAAATACGGAATACTGAATGTAGGATTTTGAATATAGAATGCAGAACACAGGATATATAATAGAGTATACAGAACCCAGAATTTAAACGTGGAATCCAGAACACAGAAATTAGAATATAGAATACTGAATAAAGAATATTGAATATAGAATGTAGAACACAAAATAAAGAATATAGAATACGGAATGCAGAATATAGAATGTAGAATCTAGATTGAAGAATACGAAATATAGAATATAGAAAAGAGAATATACAACACAGAATTTAGAACATGCAATGCAGTACATAGAATTTAGAATATAGAATAGAGAATACTGAATATAAAATTTAGAATATAGTATAGAGATTACTGAATATAGAATTTAGTATATAGAATGTAGAACACAGAATTTAGAATATAGAATACAGAATACTGAATAAATAAATTAGAATATAGAATGTAGAACACAGAATATAGAATATAGAATACGGAAGGCAAAATATAGATTGTAGAATATACAATGAAGTACGCAAAATATAGAATATAGAATAGAGAATATAGAAGCCAGAATTTAGAACATGGAATGCAGAACACAGAATTTCGAAAATAAATACGGAATACTGAATGTAGGATTTTGAATATAGAATGCAGGACACAGGATATATAATAGAGTATACAGAACCCAGAATTTAAAACATGGAATCCGAAACACAGAATTTATTATATAGAATACAGAATACTGAATATAGGATTTAGAATATAGAATGTAGAACACAGAATAAAGAATATAGAAAACGGAATGCAGAATATGGAATGTAGAATATAGAATGAAGAATACAAAATAGAGAATAGAGAATAGAGAATATACAACACAGAATTTAGAACATGGAATGCAGAGCATAGAATTTAGAATATAGAATACTGAATACTGAATATAGAATTTAGGATATTGAATGTAGAACAGAGAATATAGAATATAGTATACGGAATGCAAAATATAGTATGTAGAATATAGAATGTAGAACCCAGAATATAGAATATAGAATTGAGAATCTAGAACCCACAATTTATAACATGGAATGCAGAACAGAGAATTTAGATTATAGAATACATAATACTGAATATAGAATTTAGAATATAGAATGTAGAACACAAAATATAGAATATAGAATACAGAATGCTGAATAGAGAATTTAGAATATACAATGAAGAACACAGAATATAGAATATAGAAAAGAGAATATAGAACCCAGAATTTACAACATGGAATGTAGAACACTGAATTTAGAATATAGTATAAAGAATGTATAATAAACAATTAAAAAAATTGAATGTAGGACAGAGAATATAGAATAAAGTATACATAATACTGAATAAATAATTTAGAATATAGAATGTAGAACACAGTATTTAGAATATACAATACAGAATACTAAATATAGAATTTAGAATATACAATGTAGAACACAGAATTTAGAATATGCAATACAGAATACTAAATATAGGATTTAGAATATAGAATATAGAACACTGAATATAGAAAAAAGCATAGAGAATGAGGAACCCAGAATTTAGTACATGGAAGCAGAACCCAGAATTAGAATATAGAATACAGAACACAGAATATGGAATTTAGAATATAGAATGTAGAACATAGAATATAGAATATAGAATACAGAGTATAGAACCCAGAAATTAGAACATGGAATGCAAAACACAGAATTAAGAACATTGAATGCAGAACAGAGTGTTTAGAATATACATTACAGAACACTGAATATAGAATTTAGAATATACAATGTAGAACATAGAATTTAGAATATGGAATAAAGAATACTGAATATAGAATTTAGAATATAGAATGTAGAACACAGAATATAGAAAATAGAATAGAAAACTTAGAACACAGAATTTAGTACATGGAATCAGAGCACAGAATTTAGAATATAGAATACAGAACACTGAATATGGAATTTAGAATATAGAACGTAGAACACAGAATATAGAATATAGAATACACAATATATAACCCAGAATTTAGAATAAGGAATGCAGAACACAGAATTAAGAATCTAGAATACAGAACTGAATATAGAATTTATAATATAGCAAGTATAACACAGAATTTAGAATGTAGAATACGGAATGCAGAAAATAGTATACAGACTATAGAATGTAGAACTCAGAATATAGTATATGGAAAACAGAATTAAGAACCCAGAATTTAGAACATGGAATGCAGAACACAGAATTTGGAATACAGCATACGGAATACTAAATATAGAATTTAGAATATGGAATGTAGAACACAGAATATTGAATATATAAGAAAGAATACTGAATATAGAGTTTAGAATATAGAATGTAGAACACAGAATATAGAATGTAGAATACATAATATAGAATCCAAAATAAAGAACATTCTATGCAGAACACAGAATTTAGAATATAGATTACATAATACTGAATATAGAATTTAGAATATAAAATGTAGAACACAGAATTTATAATATAGAATACAGAAAGCTGAATATAGTATTTAGAATATAGAATGTAGAACACAGAATATAGAATATAGAATTTAGATTATAGAACCCAGAATTTAAACATGGAATGCAGAACACAGAATTAAGAATATAGCATACCGAATACTTAAAATATAATTTACAATATATAATGTAGAACACAGAATATTGAATATAGAATACCGAATGCAGAATATAGAATACAGAATATAGAATGTAGAAAACAGAATATAGATTATGAAAAAAAGAATACACAAAAGAGAATTTAGAACATGGAATGCAGAACACAGAATTTAGAATATACATTAGAGAATACTGAATATAGAATTTACAACATGGAATGCAGAACACAGAATTTAGATTATAGAATAAAGAATATAGATGCCGGATTATAGAACATGGAATGCAGAACACAGAATTTAGAATATGGAATACTGAATACTGAATATAGAGTTTAGAATATAGAAAATAGAACACAGAATATAGAATATAGAATAGAGAATTTAGAACATGGTATGTAGAGCACAGAATTTAGATTATAGTATACATAATACTGAATATAGAATTTAGAATATAGAATTTAGAACACAAAATTTAGAAAATAGAATACAGAATACTGAATACAGAATTTAGGACATGGAATGCAGAACACAGAATTTAGAATATAGAATACAGAATACTGAATATAGAATTTAGAACATGGAATGCATAACACAGAATTTAGAATATAGAATACAGAATACTGAATATAGAGTTAAAATATAGAATGTAGAACCCAGAATATAGAATACAGAATGGAGAATATAGTACCCAGAATTTCGAAAATGGAATGCAGAAAACAGAATATAGTTTATAGAATACATAATACTGAATACAGAATTTAGAATAGAATGTAGAACACAAAATTTAGAATATAGAATACAGAATGCTGAATATAGAATTTAGAATATAGAATGTAGAACACACAATATAGAAAATAGAAAAGAGAATATAGAACCCAGAATTTAGAACATGGAATGCAGAACACAGAATTTAGATTATAGAATACAGAATACTTAATAAACAATTAAAAAATTGAATGTAGACCGTAGAATGTAGAATATAAAACACATAAAACTGAATACATAATTTAGAAAATAGAATGTAGAAAACAGAATAAAAAATATAGCTTAGAGTATATTGAAGCCAGATTTTGGAACATGGAAATCACAACTCAGTATTTAGAATATAGAATACATAATACTGAATATACAATTTAGAATATAGAATGTAGAACCCAGAACTTAGAATATATAATACAGAATACTGAATATCGAATTTAGAATATAGAATGTAGAACACAGAATATAGAATGTAGAATACAGAAAGCTGAATATAGTATTTAGAATATAGAATGTAGAACACAGATGTAGAATATAGAATATAGATAATAGAACCCAGAATTTAGAACATGGAATGCATAACACAGAAATTAGAATATATAATGCAGTATAATGATCATACAACTTAGAACATAGAATGCAGAACACAGAATTTAGAATATGGAATACAGAATACTGAATATAGGATTGAGAACATGGAGTGAAAAACACAGAATTTAGAATATAGAATAGAGAATACTGAATATTGTATTTAGAATATAGAAAGTAGATCACAGAATATAGAATATAGAATAGAGAATTTTGAATATGGAATGCAGAACACAAAATTTAGAATATAGAATACAGAATACTGAATATAGAATTTGGAATATAGAAGGTAGAACACAGAATATATAATGTAGAATACGGAATGCAGAATATAGAATACAGAATATAGAATTTAGAACACAGAATATAAAATATGGAAAACAGAATATAGAATCCAGAATTTAGAACATGGAATGCAGAGCACAGAATTTAGAATATAGTATAGAGATTACCGAATATAGAATTTAGCATATAGAATGTAGAACACAGAATTTAGAATATAGAATACAGAATACTGAATAAATAACTTAGAATATAGAATTTAGAACACAGAATATAGAATATAGAATACGGAATGCAAAATATAGATTGTAGAATATAAAATGAAGTACGCAAAATATAGGATATAGAATAGAGAATATAGAAGCCAGAATTTAGAACATGGGATGCGGAACACAGAATTTCGAATATAAGTACGGAATACTGAATGTAGGATTTTGAATATAGAACGCAGAACACAGGATATATAATAGAGTATACACAACCCAGAATTTTAAACGTGGAATCCAGAACACAGAATTTACAATATAGAATACTGAATAAAGAATTTTGAATATAGAAAGTAGAACACAAAATAAAGAATATAGAATACGGAATGCAGAATATAGAATGTAGAATCTAGCTTGAAGTATACGAAATATAGAATATAGAAAAGAGAATATACAACACAGAATTTAGAACATGGAATGCAGTACATAGAATTTAGAATATAGAATAGAGAATACTGAATATAAAATTTAGAATATAGTTTAGAGATTACTGAATATAGAATTTAGTATATAGAATGTAGAACACAGAATTTAGAATATAGAATACAGAATACTGAATAAATAAATTAGAATATAGAATGTAGAACACAGAATATAGAATATAGAATACGGAAGGCAAAATATAGATTGTAGAATATACAATGAAGTACGCAAAATATAGAATATAGAATAGAGAATATAGAAGCCAGAATTTAGAACATGGAATGCAGAACACAGAATTTCGAAAATAAATACGGAATACTGAATGTAGGATTTTGAATATAGAATGCAGGACACAGGATATATAATAGAGTATACAGAACACAGAATATAAAACATGGAATCCGGAACACAGAATTTATTATATAGAATACAGAATACTGAATATAGGATTTAGAATATAGAATGTAGAACACAGAATAAAGAATATAGAAAACGGAATGCAGAATATATAATGTAGAATACAAAATATAGAATATAGAATAGAGAATATACAATACAGAATTTAGAACATGAAATACAGAACATAGAATTTAGTATATAGAATTCTGAATACTGAATATAGAATTTAGAATATAGAATGTTGAACACAGTATAAAAAATATAGAATACTGAATGCAGAATATAGAATTTAGAATATACAATGTAGAACACAGAATATAAATTATAGAAAAGAGAATATAAAACCCAGAATTTACAACATGGTATGCAAAACACAGAATTTAGTCTATAGTATACAGAATACTTAATAAACAAATGAAAAAATTGAATGTAGAACATAGATTATAGAATATATAATACATAATACTGAATATATAATTTAGAATATACAATGCAAAAAACAGAATAAAAATTATATCTAAAAGTATATTTAAACCAGATTTTGGAACATGGAATTCAGAACTCAGATTTTAGAATATAGAATACAGAAAACTGAATATACAATTTAGAATATAGAATGTAAAACACAGAATTTAGAATATAGAATAAATAATACTGAATATAAAATTTAGAGTATACAATGTAGAACACAGAATATAGAATGTAGAATAGAGAATTTAGAATCCAGATATAAGAACATGGAATTCTGAACACAGAATTTAGAATATAGAATACAGAATACTGAATAAAGAATTTAGAATATTGAAATTAGAACAGAGAATATAGAATAGAGAATAGAGAATTTAGAACATGGAATGCAGAACACAGAATTTAGAATATAGCATACGAAACACTGAATATAGAATTTAGAATATAGAATGTAGAACACAGAATATTGAATATAGAATACGGAATGCAGAATAGAGAATACAGTATATAGAATGCTGAAAACAGATTATAGAATACGGAAAAAAGAATACAGAAAAAGAATTTAGAACATGAAATGCCGAACACAATATTTAGTATATAGAATACAGAATAGTGCATATAGAATTTAGAATGTGGAATGTAAAACACGGAAAAGAGAATATAGAATACCTAATACAGAATATAGATTGTAGAATATAGAATGAAATACACAAAATTTAGAATATAGAATAGAGAATATAGAAACCAGAATTTAGAACATGGAATTCATAACACCGAAATTAGAATATAGAATACAGAATACTGAATATAGAATTTAGAATATAGAATGCAGAACACAGAATATAGAATGTAGAATACAGAATATAGAATCCAGTATATAGAACATGCTATGCAGAACACAGAAGTTAGAATATAGAATACGGAATACTGAATATAGAATTTAGAATATAGAAAGCAGAACACAGAATTTTGAATATAGAATACGGAATGCAGAATATAGAATGTAGAAAACAGAATATAGAATATGGAAAAAATAATACAGAAAACAGAATTTAGAACAAGGATTGCAGAACACAGTAATTAGTAGAGTGCATATAGAATAGTGCATATAGAATTTAGAATATGGAATGTAGAACACAGTATAAAGAATATAGAATTCAGAATGCAGAATATAGAAAGTTGAATATAAAATGAAGAAGACAAAATATAGAATAGAAAATATAGAAGACAGAATTTAGAACATGGAATGCAGAACACAAAATATACACTATAGAAAACTGAATACTGAAGATAGAATTTAGAATATAGAATTTAGAACACATATAAAGAATATAGAATACGGAATGCAGAATATAGAATGTAGAGCATAGAATGAAGAACACAAAATATAGAATACAGAATAGAGAATATAGAAGACAGAATTTAGAACAAGGAATGCAGAAGACAGAATTTAGAATATAGAATACAGAATAATGAATATAGAATATATAATATAGAATGTAGAACACAGAAAATAGAACATAGAATACGGAATGCAGAATATAAAATTTAGAATATAGAATGAATAACACAAAATATAGACTATACAATACAGAATATAGAACCCAGAATTTAGAACATTGAATGCAGAACATAGTATCTAGAATATACATTATAGAATACTGTATATAGAATTTAGAATATAGAATGAAGAACACAGAATATAGAATTTGAATACGGAATTTAAAATAAAGAATACAGAATATAGAATTTAGAACTCAGAGAATAGAAAATGGAAAACAGAATACAGAACCCAGAACTTAGAACGTGGAATGCAGAACACAGAATTTAGTACATTGAACGCAGAACACAGTACATAGAATATACAATACAGAATACTAAATATAGAATTTAGAATATACAATGTAGAACACAGAATTTAGAATATGCAATACAGAATACTAAATATAGGATTTAGAATATAGACTATAGAACACTGAATATAGACAATAGAATAGAGAATGAGGAACCCAGAATTTAGTACATGGAATCAGAACCCAGAATTATAATATAGAATACAGAACACAGAATATGGAATTTAGAATATAGAATGTAGAACACAGAATATAGAATATAGAATACAGAGTATAGAAACCAGAATTTAGAACATGGAATGCAGAACACAGAATTAAGAACATTGAATGCAGAACAGAGTATTTAGAATATACATTACAGAACACTGAATATAGAATTTAGAATATACAATGTAGAACATAGAATTTAGAATATGGAATAAAGAATACTGAATATAGAATTTAGAAAATAGAATGTAGAACACAGAATATAGAAAATAGAGTAGAGAATGTAGAACACAGAATTTAGTACATGGAATCAGAACACAGAATTTAGAATATAGAATACAGAACATTGAATATGGAATTTAGAACATAGAACGTAGAACACAGAATATAGAATATAGAATCCACAGTATAGAACCCAGAATTTAGAACAAGGAATGCAGAACACAGAATTTAGAATCTAGAATACAGAACTGAATATAGAATTTATAATATAGCAAGTGTAAAACAGAATTAAGAATGTAGAATACGGAATGCAGAAAATAGTATGCAGAATATAGAATGTAGAACTCAGAATATAGTATATGGAAAACAGAATACAGAACCCAGAATTTAGAACATGGAATGCAGAACTCAGAATTTCGTATATAGAACACAGAATACTGAATATAGAATTTAAAATATACAATGTGGAACACAGATTTTAGAATATAGAATACAGAATACTGAATATAGAATTTAGAACATGGAATGCAGAACACATTATTTAGAATATAGAATACAGAATACTGAATATAGAATTTAGAATATAGAATGTAGAACACAGAATTTATAATATACTATACAGAAAGCTGAATATAGTATTTAGAATATAGAATGTAGAACACAGAATATAAAATATAGAATATAGATTATAGAACCCAAAATTTAGAACATGGAAAGCAGAACACAGAATTTAGAATACAGCATACGGAATACTGAATATAGAATTTAGAATATAGAATGTAGAACACAGAATATTGAATAAATAATAAAGAATACTGAATATACAGTTTACAATATAGAATGCAGAACACAGTATATAGAATGTAGAATACAGAATAAAGAATCCAGAATAAAGAATATGCTATGCAGAACACAGAATTTAGAATATAGATTACATAATACTGAATATAGAATTTAGAATATAGAATGTAGAACACAGAATTTATAACATAGAATACAGAAAACTGAATATAATATTTAGAATATAGAATGTAGAACACAAAATATACAATATAGAATAGAGAATAAAGAAGCCAGAATTTTGAACATTGAATGCAGAACACAGAATTTAGAATATAGAATACAGAATACTGAATATAGAATTTAGAATAAAGAATGTAGAACACAGAATATAGAATATAGAATACGGAATGTAGAATATAGAATACAGAATATAGAATATAGGACACAGAATATAGAATATGGAAAACAAAATACACAACCCAGAATTTAGAACATGGAATGCAGAACACAGAATATAGAATATAGAATACAGAATGCTGAATATAGAATTTAGAATATAGAATATAGAACATGGAATATAGAATATAGAATAAAGAATATTGAACCCAGAATTTTGAACATGGAATACAGAACACAGAATTTAGATTATGGAATACAGAATACTGAATATAGAATTTAGAATATAGAATGTTGAACACAGTATAAAAAATATAGAATACTGAATGCAGAATATAGAATTTAGAATATACAATGTAGAACACAGAATATAAATTATAGAAAAGAGAATATAAAACCCAGAATTTACAACATGGTATGCAAAACACAGAATTTAGACTATAGTATACAGAATACTTAATAAACAAATGAAAAAATTGAATGTAGAACATAGATTATAGAATATATAATACATAATACTGAATATATAATTTAGAATATACAATGTAAAAAACAGAATAAAAATTATATCTAAAAGTATATTTAAGCCAGATTTTGGAACATGGAATTCAGAACTCAGATTTTAGAATATAGAATACAGAAAACTGAATATACAATTTAGAATATAGAATGTAAAACACAGAATTTAGAATATAGAATAAATAATACTGAATATAAAATTTAGAGTATACAATGTAGAACACAGAATATAGAATGTAGAATAGAGAATTTAGAATCCAGATATAAGAACATGGAATTCTGAACACAGAATTTAGAATATAGAATACAGAATACTGAATAAAGAATTTAGAATTTTGAAATTAGAACACAGAATATAGAATAGAGAATAGAGAATTTAGAACATGGAATGCAGAACACAGAATTTAGAATATAGCATACGGAACACTGAATATAGAATTTAGAATATAGAATGTAGAACACAGAATATTGAATATAGAATACGGAATGCAGAATAGAGAATACAGTATATAGAATGCTGAAAACAGATTATAGAATATGGAAAAAAGAATACAGAAAAAGAATTTAGAACATGGAATGCCGAACACAATATTTAGTATATAGAATACAGAATAGTGCATATAGAATTTAGAATGTGGAATGTAAAACACGGAAAAGAGAATATAGAATACCTAATACAGAATATAGATTGTAGAATATAGAATGAAATACACAAAATTTAGAATATAGAATAGAGAATATAGAAACCAGAATTTAGAATATGGAATTCATAACACCGAAATTAGAATATAGAATACAGAATACTGAATATAGAATTTAGAATATAGAATGCAGAACACAGAATATAGAATGTAGAATACAGAATATAGAATCCAGTATATAGAACATGCTATGCAGAACACAGAAGTTAGAATATAGAATACGGAATACTGAATATAGAATTTAGAATATAGAAAGCAGAACACAGAATTTTGAATATAGAATACGGAATGCAGAATATAGAATGTAGAAAACAGAATATAGAATATGGAAAAAATAATACAGAAAACAGAATTTAGAACAAGGATTGCAGAACACAGTAATTAGTAGAGTGCATATAGAATAGTGCATATAGAATTTAGAATATGGAATGTAGAACACAGTATAAAGAATATAGAATTCAGAATGCAGAATATAGAAAGTTGAATATAAAATGAAGAAGACAAAATATAGAATAGAAAATATAGAAGACAGAATTTAGAACATGGAATGCAGAACACAAAATATACACTATAGAAAACTGAATACTGAAGATAGAATTTAGAATATAGAATTTAGAACACATATAAAGAATATAGAATACGGAATGCAGAATATAGAATGTAGAGCATAGAATGAAGAACACAAAATATAGAATACAGAATAGAGAATATAGAAGACAGAATTTAGAACAAGGAATGCAGAAGACAGAATTTAGAATATAGAATACAGAATAATGAATATAGAATATATAATATAGAATGTAGAACACAGAAAATAGAACATAGAATACGGAATGCAGAATATAAAATTTAGAATATAGAATGAATAACACAAAATATAGACTATACAATACAGAATATAGAACCCAGAATTTAGAACATTGAATGCAGAACATAGTATCTAGAATATACATTATAGAATACTGTATATAGAATTTAGAATATAGAATGAAGAACACAGAATATAGAATTTGAATACGGAATTTAAAATAAAGAATACAGAATATAGAATTTAGAACTCAGAGAATAGAAAATGGAAAACAGAATACAGAACCCAGAACTTAGAACGTGGAATGCAGAACACAGAATTTAGTACATTGAACGCAGAACACAGTACTTAGAATATACAATACAGAATACTAAATATAGAATTTAGAATATACAATGTAGAACACAGAATTTAGAATATGCAATACAGAATACTAAATATAGGATTTAGAATATAGAATATAGAACACTGAATATAGACAATAGAATAGAGAATGAGGAACCCAGAATTTAGTACATGGAATCAGAACCCAGAATTATAATATAGAATACAGAACACAGAATATGGAATTTAGAATATAGAATGTAGAACACAGAATATAGAATATAGAATACAGAGTATAGAAACCAGAATTTAGAACATGGAATGCAGAACACAGAATTAAGAACATTGAATGCAGAACAGAGTATTTAGAATATACATTACAGAACACTGAATATAGAATTTAGAATATACAATGTAGAACATAGAATTTAGAATATGGAATAAAGAATACTGAATATAGAATTTAGAAAATAGAATGTAGAACACAGAATATAGAAAATAGAGTAGAGAATGTAGAACACAGAATTTAGTACATGGAATCAGAACACAGAATTTAGAATATAGAATACAGAACATTGAATATGGAATTTAGAACATAGAACGTAGAACACAGAATATAGAATATAGAATCCACAGTATAGAACCCAGAATTTAGAACAAGGAATGCAGAACACAGAATTTAGAATCTAGAATACAGAACTGAATATAGAATTTATAATATAGCAAGTGTAAAACAGAATTAAGAATGTAGAATACGGAATGCAGAAAATAGTATGCAGAATATAGAATGTAGAACTCAGAATATAGTATATGGAAAACAGAATACAGAACCCAGAATTTAGAACATGGAATGCAGAACACAGAATTTCGTATATAGAACACAGAATACTGAATATAGAATTTAAAATATACAATGTGGAACACAGATTTTAGAATATAGAATACAGAATACTGAATATAGAATTTAGAACATGGAATGCAGAACACATTATTTAGAATATAGAATACAGAATACTGAATATAGAATTTAGAATATAGAATGTAGAACACAGAATTTATAATATACTATACAGAAAGCTGAATATAGTATTTAGAATATAGAATGTAGAACACAGAATATAAAATACAGAATATAGATTATAGAACCCAAAATTTAGAACATGGAAAGCAGAACACAGAATTTAGAATACAGCATACGGAATACTGAATATAGAATTTAGAATATAGAATGTAGAACACAGAATATTGAATAAATAATAAAGAATACTGAATATACAGTTTACAATATAGAATGCAGAACACAGTATATAGAATGTAGAATACAGAATAAAGAATCCAGAATAAAGAATATGCTATGCAGAACACAGAATTTAGAATATAGATTACATAATACTGAATATAGAATTTAGAATATAGAATGTAGAACACAGAATTTATAACATAGAATACAGAAAACTGAATATAATATTTAGAATATAGAATGTAGAACACAAAATATACAATATAGAATAGAGAATAAAGAAGCCAGAATTTTGAACATTGAATGCAGAACACAGAATTTAGAATATAGAATACAGAATACTGAATATAGAATTTAGAATAAAGAATGTAGAACACAGAATATAGAATATAGAATACGGAATGTAGAATATAGAATACAGAATATAGAATATAGGACACAGAATATAGAATATGGAAAACAAAATACACAACCCAGAATTTAGAACATGGAATGCAGAACACAGAATATAGAATATAGAATACAGAATGCTGAATATAGAATTTAGAATATAGAATATAGAACATGGAATATAGAATATAGAATAAAGAATATTGAACCCAGAATTTTGAACATGGAATACAGAACACAGAATTTAGATTATGGAATACAGAATACTGAATATAGAATTTAGAATATAGAATGTTGAATACAGTATAAAAAATATAGAATACTGAATGCAGAATATAGAATTTAGAATATACAATGTAGAACACAGAATATAAATTATAGAAAAGAGAATATAAAACCCAGAATTTACAACATGGTATGCAAAACACAGAATTTAGACTATAGTATACAGAATACTTAATAAACAAATGAAAAAATTGAATGTAGAACATAGATTATAGAATATATAATACATAATACTGAATATATAATTTAGAATATACAATGTAAAAAACAGAATAAAAATTATATCTAAAAGTATATTTAAGCCAGATTTTGGAACATGGAATTCAGAACTCAGATTTTAGAATATAGAATACAGAAAACTGAATATACAATTTAGAATATAGAATGTAAAACACAGAATTTAGAATATAGAATAAATAATACTGAATATAAAATTTAGAGTATACAATGTAGAACACAGAATATAGAATGTAGAATAGAGAATTTAGAATCCAGATATAAAAACATGGAATTCTGAACACAGAATTTAGAATATAGAATACAGAATACTGAATAAAGAATTTAGAATATTGAAATTAGAACACAGAATATAGAATAGAGAATAGAGAATTTAGAACATGGAATGCAGAACACAGAATTTAGAATATAGCATACGGAACACTGAATATAGAATTTAGAATATAGAATGTAGAACACAGAATATTGAATATAGAATACGGAATGCAGAATAGAGAATACAGTATATAGAATGCTGAAAACAGATTATAGAATATGGAAAAAAGAATACAGAAAAAGAATTTAGAACATGGAATGCCGAACACAATATTTAGTATATAGAATACAGAATAGTGCATATAGAATTTAGAATGTGGAATGTAAAACACGGAAAAGAGAATATAGAATACCTAATACAGAATATAGATTGTAGAATATAGAATGAAATACACAAAATTTAGAATATAGAATAGAGAATATAGAAACCAGAATATAGAATATGGAATTCATAACACCGAAATTAGAATATAGAATACAGAATACTGAATATAGAATTTAGAATATAGAATGCAGAACACAGAATATAGAATGTAGAATACAGAATATAGAATCCAGTATATAGAACATGCTATGCAGAACACAGAAGTTAGAATATAGAATACGGAATACTGAATATAGAATTTAGAATATAGAAAGCAGAACACAGAATTTTGAATATAGAATACGGAATGCAGAATATAGAATGTAGAAAACAGAATATAGAATATGGAAAAAATAATACAGAAAACAGAATTTAGAACAAGGATTGCAGAACACAGTAATTAGTAGAGTGCATATAGAATAGTGCATATAGAATTTAGAATATGGAATGTAGAACACAGTATAAAGAATATAGAATTCAGAATGCAGAATATAGAAAGTTGAATATAAAATGAAGAAGACAAAATATAGAATAGAAAATATAGAAGACAGAATTTAGAACATGGAATGCAGAACACAAAATATACACTATAGAAAACTGAATACTGAAGATAGAATTTAGAATATAGAATTTAGAACACATATAAAGAATATAGAATACGGAATGCAGAATATAGAATGTAGAGCATAGAATGAAGAACACAAAATATAGAATACAGAATAGAGAATATAGAAGACAGAATTTAGAACAAGGAATGCAGAAGACAGAATTTAGAATATAGAATACAGAATAATGAATATAGAATATATAATATAGAATGTAGAACACAGAAAATAGAATATAGAATACGGAATGCAGAATATAAAATTTAGAATATAGAATGAATAACACAAAATATAGACTATACAATACAGAATATAGAACCCAGAATTTAGAACATTGAATGCAGAACATAGTATCTAGAATATACATTATAGAATACTGTATATAGAATTTAGAATATAGAATGAAGAACACAGAATATAGAATTTGAATACGGAATTTAAAATAAAGAATACAGAATATAGAATTTAGAACTCAGAGAATAGAAAATGGAAAACAGAATACAGAATCCAGAACTTAGAACGTGGAATGCAGAACACAGAATTTAGTACATTGAATGCAGAACACAGTACATAGAATATACAATACAGAATACTAAATATAGAATTTAGAATATACAATGTAGAACACAGAATTTAGAATATGCAATACAGAATACTAAATATAGGATTTAGAATATAGACTATAGAACACTGAATATAGACAATAGAATAGAGAATGAGGAACCCAGAATTTAGTACATGGAATCAGAACCCAGAATTATAATATAGAATACAGAACACAGAATATGGAATTTAGAATATAGAATGTAGAACACAGAATATAGAATATAGAATACAGAGTATAGAAACCAGAATTTAGAACATGGAATGCAGAACACAGAATTAAGAACATTGAATGCAGAACAGAGTATTTAGAATATACATTACAGAACACTGAATATAGAATTTAGAATATACAACGTAGAACATAGAATTTAGAATATGGAATAAAGAATACTGAATATAGAATTTAGAAAATAGAATGTAGAACACAGAATATAGAAAATAGATTAGAGAATGTAGAACACAGAATTTAGTACATGGAATCAGAACACAGAATTTAGAATATAGAATACAGAACATTGAATATGGAATTTAGAACATAGAACGTAGAACACAGAATATAGAATATAGAATCCACAGTATAGAACCCAGAATTTAGAACAAGGAATGCAGAACACAGAATTTAGAACCTAGAATACAGAACTGAATATAGAATTTATAATATAGCAAGTATAACACAGAATTAAGAATGTTGAATACGGAATGCAGAAAATAGTATACAGAATATAGAATGTAGGACTCAGAATATAGTATATGGAAAACAGAATACAGAAACCAGAATTTAGATCATGGAATGCAGAACACAGAATATCGTATATAGAACACAGAATACTGAATATAGAATTCAAAATATACAATGCGGAACACAGATTTTAGAATATAGAATACAGAATACTGAATATAGAATTTAGAACATGGAATGCAGAACACATTATTTAGAATATAGAATACAGAATACTGAATATAGAATTTAGAATATAGAATGTAGAACACAGAATTTATAATATACTATACAGAAAGCTGAATATAGTATTTAGAATATAGAATGTAGAACACAGAATATAGAATATAGAATACAGATTATAGAACCCAAAATTTAGAACATGGAAAGCAGAACACAGAATTTAGAATACAGCATACGGAATACTGAATATAGAATTTAGAATATAGAATGTAGAACACAGAATATTGAATAAATAATAAAGAATACTGAATATAGAGTTTAGAATATAGAATGTAGAACACAGAATATAGAATGTAGAATACATAATATAGAATCCAAAATAAAGAACATTCTATGCAGAAGACAGAATTTAGAATATAGATTACATAATACTGAATATAGAATTTAGAATATAGAATGTAGAACACAGAATATAGAATACAGTATACGGAATGCAAAATATAGAATGTAGAATCTAGAATGAAAAACAAACAGTTTAGAATATAGAATAGAGAATATAGAACCCAGAATTTAAAACATGGAATGCAGAACACAGAATTTAGAATATAGAATAGAGAATACTGAATATAGAGTTTAGAATATAGAATGTAGAACACAGAATTTACAATATATAATAAAGGATACTGAATATAGAATTTAGAATATAGAATGCAGAACACAGAATACAGAATATAGAATACAGAATTAAGAATCCAGAATAAAGAACATGCTATGCAGAACATAGAATTTAGAATATAGATTACATAATACTGAATATAGAATTTAGAATATAGAATGTAGAACACAAAATATACAATATATAATATAGAATAAACAAGTCAGAATTTAGAATATTGAATGCAGAACACAGAATTTAGACTATAGAATACAGAATACTGAATATAGAAATTAGAATATAGAATGTAGAACACAGAGTATAGAATATAGAATACGGAATGCAGGATATATAATACGGAATATAGAATATAGGACACAGAATATACAATATGTAAAAGAAAATACACAACCCAGAATTTAGAGCATCAAATGCAGAACACAGAATATAGAATATAGAATACAGAATACTGAATATAGAATTTAGAATATAGAATGAAGAACACAGAATATAGAATTTGAATACGGAATTTAAAATAAAGAATACAGAATATAGAATTTAGAACTCAGAGAATAGAAAATGGAAAACAGAATACAGAACCCAGAATTTAGAACGTGGAATGCAGAACACAGAATTTAGTACATTGAATGCAGAACACAGTACTTAGAATATACAATACAGAATACTAAATATACAATTTAGAATATACAATGTAGAACACAGAATTTAGAATATGCAATACAGAATACTAAATATAGGATTTAGAATATAGAATATAGAACACTGAATATAGACAATAGAATAGAGAATGAGGAACCCAGAATTTAGTACATGGAATCAGAACCCAGAATTATAATATAGAATACAGAACACAGAATATGGAATTTAGAATATAGAATGTAGAACACAGAATATAGAATATAGAATACAGAGTATAGAAACCAGAATTTAGAACATGGAATGCAGAACACAGAATTAAGAACATTGAATGCAGAACAGAGTATTTAGAATATACATTACAGAACACTGAATATAGAATTTAGAATATACAATGTAGAACATAGAATTTAGAATATGGAATAAAGAATACTGAATATAGAATTTAGAAAATAGAATGTAGAACACAGAATATAGAAAATAGAGTAGAGAATGTAGAACACAGAATTTAGTACATGGAATCAGAACACAGAATTTAGAATATAGAATACAGAACATTGAATATGGAATTTAGAACATAGAACGTAGAACACAGAATATAGAATATAGAATCCACAGTATAGAAACCAGAATTTAGAACAAGGAATGCAGAACACAGAATTTAGAATCTAGAATACAGAACTGAATATAGAATTTATAATATAGCAAGTATAACACAGAATTAAGAATGTAGAATACGGAATGCAGAAAATAGTATACAGAATATAGAATATAGAACTCAGAATATAGTATATGGAAAACAGAATACAGAAACCAGAATTTAGATCTTGGAATGCAGAGCACAGAATTTCGTATATAGAACACAGAATACTGAATATAGAATTTAAAATATACAATGCGGAACACAGATTTTAGAATATAGAATACAGAATACTGAATATAGAATTTAGAACATGGAATGCAGAACACATTATTTAGAATATAGAATACAGAATAATGAATATAGAATTTAGAATATAGAATGTAGAACACAGAATTTATAATATACTATACAGAAAGCTGAATATAGTATTTAGAATATAGAATGTAGAACACAGAATATAGAATATAGAATATAGATTATAGAATCCAAAATTTAGAACATGAAAAGCAGAACACAGTATTTAGCATACAGCATACGGAATACTGAATATAGAATTTAGAATATAGAATGTAGAACTCAGAATATTGAATAAATAATAAAGAATACTGAATATAGAGTTTAGAATATAGAATGTAGAACACAGAATATATAATGTAGAATACATAATATAGAATCCAAAATAAAGAACATTCTATGCAGAACACAGAATTTAGAATATAGATTACATAATACTGAATATAGAATTTAGAATATAGAATGTAGAACACAGAATATAGAATACAGTATACGGAATGCAAAATATAGAATGTAGAATCTAGAATGAAAAACAAACAATTTAGAATATAGAATAGAGAATATAGAACACTGAACTTAAAACATGGAATGCAGAACACAGAATTTAGAATATAGAATAGAGAATACTGAATATAGAGTTTAGAATATAGAATGTAGAACACAGAATTAAGAATATATAATAAAGAATACTGAATATAGAATTTAGAATATAGAATGCAGAACACAGAATACAGAATATAGAATACAGAATTAAGAATCCAGAATAAAGAACATGCTATACAGAACACAGAATTTAGAATATAGATTACATAATACTGAATATAGAATTTAGAATATAGAATGTAGAACACAGAATTTATAATATAGAATACAGAAAGCTGAATATACTATTTAGAATATAGAATGTAGAACACAAAATATACAATATATAATATAGGATAAAGAAGTCAGAATTTAGAATATTGAATGCAGAACACAGAATTTAGAATATAGAATACAGAATACTGAATATAGAATTTTGAATATAGAATGTAGAACACAGAGTATAGAATATAGAATACGGAATGCAGGATATAGAATACCGAATATAGAATATAGGACACAGAATTTACAATATGGAAAACAAAATACACAACCCAGAATTTAGAACATCAAATGCAGAACACAGAATATAGAATATAGAATACAGAATACTGAATATAGAATTTAGAATATAGAATGTAAAACCCAGAATTAATAATATAGAATATAGAATGCTGAATATAGGATTTAGAATATAGAATGTAGGACACGGAATATAGAATATAGAATATAGATTATAGAACAAAGTATTTAGAGCATGTAATGTAGAACACAGAATATTGAATATAGAATACGGAATGCAGAATATAGATACAGAATATAGAATGTAGAAAACAGAATATAGATTATGAAAAATAGAATACACAAAAGAGAATTAAGAACATGGAATGCAGAACACAGAATTTAGAATATAGAATAGAGAATACTGAACATAGAAGTAAGAATATAGAATGCAGAACCCAGAATTAAGAATATAGAATACAGAATACTGAATATAGAATTGAGAACATGGAATGAAGAACACAGAATATACAATATAGAATAGAGAATACTAAATGTAGAATTTAGAATATAGAAAGTAGAACACAGAATATATAATATAGAGTAGAAAATTTAGAACATGGAATGCAGAACACAGAATTTAGATTATAGAATACAGAATACTGAATATAGATTATAGAATATTGAATGCAGAACACAGAATTTAGAATATACATTAGTGAATACTGAATATAGAATTTACAACATGGAATGCAGAACACAGAATTTACATTATAGAATAAAGAATATAGATGCCGGATTATAGAACATGGAATGCAGAACACAGAATTTAGAATATGGAATACTGAATACTGAATATAGAATTTAGAATATAGAAAGTAGAACACAGAATATAGAATATAGAATAGAGAATTTAGAACATGGAATGTAGAGCACAGAATTTAGATTATAGAATACATAATACTGAATACAGAATTTAGAATATAGAATTTAGAACACAAAATTTAGAAAATAGAATACAGAATACTGAATAAAGAATTTAGGACATGGAATGCAGAACACAGAATATAGAATATAGAATACAGAATACTGAATATAGAATTTAGAACATGGAATGCATAACACAGAATTTAGAATATAGAATACAGAATACTGAATATAGAGTTAAAATATAGAATGTAGAACCCAGAATATAGAATATAGAATTGAGAATATAGTACCCAGAATTTAGAACATGGAATGCAGAAAACAGAATATAGTTTATAGAATACATAATACTGAATACAGAATTTAGAATAGAATGTAGAACACAAAATTTAGAATATAGAATACAGAATGCTGAATATAGAATTTAAAATATAGAATGTAGAACACAGAATATAGAAAATAGAAAATACAATATAGAACCCAGAATTTAGAACATGGAATGCAGAACACAGAATTTAGATTATAGAATACAGAATACTTAATAAACAATTAAAAAATTGAATGTAGAGCACAGAATGTAGAATATAAAACACGTAAAACTGAATATATAATTTAGAAAATAGAATGTAGAAAACAGAAAAAAATATAGCTTAGAGTATATTGAAGCCAGATTTTGGAACACGGAAATCAGAACTCAGTATTTAGAATATAGAATACAAAATACTGAAGATACAATTTAGAATATAGAATGTAGAACCTAGAATTTAGAATATATAATACAGTATACTGAATATCGAATGTAGAATATAGAAGGTAGAACACAGAATATAGAATGAAGAATACAGAAACCTGAATATAGTATTCAGAATATAGAATGTAGGACTCAGTTATAGAATATAGAATATAGATAATAGAACCCAGAATTTAGAACATGGAATTCATAACACAGAAATTAGAATATATAATGCAGTATAATGATCATAAAACTTAGAACATAGAATGCAGAACACAGAATTTAGAATATCGAATACAGAATACTGAATATAGTATTGAGAACATGGAGTGAAAAACACAGAATTTAGAATATAGAATACAGAATACTGAATATTGTATTTAGAATATAGAAAGTAGAACACAGAAATTATAATATAGAATACAGAAAGCTGAATATAGTATTAAGAATATAGAATGTAGAACACAGAATATAGAATATAGAATTTAGATTATAGAAACCAGAAATTAGAACATGGAATGCAGAACACAGAATTTGGAATATAGCATACAGAATAGTGCCTATAGAATATAGAATATGGAAAGTAGAACACAGAATATAGAATATAGAGTACGGAATACAGAAAATATAATACAGAATATAGAATGTAGAAAACAGAATATACAATATGGAAAAAAGAATACAGAACCCAGATTTTAGAACATGGAATGCAGAATACAGAATTTCGTATATAGAACACAGAATACTGAATATAGAATTTTGAATATGTAATGCAGAACACAGATTTTAGAATATAGAATAGAGAATACTGAATATAGAATTTAGAACATGGAATGCAGAACACATTATTTAGAATATAGAATACAGAATACTGAATATAGAATTTAGAATATAGAATTTAGAACACAGAATTAATAATATAGTATACCGAAAGCTGAATATAGTATTTAGAATATAGAATGTAGAACACAGAATATAGAATATAGAATATAGATTATAGAACCCAAAATTTAGAACATTCAATGCAGAACACAGAATTTAGAATATAGCATACGGAATAATGAATATAGAATTTAGAATATAGAATGTGGAACACAGAATATTGAATATATAATAAAGAATACTGAATATAGAGTTTAGAATATAGAATGTAGAACACAGAATATAGAATTTAGAATACATAATATAGAATCCAAAATAAAGAACATTCTATGCAGAACACAGAATATAGAATATAGATTACATAATACTGAATATAGAATTTAGAATATAGAATGTAGAACACAGAATTTATAATATAGAATACAGAAAGCTGAATATAGTATTAAGAATATAGAATGTAGAACACAGAATATAGAATATAGAATTTAGATTATAGAACCCAGAATTTAGAACATGGAATGCAGAACACAGAATATGGAATATAGCATACAGAATAGTGCCTATAGAATTTAGAATATGGAATGTAGAGCACAGAATATAGAATACAGAATACGGAATACAGAATATATAATACAGAATATAGAATGTAGAAAACAGAATATAGAATATGGAAAACAGAATACAGAACACAGATTTTAGAACATTGAATGCAGAACACAGAATTTCGTATATAGAACACAGAATACTGAATATAGAATTTAAAATATACAATGCGGAACACAGATTTTAGAATATAGAATACAGAATACTGAATATAGAATTTAGAACATGGAATGCAGAACACATTATTTAGAATATAGAATACAGAATACTGAATATAGAATTTAGAATATAGAATGTAGAACACAGAATTTATAATATAGTATACCGAAAGCTGAATATAGTATTTAGAATATAGAATGTAGAACACAGAATATAGAATATAGAATATAGATTATAGAACCCAAAATTTGGAACATGGAATTCAGAACACTGAATATAGAATACAGCATACGGAATACTGAATATAGAATTTAGAATATAGAATGTAGAACACAGAATATTGAATATATAATAAAGAATACTGAATATGGAGTTTAGAATATAGAATGTAGAACACAGAATCTAGAATCTAGAATACATAATATAGAATCAAAAATAAAGAATATTCTATGCAGAACACAGAATTTAGAATATAGATTACATAATACTGAATATAGAATTTGGAATATAGAAGGTAGAACACAGAATATATAATGCAGAATACGGAATGCAGAATATAGAATACAGAATATAAAATTTAGAACACAGAATATAAAATATGGTAAACAGAATATAGAATCCAGGATTTAGAACATGGAATGCAGAACACAGAATTTCGAATAAAAATAAAGAATATTTAATGAAGGATTTTGAATATAGAATGCAGAACACAGGATATATAATAGAGTATACAGAACCCAGAATTTAAAACATGGAATCCGGAACACAGAAATTATAATATAGAATACAGAAAGCTGAATATAGTATTTAGAATATAGAATGTAGAACACAAAATATAGAATATAGAATTTAGATTATACAACCCAGAATTTAGAACATGGAATGCAGAACACAGAATTTGGAATATAGCATACAGTATAGTGCCTATAGAATTTAGAATATGGAATGTAGAACACAGTATATAGAATATAGAATACGGAATGCTGAATATAGAATGTAGAATATAAAATGAAGAACACAAAATATAAAATGTAGAATAGAGTATATAGAAACCAGAATTAAGAACATAGAATTGCAGAACACAGAATTTAGTATATAGAATACAGAATACTGAATATAGAATTTAGAATATAGAATGTAGAACATAGTATAAAGAATATAGAATACATAATGCAGAATATTGAATGTAGAATATAAAATGAAGAACACAGAATATAAAGTATAGAATAGAGTATATAGAATCCAGAATTTAGAAGATAGAATTGCAGAACACTGAATTTAGAATATAGTATACAGAATACTTAATAAACAATTAAATAATTGAATGTAGAACACAGAATATAGAATATAAAATACATAAAACTGAATATATAATTTAGAATATAGAATGTAGAAAACAGAATAAAAAATATAGCTTAGAGAATATTGAAGCCAGACTTTGTAACATGGAAAGCAGAACTCACAATTTCGAATATAGAATACAGAATACTGAATATGCAATGTAGAATATAGAATGTAGAACACAGAATATACAATATAGAATAAAGAATACTGAATATAGAATTTAGAATATAGAATGTAGAACACAGAGTATAGAATATAGAATACGGAAGGCAAAATATAGATTGTAGAATATACAATGAAGTACGCAAAATATAGAATATTGAATAGAGAATATAGAAGCCAGAATTTAGAACATGGAATGCAGAACACAGAATTTCGAATATAAATACAGAATATTGAATGTAGGATTTTGAATATAGAATGCAGAACAAAGGATATATAATAGAGTATACAGAACCCAGAATTTAAAACATGGAATCCGGAACACAGAATTTATAATATAGAATACATAAAGCTGAATATAGTATTTAGAATATAGAATGTAGAACACAGAATATAGAATATAGAATTTAGATTATAGAACCCAGAATTTAGAACATGGAATGCAGAACACAGAATTAGGTATATAACATACAGAATAGTGCCTATAGAATTTAGAATATGGAATGTAGAACACAGAATATAGAATATAGAATACGGAATACAGAATATATAATACAGAATATAGAATGTAGAAAACAGAATATAGAATATGTAAAACAGAATACAGAACACAGATTTTAGAACATGGAATGCAGAATACAGAATTTCATATATAGAACACAGAATACTGAATATAGAATTTAAAATATACAATGCGGAACACAGATTTTAGTATATAGAATACAGAATACTGAATATAGAATTTAGAACATGGAATGCAGAACACATTATTTAGAATATAGAATACAGAATACTGAATATAGAATTTAGAATATAGAATGTAGAACACAGAATTTATAATATAGTATATAGAAAGCTGAATATAGTATTTAGAATATAGAATGTAGAACACAGAATATAGAATATAGAATATAGTTTATAGAACCCAAAATTTAGAACATGGAATGCAGAACACAGAATTTAGAATACAGCATACGGAATACTGAATATAGAATATAGAATATAGAATGTAGAACACAGAATATTGAATATATAATAAAGAATACTGAATATAGAGTTTAGAATATAGAATGTAGAACACAGAATTTATAATGTAGAATACATAATATAGAATCCAAAATAAAGAACATTCTATGCAGAACACAGAATTTAGAATATACATTACATAATACTGAATATAGAATTTAGAATATAGAATGTAGAACACAGAATATATAATATAGAACACAGAAAGCTTAATAAAGTGTTTAGAATATAGAATGTAGAACACAGAATATAGAATTTAGAATTTAGATTATAGAACCCAGAATTTAGAACATGAAATGCAGAACACAGAATTTGGAATATAGCATACAGAATAGTGCCTATAGAATTTAGAATATGGAATGTAGAACACAGAATATAGAATAAAGAATACGGAACACAGAATATATAATACAGAATATAGAATGAGAAAACAGTATATAGAATATGGAAAACAGAATACAGAACCCAGAATTTAGAACATGGAATGCAGAACACAGAATTTGGTATATAGAACACAGAATACTGAATATAGAATTTAGAATATACAATGCGGAACACAGATATTCAATATAGAATACAGAATACTGAATATAGAATATAAAACATGGAATGCAGAACACATAATTTAGAATATTGAATACAGAATAGTGAATATAGGATTTCGAATATAATATGAGGAACACAGAATATAGAATATAGAATAAAGAATATTGAACCCATACTTTAGAACATGAAATGACGAACACAGAATTTACAATATAGAATACAGAATACTGAAGATAGAATTTAGAATATAGAATGTAGAACACCGAATATATAATGTAGAATACGGAATGCAGAATATAGAATACAGAATATAGAATTTAGAACACAGAATATAAAATATGGAAAACAGAATATAGGACCCAGAAGTTAGAACAAGTTATACAGAACACAGAATTTAGAATATACTATACAGATTACTGAATATAGAATTTAGAATATAGAATGTAGATCACAGAATGTAGAATATAGAATACGGAATGCAGAATATAGTATACAGAATATAGGATTTAGAACACAGAATATAGATCATGGAAACTTAACACAGAACACAGAATATAAAACATGGGATGCAGAACACAGAATTTAGATTATAGAATACAGAATACTGAATATAGAATATAGACTATAGAATGCAGAACACAGAATTTAGAATATACATTAGAGAATACTGAATATAGAATTTACAACATGGAATGCAGAACACAGAATTTAGATTATAGAATAAAGAATATAGATGCCGGATTATAGAACATGGAATGCAGAACACAGAATTTAGAATATGGAATACTGAATACAGAATATAGAATTTAGAATATAGAAAGTAGAACACAGGATATAGAGCATAGAATAGAGAATTTAGAACATGGAATGTAGAGCACAGAATTTAGGTTATAGAATACATAATACTGAATATAGAATTTAGAATATAGAATTTAGAACACAAAATTTAGAAAATAGAATACAGAACACTGAATAAAGTATTTAGGACATGGAATGCAGAACACAGAATTTAGAATATAGAATACAGAATACTGAATATAGAATTAAGAACATGGAATGCATAACACAGAATTTAGAATATAGAATACAGAATACTGAATATAGAGTTAAAATATAGAATGTAGAACCCAGAATATAGAATATAGAATTGAGAATATAGTACCCAGAATTTAGAATATGGAATGCAGAAAACAGAATATAGTTTATAGAATACATAATACTGAATACAGAATTTAGAATAGAATGTAGAACACAAAATTTAGAATATAGAATACAGAATGCTGAATATAGAATTTAGAATATAGAATGTAGAACACATAATTTAGAATATTGAATACAGAATACTGAATATAGAATTTCGAATATAATATGAGGAATACAGAATATAGAATATAGAATAAAGAATATTGAACCCATACTTTAGAACATGGAATGACGAACACAGAATTTACAATATAGAATACAGAATACAGAAGATAGAATTTAGAATATAGAATGTAGAACATAGTATAAAGAATATAGAATACGGAATGCAGAATATAGAATGTAGAATATAAAATGAAGAACACAGAATATAAAGTATAGAATAGAGTATATAGAACCAAGAATTTAGAAGATAGAATTGCAGAGCACTGAACTTAGACTATAGTATACAGAATACTAAATAAACAATTAAAAAATTGAATGTAGAACACAGAATGCAGAATATAAAATACATAATACTGAATATATAATTTAGAATATAGAATGTAGAAAACAGAATAAAAAATATAGCTTAGAGAATATTGAAGCCAGACTTTGTAACATGGAAAGCAGAACTCACAATTTCGAATATAGAATACAGAATACTGAATATACAGTTTAGAATATAGAATGTAGAACACAGAATATACAATATAGAATAAAGAATACTGAATATAGAATTTAGAATATAGAATGTAGAACACAGAATATAGAATGCAGAATACAGATTATAGAATACAGAATTAAGAACATGTTATGCAGAACACAGAATTAAGAATATAGTTTATATAATACTGAATATAGGATTTAGAATATAGAATGCAGAACACCGAATTTATTATATTGTATACAGAAATCTGAATTTAGTATTTAGAATATAGAATATAGAACCCAGAATATAGAATATAGATTATAGATTATAGAACCCAGAATTTAGAACATGGAATGCAGACACAGAATAGAATATATCATACGGAATACTGAATATAGAAATTACAATATAGAATGTAGAACACAGAATATAGAATATAGTATACGGAATTCAAAACATAGTATGTAGAAACTGGAATGAAAAACACACAATTTAGAATATAGAATAGAGAATGTAGAACCCAGAATTTAGAACATGGAATCAGAACACAGAATTTAGAATATAGAATAGAGAATACTGAATATAGAGTTTAGAATATAGAATGTAGAACACAGAATTTAGAATATATAATAAAGAATACTGAATATAGAATTTAGAATATAGAATGCAGAACACTGTATATAGAATGTAGAATACAGAATAAAGAATCCAGAATAAAGGACATGCTATGCAGAACACAGAATTTAGAATATAGATTACATAATACTGAATATAGAATTTAGACTATAGAATGTAGAACACAGAATTTATAACATTGAACACAGAAAGCTGAATATAATATTTAGAATATAGAATGTAGAACACAAAATATACAATATAGAATAGAGAATAAAGAAGCCAGGATTTTGAACATTGAATGCAGAACACAGAATTTAGAATATAGAATACAGAATACTGAATATAGAATTTTGAATATAGAATAAAGAACACAGAATATAGAATATAGAATATGGAATGTAGAATATAGAATACAGAATATAGAATATAGGACACAGAATATAGAATATGGAAAACAAAATACACAACCCAGAATTTAGAACATGGAATGAAGAACACAGAATTTAGAATATAGAATACAGAATACTGAATATAGAATTTGGAATATAGAATGTAGAACACAGAATATATAATGTAGAATACGGAATGCAGAATATAGAATACAGAATATAGAATTTAGAACACAGAATATAAAATATGAAAAACAGAATATAGGACCCAGAAGTTAGAACAAGTTATACAGAACACAGAATTTAGAATATACTATACAGATTACTGAATATAGAATTTAGAATATAGAATGTAGATCACAGAATATAGAATATAGATTACGGAATGCAGAATATAGTATAAAGAATATAGGATTTAGAACACAGAATATAGATCATGGAAACTTAACACAGAACACAGAATATAGAACATGGGATGCAGAACACAGAATTTAGTTTATAGAATACAGAATACTGAATATAGAATATAGAATATATAATGCAGAACACAGAATTTAGAATATACATTAGAGAATACTGAATATAGAATTTACAACATGGAATGCAGAACACAGAATTTAGATTATAGAATAAAGAATATAGACGCCGGATTATAGAACATGGAATGCAGAACACAGAATTTAGAATATGGAATACTGAATACTGAATATAGAATTTAGAATATAGAAAGTAGAACACAGAATATAGAATATAGAATAGAGAATTTAGAACATGGAATGTAGAGCACAGAATTTAGGTTATAGAATACATAATACTGAATATAGAATTTAGAATATAGAATTTAGAACACAAAATTTAGAAAATAGAATACAGAATACTGAATAAAGTATTTAGGACATGGAATGCAGAACACAGAATTTAGAATATAGAATACAGAATACTGAATATAGAGTTAAAATATAGAATGTAGAACCCAGAATATAGAATATAGAATTGAGAATATAGTACCCAGAATTTAGAACATGGAATGCAGAAAACAGAATATAGTTTATAGAATACATAATACTGAATACAGAATTTAGAATAGAATGTAGAACACAAAATTTAGAATATAGAATACAGAATGCTGAATATAGAATTTAGAATATAGAATGTAGAACACAGAATATAGAAAATAGAAAAGAGAATATAGAACCCAGAATTTAGAACATGGAAAGCAGAACACAGAATTTAGATTATAGAATACTGAATACTTAATAAACAATTAAAAAATTGAATATAGATCACAGAATATAGAATATAAAACACATAAAACTGAATATATAGTTTAGAAAATAGAATGTAGAAAACAGAATAAAAAATATAGCTTAGAGAATATTGAAGCCAGATTTTGGAACATGGAAATCAGAACTCAGTATTTAGAATATAGAATATATAATACTGAATATACAATTTAGAATATAGAATGTAGAACCCAGAATTTAGAATATATAATACAGAATACTGAATATCGAATTTAGAATATAGAATTTAGAACACAGAATATAGAATGTAGAATACAGAAACTGAATATAGTATTTAGAATATAGAATGTAGAACACAGATATAGAATACCGAATATAGATAATAGAAACCAGAATTTAGAACATGGAATGCATAACACAGAAATTAGAATATATAATGCAGTATAATGATCATTGAACTTAGAATATAGAATGCAGAACACAGAATTTAGAATATGGAATACAGAATACTGAATATAGGATTGAGAACATGGAGTGAAAAACACAGAATTTAGAATATAGAATACAGAATACTGAATATTGTATTTAGAATATAGAAAGTAGATCGCAGAATATAGAATATAGAATAGAGAATTTTGAATATGGAATGCAGAACACAAAATTTAGAATATAGAATACAGAATACTGAATATAGAAGGTAGAACACAGAATATATAATGTAGAATACGGAATGCAGGATATAGAATACAGAATATAGAATTTAGAACACAGAATATAACATATGGAAAACAAAATATAGAATCCAGAATTTAGAACATGGAATGCAGGGCACAGAATTTAGAATATAGTATAGAGATTACTGAATATAGAATTTAGAATATAGAATGTAGAACACAGAATTTAGAATATAGAATATAGATTATAGAACACAAAATTTAGAACATGGAATGCAGAACACAGAATTTAGAATACAGCATACGGAATACTGAATATAGAATTTAGAATATAGAATGTAGAACACAGAATATTGAATATATAATAAAGAATACTGAATATAGAGTTTAGAATATAGAATGTAGAACACAGAATATAGAATGTAGAATACATAATATAGAATCCAAAATTAAGGACATTCTATGCAGAACACAGAATTTAGAATATAGATTACATAATACTGAATATAGAATTTTGAATATAGAATGTAGAACACAGAATTTATAATATAGAATACAGAAAGCTGAATATAGTATTTAGAATATAGAATGTAGAACACAGAATGTAGAATATAGAATTTAGATAATGGAACCCAGAATTTAGAACATGGAATGCAGAACACAGAATTTGGAATATAGCATACAGAATAGTGCCTATAGAATTTAGAATATGGAATGTAGAACACGGAATATAGAATATAGAATACGGAATACAGAATATATAATACAGAATATAGAATGTAGAAAACAGAATATAGAATATGTAAAACAGAATACAGAACCCAGAATTTAGAACACGGAATGCAGAACACAGAGTTTCGTATATAGAACACAGAATACTGAATATAGAATTTAAAATATACAATGCGGAACACAGATTTTAGAATATAGAATACAGAATACTGAATATAGAATTTAGAACATGGAATGCAGAACACATTATTTAAAATATAGAATACAGAATACTGAATATAGAATTTAGAATATAGAATGTTGAACACAGTATAAAAAATATAGAATACTGAATGCAGAATATAGAATTTAGAATATACAATGTAGAACACAGAATATAAATTATAGAAAAGAGAATATAAAACCCAGAATTTACAACATGGTATGCAAAACACAGAATTTAGACTATAGTATACAGAATACTTAATAAACAAATGAAAAAATTGAATGTAGAACATAGATTATAGAATATATAATACATAATACTGAATATATAATTTAGAATATACAATGTAAAAAACAGAATAAAAATTATATCTAAAAGTATATTTAAGCCAGATTTTGGAACATGGAATTCAGAACTCAGATTTTAGAATATAGAATACAGAAAACTGAATATACAATTTAGAATATAGAATGTAAAACACAGAATTTAGAATATAGAATAAATAATACTGAATATAAAATTTAGAGTATACAATGTAGAACACAGAATATAGAATGTAGAATAGAGAATTTAGAATCCAGATATAAGAACATGGAATTCTGAACACAGAATTTAGAATATAGAATACAGAATACTGAATAAAGAATTTAGAATATTGAAATTAGAACACAGAATATAGAATAGAGAATAGAGAATTTAGAACATGGAATGCAGAACACAGAATTTAGAATATAGCATACGGAACACTGAATATAGAATTTAGAATATAGAATGTAGAACACAGAATATTGAATATAGAATACGGAATGCAGAATAGAGAATACAGTATATAGAATGCTGAAAACAGATTATAGAATATGGAAAAAAGAATACAGAAAAAGAATTTAGAACATGGAATGCCGAACACAATATTTAGTATATAGAATACAGAATAGTGCATATAGAATTTAGAATGTGGAATGTAAAACACGGAAAAGAGAATATAGAATACCTAATACAGAATATAGATTGTAGAATATAGAATGAAATACACAAAATTTAGAATATAGAATAGAGAATATAGAAACCAGAATTTAGAACATGGAATTCATAACACCGAAATTAGAATATAGAATACAGAATACTGAATATAGAATTTAGAATATAGAATGCAGAACACAGAATATAGAATGTAGAATACAGAATATAGAATCCAGTATATAGAACATGCTATGCAGAACACAGAAGTTAGAATATAGAATACGGAATACTGAATATAGAATTTAGAATATAGAAAGCAGAACACAGAATTTTGAATATAGAATACGGAATGCAGAATATAGAATGTAGAAAACAGAATATAGAATATGGAAAAAATAATACAGAAAACAGAATTTAGAACAAGGATTGCAGAACACAGTAATTAGTAGAGTGCATATAGAATAGTGCATATAGAATTTAGAATATGGAATGTAGAACACAGTATAAAGAATATAGAATTCAGAATGCAGAATATAGAAAGTTGAATATAAAATGAAGAAGACAAAATATAGAATAGAAAATATAGAAGACAGAATTTAGAACATGGAATGCAGAACACAAAATATACACTATAGAAAACTGAATACTGAAGATAGAATTTAGAATATAGAATTTAGAACACATATAAAGAATATAGAATACGGAATGCAGAATATAGAATGTAGAGCATAGAATGAAGAACACAAAATATAGAATACAGAATAGAGAATATAGAAGACAGAATTTAGAACAAGGAATGCAGAAGACAGAATTTAGAATATAGAATACAGAATAATGAATATAGAATATATAATATAGAATGTAGAACACAGAAAATAGAATATAGAATACGGAATACAGAATATAAAATTTAGAATATAGAATGAATAACACAAAATATAGACTATACAATACAGAATATAGAACCCAGAATTTAGAACATTGAATGCAGAACATAGTATCTAGAATATACATTATAGAATACTGTATATAGAATTTAGAATATAGAATGAAGAACACAGAATATAGAATTTGAATACGGAATTTAAAATAAAGAATACAGAATATAGAATTTAGAACTCAGAGAATAGAAAATGGAAAACAGAATACAGAATCCAGAACTTAGAACGTGGAATGCAGAACACAGAATTTAGTACATTGAATGCAGAACACAGTACATAGAATATACAATACAGAATACTAAATATAGAATTTAGAATATACAATGTAGAACACAGAATTTAGAATATGCAATACAGAATACTAAATATAGGATTTAGAATATAGACTATAGAACACTGAATATAGACAATAGAATAGAGAATGAGGAACCCAGAATTTAGTACATGGAATCAGAACCCAGAATTATAATATAGAATACAGAACACAGAATATGGAATTTAGAATATAGAATGTAGAACACAGAATATAGAATATAGAATACAGAGTATAGAAACCAGAATTTAGAACATGGAATGCAGAACACAGAATTAAGAACATTGAATGCAGAACAGAGTATTTAGAATATACATTACAGAACACTGAATATAGAATTTAGAATATACAACGTAGAACATAGAATTTAGAATATGGAATAAAGAATACTGAATATAGAATTTAGAAAATAGAATGTAGAACACAGAATATAGAAAATAGATTAGAGAATGTAGAACACAGAATTTAGTACATGGAATCAGAACACAGAATTTAGAATATAGAATACAGAACATTGAATATGGAATTTAGAACATAGAACGTAGAACACAGAATATAGAATATAGAATCCACAGTATAGAACCCAGAATTTAGAACAAGGAATGCAGAACACAGAATTTAGAACCTAGAATACAGAACTGAATATAGAATTTATAATATAGCAAGTATAACACAGAATTAAGAATGTTGAATACGGAATGCAGAAAATAGTATACAGAATATAGAATGTAGGACTCAGAATATAGTATATGGAAAACAGAATACAGAAACCAGAATTTAGATCATGGAATGCAGAACACAGAATATCGTATATAGAACACAGAATACTGAATATAGAATTCAAAATATACAATGCGGAACACAGATTTTAGAATATAGAATACAGAATACTGAATATAGAATTTAGAACATGGAATGCAGAACACATTATTTAGAATATAGAATACAGAATACTGAATATAGAATTTAGAATATAGAATGTAGAACACAGAATTTATAATATACTATACAGAAAGCTGAATATAGTATTTAGAATATAGAATGTAGAACACAGAATATAGAATATAGAATACAGATTATAGAACCCAAAATTTAGAACATGGAAAGCAGAACACAGAATTTAGAATACAGCATACGGAATACTGAATATAGAATTTAGAATATAGAATGTAGAACACAGAATATTGAATAAATAATAAAGAATACTGAATATAGAGTTTAGAATATAGAATGTAGAACACAGAATATAGAATGTAGAATACATAATATAGAATCCAAAATAAAGAACATTCTATGCAGAAGACAGAATTTAGAATATAGATTACATAATACTGAATATAGAATTTAGAATATAGAATGTAGAACACAGAATATAGAATACAGTATACGGAATGCAAAATATAGAATGTAGAATCTAGAATGAAAAACAAACAGTTTAGAATATAGAATAGAGAATATAGAACCCAGAATTTAAAACATGGAATGCAGAACACAGAATTTAGAATATAGAATAGAGAATACTGAATATAGAGTTTAGAATATAGAATGTAGAACACAGAATTTACAATATATAATAAAGGATACTGAATATAGGATTTAGAATATAGAATGTAGAACACGGAATATAGAATATAGAATATAGAATATAGATTATAGAACACAGTATTTAGAACATGGAATGCAGAACACAGAATTAAGAATATAGCATACCGAATACTTAATATAGAATTTAGAATATATAATGTAGAACACAGAATATTGAATATAGAATACGGAATGTCGAATATAGAATACAGAATATAGAATGTAGAACACAGATTATAGAATATAGAATATAGATTATAGAACCCAAAATTTAGAACATGGAATGCAGAACACAGAATTTAGAATACAGCATACCGAATACTGAATATAGAATTTAGAATATAGAATGTAAAACACAGAATATTGAATATATAATAAAGAATACTGAATATAGAGTTAAGAATATACAATATAGAACACAGAATATAGAATGTAGAATACATGATAAAGAATCCAAAATAAAGAATATTCTATGCAGAACACAGAATTTAGAATATAGATTACATAATACTCAATAAAGAATTTAGAATATATAATGTAGAACACAGAAATTATAATATAGAATACAGAAAGCTGAATATAGTATTTAGAATATAGAATGTAGAACACAGAATATAGAATATAGAATTTAAATTATAGAACCCAGAGTTTAGAACATGGAATGCAGAACACAGAATTTGGAATATAGCATACAGAATAGTGCCTATAGAATTTAGAATATGGAATGTAGAACACAGAATATAGAATATAGAATACGGAACACAGAATACATAATACAGAATATAGAATGAGAAAACAGTATATAGAATATGGAAAACAGAATACAGAACCCAGAATTTAGAACATGACATGCAGAACACAGAATTTGGTATATAGAACACAGAATACTGAATATAGAATTTAGAATATACAATGCGGAACACAGATTTTAGAATATAGAATACAGAATACTGAATATAGAATTTAGAACATGAAATGCAGAACACATTATATAGAATATAGAATACAGAATACTGAATATAGAATTTAGAATATAGTATGAGGAACACAGTATATAGAATATAGAATAAAGAATACTGAACCCATACTTTAGAACATGGAATGCAGAACACAGAATTTACAATATAGAATACAGAATACTGAAGATAGAATTTAGAATATACAATGTAGGACATAGTATAAAGAATATAGAATACGGAATGCAGAATATAGAATGTAGAATATAAAATGAAGAACACAAAATATAAAATATAGAATAGAGTATATAGAACCCAGAATTTAGAACATAGAATTGCAGAACACTGAATTTAGAATATAGTATACAGAATACTTAAAAAACAATTAAATAATTGAATGTAGAACACAGAATATAGAATATAAAATACATAAAACTGAATATAAAATTTAGAATATAGAATGTAGAAAGCAGAATAAAAAATATAGCTTAGAGAATATTGAAGCCAGACTTTGTAACATGGAAAGCAGAACTCACAACTTCGAATATAGAATACAGAATACTGAATATACAATTGAGAATATAGAATGTAGAACACAGAATATACAATATAGAATAAAGAATACTGAATATAGAATTTAGAATATAGAATGTAGAACACAGAATATAGAATGTAGAATACAGATTATAGAATCCAGAATAAAGAACATGTTATGCAGAACACAGAACTAAGAATATATATTATATAATACTGAATATAGGATTTAGAATATAGAATGCAGAACACAGAATTTATAATATTGTATACAGAAATCTAAATTTAGTATTTAGAATATAGAATATAGAACACAGAATATAGAATATAGATTATAGATTACAAAACCCAGAATTTAGAACATGGAATGCAGAACACAGAATAGAATATAGCATACGGAATACTGAATATAGAATTTACAATATAGAATGTAGAACACAGAATATAGAATATAGTATACGGAATTCAAAATATAGTATGTAGAAACTAGAATGAAAAACACACAATTTAGAATATAGAATAGAGAATGTAGAACCCAGAATTTAGAACATGGAATGCAGAACACAGAGTTTAGAATATAGAATAGAGAATTCTAAATAAAGAGTTAAGAATATAGAATGTAGAACACAGAATTTAGAATATATAATAAAGAATACTGAATATAGAATTTAGAATCTAGAATGCAGAACACAGTATATAGAATGTAGAATACAGAATAAAGAATCCAGAATAAAGAACATGCAATTCAGAACACAGAATTTAGAAAATAGATTACATAATACTGAATATAGAATTTAGAATATAGAATGTAGAACACAGATTTTATAACATTGAATACAGAAACCTGAATATAGATTTTAGAATATAGAAATTAGAACACAGAATATAGAATATAGAACACGGAATGTAGAATATAGAATACAGAATATAGAATATAGGACACAGAATATAGAATATGGAAAACAAAATACACAACCCAGAATTTAGAACATGGAATGCAGAACACAGAATATAGAATATAGAATACAGAATGCTGAATATAGAATTTAGAATATAGAATATAGAACAAGGAATATAGAATATAGAATAAAGAATATTGAACCCAGAATTTTGAACATGGAATGCAGAACACAGAATTTAGAATATGGAATACAGAATACTGAATATAGAATTTAGAATATAGAATGTTGAACACAGTATAAAGAATATAGAATACTGAATGCTGAATACAGAATTGAGAATATACAATGTAGAACACAGAATTTAAAATATAGAAAAGAGAAAATAAAACCAAGAATTTAAAACATGGTATGCAAAACACAGAATTTAGAATATAGTATACAGAATACTTAATAAACAATTGAAAAAATTGAATGTAGAACATGGAATATAGAATATAGAATACATAATACTGAATAAATAATTTAGAATATACAATGTAAAAACAGAATAATAATATATCTTAAAGAATATTTAAGCCAGATTTTGGAACATGGAATTCATAACACAAAAATTCGAATATAGAATACAGAAAACTGAATATACAATTTAGAATATAGAATGTAAAACACAGAATTTAGAAAATAGAATAAATTATACTGAATATAATATTTAGAATATACAATATAGAACACAGAATATAGAATGTAGAATAGAGAATTTAGAATCCAGATATAAGAACATGGAATTTTGAACACAGAATTTAGAATATAGAATACATAATACTGAATATAGAATTTAGAATATTGAATTTAGAACCCAGAATTAATAATATAGAATATAGAATGCTGAATATAGCATTTAGAATATAGAATGTAGAAGACAGAATATAGAATATAGAATATAGATTATAGAACACAGTATATAGAACATGCAATGCAGAACACAGAATTAAGAATATTGCATACCGAATACTTAATATAGAATTTAGAATATATAATGTAGAACACAGAATATTGAATATAGAATACGGAATGCAGAATATAGAATACAGAATATAGAATGTAGAAAACAGAATATAGATTATGAAAAAAAGAATACACAAAAGAGAATTTAGAACATGGAATGCACAACACAGAATTTAGAATATAGAATACAGAATACTGAACATAGAATTAAGAATATAGAATGCAGAACACAGAATTAAGAATATAGAATACAGAATACTGAATATAGAATTGAGAACATGGAATGAAGAACACAGAATATACAATATAGAATAGAGAATACTAAATGTAGAATTTAGAATATAGAAAGTAGAACACGGAATATAGAATATAGAGTAGAAAATTTAGAACATGGAATGTAGAACACAGAATTAAAATATAGAATACAGAATACTGAATATAGAATTTGGAATATAGAATATAGAACACAGAATATAGAATGTAGAACACCGAATATATAATGTAGAATACGGAATGCAGAATATAGAATACAGAATATAGAATTTAGAACACAGAATATAATTTATGGAAAAAAGAATATAGGACCCAGAAGTTAGAACAAGTTATACAGAACACAGAATTTAGAATATACTATACAGATTACTGAATATAGAATTAAGAATATAGAATGAAGATCACAGAATATAAAATATAGAATACGGAATGCAGAATATAGTATACAGAATATAGGATTTAGAACACAGAAAATAGATTATGGAAACTTAACACAAAACCCAGAATTTAGAACATGGAATGAAGAACAGAATTTAGATTATAGAATACAGAATACTGAATATAGAATATAGAATATAGAATGCAGAACACAGAATTAAGTATATACATTAGAGAATACTGAATATAGAATTTACAACATGGAATGCAGAACACAGAATTTAGATTATAGAATAAAGAATATAGATGCCGGATTATAGAACATGGAATGCAGAACACAGAATTTAGAATATGGAATACTGAATACTGAATATAGAATTTAGAGTATAGAAAGTAGAACACAGAATATAGAATATAGAAGAGAGAATTTAGAACATGGAATGTAGAGCACAGAATTTAGATTATAGAATACAAAATACTGAATATAGAATATAGAATATAGAATTTAGAACACAAAATTTAGAAAATAGAATACAGAATACTGAATATAGAATTTAGGACATGGAATGCAGTACACAGAATTTAGAATATAGAATACAGAATACTGAATAAATAACTTAGAATATAGAATTTAGAACACAAAATATAGAATATAGAATACGGAATGCAAAATATAGATTGTAGAATATAGAATGAAGTACGCAAAATATAGGATATAGAATAGAGAATATAGAAGACAGTATTTAGGACATGGGATGCGGAACACAGAATTTCGAATATAAATACGGAATACTGAATGTAGGATTTTGAATATAGAATGCAGAACACAGGATATATAATAGAGTATACACAACCCAGAATTTAAAACGTGGAATCCTGAACACAGTATTTAGAATATAGAATACAGAATATAAACATAGAATTTTGAATATAGAATGTAGAACACAGAATAAAGAATATAGAATACGGAATGTAGAATATAGAATGTAGAATATAGATTTAAGAATACGAAATATAGAATAGATAATAGAGAATATACAACACAGAATTTAGAACATAGAACATAGAATTTAGAATATAGAATACAGAATACTGAATATACAATTTAGAATATATTATAGAGATTACTGAATATAGAATTTAGAATATAGAATGTAGAACACAGAATTCAGAATATAGAATACAGAATACTGAATAAATAAATTAGAATATAGAATGTAGAACACAGAATATAGAATATAGAATACGGAAGGTAAAATATAGATTGTAGAAAATACAATGAAGTACGCAAAATATAGAAAATAGAAAAGAGAATATAGAAGCCAGAATTTAGAACATGGAATGCAGAACACAGAATTTCGAATATAAATACAGAATATTGAATGTAGGAATTTGAATATAGAATGCAGAACACAGGATATATAATAGAGTATACAGAACCCAGAATTTAAAACATGGAATACGGAACACAGAATTCAGTATATAGAATACAGAATACTGAATATAGGATTTAGAATATAGAATGTAGAACACAGAAAAAAGAATATAGAAAACGGAATGCAAAATATAGTATGTAGAATATAGAATATAGAACCCAGAATATAGAATATAGAATTGAGAATCTAGAACCCACAATTTATAACATGGAATGCAGAACAGAGAATTTAGATTATAGAATACATAATACTGAATATAGAATTTAGAATATAGAATGTAGAACACAAAATATAGAATATAGAATACAGAATGCTGAATATAGAATTTAGAATATACAATGAAGAACACAGAATATAGAATATAGAAAAGAGAATATAGAACCCAGAATTTACATCATGGAATGCAGAACACTGAATTTAGAATATAGTATAAAGAATGCATAATAAACAATTAAAAAAATTGAATGTAGAACAGAGAATATAGAATATAGTATACATAATACTGAATAAATAATTTAGAATATAGAATGTAGAACACAGTATTTAGAATATACAATACAGAATTCTAAATATAGAATTTAGAATATACAATGTAGAACACAGAATTTAGAATATGCAATACAGAATACTAAATATAGGATTTAGAATATAGAATATAGAACACTGAATAAAGAAAATAGAATAGAGAATGAGGAACCCAGAATTTAGTACATGGAATCAGAACCCAGAATTGTAATATAGAATACAGAACACAGAATATGGAATTTAGAATATAGAATGTAGAACACAGAATATAGAATATAGAATACAGAGTATAGAACCCAGAATTTAGAACATGGAATGCAAAACACAGAATTAAGAACATTGAATGCAGAAAGAGTATTTAGAATATACATTACAGAACACTGAATATAGAATTTAGAATATACAATGTAGAACATAGAATTTAGAATATGGAATAAAGAATACTGAATATAGAATTTAGAATATAGAATGTAGAACAAAGAATGTAGAAAATAGAATAGAGAATTTAGAACACAGAATTTAGTACATGGAATCAGAACACAGAATGTAGAATATAGAATACAGAACACTGAATATGGAATTTAGAATTTAGAACGTAGAACACAGAATATAGAATATAGAATACACAGTATAGAACTCAGAATTTAGAACAAGGAATGCAGAACACAGAATTTAGAATCTAGAATACAGAACTGAATATAGAATTTATAATATAGCAAGTATAACACAGAATTTAGAATGTAGAATACGGAATGCAGAAAATAGTATACAGAAGATAGAATGTAGAACTCAGAATATAGTATATGGAAAACAGAATATAGAACCCAGAATTTAGAACATGGAATGCAGAACACAGAATTTGGAATATACAATACAGAATAGTGCCTATAGAATTTAGAATATGGAATGCAGAACACAGAATACAGAATATAGATTACGGAATACAGAATATATAATACAGAATATAAAATATAGAAAACAGAATATAGAATATGGAAAACAGAATACAGAACCCAGAATTTAGAACATGGAATGCAGAACACAGAATTTCGTATAGAGAACACAGAATACTGAATATAGAATTTAAAATATACAATGCGGAACACAGATTTTAGAATATAGAATACAGAATACTGAATATAGAATATAGAACTTGGAATGCAGAACACATTATTTAGAATATAGAATACAGAATACTGAATATAGAATTTAGAATATAGCATGTAGAACACAGAATTTATACTATAGTATACAGAAAGCTGAATATAGAATTTAGAATATAGAATGTAGAACACAGAATATTGAATATATAATAAAGAATACTGAAAGGAGAGTTTAGAATATAGAATGTAGGACACAGAATATAGAATGTAGAATACATAATATAGAATCCAAAATAAAGAACATTCTATGCAGAACACAGAATTAAGAATATAGAATACATAATACTGAATATAGAATATAGAATATAGAATGTAGAACACAGAATATAGAATATAGAATTTAGATTATAGAACCCAGAATTTAGAACATGGAATGCAGAACACAGAATTTGGAATTTAGCATACAGAATAGTGTATATAGAATTTAGAAAATGGAATGTAGAACACAGAATATACAATATAGAATACGGAACACAGAATATATAATACAGAATATAGAATGAGAAAACAGTATATAGAATATGGAAATCAGAATACAGAACCCAGAATTTAGAACAATGAATGCAGAACACAGAATTTAGTATATAGAACACAGAATAATGAATATAGAATTTAGAATATACAATGCGGAACACAGATTTTAGAATATAGAATACAGAATACTGAATATAGAATTTAGAATATAGTATGAGGAACACAGAATATAAATTATACAATAAAGAATATTGAAGCCATACTTTAGAACATGGAATGCAGAACACAGAATTTACAATATAGAATACAGAATACTGAAGATAGAATTTAGAATATAGAATGTAGAACATACAATAAGATTATAGAATACGGAATGCAGAATATAGAATGTAAAATATAAACTGAAGAACACAAAATATAACATATAGAATAGAGTATATAGAAACAAGAATTTAGAACATAGAATTGCAGAACACTGAATTTATAATATAGAATACAGAATACTTAATAAACAATTACATAATTGAATGTAGAACACAGAATATAGAATATAAAATACATAATACTGAATATATAATTTAGAAAATAGAATGTAGAAAAGAGAATAAAAAATATAGCTTAGAGAATATTGAAGCCAGACTTTGTAACATGGAAAGCAGAACTCACAATTTCGAATATAGAATACAGAATACTGAATATACAATTTAGAATATAGAATGTAGAACACAGAATATACAATATAGAATAAAGAATACTGAATATAGAATTTAGAATATAGAATGTAGAACACAGATTATAGAATGTAGAATACAGATTATAGAATCCAGAATTAAGAACATGTTATGCAGAACACAGAATTAAGAATATAGATTATATAATACTGAATATAGGATTTAGAATATAGAATGAAAACACAGAATTTATAATATTGTATACAGAAATCTGAATTAAGTATATAGAATATAGAGTATAGAACAGAGAATATAGAATATAGATTATAGATTATAGAACCCAGAATTTAGAACATGGAATTCAGAACACAGAATAGAATATAGCATACGGAATACTGAATATACAATTTACAATAAAGAATGTAGAACACAGAATATAGAATATAGTATACGGAATTCAAAATATAGTATGTAGAAACTAGAATGAAAAACACACAATTTAGAATATAGAATAGAGAATGTAGAACACAGAATTTAGAACATGGAATGCAGAACACAGAATTTAGAATATAGAATACAGAGTACTGAATATAGAATTTGGAATATAGAATGTAGAACACAGAATATATAATGTAGAATACGGAATGCAGAATCTAGAATACAGAATATAGAATTTAGAACACAGAATATAAAATATGGAAAACAGAATATAGAATCCAGAATTTAGAACATGGAATGCAGAACACAGAATGTAGAATATAATATAGAGATTACTGAATATAGAATTTAGAATAAAGAATTTAGAACACAGAATTTAGAATATAGAATACAGAATACTGAATAAATAACTTAGAATATAGAATTTAGAACACAGATTATAGAATATAGAATACGGAATGCAAAATATAGATTGTAGAATTTTGAATGAAGTACGCAAAACATAGAATATAGAATAGAGAATATAGTAGCCAGAATTTAGAACATGGGATTCGGAACACAGAATTTCGAATATAAATATGGAATACTGAATGTAGGATTTTGAATATAGAATGCAGAACACAGGATATATAATAGAGTATACAGAACCCAGAGTATAAAACCTGGAATCCAGAACACAGAATTTAGAATATAGAATACAGAATACTGAATATAGAATTTTGAATATAGAATGTAGAACACAGAATAAAGAATATAGAAAACGGAATGCAGAATATAGAATGTAGAAAATAGAATGAAGAATACAAAATATAGAATAGAGAATATACAACACAGAATTTAGAACATGAAATGCAGAACATAGAATTTAGAATATAGAATACAGAATAATGAATATAGAACTTAGAATATAGAATATAGAACACAGAATATAGAATATAGTATACCTAATGCAAAATATAGTATGTTGAATATAGAATGTAGAATCCAGAATATAGAATATAGATTTGAGAATTTAGAAACCACAATTTATAACATGGAATGCAGAAAAGAGAATTTAGATTATAGAATACATAATACTGAATATAGAATTTAGAATATAGAAATTAGAACACAAAATTTAGAATAAAGAATACAGAATGCTGAATATAGAATTTAGAATATACAATGAAGAACACAGAATATAGAATATATTAAAGAGAATATAGAACCCAGAATTTACAGCATGGAATTCCGAACACTGAATTAAGAATATAGTATAAAGAATACATAATAAACCATTAAAAAAACTGAATGTAGAAGAGAGCATATAGAATATAGTATACATAATACTGAATAAATAATTTAGAATATAGAATGTAGAACACAGAAATTAGAATATATAATAAAAAATACTGAATATAGAACTTAGAATATAGAATTTACAACACAGAATATAGAATGTAGAATACAGAATAAAGAATCCAGAATAAAGAACATGCTATGCAGAACACAGAATTTAGAATATAGATTACATAATACTGAATATAGAATTTAGAATATAGAATGTAGAACACAGATTTTATAATATAGAATACAGAAAGCTGAATATAGTATTTAGAATATAGAATGTAGAACACAGATATAGAATATAGAATATAGATTATAGAACCCAGAATTTAGAACATGTAATGCATAACACAGAAATTAGAATATACAGTACAATATACTGATAATATAACTTAGAACATAGACTGCAGAAACCAGACTTTAGAATATGGAATACAGAATACTGAATATTGAATTGAGAACATGGAGTGGAGAACGCATAATTTAGAATATAGAATACAGAATACTGAATATAGAATTTAGAATATAGAAAGTAGAACACAGATTATAGAATATACAATAGAGAAATTTAAACATGGAATGCAGAACACAGAATATAGAATACAGAATACTGAATAAAGAATTTGGTATATAGAAGGTAGAACACAGAATATATAATGTAGAATACGGAATGCAAAATATATATTGTAGAATATAGACTGAAGTACGCAAAATATAGAATAAAGAATAGAGAATATAGAAGCCAGATTTTAGAACATGGGATGCGGAACACAGAATTTTGAATATAAATACGGAATACTGAATGTAGGATTTTGAATACAGAATGCAGAACACAGGATATATAATAGAGTATACAGAACCCAGAATTTAAAACATGGAATCCAGAACACAGAATTTAGAATATAGAATACAGAATACTGAATAAATTAATTAGAATATAGAATGTAGAACACAGAATATAGAATATAGAATACGGAAGGCAAAATATAGATTGTAGAATATACAATGAAGTACGCAAAATATAGAATATAGGATAGAGAATATAGAAGCCAGAATTTAGAACATGGAATGCAGAACACAGAATTTCGAAAATAAATACGGAATACTGAATGTAGGATTTTGAATATAGAATGCAGGACACAGGATATATAATAGAGTATACAGAACCCAGAATTTAAAACGTGGAATCCGGAACACAGAATTTAGTATATAGAATACAGAATACAGAATATAGGATTTAGAATATAGAATGTAGAACACAGAATAAAGAATATAGAAAACGGAATGCAGAATATAGAATGAAGAATACAAAATAGAGAAAAGAGAATAGAGAATATACAACACACAATTTAGAACATGGAATGCAGAACATAGAATTTAGAATATAGAATACTGAATACTGAATATAGAATTTAGAATATTGAATGTAGAACACAGAATATAGAATATAGTATACGGAATGCAAAATATAGTATGTAGAATATAGAATGTAGAACCCAGAATATAGAATATAGAATTGAGAATCTAGAACCCACAATTTATAACATGGAATGCAGAACAGAGAATTTAGATTATAGAATACATAATACTGAATATAGAATTTAGAATATAGAATGTAGAACACAAAATATAGAATATAGAATACAGAATGCTGAATATAGAATTTAGAATATACAATGAAGAACACAGAATATAAAATATAGAAAAGAGAATATAGAACCCAGAATTTACAACATGGAATGTAGAACACTGAATTTAGAATATAGTATAAAGAATGTATAATAAACAATTAAAAAAATTGAATGTAGGACAGAGAATATAGAATATAGTATACATAATACTGAATAAATAATTTAGAATATAGAATGTAGAACACAGTATTTAGAATATACAATACAGAATACTAAATATAGAATTTAGAATATACAATGTAGAACACAGAATTTAGAATATGCAATACAGAATACTAAATATAGGATTTAGAATATAGAATATAGAACACTGAATATAGAAAAAAGCATAGAGAATGAGGAACCCAGAATTTAGTACATGGAAGCAGAACCCAGAATTAGAATATAGAATACAGAACACAGAATATGGAATTTAGAATATAGAATGTAGAACATAGAATATAGAATATAGAATACAGAGTATAGAACCCAGAAATTAGAACATGGAATGCAAAACACAGAATTAAGAACATTGAATGCAGAACAGAGTGTTTAGAATATACATTACAGAACACTGAATATAGAATTTACAATATACAATGTAGAACATAGAATTTAGAATATGGAATAAAGAATACTGAATATAGAATTTAGAATATAGAATGTAGAACACAGAATATAGAAAATAGAATAGAAAACTTAGAACACAGAATTTAGTACATGGAATCAGAACACAGAATGTAGAATATAGAATACAGAACACTGAATATGGAATTTTGAATATAGAACGTAGAACACAGAATATAGAATATAGAATACACAATATAGAACCCAGAATTTAGAATAAGGAATGCAGAACACAGAATTTAGAATCTAGAATACAGAACTGAATATAGAATTTATAATATAGCAAGTATAACACAGAATTTAGAATGTAGAATACGGAATGCAGAAAATAGTATACAGACTATAGAATGTAGAACTCAGAATATAGTATATGGAAAACAGAATAAAGAACCCAGAATTTAGAACATGGAATGCAGAACACAGAATTTGGAATACAGCATACGGAATACTAAATATAGAATTTAGAATATAGAATGTAAAACACAGAATATAGAATGTAGAATACATAATATAGAATCCAAAATATAGAATATTCTATGCAGAACACAGAATTTAGAATATAGATTACATAATACTGAATATAGAATTTAGAATATAGAATGTAGAACACAGAATTTATAATATAGAATACAGAAAGCTGAATATAGTATTTAGAATATAGAATGTAGAACACAGAATATAGAATATAGAATTTAGATTATAGAACCCAGAATTTAAACATGGAATGCAGAACACAGAATTAAGAATATAGCATACCGAATACTTAAAATATAAATTACAATATATAATTTAGAACACAGAATATTGAATATAGAATACCGAAGGCAGAATATAGAATACAGAATATAGAATGTAGAAAACAGAATATAGATTATGAAAAATAGAATACACAAAAGAGAATTTAGAATATGGAATGCAGAACACAGAATTTAGAATATACATTAGAGAATACTGAATATAGAATTTACAACATGGAATGTAGAACACAGAATTTAGATTATAGAATAAAGAATATAGATGCCGGATAATAGAACATGGAATGCAGAACACAGAATTTAGAATATGGAATACTGAATACTGAATATAGAATTAAGAATATAGAAAGTAGAACACAGAATATAGAATATAGAATAGAGAATTTAGAACATGGTATGTAGAGCACAGAATTTAGATTATAGAATACATAATACTGAATATAGAATTTAGAATATAGAATTTAGAACATAAAATTTAGAAAATAGAATACAGAATACTGAATATAGAATTTCGGACATGGAATGCAGAACACAGAATTTAGAATATAGAATACAGAATACTGAATATAGAATTTAGAACATGGAATGCATAACACAGAATTTAGAATATAGAATACAGAATACTGAATATAGAGTTAAAATATTGAATGTAGAACCCAGAATACAGAATATAGAATGGAGAATATAGCACCCAGAATTTCGAAAATGGAATGCAGAAAACAGAATATAGTTTATAGAATACATAATACTGAATAAAGAATTTAGAATAGAATGTAGAACACAAAATTTAGAATATAGAATACAGAATGCTGAATATAGAATTTAGAATATAGAATGTAGAACACAGAATATAGAAAATAGAAAAGAGAATATAGAACCCAGAATTTAGAACATGGAATGCAGAACACAGAATTTAGATTATAGAATACAGAATACTTAATATGCAATTAAAAAATTGAATGTAGAGCATAGAATGTAGAATATAAAACACATAAAACTGAATATATAATTTAGAAAATAGAATGTAGAAAACAGAATAAAAAATATAGCTTAGAGAATATTGAAGCCAGATTTTGGAACATGGAAATCACAACTCAGTATTTAGAATATAGAATACATAATACTGAATATACAATTTAGAATATAGAATGTAGAACCCAGAATTTAGAATATATAATACAGAATACTGAATATCGAATTTAGAATATAGAATGTAGAACACAGAATATAGAATGAAGAATACAGAAAGCTGAATATATTATTTAGAATATAGAATGTAGAACACAGATATAGAATATAGAATATAGATAATAGAAACCAGAATTTAGAACATGGAATGCATAACACAGAAATTAGAATATATAATGCAGTTTAATGATCATAGAAATTAGAACATAGAATGCAGAACACAGAATTTAGAATATGGAATACAGAATACTGAATATAGGATTGAGAACATGGAGTGAAAAACACAGAATATAGAATATAGAATACAGAATACTGAATATTGTATTTAGAATATAGAAAGTAGATCACAGAATATAGAATATAGAATAGAGAAAATTGAATATGGAATGCAGAACACAAAATTTAGCATATAGAATACAGAATACTGAATATAGAATTTGGAATATAGAAGGTAGAACACAGAATATATAATGTAGAATACGGAATGCAGAATATAGAATACAGAATATAGAATTTAGAACACAGAATATAAAATACGGAAAACAGAATATAGAATCCAGAATTTAGAACATGGAATGCAGAGCACAGAATTTAGAATATAGTATAGAGATTACTGAATATAGAATTTAGAATATAGAATGTAGAACACAGAATATAGAATATAAAATACGGAATGCAGAATATAGAATGTAGAAAATAGATTGAAGAATACGAAATATAGAATATAGAATAGAGAATATACAACACAGAATTTAGAACATGGAATGCAGAACAAAGAATTTAGAATATAGAATACAGAATACTGAATATAAAATTTTGAATATAGTATAGAGATTACTGAATATAGAATTTAGAATATAGAATGTAGAACACAGAATATAGAATATAGAATACGGAAGGCAAAATATAGATTGTAGAATATACAATGAAGTACGCAAAATATAGAATATACAATAGAGAATATACAAGCCAGAATTTAGATCATGGAATAGAGAACACAGAATTTCGAATATAAATACAGAATATTGAATGTAGGATTTTGAATAAAGAATGCAGAACAGAGGATATATAATAGAGTATACAGAACCCAGAATTTAGAACATGGAATGCAGAACATAGAATTTAGTATATAGAATACTGAATACTGAATATAGAATTTAGAATATTGAATGTAGAACACAGAATATAGAATATAGTATACGGAATGCAAAATATAGTATGTAGAATATAGAATGTAGAACCCAGAATATAGAATATAGATTTGAGAATCTAGAACCCAGAATTTATAACATGGAATGCAGAACAGAGAATTTAGATTATAGAATACATAATACTGAATATAGAATTTAGAAAATAGAATGTAGAACACAAAATACAGAATATGGAATACAGAATACTGAATATAGAATTTAGAATATACAATGAAGAACACAGAATATAGAACATAGAAAAGAGAATATAAAACCCAGAATTTACAACATGGAATGCAGGACACTGAATTTAGAATAAAGTATAAAGAATGCATAATAAACAATTAAAAAAATTGAATGGAGAACAGAGAATATACAATATAGTATACAAAATACTGAATAAATAATTTAGAATATAGAATGTAGAACACAGTATTTAGAATATACAATACAGAATACTAAATATAGAATTTAGAATATACAATGTAGAACACAGAATTTAGAATATGCAATACAGAATACTAAATATAGGATATAGAATATAGAATATAGAACACTGAATATAGGAAATAGAATAGAGAATGAGGAACCCAGAATTTAGTACATGGAATCAGAGCCCAGAATTATAATATAGAGTACAGAACACATAATATGGAATTTAGAATATAGAATGTAGAACACAGAATATAGAATATAGAATACGGAATACAGAATATATAATAAAGAATATAGAATGTAGAAAACAAAATATAGAATACGGAAAACAGAATACAGAACACAGATTTTAGAACATGGAATGCAGAATACAGAATTATGTATATAGAACACAGAATACTGAATATAGAATTTAAAATATACAATGCGGAACACAGATTTTAGAATATAGAATACAGAATACTGAATATAGAATTTAGAACATGGAATGCAGAACACATTATTTAGAATATAGAATACAGAATACTGAATATAGAATTTAGAATATAGAATGTAGAACACAGAATTTATAATATAGTATACAGAAAGCTGAATATAGTATTTAGAATATAGAATGTAGAACACAGAATATAGAATATAGAATATAGATTATAGAACCCAAAATTTAGAACATGGAATTCAGAAAACAGAATTTAGAATACAGCATATGGAATACTGAATATATAATTTAGAATATAGAATGTAGAACACAGAATATTGAATATATAATAAAGAAAACTGAATATAGAGTTTAGAATATAGAATATAGAACACAGAATATAGAATGTGGAATACATAATATAGAATACAAAATAAAGAACATTCTTTGCAGAACACAGAATTTAGAATATAGATTACATAACACTGAATATAGAATTTAGAATATAGAATGTAGAACACAGAATTTATAATATAGAATACAGAAATCTGAATATAGTATTTAGAATATAGTATGTAGAACACAGAATATAGAATATAGAATTTAAATTATAGAACCCAGAATTGAGAACATGGAATGCAGAACACAGAATTTGGAATATAGCATACAGAATAGTGCCTATAGACATTAGAATATGGAATGTAGAACACAGAATATAGAATATAGTATACGGAATACCGAATATATAATACAGAATATAGAATGTAGAAAACAGAATATAGAATATGGAAAACAGAATACAGAAACCAGAATTTAGAACATGGAATGCAGAACACAGAATTTCGTATATTGAACAGGGAATACTGAATATATAATTTCGAATATACAATGCGGAACACAGATTTTAGAATACAGAATACAGAATACTGAATATAGAATTTAGAACAAGGAATGCAGAACACATTATTTAGAATATAGAATACAGAATACTGAATATAGAATTTAGAATATATTATGAGGAACACAGAATACAGAATATAGAATAAAGAATATTGAACCCATACTTTAGAAGATGGAATGCAGAACACAGAATTTACAATATTGAATACAGAATACTGAAGATAGAATTTAGAATATAGAATGTAGAACATAGTATAAAGAATATAGAATACGGAATGCGGAAAATAGAATGTAGAATATAAAATGAAGAACACAAAATATAAAATATAGAATAGAGTATATAGAACCCAGAATTTAGAACATAGAATTGCAGAACACTGAATTTTGAATATAGTATACAGAATACTTAATAAAAAATTAAATAATTGAATGTAGAACACAGAATTTAGAATATAGATTACATAATACTGAATATAGAATTTAGAATATAGAATGTAGAACACAGAATTTATAACATAGAATACAGAAAGCTGAATATAATATTTAGAATATAGAATGTAGAACACAAAATATACAATATAGATTAGAGAATAAAGAAGCCAGAATTTTGAACATTGAATGCAGAACACAGAATTTAGAATATAGAATGCAAAATACTGAATATAGAATTTAGAATATAGAATGTAGAACGCAGAATATAGAAAATAGAATACGGAATGTACAATATAGTATACAGAATATAGAATATAGGACACAGAATATAGAATATGGAAAACAAAATACACAACCCAGAATTTAGAACATGGAATGCAGAACACAGAATATAGAATTTAGAATACAGAATGCTGAATATAGAATATAGAATATAGAATATAGAACATGGAATATAGAATATAGAATAAAGAATATTGAACCCAGAATTTTGAACATGTAATGCAGAACACAGAATTTAGAATATGGAATACAGAATACTGAATATAGAATTTAGAATATAGAATGTTGAACACAGTATAAAGAATATAGAATATTGAATGCAGAATATAGAATTTAGAATATACAATGTAGAACACAGAATATAAAATATAGAAAAGAGAATATAAAACCCAGAATTTACAACCTGGTATGCAAAACACAGAATTTAGAATACAGTATACAGAATACTTAATAAACAAATGAAAAAATTGAATGTAGAACATAGAATAAAGGATATAGAATACATAATACTGAATATATAATTTAGAATATACACTGTAAAAAACAGAATAAAAAATATATCTTAAAGAATATTTAAGCCAGATTTTGGAACATGGAATTCAGAACTCAGAATTTCGAATGTAGAATACAGAAAACTGAATATACAATATAGAATATAGAATGTAAAACACAGAATATAGAATATAGAATAAATAATACTGAATATAATATTTAGAATATACAATGTAGAACACAGAATATAGAATGTAGAATAGAGAATTTAGAATCCAGATATAAGAACATGGAATTCTGAACACAGAATTTAGAATATAGAATACATAACACTGAATATAGAATGTAGAATGTAAAACCCAGAATTAATTATATAGAATATAGAATGCTGAATATAGGATTAAGAAAATAGAATGTAGAACACGGAATATAGAATATAGAATATAGATCATAGAACACAGTATTTAGAACATGGAATGCAGAACACAGAATTAAGAATTTAGCATACCGAATAGTTAATATAGAATTTAGAATATATAGTGTAGAACACAGAATATTGAATATAGAATACGGAATGCAGAATATAGAATACAGAATATAGAATGTAGAAATCAGAATATAGATTATGAAAAAAAGAATACACAAAAGAGAATTTAGAACATGGAATGCAGAACACTGAATTTAGAATATAGAATAGAGAATACTGAACATAGAATTAAGAATATAGAATGCAGAACACAGAATTAAGAATATAGAATACAGAATACTGAAAATAGAATTGAGAACATGGAATGAAGAACACAGAATATACAATATAGAATAGAGAATACTAAATGTAGAATTTAGAATATAGAAAGAAGAACACAGAATATAGAATATAGAGTAGAAAATTTAGAAAATGGAATGCAGAACACAGAATTTAGAATATAGAACACAGAATACTGAATATAGAATTTGGAATATAGAATGTAGAACACAGAGTATATAATGTAGAATATGGAATGCAGAAGATAGAATACAGAATATAGAACTTAGAACACAGAATATAAAATATGGAAAACAGAATATAGGACCCAGAAGTTAGAACAAGTTTTACAGAACACAGAATTTAGAATATACTATACCGATTACTGAATATAGAATTTAGAATATAGAATGTAGATCACAGAATATAGAATATAGATTACGGAATGCAGAATATAGTATACAGAATATAGGATAAAGAACACAGAATATAGATTATGGAAACTTAACACAGAACCCAGAATATAGAACATGGGATGCAGAACACAGAATTTAGATTATAGAATACAGAATACTTAATATAGAATATAGAATGCAGAACACAGAATTTAGAATATACATTAGAGAATACTGAATATAGAATTTACAACATGGAATGCAGAACACAGAATTTAGATTATAGAATAAAGAATATAGATGCCGGATTATAGAACATGGAATGCAGAACACAGAATTTAGAATATGGAATACTGAATACTGAATATAGAATTTAGAATATAGAAAGTAGAACACAGAATATAGAATATAGAATAGAGAATTTAGAACATGGAATGTAGAGCATAGAATTTAGATTATAGAATACATAATACTGAATATAGAATTTAGAATATAGAATTTAGAACACAAAATTTAGAAAATAGAATACAGAATACTGAATATAGAATATAGGACATGGAATTCAGAACACAGAATTTAGAATATACAATACAGAATACTGAATATAGAATTTAGAACATGGAATGCATAAAACAGAATTTAGAATATAGAATACAGAATACTGAATATAGAGTTAAAATATAGAATGTAAAACCCAGAATATAGAATATAGAATTGAGAATATAGTACCCAGAATTTAGAACATGGAATGCAGAAAACAGAATATAGTTTATAGAATACATAACACTGAATACAGAATTTAGAATAGAATGTAGAACACAAAATTTAGAATATAGAATACAGAATGCTGAATATAGAATTTAGAATATAGAATGTAAAACACAGAATATAGAAAATAGAAAAGAGAATATAAAACACAGAATTTAGAACATGGAATGCAGAACACAGAATGTAGATTATACAATACAGAATACTTAATAAACAATTAAAAAATTGAATGTAGGGCACAGAATGTAGAATATAAAACACATAAAACTGAATATATAATTTAGAAAATAGAATGTAGAAAACAGAATAAAAAATATAGCTTAGAGAATATTGAAGATAGATTTTGGAACATGAAAATCAGAACTCAGTATTTAGAATATAGAATACATAATACTGAATATACAATTTAGAATATAGAATGTAGAACGCAGAATTTAGAATATATAATACAGAATACTGAATATCGAATTTAGAATATAGAATGTAGAACACAGAATATAGAATGTAGAATACAGAAAGCTAAATATAGTATTTAGAATATAGAATGTAGAACACAGATATAGAATATAGAATATAGATAATAGAACCCAGAATTTTGAACATGGAATGCATAACACAGAAATTAGGATATATAATGCAGTATAATGATCATAGAACTTAGAACATAGAATGCAGAACACAGAATTTAGAATATGGAATACAGAATACTGAATATAGGATTGAGAACATGGAGTGAAAAACACAGAATATAGAATATAGAATACAGAATACTGAATACTGTATTTAGAATATAGTAAGTAGATCACAAAATATAGAATATAGAATACAGAAATTTGAATATGGAATGCAGAACACAAAATTTAGTATATAGAATACAGAATACTAAATATAGAAGTTAGAACACAGAATATATAATGTAGAATACGGAATGCAGAATATAGAATACAGAATATAGAATTTAGAACACAGAATATAAAATATGGAAAACAGAATTTAGAATCCAGAATTTAGAACATGGAATGCAGAGCACAGAATTTAGAATATAGTATAGAGATTACTGAATATAGAATTTAGAATATAGAATATAGAACACAGAATTTAGAATATAGAATACAGAATACTGAATAAATAACTTAGAATATACAATTTAGAACACAGAATATAGAATATAGAATACGGAATGCAAAATATAGATTGTAGAATATTGAATGAAGTACGCATAATATAGGATATAGAATAGGTAATATAGAAGCCAGAAATTAGAACATGGGATGCGGAACACAGAATTTCGAATATAAATACGAAATACTGAATGTAGGATTTTGAATATAGAATGCAGAACACACGATATATAATAGAGTATACAGAAGCCAGAATTTAAAACGTGGAATCCAGAACACAGAATTTAGAATATAGAATACAGAATACTGAATATAGAAGTTTGAATATAGAATGTAGAACACAGAATAAAGAATATAGTATACGGAATGCAGAATATAGAATGTAGAAAATAGATTTAAGAATACGAAATTTAGAATAGAGAATAGAGAATATACAACACAGAATTTTGAACATGGAATGCAGAACATAGAATTTAGAATATAGAATACAGAATACTGAATATACAATTTAGAATATAGTATAGAGATTACTGAATATAGAATTTAGAATATAGAATGTAGAACACAGAATTTAGAATATAGAATACAGAATACTGAATAAATAAATTAGAATATAGAATGTAGAACACAGAATATAGAATATAGAATACGGAAGGCAAAATATAGATTGTAGAATATACAATGAAGTACGCAAAATATAGAATATAGAATAGAGAATATAGAAGCCAGAATTTAGAACATGGGATGCAGAACACAGAATTTCGAATATAAATACAGAATATTGAATTTAGGATTTTGAATATAGAATGCAGAACACAGGATATATAATAGAGTATACAGAACCCAGAATTTAAAACATGGAATCCGGAACACAGAATTTAGTATATAGAATAGAGAATACTGAATATAGTATATAGAATATAGAATGTAGAACACAGAATAAACAATATAGAAAACGGAATGCAGAATATAGAATGTAGAATACAAAATATAGAATATAGAATAAAGAATATACAACACAGAATTTAGAACATGGAATGCAGAACATAGAATTTAGAATATAGAATATTGAATACTGAATATAGAATTTAGAATATTGAATGTAGAACACAGAATATAGAATGTAGAATACATAATATAGAATCCAAAATAAAGAATATTCTATGCAGAACACAGAACTTAGAATATAGATTACATAATACTGAATATAGAATTTAGAATATAGAATGTAGAACACAGAATTTATAATATAGAATACAGAAAGCTGAATATAGTATTTAGAATATTGAATGTAGAACACAGAATATAGAATATAGAATTTAGATTATAGAACCCAGAATTAAGAACATGGAATGCAGAACACAGAATTTGCTATATAGCATACAGAATAGTGCCTATAGAATTTAGAATATGGAATGTAGAACACAGAATATAGAATATAGAATATGGAACACAGAATATATAATACAGAATATAGAATGAGAAAAGAGTATATAGAATATGCAAAACAGTATACAGAACCCAGAATTTAGAACATGGAATGCAGAACACAGAATTTGGTATATAGAACACAGAATACTGAATATAGAATTTAGAATATACAATGCGGAACACAGATTTTAGAATATAGAATACAGAATACTGAATATAGAATTTAGAACATGGAATGCAGAACACATTATTTAGAATATAGAATACAGAATACTGAATATAGAATTTAGAATATAGTATGAGGAACACAGAATATAGAATATAGAATAAAGAATATTGAACCCATACTTTAGAACATGGAATGCAGAACACAGAATTTACAATATAGATTACAGAATATTGAAGATAGAATTTAGAATATTGAATGTAGAACATAGTATAAAGAATATAGAATACGGAATGCAGAATATAGAATGTAGAATATAAAATGAAGAACACAAAATATAAAATATAGAATAGAGTAATTAGAACCCAGAATTTAGAACATAGAATTGCAGAACACTGATTTAAGAATATAGTATACAGAATACTTAATAAACAATTAAATAATTGAATGTAGAACACAGAATATAGAATATAAAATACATAATACTGAATATATAATTTAGAATATAGAATGTAGAAAACAGAATAAAAAATATAGCTTAGAGAATATTGAAGCCAGACTTTGCAACATGGAAAGCATAACTCACAATTTCGAATATAGGATACAGAATACTGAATATACAATTTAGAATATAGACTGTAGAACACAGAATATACAATATAGAATAAAGTATACTGAATATAGAATTTAGAATATAGAATCTAGAACACAGAATATAGAATGTAGAATACAGATTATAGAATCCATAATTAAGAACATGTTATGCAGAACACAGAACAAAGAATATAGATTATATAATACTGAATATAGGATTTAGAATATAGAATGCAGAACACAGAATTTATAATATTGTATACAGAAATCTGAATTTAGTATTTAGAATATAGAATATAGGACACAGAATATAGAATATAGATTATAGATTACAGAACCCAGAATTTAGAACATGGAATGCAGAACACAGAATAGAATATAGCATATGGAATACTGAATATAGAATTTACAATATAGAATGTAGAACACAGAATATAGAATATAGTATAGGGAATTCAAAATATAGTATGTAGAAACTAGAATGAGAAACACACAATTTAGAATATAGAATAGAGAATGTAGAACCCAGAACTTAGAACATGGAATGCAGAACACAGAATATAGAATATATAATAAAGAATACTGAATATAGAATTTAGAATATAGAATGCAGAACACAGTACATAGAATGTAGAATACAGAATAAAGAATCCAGAATAAAGAACATGCTATGCAGAACACAGAATTTAGAATATAGATTACATAATACTGAATATGGAATTTAGAATATAGAATATAGAACACAGAATTTATAACATAGAATACAGAAAGCTGAATATAATATTTAGAATATAGAATGTAGAACACAAAATATACAATGTAGAATATAGAATAAAGAAGCCAGAATATTGAACATTGAATGCAGAACACAGAATTTAGTATATACAATACAGAATACTGAATATAGAATTTAGAATATAGAATGTAGAACACAGAATATAGAATATAGAATACGGAATGTAGAATATAGAATACAGAATATAGAATATAGGACACAAAATATAGAATATGGAAAACAAAATACACAACCCAGAATTTAGAACATGGAATGCAGAACACGGAATATAGAATATAGAATACAGAATGCTGAATATAGAGTTTAAAATATAGAATATAGAACATGGAATATAGAGTATAGAATAAAGAATATTGAACCCAGAATTTTGAACATGGAATGCAGAACACAGAATTTAGAATATGGAATACAGAATACTGAATATAGAATTTAGAATATAGAATGTTGAACACAGTATAAAGAATATAGAATACTGAATGCAGAATATTGAATTTAGAATACACAATGTAGAACACAGAATATAAATATAGAAAAGGGAATATAAAACCCAGAATTTACAACATCGTATGCATAACACAGAATTTAGAATACAGCATACAGAATACTTAATAAACAAATGAAAAAATTGAATGTAAAACATAGAATATAGAATATAGAATACATAATACTGAAAATATAATTAACAATATACAATGTAAAAAACAGAATATAAATATATATCTTGAACAATATTTAATCCAGATTTTGGAACATGGAATTCAGAACTCAGAATTTCGAATATAGAATACAGAAAACTGAATATACAATTTAGAATATAGAATGTAAATCACAGAATTTAGAATATAGAATAAATAATACTGAATATAAAATTTAGAATATACAATGTAGAACACAGAATATAGAATGTAGAATAGAGAATTCAGAATCCAGATATAAGAACATGGAATTCTGAACACAGAATTTAGAATATAGAATACATAATACTGAATATAGAATTTAGAATATACAATGTAGAACCCAGAATTAATAATATAGAATATAGAATGCTGAATATAGGATTTAGAATATAGAATGTAGAACACAGAATATAGAATATAGAATACAGATTATAGAACACAGTATTTAGAACATGGAATGCAGAACCCAGAATTAAGAATATAGCATACCGAATACTTAATATAGAAATTAGAATATATAATGTAGAACACAGAATATTGAATATAGAATACGGAATGTAGAATATAGAATACAGAATATAGAATGTAGAAAACACAATATAGATTATGAAAAAAGAATACACAGAAGAGAATTTAGAACATGGAATGCATAACACAGAATTTAGAATATACAATAAAGAATACTGAATATAGAATTGAGAACATGGAATGAAGAACACAGAATATACAATATAGAATAGAGAATACTAAATGTAGAATTTAGAATATAGAAATTAGAACACAGAATATAGAATATAGAATACAGAAATTAGAACATGGAATGTAGAGCACAGAATTAAGATTATAGAATTCATAATACTGAATATAGAATTTAGAATATTGAATTTAGAACACAAAATTTAGAAAATAGAATACAGATTACTGAATATAGAATTTAGGACATGGAATGCAGAACACAGAATTTAGAATATAGAATACAGAATACTGAATACAGAATTTAGAACATGGATTGCATAACCCAGAATTTAGAATATAGAATACAGAATACTGAATATAGAGTTAAAATATAGAATGTAGAACCCAGAATATAGAATATAGAATTGAGAATATAGTACCCAGAATTTAGAACATGGAATGCAGAAAACAGAATATAGTTTATAGAATACATAATACTGAATACAGAATTTAGAATAGAATGTAGAACACAAAATTTAGAATATAGAATACAGAATGCTGAATATAGAATTTAGAATATAGAATGTAGAACACAGAATATAGAAAATAGAAAAGAGAATATAGAACCCAGAATTTAGAACATGGAATGCAGAACACAGAATTTAGATTATAGAATACAGAATACTTAATAAACAATTAAAAAATTCAATGTAGAGCACAGAATGTAGAATATAAAACACATAAAACTGAATATATAATATAGAAAACAGAATGTAGAAAACAGAATAAAAAATATAGCTTAGAGAATATTGAAGCCAGATTTTGGAACATGGAAATCAGACCTCAGTATTTAGAATATAGTATACATAATACCGAATATACAATTTAGAATATAGAATGTAGAACCCAGAATTTAGAATATATAATACAGAATACTGAATATCGAATTTTGAATATAGAATGTAGAACACAGAATATAGAATGTAGAATACAGAAAGCTGAATATAGTATTCAGAATATAGAAAGTAGGACAAAGTTATAGAATATAGAATATAGATAATAGAACTCAGAATTTAGAACATGGAATGCATAACACAGAAATTAGAATATATAATGCAGTATAATGATCATAGAACTTAGAACATAGAAAGCAGAACACAGAATTTAGAATATGGAATACAGAATACTGAATATAGGATTGAGAACATGGAGTGAAAAACACAGAATTTAGAATATAGAATACAGAATACTGAAAATTGTATTTAGAATATAGAAAGTAGATCACAGAATATAGAATATAGAATACAGAATTTTGAATATGGAATGCAGAACACAAAATTTAGAATATAGAATACAGAATACTGAATATAGAATTTGGAATATAGAAGGAAAAACACAGAATATATAATGTAGAATACGGAATGCAGAATATAGAATGTAGAAACTAGATTGAAGAATGCGAAATATAGAATATAGAAAAGAGAATATACAACACAGAATTTAGAACATGCAATGCAGTACATAGAATTTAGAATATAGAATACAGAATACTGAATATAAAATTTAGAATATAGTATAGAGATTACTGAATATAGAATTTAGTATATAGAATGTAGAACACAGAATTTAGAATATAGAATACAGAATACTGAATAAATAAATTAGAATATAGAATGTAGAACACAGAATATAGAATATAGAATACGGAAGGCAAAATATAGATTGTAGAATATACAATGAAGTACGCAAAATATAGAATATAGAATAGAGAATATAGAAGCCAGAATTTAGAACATGGAATGCAGAACACAGAATTTCGAAAATAAATACGGAATACTGAATGTAGGATATTGAATATAGAATGCAGGACACAGGATATATAATAGATTATACAGAACCCAGAATTTAAAACGTGGAATCCGGAACACAGAATTTAGTATATAGAATACAGAATACTGAATATAGGATTTACAATATAGAATGTAGAACACAGAATAAAGAATATAGAAAACGGAATGCAGAATATAGAATGTAGAATATAGAATGAAGAATACAAAATAGAGAATAGAGAATAGAGAATATACAACACACAATTTAGAACATGGAATGCAGAACATAGAATTTTGAATATAGAATACTGAATACTGAATATAGAATTTAGAATATTGAATGTAGAACACAGAATATAGAATATAGTATACGGAAAGCAAAATATAGTATGTAGAATATAGAATGTAGAACCCAGAATATAGAATATAGAATTGAGAATCTAGAACCCACAATTTATAACATGGAATGCAGAACAGAGAATTTAGATTATAGAATACATAATACTGAATATAGAATTTAGAATATAGAATGTAGAACACAAAATATAGAATATAGAATACAGAATGCTGAATATAGAATTTAGAATATACAATGAAGAACACAGAATATAGAATATAGAAAAGAGAATATAGAACCCAGAATTTACAACATGGAATGTAGAACACTGAATTTAGAATATAGTATAAAGAATGTATAATAAACAATTAAAAAAATTGAATATAGGACAGAGAATATAGAATATAGTATACATAATACTGAATAAATAATTTAGAATATAGAATGTAGAACACAGTATTTAGAATATACAATACAGAATACTAAATATAGAATTTAGAATATACAATGTAGAACACAGAATTTAGAATATGCAATACAGAATACTAAATATAGGATTTAGAATATAGAATATAGAACACTGAATATAGAAAATAGCATAGAGAATGAGGAACCCAAATTTAGTACATGGAAGAAGATCCCAGAATAATAATATAGAATACAGAACACAGAATATGGATTTTAGAATATAGAATGTAGAACATAGAATATAGAATATAGAATACAGAGTATAGAACCCAGAAATTAGAACATGGAATGCAAAACACAGAATTAAGAATATTGAATGCAGAACAGAGTGTTTAGAATATACATTACAGAAAACTGAATATAGAATTTACAATATACAATGTAGAACATAGAATTTAGAATATGGAATAAAGAATACTGAATATAGAATTTAGAATATAGAATTTAGAACGCAGAATAAAGAAAATAGAATAGAAAACTTAGAACACAGAATTTAGTATATGGAATCAGAACACAGAATTTAGAATATAGAATTCAGAACACTGAATATAGAATTTAGAATATAGAATGTAGAAGACAGAATTTATAATATAGAATACAGAAAGCTGAATATAGTATTTAGAATATAGAATGTAGAACACAGAATATAGAATATAGAATTTAGATTATTGAACCCAGAATTTAAACATGGAATGCAGAACACAGAATTAAGAATATAGCATACCGAATACTTAAAATATAATTTACAATATATAATTTAGAACACAGAATATTGAATATAGAATACCGAAGGCAGAATATAGAATACAGAATATAGAATGTAGAAAACAGAATATAGATTATGAAAAAAAGAATACACAAAAGAGAATTTAGAACATGGAATGCAGAACACAGAATTTAGAATATATTAGAGAATACTGAATATAGAATTTACAACATGGAATTCAGAACATAGAATTTAGATTATAGAATAAAGAATATAGATGCCGGATAATAGAACATGTAATGCAGAACACAGAATTTAGAATATGGAATACTGAATACTAAATATAGAATTTAGAATATAGAAAGTAGAACACAGAATATAGAATATAGAATAGAGAATTTAGAACATGGTATGTAGAGCACAGAATTTAGATTATAGAATACATAATACTGAATATAGAATTTAGAATATAGAATTTAGAACACAAAATTTAGAAAATAGAATACAGAATACTGAATATAGAATTTAGGACATGGAATGCAGAACACAGAATTTAGAATATAGAATACAGAATACTGAATATAGAATTTAGAATATAGAATGTAGAACACAGAATATTGAATATAGAATACGGAATGCAGAATAGAGAATACAGTATATAGAATGCAGAAAACAGATTATAGAATATGGAAAAAAGAATACAGAAACAGAATTTAGAACATGGAATGCTGAACACAATATTTAGAATATAGAATACAGAATAGTGCATATAGAATATAGAATGTGGAATGTAAAACACGGAAAAGAGAATATAGAATACCTAATACAGAATATAGATTGTAGAATATAGAATGAAATACACAAAATTTAGAATATAGAATAGAGAATATAGAACCCAGAATTTCGAACATGGAATTCATAACACCGAAATTAGAATATAGAATACAGAATACTGAATATAGAATTTAGAATATAGAATGCAGAACACAGAATATGGAATGTAGAATACAGAATATAGAATCCAGAATAAAGAACATGCTATGCAGAAAACAGAAGTTAGAATATAGAATACGGAATACTGAATATAGAATTTAGAATATAGAAAGCAGAACACAGAATTTTGAATATAGAATACGGAATGCAGAATATAGAATGTAGAAAACAGAATATAGAATATGGAAAAAATAATACAGAAAACAGAATTTAGAACAAGGATTGCAGAACACAGTAATTAGAATAGTGCATATAGAATAGTGCATATAGAATTTAGAATATGGAATTTAGAACACAGTATAAAGAATATAGAATTCAGAATGCAGAATATAGAATGTTGAATATAAAATGAAGTAGACAAAATATAGAATAGAAAATATAGAAGCCAGAATTTAGAACATGGAATGCAGAACACAAAATATACACTATAGAAAACTGAATACTGAAGATAGGATTTAGAATATAGAATGTAGAACACAGTATAAAGAATATAGAATACGGAATGCAGAATATAGAATGTAGAGCATAGAATGAAGAACACAAAATATAGAATACAGAATAGAGAATATAGAAGACAGAATTTAGAACAAGGAATGCAGAAGACAGAATTTAGAATATAGAATACAGAATAATGAATATAGAATATATAATATAGAATGTAGAACACAGAAAATAGAACATAGAATACGGAATGCAGAATACAAAATTTAGAATATAGAATGAATAACACAAAATATAGACTATAGAATACAGAATATAGAACCCAGAATTTAGAACATTGAATGCAGAACATAGTATCTAGAATATACATTATAGAATACTGTATATAGAATTTAGAATATAGAATGAAGAACACAGAATATAGAATTTGAATACGGAATATAAAATAAAGAATACAGAATATAGAATTTAGAACTCAGAGAATACAAAATGGAAAACAGAATACAGAACCCAGCACTTAGAACATGGAATGCAGAACACAGAATTTAGTACATTGAATGCAGAACACAGTATTTAGAATATACAATAAAGAATACTAAATATAGAATTTAGAATATACAATGTAGAACACAGAATTTAGAATATGCAATACAGAATACTAAATATAGGATTTAGAATATAGAATATAGAACACTGAATATAGAAAATAGAATAGAGAATGAGGAACCCAGAATTTAGTACATGGAATCAGAACCCAGAATTATAATATAGAATACAGAACACAGAATATGGAATTTAGAATATAGAATGTAGAACACAGAATATAGAATATAGAATACAGAATACTGAATATAGAATTTAGAATATAGAAAGTAGAACACAGAATATAGAATATAGAATAGAGAATTTAGAACATGGAATGCAGAACACAGAATTTATAATATAGAATACAGAATACTGAATATAGATTTTGGATTATAGAAGGTAGAACACAGAATATATAATGTAGAATACGGAATGCAGAATATAGAATACAGAATATAGAATTAAGAACACAAAATATAAAATATGGAAAACAGAATATTGAACGCAGAATTTATAACATGGAATGTAGAACCAGAATTTAGAATATAGTATAGAGATTACTGAATATAGAATTTAGAATATAGAATGTAGAACACAGAATTAAGAATATAGAATACAGAATACTGAATAAATAACTTTGAATATAGAATGTAGAACACAGAATATAGAATATAGGATACGGAATGCAAAATATAGATTGTAGAATATAGAATGAAGTACGCAAAATATAGAATATAGAATAGAGAATATAGAAGCATGAATTTAGAACATGGAATTCAGAACAGAGAATTTCGAATATAAATACAGAATACTGAATGTAGGAATTTGAATATAGAATGCAGAACACAGGATATATAATAGAGTATACAGAACCCAGAATTTAAAACATGGAATGCAGAACACAGAATTTAGAATATGGAATACAGAATACTGAGTATATAATTGAGAAAATTGAGTGAAGAACACAGAATTTAGAATATAGAATACAGAATACTGAATATAAAATTTGAATATAGAAAGTAGAACACAGAATATAGAATAGAGAATTTAGAAAATGGAATGCAGAACACAGAATATAGAATATAGAATACAGAATACTGAATATAGAATTTGGAATATAGAAGGTAGAACCCAGAATATAGAATATAGAATACGGAATGCAAAATATAGATTGTAGAATATACAATGAAGTACGCAAAATATAGAATATAGAATAGAGAATATAGAAGCCAGAATTTAGAACATGGAATGCAGAACACAGAATTTCGAATATAAATACAAAATACTAAATATAGGATTTTGAATATAGAATGCAGAACACAGGATATATAATAGAGTATCAGAACCCAGAATTTAAAACATGGAATCCAGAACACAGAATTTAGAATATAAAATACAGAAAGTTGAATATAGTATTTAGAATATAGAATGTAGAACACAGAATATAGAACATAGAATATAGATTATAGAACCCGGAATTTAAAACATGGAATGCAGAACACAGAATTTAGAATATAGCTTACTGTATACTGAATATAGAATTTAGAATATAGAATATAGAACACAGAATATTGAATATAGAATACGAAATGCAGAATATAGAATACAGAATACAGAATGTAGAAAACATATTATAGAATATGGAAAAAAGAATACAGAAAAAAGAATTAAGAACATGAAATGCAGAACACAGTATTTAGATTATAGAATACAGAATAGTGCATATAGAATTTAGAATGTGGAATGCGGAACACAGATTTTAGAATATAGAATACAGAATACTGAATATAAAATTTAGAATATAGAATGTAGAACACAGAATTTATAATATACAATACAGAAAGCTGAATATAGTATTTAGAATATAGAATGTAGAACACAGAATATAGAATATAGAATATAGACTATAGAACCCAAAATTTAGAACATGGAAAGCAGAACACAGAATTTAGAATACAGCATACGGAATACTGAATATAGAATTTAGAATATAGAATGTAGAACACAGAATATTGAATAAATAATAAAGAATACTGAATATAGAGTTTAGAATATAGAATGTAGAACACAGAATATAGAATGTAGAATACATAATATAGAATCCAAAATAAAGAACTTTCTATGCAGAACACAGAATTTAGAATATAGATTACATAATACTGAATATAGAATTTAGAATATAGAATGTAGAACACAGAATATAGAATACAGTATACAGAATGCAAAATATAGAATGTAGAATCTAGAATGAAAAACAAACAATTTAGAATATAGAATAGAGAATATAGAACCCAGAACTTAAAACATGGAATGCAGAACACAGAATTTAGAATATAGAATAGAGAATACTGAATATAGAGTTTAGAATATAGAATGTAGAACACAGAATTTAGAATATATAATAAATAATACTGAATATAGAATTTAGAATATAGAATGCAGAACACAGAATACAGAATATAGAATACAGAATTAAGAATCCAGAATAAAGAACATGCTATGCAGAACACAGAATTTAGAATATAGATTACATAATACTGAATATAGAATTTAGAATATAGAATGCAGAACACAGAATTTATAATATAGAATACAGAAAGCTGAATATAGTATTTAGAATATAGAATGTAGAACACAAAATATACAATATAGAATATAGAATAAAGAAGCCAGAATTTAGAACATTGAATGCAGAACACAGAATTTAGAATATAGAATACAGAATACTGAATATAGAATTTAGAATATAGAATGTAGAACACAGATTATAGAATATAGAATACGGAATGCAGGATATAGAATACGGAATATAGAATATAGGACACAGAATATACAATATGGAAAACAAAATGCACAACCCAGAATTTAGAACATCAAATGCAGAACACAGAATATAGAATATAGAATACAGAATTCTGAATATAGAATTTAGAATATAGAAGGTAGAACACGGAATATAAAATATAAAATAAAGAATATTGAACCCAGAATTTTGAACATGGAATGCAGAACACAGAATTTAGAATATGGAATACAGAATACTGAATATAGAATTTAGAATATAGAATGTAGAACACAGAATTTATAATATAGAATAAAGAATGATGAATATAGTATTTAGAATATAGAATGTAGAACACAGATATAGAATATAGAATATAGATTATAGAACCCAGAATTTAGAACATGGAATGCATAACACACAAATTAGAATATATAATACAGTACACTGATCATAGAACTTAGAACATAGAATGCAGAACACAGACTTTAGAATATGGAATACAGAATACTGAATATTGAATTCAGAACAAGGAATGCAGAAAACAGAATTTAGAATATAGAATACAGAATACTGAATAAAGAATTTAGAATATAGAAATTAGAACACAGAATATAGAATAGAGAATAGAGAATTTAGAACATGGAATGCAGAACACAGAATTTAGAATATAGCATACGGAATACTGAATATAGAATTTAGAATATAGAATGTAGAACACAGAATATTGAATATAGAATACGGAAAGCAGAATAGAGAATACAGTATATAGAATGCAGAAAAGAGATTATAGAATATGGAAAAAAGAATACAGAAACAGAATTTAGAACATGGAATGCCGAACACAATATTTAGAATATAGAATAGAGAATAGTGCATATAGAATTTAGAATATAGAATGCAGAACACAGAATATGGAATGTAGAGTACAGAATATAGAATCCAGAATAAAGAACATGCTATGCAGAACACAGAAGTTAGAATATAGAATACGGAATACTGAATATAGAATTTAGAATATAGAAAGCAGAACACAGAATTTTGAATATAGAATACGGAATGCAGAATATAGAATGTAGAAAACAGAATATAGAATATGGAAAAAATAATACAGAAAACAGAATTTAGAAAAAGGATTGCAGAACACAGTAATTAGAATAGTGCATATAGAATAGTGCATATAGAATTTAGAATATGGAATTTAGAACACAGTATAAAGAATATAGAATTCAGAATGCAGAATATAGAATGTTGAATATAAAATGAAGAAGACAAAATATAGAATAGAAAATATAGAAGCCAGAATTTAGAACATGGAATGCAGAACACAAAATATACACTATAGAAAACTGAATACTGAAGATAGAATTTAGAATATAGAATGTAGAACACAGTATAAAGAATATAGATTACGGAATGCAGAATATAGAATGTAGAGCATAGAATGAAGAACACAAAATATAGAATACAGAATAGAGAATATAGAAGACAGAATTTAGAACAAGGAATGCAGAAGACAGAATTTAGAATATAGAATACAGAATAATGAATATAGAATATATAATATAGAATGTAGAACACAGAAAATAGAACATAGAATACGGAATGCAGAATATAAAATTTAGAATATAGAATGAATAACACAAAATATAGACTATAGAATACAGAATATAGAACCCAGAATTTAGAACATTGAATGCAGAACATAGTATCTAGAATATACATTATAGAATACTGTATATAGAATTTAGAATATAGAATGAAGAACACAGAATATAGAACTTGAATACGGAATATAAAATAAAGAATACAGAATACAGAATTTAGAACTCAGAGAATAGAATATGGAAAACAGAATACAGAACCCAGTACGTAGAACATGGAATGCAGAACACAGAATTTAGTACATTGAATGCAGAACACAGTATTTAGAATATACAATACAGAATACTAAATATAGAATTTAGAATATACAATGTAGAACACAGAATTTAGAATATGCAATACAGAATACTAAATATAGGATTTAGAATATAGAATATAGAACACTGAATATAGAAAATAGAATAGAGAATGAGGAACCCAGAATTTAGTACATGGAATCAGAACCCAGAATTATAATATAGAATACAGAACACAGAATATGGAATTTAGAATATAGAATGTAGAACACAGAATATAGAATATAGAATACAGAGTATAGAATCCAGAATTTAGAACATGGAATGCAAAACACAGAATTAAGAACATTGAATGCAGAACAGAGTATTTAGAATATACATTACAGAACCCTGAATATAGAATTTAGAATATACAATGTAGAACATAGAATTTTTAATATGGAATAAAGAACACTGAATATAGAATTTAGAATATAGAATGTAGAACACAGAATATAGAAAAGAGAATAGAGAATTTAGAACACAGAATTTAGTACATGGAATCAGAACACAGAATTTAGAATATAGAATTCAGAACACTGAATATGGAATTTAGAATATAGAACGTAGAACACAGAATATAGAATATAGAGTACACAGTATAGAACCCAGAATTAAGAACAAGGAATGCAGAACACAGAATTTAGAATCTAGAATACAGAACTGAATATAGAATTTATAATATAGCAAGTATAACACAGAATTTAGAATGTAGAATACGGAATGCAGAAATTAGTATACAGAATATAGAATGAAGAACTCAGAGTATAGTATTTGGAAAACAGAATATAGAACCGAGAATTTAGAACATGGAATGCATAACACAGAATTTGGAATATAGCATACAGAATAGTGCCTATAGAATTTAGAATATGGAATGTAGAACACAGAATATAGAATTTAGAATACGGAATACAGAATATATAATACAGAATATAGAATGTAGAAAACAGAAAATGGAATATGGAAAACAGAATACAGAACCCAGATTTTAGAACATTGAATGCAGAACACAGAATTTCGAATATAAATACAAAATACTAAATATAGGATTTTGAATATAGAATGCAGAACACAGGATATATAATAGAGTATCAGAACCCAGAATTTAAAACATGGAATCCAGAACACAGAATTTAGAATATAAAATACAGGAAGTTGAATATAGTATTTAGAATATAGAATGTAGAACACAGAATATAGAACATAGAATATAGATTATAGAACCCAGAATTTAAAACATGGAATGCAGAACACAGAATTTAGAATATAGCTTACTGTATACTGAATATAGAATTTAGAATATAGAATATAGAACACAGAATATAGAATATAGAATACGAAATGCAGAATATAGAATACAGAATACAGAATGTAGAAAACATATTATAGAATATGGAAAAAAGAATACAGAAAAAAGAATTTAGAACATGAAATGCAGAACACAGTATTTAGATTATAGAATACAGAATAGTGCATATAGAATGTAGAATGTGGAATGTGGAACACAGATTTTAGAATATAGAATACAGAATACTGAATATAGAATTTAGAATATAGAATGTAGAACACAGTATATAGAATGTAGAATACAGAATAAAGAATCCAGAATAAAGAACATGCTATGCAGAACACAGAATTTAGAATATAGATTACATAATACTGAATATAGAATTTAGAATATAGAATGTAGAACACAGAATTTATAATATAGAATAAAGAAAGATGAATATAGTATTTAGAATATAGAATGTAGAACACAGATATAGAATATAGAATATAGATTATAGAACCCAGAATTTAGAACATGGAATGCATAACACACAAATTAGAATATATAATACAGTACACTGATCATAGAACTTAGAACATAGAATGCAGAACACAGACTTTAGAATATGGAATACAGAATACTGAATATTGAATTCAGAACAAGGAATGCAGAAAACAGAATTTAGAATATAGAATACAGAATACTGAATAAAGAATTTAGAATATAGAAATTAGAACACAGAATATAGAATAGAGAATAGAGAATTTAGAACATGGAATGCAGAACACAGAATTTAGAATATAGCATACGGAATACTGAATATAGAATTTAGAATATAGAATGTAGAACACAGAATATTGAATATAGAATACGGAATGCAGAATAGAGAATACAGTATATAGAATGCAGAAAACAGATTATAGAATATGGAAAAAAGAATACAGAAACAGAATTTAGAACATGGAATGCTGAACACAATATTTAGAATATAGAATACAGAATAGTGCATATAGAATATAGAATGTGGAATGTAAAACACGGAAAAGAGAATATAGAATACCTAATACAGAATATAGATTGTAGAATATAGAATGAAATACACAAAATTTAGAATATAGAATAGAGAATATAGAACCCAGAATTTCGAACATGGAATTCATAACACCGAAATTAGAATATAGAATACAGAATACTGAATATAGAATTTAGAATATAGAATGCAGAACACAGAATATGGAATGTAGAATACAGAATATAGAATCCAGAATAAAGAACATGCTATGCAGAAAACAGAAGTTAGAATATAGAATACGGAATACTGAATATAGAATTTAGAATATAGAAAGCAGAACACAGAATTTTGAATATAGAATACGGAATGCAGAATATAGAATGTAGAAAACAGAATATAGAATATGGAAAAAATAATACAGAAAACAGAATTTAGAACAAGGATTGCAGAACACAGTAATTAGAATAGTGCATATAGAATAGTGCATATAGAATTTAGAATATGGAATTTAGAACACAGTATAAAGAATATAGAATTCAGAATGCAGAATATAGAATGTTGAATATAAAATGAAGTAGACAAAATATAGAATAGAAAATATAGAAGCCAGAATTTAGAACATGGAATGCAGAACACAAAATATACACTATAGAAAACTGAATACTGAAGATAGAATTTAGAATATAGAATGTAGAACACAGTATAAAGAATATAGAATACGGAATGCAGAATATAGAATGTAGAGCATAGAATGAAGAACACAAAATATAGAATACAGAATAGAGAATATAGAAGACAGAATTTAGAACAAGGAATGCAGAAGACAGAATTTAGAATATAGAATACAGAATAATGAATATAGAATATATAATATAGAATGTAGAACACAGAAAATAGAACATAGAATACGGAATGTAGAATACAAAATTTAGAATATAGAATGAATAACACAAAATATAGACTATAGAATACAGAATATAGAACCCAGAATTTAGAACATTGAATGCAGAACATAGTATCTAGAATATACATTATAGAATACTGTATATAGAATTTAGAATATAGAATGAAGAACACAGAATATAGAATTTGAATACGGAATATAAAATAAAGAATACAGAATATAGAATTTAGAACTCAGAGAATACAATATGGAAAACAGAATACAGAACCCAGCACTTAGAACATGGAATGCAGAACACAGAATTTAGTACATTGAATGCAGAACACAGTATTTAGAATATACAATAAAGAATACTAAATATAGAATTTAGAATATACAATGTAGAACACAGAATTTAGAATATGCAATACAGAATACTAAATATAGGATTTAGAATATAGAATATAGAACACTGAATATAGAAAATAGAATAGAGAATGAGGAACCCAGAATTTAGTACATGGAATCAGAACCCAGAATTATAATATAGAATACAGAACACAGAATATGGAATTTAGAATATAGAATGTAGAACACAGAATATAGAATATAGAATACAGAATACTGAATATAGAATTTAGAATATAGAAAGTAGAACACAGAATATAGAATATAGAATAGAGAATTTAGAACATGGAATGCAGAACACAGAATTTATAATATAGAATACAGAATACTGAATATAGATTTTGGATTATAGAAGGTAGAACACAGAATATATAATGTAGAATACGGAATGCAGAATATAGAATACAGAATATAGAATTAAGAACACAAAATATAAAATATGGAAAACAGAATATTGAACGCAGAATTTATAACATGGAATGTAGAACCAGAATTTAGAATATAGTATAGAGATTACTGAATATAGAATTTAGAATATAGAATGTAGAACACAGAATTAAGAATATAGAATACAGAATACTGAATAAATAACTTTGAATATAGAATGTAGAACACAGAATATAGAATATAGGATACGGAATGCAAAATATAGATTGTAGAATATAGAATGAATTACGCAAAATATAGAATATAGAATAGAGAATATAGAAGCATGAATTTAGAACATGGAATTCAGAACAGAGAATTTCGAATATAAATACAGAATACTGAATGTAGGAATTTGAATATAGAATGCAGAACACAGGATATATAATAGAGTATACAGAACCCAGAATTTAAAACATGGAATGCAGAACACAGAATTTAGAATATGGAATACAGAATACTGAGTATATAATTGAGAAAATTGAGTGAAGAACACAGAATTTAGAATATAGAATACAGAATACTGAATATAAAATTTGAATATAGAAAGTAGAACACAGAATATAGAATAGAGAATTTAGAAAATGGAATGCAGAACACAGAATATAGAATATAGAATACAGAATACTGAATATAGAATTTGGAATATAGAAGGTAGAACCCAGAATATAGAATATAGAATACGGAATGCAAAATATAGATTGTAGAATATACAATGAAGTACGCAAAATATAGAATATAGAATAGAGAATATAGAAGCCAGAATTTAGAACATGGAATGCAGAACACAGAATTTCGAATATAAATACAAAATACTAAATATAGGATTTTGAATATAGAATGCAGAACACAGGATATATAATAGAGTATCAGAACCCAGAATTTAAAACATGGAATCCAGAACACAGAATTTAGAATATAAAATACAGAAAGTTGAATATAGTATTTAGAATATAGAATGTAGAACACAGAATATAGAACATAGAATATAGATTATAGAACCCGGAATTTAAAACATGGAATGCAGAACACAGAATTTAGAATATAGCTTACTGTATACTGAATATAGAATTTAGAATATAGAATATAGAACACAGAATATTGAATATAGAATACGAAATGCAGAATATAGAATACAGAATACAGAATGTAGAAAACATATTATAGAATATGGAAAAAAGAATACAGAAAAAAGAATTAAGAACATGAAATGCAGAACACAGTATTTAGATTATAGAATACAGAATAGTGCATATAGAATTTAGAATGTGGAATGCGGAACACAGATTTTAGAATATAGAATACAGAATACTGAATATAGAATTTAGAATATAGAATGTAGAACACAGAATTTATAATATACAATACAGAAAGCTGAATATAGTATTTAGAATATAGAATGTAGAACACAGAATATAGAATATAGAATATAGATTATAGAACCCAAAATTTAGAACATGGAAAGCAGAACACAGAATTTAGAATACAGCATACGGAATACTGAATATAGAATTTAGAATATAGAATGTAGAACACAGAATATTGAATAAATAATAAAGAATACTGAATATAGAGTTTAGAATATAGAATGTAGAACACAGAATATAGAATGTAGAATACATAATATAGAATCCAAAATAAAGAACTTTCTATGCAGAACACAGAATTTAGAATATAGATTACATAATACTGAATATAGAATTTAGAATATAGAATGTAGAACACAGAATATAGAATACAGTATACAGAATGCAAAATATAGAATGTAGAATCTAGAATGAAAAACAAACAATTTAGAATATAGAATAGAGAATATAGAACCCAGAACTTAAAACATGGAATGCAGAACACAGAATTTAGAATATAGAATAGAGAATACTGAATATAGAGTTTAGAATATAGAATGTAGAACACAGAATTTAGAATATATAATAAATAATACTGAATATAGAATTTAGAATATAGAATGCAGAACACAGAATACAGAATATAGAATACAGAATTAAGAATCCAGAATAAAGAACATGCTATGCAGAACACAGAATTTAGAATATAGATTACATAATACTGAATATAGAATTTAGAATATAGAATGCAGAACACAGAATTTATAATATAGAATACAGAAAGCTGAATATAGTATTTAGAATATAGAATGTAGAACACAAAATATACAATATAGAATATAGAATAAAGAAGCCAGAATTTAGAACATTGAATGCAGAACACAGAATTTAGAATATAGAATACAGAATACTGAATATAGAATTTAGAATATAGAATGTAGAACACAGATTATAGAATATAGAATACGGAATGCAGGATATAGAATACGGAATATAGAATATAGGACACAGAATATACAATATGGAAAACAAAATGCACAACCCAGAATTTAGAACATCAAATGCAGAACACAGAATATAGAATATAGAATACAGAATTCTGAATATAGAATTTAGAATATAGAAGGTAGAACACGGAATATAAAATATAAAATAAAGAATATTGAACCCAGAATTTTGAACATGGAATGCAGAACACAGAATTTAGAATATGGAATACAGAATACTGAATATAGAATTTAGAATATAGAATGTTGAACACAGTATAAAAAATATAGAATACTGAATGCAGAATATAGAATTTAGAATATACAATGTAGAACACAGAATATAAAATATAGAAAAGAGAATATAAATCCCAGAATTTACAACATAGAATGCAAAAAACAGAATTTAGAAGATAGTATAAAGAATACTTAATAAACAAATGATAAAATTTAATATAGAACATAGAATATAGAATATAGAATACATAATACTGAATATATAATTTAGAATATACAATGTAAAAGACAGAATAAAAAATATATCTTAAAGAATATTTAAGTCAGATTATGGAACATGGAACTCAGAACTCAGAATTTCGAATATAGAATACAGAAAACTGAATATACAATTTAGAATATAGAATGTATAATACAGAAATAAGATTATAGAATAAATAATACTGAATATAAAATTTAGAATATAGAATATAGAAAACCGAATAAAAAATATACCTTAGAGAATATTGAAGCCAGATTTTAGAACTTGGAAAGCAGAAATCCGAATTTAGAATATAGAATACAGAATACTGTATATAGAATGTAGAATACAGAATATAGAATAGAGAATAGAGAATAGAGAACCCAGAATTTACAACATGGAATGCAGAACACAGAATTTAGATTATAGAATACAGAATAATTAATAAACAATTAAAAAATTGAATGTAGAACACAGAATATAGAATACAAAACACATAATACTGAATATACAATTTAGAATATAGAATGTAGAAAACAGAATAAAAAATATAGCTTAGAGCATATTGAAGCGAGATTTTGGGCAATGGAAATCAGAACTCAGTATTTAGAATATAGAATAAAGAATACTGAATATAGAATTTAGAATATAGAATGTAGAACACAGTATATAGAATGTAGAATACAGAATAAAGAATCCAGAATAAAGAACATGCTATGCAGAACACAGAATTTAGAATATAGATTACATAATACTGAATATAGAATTTAGAATATAGAATGTAGAACACAGAATTTATAATATAGAATAAAGAATGATGAATATAGTATTTAGAATATAGAATGTAGAACACAGATATAGAATATAGAATATAGATTATAGAACACAGAATTTAGAACATGGAATGCATAACACACAAATTAGAATATATAATACAGTACACTGATCATAGAACTTAGAACATAGAATGCAGAACACAGACTTTAGAATATGGAATACAGAATACTGAATATTGAATTCAGAACAAGGAATGCAGAAAACAGAATTTAGAATATAGAATACAGAATACTGAATAAAGAATTTAGAATATAGAAATTAGAACACAGAATATAGAATAGAGAATAGAGAATTTAGAACATGGAATGCAGAACACAGAATTTAGAATATAGCATACGGAATACTGAATATAGAATTTAGAATATAGAATGTAGAACACAGAATATTGAATATAGAATACGGAAAGCAGAATAGAGAATACAGTATATAGAATGCAGAAAAGAGATTATAGAATATGGAAAAAAGAATACAGAAACAGAATTTAGAACATGGAATGCCGAACACAATATTTAGAATATAGAATAGAGAATAGTGCATATAGAATTTAGAATATAGAATGCAGAACACAGAATATGGAATGTAGAGTACAGAATATAGAATCCAGAATAAAGAACATGCTATGCAGAACACAGAAGTTAGAATATAGAATACGGAATACTGAATATAGAATTTAGAATATAGAAAGCAGAACACAGAATTTTGAATATAGAATACGGAATGCAGAATATAGAATGTAGAAAACAGAATATAGAATATGGAAAAAATAATACAGAAAACAGAATTTAGAAAAAGGATTGCAGAACACAGTAATTAGAATAGTGCATATAGAATAGTGCATATAGAATTTAGAATATGGAATTTAGAACACAGTATAAAGAATATAGAATTCAGAATGCAGAATATAGAATGTTGAATATAAAATGAAGAAGACAAAATATAGAATAGAAAATATAGAAGCCAGAATTTAGAACATGGAATGCAGAACACAAAATATACACTATAGAAAACTGAATACTGAAGATAGAATTTAGAATATAGAATGTAGAACACAGTATAAAGAATATAGATTACGGAATGCAGAATATAGAATGTAGAGCATAGAATGAAGAACACAAAATATAGAATACAGAATAGAGAATATAGAAGACAGAATTTAGAACAAGGAATGCAGAAGACAGAATTTAGAATATAGAATACAGAATAATGAATATAGAATATATAATATAGAATGTAGAACACAGAAAATAGAACATAGAATACGAAATGCAGAATATAAAATTTAGAATATAGAATGAATAACACAAAATATAGACTATAGAATACAGAATATAGAACCCAGAATTTAGAACATTGAATGCAGAACATAGTATCTAGAATATACATTATAGAATACTGTATATAGAATTTAGAATATAGAATGAAGAACACAGAATATAGAACTTGAATACGGAATATAAAATAAAGAATACAGAATACAGAATTTAGAACTCAGAGAATAGAATATGGAAAACAGAATACAGAACCCAGTACGTAGAACATGGAATGCAGAACACAGAATTTAGTACATTGAATGCAGAACACAGTATTTAGAATATACAATACAGAATACTAAATATAGAATTTAGAATATACAATGTAGAACACAGAATTTAGAATATGCAATACAGAATACTAAATATAGGATTTAGAATATAGAATATAGAACACTGAATATAGAAAATAGAATAGAGAATGAGGAACCCAGAATTTAGTACATGGAATCAGAACCCAGAATTATAATATAGAATACAGAACACAGAATATGGAATTTAGAATATAGAATGTAGAACACAGAATATAGAATATAGAATACAGAGTATAGAATCCAGAATTTAGAACATGGAATGCAAAACACAGAATTAAGAACATTGAATGCAGAACAGAGTATTTAGAATATACATTACAGAACCCTGAATATAGAATTTAGAATATACAATGTAGAACATAGAATTTTTAATATGGAATAAAGAACACTGAATATAGAATTTAGAATATAGAATGTAGAACACAGAATATAGAAAAGAGAATAGAGAATTTAGAACACAGAATTTAGTACATGGAATCAGAACACAGAATTTAGAATATAGAATTCAGAACACTGAATATGGAATTTAGAATATAGAACGTAGAACACAGAATATAGAATATAGAGTACACAGTATAGAACCCAGAATTAAGAACAAGGAATGCAGAACACAGAATTTAGAATCTAGAATACAGAACTGAATATAGAATTTATAATATAGCAAGTATAACACAGAATTTAGAATGTAGAATACGGAATGCAGAAATTAGTATACAGAATATAGAATGAAGAACTCAGAGTATAGTATTTGGAAAACAGAATATAGAACCGAGAATTTAGAACATGGAATGCATAACACAGAATTTGGAATATAGCATACAGAATAGTGCCTATAGAATTTAGAATATGGAATGTAGAACACAGAATATAGAATTTAGAATACGGAATACAGAATATATAATACAGAATATAGAATGTAGAAAACAGAAAATGGAATATGGAAAACAGAATACAGAACCCAGATTTTAGAACATTGAATGCAGAATACAGAATTTCGCATACAGAACACAGAATACTGAATATAGTATTTAGAATATAGAATATAGAACACAGAATTTATAATATAGTATACAGAAAGCTGAATATAGTATTTAGAATATAGAATGTAGAACACAGAATATAGAATATAGAATATAGGTTATAGAACTCAAAATTTAGAACATGGAATGCAGAACACAGAATTTAGAATACAGCATAGGAATACTGAATATAGAATTTAGAATATAGAATGTAGAACAGAGAATATTGAATATGTAATAAAGAATACTGAATATAGAGTTTAGAATATAGAATGTAGAACACAGAAGATAGAATGTAGAATACATAATATAGAATCCAAAATAAAGAACATTCTATGCAGAACACAGAATTTAGAATATAGATTACATAATACTGAATATAGAATTTAGAATATAGAATGTAGAACACAGAATTTATAATATAGAATACAGAAAGCTGAATATAGTATTTAGAATATAGAATGTAGAACACAGAATATAGAATATAGAATTTAGATTATAGAACCCAGAATTTAGAACATGGAATGCAGAACACAGAATTTGGAATATAGCATACAGAATAGTGCCTATAGAATTTAGAATATGGAATGTAGAACACAGAATATAGAATATAGAATACGGAATACTGAATATATAATACAGAATATAGAATGTAGAAAACAGAATATAGAATATGGAAAACAGAATACAGAACCCAGAATTTAGAACATGGGATGCAGAACACAGAATTTCGTATATAGAACACATAATACAGAATATAGAATTTAAAATATACAATGCGGAACACAGATTTAAAATATAGAATACAGAATACTGAATATAGAATTTGGAACATGGAATGCAGAACACATTATTTAGAATATAGAATACAGAATACTGAATATAGAATTTAGAATATAGAATGTAGAACACAGAATTAATAATATAGTATACAGAAAGCTTAATATAGTATTAAGAATATAGAATGTAGAACACAGAATATAGAATATAGAATATAGATTATAGAACCCAAAATTTAGAACATGGAAAGCAGAACACAGAATATAGAAAACAGCATACGGAATACTGAATATAGAATTTAGAATATAGAATGTAGAACACAGAATATTGAATATATAATAAAGAATACTGAATATAGAGTTTAGAATATAGAATGTAGAACACAGAATATAGAATGTAGAATACATAATATAGAATCCAAAATAAAGAAGTTTCTATGCAGAACACAGAATTTAGAATATACATTACATAATACTGAATATAGAATTTAGAATATACAATGTAGAAAAAAAATTTATAATATAGAATACAGAAAACTGAATATAGTATTTAGAACATAGAATGTAGAACACAGAATATAGAATATAGAATTTAGATTATAGAACCCAGAATTTAGAACATGGAATGCAGAACACAGAATTTGGAATATAGCATACAGAATAGTGCCTATAGAATTTAGAATATGGAATGTAGAACACAGAATATAGAATATAGAATACGGAACACAGAATATATAATACAGAATATAGAATGAGAAAACAGTATATAGAATATGGAAAACAGAATACAGAACCCAGAATTTAGAACATGGAATGCAGAACACAGAATTTGATATATATAACACAGAATCCTGAATATAGAATTTAGAATATACAATGCGGAACACAGATTTTAGAATATAGAATACAGAATACTGAATATAGAATTTAGAATATAGTATGAGGAACACAGAATATAGAATAAAGAATATTGAACCCATACTTTAGAACATGGAATGCAGAACACAGAATTTACAATATAGAATAGAGAATACTGAAGAAAGAATTTAGAATATAGAATGTAGAACATAGTATAAAGAATATAGAATACGGAATGCAGAATATAGAATGTAGAATATAAAATGAAGAACACAAAATATAAAATATAGAATAGAGTATATAGAACCCAGAATTTAGAACATAGAATTGCAGAACACTGAATTTAGAATATAGTATACAGAATACTTAATAAACAATTAAATAATTGAATGTAGAACACAGAATATAGAATATAATATACATAATACTGAATATATAATTTAGAATATAGAATGTAGAAAACAGAATAAAAAATATAGCTTAGAGAATATTGAAGCCAGACATTGTAACATGGAAAGCAGAACTCACAATTTCGAATATAGAATACAGAATACTGAATACACAATTTAGAATATAGAATGTAGAACACAGAATATAGAATATAGAATAATGAATACTGAATATAGAATTTAGAATATAGAATGTAAAACACAGAATATAGAATGTAGAATACAGATTATAGAATCCAGAATTAAGAACATGTTATGCAGAACACAGAATTAAGATTATAGATTATATAATACTGAATATAGGATTTAGAATATAGAATGCAGAACACAGAATTTATAATATTGTATAGAGAAATGTGAATTTAGTATTTAGAATATAGAATATAGAACACAGAATATAGAATATTGATTAAAGATTATAGAACCCAGAATTTAGAACATGGAATGCAGAACACAGAATAGAATATAGCATACGGAATACTGAATATAGAATTTACAATATAGAATGTAGAACACCAAATATAGAATATAGTATACGGAATTCAAAATATAGTATGTAGAAACCAGAATGAAAAACACACAATTTAGAATATAGAATAGAGAATGTAGAACCCAGAATTTAGAACATGGAATGCAGAACACAGAATTTAGAATATAGAATAGAGAATACTGAATATAGAGTTTAGTATATAGAATGTAGAACACAGAATTTAGAATATATAATAAAGAATACTGAATATAGAATTTAGAATATAGAATGCAGAACACAGTATATAGAATGTAGAATACAGAATAAAGAATCCAGAATAAAGAACATGCTATGCAGAACAAGAAATTAGAATATATATTACATACTACTGAATATAGAATTTAGAATATATAATGTAGAACACAGAATATTGAATATAGAATACGGAATGCAGAATATAGAATACAGAATATTGAATGTAGAAAACAGATTATAGATTATGAAAAAAAGAATACACAAAAGAGAATTTAGAACATGGAATGCAGAACACAGAATTTAGAATATAGAATAGAGAATACTGAACATAGAATTAAGAATATAGAATGCAGAACACAGAATTAAGAGTATAGAATACAGAATACTGAATATAGAATTGAGAACATGGAATTAAGAACACAGAATAAACAATATAGTATAGAGAATACTAAATGTAGAATATAGAATATAGAAAGTAGGACACAGAATATAGAATATAGAGTAGAAAAATATAACATGGAATGCAGAACACAGAATTTAGAATATAGAATACAGAATACTGAATATAGAGTTAAAATATAGAATGTAGAACACAGAATATAGAATATACAATTGAGAATATAGTACCCAGAATTTAGAACATGGAATGCAGAACACAGAATTTAGATTATAGAATACAGAATACTTAATAAACAATTAAAAAATTGAATGTAGAGCACAGAATATAGAATATAAAACACATAAAACTGAATATATAATTTAGAAAATAGAATGTAGAAAACAGAATAAAAAATATATCTTAGAGAATATTGAAGCCAGATTTTGGAACATGGAAATCAGAAATCAGTATTTAGAATATAGAATACATAATACTGCATATACAATTTAGAATATAGAATGTAGAACACAGAATATAGAATGTAGAATACAGAAAGCTGAATATAGTATTCAGAATATAGAATTTAGGACACAGATATAGAATATAGAATATAGATAATAGAACCCAGAATTTAGAACATGGAATGCATAACACAGAAATTAGAATATATCATGCAGTATAATGATCACAGAACTTAGAACATAGAATGCAGAACACAGAATTTAGAATATGGAATACAGAATACTGAATATACGATTGAGAACATGGAGTGAAAAACACAGAATTTAGAATATAGAATACAGAATACTGAATATTGTATTTAGAATATAGAAAGTAGATCACAGAATATAGAATATAGAATAGAGAATTTTGAATATGGAATGCAGAACACAAAATTTAGAATATAGAATACAGAATACTGAATATAGAATTTGGAATATGGAAGGTAGAACACAGAATATATAATGTACAATACGGAATGCAGAATATAGAATACAGAATATAGAATTTAGAACACATAATATAAAATATGGAAAACAGAATATAGAATCCAGAATTTAGAACATGGAATGCAGAACACAGGATTTAGAATATAGTATAGAGATTACTGAATATAGAATTTAGAATATAGAATTTAGAACACAGAATTTAGAATATAGAATACAGAATAGTGAATAAATAACTTAGAATATAGAATTTAGAACACAGAATATAGAATATAGAATATAGAATACGGAATGCAAAATATAGATTGTAGAATATAGAATGAAGTACACAAAATATAGGATATAGAATAGAGAATATAGAAGCCAGAATTTAGAACATGGGATGCGGAAAACAGAATTTCGAATATAAAAACGGAATACTGAATGTAGGATTTTGAATATAGAATGCAGAACACAGGATATATAATAGAGTATACAGAACCCAGAATTTAAAAGGTGGAATCCAGATCACAGAATTTAGAATACAGAATACTTAATATAGAATTTTGAATATAGAATGTAGAACACAGAATAAAGAATATAGAATACGGAATGCAGAATATAGAATGTAGAATATAGATTGAAGAATACGAAATATAGAATATAGAATACAGAATACGCAACACAGAATTTAGAACATGGAATGCAGAACATAGAATGTAGAATATAGAATACAGAATACTGAATATACAATTTAGAATATAGTATAGAGATTACTGAATATAGAATTTAGAATATAGAATGTAGAACACAGAATTTAGAATATAGAATACAGAACACTGAATAAATAAATTAGAATATAAAATGTATAACACAGAATATAGAATATAGAATACAGAAGGCAAAATATAGATTGTAGAATATACAATGAAGTACGCAAAATATAGAATATAGAATAGAGAATATGGAAGCAAGAATTTAGAACATGGAATACAAACACAGAATTTCGAATATAAATACAGAATATTGAATGTAGGATTTTGAATATAGAATGCAGAACACAGGATATATAATAGATTATACAGAACCCAGAATTTAAAACATGGAATCCGGAACACAGAATTTATAATATAGAATACAGAAAGCTGAATATAGTATTTAGAATATAGAATGTAGAACACAGAATATAGAATATAGAATTTAGATTATAGAACACAGAATTCAGAACATGGAATGCAGAACACTGAATTTGGAATATACAATACAGAATAGTGCCTACAGAATTTAGAATATGGAATGTAGAACACAGAATATAGAATATAGAATACGGAATACAGAATATATAATACAGAATATAGAATGTAGAAAACAGAATATAGAATATGGAAAACAGAATACAGAACCCAGAATTTAGAACATGGAATGCAGAACACAGAATTTCGTATATAGAACACAGATTACTTAATATAGAATTTAAAATATACAATGTGGAACCCAGAATTTAGAATATAGAATACAGAATACTGAATATAGAATTTAGAACATGGAATGCAGAACACATTATTTAGAATATAGTATACAGACTACTGAATATAGAATTTAGAATATAGAATGTAGAACACAGAATTTATAACATACTATACAGAAAGCTGAATATAGTATTTAGAATATAGAATGTAGAACACAGAATTTAGAATATAGATTATAGATTATAGAACCCAAAATTTAGAACATGGAAAGCAGAACACAGAATTTAGAATACAGCATACGGAATACTGAATATAGAATTTAGAATATAGAATGTAGAACACAGAATATTGAATAAATAATAAAGAATACTGAATATAGAGTTTAGAATATAGAATGTAGAACACAGAATATAGAATGTAGAATACATAATATAGAATCCAAAATAAAGAACATTCTATGCAGAACACAGAGTTTATAATACAGAATACAGAAAGCTGAATATAGTATTTAGAATATAGAATGTAGAACACAAAATATACAATATAGAATATAGAATAAAGAAGCCAGAATTTAGAACATTGAATGCAGAACACAGAATTTAGAATATAGAATACAGAATACTGAATATAGAATTTAGAATATAGAATGTAGAACACAGAGTATAGAATATAGAATACGGAATGCAGGATATAGAATACGGAATATAGAATATAGGACACAGAATATAGAATATGGAAAACAAAATACACAACCCAGAATTTAGAACATCAAATGCAGAACACAGAATATAGAATATAGAATACAGAATTCTGAATATAGAATTTAGAATATAGAAGGTAGAACACGGAATTTAGAATATAGAATAAAGAATATTGAACCCAGAATTTTGAACATGGAATGCAGAACTCAGAATTTATAATATGGAATACAGAATACTGAATATAAAATTTAGAATATAGAATGTTGAACACAGTATAAAGAATATAGAATACTGAATGCAGAATATAGTATTTACAATATACAATGTAGAACACAGAATATAAAATATAGAAAAGAGAATATAAAACCCAGAATTTACAACATAGTATGCAAAAAACAGATTTTAGAATATAGTATACAGAATACTTAATAAACAAATGAAAAAATTTAATATAGAACATAGAATATAGAATATAGAATACATAATACTGAATATATAATTTAGAATATACAATGTAAAAAACAGAATAAAAAATATATCTTTAAGAATATTTAAGCCAGATTTTGGAACATGGAATTCAGAACTCAGAATTTCGAATACAGAATACAGAAAACTGAAAATACAATTTAGAATATAGAATGTATAATACAGAATTTAGAATATAGAATAAATAATACTGAATAAAAAATTTAGAATATAGAATGTAGAAAACCGAATAAAAAATATACATTAGAGAATATTGAAGCCAGATTTTAGAACTTGGAAAGCAGAACTCCGAATTTAGAATATAGAATACAGAATACTGTATATAGAATGTATAATACAGAATATAGAATAGAGAATAGAGAATAGAGAACCCAGAATTTACAACATGGAATGCAGAACACAGAATTTACATTATAGAATACAGAATAATTAATAAACAATTAAAAAATTGAATGTAGAACACAGAATATAGAATACAAAACACATAATACTGAATATACAATTTAGAATATAGAATGTAGAAAACAGAATAAAAAATATAGCTTAGAGAATATTGAAGCGAGATTTTGGGCAATGGAAATCAGAACTCAGTATTTAGAATATAGAATAAAGAATACTGAATATAGAATTTAGAATATAGAATGTAGAACACAGAATTTATAATATAGAATAAAGAAAGATGAATATAGTATTAAGAATATAGAATGTAGAACACAGATATAGAATATAGAATATAGATTATAGAACCCAGAATTTGAACATGGAATGCATAACACACAAATTAGAATATATAATACAGTACACTGATCATAGAACTTAGAACATAGAATGCAGAACACAGACTTTAGAATATGGAATACAGAATACTGAATATTGAATTCAGAACAAGGAATGCAGAAAACAGAATTTAGAATATAGAATACAGAATACTGAATAAAGAATTTAGAATATAGAAATTAGAACACAGAATATAGAATAGAGAATAGAGAATTTAGAACATGGAATGCAGAACACAGAATTTAGAATATAGCATACGGAATACTGAATATAGAATTTAGAATATAGAATGTAGAACACAGAATATTGAATATAGAATACGGAATGCAGAATAGAGAATACAGTATATAGAATGCAGAAAACAGATTATAGAATATGGAAAAAAGAATACAGAAACAGAATTTAGAACATGGAATGCCGAACACAATATTTAGAATATAGAATACAGAATAGTGCATATAGAATTTAGAATGTGGAATGTAAAACACGGAAAAGAAAATATAGAAAACCTAATACAGGATATAGATTGTAGAATATAGAATGAAATATACAAAATTTAGAATATAGAATAGAGAATATAGAACCCAGAATTTAGAACATGGAATTCATAACACCGAAATTAGAATATAGAATACAGAATACTGAATATAGAATTTAGAATATAGAATGCAGAACACAGAATATAGAATGTAGAATACAGAATATAGAATACAGAATAAAGAACATGCTATGCAGAACACAGAAGTTAGAATATAGAATACGGAATACTGAATATAGAATTTAGAATATAGAAAGCAGAACACAGAATTTTGAATATAGAATACGGAATGCAGAATATAGAATGTAGAAAACAGAATATAGAATATGGAAAAAATAATACAGAAAACAGAATTTAGAACAAGGATTGCAGAACACAGTAATTAGAATAGTGCATATAGAATAGTGCATATAGAATTTAGAATATGGAATGTAGAACACAGTATAAAGAATATAGAATTCAGAATGCAGAATATAGAATGTTGAATATAAAATGAAGAAGACAAAATATAGAATAGAAAATATAGAAGCCAGAATTTAGAACATGGAATGCAGAACACAAAATATACACTATAGAAAACTGAATACTGAAGATAGAATTTAGAATATAGAATGTAGAACACAGTATAAAGAATATAGAATACGGAATGCAGAATATAGAATGTAGAGCATAGAATGAAGAACACAAAATATAGAATACAGAATAGAGAATATAGAAGACAGAATTTAGAACAAGGAATGCAGAAGACAGAATTTAGAATATAGAATACAGAATAATGAATATAGAATATATAATATAGAATGCAGAACACAGAAAATAGAACATAGAATAAGGAATGCAGAATATAAAATTTAGAATATAGAATGAATAACACAAAATATAGACTATAGAATACAGAATATAGAATCCAGAATTTAGAACATTGAATGCAGAACATAGTATCTAGAATATACATTATAGAATACTGTATATAGAATTTAGAATATAGAATGAAGAACCCAGAATATAGAATTTGAATACGGAATTTAAAATAAAGAATACAGAATATAGAATTTAGAACTCAGAGAATAGAAAATGGAAAACAGAATACAGAACCCAGCACTTAGAACATGGAATGCAGAACACAGAATTTAGTACATTGAATGCAGAACACAGTATTTAGAATATACAATACAGAATACTAAATATAGAATTTAGAATATGCAATGTAGAACACAGAATTTAGAATATGCAATACAGAATACTAAATATAGGATTTAGAATATAGAATATAGAACACTGAATATAGAAAATAGAATAGAGAATGAGGAACCCAGAATTTAGTACATGGAATCAGAACCCAGAATTATAATATAGAATACAGAACACAGAATATGGAATTTAGAATATACAATGTAGAACATAGAATTTAGAATATGGAATAAAGAATAATGAATATAGAATTTAGAAAATAGAATGTAGAACACAGAATATAGAAAATAGAGTAGAGAATGTAGAACACAGAATTTAGTACATGAAATCAGAACACAGAATTTAGAATATAGAATACAGAACATTGATAATGGAATTTAGAATATAGAACGTAGAACACAGAATATAGAATATAGAATACACAGTATAGAACTCAGAATTTAGAACAAGGAATGCAGAACACAGAATTTAGAATCTAGAATACAGAACTGAATATAGAATTTATAATATAGCAAGTATAAAACAGAATTAAGAATGTAGAATACGGAATGCAGAAAATAGTATACAGATTATAAAATGTAGAACTCAGAATATAGTATATGGAAAACAGAATATAGAACCCAGAATTTAGAACATGGAATGCAGAACACAGAATTTGGAATATACAATACAGAATAGTGAATATAGAATTTAGAATATGGAATGTAGAACACAGAATATAGAATATAGAATACGGAATACAGAATATATAATACAGAATATAGAATGTAGAAAACAGAATATAGAATATGGAAAACAGAATACAGAACCCAGAATTTAGAACATGGAATGCAGAACACAGAATTTCGTATATAGAACACAGAATACTGAATATAGAATTTAAAATATACAATGCGGAACACAGATTTTAGAATATAGAATACAGAATACTGAATATAGAATTTAGAACATGGAATGCAGAACACATTATTTAGAATATAGAATACAGAATACTGAATATAGAATTTAGAATATAGAATGTTGAACACAGTATAAAGAATATAGAATACTGAATGCAGAATATAGAATTTAGAATATACAATGTAGAACACAGAATATAAAATATAGAAAAGAGAAAATAAAATCCAGAATTTACAACATAGTGTGCAAAACACAGAATTTAGAATATAGTATACAGAATACTTAATAAACAAATGAAAAAATTTAATATAGAACATAGAATATAGAATATAGAATACATAATACTGAATATATAATTTAGAATATACAATGTAAAAAACAGAATAAAAAATATATCTTAAAGAATATTTAAGCCAGATTTTGGAACATGGAATTCAGAACTCAGAATTTCGAATATAGAATACAGAAAACTGAATATACAATTTAGAAATAGAATGTATAACACAGAATTTAGAATATAGAATAAATAATACTGAATATAAAATGTAGAATATAGAATGCAGAACACAGAATTTAGAATGTAGAAAATAGAATTTAGAATCTAGATATAAGAACATGGAATTCTGAACCCAGAATTTTGAATATAGAATACATAATACTGAATATAGAATTTAGAATATAGATTGTAGAACCCAGAATTAATAATATAGAATATACAATGCTGAATATAGGATTTAGAATATAGAATGTAGAACACAGAATATAGAATATATAATATAGATTATAGAACACATAATTTAGAACATGGAATTCAGAACACAGAATTAAGAATATTGCTTACAGAATACTTAATATAGAATTTAGAATATATAATGTAGAGCACAGAATATTGAATATAGAATACGGAATGCAGAATATAGCATACAGAATATAGAATGTAGAAAACAGAATATAGATTATGAAAAAAAGAATACACAAAAGAGAATTTAGAACATGGAATGCAGAACACAGAATTTAGAATATAGAATAGAGAATACTGAACATAAAATTAAGAGTAAAGAATGCAGAACACAGAATTAAGAATATAGAATACAGAATACTGAATATACAATTGAGAACATGAAATGAAGAACACAGAATATACAATATAGAATTGAGAATACTAAATGTAGAATTTAGAATATAGAAAGTAGAACACAGAATATAAAATGTAGAATACAGATTATAGAATCCAGATTTAAGAACATGTTATGCAGAACAAAGAATTAAGAATATAGATTATATAATACTGAATATATGACTTAGAATATAGAATGCAGAACACAGAATTTATAATATTGTATACAGAAATCTGAATTTACTATTTAGAATATACATTAGAGAACACAGAATATAGAATATAGATTATAGATTATAGAACCCAGAAATTAGAACATGGAATGCAGAAAACAGAGTATAGAATATAGAATACAGAATACTGAATATAGAATTTAGAATATAGAAAGTAGAACACAGAATATAGAATATAGAATAGAGAATTTAGAACATGGAATGCAGAACACAGAATTTAGAATATAGAATACAGAATACTGAATATAGAATTTGGATTATAGAAGGTAGAACACAGAATATATAATGTAGAATACGGAATGCAGAATATAGAATACAGAATATAGAATTAAGAACACAAAATATAAATTATGGAAAACAGAATATTGAACGCAGAATTTATAACATGGAATGTAGAACCAGAATTTAGAATATAGTATAGAGATTACTGAATATAGAATTTAGAATATAGAATGTAGAACACAGAATTTAGAATATAGAATACAGAATACTGAATAAATAACTTTGAATATAGAATGTAGAACACAGAATATAGAATATAGGATACGGAATGCAAAATAAAGTTTGTAGAATATAGAATGAAGTACGCAAAATTTAGAATATAGAATAGAGAATATAGAAGCATGAATTTAGAACATGGAATTCAGAACAGAGAATTTCGAATATAAATACAGAATACTGAATGTAGGATTTTGAATATAGAATGCAGAACACAGGATATATAATAGAGTATAGAGAACCCAGAATTTAAAACATGGAATGCAGAACACAGAATTTAGAATATGGAATACAGAATTCTGAATATATAATTGAGAACATTGAGTGAAGAACACAGAATTTAGAATATAGAATACAGAATACTGAATATAAAATTTAGAATATAGATAGTAGAACACAGAATATAGAATAGAGAATTTAGAAAATGGAATGCAGAACACCGAATATAAAATATAGAATGCAGAATACTGAATATAGAATTTGGAATATAGAAGGTAGAACACAGAATATATAATGTAGAATACGGAATGCAGAATTTAGAATACAGAATATAGAATTGAGAACACAGAATATAAAATATGGAAAACAGAGTACAGAACCCAGAATTAAAAACATGGAATGCAGGACACATAATTTAGAATATAGTATCGGGATTACTGAATATAGAATTTAGAATATAGAATGCAGAACACAGAATTTAGAATATGGAATACAGTATACTGAATATTGAATTGAGAACATGGAGTGCAGAACACAGGATATAGAATATCGAATACAGAATACTGAATATAGAATTTAGAATATAGAATGTAGAACACAGAATATAGAATATAGAAGAGAGAATTTAGAACATGGAATTCAGAACACAGAATTTAGAATATAGAATACAGAATACTGAATATAGATTTTGGATTATAGAAGGTAGAACACAGAATATATAATGTAGAATACGGAATGCAGAATATACAATACAGAATATAGAATTAAGAACACAAATTATAAAATATGGAAAACAGAATATTGAACGCAGAATGTATAACATGGAATGTAGAACCAGAATTTAGAATATAGTATAGAGATTACTGAATATAGAATTTAGAATATAGAATGTAGAACACAGAATTTAGAATATAGAATACAGAATACTGAATAAATAAATTTGAATATAGAATGTAGAACCCAGAATATAGAATATAGGATACGGAATGCAAAATATAGTTTGTAGAATACAGAATGAAGTATGCAAAATATAGAATATAGAATAGAGAATATAGAAGCACGAATTTAGAACATGGAATTCAGAACAGAGTATTTCGAATATAAATACAGTATACTGAATGTAGGATTTTGAAGATAGAATGCAGAACACAGGATATATAATAGACTATACAGAATCCAGAATTTAAACATGGAATGCAGAACACAGAATTTAGAATATGGAATACAGAATACTGAATATATAATTGAGAACATTGAGTGAAGAACACAGAATTTAGAATATAGAATACAGAATACTGAATATAAAATTTAGAATATAGATAGTAGAACACAGAATATAGAATAGAGAATTTAGAAAATGGAATGCAGAACACAGATTATAGAATATAGAATGCAGAATACTGAATATAGAATTTGGAATATAGAAGGTAGAACACAGAATATATAATGTAGAATACGGAATGCAGAATATATAATACAGAATATAGAAATTAGAACACAGAATATAAAATATGGAAAACAGAGTATTGAACAGAGAATTAAAAACATGGAATGCAGAACACATAATTTAGAATATAGTATCGAGATTACTGAATATAGAATTTAGAATATAGAATGCAGAACACAGAATTTAGAATATGGAATACAGTATACTGAATATTGAATTGAGAACATGGAGTGTAGAACACAGAATATAGAATATAGAATACAGAATACTGAATATAGAATTTAGAATGTAGAATATAGAACACAGAATATAGAATATAGAATAGAGAATTTAGAACATGGAATGCAGAACACAGAATTTAGAATATAGAATACAGAATACTGAATATAGATTTTGGATTATAGAAGGTAGAACACAGAATATATAATGTAGAATACGGAATGTAGAATAAAGAATACAGAATATAGAATTAAGAACACAAATTATAAAATATGGAAAACAGAACATTGAACGCAGAATGTATAACATGGAATGTAGAACCAGAATTTAGAATATAGTATAGAGATTACTGAATATAGAATTTAGAATATAGAATGTAGAACACAGAATTTAGAATATAGAATACAGAATACTGAATAAATAACTTTGAATATAGAATGTAGAACACAGAATATAGAATATAGGATACGGAATGCAAAATATAGTTTGTAGAATATAGAATGAAGTACGCAAAATATAGAATATAGAATAGAGAATATAGAAGCACGAATTTAGAACATGGAATTCAGAACAGAGAATTTCGAATATAAATACAGAATACTGAATGTAGGATTTTGAATATAGAATGCAGAACACAGGATATATAATAGAGTATAGAGAACCCAGAATTTAATACATGGAATGCAGAACACAGAATTTAGAATATGGAATACAGAATACTGAATATATAATTGAGAACATTGAGTGAAGAACACAGAATTTAGAATATAGAATACAAAATACTGAATATAAAATTTAGAATATAGATAGTAGAACACAGAATATAGAATAGAGAATTTAGAAAATGGTATGCAGAACACAGATTATAGAATATAGAATGCAGAATACTGAATATAGAATTTGGAATATAGAAGGTAGAACACAGAATATATAATGTAGAATACGGAATGCAGAATATAGAATACAGAATATAGAATTTAGTACACAGAATATAAAATATGGAAAACAGAGTATAGAACCAAGAATTTAAAACATGGAATGCAGAACACATAATTTAGAATATAAAATAAAGAAAGTTAAATATAGTATTTAGAATATAGAATGTAGAACACAGAATATAGAACATAGAATATAGATTATAGAACCCAGAATTTAAAACATGGAATGCAGAACACAGAATTTAGAATATAGCATACTGTATACTGAATATAGAATTTAGAATATAGAATGTAGAACACAGAATATAGGATATAGAATACGAAATGCAGAATATAAAATACAGAATATAAAATGCAGAAAACATATTATACAATATGGAAAAAAGAATACAGAAAACAGAATTTAGAACATGGAATGCAGAACACAGTATTTAGATTATGGAATACAAAATTGTGCATATAGAATTTAGAATGTGGAATGCGGAACACATTATTCAGAATATAGAATACAGAATACTGAATATAGAATTTAGAATATAGTGTGAGGAGCACTGTATATAGAATATAGAATAAAGAATATTGAACCCATAATTTAGTACATGGAATGCAGAACACAGAATTTACAATATAGAGTACAGAATACTGAATATAGAGTTAAAATATAGAATGCAGAACCCAGAATATAGAATATAGAATTGAGAATATAGTACCCAGAATTTAGAACATGGAATGTAGAGCACAGAATTTAGATTATAGAATACATAATACTGAATATAGAATTTAGAATATAGAATTTAGAACACAAAATTTAGAAAATAGAATACAGAATACAGAATATAGAATTTAGGACATGGAATGCAGAACACAGAATTTAGAATATAGAATACAGAATACTGAATATAGAATTTAGAACATGGAATGCATAACACAGAATTTAGAATATAGAATACAGAATACTGAATATAGAGTTAAAATATAGAATGTAGAACCCAGAATATAGAATATAGAATTGAGAATATAGTACCCAGAATTTAGAACATGGAATGAAGAAAACAGAATTTAGTTTATAGAATACATAATACTGAATACAGGATTTAGAATAGAAAGTAGAACACAAAATTTAGAATATAGAATACAGAATGCTGAATATAGAATTTAGAATATAGAATGTAAAACACTGAATATAGAAAATAGAAAAGAGAATATAGAACACAGAATTTAGAACATGAAATGCAGAACACAGAATTTAGATTATAGAATACAGGATACTAAATAAACAATTAAAAAATTGAATGTAGAACACAGAATACAGAATATAAAACACATAATACTGAATATACAATTTGGAATATAGAATGTAGAAAACAGAATAATAAATATACCTGAGAGTATATTGAATCCACATTTTAGAATTTGGAAAGCAGAACTCCGAATTTAGAATATAGAATACAGAATACTGTATATAGAATTTAGAACACAGAATATAGAATAGAGAATAGACAATAGAGAAACCTGAATTTACAACATGGTATGGAGAACACAGAATTTAGATTATAGAATACAGAATACTTAATAAACAATTAAAAAATTGAATGTAGAACACAGAATACAGAATATAAAACACATAATACTGAATATACAATTAAGAATATAGAATGTAGAAAACAGAATAAAAAATATAGCTTAGAGAATATTGAAGCCAGATATTGGGCAATGGAAATCAGAACTCAGTATTTAGAATATAGAATAAAGAATATTCACTATAGAATTTAGAATATAGAATGTAGAACACAGAATATAGAAAGTAGAATACAGAATAAAGAATCCAGAATAAAGAACATGCTATGCAGAACACAGAATTTAGAATATAGATTACATAATACTGAATATAGAATTTAGAATATAGAATGTAGAACACAGAATTTATAATATAGAATAAAGAAAAATGAATACAGTATTTAGAATATAGAATGTAGAACACAGATACAGAATATAGAATATAGAATATAGAATTTAGAACCCAGAATTTAGAACATGGTATGCATAACACAGAAATTAGAATATATAATACAGTATACTGATCATAGAATATAGAACAAAGAATGCAGAACACAGACTTTAGAATATGGAATAGAGAATACTGAATATTGAATTGAGAACATGGAGTGCAGAACACAGAATATAGAATATAGAATACAGAATACTGAATATAGAATATAGAATATACAAAGTAGAACACAGAATATAGAATATAGAATACAGAATACTGAATATAGATTTTGGATTATACAAGGTAGAACACATAATATATAATGTAGAATACGGAATGCAGAATATAGAATACAGAATATAGAATTAAGAACACAAAATATAAAATATGGAAAACAGAATATTGAAAGCAGAATTTATAACATGGAATGTAGAACCAGAATTTAGAATATAGTATAGAGATTACTGAATATAGAATTTAGAATATAGAATGTAGAACACAGAATTTAGAATATAGAATACAGAATACTGAATAAATAACTTTGAATATAGAATGTAGAACACAGAATATAAAATATAGAATACAGAATGCAAAATATAGATTGTAGAATATACAATGAAGTATGCAAAATATAGAATATAGAATAGAGAATATAGAAGCCAGAATTTAGAACATGGAATGCAGAACACAGAATTTCGAATATAAATACAAAATACTAAATATAGAATTTTGAATATAGAATGCAGAACACAGGATATATAATAGAGTATCAGAACCCAGAATTTAAAACATGGAATCCAGAACACAGAATTTGAATATAAAATACAGAAAGTTGAATATAGTATTTAGAATATAGAATGTAGAACACAGAATATAGAACATAGAATATAGATTATAGAACCCAGAATTTAAAACATGAAATGCAGAACACAGAATTTAGAATATAGAATACGAAATGCAGAATATAGTATACAGAATATAGAATGTAGAAAACATATTATAAAATATGGAAAAAAGAATACAGAAAAAAGAATTTAGAACATGAAAGGCAGAACACAGTATTTAGATTATAGAATACAGAATAGTGCATATAGAATTTAGAATGTGGAATGCGGAACACAGATTTTAGAATATAGAATACAGAATACTGAATATAGAATTTAGAACTTGGAATGCAGAACACATTATTCAGAATATAGAATACATAATACTGAATATAGAATTTAGAATATAGTGTGAGGAATACAGACTATATAATATAGAAGAAAGATTATTGAACCCATAATTTAGAACATTGAATGCAGAAAACCGAATTTGCAATATAGAATAAGAATACTGAAGATAGAATTTAGAATATAAAATGTAGAACATAGAATAAAGAATTCAGAATACGGAATGCAGAATATAGAATGTAGAATATAAAATGAAGAACACAAAATATAAAATATAGAATAGAGTATATAGAACCCAGAATTTAGAACATTGAATTGCATAACACTGAATTTAGAATATAGTATACAGAATACTTAATAAAGAAATAAATAATTGAATGTAGAACACAGAATATAGAATATAAAATACATAATACTGAATATATAATTTAGAATATAGAATGTAGAAAACAGAATAAAAAATATAGCTTAAAGAATTTTGAAGCCAGATTTTGGAACATGAAAATCAGAACTCACAATTTCGAATATAGAATACAGAATACTGAATATACAATTTAGAATATAGAATGTAGAACAAAGAATATAGAATATAGAATAAAGAATATTGAATATAGAATTTAGAATATAGAATGTAGAACACGGAATATAGAATATAGAATAAAGAATATTGAACCCAGAATTTTGAACATGGAATGCAGAACACAGAATTTAGAATATGGAATACAGAATACTGAATATAGAATTTAGAATATAGAATGTAGAACACAGAATATAGAATATAGAATACGAAATGCAGAATATAGAATACAGAATATAGAATGTAGAAAACATATTATAGAATATGGAAAAAAGAATACAGAAAAAAGAATTTAGAAAATGAAAGGCAGAACACAGTATTTAGATTATAGAATACAGAATAGTGCATATAGTATTTAGAATGTGGAGTGCGGAACACAGATTTTAGAATATAGAATACAGAATACTGAATATAGAATTTAGAACTTGGAATGCAGAACACATTATTCAGAATATAGAATACAGAATACTGAATATAGAATTAAGAATATAGTGTGAGGAATACAGACTATATAATATAGAAGAAAGATTATTGAACCCATTATTTAGAACATGGAATGCAGAACACAGAATTTACAATATAGAATAAGAATACTGAAGATAGAATTTAGAATATAAAAAGTAGAACATAGAATAAAGAATTCAGAATACGGAATGCAGAATATAGAATGTAGAATATAAAATGAAGAACACAAAATATAAAATATAGAATAGAGTATATAGAACCCAGAATTTAGAACATTGAATTGCATAACACTGAATTTAAAATATAGTATACAGAATACTTAATAAAGAAATAAATAATTGAATGTAGAACACAGAATATAGAATATAAAATACATAATACTGAATATATAATTTAGAATATAGAATGTAGAAAACAGAATAAAAAATATAGCTGAAAGAATATTGAAGCCAGACTTTGGAACATGAAAATCAGAACTCACAATTTCGAATATAGAATACAGAATACTGAATATAAAATTTAGAATATAGAATGTAGAACAAAGAATATAGAATATAGAATAAAGAATATTGAATATAGAATTTAGAAAATAGAATGTAGAACACGGAATATAGAATATAGAATAAAGAATATTGAACCCAGAATTTTGAACATGGAATGTAGAACACAGAATTTAGAATATGGAATACAGAATACTGAATATAGAATTTAGAATATAGAATGTTGAACACAGTATAAAGAATATAGAATACTGAATGCAGAATATAGAATTTAGAATATACAATATAGAACACAGAATATAAAATATAGAAAAGAGAATATAAAACCCAGAATTTACAACATGGTATGCAAAACACAGAATTTAGAATATAGTATACAGAATGCTTAATAAACAAATGAAAAAATTGAATGTAGAACATACAATATAGAATATAGTATACATAATACTGAAAATATAATTTAGAATATATAATGTAAAAAACAGAATAAAAAATATATCTTAAAGAATATTTAAGCCAGATTTTGGAACATGGAATTCAGAACTCAGAATTTAGAATATAGAATAGAAAACTGAATATACAATTTATAATATAGAATGTAGAAACCAGAATTAGTAATATAGAATATAGAATGCTGAATATAGGATTTAGAACATAGAATGTAGAACACGGAATCTAGAATATAGAATGTAGATAATAGAACACAGTATTTAGAACATGGAATGCACAACACAGAATTAAGAATATAGCATACAGAATACTTAATATAGAATTTAGAATATATAATGTAGAACACAGAATATTGAATATAGAATACGGAATGCAGAATATAGAATACAGAATATAGAATGTAGAAATCAGAATATACATTATGAAAAAAAGAATACACAAAAGAGAATTTAGAACATGGAATGCAGAACACAGAATATAGAATATAGAATAGAGAATACTGAACATAGAATTAAGAATATAGAATGCAGAACACAGAATTAAGAATAAAGAATACAGAATACTGAATATAGTATTGAGAACATGGAATGAAGAACACAGAATATACAATATAGAATAGAGAATACGAAATGTAGAATTTAGAATATAGAAAGTAGAACACAGAATATAGAATATAGAGTAGAAAATTTAGCACATGGAATGCAGAACACAGAATTTAGAATATAGAATACAGAATACTGAATATAGAATTTGGAATATAGAAAGTAGAACACAGAATATATAATGTAGAATACGGAATGCAGAATATAGAATACAGAATATAGAATTTAGAACACATTATATAAAATATGGAAAACAGAATATAGGACCCAGAAGTTAGAACAACTTATACAGAACACAGAATTTAGAATACACTATACAGAATACTGAATATAGAATTTAGAATATTGAATGTAGATCACAGAATATAGAATATAGATTACGGAATGCAGAATATAGTATACAGAATATAGGATTTAGAACACAGAATATAAATATTGGAAACTTAACACAGAACACAGAATATAGAACATGGGATGCAGAACACAGAATTTAGATTATAGAATACAGAATACTGAATATAGAATATAGAATATAGAATGCAGAACACAGAATTAGGAATATACATTAGAGAATACTGAATATAGAATTTACACCATGGAATGCAGAACACAGAATTTAGATTATACAATAAAGAATATAGATGCCGGATTATAGAACATGGAATGCAGAACACAGAATTTAGAATATGGAATACTGAATACTGAATATAGAATTTAGAATATAGAAAGTAGAACACAGAATATAGAATATAGAATAGAGAATTTAGAACATGGATTGTAGAGCACAGAATTTAGATTATAGAATACATAATACTGAATATAGAATTTAGAATATAGAATTTAGAACACAAAATTTAGAAAAGAGAATACAGAATACTGAATATAGAATTTAGGACATGGAATGCAGAACACAGAATTTAGAATATAGAATACAGAATACTGAATATAGAATTTAGAACATGGAATGCATAACACAGAATTTAGAATATAGAATACAGAATACTGAATATAGAGTTAAAATATAGAATGTAGAACCCAGAATATAGAATATAGAATTTAGAATATAGTACCCAGAATTTAGAACATGGAATGCAGAAAACAGAATATAGTTTATAGAATACATAATACTGAATACAGAATTTAGAATAGAATGTAGAACACAAAATTTAGAATATAGAATACAGAATGCTGAATATAGAATTTAGAATATAGAATGTAGAACACAGAATATAGAAAATATAAAAGATAATATAGAACCCAGAATTTAGAACATGGAATGCAGAACACAGAATTTAGATTATAGAATACAGAATACTTAATAAACAATTAAAAAATTGAATGTAGAGCACAGAATGTAGAATATAAAACACATAAAACTGAATATATATTTTAGAAAATAGAATGTAGAAAACAGAATAAAAAATATAGCTTAGAGAATATTGAAGCCAGATTTTGGAACATGGAAATCAGAACTCAGTATTTAGAATATAGAATACATAATACTGAATATACAATTTAGAATACAGAATGTAGAACCCAGAATTTAGAATATATAATACAGAATACTGAATTTCGAATTATGAATATAGAATGTAGAACACAGAATATAGAATATAGAATACAGAAAGCTGAATATAGTATTTAGAATATAGAATGCAGGACACTGATATAGAATATAGAATATATATAATAGAAAACAGAATTTAGAACATGGAATGCATAACACAGAAATTAGAATATATAATGCAGTATAATGATCATAGAACTTAGAACATAGAATGAAGAACACAGAATTTAGAATATGGAATACAGAATACTGAATATAGGATTGAGAACATGGAGTGAAAAACACAGAATTTAGATTATAGAATACAGAATACTTAAAAATGTATTTAGAATATAGAAAGTAGATTACAGAATATCGAATATAGAATAGAGAATTTTTAAAATGGAATGCAGAACACAAAATTTAGAATATAGAATACAGAATACTGAATATAGAATGTAGAACACAGAATATATAATGTAGAATACGGAATGCAGAATATAGAATACAGAATATAGAATTTAGAACACAGAATATAAAATATGGAAAAGAGAATATGGAATCACAGAATTTAGAACATGGAATGCAGAGCACAGAATTTAGAATATAGTATAGAGATTACTGAATATAGAATTTAGAATATAGAATTTAGAACACAGAATTTAGAATATAGAATACAGAATACTGAATAAAAAACTTAGAATATAGAATTTAGGACGCAGAATATAGAATATACAATACGGAATGCAAAATATACATTGTAGAATATAGAATGAAGTACGCAAAATATAGAATATAGAATAGAGAATATAGAAGCCAGAATTTAGAACATGGGATGCGGAACACAGAATTTCGAATATAAATACGGAATACTGAATGTAGGATTTTGAATATAGAATGCAGAACACAGGATATATAATAGAGTATACAGAACACAGAATTTAAAACATGGAAACCGGAACACAGAATTTAGAATATAGAATACAGAATACTGAATATAGAATTTTGAATATAGAATGTAGAACACAGAATAAAGAATATAGAATACGGAATGCAGAATATAGAATGTAGAATATAGATTGAAGAATACGAAATATAGAATAGAGAATAGAGAATATACAACACAGAATTTAGAACATGGAATGCAGAACATAGAATTTAGAATATAGAATACTGAATAATGAATATAGAATTTAAAATATTGAATGTAGAACACAGAATATAGAATATAGTATACGGAATGCAAAATATAGTATGTAGAATATAGAATGTAGAACCCAGAATATAGAATGTAGAATTGAGAATCTAGAACCCAGGATTTATAACATGGAATGCATAACAGAGAATTTAGATAATTGAATACATAATACTGAATATAGAATTTAGAATATAGAATGTAGAACACAAAATATAGAATATAGAATACAGAATGCTGAATATAGAATTTAGAATATACAATGAAGAACACAGAATATAGCATATAGAAAAGAGAATATAGAACCCAGAATTTACAACATGGAATGCAGAACACTGAATTTAGAATATAGGATAAAGAATGCATAATAAACAATTAAAAAAATTGAATGTAGAACAGAGAATATAGTATATAGTATACATAATACTGAATAAATAATTTAGAATATAGAATGTAGAACACAGTACATAGAATATACAATACAGAATACTAAATATAGAAATTAGAATATACAATGTAGAACACAGAATATAGAATATGCAATACAGAATACTAAATATAGGATTTAGAATATAGAATATAGAACACTGAATATAGAAAACAGAATAGAGAATGAGGAACCCAGAATTTAGTACATGGAAGCAGAACCCAGAATTAAAATATAGAATAAAGAACACAGAATATGGAATTTAGAATATAGAATGTAGAACACAGAATATAGAATATAGAATACAGAGTATAGAACCCAGAATTTAGAACATGGAATGCAAAACACAGAATTAATAACATTGAATGCAGAACAGAGTATTTAGAATATACATTACAGAACACTGAATATAGAATTTAGAATATACAATGTAGAACATAGAATTTAGAATATGGAATAAAGAATACTGAATATAGAATTTAGAATATAGAATGTAGAACACAGAATATAGAAAATAGAATAAAGAATTTAGAACACAGAATTTAGTACATGGAATCAGAACACAGAATTTTGAATATAGTATACAGAACACTGAATATGGAATTTAGAATATAGAACGTAGAACACAGAATATAGAATATAGAATACACAATATAGAACCCAGAATTTAGAACAAGGAATGCAGAACACAGAATTTAGAATCTAGAATACAGAACTGAATATAGAATTTATAATATAGTAAGTATAACACAGAATTTAGAATGTAGAATACAAAATGCAGAAAATAGTATAGAGAATATAGAATGTAGAACTCAGAATATAGAATATAGAATTTAGGTTATAGAACCCAGAATTTTGAACATGGAATGCAGCACACAGAATTTGGTATATAGCATACAGAATAGTGCCTATAGAATTTAGAATATGGAATGTAGAACACAGAGTATAGAATAAAGAATACGGAACACAGAATATATAATACAGAATATAGAATGAGAAAACAGTATATAGAATATGGAAAACAGAATACAGAACCCAGAATTTAGAACATGGAATGCAGAACACAGAATTTGGTATATAGAACACAGAATACTGAATATAGAATTTAGAATATACAATGCGGAACACAGATTTTAAAATATAGAATACAGAATACTGAATATAGAATTTAGAACATGGAATGCAGAACACATTATTTAGAATATAGAATACAGAATACTGAATATAGTATTTAGAATATAGTATGAGGAACACAGAATATAGAATATAGAATAAAGTATATTGAACCCATACTTTAGAACATGGAATGCAGAACACAGAATTTACAATATAGAATACAGAATACTGAAGATAGAATTAAGAATATAGAATGTAGAACACAGAATTTATAATCTAGTATACAGAAAGCTGAATATAGTATTTAGAATATAGAATGTAGAACACAGAATATAGAATATAGTATATAGTTTATAGAACCCAAAATTTAGAACATGGAATTCAGAACACAGAATTTAGAATACAGCATACGGAATACTGAATATAGAATTTAGAATATAGAATGTAGAACACAGAATATTGAATATATAATAAAGAATACTGAATATAGAGTTTAGAATATAGAATGTAGAACACAGAATATAGAATGTAGAATACATAATATAGAATCCAAAATAAAGAACATTCTATGCAGAACACAGAATTTAGAATATAGATTACATAATACTGAATATAGAATTTAGAATATAGAATGTAGAACACAGAATTTATAATATAGAATACAGAAAGCTGAATATAGTATTTAGAATATAGAATGTAGAACACAGAATATAGAATATAGGATTTAGTTTATAGAACCCAGAATTTAGAACATGGAATGCAGAACAGAGAATTTGGAATATAGCATAAAGAATAGTGCCTATAGAATTTAGAATATGGAATGTAGAACACAAAATATAGAATATAGAATACGGAACACAGAATATATAATACAGAATATAGAATGAGAAAACAGTATATAGAATATGGAAAACAGAATACAGAACTCAGAATTTAGTACATGGAATGCAGAACACAGAAATTTGTATATAGAACGCAGAATACTGAATATAGAATTTAGAATATACAATGCGGAACACAGATTTTAGAATATAGAATACAGAATACTGAATATAGAATTTAGAACATGGAATGCAGAACACATTATTTAGAATATAGAATACAGTATACTGAATATAGAATTTAGACTGTAGTATGAGGAACAGAGAATATAGAATATAGAATAAAGAATATTGAAACCATACTTTAGAACATGGAATGCAGAACACAGAATTTACAATATAGAATACAGAATACTGAAGATAGAATTTAGAATATAGAATGTAGAACATAGTATAAAGAATATAGAATACGGAATGCAGAATATAGAATGTAGAATATAAAATGAAGAACACAAAATATAAAATATAGAATACAGTATATAGAACCCAGAATTTAGAACATAGAATTGCAGAACACTGAATTTAGAATATAGTATACAGAATACTTAATAAACAATTAAATAATTGAATGTGGAACACAGAATATAGAATATAAAATATATAATACTGAATATATAATTTAGAATATAGAATGTATAAAACAGAATAAAAAATATATCTTAGAGAATATTGAAGCCAGATTTTGTAACATGGAAGCAGAACTCACAATTTCGAATATAGAATACAGAATACTGAATATACAATTTAGAATATAGAATGTTGAACACAGAATATACAATATAGAATAAAGAATACTGAATATAGAATTTTGAATATAGAATGTATAACACAGAATATAGAATGTAGAATACAGATTATAGAATCCAGAATTTAAAACATGTTATACAGAACACAGAATTAAGAATATAGATTATATAATACTGAGTATAGGATTTAGAATATAGAAATTAGAACACAGAATATAGAATATAGTATACGGAATTGAAAATATAGTATATAGAAACTAGAATGAAAACACACAATTTAGAATATAGAATAGAGAATGTAGAACCCGGAATTTAGAACATGGAAGGCAGAACACAGAATTTAGAATATAGTATAAAGAATGCATAATAAACAATTAAAAAAATTGAATGTAGAACAGAGAATATAGTATATAGTATACATAATACTGAATAAATAATTTAGAATATAGAATGTAGAACACTGTATATAGAATATACAATACAGAATACTAAATATAGAAATTAGAATATACAATGTAGAACACAGAATATAGAATATGCAATACAGAATACTAAATATAGGATTTAGAATATAGAATATAGAACACTGAATATAGAAAACAGAATAGAGAATGAGGAACCCAGAATTTAGTACATGGAAGCAGAACCCAGAATTATAATATAGAATACAGAACACAGAATATGGAATTTAGAATATAGAATGTAGAACACAGAATATAGAATATAGAATACAGAGTATAGAACCCAGAATTTAGAACATGGAATGCAAAACACAGAATTAAGAACATTGAATGCAGAACAGAGTATTTAGAATATAAATTACAGAACACTGAATATAGAATTTAGAATATACAATGTAGAACATAGAATTTAGAATATGGAATAAAGAATACTGATTATAGAATTTAGATTATAGAATGTAGAACACAGAATATAGAAAATAGAATAAAGAATTTAGAACACAGAATTTAGTACATGGAATCAGAACACAGAATTTTGAATATAGTATATAGAACACTGAATATGGAATTTAGAATATAGAACGTAGAACACAGAATATAGAATATAGAATACACAATATAGAACCCAGAATTTAGAATCTAGAATACAGAACTGAAGATAGAATTTATAATATAGCAAGTATAACACAGAATTTAGAATGTAGAATACGGAATGCAGAAAATAGTATAGAGAATATAGAATGTAGAACTCAGAATATAGTATATGGAAAACAGAATAAAGAACCCAGAATTTAGAACATGGAATGCAGAACACAGAATTTGGAATATACAATACAGAATAGTGCCTATAGAATTTAGAATATGGAATGTAGAGCACAGAATATAGAATATAGAATACGGAATACAGAATATATAATACAGAATATAAAATGTAGAAAACAGAATATAGAATATGTAAAACAGAATACAGAACCCAGAATTTAGAACACGGAATGCAGAACACAGATTTTCGTATATAGAACACAGAATACTGAATATAGAATTTAAAATATACAATGCGGAACACAGATTTTAGAATATAGAATACAGAATACTGAATATAGAATTTAGAACATGGAATGCAGAACACATTATTTAGAATATAGAATACAGAATACTGAATATACTGAATATAGAATATAGAATGTAGAACACAGAATTTATAATATAGTATACAGAAAGCTGAATATAGTATTTAGAATATAGAATGTAGAACACAGAATATTGAATATATAATAAAGAATACTGAATATAGAGTTTAGAATATAGAATGTAGAACACAGAATATAGAATGTAGAATACAAAATATACAATCCAAAATACAGAACATTCTATGCAGAACACAGAATTTAGAATATGGATTACATAATACTGAATATAGAATTTAGAATATAGAATGTAGAACCCAGAATTAATAATATAGAATATAGAATGCTGAATATAGGATTTAGAATATAGAATGTAGAACACGGAATATAGAATATAGAATATAGATTATAGAACACAGTATTTAGAACATGGAATGCAGAACTCAGAATTAAGAATATAGCATACCGAATAATTAATATAGAATTTAGTATATATAATGTAGAGCACAGAATATTGAATATAGTATACGGAATGCAGTATATAGAATACAGAATATAGAATGTAGTCAACAGAATATAGATTATGAAAAAATAATACACAAAATAGAATTTAGAACATGGAATGCAGAACACAGAATATAGAATATAGAATAGAGAATACTGAACATAGAATTAAGAATATAGAATGCAGAACACAGAATTAAGAATATAGAATACAGAATACTGAATATAGAATTGAGAACATGGAATGAAGAAAACAGAATGTACATTATAGAATAGAGAATACTAAATGTAGAATTTAGAATATAGAAAGTAGAACACAGAATATAGAATATAGAGTAGAAAATTTAGAACATGGAATGCAGAACACAGAATTTAGAATATAGAATACAGAATACTGAATATAGAATTTGGAAATTAGAAAGTAGAACACAGAATATATAATGTAGAATACGGAATGCAGAATATAGAATACAGAATATAGACTTTAGAACACAGAATATAAAATATGGAAAACAGAATATAGGACCCAGAAGTTAGAACAAGTTATACAGAACACAGAATTTAGAATATACTATACAGATTACTGAATATAGAATTTAGAATATTGAATGTAGATCACAGAATATAGAATAAAGATTACGGAATGCAGAATATAGTATACAGAATATAGGATTTAGAACACAGAATATAAATTATGGAAACTTAACACAGAACGCAGAATATAGAACATGGGATGCAGAACACAGAATTTAGATTATAGAATACAGAATACTGAATATAGAATATAGAATGCAGAACACAGAATTTAGAATATACATTAGAGAATACTGAATATAGAATTTAAATAATGGAATGCAGAACACAGAATTTAGATTATAGAATAAAGAATATAGATGCCGGATAATAGAACATGGAATGAAGAACACAGAATTTAGAATATGGAATACTGAATACTGAATATAGAATTTAGAATATAGAAAGAAGAACACAGAATATAGAATAGAGAATAGAGAATTTAGAACATGGAATGTAGAGCACAGAATTTAAATTATAGAATACATAATACTGAATATAGAATTTAGAATATAGAATTTAGAACACAAAATTTAGAAAATAGAATACAGAATACTGAATATAGAATTTAGGACATGGAATGCAGAACACAGAATTTAGATTATAGAATACAGAATACTTAATAAACAATTAAAAAATTGAATGTAGAGCACAGAATGTAGAATATAAAACACATAAAACTGAATATATACTTTAGAAAATAGAATGTAGAAAACAGAATAAAAATTATAGCTTAGAGAATATTGAAGCCAGATTTTGGAACATGGAAATCACAACTCAGTATTTAGAATATAGAATACATAATACTGAATATACAATTTAGAATATAGAATGTAGAACCCAGAATTTAGAATAAATAATACAGAATACTGAATATCGAATTTAGAATATAGAATGTAGAACACATAATATAGAATGTAGAATACAGAAAGCTGAATATAGTATTTAGAATATAGAATGTAGAACACAGATATAGAATATAGAATATAGATAATAGAAACCAGAATTTAGAACATGGAATGCATAACACAGAAATTAGAATATATAATGCAGTATAATGATCATAGAATTTAGAACATAGAATGCAGAACACAGAATTTAGAATATGGAATACAGAATACTGAATATAGGATTGAGAACATGGAGTGAAAAACACAGAATTTAGAATATAGAATACAGAATACTGAATATTGTATTTAGAATATAGAAAGTAGATCACAGAATATAGAATATAGAACAGAGAATTTTGAATATGGAATGCAGAACACAAAATTTAGAATATAGAATACAGTATACTGAATATAGAATTTGGAATATAGAAGGTAGAACACAGAATATATAAAGTAGAATACGGAATGAAGAATATAGAATACAGAATATAGAATTTAGAACACAGAATATAAAATATGGAAAACAGAATATAGAATCCAGAATTTAGAACATGGAATGCAGAACACAGAATTTAGAATATAGTATAGAGATTACTGAATATAGAATTTAGAATATAGAATTTAGAACAAAGAATTTAGAATATAGAATACAGAATACTGAATAAATAACTTAGAATATAGAATGTAGAACACAGAATAAAGAATATAGAATACGGAATGCAGAATATAGAATGTAGAATATAGATTGAAGAATACGAAATATAGAATATAGAATAGAGAATATACAACACAGAATTTAGAACATGGAATGCACGACATAGAATTTAGAATATAGAATACAGAATACTGAATAAATAAATTAGAATATAGAATGTAGAACACAGAATATAGAATATAGAATACGGAAGGCAAAATATAGATTTTAGAATATACAATGAATTACGCAAAATATAGAATATAGAATAGAGAATATAGAAGCCAGAATATAGAACATGGAATGCAGAACACAGAATTTCGAATATAAATACAGAATATTGAATGTAGGATTTTGAATATAGAATGCAGAACACAGGATATATAATAGAGTAAACAGAACCCAGAATTTAAAACATGGAATCCGGAACACAGAATTTATAATATAGAATAAATAATACTGAATATAAAATTTAGAGTATACAATGTAGAACACAGGATATAGAATGTAGAATAGAGAATAAGGATCCAGATATAAGAACATGGAATTCTGAACACAGAATTTAGAATATAGAATACAGAATACTGAATAAAGTATTTAGAATATAGAAATTAGAACACAGAATATAGAATAGAGAATAGAGAATTTAGAACATGGAATGCAGAACACAGAATTTAGAATATAGCATACGGAACACTTAATATAGAATTTAGAATATAGAATGTAGAACACAGAATATTGAATATAGAATACGGAATGCAGAATAGAGAATACAGTACATAGAATGCTGAAAACAGATTATAGAATATGGAAAAAAGAATACAGAAACAGAATTTAGAACATGGAATGCCGAACACAATATTTAGAATTTAGAATACAGAATAGTGCATATAGAATTTAGAATGTGGAATGTAAAACACGGAAAAGAGAATATAGAATACCTAATACAGAATATAGATTATAGAATATAGAATGAAATACACAAAATTTAGAATATCGAATAGAGAATATAGAAACCAGAATTTAGAACATGGAATTCAAAACACCGAAATTAGAATATAGAATACAGAATACTGAATATAGAATTTAGAATATAGAATGCAGAACACAGAATATAGAATGTAGAATAGAGAATATAGAATCCAGTATAAAGAACATGCTATGCAGAACACAGAAGTTAGAATATAGAATACGGAATACTGAATAAGGAATTTAGAATATAGAAAGCAGAACACAGAATTTTGAATATAGAATACGGAATGCAGAATATAGAATGTAGAAAACAGAATATAGAATATAGAAAAAATAATACAGAAAACAGAATTTAGAACAAGGATTGCAGAACACAGTAATTAGAATAGTGCATATAGAATAGTACATATAGAATATAGAATATGGAATGTAGAACACAGTATAAAGAATATAGAATTCAGAATGCAGAATATAGAAAGTTGAATATAAAATGAAGAAGACAAAATATAGAATAGAAAATATAGAAGCCAGAATTTAGAACATGGAATGCAGAATACAAAATATACACTATAGAAAACTGAATACTGAAGATAGAATTTAGAATATAGAATGTAGAACACAGTATAAAGAATATAGAATACGGAATGCAGAATATAGAATGTAGAGCATAGAATGAAGAACACAAAATATAGAATACAGAATAGAGAATATGAAGAGAGAATTTAGAACAAGGAATGCAGAAGACAGAATTTAGAATATAGAATACAGAATAATGAATATAGAATATATAATATAGAATGTAGAACACAGAAAATAGAACATAGAATACGGAATGCAGAATATAAAATTTAGAATATAGAATGAATAACACAAAATATAGACTATAGAATACAGAATATAGAACCCAGAATTTAGAACATTGAATGCAGAACATAGTATCTAGAATATACATTATAGAATACTGTATATATAATTTAGAATATAGAATGAAGAACACAGAATATAGAATTTGAATACGGAATTTAAAATAAAGAATACAGAATATAGAATTTAGAACTCAGAGAACAGAAAATGGAAAACAGAATATAGAACCCAGAAATTAGAACATGGAATGCAGAACACAGAATTTAGTACATTGAATGCAGAACACAGTACTTAGAATATACAATACAGAATACTAAATATAGAATTTAGAATATACAATGTAGAACACAGAATTTAGAATATGCAATACAGAATACTAAAGAGAGGATTTAGAATATAGAATATAGAACACTGAATATAGAAAATAGAATAGAGAATGAGGAACCCAGAATTTAGTACATGGAATCAGAACCCAGAATTATAATATAGAATACAGAACACAGAATATGGAATTTAGAATATAGAATGTAGAACACAAAATATAGAATATAGAATACAGAGTATAGAACCCAGAATTTAGAACGTGGAATGCAGAACACAGAATTAAGAACATTGAATGCAGAACAGAGTGTTTAGAATATTCATTACAGAACACTGAATATAAAATTTAGAATATACAATGTAGAACATAGAATTTAGAAAATGGAATAAAGAATACTGAATATAGAATTTAGAAAATAGAATGTAGAACACTGAATATAGAAAATAGAATAGAGAATATAGAACACAGAATTTAGAATATAGAATAGAGAATACTGAATATAGAGTTTAGAATATAGAATGTAGAACACAGAATTTAGAATATATAATAAAGAATACTGAATATAGAATTTTGAATATAGAATGCAGAACACAGAATACAGAATATAGAATACAGAATTAAGAATCCAGAATAAAGAACATGCTATGCAGAACACAGAATTTAGAATATAGATTACATAATACTGAATATAGAATTTAGAATATAGAATGTAGAACACAGAATTTATAATATAGAATACAGAAAGCTGAATATAGTATTTAGAATATAGAATGTAGAACACAAAATATACAATATAGAATATAGAATAAAGAAGCCAGAATTTACAACATTGAATGCAGAATACAGAATTTACAATATAGAATACAGAATACTGAATAAAGAATTTAGAATATAGAATGTAGAACACAGAGTATAGAATATAGAATACGGAATGCAGGATATAGAATACGGAATATAGAATATAGGACACAGAATATACAATATGGAAAACAAAATACACAACCCAGAATTTAGAACACCAAATGCAGAACACAGAATATAGAATATAGATTACAGAATTCTGAATATAGAATTTAGAATATAGAAGGTAGAACACGGAATATAGAATATAGAATAAAGAATATTGAACCCAGAATTTTGAACATGGAATGCAGAACACAGAATTTAGAATATGGAATACAGAATACTGAATATAGAATTTAGAATATAGAATGTTGAACACAGTATAAAGAATATAGAATACTGAATGCAGAATATAGAATTTAGAATATACAATGTAGAACACAGAATATAAAATATAGAAAAGAGAATATAAAACCCAGAATTTACAACATAGTATGCAAAAAACAGAATTTAGAATATAGTATACAGAATACTTAATAAACAAATGAAAAAATTTAATATAGAACATAGAATATAGAATATAGAATACATAATACTGAATATATAATTTAGAATATACAATGTAAAAAACAGAATAAAATATATATCTTAAAGTATATTTAAGCCAGATTTTGGAACATGGAATTCAGAACTCAGAATTTCGAATATAGAATACAGAAAACTGAATATACAATTTAGAATATAGAATGTATAATACAGAATTATAATATAGAATAAATAATACTGAATATAAAATTTAGAATATAGAATATAGAAAACCGAATAAAAAATATACCTTAGAGAATATTGAAGCCAGAGTTTAGAACTTGGAAAGCAGAACTCCGAATTTAGAATATAGAATACGGAATACTGTATATACAATGTAGAATACAGAATATAGAATATAGAATAGAGAATAGAGAACCCAGAATATACAACATGGAATGCAGAACACAGAATTTAGATAATAGAATACAGAATAGTTAATAAACAATTAAAAAATTGAATGTAGAACACAGAATATAGAATACAAAACACATAATACTGAATATACAATTTAGAATATAGAATGTAGAAAACAGAATAAAAAATATAGCTTAGAAAATATTGAAGCGAGATTTTGGGCAATGGAAATCAGAACTCAGTATTTAGAAAATAGAATAAAGAATACTGAATATAGAATTTAGAATATAGAATGTAGAACACAGTATATAGAATTTAGAATACAGAATAAAGAATCCAGAATAAAGAACATGCTATGCAGAACACAGAATTTAGAATATAGATTACATAATACTGAATATAGAATTTAGAATATAGAATGTAGAACACAGAATTTATAATATAGATTAAAGAAAGATGAATATAGTATTTAGAATATAGAATGTAGAACACAGATATAGAATATAGAATATAGATTATAGAACCCAGAATTTAGAACATGGAATGCATAGCACACAAATTAGAATATATAATACAGTACACTGATCATAGAACTTAGAACATAGAATGCAGAACACAGACTTTAGAATATGGAATACAGAATACTGAATATTGAATTCAGAACAAGGAATGCAGAAAACAGAATTTAGAATATAGAATACAGAATACTGAATAAAGAATTTAGAATATAGAAATTAGAACACAGAATATAGAATAGAGAATAGAGAATTTAGAACATGGAATGCAGAACACAAAATTTAGAATATAGAATGCAGAACACTGAATATAGAAGGTAGAACACAGAATATATAATGTAGAATACGGAATGCAGAATATAGAATACAGAATATAGAATTTAGAACACAGAATATAAAATATGGAAAACAGAATATAGAATCCAGAATTTAGAACATGGAATGCAGAGCACAGAATTTAGAATATACTATATAGATTACTGAATATAGAATTTAGAATATAGAATGTAGAACACAGAATTTAGAATATAGAATACAGAATACTTAATAAATAACTTAGAATATAGAATTTAGAACACAGAATATAGAATATAGAATACGGAATGCAAAATATAGATTGTAGAATATAGAATGAAGTACGCAAAATTTAGAATATAGAATAGAGAATATAGAAGCCAGAATTTAGAACATAGGATGCGGAACACAGAATTTCGAATATAAATACGGAATACTGAATGTAGGATTTTGAATATAGTATGCAGAACACAGGATATATAATAGAGTATACACAAACCAGAATTTAAAACGTGGAATCCAGAACACAGAATTTAGAATATAGAATACAGAATACTGAATATAGAAATTTGAATATAGAATGTAGAACACAGAATAAAGAATATAGAATACAGAATGCAGAATATAGAATCTAGAATATAGATTGAAGAATATGAAATATAGAATATAGAATAGAGAATATACAACACAGAATTTATAACATGGAATGCAGAACATAGAATTTAGAATATAGAATACAGAATACTGAATAAATAAATTAGAATATAGAATGTAGAACACAGAATATAGAATTTAGAATACGGAAGGCAAAATATAGATTGTAGAATATACAATGAAGTACGCAAAATATAGAATATAGAATAGAGAATATAGAAGCCAGAATTTAGAACATGGAATGCAGAACACAGAATTTCGAATATAAATACAGAATATTGAATGTAGGAGTTTGAATATAGAATGCAGAACACAGGATATATAATAGAGTATACAGAAACCAGAATTTAAAACATGGAATCCGGAACACAGAATTTAGTATATAGAATACAGAATACTGAATATAGTATTTAGAATATAGAATGTAGAACACAGAATAAAGAATATAGAAAACGGAATGCAGAATATAGAATGAAGAATATACAATGTAGAATAAAAAATATAGAATATAGAATAGAGAATATACAACACAGAATTTAGAACATGGAATGCAGAACATAGAATTTAGAATATAGAATACTGAATACTGAATATAGAATTTAGAATATTGAAGGTAGAACACAGAATATAGAATATAGTATACGGAATGCAAAATATAGTATGTAGAATATAGAATGTAGAACCCAGAATATAGAATATAGAATTGAGAATCTAGAACCCAGAATTTATAACATGGAATGCAGAACAGAGAATTTAGATTATAGAATACATAATACTGAATATAGAATTTAGAATATAGAATGTAGAACACAAAATATAGAATATAGAATACAGAATGCTGAATATAGAATTTAGAATATACAATGAAGAACACAGAATACAGAATATAGAAAAGAGAATATAGAACCCAGTATATACAACATGGAATGCAGAACACTGAATTTAGAATATAGTATAAAGAATGCATAATAAACAATTAAAAAAATTGAATGTAGAACAGAGAATATAGAATATATTATACATAATACTGAATAAATAATTTAGAATATAGAATGTAGAACACAGTATTTAGAATATACAATACAGAAAACGAAATATAGAATTTAGAATATACAATGTAGAACACAGAATTTAGAATATGCAATACAGAATACTAAATATAGGATTTAGAATATAGAATATAGAACACTGAATATAGAAAATAGAATAGAGAATGAGGAACCCAGAATTTAGTACATGAAATCAGAACCCAGAATTATAATATAGAATACAGAACACAGAATATGGAATTTAGAATATTGAATGTAGAACACAGAATATAGAATATAGAATACAGAGTATAGAAACCAGAATTTAGAACATGGAATGCAGAACACAGAATTAAGAACATTGAATGCAGAACAGAGTATTTAGAATATACATTACAGAACAATAAATATAGAATTTAGAATATACAATGTAGAACATAGAATTTAGAATATGGAATAAAGAATACTGAATATAGAATTTAGAAAATAGAATGTAGAACACAGAATATAGAAAATAGAATAGAGAATGTAGAACACAGAATTTAGTACATGGAATAAGAACACAGAATTTAGAATATAGAATACAGAACATTGAATATGGAATTTAGAATATAGAAAGTAGAACACAGAATATAGAATATAGAATACACAGTATAGAATCCAGAATTTAGAACATGAATGCAGAACACAGAATTTAGAATCTAGGATACAGAACTGAATATAGAATTTATAATATAGCAAGTATAACACAGAATTAAGAATGTAGAATACGGAATGCAGAAAATAGTATACAGAATATAGAATGTAGAACTCAGAATATAGTATATGGAAAACAGAATATAGAACCCAGAATTTAGAACATGGAATGCAGAACACAGAAATTGGAATATACAATACAGAATAGTGCCTATAGAATTTAGAATATGGAATGTAGAACACAGAATATAGAATATAGAATACGGAATACAGAATATATAATACAGAATATAGAATGTAGAAAACAGAATATAGAATATGGAAAACAGAATACAGAACCCAGAATTTAGAACATGGAATGCAGAACACAGAATTTCGTATATAGAACACAGAATACTGAATATAGAATTTAAAATATACAATGCGGAACACAGATTTTAGAATATAGAATACAGAATACTGAATATAGAATTTAGAACATGGAATGCAGAACACATTATTTAGAATATAGAATACAGAATACTGAATGTAGAATTTAGAATATAGAATGTAGAACACAGAATTTATAATATACTATACAGAAAGCTGAATATAGTATTTAGAATATAGAATGTAGAACACAGAATATAGAATATAGATTATAGAATCCAAAATTTAGAACATGGAAAGCAGAACACAGAATTTAGAATACAGTATACGGAATACTGAATATAGAATTTAGAATATAGAATGTAGAACACAGAATATTGAATAAATAATAAAGAATACTGAATATAGAGATTAGAATATAGAATGTATAACACAGAATATAGAATGCAGAATACATAATATAGAATCCAAAATAAAGAACATTCTATGCAGAACACAGAATTTAGAATATAGATTACATAATACTGAATATAGAATTTAGAATATAGAATGTAGAACACAGAATATAGAATACAGTATACGGATGCAAAATATAGAATGTAGATTCTAGAATGAAAAACAAACAATTTAGAATATAGAATAGAGAATATAGAACCCAGAACTTAAAACATGGAATGCAGAACACAGAATTTAGAATATAGAATAGAGAATACTGAATATAGAGTTTAGAATATAGAATGTAGAACACAGAATTTTGAATATATAATAAAGAATACTGAATATAGAATTTAGAATATAGAATGTAGAACACAGAATATTGAATATATAATAAAGAATACTGAATATAGAGTTTAGAATATAGAATGTAGAACACAGAATATAAAATGTAGAATACATAATATAGAATCCAAAATAAAGAACATTCTATGCAGAACACAGAATTTAGAATATAGCTTACATAATACTGAATATAGAATTTAGAATTTAGAATGTAGAACACAGAATTTATAATATAGAATACAGAAAGCTGAATATAGTTTTTAGAATATAGAATGTAGAACACAGAATATAGAATATAGAATTTAGATTATAGAACCCAGAATTTAGAACATGGAATGCAGAACACAGAATTTGGAATATAGCATACAGAATAGTGCCTATAGAATTTATAATATGGAATGTAGAACACAGAATATAGAATATAGAATACGGAATACAGAATATAAAATACAGAATATAGAATGTAGAAAACAGAATATAGAATATGGAAAACAGAATACAGAACCCAGAATTTAGAACATGGAATGCAGAACACAGAATTTCGTATATAGAACACAGAATACTGAATATAGAATTTAAAATATACAATGCGGAACACAGATTTTAGAATATAGAATACAGAATACTGAATATAGAATTTAGAACATGGAATGCAGAACACATTATTTAGAATATAGAATACAGAATACTGAATGTAGAATTTAGAATATAGAATGTAGAACACAGAATTTATAATATACTATACAGAAAGCTGAATATAGTATTTAGAATATAGAATGTAGAACACAGAATATAGAATATAGATTATAGAACCCAAAATTTAGAACATGGAAAGCAGAACACAGAATTTAGAATACAGTATACGGAATACTGAATAAAGAATTTAGAATATAGAATGTAGAACACAGAATATTGAATAAATAATAAAGAATACTGAATATAGAGATTAGAATATAGAATGTATAACACAGAATATAGAATGCAGAATACATAATATAGAATCCAAAATAAAGAACATTCTATGCAGAACACAGAATTTAGAATATAGATTACATAATACTGAATATAGAATTTAGAATATAGAATATAGAACACAGAATATAGAATACAGTATACGGATGCAAAATATAGAATGTAGATTCTAGAATGAAAAACAAACAATTTAGAATATAGAATAGAGAATATAGAACCCAGAACTTAAAACATGGAATGCAGAACACAGAATTTAGAATATAGAATAGAGAATACTGAATATAGAGTTTAGAATATAGAATGTAAAACACAGAATTTTGAATATATAATAAAGAATACTGAATATAGAATTTAGAATATAGAATGTAGAACACAGAATATTGAATATATAATAAAGAATACTGAATATAGAGTTTAGAATATAGAATGTAGAACACAGAATATAGAATGTAGAATACATAATATAGAATCCAAAATAAAGAACATTCTATGCAGAACACAGAATTTAGAATATAGCTTACATAATACTGAATATAGAATTTAGAATTTAGAATGTAGAACACAGAATTTATAATATAGAATACAGAAAGCTGAATATAGTTTTTAGAATATAGAATGTAGAACACAGAATATAGAATATAGAATTTAGATTATAGAACCCAGAATTTAGAACATGGAATGCAGAACACAGAATTTGGAATATAGCATACAGAATAGTGCCTATAGAATTTATAATATGGAATGTAGAACACAGAATATAGAATATAGAATACGGAATACAGAATATATAATACAGAATATAGAATGTAGAAAACAGAATATAGAATATGGAAAACAGAATACAGAACCCAGAATTTAGAACATGGGATGCAGAACACAGAATTTCGTATATAGAACACAGAATACAGAATATAGAATTTAAAATATACAATGCGGAACACATATTTTAGAATACAGAATACAGAATACTGAATATAGAATTTAGAACATGGAATGCAGAACACATAATTTAGAATATAGAATACAGAATACTGAATATAGAATTTAGAATATAGTATGAGGAACACAGAATATAGAATATAGAATAAAGAATTTTGAACCCATACTTTAGAACATGGAATGCAGAACACAGAATTTACAATATAGAATACAGAATACTGAAGAAAGAATTTAGAATATAGAATGTTGAACATAGTATAAAAAATATAGAATACGGAATGCAGAATATAGAATGTAGAATATAAAATGAAGAACACAATATATAAAATATAGAATATAGTATATAAAACACAGAATTTAGAACATTGAATTGCAGAACACTGAATTTAGAATATTATATACAGAATACTTAATAAACAATTAAATTATTGAATGTAGAACACAGAATATAGAATATAAAATACATAATACTGAATATATAATTTAGAATATAGAATGTAGAAAACAGAATAAATAATATAGCTTAGAGAATATTGAAGCCAGACATTGTACCATGGAAAGCAGAACTCACAATTTCGAATATAGAATACAGAATACTGAATATACAATTTACAATATAGAATGTAGAACACAGAATATACAATATAGAATAAAGAATACTGAATATAGAATTTAGAATATAGAATGTAGAACACAGAATATAGAATGTAGAATACAGATTATAGAATCCAGAATTAAGAACATGTTATGCAGAACACAGAATTAAGAATATAGTTTATATAATACTGAATATAGGATTTAGAATATAGAATGCAGAACACAGAATTTATAATATTGTATACATAATTGTGAATTTAGTATTTAGAATATATAATATAGAACACAGAATATAGAATATAGATTAAAGATTATAGAACCCAGAATTTAGAAAATGGAATGCAGAACACAGAATAGAATATAGCATACGGAATACTGAATATAGAATTAACAATATAGAATGTAGAACACAGAATATAGAATATAGTATACGGAATTCAAAATATAGTATGTAGAAACTAGAATGAAAAACACACAATTTAGAATATAGAATAGAGAATGTAGAACCAAGAATTTAGAACATGGAATGCAGAACACAGAATTTAGAATATAGAATAGAGAATACTGAATATAGAGTTTAGAATATAGAATGTTGAACACAGAATTTAGAATATATAATAAAGAATACTGAATATTGAATTTAGAATATAGAATGCAGAACACAGTATATAGAATGTAGAATACAGAATAAAGAATCCAGAATAAAGAACATGCTATGCAGAACACAGAATTTAGAATATAGATTACATAATACTGAATATAGGATTTAGAATATAGAAAGTAGAACACAGAATTTATAACATAGAATAGAGAAAGCTGAATATAATATTTAGAATATAGAATGTAGAACACAAAATATACAATATAGAATAGAGAATAAAGAAGCCAGAATTTAGAACATTGAATGCAGAACACAGAATTTACAATATAGAATACAGAATACTGAATATAGAATTAAGAATATAGAATGTAGAACACAGAGCATAGAATATAGAATACGGAATGCAGGATATAGAATACGGAATATAGAATATAGGACACAGAATATACAATATGGAAAACAAAATACACAACCCAGAATTTAGAACATCAAATGCAGAACACAGAATATAGAATATAGATTACAGAATTCTGAATATAGAATTTAGAATATAGAAGGTAGAACACGGAATATAGAATATAGAATAAAGAATATTGAACCCAGAATTTTGAAGATGGAATGCAGAACACAGAATTTAGAATATGGAATACAGAATACTGAATATAGAATTTAGAATATAGAATGTTGAACACTGTATAAAGAATATAGAACACTGAATGCAGAATATAGAATTTAGAATATACAATGTAGAACACAGAATATAAAATAAAGAAAAGAGAATATAAAACCCAGAATTTACAACATAGTATGCAAAAAACAGAATTTAGAATATAGTATACAGAATACTTAATAAACAAATGAAAAAATTTAATATAGAACATAGAATATAGAATATAGAATACATAATACTGAATATATAATTTAGAATATACAATGTAAAAAACAGAATAAAAAATATATCTTAAAGAATATTTAAGCCAGATTTTGGAACATGGAATTCAGTAGTCAGAATTTCGAATATAGAATACAGAAAACTGAATATACAATTTAGAATATAGAATGTATAATACAGAATTTAGAATATAGAATAAATAATACTGAATATAAAATTTAGAATATAGAATATAGAAAACCGATTAAAAAATATACCTTAGAGAATATTGAAGCCAGATTTTAGAACTTGGAAATCAGAACTCCGAATTTAGAATATAGAATACAGAATACTGTATATAGAATGTAGAATACAGAATATAGAATAGAGAATAGAGAATAGAGAACCCAGAATTTACAACATGGAATGCAGAACACAGAATTTAGATTATAGAATACAGAATAATTAATAAACAATTAAAAAATTGAATGTAGAACACAGAATATAGAATACAAAACACATAATACTGAATATACAATTTAGAATATAGAATGTAGAAAACAGAATAAAAAATATAGCTTAGAGAATATTGAAGCGAGATTTTGGGCAATGGAAATCAGAACTCAGTATTTAGAATATAGAATAAAGAATACTGAATATAGAATTTAGAATATAGAATGTAGAACACAGTATATAGAATGTAGAATACAGAATAAAGAATCCAGAATAAAGAACATGCTATGCAGAACACAGAATTTAGAATATAGATTACATAATACTGAAATAGAATTTAGAATATAGAATGTAGAACACAGAATTTATAATATAGAATAAAGAAAGATGAATATAGTATTTAGAATATAGAATGTAGAACACAAATATAGAATATAAAATAAAGATTATAGAACCCAGAATTTAGAACATGGAATGCATAACACACAAATTAGAATATATAATACAGTACACTGATCATAGAACTTAGAACATAGAATGCAGAATACAGAGTTTAGAATATGGAATACAGAATACTGAATATTGAATTCAGAACAAGGAATGCAGAAAACAGAATTTAGAATATAGAATACAGAATACTGAAAAAAGAATTTAGAATATAGAAATTAGAACACAGAATATAGAATAGAGAAGAGAGAATTTAGAACATGGAATGCAGAACACAAAATTTAGAATATAGAATGCAGAATACTGAATATAGAAGGTAGAACACAGAATATATAATGTAGAATACGGAATGCAGAATATAGAATACAGAATATAGAATTAAGAACACAGAATATAAAATATGGAAAACAGAATATAGAATCCAGAATTTAGAACATGGAATGCAGATCACAGAATTTAGAATATAGTATAGAGATTACTGAATATAGAATTTAGATTATAGAATGTAGAACACAGAATTTAGAATATAGAATACAGAATACATAATAAATAATTTAGAATATAGAATTTAGAACCCAGAATATAGAATATAGAATACGGAAAGCAAAATATAGATTGTAGAATATAGAATGAAGTACGCAAAATTTAGAATATAGAATAGAGAATGTAGAAGCCAGAATTTAGAACATAGGATGCGGAACACAGAATTTCGAATATAAATACGGAATACTGAATGCAGGATTTTGAATATAGTATGCAGAACACAGGATATATAATAGAGTATACAGAAACCAGAATTTAAAACGTGGAATCCAAAACACAGAATTTAGAATATAGAATACAGAATACTGAATATAGAATTTTGAATATAGAATGTAGAACACAGAATAAAGAATATAGAATACGGAATGCAGAATATAGAATCTAGAATATAGATTGAAGAATACGAAATATAGAATATAGAATAGAGAATATACAACACAGAATTTAGAACATGGAATGCAGAACATAGAAATTAGAATATAGAATACAGAATACTGAATCAATAAATTAGAATATAGAATGTAGAACACAGAATTTAGAATTTAGAATACGGAAGGTAAAATATAGATTTTAGAATATACAATGATGTACGCAAAATATAGAATATAGAATAGAGAATATAGAAGCCAGAATTTAGAACATGGAATGCAGAACACAGAATTTCGAATATAAATACAGAATATTGAATGTAGGACTTTGAATATAGAATGCAGAACACAGGATATTTAATAGAGTATACAGAACCCAGAATTTAAAACATGGAATCCGGAACACAGAATTTAGTATATAGAATACAGAATACTGAATATAGGATTTAGAATATAGAATTAAGAACACAGAATAAAGAATATAGAAAACGGAATGCAGAATATAGAATGTAGAATATAGAATGTAGAATACAAAATATAGAATATAGAATAGAGAATATACAACACATAATTTAGAACATGGAATACAGAACATAGAATCTAGAATATAGAATACTGAATACTGAATATAGAATTTAGAATATTGAAGGTAGAACACAGAATATAGAATATAGTATATGGAATTCAAAATATAGTATGTAGAATATAGAATGTAGAACCCAGAAAATAGAATATAGAATTGAGAATCTAGAACCCAAAATTTATAACATGGAATGCAGAACAGAGAATTTAGAATATAGAATACATAATACTGCATATAGAAATTAGAATATAGAATGTAGAACACAAAATATAGAATATAGAATACAGAATGCTGAATATAGAATTTAGAATATACAATGAAGAACACAGAATATAGAATATAGAAAAGAGAATATAGAACCCAGAATATACAACATGGAATGCAGAACACTGAATTTAGAATATAGTATAAAGAATGCATAATAAACAATTAAAAAAATTGAATGTAGAACAGAGAATATAGAATATATTATACATAATACTGAATAAATAATTTAGAATATAGAATGCAGAACACAGTATTTAGAATATACAATACAGAATACTAAATATAGAATTTAGAATATACAATGTAGAACACAGAATTTAGAATATGCAATACAGAATACTAAATATAGGATTTAGAATATAGAATATAGAACACTGAATATAGAAAATAGAATAGAGAATGAGGAACCCAGAATTTAGTACATGGAATCAGAACCCAGAATTATAATATAGAATACAGAACACAGAATATTGAATTTAGAATATAGAATGTAGAACATAGAATATAGAATATAGAATACAGAGTATAGAACCCAGAATTGAGAACATGGATTGCAAAACACAGAATTAAGAATATTGAATGCAGAACAGAGTATTTAGAATATACATTACAGAACCCTGAATATAGAATTTAGAATATACAATGTAGAACATAGAATTTAGAATATGGAATAAAGAACACTGAATATAGAATTTAGAATATAGAATGTAGAACACGGAATATAGAAAATAGTATAGAGAATTTAGAACACAGAATTAAGTACATGGAATCAGAACACAGAATTTAGAATAAAGAATACAGAACACTGAATATGGAATTTAGAATATAGAACGTAGACCACAGAATATAGAATATAGAATACACAGTATAGAACCCAGAATTTAGAAAAAGAATGCAGAACACAGAATTTAGGATCTAGAATACAGAACTGAATATAGAATATATAATATAGCAAGTATAACACAGAATTTATAATGTAGAATACGAAATGCAGAAAATAGTATACAGAATATAGAATGAAGAACTCAAAATATAGTATTTGGAAAACAGAATATAGAACCCAGAATTTAGAACATGGAATGCAGAACACAGAATTTGGAATTTAGCATACAGAATAGTGCCTATAGAATTTAGAATATGGAATGTAGAACACAGAATATAGAACATAGTATACGGAATACAGAATATATAATACAGAATATAGAATCTAGAAAACAGAATATAGAATATAGAAAACAGAATACAGAACCCAGAATTTAGAACATGGAATGCAGAACACAGAATTTTGTATATAGAACACAGAATACTGAAAATAGAATTTAAAATATACAATACGGAACACAGATTTTAGAATATAGAATACAGAATACTGAATATAGAATTTAGAACATGGAATGCAGAACACATTATTTAGAATATAGAATACAGAATACTGAATATAGAATTTAGAATATAGAATGTAGAACACAGAATTTATAATATAGAATACAGAAAGCTTAATAGAGTATTTAGAATATAGAATGTAGAACACAGAATATAGAATATTGAATTTAGATTATAGAACCCAGAATTTAGAACATGGAATGCAGAACACAGAATTTGGAATATAGCATACAGAATAGTGCCTATAGAATTTAGAATATGGTATGTAGAACACAGAATATAGAATATAGAATACGGAATACAGAATACATAATACAGAATATAGAATGTAGAAAACAGAATATAGAATATGGAAAACAGAATACAGAACCCAGATTTTAGAAGATGGAATGCAGAATACAGAATTTCGCATACAGAACACAGAATACTGAATATAGTATTTAAAATATACAATGCGGAACACAGATTTTAGTATATAGAATACAGAATACTGAATATAGAATTTAGAACATGGAATGCAGTACACATTATTTAGAATATACAATACAGAATACTGAATATAGAATTTAGAATATAGAATGTAGAACACAGAATTTATAATATAGTATACAGAAAGCTGAATATAGTATTTAGAATATGGAATGTACAACACAGAATATAGAATATAGATTATAGAACACAAAATTTAGAACATGGAATGCAGAACACAGAATTTAGAATACAGCATAGGAATACTGAAAATAGAATTTAGAATATAGAATGTAGAACACATAATATTGAATATATAATAAAGAATACTGAATATAGAATTTAGAATATACAATGTAGAACACAGAATAGAGAATGTAGAATACATAATATAGAATCCAAAGTAAAGAACATACTATGCAGAACACAGAATTTAGAATATAGATTACAGAATACTGAATATAGAATTTAGAATATAGAATGTAGAACACAGAATTTATAATATAGAATACAGAAAGCTGAATATAGTATTTAGAATATAGAATGCAGAACACAGAATTTATTATATTGTATAGAGAAATCTGAATTTAGTATTTAGAATATAGAATATAGAACACAAAATATAGAATATAGATTATAGATTATAGAACCCAGAATTTAGAACATGGAATGCAGACACAGAATATAATATAGCATACGGAATACTGAATATAGAATTTACAATATAGAATGTAGAACACAGAATATAGAATATAGTATACGGAATTCAAAATATAGTATATAGAAACTAGAATGAAAAACACACAATTTAGAATATAGAATAGAGAATGTAGAACCCAGAATTTAGAACATGGAATGCAGAACACAGAATTTAGAATATAGAATAGAGAATACTGAATATAGAGTATACAATATATAAAGTAGAACACAGAATTTAGAATATATAATAAAGAATACTGAATATAGAATTTAGAATATAGAATGCAGAACACAGTATATAGAATATAGAATACAGAATAAAGAATCCAGAATAAAGAACATGCTATGCAGAACACAGAATTTAGAATATAGATTACATAATACTGAATATAGAATTTAGAATATAGAATGTAGAACACAGAATTTATAACATAGAATACAGAAAGCTGAATATAATATTTAGAAAATAGAGTGTAGAACACAAAATATACAATATAGAATAGAGAATATAGAGGCAGAATTTTGAACATTGAATGCAGAACACAGAATTTAGAATATAGAATACAGAATACTGAATATAGAATTTAGAATATAAAATGTAGAACACAGAATATAGAATATAGAATACGGAATGTAGAATATAGAATACAGAATATAGAAAATAGAACACAGAATATAGTATATGGAAAACGAAATACACAACCCAGAATTTAGAACATGGAATGCAGAACACAGAATATAGAATATAGAATACAGAATGCTGAATATAGAATTTAGAATATTGAATATAGAACATGGAATATAGAATATAGAATAAAGAATATTGAACCCAAAATTTTGAACATGGAATGCAGAACACAGAATTTAGAATATGGAATACAGAATACTGAATATAGAATTTAGAATATAGAATGTTGAACACTGTATAAAGTATATAGAATACTGAATGCGGAAAATAGAATTTAGAATATACAATGTAGAACACAGAATATAAATTATAGAAAAGAGAATATAAAACCCAGAATTTACAATATGGTAGGCAAAACACAGAATTTAGAATATAGTATACAGAATACTTAATAAACAAATGAAAAAATTGAATGTAGAACATAGAAATTAGAATATAGAATACATAATACTGAATAAATAATTTAGAATATACAATGTAAAAAACAGAATAAAAAATATATCTTAAAGAATATTTAAGCCAGATTTTGGAACATGGAATTCAGAACTCAGAATTTCGAATATAGAATACAGAAAACTGAATATACAATTTAGAATATAGAATGTAAAACACAGAATTTAGAATATAGAACAAATAATACTGAATATAAAATTTAGAATATACAATGAAGAACACAGAATATACAATGTAGAATAGAGAATTTAGAATCCAGATATAAGAACATGGAATTCTGAACACAGAATTTAGAATATAGAATACATAATACTGAATATAGAATTTAGAATATAGAATGTAGAACCCAGAATTAATAATATAGAATATAGAATGCTGAATATAGGATTTAGAATATAGAATGTAGAACACGGAATATAGAATATAGAATATAGATTATAGAACACAGTATTTAGAACATGGAATGCAGAACACAGAATTAAGAATATAGCATACCGAATACTTAATATAGAATTTAGTATATATAATGTAGAGAACAGAATATTGAATATAGAATACGGAATGCAGAATATAGAATACAGAATATAGAATGTAGTCAACAAAATATAGATTATGAAAAAAAGAATACACAAAATAGAATTTAGAACATGGAATGCAGAACACAGAATATAGAATATAGAATAGAGAATACTGAACATAGAATTAAGAATATAGAATGCAGAACACAGAATTAAGAATATAGAATACAGAATACTGAATATAGAATTGAGAACATGGAATGAAGAACACAGAATGTACAATATAGAATAGAGAATACTAAATGTAGAATTTAGAATATAGAAAGTAGAACACAGAATATAGAATATAGAGTAGAAAATTTAGAACATGGAATGCAGAACACAGAATTTAGAATATAGAATACAGAATACTGAATATAGAATTTGGAAATTAGAAAGTAGAACACAGAATATATAATTTAGAATACGGAATGCAGAATATAGAATACAGAATATAGAATTTAGAACACAGAATATAAAATATGGAAAACAGAATATAGGACCCAGAAGTTAGAACAAGTTATACAGAACACAGAATTTAGAATATACTATACAGATTACTGAATATAGAATTTAGAATATTGAATGTAGATCACAGAATATAGAATATAGATTAAGGAATGCAGAATATAGTATACAGAATATAGGATTTAGAACACAGAATATAGATTATGGAAACCTAACACAGAACGCAGAATATAGAACATGGGATGCAGAACACAGAATTTAGACTATAGAATATAGAATACTGAATATTGAATATAGAATGCAGAACACAGAATTTAGAATATTCATTAGAGAATACTAAATATAGAATTTACAAGATGGAATGCAGAACACAGAATTTAGATTATAGAATAAAGGATATAGATGCCGGATTATAGAACATGGAATGCAGAACACAGAATTTAGAATATGGAATACTGAATACTGAATATAGAAATTAGAATATAGAAAGAAGAACACAGAATATAGAATATAGAATAGAGAATTTAGAACATGGAATGTAGAGCACAGAATTTAGATTACAGAATACATAATACTGAATATAGAATTTAGAATATAGAATTTAGAACACAAAATTTAGAAAATAGAATACAGAATACTGAATATAGAATTTAGGACATGGAATGCAGAACACAGAATTTAGATTATAGAATACAGAATACTTAATAAACAATTAAAAAATTGAATGTAGAGCACAGAATGTAGAATATAAAACACATAAAACTGAATATATAATTTAGAAAATAGAATGTAGAAAACAGAATAAAAATTATAGCTTAGAGAATATTGAAGCCAGATTTTGGAACATGGAAATCACAACCCAGAATTTAGAATATAGAATACATAATACTGAATATACAATTTACAATATAGAATGTAGAACCCAGAATTTAGAATATATAATACAGAATACTGAATATCGAATTTAGAATATAGAATGTAGAACACATAATATAGAATGTAGAATACAGAAAGCTGAATATAGTATTTAGAATATAGAATGTAGAACACAGATATAGAATATAGAATATAGATAATAGAACCCAGAATTTAGAACATGGAATGCATAACACAGAAATTAGAATATATAATGCAGTATAATGATCATAGAATTTAGAACATAGAATGCAGAACACAGAATTTAGAATATGGAATACAGAATACTGAATATAGGATTGAGAACATGGAGTGAAAAACACAGAATTTAGAATATAGAATACAGAATACTGAATATTGTATTTAGAATATAGAAAGTAGATCACAGAATATAGAATATAGAATAGAGAATTTTGAATATGGAATGCAGAACACAAAATTTAGAATATAGAATACAGTATACTGAATATAGAATTTGGAATATAGAAGGTAGAACACAGAATATATAAAGTAGAATACGGAATGATGAATATAGAATACACAATATAGAATTTAGAACACAGAATATAAAATATGGAAAACAGAATATAGAATCCAGAATTTAGAACATGGAATGCAGAACACAGAATTTAGAATATAGTATAGAGATTACTGAATATAGAATTTAGAATATAGAATTTAGAACACAGAATTTAGAATATAGAATACAGAATACTGAATATATAACTTAGAATATAGAATGTAGAACACAGAATAAAGAATATAGAATACGGAATGCAGAATATAGAATGTAGAATATAGATTGAGGAATACGAAATATAGAATATAGAATAGAGAATATACAACACAGAAGTTAGAACATGGAATGCAGAACATAGAATTTAGAATATAGAATACAGAATACTGAATAAATAAATTAGAATATAGAATGTAGAACACAGAGTATAGAATATAGAATACGGAAGGCAAAATATAGATTGTAGAATATACAATGAATTACGCAAAATATAGAATAGAGAATAGAGAATATAGAAGCCAGAATTTAGAACATGGAATGCAGAACACAGAATTTCGAATATAAATACAGAATATTGAATGTAGGATTTTGAATATAGAATGCAGAACACAGGATATATAATAGAGTATACAGAACCCAGAATTTAAAACATGGAATCCGGAACACAGAATTTAGTATACAGAATACAGAATACTGAATATAGGATTTAGAATATAGAATGTAGAACACAGAATAAGGAATATAGAAAACGGAATGCAGAATATAGAATGTAGAATACAAAATATAGAATATAAAATAGAGAATATACAACACAGAATTTAGAACATGGAATGCAGAACATAGAATTTAGAATATAGAATACATAATACTGAATATAGAATTTAGAATATAGAATGTAGAACACAAAATATAGAATATAGAATACAGAATGCTGAATATAGAATTTAGAATATTCAATGAAGAACACAGAATATAGAATATAGAAAAGAGAATATAGAACCCAGAATTTACAACATGGAATGCAGAACACTGAATTTAGAATATAGTATAAAGAATGCATAATAAACAATTAAAAAAATTGAATGTATAACAGAGAATATAGAATATATTTTACATAATACTGAATAAATAATTTAGAATATAGAATGTAGAACACAGTATTTAGAATATACAATACAGAATACTAAATATAGAATTTAGAATATACAATGTAGAACACAGAATTTAGAATATGCAATACAGAATACTAAATATAGGATTTAGAATATAGAATATAGAACACTGAATATAGAAAATAGAATAGAGAATGAGGAACCCAGAATATAGTACATGGAATCAGAACCCAGAATTATAATATAGAATACAGAACACAGAATATGGAATTTAGAATATAGAATGTAGAACACAGAATATAGAATATAGAATACAGAGTATAGAACCCAGAATTTAGAACATGGAATGCAAAACACAGAATTAAGAACATTGAATGCAGAACAGAGTATATAGAATATACATTACAGAACACTGAATATAGAATTTAGAATATACAATGTATAACATAGAATTTATAATATGGAATAAAAAACACTGAATATAGAATTTAGAATATAGAATGTAGAACACAGAATATAGAAAATAGAATAGAGAATTTAGAACACAGAATTTAGTACATGGAATCAGAACACAGAATTTAGAATATAGAATTCAGAACACTGAATATGGAATTTAGAATATAGAAATTAGAACACAGAATATAGAATATAGAATACACAGTATAGAACCCAGAATTTAGAACATGAGATGCAGAACACAGAATTTCGTATATAGAACACAGAATACAGAATTTAGAATTTAAAATATACAATGCGGAACACCGATTTTAGAATACAGAATACAGAATATAGAATATAGAACATGGAATGCAGAACACATTATTTAGAATATAGAATACAGAATACTGAATATAGAATTTAGAATATAGAATGTAGAACACAGAATTTATAATATAGTATACAGAAAGCTGAATATAGTATTTAGAATATAGAATGTAGAACACTGCGGGGAGCCACTCGTGACGGAGGGCTGCCGCGCACAGAACTTGGGCGTAAAACCCCAAAGTGCAGGGCGCCAGGCTCTGAGATTGAGGCTGCCGAGCACAAAGGTTGGGCCTAAACTCCCACAGTGCGGGACGCCCGGCTCAAAGGTCAATTGAGTTAGAACAATCTCTGTCCCGCCACCCCTTTTACTAAAGAATACACCACGTGCGCTAATGCCTGAGGCCATTAAGTCACAAAGGACCTTCAGAGGGAGAGATATGATCGGCACACAAATCAGTGATTTTTTAGAGAACAATCACCTGAGTTAAAAATATACGAGTCACGATGTTAGTTTATAGTTTAGAGAAACAATACCTAAGTTTATGACTTTTGTCTTATGATCCTGCTTTGGGGAATAGTTGATCCGGGTTTTTTGGGAACAGTAAACAATAATGATGTCTTTTAAGTTAATGATTTTAGTACATGTTGTTAATATGCCCTAAAACAATACCACTGCCTACGTGCAGGAATGTGTGAGCTAATGGGTTAAAATCATATAAATGAACTGCTGAAAATAAACTCGAAGTCCACTCTTGACCTAGCGTCTTGCGGGCTTGAGTGAGACCCTCTCAACACCAACTTGTCTTGTCTTGCTGTCTCTTTGTCACGTCTTTCCTTTTCTCAGTCCTGCAGCACAGGTTTCTGGACCTGATCGATTGTCGGCTGGCACCGACAGAACACAGAATATAGAATATAGAATATAGATTATAGAACACAAAATTTAGAAAATGGAATGCAGAACACTGAATTTAGAATACAGCATACGGAATACTGAATATAGTATTTAGAATATAGAATGTAGAACACAGAATATTGAATATATAATAAAGAATACTGAATATAGAGTTTAGAATATAGAATGAAGAACACAGAATATAGAATGTAGAATACATAATATAGAATCCAAAATAAAGAAGATTCTATGCAGAACACAGAATTTAGAATATAGATTACATAATACTGAATATAGAATTTAGAATATAGAATGTAGAAAACAGAATTTATAATATAGAATACAGAAAACTGAATATAGTATTTAGAACATAGAATGTAGAACACAGAATATAGAATATAGAATTTAGATTATAGAACCCAGAATTTAGAACATGGAATGCAGAACACAGAATTTGGAATATAGCATACAGAATAGTGCCTATAGAATTTAGAATATGGAATGTAGAACAGAGAATATAGAATATAGAATACGGAACACAGAATATATAATGAAGAATATAGAATGAGAAAACAGTATATAGAATATGGAAAACAGAATACAGAACCCAGAATTTAGAACATGGAATGCAGAACACAGAATTTGGTATATATAACACAGAATCCTGAATATAGAATTTAGAATATACAAAGCGGGAACAAAGATTTTAGAATATAGAATACAGAATACTGAATAAAGAATTTAGAATATAGTATGAGGAACACAGAATATAGAATATAGAATAAATAATATTGAAACCATACTTTAGAACATGGAATGCAGAACACAGAATTTACAATATAGAATACAGAATACTGAAGAAAGAATTTAGAATATAGAATGTAGAACATAGTATAAAGAATATAGAATACGGAATGCAGAATATAGAATGTAGAATATTAAATGAAGAACACAAAATATAAAATATAGAATAGAGTATATAGAACCCAGAATTTAGAACATAGAATTGCAGAACACTGAATTTAGAATATAGTATACAGAATACTTAATAAACAATTAAATAATTGAATGTAGAACACAGAATATAGAATATAAAATACATAATACTGAATATATAATTTAGAATATAGAATGTAGAAAACAGAATAAAAAATATAGCTTAGAGAATATTGAAGCCAGACATTGTAACATGGAAAGCATAACTCACAATTTCGAATATAGAATACAGAATACTGAATATACAATTTAGAATATAGAATGTAGAACACAGAATATACAATATAGAATAAGGAATACTGAATATAGAATTTAGAATATAGAATGTAGAACACAGAATATAGAATGTAGAATACAGATTATAGAATCCAGAATTAAGAACATGTTATGCAGAACACAGAATTAAGAATATAGATTATATAATACTGAATATAGGATTTAGAATATAGAATGCAGAACACAGAATTTATAATATTGTATACAGAAATGTGAATTTAGTATTTAGAATATAGAATATAGAACACAGAATATAGAAAATAGATTAAAGATTATAGAACCCAGAATTTAGAATATGGAATGCAGAAAACAGAATAGAATATAGCATACGTAATACTGAATATAGAATTTACAATATAGAAAGTAGAACACAGAATATAGAATATAGTATACGGAATTCAAAATATAGTATGTAGAAACTAGAATGAAAAACACACAATTTAGAATATAGAATAGAGAATGTAGAACACAGAATTTAGAACATGGAATGCAGAACACATAATTTAGAATATAGAGTAGAGAATACTGAATATAGGGTTTAGAATATAGAATGCAGAACACAGAATTTAGAATATATAATAAAGAATACTGAATATAGAATTTAGAATATAGAATGAAGAACACAGTATATAGAATTTAGAATACAGAATAAAGAATCCAGAATAAAGAACATGCTATGCAGAACACAGAATTTAGAATATAGATTACATAATACTGAATATAGAATTTAGAATATAGAATGTAGAACACAGAATTTATAACATAGAATACAGAAAGCTGAATATAATATTTAGAATATAGAGTGTAGAACACAAAATATACAATATAGAATAGAGAATAAAGAAGCCAGAATTTTGAACATTGAATGCAGAACACAGAATTTAGAATATAGAATACAGAATACTGAATATAGAATTTAGAATATAAAACGTAGAACACAGAATATAGAATATAGAATACGGAATGTAGAATATAGAATACAGAATATAGAATATAGGACACAGAATATAGTATATGAAAAACAAAATACACAACCCAGAATTTAGAACATGGAATGCAGAACACAGAATTTAGAATATAGAATACAGAATGCTGAATATAGAATTTAGAATATAGACTATAAACATGGAATATAGAATATAGAATAAAGAATATTGAACCCAGAATTTTGAACATGAATGCAGAACACAGAATTTAGAATATGGAATACAGAATACTGAATATAGAATTTAGAATATAGAATGTTGAACACTGAATAAAGAATATAGAATACTGAATGCAGAATATAGAATTTAGAATATACAATGTAGAACACAGAATATAAATTATAGAAAAGAGAATATAAAACCCAGAATTTAAAATATGGTATGCAAAACACAGAATTTAGAATATAGTATACAGAATACTTAATAAACAAATGAAAAAATTGAATGTAGAACATAGAATATAGAATATAGAATACATAATACTGAATATATAATTTAGAATATACAATGTAAAAAACAGAATAAAAAATATATCTTAAAAAATATTTAAGCCAGATTTTGGAACATGGAATTCAGAACTCAGAATTTCGAATATAGAATACAGAAAACTGAATATACAATTTAGAATATAGAATGTAAAACACAGAATTTAGAATATAGAACAAATAATACTGAATATAAAATTTAGAATATACAATGTAGAACACAGAATATTCAATGTAGAATAGAGAATTTAGAATCCAGATATAAGAACATGGAATTCTGAACACAGAATTTAGAATATAGAATACATAATACTGAATATAGAATTTAGAATATAGAATGTAGAATCCAGAATTAATAATATAGAATATAGAATGCTGAATATAGGATTTAGAATATAGAATGTAGAACACGGAATATAGAATATAGAATATAGATTATAGAACACAGTATTTAGAACATGGAATGCAGAACACAGAATTAAGAATATAGCATACCGAATACTTAATATAGAATTTAGTATATATAATGTAGAGCACAGAATATTGAATATAGAATACGGAATGCAGAATATAGAATACAGAATATAGAATGTAGTCAACAGAATATAGATTATGAAAAAAAGAATACACAAAAAAGAATTTAGAACATGGAATGCAGAACACAGAATTTAGAATATAGAATAGAGAATACTGAACATAGAATTAAGAATATAGAATGCAGAACACAGAATTAAGAATATAGAATACAGAATACTGAATATAGAATTGAGAACATGGAATGAAGAACACAGAATGTACATTATAGAATAGAGAATACTAAATGTAGAATTTAGAATATAGAAAGTAGAACACAGAATATAGAATATAGAGTAGAAAATTTAGAACATGGAATGCAGAACACAGAATTTAGAATATAGAATACAGAATACTGAATATAGAATTTGGAAATTAGAAAGTAGAACACAGAATATATAATGTAGAATACGGAATGCAGAATATAGAATACAGAATATAGAATTTAGAACACAGAATATAAAATATGGAAAACAGAATATAGGACCCAGAAGTTAGAACAAGTTATACAGAACACAGAATTTTGAATATACTATACAGATTACTGAATATAGAATTTAGAATATTGAATGTAGATCACAGAATATAGAATATAGATTACGGAATGCAGAATATAGTATACAGAATATAGGATTTAGAACACAGAATATAGATTATGGAAACGTAACACAGAACGCAGAACATAGAACATGGGATGCAGAACACAGAATTTAGACTATAGAATATAGAATACTGAATATTGAATATAGAATGCAGAACACAGAATTTAGAATATACATTAGAGAATACTGAATATAGAATTTACAAGATGGAATGCAGAACACAGAATTTAGATTATAGAATAAAGGATATAGATGCCGGATTATAGAACATGGAATGCAGAACACAGAATTTAGAATATGGAATACTGAATAATGAATATAGAAATTAGAATATAGAAAGAAGAACACAGAATATAGAATATAGAATAGAGAATTTAGAACATGGAATGTAGAGCACAGAATTTAGATTACAGAATACATAATACTGAATATAGAATTTAGAATATAGAATTTAGAACACAAAATTTAGAAAATAGAATACAGAATACTGAATATAGAATTTAGGACATGGAATGCAGAACACAGAATTTAGATTATAGAATACAGAATACTTAATAAACAATTAAAAAATTGAATGTAGAGCACAGAATGTAGAATATAAAACACATAAAACTGAATATATAATTTAGAAAATAGAATGTAGAAAACAGAATAAAAATTATAGCTTAGAGAATATTGAAGCCAGATTTTGGAACATGGAAATCACAACCCAGAATTTAGAATATAGAATACATAATACTGAATATACAATTTACAATATAGAATGTATAACCCAGAATTTAGAATATATAATACAGAATACTGAATATCGAATTATGAATATAGAATGTAGAACACATAATATAGAATGTAGAATACAGAAAGCTGAATATAGTATTTAGAATATAGAATGTAGAACACAGATATAGAATATAGAATATAGATAATAGAACCCAGAATTTAGAACATGGAATGCATAACACAGAAATTAGAATATATAATGCAGTATAATGATCATAGAATTTAGAACATAGAATGCAGAACACAGAATTTAGAATATGGAATACAGAATACTGAATATAGGATTGAGAACATGGAGTGAAAAACACAGAATTTAGAATATAGAATACAGAATACTGAATATTGTATTTAGAATATAGAAAGTAGATCACAGAATATAGAATATAGAATAGAGAATTTTGAATATGGAATGCAGAACACAAAATTTAGAATATAGAATACAGTATACTGAATATAGAATTTGGAATATAGAAGGTAGAACACAGAATATATAAAGTAGAATACGGAATGATGAATATAGAATACACAATATAGAATTTAGAACACAGAATATAAAATATGGAAAACAGAATATAGAATCCAGAATTTAGAACATGGAATGCAGAACACAGAATTTAGAATATAGTATAGAGATTACTGAATATAGAATTTAGAATATAGAATTTAGAACACAGAATTTAGAATATAGAATACAGAATACTGAATATATAACTTAGAATATAGAATGTAGAACACAGAATAAAGAATATAGAATACGGAATGCAGAATAAAGAATGTAGAATATAGATTGAGGAATACGAAATATAGAATATAGAATAGAGAATATACAACACAGAAGTTAGAACATGGAATGCAGAACATAGAATTCAGAATATAGAATACAGAATACTGAATAAATAAATTAGAATATAGAATGTAGAACACAGAGTATAGAATATAGAATACGGAAGGCAAAATATAGATTGTAGAATATACAATGAATTACGCAAAATATAGAATAGAGAATAGAGAATATAGAAGCCAGAATTTAGAACATGGAATTCAGAACACAGAATTTCGAATATAAATACAGAATATTGAATGTAGGATTTTGAATATAGAATGCAGAACACAGGATATATAATAGAGTATACAGAACCCAGAATTTAAAACATGGAATCCGGAACACAGAATTTAGTATACAGAATACAGAATACTGAATATAGGATTTAGAATATAGAATGTAGAACACAGAATAAGGAATATAGAAAACGGAATGCAGAATATAGAATGTAGAATACAAAATATTGAATATAGAATAGAGAATATACAACACAGAATTTAGAACATGGAATGCAGAACGTAGAATTTAGAATATAGAATACATAATACTGAATATAGAATTTAGAATATAGAATGTAGAACACAAAATATAGAATATAGAATACAGAATGCTGAATATAGAATTTAGAATATTCAATGAAGAACACAGAATATAGAATATAGAAAAGAGAATATAGAACCCAGAATTTACAACATGGAATGCAGAACACTGAATTTAGAATATAGTATAAAGAATGCATAATAAACAATTAAAAAAATTGAATGTATAACAGAGAATATAGAATATATTTTACATAATACTGAATAAATAATTTAGAATATAGAATGTAGAACACAGTATTTAGAATATACAATACAGAATACTAAATATAGAATTTAGAATATACAATGTAGAACACAGAATTTAGAATATGCAATACAGAATACTAAATATAGGATTTAGAATATAGAATATAGAACACTGAATATAGAAAATAGAATAGAGAATGAGGAACCCAGAATATAGTACATGGAATCAGAACCCAGAATTATAATATAGAATACAGAACACAGAATATGGAATTTAGAATATAGAATGTAGAACACAGAATATAGAATATAGAATACAGAGTATAGAACCCAGAATTTAGAACATGGAATGCAAAACACAGAATTAAGAACATTGAATGCAGAACAGAGTATATAGAATATACATTACAGAACACTGAATATAGAATTTAGAATATACAATGTATAACATAGAATTTATAATATGGAATAAAAAACACTGAATATAGAATTTAGAATATAGAATGTAGAACACAGAATATAGAAAATAGAATAGAGAATTTAGAACACAGAATTTAGTACATGGAATCAGAACACAGAATTTAGAATATAGAATTCAGAACACTGAATATGGAATTTAGAATATAGAAATTAGAACACAGAATATAGAATATAGAATACACAGTATAGAACCCAGAATTTAGAACATGAGATGCAGAACACAGAATTTCGTATATAGAACACAGAATACAGAATTTAGAATTTAAAATATACAATGCGGAACACCGATTTTAGAATACAGAATACAGAATATAGAATATAGAACATGGAATGCAGAACACATTATTTAGAATATAGAATACAGAATACTGAATATAGAATTTAGAATATAGAATGTAGAACACAGAATTTATAATATAATATACAGAAAGCTGAATATAGTATTTAGAATATAGAATGTAGAACACTGCGGGGAGCCACTCGTGACGGAGGGCTGCCGCGCACAGAACTTGGGCGTAAAACCCCAAAGTGCAGGGCGCCAGGCTCTGAGATTGAGGCTGCCGAGCACAAAGGTTGGGCCTAAACTCCCACAGTGCGGGGCGCCCGGCTCAAAGGTCAATTGAGTTAGAACAATCTCTGTCCCGCCACCCCTTTTACTAAAGAATACACCACGTGCGCTAATGCCTGAGGCCATTAAGTCACAAAGGACCTTCAGAGGGAGAGATATGATCGGCACACAAATCAGTGATTTTTTAGAGAACAATCACCTGAGTTAAAAATATACGAGTCACGATGTTAGTTTATAGTTTAGAGAAACAATACCTAAGTTTATGACTTTTGTCTTATGATCCTGCTTTGGGGAATAGTTGATCCGGGTTTTTTGGGAACAGTAAACAATAATGATGTCTTTTAAGTTAATGATTTTAGTACATGTTGTTAATATGCCCTAAAACAATACCACTGCCTACGTGCAGGAATGTGTGAGCTAATGGGTTAAAATCATATAAATGAACTGCTGAAAATAAACTCGAAGTCCACTCTTGACCTAGCGTCTTGCGGGCTAGAGTGAGACCCTCTCAACCCCAACTTGTCTTGTCTTGCTGTCTCTTTGTCACGTCTTTCCTTTTCTCAGTCCTGCAGCACAGGTTTCTGGACCTGATCGATTGTCGGCTGGCACCGACAGAACACAGAATATAGAATATAGAATATAGATTATAGAACACAAAATTTAGAAAATGGAATGCAGAACACTGAATTTAGAATACAGCATACGGAATACTGAATATAGTATTTAGAATATAGAATGTAGAACACAGAATATTGAATATATAATAAAGAATACTGAATATAGAGTTTAGAATATAGAATGTAGAACACAGAATATAGAATGTAGAATACATAATATAGAATCCAAAATAAAGAAGATTCTATGCAGAACACAGAATTTAGAATATAGATTACATAATACTGAATATAGAATTTAGAATATAGAATGTAGAACACAGAATTTATAATATAGAATACAGAAAACTGAATATAGTATTTAGAACATAGAATGTAGAACACAGAATATAGAATATAGAATTTAGATTATAGAACCCAGAATTTAGAACATGGAATGCAGAACACAGAATTTGGAATATAGCATACAGAATAGTGCCTATAGAATTTAGAATATGGAATGTAGAACAGAGAATATAGAATATAGAATACGGAACACAGAATATATAATGAAGAATATAGAATGAGAAAACAGTATATAGAATATGGAAAACAGAATACAGAACCCAGAATTTAGAACATGGAATGCAGAACACAGAATTTGGTATATATAACACAGAATCCTGAATATAGAATTTAGAATATACAAAGCGGGAACACTGATTTTAGAATATAGAATACAGAATACTGAATAAAGAATTTAGAATATAGTATGAGGAACACAGAATATAGAATATAGAATAAATAATATTGAAACCATACTTTAGAACATGGAATGCAGAACACAGAATTTACAATATAGAATACAGAATACTGAAGAAAGAATTTAGAATATAGAATGTAGAACATAGTATAAAGAATATAGAATACGGAATGCAGAATATAGAATGTAGAATATTAAATGAAGAACACAAAATATAAAATATAGAATAGAGTATATAGAACCCAGAATTTAGAACATAGAATTGCAGAACACTGAATTTAGAATATAGTATACAGAATACTAAATAAACAATTAAATAATTGAATGTAGAACACAGAATATAGAATATAAAATACATAATACTGAATATATAACTTAGAATATAGAATATAGAAAACAGAATAAAAAATATAGCTTAGAGAATATTGAAGCCAGACATTGTAACATGGAAAGCATAACTCACAATTTCGAATATAGAATACAGAATACTGAATATACAATTTAGAATATAGAATGTAGAACACAGAATATACAATATAGAATAAAGAATACTGAATATAGAATTTAGAATATAGAATGTAGAACACAGAATATAGAATGTAGAATACAGATTATAGAATCCAGAATTAAGAACATGTTATGCAGAACACAGAATTAAGAATATAGATTATATAATACTGAATATAGGATTTAGAATATAGAATGCAGAACACAGAATTTATAATATTGTATACAGAAATGTGAATTTAGTATTTAGAATATAGAATATAGAACACAGAATATAGAAAATAGATTAAAGATTATAGAACCCAGAATTTAGAATATGGAATGCAGAAAACAGAATAGAATATAGCATACGTAATACTGAATATAGAATTTACAATATAGAAAGTAGAACACAGAATATAGAATATAGTATACGGAATTCAAAATATAGTATGTAGAAACTAGAATGAAAAACACACAATTTAGAATATAGAATAGAGAATGTAGAACACAGAATTTAGAACATGGAATGCAGAACACAGAATTTAGAATATAGAATAGAGAATACTGAATATAGACTTTAGAATATAGAATGTAGAACACAGAATTTAGAATATATAATAAAGAATACTATATATAGAATTTAGAATATAGAATGCAGAACACAGTATATAGAATGTAGAATACAGAATAAAGAATCCAGAATAAAGAACATGCTATGCAGAACACAGAATTTAGAATATAGATTACATAATACTGAATATAGAATTTAGAATATAGAATGTAGAACACAGAATTTATAACATAGAATACAGAAAGCTGAATATAATATTTAGAATATAGAGTGTAGAACACAAAATATACAATATAGAATAGAGAATAAAGAAGCCAGAATTTTGAACATTGAATGCAGAACACAGAATTTAGAATATAGAATACAGAATACTGAATATAGAATTTAGAATATAAAACGTAGAACACAGAATATAGAATATAGAATACGGAATGTAGAATATAGAATACAGAATATAGAATATAGGACACAGAATATAGTATATGAAAAACAAAATACACAACCCAGAATTTAGAACATGGAATGCAGAACACAGAATTTAGAATATAGAATACAGAATGCTGAATATAGAATTTAGAATATAGAATATAAACATGGAATATAGAATATAGAATAAAGAATATTGAACCCAGAATTTTGAACATGAATGCAGAACACAGAATTTAGAATATGGAATACAGAATACTGAATATAGAATTTAGAATATAGAATGTTGAACACTGTATAAAGAATATAGAATACTGAATGCAGAATATAGAATTTAGAATATACAATGTAGAACACAGAATATAAATTATAGAAAAGAGAATATAAAACCCAGAATTTAAAATATGGTATGCAAAACACAGAATTTAGAATATAGTATACAGAATACTTAATAAACAAATGAAAAAATTGAATGTAGAACATAGAATATAGAATATAGAATACATAATACTGAATATATAATTTAGAATATACAATGTAAAAAACAGAATAAAAAATATATCTTAAAAAATATTTAAGCCAGATTTTGGAACATGGAATTCAGAACTCAGAATTTCGAATATAGAATACAGAAAACTGAATATACAATTTAGAATATAGAATGTAAAACACAGAATTTAGAATATAGAACAAATAATACTGAATATAAAATTTAGAATATACAATGTAGAACACAGAATATTCAATGTAGAATAGAGAATTTAGAATCCAGATATAAGAACATGGAATTCTGAAAACAGAATTTAGAATATAGAATACATAATACTGAATATAGAATTTAGAATATAGAATGTAGAATCCAGAATTAATAATATAGAATATAGAATGCTGAATATAGGATTTAGAATATAGAATGTAGAACACGGAATATAGAATATAGAATATAGATTATAGAACACAGTATTTAGAACATGGAATGCAGAACACAGAATTAAGAATATAGCATACCGAATACTTAATATAGAATTTAGTATATATAATGTAGAGCACAGAATATTGAATATAGAATACGGAATGCAGAATATAGAATACAGAATATAGAATGTAGTCAACAGAATATAGATTATGAAAAAAAGAATACACAAAAAAGAATTTAGAACATGGAATGCAGAACACAGAATTTAGAATATAGAATAGAGAATACTGAACATAGAATTAAGAATATAGAATGCAGAACACAGAATTAAGAATATAGAATACAGAATACTGAATATAGAATTGAGAACATGGAATGAAGAACACAGAATGTACAATATAGAATAGAGAATACTAAATGTAGAATTTAGAATATAGAAAGTAGAACACAGAATATAGAATATAGAGTAGAAAATTTAGAACATGGAATGCAGAACACAGAATTTAGAATATAGAATACAGAATACTGAATATAGAATTTGGAAATTAGAAAGTAGAACACAGAATATATAATGTAGAATACGGAATGCAGAATATAGAATACAGAATATAGAATTTAGAACACAGAATATAAAATATGGAAAACAGAATATAGGACCCAGAAGTTAGAACAAGTTATACAGAACACAGAAATTAGAATATACTATACAGATTACTGAATATAGAATTTAGAATATTGAATGTAGATCACAGAATATAGAATATAGATTACGGAATGCAGAATATAGTATACAGAATATAGGATTTAGAACACAGATTATAGATTATGGAAACGTAACACAGAACGCAGAATATAGAACATGGGATGCAGAACACAGAATTTAGATTATAGAATACAGAATACTGAATATAGAATATAGAATGCAGAACACAGAACTTAGAATATACATTAGAGAATACTGAATATAGAATTTACAACATGGAATGCAGAACACAGAATTTAGATTATAAAATAAAGAATATAGATGCCGGATTATAGAACATGGAATGCAGAACACAGAATTTAGAATATGGAATACTGAATACTGAATATAGAAATTAGAATATAGAAAGAAGAACACAGAATATAGAATATAGAATAGAGAATTTAGAATATGGAATGTAGAGCACAGAATTTAGATTATAGAATACATAATACTGAATATAGAATTTAGAATATAGAATTTAGAACACAAAATTTAGAAAATAGAATACAGAATACTGAATATAGAATTTAGGACATGGAATGCAGAACACAGAATTTAGATTATAGAATACAGAATACTTAATAAACAATTAAAAAAATGAATGTAGAGCACAGAATGTAGAATATAAAACACATAAAACTGAATATATAATTTAGAAAATAGAATGTAGAAAACAGAATAAAAATTATAGCTTAGAGAATATTGAAGCCAGATTTTGGAACATGGAAATCACAACCCAGTATTTAGTATATAGAATACATAATACTGAATATACAATTTAGAATATAGAATGTAGTACCCAGAATTTAGAATATATAATACAGAATACTGAATATCGAATTTAGAATATAGAATGTAGAACACATAATATAGAATGTAGAATACAGAAAGCTGAATATAGTATTTAGAATATAGAATGTAGAACACAGATATAGAATATAGAATATAGATAATAGAACCCAGAATTTAGAACATGGAATGCATAACACAGAAATTAGAATATATAATGCAGTATAATGATCATAGAATTTAGAACATAGAATGCAGAACACAGAATTTAGAATATGGAATACAGAATACTGAATATAGGATTGAGAACATGGAGTGAAAAACACAGAATTTAGAATATAGAATACAGAATACTGAATATTGTATTTAGAATATAGAAAGTAGATCACAGAATATAGAATAAAGAAAAGAGAATTTTGAATATGGAATGCAGAACACAAAATTTAGAATATAGAATACAGTATACTGAATATAGAATTTGGAATATAGAAGGTAGAACACAGAATATATAAAGTAGAATACGGAATGAAGAATATAGAATACAGAATATAGAATTTAGAACACAGAATATAAAATATGGAAAACAGAATATAGAATCCAGAATTTAGAACATGGAATGCAGAACACAGAATTTAGAATATAGCATAGAGATTACTGAATATAGAATTTAGAATATAGAATTTAGAACACAGAATTTAGAATATAGAATACAGAATACTGAATAAATAATTTAGAATATAGAATGTAGAACACAGAATAAAGAATATAGAATACGGAATGCAGAATATAGAATGTTGAATATAGATTGAAGAATACGAAATATAGAATATAGAATAGAGAATATAAAACACAGAATTTAGAACATGGAATGCAGAACATAGAATTTAGAATATAGAATACAGAATACTGAATAAATAAATTAGAATATAGAATGTAGAACACAGAATTTAGAATATAGAATACAGAATACTGAATAAATAAATTAGAATATAGAATTTAGAACACAGAATATAGAATATAGAATACGGAAGGCAAAATATAGTTTCTAGAATATACAATGAAGTACGCAAAATATAGAATATAGAATAGAGAATATAGAAGCCAGAATTTAGAACATGGAATGCAAAACACAGAATTTCGAATATAAATACAGAATATTGAATGTAGGATTTTGAATATAGAATGCAGAACACAGGATATATAATAGAGTATACAGAACCCAGAATTTAAAACATGGAATCTGGAACACAGAATTTAGTATATAGAATACAGAATACTGAATATAGGATTTAGAATATAGAATGTAGAACACAAAATAAGGAATATAGAAAACGGAATGCAGAATATAGAATGTAGAATATAGAATGTAGAATACAAAATATAGAATATAGAATAGATAATATACAACACAGAATTTAGAACATGGAATGCAAAACACAGAATTTAGTATATAGAATACAGAATACTGAATATAGTATTTAGAACATGGAATGCATAACACAGAATTATAATATAGAATACAGAACACAGAATATGGAATTTAGAATATAGAATGTAGAACACAGAATATAGAATATAGAATACAGAGTATAGAAACCAGAATTTAGAACATGGAATGCAGAACACAGAATTAAGAACATTGAATGCAGAACAGAGTATTTAGAATATACATTACAGAACACTGAATATAGAATTTAGAATATACAATGTAGAACATACAATTTAGAATATGGAATAAAGAATACTGAATATAGAATTTAGAAAATAGAATGTAGAACACAGAATATAGAAAATAGAGTAGAGAATGTAGAACACAGAATTTAGTACATGGAATCAGAACACAGAATTTAGAATATAGAATACAGAACATTGAATATGGAATTTAGAACATAGAACGTAGAACACAGAATATAGAATATAGAATCCACAGTATAGAACCCAGAATTTAGAACAAGGAATGCAGAACACAGAATTTAGAATCTAGAATACAGAACTGAATATAGAATTTTAATATAGCAAGTATAACACAGAATTAAGAATGTAGAATACGGAATGCAGAAAATAGTATACAGAATATAGAATATAGAACTCAGAATATAGTTTATGGAAAACAGAATACAGAAACCAGAATTTAGAACATGGAATGCAGAACACAGAATATCGTATATAGAACACAGAATACTGAATATAGAATTTAAAATATACAATGCGGAACACAGATTTTAGTATATAGAATACAGAACACTGAATATAGAATTTGGAATATAGAATGTAGAACACAGAATATAGAATATAGAATATAGATTATAGAACCCAAAATTTAGAACATGAAAAGCAGAACACAGAATTTAGAATACAGCATACGGAATACTGAATATAGAATTTAGAATATAGAATGTAGAACACAGAATATTGAATAAATAATAAAGAATACTGAATATAGAGTTTAGAATATAGAATGTAGAACACAGAATATAGAATGTAGAATACATAATATAGAATCCAAAATAAAGAACATTCTATGCAAAACACAGAATTTAGAATATAGATTACATAATACTGAATAAAGAATTTAGAATATAGAATGTAGAACACAGAATATAGAATACAGTATACGAAATGCAAAATATAGAATGTAGAATCTAGAATGAAAAACAAACAATTTAGAATATAGAATAGAGAATATAGAACTCAGAACTTAAAACATGGAATGCAGAACACAGAATTTAGAATATAGAATAGAGAATACTGAATATAGAGTTTAGAATATAGAATGTAGAACACAGAATTTAGAATATATAATAAAGAATACTGAATATAGAATTTAGAATATAGAATGCAGAACACAGAATACAGAATATAGAATACAGAATTAAGAATCCAGAATAAAGAACATGCTATGCAGAACACAGAATTTAGAATATAGATTACATAATACTGAATATAGTATTTAGAATATAGAATGTAGAACACAGAATTTATAATATAGAATACAGAAAGCTGAATATAGTATTTAGAATATAGAATGTAGAACACAAAATATACAATATATAATATAGAATAAAGAAGTCAGAATTTAGAATATTGAATGCAGAACACAGAATTTAGAATATAGAATACAGAATACTGAATATAGAATTTAGAATATAGAATGTAGAACACAGAGTATAGAATATAGAATACGGAATGCAGGATATAGAATACGGAATATAGTATATAGGACACAGAATATAGAATATGTAAAACAAAATACACAACCCAGAATTTAGAACATCAAATGCAGAACACAGAATATAGAATATAGAATACAGAATACTGAATATAGAATTTAGAATATAGAACGTAGAACCCAGAATAAATAATATAAAATATAGAATGCTGAATATAGGATTTAGAATATAGAATTTAGAACACGGAATATAGAATATAGAATATAGATTATAGAACAAAGTATTTAGAGCATGGAATGTAGAACACAGAATTAAGAATATAGAATACCGAATACTTAATATAGAATTTAGAATATATAATGTAGAACACAGAATATTGAATATAGAATACGGAATGCAGAATATAGATACAGAATATAGAATGTAGAAAACAGAATATAGATTATGAAAAAAAGAATACACAAAAGAGAGTTTAGAACATGGAATGCAGAACACAGAATTTAGAATATAGAATAGAGAATACTGAACATAGAATTAAGAATATAGAATGCAGTACACAGAATTAAGAATATAGAATACAGAATACTGAATATAGAATTGAGAACATGGAATGAAGAATACAGAATATACAATATAGAATAGAGAATACTAAATGTAGAATTTAGAATATAGAAAGTAGAACACTGAATATATTATATAGAGTAGAAAATTTAGAACATGGAATGCAGAACACAGAATTTAGAATATAGAATACAGAATAGTGAATATAGAATTTGGAATATAGAATGTAGAACACAGAATATATAATGTAGAATACGGAATGCCGAATATAGTATACAGAATATAGAATTTAGAACACAGAATATAAAATATGGAAAACAGAATATAGGACCCAGAATTTAGAACAAGTTATACAGAACACAGAATTTAGAATATACTATACAGAATACTGAATATAGAATTTGGAATATAGAATGTAGATCACAGAATATAGAATATAGATTTCGGAAGGCAGAATATACTATACAGAATATAGGATATAGAACACAGAATATAGATCATGGAAACTTAACACAGAACACAGAATATAGAACATGGGATGCAGAACACAGAATTTAGTTTTTAGAATACAGAATACTGAATATAGAATATAGAATATAGAATGCAGAACACAGAATTTAGAATATACATTAGAGAATTCTGAATATAGAATTTACAACATGGAATGCAGAACACAGAATTTAGATTATAGAATAAAGGATATAGATGCCGGATTATAGAACATGGAATGCAGAACACAGAATTTAGAATATGGAATAATGAATACTGAATATAGAATTTAGAATATAGAAAGTAGAACACAGAATATAGAATATAGAATACAGAATAGAGAATTTAGAACATGGAATGTAGAGCACAGAATTTAGATTATAGAATACATAATACTGAATACAGAATTTAGAATATAGAATTTAGAACACAAAATTTAGAATATAGAATACAGAATACTGAATAAAGTATTTAGGACATGGAATGCAGAACACAGAATTTAGAATATAGAATACAGAATACTGAATATAGAATTTAGAACATGGAATGCATAACACAGAATTTAGAATATAGAATACAGAATACTGAATATAGAGTTAAAATATAGAATGTAGAACCCAGAATATAGAATATAGAATTTAGAATATAGTACCCAGAATTTAGAACATGGAATGCAGAAAACAGAATATAGTTTATAGAATAAATAATACTGAATACAGAATTTTGAATAGAATGTAGAACACAAAATTTAGAATATAGAATACAGAATGCTGAATATAGAATTTAGAATATACAATGAAGAACACAGAATATAGAATATAGAAAAGAGTATATTGAACCCAGAATTTACAACATGGAATGCAGAACACTGAATTTAGAATATAATATAAAGAATGCATAATAAACAATTAAAAAAATTGAATATAGAACAGAGAATATAGAATATAGTATACATAATACTGAATAAATAATTTAGAATATAGAATGTAGAACACAGTATTTAGAATATACAATACAGAATACTAAATATAGAATTTAGAATATACAATGTAGAACACAGAATTTAGAATATGCAATACAGAATACTAAATATAGGATTTAGAATATAGAATATAGAACACTGAATATAGAAAATAGAATAGAGAATGAGGAACCCAGAATTTAGTACATGGAATCAGAACCCAGAATTATAATATAGAATACAGAACACAGAATATGGAATTTAGAATATAGAATGTAGAACACAGAATATAGAATATAGAATACAGAGTATAGAACCCAGAATTTAGAACATGGAATGCAAAACACAGAATTAAGAACATTGAATGCAGAACAGAGTATTTAGAATATACATTACAGAACACTGAATATAGAATTTAGTATATACAATGTAGAACATAGAATTTAGAATATGGAATAAAGAACACTGAATATAGAATTTAGAATATAGAATGTAGAACACAGAATATAGAAAAAAGAATAGAGAATTTAGAACACAGAATTTAGTACATGGAATCAGAACACAGAATTTAGAATATAGAATTCAGAACACTGAATATGGAATTTAGAATATAGAACGTAGAACACAGAATATAGAATATAGAATACACAGCATAGAACCCTGAATTTAGAACAAGGAATGCAGAACACAGAATTTAGAATCTAGAATACAGAACTGAATATAGAATTTATAATATACCAAGTATAACACAGAATTATAATGTAGAATACGGAATGCAGAAATTAGTATACAGAATATAGAATGAAGAACTCAGAGTTTAGTATTTGGAAAACAGAATATAGAACCCAGAATTTAGAACATAGAATGCATTACACAGAATTTGGAATATAGCATACAGAATAGTGCCTATAGAATTTAGAATATGGAATGTAAAACACAGAATATAGAATTTAGAATACAGAATATATAATACAGAATACAGAATGTAGAAAACAGAATATAGAATATGGAAAACAGAATACAGGACACAGATTTTAGAACATGGAATGCAGAATACAGAATTTCGTATATAGAACACAGAATACTGAATATAGAATTTAAAATATACAATGCGGAACACAGATTTTAGTATATAGAATACAGAATACTGAATATAGAATTAAGAACATGGAATGCAGTACACATTATTTAGAATATAGAATACAAAATACTGAATATAGAATTTAGAATATAGAATGTAGAACACAGAATTTATAATATACTATACAGAAAGCTGAATATAGTATTTAGAATATAGAATGTAGAACACAGAATATAGAATATAGAATATAGATTATAGAACCCAAAATTCAGAACATGGAATGCAGAACACAGAATTTAGAATACAGCATAGGAATACTGAATATAGAATTTAGAATATAGAATGTAGAACACAGAATATTGAATATATAATAAAGAATACTGAATATAGAGTTTAGAATATAGAATGTAGAACACAGAATATAGAATGTAGAATACATAATATAGAAACCAAAATAAAGAAGATTCTATGCAGAACACAGAATTTAGAATATAGATTACATAATACTGAATATAGAATTTAGAATATAGAATGTAGAACACAGAATTTATAATATAGAATACAGAAAGCTGAATATAGTATTTAGAATATAGAATGTAGAACACAGAATATAGAATATAGAATTTAGATTATAGAACCCAGAATTTAGAACATGGAATGCAGAATACAGAATTTCGTATATAGAACAATGAATACAGAATATAGAATTTAAAATATACAATGCGGAACACAGATTTAAGAATATAGAATACAGAATACTGAATATAGAATTTAGAACATGGAATGCAGAACACATAATTTAGAATATAGAATAGAGAATACTGAATATAGAATTTAGAATATAGTATGAGAAACACAGAATATAGAATATAGAATAAAGAATATTGAACCCATACTTTAGAACATGGAATGCAGAACACAGAATTTACAATATAGAATACAGAATACTGAAGAAAGAATTTAGAATATAGAATGTAGAACATAGTATAAAGAATATAGAATACGGAATGCAGAATATAGAATGTAGAATATAAAATGAAGAACACAAAATATAAAATATAGAATAGAGTATATAGAACTAAGAATTTAGAACATTGAATTGCAGAACACTGAATTTAGAATATTGTATACAGAATACTTAATAAGCAATTAAATAATTGAATGTAGAACACAGAATATAGAATATAAAATACATAATACTGAATATAAAATTTAGAATATGGAATGTAGAAAACAGAATAAAAAATATAGCTTAGAGAATATTGAAGCCAGACATTGTAATATGGAAAGCAGACTTCACAATTTCGAATATAGAATACAGAATACTGAATATACAATTTACAATATAGAATGTAGAACACAGAATATACAATATAGAATAAAGAATACTGAATATAGAATTTAGAATATAGAATGTAGAACACAGAATATAGAATGTAGAATACAGATTATAGAATCCAGTATTAAGAACATGTTATGCAGAACACAGAATTAAGAATATACATTATATAATACTGAATATAGGATTTAGAATATAGAATGCAGAACACAGAATTTATAATATTGTATACAGAAATGTGAATTTAGTATTTAGAATATAGAATATAGAACACAGAATATAGAATATAGATTAAAGATTATAGAACCCAGAATTTAGAAAATGGAATTCAGAACACAGAATAGAATATAGCATACGGAATACTGAATATAGAATTTAGAATATAGAATGTAGAACACCGAATATAGAATATAGTATACGGAATTCAAAATATAGTATGTAGAAACTAGAATGAAAAACACTCAATTTAGAATATTGAATAGAGAATGTAGAACCCAGAATTTAGAACATGGAATGCAGAACACAGAATTTAGAATATAGAATAGAGAATACTGAATATAGAGTTTAGAATATAGAATGTAGAACACAGAATTTAGAATATATAATAAAGAATACTGAATATAGAATTTAGAATATAGAATGCAGAACACAGTATATAGAATGTAGAATACAGAATAAAGAATCCAGAATAAAGAACATGCTATGCAGAACACAGAATTTAGAATATAGATTACATAATACTGAATATAGAATTTAGAATATAGAATGTAGAACACAGAATTTATAACATAGAATACAGAAAGCTGAATATTATATTTAGAATATAGAATGTAGAACACAAAATATACAATATAATATAGAGAATAAAGAAGCCAGAATTTTGAACATTGAATGCAGAACACAGAATTTAGAATATAGAATACAGAATACTGAATATAGAATTTAGAATAAAGATTGTAGAACACAGAATATAGAATATAGAATACGGAATGCAGAATATAAAATTTAGAATATAGAATGAATAACACAAAATATAGACTATACAATACAGAATATAGAACCCAGAATTTAGAACATTGAATGCAGAACATAGTATCTAGAATATACATTATAGAATACTGTATATAGAATTTAGAATATAGAATGAAGAACACAGAATATAGAATTTGAATACGGAATTTAAAATAAAGAATACAGAATATAGAATTTAGAACTCAGAGAATAGAAAATGGAAAACAGAATACAGAATCCAGAACTTAGAACGTGGAATGCAGAACACAGAATTTAGTACATTGAATGCAGAACACAGTACATAGAATATACAATACAGAATACTAAATATAGAATTTAGAATATACAATGTAGAACACAGAATTTAGAATATGCAATACAGAATACTAAATATAGGATTTAGAATATAGACTATAGAACACTGAATATAGACAATAGAATAGAGAATGAGGAACCCAGAATTTAGTACATGGAATCAGAACCCAGAATTATAATATAGAATACAGAACACAGAATATGGAATTTAGAATATAGAATGTAGAACACAGAATATAGAATATAGAATACAGAGTATAGAAACCAGAATTTAGAACATGGAATGCAGAACACAGAATTAAGAACATTGAATGCAGAACAGAGTATTTAGAATATACATTACAGAACACTGAATATAGAATTTAGAATATACAACGTAGAACATAGAATTTAGAATATGGAATAAAGAATACTGAATATAGAATTTAGAAAATAGAATGTAGAACACAGAATATAGAAAATAGATTAGAGAATGTAGAACACAGAATTTAGTACATGGAATCAGAACACAGAATTTAGAATATAGAATACAGAACATTGAATATGGAATTTAGAACATAGAACGTAGAACACAGAATATAGAATATAGAATCCACAGTATAGAACCCAGAATTTAGAACAAGGAATGCAGAACACAGAATTTAGAACCTAGAATACAGAACTGAATATAGAATTTATAATATAGCAAGTATAACACAGAATTAAGAATGTTGAATACGGAATGCAGAAAATAGTATACAGAATATAGAATGTAGGACTCAGAATATAGTATATGGAAAACAGAATACAGAAACCAGAATTTAGATCATGGAATGCAGAACACAGAATATCGTATATAGAACACAGAATACTGAATATAGAATTCAAAATATACAATGCGGAACACAGATTTTAGAATATAGAATACAGAATACTGAATATAGAATTTAGAACATGGAATGCAGAACACATTATTTAGAATATAGAATACAGAATACTGAATATAGAATTTAGAATATAGAATGTAGAACACAGAATTTATAATATACTATACAGAAAGCTGAATATAGTATTTAGAATATAGAATGTAGAACACAGAATATAGAATATAGAATACAGATTATAGAACCCAAAATTTAGAACATGGAAAGCAGAACACAGAATTTAGAATACAGCATACGGAATACTGAATATAGAATTTAGAATATAGAATGTAGAACACAGAATATTGAATAAATAATAAAGAATACTGAATATAGAGTTTAGAATATAGAATGTAGAACACAGAATATAGAATGTAGAATACATAATATAGAATCCAAAATAAAGAACATTCTATGCAGAAGACAGAATTTAGAATATAGATTACATAATACTGAATATAGAATTTAGAATATAGAATGTAGAACACAGAATATAGAATACAGTATACGGAATGCAAAATATAGAATGTAGAATCTAGAATGAAAAACAAACAGTTTAGAATATAGAATAGAGAATATAGAACCCAGAATTTAAAACATGGAATGCAGAACACAGAATTTAGAATATAGAATAGAGAATACTGAATATAGAGTTTAGAATATAGAATGTAGAACACAGAATTTACAATATATAATAAAGGATACTGAATATAGAATTTAGAATATAGAATGCAGAACACAGAATACAGAATATAGAATACAGAATTAAGAATCCAGAATAAAGAACATGCTATGCAGAACATAGAATTTAGAATATAGATTACATAATACTGAATATAGAATTTAGAATATAGAATGTAGAACACAAAATATACAATATATAATATAGAATAAACAAGTCAGAATTTAGAATATTGAATGCAGAACACAGAATTTAGACTATAGAATACAGAATACTGAATATAGAAATTAGAATATAGAATGTAGAACACAGAGTATAGAATATAGAATACGGAATGCAGGATATATAATACGGAATATAGAATATAGGACACAGAATATACAATATGTAAAAGAAAATACACAACCCAGAATTTAGAGCATCAAATGCAGAACACAGAATATAGAATATAGAATACAGAATACTGAATATAGAATTTAGAATATAGAATGAAGAACACAGAATATAGAATTTGAATACGGAATTTAAAATAAAGAATACAGAATATAGAATTTAGAACTCAGAGAATAGAAAATGGAAAACAGAATACAGAACCCAGAATTTAGAACGTGGAATGCAGAACACAGAATTTAGTACATTGAATGCAGAACACAGTACTTAGAATATACAATACAGAATACTAAATATACAATTTAGAATATACAATGTAGAACACAGAATTTAGAATATGCAATACAGAATACTAAATATAGGATTTAGAATATAGAATATAGAACACTGAATATAGACAATAGAATAGAGAATGAGGAACCCAGAATTTAGTACATGGAATCAGAACCCAGAATTATAATATAGAATACAGAACACAGAATATGGAATTTAGAATATAGAATGTAGAACACAGAATATAGAATATAGAATACAGAGTATAGAAACCAGAATTTAGAACATGGAATGCAGAACACAGAATTAAGAACATTGAATGCAGAACAGAGTATTTAGAATATACATTACAGAACACTGAATATAGAATTTAGAATATACAATGTAGAACATAGAATTTAGAATATGGAATAAAGAATACTGAATATAGAATTTAGAAAATAGAATGTAGAACACAGAATATAGAAAATAGAGTAGAGAATGTAGAACACAGAATTTAGTACATGGAATCAGAACACAGAATTTAGAATATAGAATACAGAACATTGAATATGGAATTTAGAACATAGAACGTAGAACACAGAATATAGAATATAGAATCCACAGTATAGAAACCAGAATTTAGAACAAGGAATGCAGAACACAGAATTTAGAATCTAGAATACAGAACTGAATAAAGAATTTATAATATAGCAAGTATAACACAGAATTAAGAATGTAGAATACGGAATGCAGAAAATAGTATACAGAATATAGAATATAGAACTCAGAATATAGTATATGGAAAACAGAATACAGAAACCAGAATTTAGATCTTGGAATGCAGAGCACAGAATTTCGTATATAGAACACAGAATACTGAATATAGAATTTAAAATATACAATGCGGAACACAGATTTTAGAATATAGAATACAGAATACTGAATATAGAATTTAGAACATGGAATGCAGAACACATTATTTAGAATATAGAATACAGAATAATGAATATAGAATTTAGAATATAGAATGTAGAACACAGAATTTATAATATACTATACAGAAAGCTGAATATAGTATTTAGAATATAGAATGTAGAACACAGAATATAGAATATAGAATATAGATTATAGAATCCAAAATTTAGAACATGAAAAGCAGAACACAGAATTTAGCATACAGCATACGGAATACTGAATATAGAATTTAGAATATAGAATGTAGAACTCAGAATATTGAATAAATAATAAAGAATACTGAATATAGAGTTTAGAATATAGAATGTAGAACACAGAATATATAATGTAGAATACATAATATAGAATCCAAAATAAAGAACATTCTATGCAGAACACAGAATTTAGAATATAGATTACATAATACTGAATATAGAATTTAGAATATAGAATGTAGAACACAGAATATAGAATACAGTATACGGAATGCAAAATATAGAATGTAGAATCTAGAATGAAAAACAAACAATTTAGAATATAGAATAGAGAATATAGAACACTGAACTTAAAACATGGAATGCAGAACACAGAATTTAGAATATAGAATAGAGAATACTGAATATAGAGTTTAGAATATAGAATGTAGAACACAGAATTAAGAATATATAATAAAGAATACTGAATATAGAATTTAGAATATAGAATGCAGAACACAGAATACAGAATATAGAATACAGAATTAAGAATCCAGAATAAAGAACATGCTATACAGAACACAGAATTTAGAATATAGATTACATAATACTGAATATAGAATTTAGAATATAGAATGTAGAACACAGAATTTATAATATAGAATACAGAAAGCTGAATATACTATTTAGAATATAGAATGTAGAACACAAAATATACAATATATAATATAGGATAAAGAAGTCAGAATTTAGAATATTGAATGCAGAACACAGAATTTAGAATATAGAATACAGAATACTGAATATAGAATTTTGAATATAGAATGTAGAACACAGAGTATAGAATATAGAATACGGAATGCAGGATATAGAATACCGAATATAGAATATAGGACACAGAATTTACAATATGGAAAACAAAATACACAACCCAGAATTTAGAACATCAAATACAGAACACAGAATATAGAATATAGAATACAGAATACTGAATATAGAATTTAGAATATAGAATGTAAAACCCAGAATTAATAATATAGAATATAGAATGCTGAATATAGGATTTAGAATATAGAATGTAGGACACGGAATATAGAATATAGAATATAGATTATAGAACAAAGTATTTAGAGCATGTAATGTAGAACACAGAATATTGAATATAGAATACGGAATGCAGAATATAGATACAGAATATAGAATGTAGAAAACAGAATATAGATTATGAAAAATAGAATACACAAAAGAGAATTAAGAACATGGAATGCAGAACACAGAATTTAGAATATAGAATAGAGAATACTGAACATAGAAGTAAGAATATAGAATGCAGAACCCAGAATTAAGAATATAGAATACAGAATACTGAATATAGAATTGAGAACATGGAATGAAGAACACAGAATATACAATATAGAATAGAGAATACTAAATGTAGAATTTAGAATATAGAAAGTAGAACACAGAATATATAATATAGAGTAGAAAATTTAGAACATGGAATGCAGAACACAGAATTTAGATTATAGAATACAGAATACTGAATATAGATTATAGAATATTGAATGCAGAACACAGAATTTAGAATATACATTAGTGAATACTGAATATAGAATTTACAACATGGAATGCAGAACACAGAATTTACATTATAGAATAAAGAATATAGATGCCGGATTATAGAACATGGAATGCAGAACACAGAATTTAGAATATGGAATACTGAATACTGAATATAGAATTTAGAATATAGAAAGTAGAACACAGAATATAGAATATAGAATAGAGAATTTAGAACATGGAATGTAGAGCACAGAATTTAGATTATAGAATACATAATACTGAATACAGAATTTAGAATATAGAATTTAGAACACAAAATTTAGAAAATAGAATACAGAATACTGAATAAAGAATTTAGGACATGGAATGCAGAACACAGAATTTAGAATATAGAATACAGAATACTGAATATAGAATTTAGAACATGGAATGCATAACACAGAATTTAGAATATAGAATACAGAATACTGAATATAGAGTTAAAATATAGAATGTAGAACCCAGAATATAGAATATAGAATTGAGAATATAGTACCCAGAATTTAGAACATGGAATGCAGAAAACAGAATATAGTTTATAGAATACATAATACTGAATACAGAATTTAGAATAGAATGTAGAACACAAAATTTAGAATATAGAATACAGAATGCTGAATATAGAATTTAAAATATAGAATGTAGAACACAGAATATAGAAAATAGAAAATACAATATAGAACCCAGAATTTAGAACATGGAATGCAGAACACAGAATTTAGATTATAGAATACAGAATACTTAATAAACAATTAAAAAATTGAATGTAGAGCACAGAATGTAGAATATAAAACACGTAAAACTGAATATATAATTTAGAAAATAGAATGTAGAAAACAGAAAAAAATATAGCTTAGAGTATATTGAAGCCAGATTTTGGAACACGGAAATCAGAACTCAGTATTTAGAATATAGAATACAAAATACTGAAGATACAATTTAGAATATAGAATGTAGAACCTAGAATTTAGAATATATAATACAGTATACTGAATATCGAATGTAGAATATAGAAGGTAGAACACAGAATATAGAATGAAGAATACAGAAACCTGAATATAGTATTCAGAATATAGAATGTAGGACTCAGTTATAGAATATAGAATATAGATAATAGAACCCAGAATTTAGAACATGGAATTCATAACACAGAAATTAGAATATATAATGCAGTATAATGATCATAAAACTTAGAACATAGAATGCAGAACACAGAATTTAGAATATCGAATACAGAATACTGAATATAGTATTGAGAACATGGAGTGAAAAACACAGAATTTAGAATATAGAATACAGAATACTGAATATTGTATTTAGAATATAGAAAGTAGAACACAGAAATTATAATATAGAATACAGAAAGCTGAATATAGTATTAAGAATATAGAATGTAGAACACAGAATATAGAATATAGAATTTAGATTATAGAAACCAGAAATTAGAACATGGAATGCAGAACACAGAATTTGGAATATAGCATACAGAATAGTGCCTATAGAATATAGAATATGGAAAGTAGAACACAGAATATAGAATATAGAGTACGGAATACAGAAAATATAATACAGAATATAGAATGTAGAAAACAGAATATACAATATGGAAAAAAGAATACAGAACCCAGATTTTAGAACATGGAATGCAGAATACAGAATTTCGTATATAGAACACAGAATACTGAATATAGAATTTTGAATATGTAATGCAGAACACAGATTTTAGAATATAGAATAGAGAATACTGAATATAGAATTTAGAACATGGAATGCAGAACACATTATTTAGAATATAGAATACAGAATACTGAATATAGAATTTAGAATATAGAATTTAGAACACAGAATTAATAATATAGTATACCGAAAGCTGAATATAGTATTTAGAATATAGAATGTAGAACACAGAATATAGAATATAGAATATAGATTATAGAACCCAAAATTTAGAACATTCAATGCAGAACACAGAATTTAGAATATAGCATACGGAATAATGAATATAGAATTTAGAATATAGAATGTGGAACACAGAATATTGAATATATAATAAAGAATACTGAATATAGAGTTTAGAATATAGAATGTAGAACACAGAATATAGAATTTAGAATACATAATATAGAATCCAAAATAAAGAACATTCTATGCAGAACACAGAATATAGAATATAGATTACATAATACTGAATATAGAATTTAGAATATAGAATGTAGAACACAGAATTTATAATATAGAATACAGAAAGCTGAATATAGTATTAAGATTATAGAATGTAGAACACAGAATATAGAATATAGAATTTAGATTATAGAACCCAGAATTTAGAACATGGAATGCAGAACACAGAATATGGAATATAGCATACAGAATAGTGCCTATAGAATTTAGAATATGGAATGTAGAGCACAGAATATAGAATACAGAATACGGAATACAGAATATATAATACAGAATATAGAATGTAGAAAACAGAATATAGAATATGGAAAACAGAATACAGAACACAGATTTTAGAACATTGAATGCAGAACACAGAATTTCGTATATAGAACACAGAATACTGAATATAGAATTTAAAATATACAATGCGGAACACAGATTTTAGAATATAGAATACAGAATACTGAATATAGAATTTAGAACATGGAATGCAGAACACATTATTTAGAATATAGAATACAGAATACTGAATATAGAATTTAGAATATAGAATGTAGAACACAGAATTTATAATATAGTATACCGAAAGCTGAATATAGTATTTAGAATATAGAATGTAGAACACAGAATATAGAATATAGAATATAGATTATAGAACCCAAAATTTGGAACATGGAATTCAGAACACTGAATATAGAATACAGCATACGGAATACTGAATATAGAATTTAGAATATAGAATGTAGAACACAGAATATTGAATATATAATAAAGAATACTGAATATGGAGTTTAGAATATAGAATGTAGAACACAGAATCTAGAATCTAGAATACATAATATAGAATCAAAAATAAAGAATATTCTATGCAGAACACAGAATTTAGAATATAGATTACATAATACTGAATATAGAATTTGGAATATAGAAGGTAGAACACAGAATATATAATGCAGAATACGGAATGCAGAATATAGAATACAGAATATAAAATTTAGAACACAGAATATAAAATATGGTAAACAGAATATAGAATCCAGGATTTAGAACATGGAATGCAGAACACAGAATTTCGAATAAAAATAAAGAATATTTAATGAAGGATTTTGAATATAGAATGCAGAACACAGGATATATAATAGAGTATACAGAACCCAGAATTTAAAACATGGAATCCGGAACACAGAAATTATAATATAGAATACAGAAAGCTGAATATAGTATTTAGAATATAGAATGTAGAACACAAAATATAGAATATAGAATTTAGATTATACAACCCAGAATTTAGAACATGGAATGCAGAACACAGAATTTGGAATATAGCATACAGTATAGTGCCTATAGAATTTAGAATATGGAATGTAGAACACAGTATATAGAATATAGAATACGGAATGCTGAATATAGAATGTAGAATATAAAATGAAGAACACAAAATATAAAATGTAGAATAGAGTATATAGAAACCAGAATTAAGAACATAGAATTGCAGAACACAGAATTTAGTATATAGAATACAGAATACTGAATATAGAATTTAGAATATAGAATGTAGAACATAGTATAAAGAATATAGAATACATAATGCAGAATATTGAATGTAGAATATAAAATGAAGAACACAGAATATAAAGTATAGAATAGAGTATATAGAATCCAGAATTTAGAAAATAGAATTGCAGAACACTGAATTTAGAATATAGTATACAGAATACTTAATAAACAATTAAATAATTGAATGTAGAACACAGAATATAGAATATAAAATACATAAAACTGAATATATAATTTAGAATATAGAATGTAGAAAACAGAATAAAAAATATAGCTTAGAGAATATTGAAGCCAGACTTTGTAACATGGAAAGCAGAACTCACAATTTCGAATATAGAATACAGAATACTGAATATGCAATGTAGAATATAGAATGTAGAACACAGAATATACAATATAGAATAAAGAATACTGAATATAGAATTTAGAATATAGAATGTAGAACACAGAGTATAGAATATAGAATACGGAAGGCAAAATATAGATTGTAGAATATACAATGAAGTACGCAAAATATAGAATATTGAATAGAGAATATAGAAGCCAGAATTTAGAACATGGAATGCAGAACACAGAATTTCGAATATAAATACAGAATATTGAATGTAGGATTTTGAATATAGAATGCAGAACAAAGGATATATAATAGAGTATACAGAACCCAGAATTTAAAACATGGAATCCGGAACACAGAATTTATAATATAGAATACATAAAGCTGAATATAGTATTTAGAATATAGAATGTAGAACACAGAATATAGAATATAGAATTTAGATTATAGAACCCAGAATTTAGAACATGGAATGCAGAACACAGAATTAGGTATATAACATACAGAATAGTGCCTATAGAATTTAGAATATGGAATGTAGAACACAGAATATAGAATATAGAATACGGAATACAGAATATATAATACAGAATATAGAATGTAGAAAACAGAATATAGAATATGTAAAACAGAATACAGAACACAGATTTTAGAACATGGAATGCAGAATACAGAATTTCATATATAGAACACAGAATACTGAATATAGAATTTAAAATATACAATGCGGAACACAGATTTTAGTATATAGAATACAGAATACTGAATATAGAATTTAGAACATGGAATGCAGAACACATTATTTAGAATATAGAATACAGAATACTGAATATAGAATTTAGAATATAGAATGTAGAACACAGAATTTATAATATAGTATATAGAAAGCTGAATATAGTATTTAGAATATAGAATGTAGAACACAGAATATAGAATATAGAATATAGTTTATAGAACCCAAAATTTAGAACATGGAATGCAGAACACAGAATTTAGAATACAGCATACGGAATACTGAATATAGAATTTAGAATATAGAATGTAGAACACAGAATATTGAATATATAATAAAGAATACTGAATATAGAGTTTAGAATATAGAATGTAGAACACAGAATTTATAATGTAGAATACATAATATAGAATCCAAAATAAAGAACATTCTATGCAGAACACAGAATTTAGAATATACATTACATAATACTGAATATAGAATTTAGAATATAGAATGTAGAACACAGAATATATAATATAGAACACAGAAAGCTTAATAAAGTGTTTAGAATATAGAATGTAGAACACAGAATATAGAATTTAGAATTTAGATTATAGAACCCAGAATTTAGAACATGAAATGCAGAACACAGAATTTGGAATATAGCATACAGAATAGTGCCTATAGAATTTAGAATATGGAATGTAGAACACAGAATATAGAATAAAGAATACGGAACACAGAATATATAATACAGAATATAGAATGAGAAAACAGTATATAGAATATGGAAAACAGAATACAGAACCCAGAATTTAGAACATGGAATGCAGAACACAGAATTTGGTATATAGAACACAGAAACTGAATATAGAATTTAGAATATACAATGCGGAACACAGATATTCAATATAGAATACAGAATACTGAATATAGAATATAAAACATGGAATGCAGAACACATAATTTAGAATATTGAATACAGAATAGTGAATATAGGATTTCGAATATAATATGAGGAACACAGAATATAGAATATAGAATAAAGAATATTGAACCCATACTTTAGAACATGAAATGACGAACACAGAATTTACAATATAGAATACAGAATACTGAAGATAGAATTTAGAATATAGAATGTAGAACACCGAATATATAATGTAGAATACGGAATGCAGAATATAGAATACAGAATATAGAATTTAGAACACAGAATATAAAATATGGAAAACAGAATATAGGACCCAGAAGTTAGAACAAGTTATACAGAACACAGAATTTAGAATATACTATACAGATTACTGAATATAGAATTTAGAATATAGAATGTAGATCACAGAATGTAGAATATAGAATACGGAATGCAGAATATAGTATACAGAATATAGGATTTAGAACACAGAATATAGATCATGGAAACTTAACACAGAACACAGAATATAAAACATGGGATGCAGAACACAGAATTTAGATTATAGAATACAGAATACTGAATATAGAATATAGACTATAGAATGCAGAACACAGAATTTAGAATATACATTAGAGAATACTGAATATAGAATTTACAACATGGAATGCAGAACACAGAATTTAGATTATAGAATAAAGAATATAGATGCCGGATTATAGAACATGGAATGCAGAACACAGAATTTAGAATATGGAATACTGAATACAGAATATAGAATTTAGAATATAGAAAGTAGAACACAGGATATAGAGCATAGAATAGAGAATTTAGAACATGGAATGTAGAGCACAGAATTTAGGTTATAGAATACATAATACTGAATATAGAATTTAGAATATAGAATTTAGAACACAAAATTTAGAAAATAGAATACAGAACACTGAATAAAGTATTTAGGACATGGAATGCAGAACACAGAATTTAGAATATAGAATACAGAATACTGAACATAGAATTAAGAACATGGAATGCATAACACAGAATTTAGAATATAGAATACAGAATACTGAATATAGAGTTAAAATATAGAATGTAGAACCCAGAATATAGAATATAGAATTGAGAATATAGTACCCAGAATTTAGAATATGGAATGCAGAAAACAGAATATAGTTTATAGAATACATAATACTGAATACAGAATTTAGAATAGAATGTAGAACACAAAATTTAGAATATAGAATACAGAATGCTGAATATAGAATTTAGAATATAGAATGTAGAACACATAATTTAGAATATTGAATACAGAATACTGAATATAGAATTTCGAATATAATATGAGGAATACAGAATATAGAATATAGAATAAAGAATATTGAACCCATACTTTAGAACATGGAATGACGAACACAGAATTTACAATATAGAATACAGAATACAGAAGATAGAATTTAGAATATAGAATGTAGAACATAGTATAAAGAATATAGAATACGGAATGCAGAATATAGAATGTAGAATATAAAATGAAGAACACAGAATATAAAGTATAGAATAGAGTATATAGAACCAAGAATTTAGAAGATAGAATTGCAGAGCACTGAACTTAGACTATAGTATACAGAATACTAAATAAACAATTAAAAAATTGAATGTAGAACACAGAATGTAGAATATAAAATACATAATACTGAATATATAATTTAGAATATAGAATGTAGAAAACAGAATAAAAAATATAGCTTAGAGAATATTGAAGCCAGACTTTGTAACATGGAAAGCAGAACTCACAATTTCGAATATAGAATACAGAATACTGAATATACAGTTTAGAATATAGAATGTAGAACACAGAATATACAATATAGAATAAAGAATACTGAATATAGAATTTAGAATATAGAATGTAGAACACAGAATATAGAATGCAGAATACAGATTATAGAATACAGAATTAAGAACATGTTATGCAGAACACAGAATTAAGAATATAGTTTATATAATACTGAATATAGGATTTAGAATATAGAATGCAGAACACCGAATTTATTATATTGTATACAGAAATCTGAATTTAGTATTTAGAATATAGAATATAGAACCCAGAATATAGAATATAGATTATAGATTATAGAACCCAGAATTTAGAACATGGAATGCAGACACAGAATAGAATAAATCATACGGAATACTGAATATAGAAATTACAATATAGAATGTAGAACACAGAATATAGAATATAGTATACGGAATTCAAAACATAGTATGTAGAAACTGGAATGAAAAACACACAATTTAGAATATAGAATAGAGAATGTAGAACCCAGAATTTAGAACATGGAATCAGAACACAGAATTTAGAATATAGAATAGAGAATACTGAATATAGAGTTTAGAATATAGAATGTAGAACACAGAATTTAGAATATATAATAAAGAATACTGAATATAGAATTTAGAATATAGAATGCAGAACACAGTATATAGAATGTAGAATACAGAATAAAGAATCCAGAATAAAGGACATGCTATGCAGAACACAGAATTTAGAATATAGATTACATAATACTGAATATAGAATTTAGACTATAGAATGTAGAACACAGAATTTATAACATTGAACACAGAAAGCTGAATATAATATTTAGAATATAGAATGTAGAACACAAAATATACAATATAGAATAGAGAATAAAGAAGCCAGGATTTTGAACATTGAATGCAGAACACAGAATTTAGAATATAGAATACAGAATACTGAATATAGAATTTTGAATATAGAATAAAGAACACAGAATATAGAATATAGAATATGGAATGTAGAATATAGAATACAGAATATAGAATATAGGACACAGAATATAGAATATGGAAAACAAAATACACAACCCAGAATTTAGAACATGGAATGAAGAACACAGAATTTAGAATATAGAATACAGAATACTGAATATAGAATTTGGAATATAGAATGTAGAACACAGAATATATAATGTAGAATACGGAATGCAGAATATAGAATACAGAATATAGAATTTAGAACACAGAATATAAAATATGAAAAACAGAATATAGGACCCAGAAGTTAGAACAAGTTATACAGAACACAGAATTTAGAATATACTATACAGATTACTGAATATAGAATTTAGAATATAGAATGTAGATCACAGAATATAGAATATAGATTACGGAATGCAGAATATAGTATAAAGAATATAGGATTTAGAACACAGAATATAGATCATGGAAACTTAACACAGAACACAGAATATAGAACATGGGATGCAGAACACAGAATTTAGTTTATAGAATACAGAATACTGAATATAGAATATAGAATATATAATGCAGAACACAGAATTTAGAATATACATTAGAGAATACTGAATATAGAATTTACAACATGGAATGCAGAACACAGAATTTAGATTATAGAATAAAGAATATAGACGCCGGATTATAGAACATGGAATGCAGAACACAGAATTTAGAATATGGAATACTGAATACTGAATATAGAATTTAGAATATAGAAAGTAGAACACAGAATATAGAATATAGAATAGAGAATTTAGAACATGGAATGTAGAGCACAGAATTTAGGTTATAGAATACATAATACTGAATATAGAATTTAGAATATAGAATTTAGAACACAAAATTTAGAAAATAGAATACAGAATACTGAATAAAGTATTTAGGACATGGAATGCAGAACACAGAATTTAGAATATAGAATACAGAATACTGAATATAGAGTTAAAATATAGAATGTAGAACCCAGAATATAGAATATAGAATTGAGAATATAGTACCCAGAATTTAGAACATGGAATGCAGAAAACAGAATATAGTTTATAGAATACATAATACTGAATACAGAATTTAGAATAGAATGTAGAACACAAAATTTAGAATATAGAATACAGAATGCTGAATATAGAATTTAGAATATAGAATGTAGAACACAGAATATAGAAAATAGAAAAGAGAATATAGAACCCAGAATTTAGAACATGGAAAGCAGAACACAGAATTTAGATTATAGAATACTGAATACTTAATAAACAATTAAAAAATTGAATATAGATCACAGAATATAGAATATAAAACACATAAAACTGAATATATAGTTTAGAAAATAGAATGTAGAAAACAGAATAAAAAATATAGCTTAGAGAATATTGAAGCCAGATTTTGGAACATGGAAATCAGAACTCAGTATTTAGAATATAGAATATATAATACTGAATATACAATTTAGAATATAGAATGTAGAACCCAGAATTTAGAATATATAATACAGAATACTGAATATCGAATTTAGAATATAGAATTTAGAACACAGAATATAGAATGTAGAATACAGAAACTGAATATAGTATTTAGAATATAGAATGTAGAACACAGATATAGAATACCGAATATAGATAATAGAAACCAGAATTTAGAACATGGAATGCATAACACAGAAATTAGAATATATAATGCAGTATAATGATCATTGAACTTAGAATATAGAATGCAGAACACAGAATTTAGAATATGGAATACAGAATACTGAATATAGGATTGAGAACATGGAGTGAAAAACACAGAATTTAGAATATAGAATACAGAATACTGAATATTGTATTTAGAATATAGAAAGTAGATCGCAGAATATAGAATATAGAATAGAGAATTTTGAATATGGAATGCAGAACACAAAATTTAGAATATAGAATACAGAATACTGAATATAGAAGGTAGAACACAGAATATATAATGTAGAATACGGAATGCAGGATATAGAATACAGAATATAGAATTTAGAACACAGAATATAACATATGGAAAACAAAATATAGAATCCAGAATTTAGAACATGGAATGCAGGGCACAGAATTTAGAATATAGTATAGAGATTACTGAATATAGAATTTAGAATATAGAATGTAGAACACAGAATTTAGAATATAGAATATAGATTATAGAACACAAAATTTAGAACATGGAATGCAGAACACAGAATTTAGAATACAGCATACGGAATACTGAATATAGAATTTAGAATATAGAATGTAGAACACAGAATATTGAATATATAATAAAGAATACTGAATATAGAGTTTAGAATATAGAATGTAGAACACAGAATATAGAATGTAGAATACATAATATAGAATCCAAAATTAAGGACATTCTATGCAGAACACAGAATTTAGAATATAGATTACATAATACTGAATATAGAATTTTGAATATAGAATGTAGAACACAGAATTTATAATATAGAATACAGAAAGCTGAATATAGTATTTAGAATATAGAATGTAGAACACAGAATGTAGAATATAGAATTTAGATAATGGAACCCAGAATTTAGAACATGGAATGCAGAACACAGAATTTGGAATATAGCATACAGAATAGTGCCTATAGAATTTAGAATATGGAATGTAGAACACGGAATATAGAATATAGAATACGGAATACAGAATATATAATACGGAATATAGAATGTAGAAAACAGAATATAGAATATGTAAAACAGAATACAGAACCCAGAATTTAGAACACGGAATGCAGAACACAGAGTTTCGTATATAGAACACAGAATACTGAATATAGAATTTAAAATATACAATGCGGAACACAGATTTTAGAATATAGAATACAGAATACTGAATATAGAATTTAGAACATGGAATGCAGAACACATTATTTAAAATATAGAATACAGAATACTGAATATAGAATTTAGAATATAGAATGTTGAACACAGTATAAAAAATATAGAATACTGAATGCAGAATATAGAATTTAGAATATACAATGTAGAACACAGAATATAAATTATAGAAAAGAGAATATAAAACCCAGAATTTACAACATGGTATGCAAAACACAGAATTTAGACTATAGTATACAGAATACTTAATAAACAAATGAAAAAATTGAATGTAGAACATAGATTATAGAATATATAATACATAATACTGAATATATAATTTAGAATATACAATGTAAAAAACAGAATAAAAATTATATCTAAAAGTATATTTAAGCCAGATTTTGGAACATGGAATTCAGAACTCAGATTTTAGAATATAGAATACAGAAAACTGAATATACAATTTAGAATATAGAATGTAAAACACAGAATTTAGAATATAGAATAAATAATACTGAATATAAAATTTAGAGTATACAATGTAGAACACAGAATATAGAATGTAGAATAGAGAATTTAGAATCCAGATATAAGAACATGGAATTCTGAACACAGAATTTAGAATATAGAATACAGAATACTGAATAAAGAATTTAGAATATTGAAATTAGAACACAGAATATAGAATAGAGAATAGAGAATTTAGAACATGGAATGCAGAACACAGAATTTAGAATATAGCATACGGAACACTGAATATAGAATTTAGAATATAGAATGTAGAACACAGAATATTGAATATAGAATACGGAATGCAGAATAGAGAATACAGTATATAGAATGCTGAAAACAGATTATAGAATATGGAAAAAAGAATACAGAAAAAGAATTTAGAACATGGAATGCCGAACACAATATTTAGTATATAGAATACAGAATAGTGCATATAGAATTTAGAATGTGGAATGTAAAACACGGAAAAGAGAATATAGAATACCTAATACAGAATATAGATTGTAGAATATAGAATGAAATACACAAAATTTAGAATATAGAATAGAGAATATAGAAACCAGAATTTAGAACATGGAATTCATAACACCGAAATTAGAATATAGAATACAGAATACTGAATATAGAATTTAGAATATAGAATGCAGAACACAGAATATAGAATGTAGAATACAGAATATAGAATCCAGTATATAGAACATGCTATGCAGAACACAGAAGTTAGAATATAGAATACGGAATACTGAATATAGAATTTAGAATATAGAAAGCAGAACACAGAATTTTGAATATAGAATACGGAATGCAGAATATAGAATGTAGAAAACAGAATATAGAATATGGAAAAAATAATACAGAAAACAGAATTTAGAACAAGGATTGCAGAACACAGTAATTAGTAGAGTGCATATAGAATAGTGCATATAGAATTTAGAATATGGAATGTAGAACACAGTATAAAGAATATAGAATTCAGAATGCAGAATATAGAAAGTTGAATATAAAATGAAGAAGACAAAATATAGAATAGAAAATATAGAAGACAGAATTTAGAACATGGAATGCAGAACACAAAATATACACTATAGAAAACTGAATACTGAAGATAGAATTTAGAATATAGAATTTAGAACACATATAAAGAATATAGAATACGGAATGCAGAATATAGAATGTAGAGCATAGAATGAAGAACACAAAATATAGAATACAGAATAGAGAATATAGAAGACAGAATTTAGAACAAGGAATGCAGAAGACAGAATTTAGAATATAGAATACAGAATAATGAATATAGAATATATAATATAGAATGTAGAACACAGAAAATAGAATATAGAATACGGAATACAGAATATAAAATTTAGAATATAGAATGAATAACACAAAATATAGACTATAGAATACAGAATATAGAACCCAGAATTTAGAACATTGAATGCAGAACATAGTATCTAGAATATACATTATAGAATACTGTATATAGAATTTAGAATATAGAATGAAGAACACAGAATATAGAATTTGAATACGGAATTTAAAATAAAGAATACAGAATATAGAATTTAGAACTCAGAGAATAGAAAATGGAAAACAGAATACAGAATCCAGAACTTAGAACGTGGAATGCAGAACACAGAATTTAGTACATTGAATGCAGAACACAGTACATAGAATATACAATACAGAATACTAAATATAGAATTTAGAATATACAATGTAGAACACAGAATTTAGAATATGCAATACAGAATACTAAATATAGGATTTAGAATATAGACTATAGAACACTGAATATAGACAATAGAATAGAGAATGAGGAACCCAGAATTTAGTACATGGAATCAGAACCCAGAATTATAATATAGAATACAGAACACAGAATATGGAATTTAGAATATAGAATGTAGAACACAGAATATAGAATATAGAATACAGAGTATAGAAACCAGAATTTAGAACATGGAATGCAGAACACAGAATTAAGAACATTGAATGCAGAACAGAGTATTTAGAATATACATTACAGAACACTGAATATAGAATTTAGAATATACAACGTAGAACATAGAATTTAGAATATGGAATAAAGAATACTGAATATAGAATTTAGAAAATAGAATGTAGAACACAGAATATAGAAAATAGATTAGAGAATGTAGAACACAGAATTTAGTACATGGAATCAGAACACAGAATTTAGAATATAGAATACAGAACATTGAATATGGAATTTAGAACATAGAACGTAGAACACAGAATATAGAATATAGAATCCACAGTATAGAACCCAGAATTTAGAACAAGGAATGCAGAACACAGAATTTAGAACCTAGAATACAGAACTGAATATAGAATTTATAATATAGCAAGTATAACACAGAATTAAGAATGTTGAATACGGAATGCAGAAAATAGTATACAGAATATAGAATGTAGGACTCAGAATATAGTATATGGAAAACAGAATACAGAAACCAGAATTTAGATCATGGAATGCAGAACACAGAATATCGTATATAGAACACAGAATACTGAATATAGAATTCAAAATATACAATGCGGAACACAGATTTTAGAATATAGAATACAGAATACTGAATATAGAATTTAGAACATGGAATGCAGAACACATTATTTAGAATATAGAATACAGAATACTGAATATAGAATTTAGAATATAGAATGTAGAACACAGAATTTATAATATACTATACAGAAAGCTGAATATAGTATTTAGAATATAGAATGTAGAACACAGAATATAGAATATAGAATACAGATTATAGAACCCAAAATTTAGAACATGGAAAGCAGAACACAGAATTTAGAATACAGCATACGGAATACTGAATATAGAATTTAGAATATAGAATGTAGAACACAGAATATTGAATAAATAATAAAGAATACTGAATATAGAGTTTAGAATATAGAATGTAGAACACAGAATATAGAATGTAGAATACATAATATAGAATCCAAAATAAAGAACATTCTATGCAGAAGACAGAATTTAGAATATAGATTACATAATACTGAATATAGAATTTAGAATATAGAATGTAGAACACAGAATATAGAATACAGTATACGGAATGCAAAATATAGAATGTAGAATCTAGAATGAAAAACAAACAGTTTAGAATATAGAATAGAGAATATAGAACCCAGAATTTAAAACATGGAATGCAGAACACAGAATTTAGAATATAGAATAGAGAATACTGAATATAGAGTTTAGAATATAGAATGTAGAACACAGAATTTACAATATATAATAAAGGATACTGAATATAGAATTTAGAATATAGAATGCAGAACACAGAATACAGAATATAGAATACAGAATTAAGAATCCAGAATAAAGAACATGCTATGCAGAACATAGAATTTAGAATATAGATTACATAATACTGAATATAGAATTTAGAATATAGAATGTAGAACACAAAATATACAATATATAATATAGAATAAACAAGTCAGAATTTAGAATATTGAATGCAGAACACAGAATTTAGACTATAGAATACAGAATACTGAATATAGAAATTAGAATATAGAATGTAGAACACAGAGTATAGAATATAGAATACGGAATGCAGGATATATAATACGGAATATAGAATATAGGACACAGAATATACAATATGTAAAAGAAAATACACAACCCAGAATTTAGAGCATCAAATGCAGAACACAGAATATAGAATATAGAATACAGAATACTGAATATAGAATTTAGAATATAGAATGAAGAACACAGAATATAGAATTTGAATACGGAATTTAAAATAAAGAATACAGAATATAGAATTTAGAACTCAGAGAATAGAAAATGGAAAACAGAATACAGAACCCAGAATTTAGAACGTGGAATGCAGAACACAGAATTTAGTACATTGAATGCAGAACACAGTATTTAGAATATACAATACAGAATACTAAATATACAATTTAGAATATACAATGTAGAACACAGAATTTAGAATATGCAATACAGAATACTAAATATAGGTTTTAGAATATAGAATATAGAACACTGAATATAGACAATAGAATAGAGAATGAGGAACCCAGAATTTAGTACATGGAATCAGAACCCAGAATTATAATATAGAATACAGAACACAGAATATGGAATTTAGAATATAGAATGTAGAACACAGAATATAGAATATAGAATACAGAGTATAGAAACCAGAATTTAGAACATGGAATGCAGAACACAGAATTAAGAACATTGAATGCAGAACAGAGTATTTAGAATATACATTACAGAACACTGAATATAGAATTTAGAATATACAATGTAGAACATAGAATTTAGAATATGGAATAAAGAATACTGAATATAGAATTTAGAAAATAGAATGTAGAACACAGAATATAGAAAATAGAGTAGAGAATGTAGAACACAGAATTTAGTACATGGAATCAGAACACAGAATTTAGAATATAGAATACAGAACATTGAATATGGAATTTAGAACATAGAACGTAGAACACAGAATATAGAATATAGAATCCACAGTATAGAAACCAGAATTTAGAACAAGGAATGCAGAACACAGAATTTAGAATCTAGAATACAGAACTGAATATAGAATTTATAATATAGCAAGTATAACACAGAATTAAGAATGTAGAATACGGAATGCAGAAAATAGTATACAGAATATAGAATATAGAACTCAGAATATAGTATATGGAAAACAGAATACAGAAACCAGAATTTAGATCTTGGAATGCAGAGCACAGAATTTCGTATATAGAACACAGAATACTGAATATAGAATTTAAAATATACAATGCGGAACACAGATTTTAGAATATAGAATACAGAATACTGAATATAGAATTTAGAACATGGAATGCAGAACACATTATTTAGAATATAGAATACAGAATAATGAATATAGAATTTAGAATATAGAATGTAGAACACAGAATTTATAATATACTATACAGAAAGCTGAATATAGTATTTAGAATATAGAATGTAGAACACAGAATATAGAATATAGAATATAGATTATAGAATCCAAAATTTAGAACATGAAAAGCAGAACACAGAATTTAGCATACAGCATACGGAATACTGAATATAGAATTTAGAATATAGAATGTAGAATTCAGAATATTGAATAAATAATAAAGAATACTGAATATAGAGTTTAGAATATAGAATGTAGAACACAGAATATATAATGTAGAATACATAATATAGAATCCAAAATAAAGAACATTCTATGCAGAACACAGAATTTAGAATATAGATTACATAATACTGAATATAGAATTTAGAATATAGAATGTAGAACACAGAATATAGAATACAGTATACGGAATGCAAAATATAGAATGTAGAATCTAGAATGAAAAACAAACAATTTAGAATATAAAATAGAGAATATAGAACACTGAACTTAAAACATGGAATGCAGAACACAGAATTTAGAATATAGAATAGAGAATACTGAATATAGAGTTTAGAATATAGAATGTAGAACACAGAATTAAGAATATATAATAAAGAATACTGAATATAGAATTTAGAATATAGAATGCAGAACACAGAATACAGAATATAGAATACAGAATTAAGAATCCAGAATAAAGAACATGCTATACAGAACACAGAATTTAGAATATAGATTACATAATACTGAATATAGAATTTAGAATATAGAATGTAGAACACAGAATTTATAATATAGAATACAGAAAGCTGAATATACTATTTAGAATATAGAATGTAGAACACAAAATATACAATATATAATATAGGATAAAGAAGTCAGAATTTAGAATATTGAATGCAGAACACAGAATTTAGAATATAGAATACAGAATACTGAATATAGAATTTTGAATATAGAATGTAGAACACAGAGTATAGAATATAGAATACGGAATGCAGGATATAGAATACCGAATATAGAATATAGGACACAGAATTTACAATATGGAAAACAAAATACACAACCCAGAATTTAGAACATCAAATGCAGAACACAGAATATAGAATATAGAATACAGAATACTGAATATAGAATTTAGAATATAGAATGTAAAACCCAGAATTAATAATATAGAATATAGAATGCTGAATATAGGATTTAGAATATAGAATGTAGGACACGGAATATAGAATATAGAATATAGATTATAGAACAAAGTATTTAGAGCATGTAATGTAGAACACAGAATATTGAATATAGAATACGGAATGCAGAATATAGATACAGAATATAGAATGTAGAAAACAGAATATAGATTATGAAAAATAGAATACACAAAAGAGAATTAAGAACATGGAATGCAGAACACAGAATTTAGAATATAGAATAGAGAATACTGAACATAGAAGTAAGAATATAGAATGCAGAACCCAGAATTAAGAATATAGAATACAGAATACTGAATATAGAATTGAGAACATGGAATGAAGAACACAGAATATACAATATAGAATAGAGAATACTAAATGTAGAATTTAGAATATAGAAAGTAGAACACAGAATATATAATATAGAGTAGAAAATTTAGAACATGGAATGCAGAACACAGAATTTAGATTATAGAATACAGAATACTGAATATAGATTATAGAATATTGAATGCAGAACACAGAATTTAGAATATACATTAGTGAATACTGAATATAGAATTTACAACATGGAATGCAGAACACAGAATTTACATTATAGAATAAAGAATATAGATGCCGGATTATAGAACATGGAATGCAGAACACAGAATTTAGAATATGGAATACTGAATACTGAATATAGAATTTAGAATATAGAAAGTAGAACACAGAATATAGAATATAGAATAGAGAATTTAGAACATGGAATGTAGAGCACAGAATTTAGATTATAGAATACATAATACTGAATACAGAATTTAGAATATAGAATTTAGAACACAAAATTTAGAAAATAGAATACAGAATACTGAATAAAGAATTTAGGACATGGAATGCAGAACACAGAATTTAGAATATAGAATACAGAATACTGAATATAGAATTTAGAACATGGAATGCATAACACAGAATTTAGAATATAGAATACAGAATACTGAATATAGAGTTAAAATATAGAATGTAGAACCCAGAATATAGAATATAGAATTGAGAATATAGTACCCAGAATTTAGAACATGGAATGCAGAAAACAGAATATAGTTTATAGAATACATAATACTGAATACAGAATTTAGAATAGAATGTAGAACACAAAATTTAGAATATAGAATACAGAATGCTGAATATAGAATTTAAAATATAGAATGTAGAACACAGAATATAGAAAATAGAAAATACAATATAGAACCCAGAATTTAGAACATGGAATGCAGAACACAGAATTTAGATTATAGAATACAGAATACTTAATAAACAATTAAAAAATTGAATGTAGAGCACAGAATGTAGAATATAAAACACGTAAAACTGAATATATAATTTAGAAAATAGAATGTAGAAAACAGAAAAAAATATAGCTTAGAGTATATTGAAGCCAGATTTTGGAACACGGAAATCAGAACTCAGTATTTAGAATATAGAATACAAAATACTGAAGATACAATTTAGAATATAGAATGTAGAACCTAGAATTTAGAATATATAATACAGTATACTGAATATCGAATGTAGAATATAGAAGGTAGAACACAGAATATAGAATGAAGAATACAGAAACCTGAATATAGTATTCAGAATATAGAATGTAGGACTCAGTTATAGAATATAGAATATAGATAATAGAACCCAGAATTTAGAACATGGAATTCATAACACAGAAATTAGAATATATAATGCAGTATAATGATCATAAAACTTAGAACATAGAATGCAGAACACAGAATTTAGAATATCGAATACAGAATACTGAATATAGTATTGAGAACATGGAGTGAAAAACACAGAATTTAGAATATAGAATACAGAATACTGAATATTGTATTTAGAATATAGAAAGTAGAACACAGAAATTATAATATAGAATACAGAAAGCTGAATATAGTATTAAGAATATAGAATGTAGAACACAGAATATAGAATATAGAATTTAGATTATAGAAACCAGAAATTAGAACATGGAATGCAGAACACAGAATTTGGAATATAGCATACAGAATAGTGCCTATAGAATATAGAATATGGAAAGTAGAACACAGAATATAGAATATAGAGTACGGAATACAGAAAATATAATACAGAATATAGAATGTAGAAAACAGAATATACAATATGGAAAAAAGAATACAGAACCCAGATTTTAGAACATGGAATGCAGAATACAGAATTTCGTATATAGAACACAGAATATTGAATATAGAATTTTGAATATGTAATGCAGAACACAGATTTTAGAATATAGAATAGAGAATACTGAATATAGAATTTAGAACATGGAATGCAGAACACATTATTTAGAATATAGAATACAGAATACTGAATATAGAATTTAGAATATAGAATTTAGAACACAGAATTAATAATATAGTATACCGAAAGCTGAATATAGTATTTAGAATATAGAATGTAGAACACAGAATATAGAATATAGAATATAGATTATAGAACGCAAAATTTAGAACATTCAATGCAGAACACAGAATTTAGAATATAGCATACGGAATAATGAATATAGAATTTAGAATATAGAATGTGGAACACAGAATATTGAATATATAATAAAGAATACTGAATATAGAGTTTAGAATATAGAATGTAGAACACAGAATATAGAATTTAGAATACATAATATAGAATCCAAAATAAAGAACATTCTATGCAGAACACAGAATATAGAATATAGATTACATAATACTGAATATAGAATTTAGAATATAGAATGTAGAACACAGAATTTATAATATAGAATACAGAAAGCTGAATATAGTATTAAGAATATAGAATGTAGAACACAGAATATAGAATATAGAATTTAGATTATAGAACCCAGAATTTAAAACATGGAATGCAGAACAGAGAATATGGAATATAGCATACAGAATAGTGCCTATAGAATTTAGAATATGGAATGTAGAGCACAGAATATAGAATACAGAATACGGAATACAGAATATATAATACAGAATATAGAATGTAGAAAACAGAATATAGAATATGGAAAACAGAATACAGAACACAGATTTTAGAACATTGAATGCAGAACACAGAATTTCGTATATAGAACACAGAATACTGAATATAGAATTTAAAATATACAATGCGGAACACAGATTTTAGAATATAGAATACAGAATACTGAATATAGAATTTAGAACATGGAATGCAGAACACATTATTTAGAATATAGAATACAGAATACTGAATATAGAATTTAGAATATAGAATGTAGAACACAGAATTTATAATATAGTATACCGAAAGCTGAATATAGTATTTAGAATATAGAATGTAGAACACAGAATATAGAATATAGAATATAGATTATAGAACCCAAAATTTGGAACATGGAATTCAGAACACTGAATATAGAATACAGCATACGGAATACTGAATATAGAATTTAGAATATAGAATGTAGAACACAGAATATTGAATATATAATAAAGAATACTGAATATGGAGTTTAGAATATAGAATGTAGAACACAGAATCTAGAATCTAGAATACATAATATAGAATCAAAAATAAAGAATATTCTATGCAGAACACAGAATTTAGAATATAGATTACATAATACTGAATATAGAATTTGGAATATAGAAGGTAGAACACAGAATATATAATGCAGAATACGGAATGCAGAATATAGAATACAGAATATAAAATTTAGAACACAGAATATAAAATATGGTAAACAGAATATAGAATCCAGGATTTAGAACATGGAATGCAGAACACAGAATTTCGAATAAAAATAAAGAATATTTAATGAAGGATTTTGAATATAGAATGCAGAACACAGGATATATAATAGAGTATACAGAACCCAGAATTTAAAACATGGAATCCGGAACACAGAAATTATAATATAGAATACAGAAAGCTGAATATAGTATTTAGAATATAGAATGTAGAACACAAAATATAGAATATAGAATTTAGATTATACAACCCAGAATTTAGAACATGGAATGCAGAACACAGAATTTGGAATATAGCATACAGTATAGTGCCTATAGAATTTAGAATATGGAATGTAGAACACAGTATATAGAATATAGAATACGGAATGCTGAATATAGAATGTAGAATATAAAATGAAGAACACAAAATATAAAATGTAGAATAGAGTATATAGAAACCAGAATTAAGAACATAGAATTGCAGAACACAGAATTTAGTATATAGAATACAGAATAATGAATATAGAATTTAGAATATAGAATGTAGAACATAGTATAAAGAATATAGAATACATAATGCAGAATATTGAATGTAGAACATAAAATGAAGAACACAGAATATAAAGTATAGAATAGAGTATATAGAATCCAGAATTTAGAAGATAGAATTGCAGAACACTGAATTTAGAATATAGTATACAGAATACTTAATAAACAATTAAATAATTGAATGTAGAACACAGAATATAGAATATAAAATACATAAAACTGAATATATAATTTAGAATATAGAATGTAGAAAACAGAATAAAAAATATAGCTTAGAGAATATTGAAGCCAGACTTTGTAACATGGAAAGCAGAACTCACAATTTCGAATATAGAATACAGAATACTGAATATGCAATGTAGAATATAGAATGTAGAACACAGAATATACAATATAGAATAAAGAATACTGAATATAGAATTTAGAATATAGAATGTAGAACACAGAGTATAGAATATAGAATACGGAAGGCAAAATATAGATTGTAGAATATACAATGAAGTACGCAAAATATAGAATATTGAATAGAGAATATAGAAGCCAGAATTTAGAACATGGAATGCAGAACACAGAATTTCGAATATAAATACAGAATATTGAATGTAGGATTTTGAATATAGAATGCAGAACAAAGGATATATAATAGAGTATACAGAACCCAGAATTTAAAACATGGAATCCGGAACACAGAATTTATAATATAGAATACATAAAGCTGAATATAGTATTTAGAATATAGAATGTAGAACACAGAATATAGAATATAGAATTTAGATTATAGAACCCAGAATTTAGAACATGGAATGCAGAACACAGAATTAGGTATATAACATACAGAATAGTGCCTATAGAATTTAGAATATGGAATGTAGAACACAGAATATAGAATATAGAATACGGAATACAGAATATATAATACAGAATATAGAATGTAGAAAACAGAATATAGAATATGTAAAACAGAATACAGAACACAGATTTTAGAACATGGAATGCAGAATACAGAATTTCATATATAGAACACAGAATACTGAATATAGAATTTAAAATATACAATGCGGAACACAGATTTTAGTATATAGAATACAGAATACTGAATATAGAATTTAGAACATGGAATGCAGAACACATTATTTAGAATATAGAATACAGAATACTGAATATAGAATTTAGAATATAGAATGTAGAACACAGAATTTATAATATAGTATATAGAAAGCTGAATATAGTATTTAGAATATAGAATGTAGAACACAGAATATAGAATATAGAATATAGTTTATAGAACCCAAAATTTAGAACATGGAATGCAGAACACAGAATTTAGAATACAGCATACGGAATACTGAATATAGAATTTAGAATATAGAATGTAGAACACAGAATATTGAATATATAATAAAGAATACTGAATATAGAGTTTAGAATATAGAATGTAGAACACAGAATTTATAATGTAGAATACATAATATAGAATCCAAAATAAAGAACATTCTATGCAGAACACAGAATTTAGAATATACATTACATAATACTGAATATAGAATTTAGAATATAGAATGTAGAACACAGAATATATAATATAGAACACAGAAAGCTTAATAAAGTGTTTAGAATATAGAATGTAGAACACAGAATATAGAATTTAGGATTTAGATTATAGAACCCAGAATTTAGAACATGAAATGCAGAACACAGAATTTGGAATATAGCATACAGAATAGTGCCTATAGAATTTAGAATATGGAATGTAGAACACAGAATATAGAATAAAGAATACGGAACACAGAATATATAATACAGAATATAGAATGAGAAAACAGTATATAGAATATGGAAAACAGAATACAGAACCCAGAATTTAGAACATGGAATGCAGAACACAGAATTTGGTATATAGAACACAGAATACTGAATATAGAATTTAGAATATACAATGCGGAACACAGATATTCAATATAGAATACAGAATACTGAATATAGAATATAAAACATGGAATGCAGAACACATAATTTAGAATATTGAATACAGAATAGTGAATATAGGATTTCGAATATAATATGAGGAACACAGAATATAGAATATAGAATAAAGAATATTGAACCCATACTTTAGAACATGAAATGACGAACACAGAATTTACAATATAGAATACAGAATACTGAAGATAGAATTTAGAATATAGAATGTAGAACACCGAATATATAATGTAGAATACGGAATGCAGAATATAGAATACAGAATATAGAATTTAGAACACAGAATATAAAATATGGAAAACAGAATATAGGACCCAGAAGTTAGAACAAGTTATACAGAACACAGAATTTAGAATATACTATACAGATTACTGAATATAGAATTTAGAATATAGAATGTAGATCACAGAATGTAGAATATAGAATACGGAATGCAGAATATAGTATACAGAATATAGGATTTAGAACACAGAATATAGATCATGGAAACTTAACACAGAACACAGAATATAAAACATGGGATGCAGAACACAGAATTTAGATTATAGAATACAGAATACTGAATATAGAATATAGACTATAGAATGCAGAACACAGAATTTAGAATATACATTAGAGAATACTGAATATAGAATTTACAACATGGAATGCAGAACACAGAATTTAGATTATAGAATAAAGAATATAGATGCCGGATTATAGAACATGGAATGCAGAACACAGAATTTAGAATATGGAATACTGAATACAGAATATAGAATTTAGAATATAGAAAGTAGAACACAGAATATAGAATATAGAATAGAGAATTTAGAACATGGAATGTAGAGCACAGAATTTAGGTTATAGAATACATAATACTGAATATAGAATTTAGAATATAGAATTTAGAACACAAAATTTAGAAAATAGAATACAGAACACTGAATAAAGTATTTAGGACATGGAATGCAGAACACAGAATTTAGAATATAGAATACAGAATACTGAATATAGAATTAAGAACATGGAATGCATAACACAGAATTTAGAATATAGAATACAGAATACTGAATATAGAGTTAAAATATAGAATGTAGAACCCAGAATATAGAATATAGAATTGAGAATATAGTACCCAGAATTTAGAATATGGAATGCAGAAAACACAATATAGTTTATAGAATACATAATACTGAATACAGAATTTAGAATAGAATGTAGAACACAAAATTTAGAATATAGAATACAGAATGCTGAATATAGAATTTAGAATATAGAATGTAGAACACATAATTTAGAATATTGAATACAGAATACTGAATATAGAATTTCGAATATAATATGAGGAATACAGAATATAGAATATAGAATAAAGAATATTGAACCCATACTTTAGAACATGGAATGACGAACACAGAATTTACAATATAGAATACAGAATACAGAAGATAGAATTTAGAATATAGAATGTAGAACATAGTATAAAGAATATAGAATACGGAATGCAGAATATAGAATGTAGAATATAAAATGAAGAACACAGAATATAAAGTATAGAATAGAGTATATAGAACCAAGAATTTAGAAGATAGAATTGCAGAGCACTGAACTTAGACTATAGTATACAGAATACTAAATAAACAATTAAAAAATTGAATGTAGAACACAGAATGCAGAATATAAAATACATAATACTGAATATATAATTTAGAATATAGAATGTAGAAAACAGAATAAAAAATATAGCTTAGAGAATATTGAAGCCAGACTTTGTAACATGGAAAGCAGAACTCACAATTTCGAATATAGAATACAGAATACTGAATATACAGTTTAGAATATAGAATGTAGAACACAGAATATACAATATAGAATAAAGAATACTGAATATAGAATTTAGAATATAGAATGTAGAACACAGAATATAGAATGCAGAATACAGATTATAGAATACAGAATTAAGAACATGTTATGCAGAACACAGAATTAAGAATATAGTTTATATAATACTGAATATAGGATTTAGAATATAGAATGCAGAACACCGAATTTATTATATTGTATACAGAAATCTGAATTTAGTATTTAGAATATAGAATATAGAACCCAGAATATAGAATATAGATTATAGATTATAGAACCCAGAATTTAGAACATGGAATGCAGACACAGAATAGAATATATCATACGGAATACTGAATATAGAATTTACAATATAGAATGTAGAACACAGAATATAGAATATAGTATACGGAATTCAAAACATAGTATGTAGAAACTGGAATGAAAAACACACAATTTAGAATATAGAATAGAGAATGTAGAACCCAGAATTTAGAACATGGAATCAGAACACAGAATTTAGAATATAGAATAGAGAATACTGAATATAGAGTTTAGAATATAGAATGTAGAACACAGAATTTAGAATATATAATAAAGAATACTGAATATAGAATTTAGAATATAGAATGCAGAACACAGTATATAGAATGTAGAATACAGAATAAAGAATCCAGAATAAAGGACATGCCATGCAGAACACAGAATTTAGAATATAGATTACATAATACTGAATATAGAATTTAGACTATAGAATGTAGAACACAGAATTTATAACATTGAACACAGAAAGCTGAATATAATATTTAGAATATAGAATGTAGAACACAAAATATACAATATAGAATAGAGAATAAAGAAGCCAGGATTTTGAACATTGAATGCAGAACACAGAATTTAGAATATAGAATACAGAATACTGAATATAGAATTTTGAATATAGAATAAAGAACACAGAATATAGAATATAGAATATGGAATGTAGAATATAGAATACAGAATATAGAATATAGGACACAGAATATAGAATATGGAAAACAAAATACACAACCCAGAATTTAGAACATGGAATGAAGAACACAGAATTTAGAATATAGAATACAGAATACTGAATATAGAATTTGGAATATAGAATGTAGAACACAGAATATATAATGTAGAATACGGAATGCAGAATATAGAATACAGAATATAGAATTTAGAACACAGAATATAAAATATGAAAAACAGAATATAGGACCCAGAAGTTAGAACAAGTTATACAGAACACAGAATTTAGAATATACTATACAGATTACTGAATATAGAATTTAGAATATAGAATGTAGATCACAGAATATAGAATATAGATTACGGAATGCAGAATATAGTATAAAGAATATAGGATTTAGAACACAGAATATAGATCATGGAAACTTAACACAGAACACAGAATATAGAACATGGGATGCAGAACACAGAATTTAGTTTATAGAATACAGAATACTGAATATAGAATATAGAATATATAATGCAGAACACAGAATTTAGAATATACATTAGAGAATACTGAATATAGAATTTACAACATGGAATGCAGAACACAGAATTTAGATTATAGAATAAAGAATATAGACGCCGGATTATAGAACATGGAATGCAGAACACAGAATTTAGAATATGGAATACTGAATACTGAATATAGAATTTAGAATATAGAAAGTAGAACACAGAATATAGAATATAGAATAGAGAATTTAGAACATGGAATGTAGAGCACAGAATTTAGGTTATAGAATACATAATACTGAATATAGAATTTAGAATATAGAATTTAGAACACAAAATTTAGAAAATAGAATACAGAATACTGAATAAAGTATTTAGGACATGGAATGCAGAACACAGAATTTAGAATATAGAATACAGAATACTGAAAATAGAGTTAAAATATAGAATGTAGAACCCAGAATATAGAATATAGAATTGAGAATATAGTACCCAGAATTTAGAACATGGAATGCAGAAAACAGAATATAGTTTATAGAATACATAATACTGAATACAGAATTTAGAATAGAATGTAGAACACAAAATTTAGAATATAGAATACAGAATGCTGAATATAGAATTTAGAATATAGAATGTAGAACACAGAATATAGAAAATAGAAAAGAGAATATAGAACCCAGAATTTAGAACATGGAAAGCAGAACACTGAATTTAGATTATAGAATACTGAATACTTAATAAACAATTAAAAAATTGAATATAGATCACAGAATATAGAATATAAAACACATAAAACTGAATATATAGTTTAGAAAATAGAATGTAGAAAACAGAATAAAAAATATAGCTTAGAGAATATTGAAGCCAGATTTTGGAACATGGAAATCAGAACTCAGTATTTAGAATATAGAATATATAATACTGAATATACAATTTAGAATATAGAATGTAGAACCCAGAATTTAGAATATATAATACAGAATACTGAATATCGAATTTAGAATATAGAATTTAGAACACAGAATATAGAATGTAGAATACAGAAACTGAATATAGTATTTAGAATATAGAATGTAGAACACAGATATAGAATACCGAATATAGATAATAGAAACCAGAATTTAGAACATGGAATGCATAACACAGAAATTAGAATATATAATGCAGTATAATGATCATTGAACTTAGAATATAGAATGCAGAACACAGAATTTAGAATATGGAATACAGAATACTGAATATAGGATTGAGAACATGGAGTGAAAAACACAGAATTTAGAATATAGAATACAGAATACTGAATATTGTATTTAGAATATAGAAAGTAGATCGCAGAATATAGAATATAGAATAGAGAATTTTGAATATGGAATGCAGAACACAAAATTTAGAATATAGAATACAGAATACTGAATATAGAAGGTAGAACACAGAATATATAATGTAGAATACGGAATGCAGGATATAGAATACAGAATATAGAATTTAGAACACAGAATATAACATATGGAAAACAAAATATAGAATCCAGAATTTAGAACATGGAATGCAGGGCACAGAATTTAGAATATAGTATAGAGATTACTGAATATAGAATTTAGAATATAGAATGTAGAACACAGAATTTAGAATATAGAATATAGATTATAGAACACAAAATTTAGAACATGGAATGCAGAACACAGAATTTAGAATACAGCATACGGAATACTGAATATAGAATTTAGAATATAGAATGTAGAACACAGAATATTGAATATATAATAAAGAATACTGAATATAGAGTTTAGAATATAGAATGTAGAACACAGAATATAGAATGTAGAATACATAATATAGAATCCAAAATTAAGGACATTCTATGCAGAACACAGAATTTAGAATATAGATTACATAATACTGAATATAGAATTTTGAATATAGAATGTAGAACACAGAATTTATAATATAGAATACAGAAAGCTGAATATAGTATTTAGAATATAGAATGTAGAACACAGAATGTAGAATATAGAATTTAGATAATGGAACCCAGAATTTAGAACATGGAATGCAGAACACAGAATTTGGAATATAGCATACAGAATAGTGCCTATAGAATTTAGAATATGGAATGTAGAACACGGAATATAGAATATAGAATACGGAATACAGAATATATAATACAGAATATAGAATGTAGAAAACAGAATATAGAATATGTAAAACAGAATACAGAACCCAGAATTTAGAACACGGAATGCAGAACACAGAGTTTCGTATATAGAACACAGAATACTGAATATAGAATTTAAAATATACAATGCGGAACACAGATTTTAGAATATAGAATACAGAATACTGAATATAGAATTTAGAACATGGAATGCAGAACACATTATTTAAAATATAGAATACAGAATACTGAATATAGAATTTAGAATATAGAATGTAGAACACAGAATTTATAATATAGTATAAAGAAAGCTGAATATAGTATTTAGAATATAGAATGTTGAACACAGAATATAGAATATAGAATATAGATTATAGAACCCAGAATTTAGAACATGGAATGCAGAACCCAGAATTTAGAAAACAGCATATGGAATACTGAATATAGAATTTAGAATATAGAATGTAGAACACAGAATATTGAATATATAATAAAGAATACTGAATATAGAATTTAGAATATAGAATGTAGAACACAGAAAATAGAATGTAGAATAAATAATATAGAATCCAAAATAAAGAACATTCTATGCAGAACACAGAATTTAGAATATAGATTACATAATACTGAATATAGAATTAAGAATATAGAATGTAGAACACAGAATTTATAATATAGAATACAGAAAGCTGAATATAGTATTTAGAATTTAGAATGTAGAACACAGAATATAGAATATAGAATTCAGTTTATAGAACCCAGAATTTAGAACATGGAATGCATAACACAGAATTTAGAATATAGAATACAGAATACTGAATATAGAGTTAAAATATAGAATGTAGAACCCAGAATATAGAATATAGAATTGAGAATATAGTACCCAGAATTTAGAACATAGAATGCAGAAAACAGAATATAGTTTATAGAATACATAATACTAAATACAGAATTTAGAATAGAATGTAGAACACAAAATTTAGAATATAGAATAAGAATGCTGAATATAGAATTTATAATATAGTATGTAGAACACAGAATATAGAAAATATAAAAGAGAATATAGAACCCAGAATTTAGAACATGGAATGCAGAACACAGAATGTAGATTATAGAATACAGAATACTTAATAAACAATTAAAAAATTGAATGTAGAGCACAGAATGTAGAATATAAAACACATAAAACTGAATATATAATTTAGAAAATAGAATGTAGAAAACAGAATAAAAAATATAGCTTACCGAATATTGAAGCCAGATTTTGGAACATGGAAATCAGAACTCAGTATTTAGAATATAAGATACATAATACTGAATATACAATTTAGAAAATAGAATGTAGAACCCAGAATTTAGAATATATACTACAGAATACTGAATATCTAATTTTGAATATAGAATGTAGAACACAGAATATAGAATGTAGAATACAGAAAGCTGAATATAGTATTTAGAATATAGAATATAGGACACAGATATAGAATATAGAATATAGATAATAGAACCCAGAATTTAGAACATGGTATTCATAACACAGAAATTAGAATATATAATGCAGTATAATGATCATAGATCTTAGAACATAGAATGCAGAACACAGAATTCAGAATATGGAATACAGAATACTGAATATAGGATTGAGAACATGGAGTGAAAAACACAGAATTTAGAGTATAGAATACACAATACTGAATATTGTATTTAGAATATAGAAAGTAGATCACAGAATATAGAATATAGAATAGAGAATTTTGAATATGGAATGCAGAACACAAAATTTAGAATATAGAATACAGAATACTGAATAAAGAAGGTAGAACACAGAATATATAATGTAGAATACGGAATGCAGGATATAGAATACAGAATATAGAATTTACAACACAGAATATAACATATGGAAAACAAAATATAGAATCCAGAATTTAGAACATGGAATGCAGAGCACAGAATTTAGAATATAGTATAGAGATTACTGAATATAGAATTTAGATTATAGAATGTAGAACACAGAATTTAGAATATAGAATATAGATTATAGAACACAAAATTTAGAACATGGAATGCAGAACACGGAATTTAGAATACAGCATACGGAATACTGAATATAGAATTTAGAATATAGAATGTAGAAAACAGAATATTGAATATATAATAAAGAATACTGAATATAGAGTTTAGATTATAGAATGTAGAACACAGAATATAGAATGTAGAATACATAATATAGAATCCAAAATAAAGAACACTCTATGCAGAACACAGAATTTAGAATATAGATTACATAATACTGAATATAGAATTTAGAATATAGAATGTAGAACACAGAATTTATAATATAGAATACAGAAAGCTGAATATAGTATTTAGAATATAGAATGAAGAACACAGAATATAGAATATAGAATTTTGATTATAGAACCCAGAATTTAGAACATGGAATGCAGAACACAGAATTTGGAATATAGCATGCAGAATAGTGCCTATAGAATTAAGAATATGGAATGTAGAACACAGAATATAGAATATAGAATACGGAATACAGAATATATAATACAGAATATAGAATGTAGAAAACAGAATATAGAATATGGAAAACAGAATACAGAAACCAGAATTTAGAACATGGAATGCAGAACACAGAATTTCGTACATAGAACACAGAATACTGAATATAGAATTTAAAATATACAATGCGGAAGACAGATTTTAGAATATAGAATACAGAATACTGAATATAGAATTTTGAACATGGAATGCAGAACACAGAATTTAGAATATGGAATACAGAATACTGAATATAGAATTTAGAATATAGAATGTTGAACACAGTATAAAGAATATAGAATACTGAATGCAGAATATAGAATTTAGAATATACAATTTAGAACACAGAATATAAGATATAGAAAAGAGAATATAAAATCCAGAATTTACAACAAGGTATGCAAAACACAGAATTTAGGATATAGTATAAAGAATACTTAATAAACAAATGAAAAAATTGAATATAGAACATAGAATGTAGAATATAGAATACATAATACTGAATATATAATTTAGAATATACAATGTAAAAAACAGAATAAAAAATATATCTTAAAGAATATTTAAGCCAGATTTTGGAACATGGAATTCAGAACTCAGAATTTCGAATATAGAATACAGAAAACTGAATATACAATTTAGAATATAGAATGTAAAACACAGAATTTAGAATATAGAATAAATAATACTGAATATAAAATTTAGAATATACAATGTAGAACACAGAATATAGAATGTAGAATAGAGAATTTAGAATCCACATATAAGAACATGGAATTCTGAACACAGAATTTAGAATATAGAATACATAATACTGAATATAGAATTAAGAATTTAGAATGTAGAACCCAAAATTAATAATATAGAATATAGAATGCTGAATATAGGATTTAGAATATAGAATGTAGAACACGGAATATAGAATATAGAATATAGAATATAGATTATAGAACACAGTATTTAGAACATGGAATGCAGAACACAGAATTAAGAATATAGCATACCGAATACTTAATATAGAATTTAGAATATATAATGTAGAACACAGAATATTGAATATAGAATACGGAATGTCGAATATAGAATACAGAATATAGAATGTAGAAAACAGAATATAGATTATGAAAAAAAGAATACACAAAAGAGAATTTAGAACATGGAATGCAGAGCACAGAATTTAGAATATAGAATAGAGAATACTGAACATAGAAATAAGAATATAGAATGCAGAACACAGAATTAAGAATATAGAATACAGAATACTGAATATAGTATTGAGAACATGAAATGAATAACACAGAATATACTATATAGAATAGAGAATACTAAACGTAGAGTTTAGAATATAGAAAGTAGAACACAGTATATAGAATATAGAGTAAAAAATTTAGAACATGAAATGCAGAACACAGAATTTAGAATATAGAATACAGAATACTGAATATAGAATTTGGAATATAGAATGTAGAACACCGAATATATAATGTAGAATACGGAATGCAGAATATAGAATACAGAATATAGAATTTAGAACACAGAATATAAAATATGGAAAACAGAATATAGGACCCAGAATTTAGAACAAGTTATACAGAACACAGAATTTAGAATATACTATACAGATTACTGAATATAGAATTTAGAATATAGAATGTAGATCACAGAATATAGAATATAGATTACGGAATGCAGAATATAGTATACAGAATATAGGATAAAGAACACAGAATATAGATTATGGAAACTTAACACAGAAACCAGAGTATAGAACATGGGATGCAGAACACAGAATTTAGATTATAGAATACAGAATACTGAATATAGAATATTGAATATAGAATGCAGAACACAGAATTTAGAATATACGTTAGAGAATACTGAATATAGAATTTACAACATGGAATACAGAACATAGAATTTAGATTATAGAATAAAGAATATAGATGCCGGATTATAGAACATGGAATGCAGAACACAGAATTTAGAATATGGAATACTGAATACTGAATATAGAATTTAGAATATAGAAAGTAAAACACAGAATATAGAATAGAGAATAGAGAATTCAGAACATGGTTTGTAGAGCACAGAATTTAGATTATAGAGTACATAATACTGAATATAGAATTTAGAATATAGAATTTAGAACACAAAATTTAGAAATAGAATACAGAATACTGAATATAGAATTTAGGACATGGAATGCAGAACACAGAATTTAGAATATAGAATACAGAATACTGAATATAGAATTTAGAACATGGAATGCATAACACAGAATTTAGAATACAGAATACAGAATACTGAATATAGAGTTAAAATATAGAATGTAGAACCCAGAATATAGAATATAGTATTGAGAATATAGTACCCAGAATTTAGAACATGGAATGCAAAAAACAGAATATAGTTTATAGAATACATAATACTGAATACAGAATTTAGAATAGAATGTAGAACACAAAATTTAGAATATAGAATAAGAATGCTGAAAATAGAATTTAAAATATAGAATGTAGAACACAGAATATAGAAAATATAAAAGAGAATATAGAACCCAGAATTTAGAACATGGAATGCAGAACACAGAATTTAGATTATAGAATACAGAATACTTAATAAACAATTAAAAAATTGAATGTAGAGCACAGAATGTAGAATATAAAACACATAAAACTGAATATATAATTTAGAAAATAGAATGTAGAAAACAGAATAAAAAATATAGCTTAGAGAATATTGAAGCCAGATTTTGGAACATGGAAATCAGACCACAGTATTTAGAATATAGAATACATAATACTGAATATACAATTTAGAGTATAGAATGTAGAACCCAGAATTTAGAATATATAATACAGAACACTGAATATCGAATTTTGAAGATAGAATCTAGAACACAGAATATAGAATGTAGAATACAGAATTTATAATATAGAATACAGAAAGCTGATAAATTATTATTTAGAATATAGAATGAAGAACACAGAATATAGAATATAGAATTTTGATTATAGAACCCAGAATTTAGAACATGGAATGCAGAACACAGAATTTGGAATATAGCATACAGAATAGTGCCTATAGAATTAAGAATATGGAATGTAAAACACAGAATATAGAATATAGAATACGGAATACAGAATATATAATACAGAATATAGAATGTAGAAAACAGAATATAGAATATGGAAAACAGAATACAGAACCCAGAATTTAGAACATGGAATGCAGAACACAGAATTTCGTACATAGAACACAGAATACTGAATATAGAATTTAGAATATACAATGCGGAACACAGATTTTAGAATATAGAATACAGAATACTGAATATAGAATTTTGAACATGGAATGCAGAACACAGAATTTAGAATATGGAATACAGAATACTGAATATAGAATTTAAAATATAGAATGTTGAACACAGTATAAAGAATATAGAATACTGAATGCAGAATATAGAATTTAGAATATACAATTTAGAACACAGAATATAAGATATAGAAAAGAGAATATAAAATCCAGAATTTACAACAAGGTATGCAAAACACAGAATTTAGGATATAGTATACAGAATACTTAATAAACAAATGAAAAAATTGAATATAGAACATAGAATGTAGAATATAGAATACATAATACTGAATATATAATTTAGAATATACAATGTAAAAAACAGAATAAAAAATATATCTTAAAGAATATTTAAGCCAGATTTTGGAACATGGAATTCAAAACTCAGAATTTCGAATATAGAATACAGAAAACTGAATATACAATTTAGAATATAGAATGTAAAACACAGAATTTAGAATATAGAATAAATAATACTGAATATAAAATTTAGAATATGCAATGTAGAACACAGAATATAGAATGTAGAATAGAGAATTTAGAATCCACATAAAAGAACATGGAATTCTGAACACAGAATTTAGAATATAGAATACATAATACTGAATATAGAATTAAGAATATGGAATGTAGAACCCAGAATTAATAATATAGAATATAGAATGCTGAATATAGGATTTAGAATATAGAATTTAGAACACGGAATATAGAATATAGAATATAGAATATAGATTATAGAACACAGTATTTAGAACATGGAATGCAGAACACAGAATTAAGAATATAGCATAACGAATACTGAATATAAAATTTAGAATATATAATGTAGAACACAGAATATTGAATATAGAATACGGAATATAGAATGTAGAAAACAGAATATAGATTATGAAAAAAAGAATACACAAAGAGAATTTAGAACATGGAATGCAGAATACAGAATTTAGAATATAGAATAGAGAATACTGAACATAGAAATAAGAATATAGAATGCAGAACACAGAATTAAGAATATTGAATACAGAATACTGAATATAGAATTGAGAACATGAAATGAAGAACACAGAATATACTATATAGAATAGAGAATACTAAACGTAGAATTTAGAATATAGAAAGTAGAACACAGTATATAGAATATAGAGTAGATAATTTAGAACATGAAATGCAAAACACAGAATTTAGAATATAGAATACAGAATACTGAATATAGAATTTGGAATATAGAATGTAGAACACCGAATATATAATGTAGAATACGGAATGCAGAATATAGAATACAGAATATAGAATTTAGAACACAGAATATAAAATATGGAAAACAGAATATAGGACCCAGAATTTAGAACAAGTTATACAGAACACAGAATTTAGAATATACTATACAGATTACTGAATATAGAATTTAGAATATAGAATGTAGATCACAGAATATAGAATATAGATTACGGAATGCAGAATATAGTTTACAGAATATAGGATAAAGAACACAGAATATAGATTATGGAAACTTAACACAGAACCCAGAATATAGAACATGGGATGCAGAACACAGAATTTAGATTATAGAATACAGAATACTGAATATAGAATATTGAATATAGAATGCAGAACACAGAATTTAGAATATACATTAGAGAATACTGAATATAGAATTTACAACATGGAATACAGAACACAGAATTTAGATTATAGAAGAAAGAATATAGATGCCGGATTATAGAACATGGAATGCAGAACACAGAATTTAGAATATGGAATATTGAATACTGAATATAGAATTTAGAATATAGAAAGTAGAACACAGAATATAGAATATAGATTAGAGAATTCAGAACATGGAATGTAGAGCACAGAATTTAGATTATAGAATACATAATACTGAATATAGAATTTAGAATATAGAATTTAGAACACAAAATTTAGAAATAGAATACAGAATACTTAATATAGAATTTAGGACATGGAATGCAGAACACAGAATTTAGAATATAGAATACAGAATACTGAATATAGAATTTAGAACATGGAATGCATAACACAGAATTTAGAATATAGAATACAGAATACTGAATATAGAGTTAAAATATAGAATGTAGAACCCAGAATATAGAATATAGTATTGAGAATATAGTTCCCAGAATTAAGAACATGGAATGCAGAAAACAGAATATAGTTTATAGAATACATAATACTGAATACAGAATTTAGAATAGAATGTAGAACACAAAATTTAGAATATAGAATAAGAATGCTGAATATAGAATTTAGAATATAGAATGTAGAACACAGAATATAGAAAATAGAAAAGAGAATATAGAACCCAGAATTTAGAACATGGAATGCAGAACACAGAATTTAGATTATAGAATACAGAATACTTAATAAACAATTAAAAAATTGAATGTAGAGCACAGAATGTAGAATATAAAACACATAAAACTGAATATATAATTTAGAAAATAGAATGTAGAAAACAGAATAAAAAATATAGCTTACAGAATATTGAAGCAAGATTTTGGAACATGGAAATCAGACCTCAGTATTTAGAATATAGAATACATAATACTGAATATACAATTTAGAATATAGAATGTAGAACCCAGAATTTAGAATATATAATACAGAATACTGAATATCGAATTTTGAATATAGAAAGTAGAACACAGAATATAGAATGTAGAATACAGAAAGCTGAATATAGTATTCAGTATATAGAATGTAGGACACAGTTATAGAATATAGAATATAGATAATAGAACCCAGAATTTAGAACATGGTATGCATAACACAGAAATTAGAATATACAATGCAGTATAATGATCATAGAACTTAGAACATAGAATGCAGAACACAGAATTTAGAATATGGAATACAGAATACTGAATATTTTATTTAGAATATAGAAAGTAGATCACAGAATATAGAATATAGAAGAGAGAATTTTGAATATGGAATGCAGAACACAAAATTTAGAAGTTAGAATACAGAATACTGAATATAGAAGGTAGAACACAGAATATATAATGTAGAATACGGAATGCAGGATATAGAATACAGAATATAGAATTTAGAACACAGAATATAACATATGGAAAACAAAATATAGAATCCAGAATTTAGAACATGGAATGCAGAGCACAGAATTTAGAATATAGTATAGAGATTACTGAATATAGAATTTAGAATATAGAATGTAGAACACAGAATTTAGAATATAGAATATAGATTATAGAACCCAAAATATAGAACATGGAATGCAGAACACAGAATTTAGAATACAGCATACGGAATACTGAAAATAGAATTTAGAATATAGAATGTAGAACACAGAATATTGAATATATAATAAAGAATACTGAATATAGAGTTTAGAATATAGAATGTAGAACACAGAATATAGAATGTAGAATACATAATATAGAATCCAAAATAAAGTATATTATATGCAGAACACAGAATTTAGAATATAGATTACATAATACTGAATATAGAATTTAGAATATAGAATGTAGAACACAGAATTTATAATATAGAATACAGAAAGCTGAATATAGTATTTAGAATATAGAATGTAGAACACAGAATATAGAATATAGAATTTAAATTATAGAACCCAGAATTTAGAACATGGAATGCAGAACACAGAATTTGGAATATAGCATACAGAATAGTGCCTATAGAATTTAGAATATGGAATGTAGAACACAGAATATAGAATATAGAATACGGAATACAGAATATACAATACAGAATATAGAATGTAAAAAACAGAATATAGAATATGTAAAACAGAATACAGAACCCAGAATTTAGAACACGGAATGCAGAACACAGAATTTCGTATATAGAACACAGAATACTGAATATAGAATTTAAAATATACAATGCAGAACACAGATTTGAGAATATAGAATACAGAATACTGAATATAGAATTTAGAACATGGAATGCAGAACACATTATTTAGAATATAGAATACAGAATACTGAATATAGAATTTAGAATATAGAATCTAGAACACAGAATTTATAATATAGTATACAGAAAGCTGAATATAGTATTTAGAATATAGAATGTAGAACACAGAATATAGAATATAGAATATAGATTATAGAACCCAGAATTTAGAACATGGAATGCAGAACACAGAATTTAGAATACAGCATACGGAATACTGAATATAGAATATAGAATATAGAATGTAGAACACAGAATATTGAATATATAATAAAGAATACTGAATATAGAGTTTAAAATATAGAATGTAGAACACAGAATATAGAATGTAGAATACATAATATAGAATCCAAAATAAAGAACATTCTATGCAGAACACAGAATTTGGAATATAGATTACATAATACTGAATATAGAATTTAGAATATAGAATGTAGAACACAGAATTTATAATATAGAATACAGAAAGCTGAATATAGTATTTAGAATATAGAATGTAGAACACAGAATATAGAATATAGAATTTAGATTATAGAACCCAGAATTTAGAACATGGAATGCAGAACACAGAATTTGGAATATAGCATACAGAATAGTGCCTATAGAATTTACAATATGGAATGTAGAACACAGAATATAGAATAAAGAATATGGAATGTAGAATATAGAATACAGAATATAGAATATAGGACACAGAATATAGAATATGGAAAACAAAATACACAACCCAGACTTTAGAACATGGAATGCAGAACACAGAATATAGAATATAGAATACAGAATGCTGAATATAGAAATTAGAATATAGAATATAGAACATGGAATATAGAATATAGAATAAAGAATATTAAACCCAGTATTTTGAACATGGAATGCAGAGCACAGAATTTAGAATATGGAATACAGAATACTGAATATAGAATTTAGAATATAGAATGTTGAACACAGTATAAAGAATATAGAATACTGAATGCAGAATATAGAATTTAGAATATAAAATGTAGAACACAGAATATAAAATATAGAAAAGAGAATATAAAATCCAGAATTTACAACAAGGTATGCAAAACACAGAATTTAGGATATAGTACACAGAATATTTAATAAACAAATGAAAATATTGAATATAGAACATAGAATGTAGAATATAAAATACATAATACTGAATATATAATTTAGAAAATACAATGTAATAAACAGAATAAAAAATATATCTTAAAGAATATTTAAGCCAGATTTTGGAACATGGAATTCAAAACTCAGAAATTCGAATATAGAATACAGAAAACTGAATATACAATTTAGAGTATAGAATGTAAAACACTGAATTTAGATTATAGAATAAATAATACTGAATAAAAAATTTAGAATATACAATGTAGAAAACAGAATATAGAATGTAGAATAGAGAATTTAGAATCCAGATATAAGAACATAGAATTCTGAACACAGAATTTAGAATATAGAATACATAATACTGAATATAGAATTTAGAATATAGAATGTAGAACCCAGAATTAATAATATAGAATATAGAATGCTGAATATAGGATTTAGAATATAGAATGTAGAACACGGAATATAGAATATAGTATATAGAATATAGATTATAGAACAGAGTATTCAGAACTTGGAATGCAGAACACAGAATTAAGAATATAGCATACCGAATACTTAATATAGAATTTAGAATATATAATGTAGAACACAGAATATTGAATATAGAATACGGAATGCCGAATATAGAATACAGAATATAGAATGTAGAAAACAGAATATAGATTATGAAAAAAAGAATACACAATAGAGAATTTAGAACATGGAATGCCGAACACAGAATTTAGAATATAGAATAGAGAATACTGAACATAGAATTAAGAATATAGAATGCAGAACACAGAATTAAGAATATAGAATACAGAATACTGAATATAGAATTGAGAACATGAAATGAAGAACACAGAATATACAATATAGAATAGAGAATACTAAATTTAGAATTTAGAATATAGAAAGTAGAACACAGAATATAGAATATAGAGTAGAAAATTTAGAACATGGAATGCAGAACACAGAGTTTAGAATACAGAATACAGAATACTGAATATAGAATTTGGAATATAGACTGTAGAACACAGAATATATAATGTAGAATACGGAATGCAGAATATAGAATACAGAATATAGAATTTAGAACACAGAATATAAAATATGGAAAACAGAATATAGGACCCAGAATTTAGAACAAGTTATACAGAACACAGAATTTAGAATATACTATACAGAATACTGAATATAGAATTTAGAATGTAGAATGTAGATCACAGAATATAGAATATAGATTATGGAATGCAGAATATAGTATACAGAATATAGGATAAAGAACACAGAATATAGATTATGGAAACTTAACACAGAATCCAGAATATAGAACATGGGATGCAGAACACACAATTTAGAATATGGAATACAGAATACTGAATATAGGATTGAGAACATGGAGTGAAAAACACAGAATTTAGAATATAGAATACAGAATACTGAATATTGTATTTAGAATATAGAAAGTAGATCACAGAATATAGAGTATAGAATAGAGAAATTTGAATATGGAATGCAGAACACAAAATTAAGAATATAGAATACAGAATACTGAATATAGAAGGTAGAACACAGAATATATAATGTAGAATACGGAATGCAGGATATAGAATACAGAATATAGAATTTAGAACACAGAATATAACATATGGAAAACAAAATATAGAATCCAGAATTAAGAACATGGAATGCAGGGCACAGAATTTAGAATATAGTATAGAGATTACTGAATAAAGAATTTAGAATATAGAATGTAGAACACAGAATTTAGAGTATAGAATATAGATTATAGAACACAAAATTAAAACATGGAATGCAGAACACAGAATTTAGAATACAGCATACGGAATACTGAATATAGAATTTAGAATATGGAATATAGAACACAGAATATAGAATATAGAATACGGAATAAAGAATATATAATACAGAATATAGAATATAGAAAACAGAATATAGAATATGGAAAACAGAATACAGAACCCAGATTTTAGAACATGGAATGCAGAACACATAATTTCGTATATAGAACACAGAATACTGAATATAGAATTTAAAATATACAATGCAGAACACAGATTTTAGAATATAGAATACAAAATACTGAATATAGAATTTAGAACATGGAATGCAGAACACATTATTTAGAATATAGAATACAGAATACTGACTATAGAATTTAGAATATAGAATGTAGAACACAGAATATAGAATATAGTATACGGAATGCAAAATATAGTATGTAGAATATAGAATGTAGAACCCAGAATATAGAATATAGAATTGAGAATCTAGAACACACAATTTATATCATGGAATGCAAAACAGAGAATTTAGATTATAGAATACATAATACTGAATATAGAATTTAGAATATAGAATGTAGAACACAAAATATAGAATATAGAATACAGAATGCTGAATATAGAATTTAGAATATACAATGAAGAACACAGAATATAGAATATAGAAAAGAGAATATAGAACCCAGAATTTACAACATGGAATGCAGAACACTGAATTTAGAATATAGTATAATGAATGCATAATAAACAATTAAAAAAATTGAATGTAGAACAGAGAATATAAAATATAATATACATAATACTGAATAAATAATTTAGAATATAGAATGTAGGACACAGTATTTAGAATATACAATACAGAATACTAAATATAGAATTTAGAATATACAATGTAGAACACAGAATTTAGAATATGCCATACAGAATACAAACTATAGGATTTAGAATATAGAATATAGAACACTGAATATAGAAAAAAGCATAGAGAATGAGGAACCCAGAATTTAGTACATGGAATCAGAACCCAGAATTATAATATAGAATACAGAACACAGAATATGGATTTTAGAATATAGAATGTAGAACATAGAATATAGAATATAGAATACAGAGTATTGAACCCAGAAATTAGAACATGGAATGCAAAACACAGAATTAAGAACATTGAATGCAGAACAGAGTGTTTAGAATATACATTACAGAACACTGAATATAGAATTTACAATATACAATGTAGAACATAGAATTTAGAATATGGAATAAAGAATACTGAATATAGAATTTAGAATATAGAATGTAGAACACAGAATATAGAAAATAGAATAGAGAATTTAGAACACAGAATTTAGTACATGGAATCAGAACACAGAATTTAGAATATAGAATACAGAACACTGAATATGGAATTTAGAATTTAGAACGTAGAACACAGAATATAGAATATAGAATACACAATATAGAACCCAGAATTTAGAACAAGGAATGCAGAACACAGAATTTAGAATCTAGAATACAGAACTGAATATAGAATTTATAATATAGCAAGTATAACACAGAATTTAGAATGTAGAATACGGAATGCAGAAAATAGTATACAGACTATAGAATGTAGAACTCAGAATATAGTATATGGAAAACAGAATAAAGAAGCCAGAATTAAGAACATGGAAAGCAGAACACAGAATTTGGAATACAGCATACGAAATACTAAATATTGAATTTAGAATATAGAATGTAGAACACAGAATATTGAATATATAATAAAGAATACTGAATATAGAATTTGGAATATATAATGTAGAACACAGAAATTATAATATAGAATAAAGAAAGCTGAATATAGTATTTAGAATATAGAATGTAGAACACAGAATATAGAATATAGAATTAGATTATAGAACCCAGAATTTAGAACATGGAAGGCAGAACACAAAATTAAGAATATAGCATACCGAATACTTAATATATAATTTAGAATATATATTGTAGAACACAGAATATTGAATATAGAATACCGAATGCAGAATATAGAATACAGAATTTAGAATTTAGAAAACAGAATATAGATTATGAAAAAAAGAATACACAAAAGAAAATTTAGAACATGGAATGCAGAACACAGAATTTAGAATATAGAATAGAGATTACTGAACATAGAATTAAGAATATAGAATGCAGAACACAGAATTAAGAATATAGAATACAGAATACTGAATATAGAATATAGAATATAGAATGCAGAACACAGAATTTAGAATATACATTAGAGAATACTGAATATAGGATTTACAACATGGAATGCAGAACACAGAATTTAGATTATAGAATAAACAATATAGATGCCGGATTATAGAACATGGAATGCAGAACACAGAATTTAGAATATGGAATACTGAATACTGAATATAGAATTTAGAATATAGAATGTAGAACACAGAATATAGAATATAGAATAGAGAATTTAGAACATGGTATGTAGAGCACAGAATTTAGATTATAGAATACATAATACTGAATATAGAATTTAGAATATAGAATTTAGAACACAAAATTTAGAAAATAGAATACAGAATACTGAATATAGAATATAGGACATGGAATGCAGAACACAGAATTTAGAATATAGAATACAGAATACTGAATATAGAATGTTGAACATGGAATGCATAACACAGAAATTAGAATATATAATGCAGTATAATGATCATACAACTTAGAACATAGAATGAAGAACACAGAATTTAGAGTATGGAATACAGAATACTGAATATAGGATTGAGAACATGGAGTGAAAAACACAGAATTTAGAATATAGAATACAGAATACTGAATATTGTATTTTGAATATAGAAAGTAGATCACAGAATATAGAATATAGAATAGAGAATTTTGAATATGGAATGCAGAACACAAAATTTAGAATATAGAATACAGAATACTGAATATAGAATTTGGAATATAGAAGGTAGAACACAGAATATATAATGTAGAATACGGAATGCAGAATATAGAATACAGAATATACAATTTAGAACACAGAATATAATATATGGAAAACAGAATATAGAATCCAGAATTTAGAACATGGAATGCAGAGCACAGAATTTAGAATATAGTATAGAGATTACCGAATATAGAATTTAGCATATAGAATGTAGAACACAGAATTTAGATTATAGAATACAGAATACTGAATAAATAACTTAGAATATAGAATTTAGAACACAGAATATAGAATATAGAATACGGAATGCAAAATATAGATTGTAGAATATAGAATGAAGTACGCAAAATATAGGATATAGAATAGAGAATACAGAAGCCAGAATTTAGAACATGGGATGCGGAACACAGAATTTCGAATATAAATACGGAATACTGAATGTAGGATTTTGAATATAGAATGAAGAACACAGGATATATAATAGAGTATACAGAACCCAGAAATTAAACGTGGAATCCAGAACACAGAATTTAGAATATAGAATACTGAATAAAGAATTTTGAATATAGAATGTAGAACACAAAATAAAGAATATAGAATACGGAATGCAGAATATAGAATGTAGAATCTAGATTGAAGAATACGAAATATAGAATATAGAAAAGAGAATATACAACACAGAATTAAGAACATGCAATGCAGTACATAGAATTTAGAATATAGAATAGAGAATACTGAATATAAAATTTAGAATATAGTATAGAGATTAGAGAATATAGAATTTAGTATATAGAATGTAGAACACAGAATTTAGAATATAGAATACAGAATACTGAATAAATAAATTAGAATATAGAATGTAGAACACAGAATATAGAATATAGAATACGGAAGGCAAAATATAGATTGTAGAATATACAATGAAGTACGCAAAATATAGAATATAGAATAGAGAATATAGAAGCCAGAATTTAGAACATGGAATGCAGAACACAGAATTTCGAAAATAAATACGGAATACTGAATGTAGGATTTTGAATATAGAATGCAGGACACAGGATATATAATAGAGTATACAGAACCCAGAATTTAAAACATGGAATCCGGAACACAGAATTTATTATATAGAATACAGAATACTGAATATAGGATTTAGAATATAGAATGTAGAACACAGAATAAAGAATATAGAAAACGGAATGCAGAATATGGAATGTAGAATATAGAATGAAGAATACAAAATAGAGAATAGAGAATAGAGAATATACAACACAGAATTTAGAACATGGAATGCAGAACATAGAATTTAGAATATAGAATACTGAATACTGAATATAGAATTTAGAATATTGAATGTAGAACACAGAATATAGAATATAGTATACGGAATGCAACATATAGTATGAAGAATATAGAATGTAGAACCCAGAATATAGAATATAGAATTGAGAATCTAGAACCCACAATTTATAACATGGAATGCAGAACAGAGAATTTAGATTATAGAATACATAATACTGAATATAGAATTTAGAATATAGAATGCAGAACACAAAATATAGAATATAGAATACAGAATGCTGAATAGAGAATTTAGAATATACAATGAAGAACACAGAATATAGAATATAGAAAAGAGAATATAGAACCCAGAATTTACAACATGGAATGTAGAACACTGAATTTAGAATATAGTATAAAGAATGTATAATAAACAATTAAAAAAATTGAATGTAGGACAGAGAATATAAAATATAGTATACATAATACTGAATAAATAATTTAGAATAAAGAATGTAGAACACAGTATTTAGAATATACAATACAGAATACTAAATATAGAATTTAGAATATACAATGTAGAACACAGAATTTAGAATATGCAATACAGAATACTAAATATAGGATTTAGAATATAGAATATAGAACACTGAATATAGAAAAAAGCATAGAGAATGAGGAACCCAGAATTTAGTACATGGAAGCAGAACCCAGAATTATAATATAGAATACAGAACACAGAATATGGAATTTAGAATATAGAATGTAGAACATAGAATATAGAATATAGAATACAGAGTATAGAACCCAGAAATTAGAACATGGAATGCAAAACACAGAATTAAGAACATTGAATGCAGAACAGAGTGTTTAGAATATACATTACAGAACACTGAATATAGAATTTACAATATACAATGTAGAACATAGAATTTAGAATATGGAATAAAGAATACTGAATATAGAATTTAGAATATAGAATGTAGAACACAGAATATACAAAATAGAATAGAAAACTTTGAACACAGAATTTAGTACATGGAATCAGAACACAGAATTTACAATATAGAATACAGAACACTGAATATGGAATTTAGAATATAGAACGTAGAACACAGAATATAGAATATAGAATACACAATATAGAACCCAGAATTTAGAATAAGGAATGCAGAACACAGAATTAAGAATCTAGAATACAGAACTGAATATAGAATTTATAATATAGCAAGTATAACACAGAATTTAGAATGTAGAATACGGAATGCAGAAAATAGTATACAGACTATAGAATGTAGAACTCAGAATATAGTATATGGAAAACAGAATTAAGAACCCAGAATTTAGAACATGGAATGCAGAACACAGAATTTGGAATACAGCATACGGAATACTAAATATAGAATTTAGAATATGGAATGTAGAACACAGAATATTGAATATATAAGAAAGAATACTGAATATAGAGTTTAGAATATAGAATGTAGAACACAGAATATAGAATGTAGAATACATAATATAGAATCCAAAATAAAGAACATTCTATGCAGAACACAGAATTTAGAATATAGATTACATAATACTGAATATAGAATATAGAATATAAAATGTAGAACACAGAATTTATAATACAGAATACAGAAAGCTGAATATAGTATTAGAGTATAGAATGTAGAACACAGAATATAGAATATAGAATTTAGATTATAGAACCCAGAATTTAAACATGGAATGCAGAACACAGAATTAAGAATATAGCATACCGAATACTTAAAATATAATTTACAATATATAATGTAGAACACAGAATATTGAATATAGAATACCGAATGCAGAATATAGAATACAGAATATAGAATGTAGAAAACAGAATATAGATTATGAAAAAAAGAATACACAAAAGAGAATTTAGAACATGGAATGCAGAACACAGAATTTAGAATATACATTAGAGAATACTGAAAATAGAATTTACAACATGGAATGCAGAACACAGAATTTAGATTATAGAATAAAGAATATAGATGCCGGATTATAGAACATGGAATGCAGAACACAGAATTTAGAATATGGAATACTGAATACTGAATATAGAATTTAGAATATAGAAATTAGAACACAGAATATAGAATATAGAATAGAGAATTTAGAACATGGTATGTAGAGCACAGAATTTAGATTATAGTATACATAATACTGAATATAGAATTTAGAATATAGAATTTAGAACACAAAATTTAGAAAATAGAATACAGAATACTGAATACAGAATTTAGGACATGGAATGCAGAACACAGAATTTAGAATATAGAATACAGAATACTGAATATAGAATTTAGAACATGGAATGCATAACACAGAATTTAGAATATAGAATACAGAATACTGAATATAGAGTTAAAATATAGAATGTAGAACCCAGAATATAGAATATAGAATGGAGAATATAGTACCCAGAATTTCGAAAATGGAATGCAGAAAACAGAATATAGTTTATAGAATACATAATACTGAATACAGAATTTAGAATAGAATGTAGAACACAAAATTTAGAATATAGAATACAGAATGCTGAATATAGAATTTAGAATATACAATGAAGAACACAGAATATAGAATATTGAAAAGAGAATATAGAACCCAGAATTTACAACATGGAATGCAGAACACTGAATTTAGAATATAGTATAAAGAATGCATAATAAACAATTTAAAAAATTGAATGTAGAACAGAGAATATAAAATATAATATACATAATACTGAATAAATAATTTAGAATATAGAATGTAGGACACAGTATTTAGAATATACAATACAGAATACTAAATATAGAATTTAGAATATACAATGTAGAACACAGAATTTAGAATATGCCATACAGAATACAAAATATAGGATTTAGAATATAGAATATAGAACACTGAATATAGAAAAAAGCATAGAGAATGAGGAACCCAGAATTTAGTACATGGAATCAGAACCCAGAATTATAATATAGAATACAGAACACAGAATATGGATTTTAGAATATAGAATGTAGAACATAGAATATAGAATATAGAATACAGAGTATTGAACCCAGAAATTAGAACATGGAATGCAAAACACAGAATTAAGAACATTGAATGCAGAACAGAGTGTTTAGAATATACATTACAGAACACTGAATATAGAATTTACAATATATAATGTAGAACATAGAATTTAGAATATGGAATAAAGAATACTGAATATAGAATTTAGAATATAGAATGTAGAACACAGAATATAGAAAATAGAATAGAGAATTTAGAACACAGAATTTAGTACATGGAATCAGAACACAGAATTTAGAATATAGAATACAGAACACTGAATAAGGAATTTAGAATTTAGAACGTAGAACACAGAATATAGAATATAGAATACACAATATAGAAAACAGAATTTAGAACAAGGAATGCAGAACACAGAAATTAGAATCAAGAATACAGAACTGAATATAGAATTTATAATATAGCAAGTATAACAGACTTTAGAATGTAGAATACGGAATGCAGAAAATAGTATACAGACTATAGAATGTAGAACTCAGAATATAGTATATGGAAAACAGAATAAAGAACCCAGAATTAAGAACATGGAAAGCAGAACACAGAATTTGGAATACAGCATACGGAATACTAAATATTTAATTTAGAATATAGAATGTGAAACACAGAATATTGAATATATAATAAAGAATACTGAATATAGAATTTAGAATATATAATGTAGAACACAGAAATTATAATATAGAATAAAGAAAGCTGAATATAGTATTTAGAATATAGAATGTAGAACACAGAATATAGAATATAGAATTTAGATTATAGAACCCAGAATTTAGAACATGGAATGCAGAACACAGAATTAAGAATATAGCATACCGAATACTTAATATATAATTTAGAATATATATTGTAGAACACAGAATATTGAATATAGAATACCGAATGCAGAATATAGAATACAGAATTTAGAATTTAGAAAACAGAATATAGATTATGAAAAAAAGAATACACAAAAGAGAATTTAGAACATGGAATGCAGAACACAGAATTTAGAATATAGAATAGAGATTACTGAACATAGAATTAAGAATATAGAATGCAGAACACAGAATTAAGAATATAGAATACAGAATACTGAATATAGAATATAGAATATAGAATGCAGAACACAGAATTTAGAATATACATTAGAGAATACTGAATATAGGATTTACAACATGGAATGCAGAACACAGAATTTAGATTATAGAATAAACAATATAGATGCCGGATTATAGAACATGGAATGCAGAACACAGAATTTAGAATATGGAATACTGAATACTGAATATAGAATTTAGAATATAGAATGTAGAACACAGAATATAGAATATAGAATAGAGAATTTAGAACATGGTATGTAGAGCACAGAATTTAGATTATAGAATACATAATACTGAATATAGAATTTAGAATATAGAATTTAGAACACAAAATTTAGAAAATAGAATACAGAATACTGAATATAGAATATAGGACATGGAATGCAGAACACAGAATTTAGAATATAGAATACAGAATACTGAATATAGAATGTTGAACATGGAATGCATAACACAGAAATTAGAATATATAATGCAGTATAATGATCATACAACTTAGAACATAGAATGAAGAACACAGAATTTAGAGTATGGAATACAGAATACTGAATATAGGATTGAGAACATGGAGTGAAAAACACAGAATTTAGAATATAGAATACAGAATACTGAATATTGTATTTTGAATATAGAAAGTAGATCACAGAATATAGAATATAGAATAGAGAATTTTGAATATGGAATGCAGAACACAAAATTTAGAATATAGAATACAGAATACTGAATATAGAATTTGGAATATAGAAGGTAGAACACAGAATATATAATGTAGAATACGGAATGCAGAATATAGAATACAGAATATACAATTTAGAACACAGAATATAATATATGGAAAACAGAATATAGAATCCAGAATTTAGAACATGGAATGCAGAGCACAGAATTTAGAATATAGTATAGAGATTACCGAATATAGAATTTAGCATATAGAATGTAGAACACAGAATTTAGATTATAGAATACAGAATACTGAATAAATAACTTAGAATATAGAATTTAGAACACAGAATATAGAATATAGAATACGGAATGCAAAATATAGATTGTAGAATATAGAATGAAGTACGCAAAATATAGGATATAGAATAGAGAATACAGAAGCCAGAATTTAGAACATGGGATGCGGAACACAGAATTTCGAATATAAATACGGAATACTGAATGTAGGATTTTGAATATAGAATGAAGAACACAGGATATATAATAGAGTATACAGAACCCAGAAATTAAACGTGGAATCCAGAACACAGAATTTAGAATATAGAATACTGAATAAAGAATTTTGAATATAGAATGTAGAACACAAAATAAAGAATATAGAATACGGAATGCAGAATATAGAATGTAGAATCTAGATTGAAGAATACGAAATATAGAATATAGAAAAGAGAATATACAACACAGAATTAAGAACATGCAATGCAGTACATAGAATTTAGAATATAGAATAGAGAATACTGAATATAAAATTTAGAATATAGTATAGAGATTAGAGAATATAGAATTTAGTATATAGAATGTAGAACACAGAATTTAGAATATAGAATACAGAATACTGAATAAATAAATTAGAATATAGAATGTAGAACACAGAATATAGAATATAGAATACGGAAGGCAAAATATAGATTGTAGAATATACAATGAAGTACGCAAAATATAGAATATAGAATAGAGAATATAGAAGCCAGAATTTAGAACATGGAATGCAGAACACAGAATTTCGAAAATAAATACGGAATACTGAATGTAGGATTTTGAATATAGAATGCAGGACACAGGATATATAATAGAGTATACAGAACCCAGAATTTAAAACATGGAATCCGGAACACAGAATTTATTATATAGAATACAGAATACTGAATATAGGATTTAGAATATAGAATGTAGAACACAGAATAAAGAATATAGAAAACGGAATGCAGAATATGGAATGTAGAATATAGAATGAAGAATACAAAATAGAGAATAGAGAATAGAGAATATACAACACAGAATTTAGAACATGGAATGCAGAACATAGAATTTAGAATATAGAATACTGAATACTGAATATAGAATTTAGAATATTGAATGTAGAACACAGAATATAGAATATAGTATACGGAATGCAACATATAGTATGAAGAATATAGAATGTAGAACCCAGAATATAGAATATAGAATTGAGAATCTAGAACCCACAATTTATAACATGGAATGCAGAACAGAGAATTTAGATTATAGAATACATAATACTGAATATAGAATTTAGAATATAGAATGCAGAACACAAAATATAGAATATAGAATACAGAATGCTGAATAGAGAATTTAGAATATACAATGAAGAACACAGAATATAGAATATAGAAAAGAGAATATAGAACCCAGAATTTACAACATGGAATGTAGAACACTGAATTTAGAATATAGTATAAAGAATGTATAATAAACAATTAAAAAAATTGAATGTAGGACAGAGAATATAAAATATAGTATACATAATACTGAATAAATAATTTAGAATAAAGAATGTAGAACACAGTATTTAGAATATACAATACAGAATACTAAATATAGAATTTAGAATATACAATGTAGAACACAGAATTTAGAATATGCAATACAGAATACTAAATATAGGATTTAGAATATAGAATATAGAACACTGAATATAGAAAAAAGCATAGAGAATGAGGAACCCAGAATTTAGTACATGGAAGCAGAACCCAGAATTATAATATAGAATACAGAACACAGAATATGGAATTTAGAATATAGAATGTAGAACATAGAATATAGAATATAGAATACAGAGTATAGAACCCAGAAATTAGAACATGGAATGCAAAACACAGAATTAAGAACATTGAATGCAGAACAGAGTGTTTAGAATATACATTACAGAACACTGAATATAGAATTTACAATATACAATGTAGAACATAGAATTTAGAATATGGAATAAAGAATACTGAATATAGAATTTAGAATATAGAATGTAGAACACAGAATATACAAAATAGAATAGAAAACTTTGAACACAGAATTTAGTACATGGAATCAGAACACAGAATTTACAATATAGAATACAGAACACTGAATATGGAATTTAGAATATAGAACGTAGAACACAGAATATAGAATATAGAATACACAATATAGAACCCAGAATTTAGAATAAGGAATGCAGAACACAGAATTAAGAATCTAGAATACAGAACTGAATATAGAATTTATAATATAGCAAGTATAACACAGAATTTAGAATGTAGAATACGGAATGCAGAAAATAGTATACAGACTATAGAATGTAGAACTCAGAATATAGTATATGGAAAACAGAATTAAGAACCCAGAATTTAGAACATGGAATGCAGAACACAGAATTTGGAATACAGCATACGGAATACTAAATATAGAATTTAGAATATGGAATGTAGAACACAGAATATTGAATATATAAGAAAGAATACTGAATATAGAGTTTAGAATATAGAATGTAGAACACAGAATATAGAATGTAGAATACATAATATAGAATCCAAAATAAAGAACATTCTATGCAGAACACAGAATTTAGAATATAGATTACATAATACTGAATATAGAATATAGAATATAAAATGTAGAACACAGAATTTATAATACAGAATACAGAAAGCTGAATATAGTATTAGAGTATAGAATGTAGAACACAGAATATAGAATATAGAATTTAGATTATAGAACCCAGAATTTAAACATGGAATGCAGAACACAGAATTAAGAATATAGCATACCGAATACTTAAAATATAATTTACAATATATAATGTAGAACACAGAATATTGAATATAGAATACCGAATGCAGAATATAGAATACAGAATATAGAATGTAGAAAACAGAATATAGATTATGAAAAAAAGAATACACAAAAGAGAATTTAGAACATGGAATGCAGAACACAGAATTTAGAATATACATTAGAGAATACTGAAAATAGAATTTACAACATGGAATGCAGAACACAGAATTTAGATTATAGAATAAAGAATATAGATGCCGGATTATAGAACATGGAATGCAGAACACAGAATTTAGAATATGGAATACTGAATACTGAATATAGAATTTAGAATATAGAAATTAGAACACAGAATATAGAATATAGAATAGAGAATTTAGAACATGGTATGTAGAGCACAGAATTTAGATTATAGTATACATAATACTGAATATAGAATTTAGAATATAGAATTTAGAACACAAAATTTAGAAAATAGAATACAGAATACTGAATACAGAATTTAGGACATGGAATGCAGAACACAGAATTTAGAATATAGAATACAGAATACTGAATATAGAATTTAGAACATGGAATGCATAACACAGAATTTAGAATATAGAATACAGAATACTGAATATAGAGTTAAAATATAGAATGTAGAACCCAGAATATAGAATATAGAATGGAGAATATAGTACCCAGAATTTCGAAAATGGAATGCAGAAAACAGAATATAGTTTATAGAATACATAATACTGAATACAGAATTTAGAATAGAATGTAGAACACAAAATTTAGAATATAGAATACAGAATGCTGAATATAGAATTTAGAATATAGAATGTAGAACACAGAATATAGAAAATAGAAAAGAGAATATAGAACCCAAAATTTAGAACATGGAATGCAGAACACAGAATTTAGATTATAGAATACAGAATACTTAATAAACAATTAAAAAATTGAATGTAGACCATAGAATGTAGAATATAAAACACATAAAACTGAATACATAATTTAGAAAATAGAATGTAGAAAACAGAATAAAAAATATAGCTTAGAGTATATTGAAGCCAGATTTTGGAACATGGAAATCACAACTCAGTATTTAGAATATAGAATACATAATACTGAATATACAATTTAGAATATAGAATGTAGAACCCAGAACTTAGAATATATAATACAGAATACTGAATATCGAATTTAGAATATAGAATGTAGAACACAGAATATAGAATGTAGAATACAGAAAGCTGAATATAGTATTTAGAATATAGAATGTAGAACACAGATGTAGAATATAGAATATAGATAATAGAACCCAGAATTTAGAACATGGAATGCAGAACACAGAATTTAGAATATACATTAGAGAATACTGAAAATAGAATTTACAACATGGAATGCAGAACACAGAATTTAGATTATAGAATAAAGAATATAGATGCCGGATTATAGAACATGGAATGCAGAACACAGAATTTAGAATATGGAATACTGAATACTGAATATAGAATTTAGAATATAGAAATTAGAACACAGAATATAGAATATAGAATAGAGAATTTAGAACATGGTATGTTGAGCACAGAATTTAGATTATAGTATACATAATACTGAATATAGAATTTAGAATATAGAATTTAGAACACAAAATTTAGAAAATAGAATACAGAATACTGAATATAGAATTTAGGACATGGAATGCAGAACACATAATTTAGAATATAGAATACAGAATACTGAATATAGAATTTAGAACATGGAATGCATAACACAGAATTTAGAATATAGAATACAGAATACTGAATATAGAGTTAAAATATAGAATGTAGAACCCAGAATATAGAATATAGAATGGAGAATATAGTACCCAGAATTTCGAAAATGGAATGCAGAAAACAGAATATAGTTTATAGAATACATAATACTGAATACAGAATTTAGAATAGAATGTAGAACACAAAATTTAGAATATAGAATACAGAATGCTGAATATAGAATTTAGAATATAGAATGTAGAACACAGAATATAGAAAATAGAAAAGAGAATATAGAACCCAGAATTTAGAACATGGAATGCAGAACACAGAATTTAGATTATAGAATACAGAATACTTAATAAACAATTAAAAAATTGAATGTAGACCATAGAATGTAGAATATAAAACACATAAAACTGAATACATAATTTAGAAAATAGAATGTAGAAAACAGAATAAAAAATATAGCTTAGAGTATATTGAAGCCAGATTTTGGAACATGGAAATCACAACTCAGTATTTAGAATATAGAATACATAATACTGAATATACAATTTAGAATATAGAATGTAGAACCCAGAACTTAGAATATATAATACAGAATACTGAATATCGAATTTAGAATATAGAATGTAGAACACAGAATATAGAATGTAGAATACAGAAAGCTGAATATAGTATTTAGAATATAGAATGTAGAACACAGATGTAGAATATAGAATATAGATAATAGAACCCAGAATTTAGAACATGGAATGCATAACACAGAAATTAGAATATATAATGCAGTATAATGATCATACAACTTAGAACATAGAATGCAGAACACAGAATTTAGATTATAGAATAAAGAATATAGATGCCGGATTTTAGAACATGGAATGCAGAACACAGAATTTAGAATATGGAATACTGAATACTGAATATAGAATTTAGAATATAGAAATTAGAACACAGAATATAGAATATAGAATAGAGAATTTAGAACATGGTATGTAGAGCACAGAATTTAGATTATAGTATACATAATACTGAATATAGAATTTAGAATATAGAATTTAGAACACAAAATTTAGAAAATAGAATACAGAATACTGAATATAGAATTTAGGACATGGAATGCAGAACACAGAATTTAGAATATAGAATACAGAATACTGAATATAGAATTTAGAACATGGAATGCATAACACAGAATTTAGAATATAGAATACAGAATACTGAATATAGAGTTAAAATATAGAATGTAGAACCCAGAATATAGAATATAGAATGGAGAATATAGTACCCAGAATTTCGAAAATGGAATGCAGAAAACAGAATATAGTTTATAGAATACATAATACTGAATACAGAATTTAGAATAGAATGTAGAACACAAAATTTAGAATATAGAATACAGAATGCTGAATATAGAATTTAGAATATAGAATGTAGAACACAGAATATAGAAAATAGAAAAGAGAATATAGAACCCAGAATTTAGAACATGGAATGCAGAACACAGAATTTAGATTATAGAATACAGAATACTTAATAAACAATTAAAAAATTGAATGTAGACCATAGAATGTAGAATATAAAACACATAAAACTGAATACATAATTTAGAAAATAGAATGTAGAAAACAGAATAAAAAATATAGCTTAGAGTATATTGAAGCCAGATTTTGGAACATGGAAATCACAACTCAGTATATAGAATATAGAATACATAATACTGAATATACAATTTAGAATATAGAATGTAGAACCCAGAACTTTGAATATATAATACAGAATACTGAATATCGAATTTAGAATATAGAATGTAGAACACAGAATATAGAATGTAGAATACAGAAAGCTGAATATAGTATTTAGAATATAGAATGTAGAACACAGATGTAGAATATAGAATATAGATAATAGAACCCAGAATTTAGAACATGGAATGCATAACACAGAAATTAGAATATATAATGCAGTATAATGATCATACAACTTAGAACATAGAATGCAGAACACAGAATTTAGAATATGGAATACAGAATACTGAATATAGGATTGAGAACATGGAGTGAAAAACACAGAATTTAGAATATAGAATAGAGAATACTGAATATTGTATTTAGAATATAGAAAGTAGATCACAGAATATAGAATATAGAATAGAGAATTTTGAATATGGAATGCAGAACACAAAATTTAGAATATAGAATACAGAATACTGAATATAGAATTTGGAATATAGAAGGTAGAACACAGAATATATAATGTAGAATACGGAATGCAGAATATAGAATACAGAATATAGAATTTAGAACACAGAATATAAAATACGGAAAACAGAATATAGAATCCAGAATTTAGAACATGGAATGCAGAGCACAGAATTTAGAATATAGTATAGAGATTACCGAATATAGAATTTAGCATATAGAATGTAGAACACAGAATTTAGAATATAGAATACAGAATACTGAATAAATAACTTAGAATATAGAATTTAGAACACAGAATATAGAATATAGAATACGGAAGGCAAAATATAGATTGTAGAATATAAAATGAAGTACGCAAAATATAGGATATAGAATAGAGAATATAGAAACCAGAATTTAGAACATGGGATGCGGAACACAGAATTTCGAATATAAATACGGAATACTGAATGTAGGATTTTGAATATAGAATGCAGAACACAGGATATATAATAGAGTATACACAACCCAGAATTTTAAACGTGGAATGCAGAACACAGAATTTAGAATATGGAATATAGAATACTGAATAAAGAATTTTGAATATAGAAAGTAGAACACAAAATAAAGAATATAGAATACGGAATGCAGAATATAGAATGTAGAATCTAGCTTGAAGTATACGAAATATAAAATATAGAAAAGAGAATATACAACACAGAATTTAGAACATGGAATGCAGTACATAGAATTTAGAATATAGAATAGAGAATACTGAATATAAAATTTAGAATATAGTTTAGAGATTACTGAATATAGAATTTAGTATATAGAATGTAGAACACAGAATTTAGAATATAGAATACAGAATACTGAATAAATAAATTAGAATATAGAATGTAGAACACAGAATATAGAATATAGAATACGGAAGGCAAAATATAGATTGTAGAATATACAATGAAGTACGCAAAATATAGAATATAGAATAGAGAATATAGAAGCCAGAATTTAGAACATGGAATGCAGAACACAGAATTTCGAAAATAAATACGGAATACTGAATGTAGGATTTTGAATATAGAATGCAGGACACAGGATATATAATAGAGTATACAGAACCCAGAATTTAAAACATGGAATCCAACACAGAATTTATTAAATAGAATACAGAATACTGAATATAGGATTTAGAATATAGAATGTAGAACACAGAATAAAGAATATAGAAAACGGAATGCAGAATATAGAATGTAGAATATAGAATGAAGAATACAAAATAGAGAATAGAGAATAGAGAATATACAACACAGAATTTAGAACATGGAATGCAGAACATAGAATTTAGAATATAGAATACTGAATACTGAATATAGAAATTAGAATATTGAATGTAGAACACAGAATATAGAATATAGTATACGGAATGCAAAATATAGTATGTAGAATATAGAATGTAGAACCCAGAATATAGAATATAGAATTGAGAATCTAGAACCCACAATTTATAACATGGAATGCAGAACAGAGAATTTAGATTATAGAATACATAATACTGAATATAGAATTTAGAATATAGAATGTAGAACACAAAATATAGAATATAGAATACAGAATGCTGAATAGAGAATTTAGAATATACAATGAAGAACACAGAATATAGAATATAGAAAAGAGAATATAGAACCCAGAATATACAACATGGAATGTAGAACACTGAATTTAGAATATAGTATAAAGAATGTATAATAAACAATTAAAAAAATTGAATGTAGGACAGAGAATATAGAATATAGTATACATAATACTGAATAAATAATTTAGAATATAGAATGTAGAACACAGTATTTAGAATATACAATACAGAATACTAAATATAGAATTTAGAATATACAATGTAGAACACAGAATTTAGAATATGCAATACAGAATACTAAATATAGGATTTAGAATATAGAATATAGAACACTGAATATAGAAAAAAGCATAGAGAATGAGGAACCCAGAATTTAGTACATGGAAGCAGAACCCAGAATTATAATATAGAATACAGAACACAGAATATGGAATTTAGAATATAGAATGTAGAACATAGAATATAGAATATAGAATACAGAGTATAGAACCCAGAAATTAGAACATGGAATGCAAAACACAGAATTAAGAACATTGAATGCAGAACAGAGTGTTTAGAATATACATTACAGAACACTGAATATAGAATTTAGAATATACAATGTAGAACATAGAATTTAGAATATGGAATAAAGAATACTGAATATAGAATTTAGAATATAGAATGTAGAACACAGAATATAGAAAATAGAATAGAAAACTTAGAACACAGAATTTAGTACATGGAATCAGAACACAGAATTTAGAATATAGAATACAGAACACTGAATATGGAATTTAGAATATAGAACGTAGAACACAGAATATAGAATATAGAATACACAATATATAACCCAGAATTTAGAATAAGGAATGCAGAACACAGAATTAAGAATCTAGAATACAGAACTGAATATAGAATTTATAATATAGCAAGTATAACACAGAATTTAGAATGTAGAATACGGAATGCAGAAAATAGTATACAGACTATAGAATGTAGAACTCAGAATATAGTATATGGAAAACAGAATTAAGAACCCAGAATTTAGCACATGGAATGCAGAACACAGAATTTGGAATACAGCATACGGAATACTAAATATAGAATTTAGAATATGGAATGTAGAACACAGAATATTGAATATATAAGAAAGAATACTGAATATAGAGTTTAGAATATAGAATGTAGAACACAGAATATAGAATGTAGAATACATAATATAGAATCCAAAATAAAGAACATTCTATGCAGAACACAGAATTTAGAATATAGATTACATAATACTGAATATAGAATTTAGAATATAAAATGTAGAACACAGAATTTATAATATAGAATACAGAAAGTTGAATATAGTATTTAGAATATAGAATGTAGAACACAGAATATAGAATATAGAATTTAGATTATAGAACCCAGAATTTAAACATGGAATGCAGAACACAGAATTAAGAATATAGCATACCGAATACTTAAAATATAATTTACAATATATAATGTAGAACACAGAATATTGAATATAGAATACCGAATGCAGAATATAGAATACAGAATATAGAATGTAGAAAACAGAATATAGATTATGAAAAAAAGAATACACAAAAGAGAATTTAGAACATGGAATGCAGAACACAGAATTTAGAATATACATTAGAGAATACTGAATATAGAATTTACAACATGGAATGCAGAACACAGAATTTAGATTATAGAATAAAGAATATAGATGCCGGATTATAGAACATGGAATGCAGAACACAGAATTTAGAATATGGAATACTGAATACTGAATATAGAGTTTAGAATATAGAAATTAGAACACAGAATATAGAATATAGAATAGAGAATTTAGAACATGGTATGTAGAGCACAGAATTTAGATTATAGTATACATAATACTGAATATAGAATTTAGAATATAGAATTTAGAACACAAAATTTAGAAAATAGAATACAGAATACTGAATATAGAATTTAGGACATGGAATGCAGAACACAGAATTTAGAATATAGAATACAGAATACTGAATATAGAATTTAGAACATGGAATGCATAACACAGAATTTAGAATATAGAATACAGAATACTGAATATAGAGTTAAAATATAGAATGTAGAACCCAGATATAGAATATAGAATGGAGAATATAGTACCCAGAATTTCGAAAATGGAATGCAGAAAACAGAATATAGTTTATAGAATACATAATACTGAATACAGAATTTAGAATAGAATGTAGAACACAAAATTTAGAATATAGAATACAGAATGCTGAATATAGAATTTAGAATATAGAATGTAGAACACAGAATATAGAAAATAGAAAAGAGAATATAGAACCCAGAATTTAGAACATGGAATGCAGAACACAGAATTTAGATTATAGAATACAGAATACTTAATAAACAATTAAAAAATTGAATGTAGACCATAGAATGTAGAATATAAAACACATAAAACTGAATACATAATTTAGAAAATAGAATGTAGAAAACAGAATAAAAAATATAGCTTAGAGTATATTGAAGCCAGATTTTGGAACATGGAAATCACAACTCAGTATTTAGAATATAGAATACATAATACTGAATATACAATTTAGAATATAGAATGTAGAACCCAGAACTTAGAATATATAATACAGAATACTGAATATCGAATTTAGAATATAGAATGTAGAACACAGAATATAGAATGTAGAATACAGAAAGCTGAATATAGTATTTAGAATATAGAATGTAGAACACAGATGTAGAATATAGAATATAGATAATAGAACCCAGAATTTAGAACATGGAATGCATAACACAGAAATTAGAATATATAATGCAGTATAATGATCATACAACTTAGAACATAGAATGCAGAACACAGAATTTAGAATATGGAATACAGAATACTGAATATAGGATTGAGAACATGGAGTGAAAAACACAGAATTTAGAATATAGAATAGAGAATACTGAATATTGTATTTAGAATATAGAAAGTAGATCACAGAATATAGAATATAGAATAGAGAATTTTGAATATGGAATGCAGAACACAAAATTTAGAATATAGAATACAGAATACTGAATATAGAATTTGGAATATAGAAGGTAGAACACAGAATATATAATGTAGAATACGGAATGCAGAATATAGAATTTAGAACACAGAATATAAAATATGGAAAACAGAATATAGAATCCAGAATGTAGAACATGGAATGCAGAGCACAGAATTTAGAATATAGTATAGAGATTACTGAATATAGAATTAAGAATATAGAATGTAGAACACAGAATTTAGATTATAGAATACAGAATACTGAATAAATAATTTAGAATATAGAATTTAGAACACAGAATATAGAATATAGAATACGGAATGCAAAATATAGATTATAGATTATAGAATGAATTAGGCAAAATATAGAATAGAGAATATAGAAGCCAGAATTTAGAACATGGGATGCGGAACACAGAATTTGGAATATAAATACGGAATACTGAATGTAGGATTTTGAATATAGAATGCAGAACACAGGATATATAATAGACTATACAGAACCCAGAATTTTAAACGTGGAATCCAGAACACAGAATTTAGAATATAGAATACTGAATAAAGAATTTTGAATATAGAAAGAAGAACACAAAATAAAGAATATAGAATACGGAATGCAGAATATAGAATGTAGAATCTAGATTGAAGTATACGAAATATAGAATATAGAAAAGAGAATATACAACACAGAATTTAGAACATGCAATGCAGTACATAGAATTTAGAATATAGAATAGAGAATACTGAATATAAAATTTAGAATATAATTTAGAGATTACTGAATATAGAATTTAGTATATAGAATGTAGAACACAGAATTTAGAATATAGAATACAGAATACTGAATAAATAAATTAGAATATAGAATGTAGAACACAGAATATAGAATATAGAATACGGAAGGCAAATATAGATTGTAGAATATACAATGAATTACGCAAAATATAGAATATAGAATAGAGAATATAGAAGCCAGAATTTAGAACATGGAATGCAGAACACAGAATTTCGAAAATAAATACGGAATACTGAATGTAGGATTTTGAATATAGAATGCAGGACACAGGATATATAATAGAGTATACAGAACCCAGAATTTAAAACATGGAATCCGGAACACAGAATTTATTATATAGAATAGAGAATACTGAATATAGGATTTAGAATATAGAATGTAGAACACAGAAAAAAGAATATAGAAAACGGAATGCAGAATATGGAATGTAGAATATAGAATGAAGAATACAAAATAGAGAATAGAGAATAGAGAATATACAACACAGAATTTAGAACATGGAATGCAGAACATAGAATTTAGAATATAGAATATTGAATACTGAATATAGAATTTAGAATATTGAATGTAGAACACAGAATATAGAATATAGTATACGGAATGCAAAATATAGTATGTAGAATATAGAATGTAGAACGCAGAATATAGAATATAGAATTGAGAATCTAGAACCCACAATTTATAACATGGAATGCAGAACAGAGAATTTAGATTATAGAATACATAATACTGAATATAGAATTTAGAATATAGAATGTAGAACACAAAATATAGAATATAGAATACAGAATGCTGAATAGAGAATTTAGAATATACAATGAAGAACACAGAATATAGAATATAGAAAAGAGAATATAGAACCCAGAATTTACAACATGGAATGTAGAACACTGAATTTAGAATATAGTATAAAGAATGTATAATAAACAATTAAAAAAATTGAATGTAGGACAGAGAATATAGAATATAGTATACATAATACTGAATAAATAATTTAGAATATAGAATGTAGAACCCAGTATTTAGAATATACAATACAGAATACTAAATATAGAATTTAGAATATACAATGTAGAACACAGAATTTAGAATATGCAATACAGAATACTAAATATAGGATTTAGAATATAGAATATAGAACACTGAATATAGAAAAAAGCATAGAGAATGAGGAACCCAGAATTTAGTACATGGAAGCAGAACCCAGAATTATAATATAGAATACAGAACACAGAATATGGAATTTAGAATATAGAATGTAGAACATAGAATATAGAATATAGAATACAGAGTATAGAACCCAGAAATTAGAACATGGAATGCAAAACACAGAATTAAGAACATTGAATGCAGAACAGAGTGTTTAGAATATACATAACAGAACACTGAATATAGAATTTACAATATACAATGTAGAACATAGAATTTAGAATATGGAATAAAGAATACTGAATATAGAATTTAGAATATAGAATGTAGAACACAGAATATACAAAATAGAATAGAAAACTTAGAACACAGAATTTAGTACATGGAATCAGAACACAGAATTTAGAATATAGAATACAGAACACTGAATATGGAATTTAGAATATAGAACGTAGAACACAGAATATAGAATATAGAATACACAATATATAACCCAGAATTTAGAATAAGGAATGCAGAACACAGAATTAAGAATCTAGAATACAGAACTGAATATAGAATTTATAATATAGCAAGTATAACACAGAATTTAGAATGTAGAATACGGAATGCAGAAAATAGTATACAGACTATAGAATGTAGAACTCAGAATATAGTATATGGAAAACAGAATTAAGAACCCAGAATTTAGAACATGGAATGCAGAACACAGAATTTGGAATACAGCATACGGAATACTAAATATAGAATTTAGAATATGGAATGTAGAACACAGAATATTGAATATATAATAAAGAATACTGAATATAGAGTTTAGAATATAGAATGTAGAACACAGAATATAGAATGTAGAATACATAATATAGAATCCAAAATAAAGAATATTCTATGCAGAACACAGAATTTAGAATATAGATTACATAATACTGAATATAGAATTTAGAATATAAAATGTAGAACACAGAATTTATAATATAGAATACAGAAAGCTGAATATAGTATTTAGAATATAGAATGTAGAACACAGAATATAGAATATAGAATTTAGATTATAGAACCCAGAATTTAAACATGGAATGCAGAACACAGAATTAAGAATATAGCATACCGAATACTTAAAATATAATTTACAATATATAATGTAGAACACAGAATATTGAATATAGAATACCGAATGCAGAATATAGAATACAGAATATAGAATGTAGAAAACAGAATATAGATTATGAAAAAAAGAATACACAAAAGAGAATTTAGAACATGGAATGCAGAACACAGAATTTAGAATATACATTAGAGAATACTGAATATAGAATTTACAACATGGAATGCAGAACACAGAATTTAGATTATAGAATAAAGAATATAGATGCCGGATTATAGAACATGGAATGCAGAACACAGAATTTAGAATATGGAATACTGAATACTGAATATAGAATTTAGAATATAGAAAGTAGAACACAGAATATAGAATATAGAATAGAGAATTTAGAACATGGTATGTAGAGCACAGAATTTATAATATAGAATACATAATACTGAATATAGAATTTAGAATATAGAATTTAGAACACAAAATTTAGAAAATAGAATACAGAATACTGAATATAGAATTTAGGACATGGAATGCAGAACACAGGATTTAGAATATAGAAAACAGAATACTGAATATAGAATTTAGAACATGGAATGCATAACACAGAATTTAGAATATAGAATACAGAGTACTGAATACAGAGTTAAAATATAGAATGTAGAACCCAGAATATAGAATATAGAATGGAGAATATAGTACCCAGAATTTCGAAAATGGAATGCAGAAAACAGAACTTAGTTTATAGAATACATAATACTGAATACAGAATTTAGAATAGAATGTAGAACACAAAATTTAGAATATAGAATGCAGAATGCTGAATATAGAATTTAGAATAAAGAATGTAGAACACAGAATATAGAAACTAGAAAAGAGAATATAGAACCCAGAATTTAGAACATGGAATGCAGAACACAGAATTTAGATTATAGAATACAGAATACTTAATAAACAATTAAAAAATTGAATGTAGAGTATAGAATGTAGAATATAAAACACATAAAACTGAATATATAATTTAGAAAATAGAATGTAGAAAACAGAATAAAATATATAGCTTAGAGAATATTGAAGCCAGATTTTGGAACATGGAAATCACAACTCAGTATTTAGAATATAGAATACATAATACTGAATATACAATTTAGAATATAGAATGTAGAACCCAGAATTTAGAATATATAATACAGAATACTGAATATCGAAATTAGAATATAGAATGTAGAACACAGAATATATAATGTAGAATACGGAATGCAGAATATAGAATACAGAATATAGAATTTAGAACACAGAATATAAAATACGGAAAACAGAATATAGAATCCAGAATTTAGAACATGGAATGCAGAGCACAGAATTTAGAATATAGTATAGAGATTACCGAATATAGAATTTAGCATATAGAATGTAGAACACAGAATTTAGAATATAGAATACAGAATACTGAATAAATAACTTAGAATATAGAATTTAGAACACAGAATATAGAATATAGAATACGGAAGGCAAAATATAGATTGTAGAATATAAAATGAAGTACGCAAAATATAGGATATAGAATAGAGAATATAGAAGCCAGAATTTAGAACATGGGATGCGGAACACAGAATTTCGAATATAAATACGGAATACTGAATGTACGATTTTGAATATAGAATGCAGAACACAGGATATATAATAGAGTATACACAACCCAGAATTTTAAACGTGGAATCCAGAACACAGAATTTAGAATATAGAATACTGAATAAAGAATTTTGAATATAGAAAGTAGAACACAAAATAAAGAATATAGAATACGGAATGCAGAATATAGAATGTAGAATCTAGCTTGAAGTATACGAAATATAGAATATAGAAAAGAGAATATACAACACAGAATTTAGAACATGGAATGCAGTACATAGAATTTAGAATATAGAATAGAGAATACTGAATATAAAATTTAGAATATAGTTTAGAGATTACTGAATATAGAATTTAGTATATAGAATGTAGAACACAGAATTTAGAATATAGAATACAGAATACTGAATAAATAAATTAGAATATAGAATGTAGAACACAGAATATAGAATATAGAATACGGAAGGCAAAATATAGATTGTAGAATATACAATGAAGTACGCAAAATATAGAATATAGAATAGAGAATATAGAAGCCAGAATTTAGAACATGGAATGCAGAACACAGAATTTCGAAAATAAATACGGAATACTGAATGTAGGATTTTGAATATAGAATGCAGGACACAGGATATATAATAGAGTATACAGAACCCAGAATTTAAAACATGGAATCCAACACAGAATTTATTAAATAGAATACAGAATACTGAATATAGGATTTAGAATATAGAATGTAGAACACAGAATAAAGAATATAGAAAACGGAATGCAGAATATAGAATGTAGAATATAGAATGAAGAATACAAAATAGAGAATAGAGAATAGAGAATATACAACACAGAATTTAGAACATGGAATGCAGAACATAGAATTTAGAATATAGAATACTGAATACTGAATATAGAAATTAGAATATTGAATGTAGAACACAGAATATAGAATATAGTATACGGAATGCAAAATATAGTATGTAGAATATAGAATGTAGAACCCAGAATATAGAATATAGAATTGAGAATCTAGAACCCACAATTTATAACATGGAATGCAGAACAGAGAATTTAGATTATAGAATACATAATACTGAATATAGAATTTAGAATATAGAATGTAGAACACAAAATATAGAATATAGAATACAGAATGCTGAATAGAGAATTTAGAATATACAATGAAGAACACAGAATATAGAATATAGAAAAGAGAATATAGAACCCAGAATATACAACATGGAATGTAGAACACTGAATTTAGAATATAGTATAAAGAATGTATAATAAACAATTAAAAAAATTGAATGTAGGACAGAGAATATAGAATATAGTATACATAATACTGAATAAATAATTTAGAATATAGAATGTAGAACACAGTATTTAGAATATACAATACAGAATACTAAATATAGAATTTAGAATATACAATGTAGAACACAGAATTTAGAATATGCAATACAGAATACTAAATATAGGATTTAGAATATAGAATATAGAACACTGAATATAGAAAAAAGCATAGAGAATGAGGAACCCAGAATTTAGTACATGGAAGCAGAACCCAGAATTATAATATAGAATACAGAACACAGAATATGGAATTTAGAATATAGAATGTAGAACATAGAATATAGAATATAGAATACAGAGTATAGAACCCAGAAATTAGAACATGGAATGCAAAACACAGAATTAAGAACATTGAATGCAGAACAGAGTGTTTAGAATATACATTACAGAACACTGAATATAGAATTTAGAATATACAATGTAGAACATAGAATTTAGAATATGGAATAAAGAATACTGAATATAGAATTTAGAATATAGAATGTAGAACACAGAATATAGAAAATAGAATAGAAAACTTAGAACACAGAATTTAGTACATGGAATCAGAACACAGAATTTAGAATATAGAATACAGAACACTGAATATGGAATTTAGAATATAGAACGTAGAACACAGAATATAGAATATAGAATACACAATATATAACCCAGAATTTAGAATAAGGAATGCAGAACACAGAATTAAGAATCTAGAATACAGAACTGAATATAGAATTTATAATATAGCAAGTATAACACAGAATTTAGAATGTAGAATACGGAATGCAGAAAATAGTATACAGACTATAGAATGTAGAACTCAGAATATAGTATATGGAAAACAGAATTAAGAAACCAGAATTTAGAACATGGAATGCAGAACACAGAATTTGGAATACAGCATACGGAATACTAAATATAGAATTTAGAATATGGAATGTAGAACACAGAATATTGAATATATAAGAAAGAATACTGAATATAGAGTTTAGAATATAGAATGTAGAACACAGAATATAGAATGTAGAATACATAATATAGAATCCAAAATAAAGAACATTCTATGCAGAACACAGAATTTAGAATATAGATTACATAATACTGAATATAGAATTTAGAATATAAAATGTAGAACACAGAATTTATAATATAGAATACAGAAAGCTGAATATAGTATTTAGAATATAGAATGTAGAACACAGAATATAGAATATAGAATTTAGATTATAGAACCCAGAATTTAAACATGGAATGCAGAACACAGAATTAAGAATATAGCATACCGAATACTTAAAATATAATTTACAATATATAATGTAGAACACAGAATATTGAATATAGAATACCGAATGCAGAATATAGAATACAGAATATAGAATGTAGAAAACAGAATATAGATTATGAAAAAAAGAATACACAAAAGAGAATTTAGAACATGGAATGCAGAACACAGAATTTAGAATATACATTAGAGAATACTGAATATAGAATTTACAACATGGAATGCAGAACACAGAATTTAGATTATAGAATAAAGAATATAGATGCCGGATTATAGAACATGGAATGCAGAACACAGAATTTAGAATATGGAATACTGAATACTGAATATAGAGTTTAGAATATAGAAATTAGAACACAGAATATAGAATATAGAATAGAGAATTTAGAACATGGTATGTAGAGCACAGAATTTAGATTATAGTATACATAATACTGAATATAGAATTTAGAATATAGAATTTAGAACACAAAATTTAGAAAATAGAATACAGAATACTGAATATAGAATTTAGGACATGGAATGCAGAACACAGAATTTAGAATATAGAATACAGAATACTGAATATAGAATTTAGAACATGGAATGCATAACACAGAATTTAGAATATAGAATACAGAATACTGAATATAGAGTTAAAATATAGAATGTAGAACCCAGAATATAGAATATAGAATGGAGAATATAGTACCCAGAATTTCGAAAATGGAATGCAGAAAACAGAATATAGTTTATAGAATACATAATACTGAATACAGAATTTAGAATAGAATGTAGAACACAAAATTTAGAATATAGAATACAGAATGCTGAATATAGAATTTAGAATATAGAATGTAGAACACAGAATATAGAAAATAGAAAAGAGAATATAGAACCCAGAATTTAGAACATGGAATGCAGAACACAAAATTTAGATTATAGAATACAGAATACTTAATAAACAATTAAAAAATTGAATGTAGACCATAGAATGTAGAATATAAAACACATAAAACTGAATACATAATTTAGAAAATAGAATGTAGAAAACAGAATAAAAAATATAGCTTAGAGTATATTGAAGCCAGATTTTGGAACATGGAAATCACAACTCAGTATTTAGAATATAGAATACATAATACTGAATATACAATTTAGAATATAGAATGTAGAACCCAGAAGTTAGAATATATAATACAGAACACTGAATATCGAATTTAGAATATAGAATGTAGAACACAGAATATAGAATGTAGAATACAGAAAGCTGAATATAGTATTTAGAATATAGAATGTAGAACACAGATGTAGAATATTGAATATAGATAATAGAACCCAGAATTTAGAACATGGAATGCATAACACAGAAATTAGAATATATAATGCAGTATAATGATCATACAACTTAGAACATAGAATGCAGAACACAGAATTTAGATTATCGAATAAAGAATATAGATGCCGGATTATAGAACATGGAATGCAGAACACAGAATTTAGAATATGGAATACTGAATACTGAATATAGAATTTAGAATATAGAAATTAGAACACAGAATATAGAATATAGAATAGAGAATTTAGAACATGGTATGTAGAGCACAGAATTTAGATTATAGTATACATAATACTGAATATAGAATTTAGAATATAGAATTTAGAACACAAAATTTAGAAAATAGAATACAGAATACTGAATATAGAATTTAGGACATGGAATGCAGAACACAGAATTTAGAATATAGAATACAGAATACTGAATATAGAATTTAGAACATGGAATGCATAACACAGAATTTAGAATATAGAATACAGAATACTGAATATAGAGTTAAAATATAGAATGTAGAACCCAGAATATAGAATATAGAATGGAGAATATAGTACCCAGAATTTCGAAAATGGAATGCAGAAAACAGAATATAGTTTATAGAATACATAATACTGAATACAGAATTTAGAATAGAATGTAGAACACAAAATTTAGAATATAGAATACAGAATGCTGAATATAGAATTTAGAATATAGAATGTAGAACACAGAATATAGAAAATAGAAAAGAGAATATAGAACCCAGAATTTAGAACATGGAATGCAGAACACAGAATTTAGATTATAGAATACAGAATACTTAATAAACAATTAAAAAATTGAATGTAGACCATAGAATGTAGAATATAAAACACATAAAACTGAATACATAATTTAGAAAATAGAATGTAGAAAACAGAATAAAAAATATAGCTTAGAGTATATTGAAGCCAGATTTTGGAACATGGAAATCACAACTCAGTATTTAGAATATAGAATACATAATACTGAATATACAATTTAGAATATAGAATGTAGAACCCAGAACTTAGAATATATAATACAGAATACTGAATATCGAATTTAGAATATAGAATGTAGAACACAGAATATAGAATGTAGAATACAGAAAGCTGAATATAGTATTTAGAATATAGAATGTAGAACACAGATGTAGAATATAGAATATAGATAATAGAACCCAGAATTTAGAACATGGAATGCATAACACAGAAATTAGAATATATAATGCAGTATAATGATCATACAACTTAGAACATAGAATGCAGAACACAGAATTTAGAATATGGAATACAGAATACTGAATATAGGATTGAGAACATGGAGTGAAAAACACAGAATTTAGAATATAGAATAGAGAATACTGAATATTGTATTTAGAATATAGAAAGTAGATCACAGAATATAGAATATAGAATAGAGAATTTTGAATATGGAATGCAGAACACAAAATTTAGAATATAGAATACAGAATACTGAATATAGAAGTTGGAATATAGAAGGTAGAACACAGAATATATAATGTAGAATACGGAATGCAGAATATAGAATTTAGAACACAGAATATAAAATATGGAAAACAGAATATAGAATCCAGAATGTAGAACATGGAATGCAGAGCACAGAATTTAGAATACAGTATAGAGATTACTGAATATAGAATTAAGAATATAGAATGTAGAACACAGAATTTAGATTATAGAATACAGAATACTGAATAAATAATTTAGAATATAGAATTTAGAACACAGAATATAGAATATAGAATACGGAATGCAAAATATAGATTATAGATTATAGAATGAATTAGGCAAAATATAGAATAGAGAATATAGAAGCCAGAATTTAGAACATGGGATGCGGAACACAGAATTTGGAATATAAATACGGAATACTGAATGTAGGATTTTGAATATAGAATGCAGAACACAGGATATATAATAGACTATACAGAACCCAGAATTTTAAACGTGGAATCCAGAACACAGAATTTAGAATATAGAATACTGAATAAAGAATTTTGAATATAGAAAGAAGAACACAAAATAAAGAATATAGAATACGGAATGCAGAATATAGAATGTAGAATCTAGATTGAAGTATACGAAATATAGAATATAGAAAAGAGAATATACAACACAGAATTTAGAACATGCAATGCAGTACATAGAATTTAGAATATAGAATAGAGAATACTGAATATAAAATTTAGAATATAGTTTAGAGATTACTGAATATAGAATTTAGTATATAGAATGTAAAACACAGAATTTAGAATATAGAATACAGAATACTGAATAAATAAATTAGAATATAGAATGTAGAACACAGAATATAGAATATAGAATACGGAAGGCAAATATAGATTGTAGAATATACAATGAATTACGCAAAATATAGAATATAGAATAGAGAATATAGAAGCCAGAATTTAGAACATGGAATGCAGAACACAGAATTTCGAAAATAAATACGGAATACTGAATGTAGGATTTTGAATATAGAATGCAGGACACAGGATATATAATAGAGTATACAGAACCCAGAATTTAAAACATGGAATCCGGAACACAGAATTTATTATATAGAATAGAGAATACTGAATATAGGATTTAGAATATAGAATGTAGAACACAGAAAAAAGAATATAGAAAACGGAATGCAGAATATGGAATGTAGAATATAGAATGAAGAATACAAAATAGAGAATAGAGAATAGAGAATATACAACACAGAATTTAGAACATGGAATGCAGAACATAGAATTTAGAATATAGAATATTGAATACTGAATATAGAATTTAGAATATTGAATGTAGAACACAGAATATAGAATATAGTATACGGAATGCAAAATATAGTATGTAGAATATAGAATGTAGAACGCAGAATATAGAATATAGAATTGAGAATCTAGAACCCACAATTTATAACATGGAATGCAGAACAGAGAATTTAGATTATAGAATACATAATACTGAATATAGAATTTAGAATATAGAATGTAGAACACAAAATATAGAATATAGAATACAGAATGCTGAATAGAGAATTTAGAATATACAATGAAGAACACAGAATATAGAATATAGAAAAGAGAATATAGAACCCAGAATTTACAACATGGAATGTAGAACACTGAATTTAGAATATAGTATAAAGAATGTATAATAAACAATTAAAAAAATTGAATGTAGGACAGAGAATATAGAATATAGTATACATAATACTGAATAAATAATTTAGAATATAGAATGTAGAACCCAGTATTTAGAATATACAATACAGAATACTAAATATAGAATTTAGAATATACAATGTAGAACACAGAATTTAGAATATGCAATACAGAATACTAAATATAGGATTTAGAATATAGAATATAGAACACTGAATATAGAAAAAAGCATAGAGAATGAGGAACCCAGAATTTAGTACATGGAAGCAGAACCCAGAATTATAATATAGAATACAGAACACAGAATATGGAATTTAGAATATAGAATGTAGAACATAGAATATAGAATATAGAATACAGAGTATAGAACCCAGAAATTAGAACATGGAATGCAAAACACAGAATTAAGAACATTGAATGCAGAACAGAGTGTTTAGAATATACATAACAGAACACTGAATATAGAATTTACAATATACAATGTAGAACATAGAATTTAGAATATGGAATAAAGAATACTGAATATAGAATTTAGAATAAAGAATGTAGAACACAGAATATACAAAATAGAATAGAAAACTTAGAACACAGAATTTAGTACATGGAATCAGAACACAGAATTTAGAATATAGAATACAGAACACTGAATATGGAATTTAGAATATAGAACGTAGAACACAGAATATAGAATATAGAATACACAATATATAACCCAGAATTTAGAATAAGGAATGCAGAACACAGAATTAAGAATCTAGAATACAGAACTGAATATAGAATTTATAATATAGCAAGTATAACACAGAATTTAGAATGTAGAATACGGAATGCAGAAAATAGTATACAGACTATAGAATGTAGAACTCAGAATATAGTATATGGAAAACAGAATTAAGAACCCAGAATTTAGAACATGGAATGCAGAACACAGAATTTGGAATACAGCATACGGAATACTAAATATAGAATTTAGAATATGGAATGTAGAACACAGAATATTGAATATATAATAAAGAATACTGAATATAGAGTTTAGAATATAGAATGTAGAACACAGAATATAGAATGTAGAATACATAATATAGAATCCAAAATAAAGAACATTCTATGCAGAACACAGAATTTAGAATATAGATTACATAATACTGAATATAGAATTTAGAATATAAAATGTAGAACACAGAATTTATAATATAGAATACAGAAAGCTGAATATAGTATTTAGAATATAGAATGTAGAACACAGAATATAGAATATAGAATTTAGATTATAGAACCCAGAATTTAAACATGGAATGCAGAACACAGAATTAAGAATATAGCATACCGAATACTTAAAATATAATTTACAATATATAATGTAGAACACAGAATATTGAATATAGAATACCGAATGCAGAATATAGAATACAGAATATAGAATGTAGAAAACAGAATATAGATTATGAAAAAAAGAATACACAAAAGAGAATGTAGAACATGGAATGCAGAACACAGAATTTAGAATATACATTAGAGAATACTGAATATAGAATTTACAACATGGAATGCAGAACACAGAATTTAGATTATAGAATAAAGAATATAGATGCCGGATTATAGAACATGGAATGCAGAACACAGAATTTAGAATATGGAATACTGAATACTGAATATAGAATTTAGAATATAGAAAGTAGAACACAGAATATAGAATATAGAATAGAGAATTTAGAACATGGTATGTAGAGCACAGAATTTATAATATAGAATACATAATACTGAATATAGAATTTAGAATATAGAATTTAGAACACAAAATTTAGAAAATAGAATACAGAATACTGAATATAGAATTTAGGACATGGAATGCAGAACACAGGATTTAGAATATAGAAAACAGAATACTGAATATAGAATTTAGAACATGGAATGCATAACACAGAATTTAGAATATAGAATACAGAATACTGAATACAGAGTTAAAATATAGAATGTAGAACCCAGAATATAGAATATAGAATGGAGAATATAGTACCCAGAATTTCGAAAATGGAATGCAGAAAACAGAACTTAGTTTATAGAATACATAATACTGAATACAGAATTTAGAATAGAATGTAGAACACAAAATTTAGAATATAGAATACAGAATGCTGAATATAGAATTTAGAATAAAGAATGTAGAACACAGAATATAGAAACTAGAAAAGAGAATATAGAACCCAGAATTTAGAACATGGAATGCAGAACACAGAATTTAGATTATAGAATACAGAATACTTAATAAACAATTAAAAAATTGAATGTAGAGCATAGAATGTAGAATATAAAACACATAAAACTGAATATATAATTTAGAAAATAGAATGTAGAAAACAGAATAAAATATATAGCTTAGAGAATATTGAAGCCAGATTTTGGAACATGGAAATCACAACTCAGTATTTAGAATATAGAATACATAATACTGAATATACAATTTAGAATATAGAATGTAGAACCCAGAATTTAGAATATATAATACAGAATACTGAATATCGAATTTAGAATATAGAATGTAGAACACAGAATATAGAATGTAGAATACAGAAAGCTGAATATATTATTTAGAATATAGAATGTAGAACACAGATATAGAATATAGAATATAGATAATAGAAACCAGAATTTAGAACATGGAATGCATAACACAGAAATTAGAATATATAATGCAGTTTAATGATCATAGAAATTAGAACATAGAATGAAGAACACAGAATTTAGAATATGGAATACAGAATACTGAATATAGGATTGAGAACATGGAGTGAAAAACACAGAATATAGAATATAGAATACAGAATACTGAATATTGTATTTAGAATATAGAAAGTAGATCACAGAATATAGAATATAGAATAGAGAATTTTGAATATGGAATGCAGAACACAAAATTTAGAATATAGAATACCGAATACTGAATATAGAATTTGGAATATAGAAGGTAGAACACAGAATATATAATGTAGAATACGGAATGCAGAATATAGAATTTAGAACACAGAATATAAAATATGGAAAACAGAATATAGAATCCAGAATTTAGAACATGGAATGCAGAGCACAGAATTTAGAATATAGCATAGAGATTACTGAATATAGAATTTAGAATATAGAATGTAGAACACAGAATTTAGAATATAGAATACAGAATACTGAATAAATAATTTAGAATATAGAATTTAGAACACAGAATATAGAATATAGAATACGGAATGCAAAATATAGATTATAGATTATAGAATGAATTAGGCAAATTATAGAATAGAGAATATAGAAGCCAGAATTTAGAACATGGGATGCGGAACACAGAATTTCGAATATAAATACCGAATACTGAATGTAGGATTTTGAATATAGAATGCAGAACACATGATATATAATAGACTATACAGAACCCAGAATTTAAACGTGGAATGCAGAACACAGAATTTAGAATATAGAATAAACAATGCTGCACATAGAATTTAGAATACACAATGTAGAACAGAGAATATAGATAATAGAAAGAGAATATAGAACGCAGAATTTAGAACATGGAATGCAGAACACAGAATTTAGATTATAGAATACAGAATACTTAATAAACAATTAAAAAATTGAATGTAGAGCACAGAATGTAGAATATAAAACACATAAAACTGAATATATAATTTAGAAAATAGAATGTAGAAAACAGAATAAAAAATATAGCTTACCGAATATTGAAGCCAGATTTTGGAAAATGGAAATCAGACTTCAGTATTTAGAATATAGGATACATAATACTGAATATACAATTTAGAAAATAGAATGTAGAACCCAGAATTTAGAATATATAATACAGAATACTGAATATCTAATTTTGAATATAGAATGTAGAACACAGAATATAGAATGTAGAATACAGAAAGCTGAATATAGTATTTAGAATATAAATGTAGGACACAGATATAGAATATAGAATATAGATAATAGAACCCAGAATTTAGAACATGGAATGCATAACACAGAAATTAGAATATATAATGCAGTATAATGATCATAGAACTTAGAACATAGAATGCAGAACACAGAATTTAGAATATGGAATACAGAATACTGAATATAGGATTGAGAACATGGAGTGAAAAACACAGAATTTAGAATATAGAATACAGAATACTGAATATTGTATTTAGAATATAGAAAGTAGATCACAGAATATAGAATATAGAATAGAGAAATTTGAATATGGAATGCAGAACACAAAATTTAGAATATAGAATACAGAATACTGAATATAGAAGGTAGAACACAGAATACATAATGTAGAAAACGGAATGCAGAATATAGAATACAGAATAAAGAATTTAGAACACAGAATATAAAATATGGAAAACAGAATATAGAATCCAGAATTTAGAAAATGGAATGCAGAGCACAGAATTTAGAATATAGTATAGAGATTACTGAATATAGAATTTAGAATATAGAATTTAGAACACAGAATTTAGAATATAGAATACAGAATACTGAATAAATAACTTAGAATATAGAATTTAGAACACAGAATATAGAATATAGAATACGGAATGCAAAATATAGATTGTAGAATATAGAATGAAGTACACAAAATATAGGATATAGAATAGAGAATATAGAAGCCAGAATTTAGATCATGGGATGCGGAACACAGAATTTCGAATATGGAATACAGAATACTGAATGTAGGATTTTGAATATAGAATGCAATACACAAGATATATAATAGAGTATACAGAACCCAGAATTTAAAACGTGGAATCCAGAACACAGAATTTAGAATACAGAATACTGAATATAGAATTTAGAATATAGAAAGTAGATCACAGAATATAGAATATAGAATAGAGAAATTTGAATATGGAATGCAGAACACAAAATTTAGAATATAGAATACAGAATACTGAATATAGAAGGTAGAACACAGAATACATAATGTAGTATACGGAATGCAGAATATAGAATACAGAATAAAGAATTTAGAACACAGAATATAAAATATGGAAAACAGAATATAGAATCCAGAATTTAGAAAATGGAATGCAGAGCACAGAATTTAGAATATAGTATAGAGATTACTGAATATAGAATTTAGAATATAGAATTTAGAACACAGAATATAGAATATAGAATACAGAATGCAGAATATAGAATGTAGAATATAGATTGAAGAATACGAAATATAGAATATAGAATAGAGAATATACAACACAGAATTTAGAACATGGAATGCAGAACATAAAATTTAGAATATAGAAAACAGAATACTGAATATACAATTTTGAATGTAGTATAGAGATTACTGAATATAGAATTTAGAATATAGAATGTAGAACACAGAATATAGAATATAGAATACGGAATGCAAAATATAGTTTATAGATTATAGAATGAATTACGCAAAATATAGAATAGAGAATATAGAAGCCAGAATTTAGAACATGGGATGCGGAACACAGAATTTAGAATATAGTATAGAGATTACTGAATATAGAATTTAGAATATAGAATGTAGAACACAGAATATAGAATATAGAATACGGAATGCAGAATATAGAATGTAGAAAATAGATTGAAGAATACGAAATATAGAATATAGAATAGAGAATATTCAACACAGAATTTAGAACATGGAATGCAGAACATAGAATTTAGAATATAGAATACAGAATACTGAATGTAAAATTTTGAATATAGTATAGAGATTACTGAATATAGAATTTAGAATATAGAATGTAGAACACAGAATATAGAATATAGAATACGGAAGGCAAAATATAGATTGTAGAAAATACAATGAAGTACGCAAAATATAGAATATAGAATAGAGAATATAGAAGCCAGAATTTAGAACATGGGATGCAGAACACAGAATTTCGAATATAAATACAGAATATTGAATGTAGGATTTTGAATATAGAATGCAGAACACAGGATATATAACAGAGTATACAGAACCCAGAATTTAAAACATGGAATCTGGAACACAGAATTTAGCATATAGAATAGAGAATACTGAATATAGGATTTAGAATATAGAATGTAGAACACAGAATAAACAGTATAGAAAACGGAATGCAGAATATAGAATGTAGAATACAAAATATAGAATATAGAATAGAGAATATACAACACAGAATTTAGAACATGGAATGCAGAACATAGAATTTAGAATATAGAATATTGAATACTGAATATAGAATTTAGAATATTGAATGTAGAACACAGAATATAGAATGTAGAATACATAATATAGAATCCAAAATAAAGAATATTCTATGCAGAACACAGAACTTAGAATATAGATTACATAATACTTAATATAGAATTTAGAATATAGAATGTAGAACACAGAATTTAAAATATAGAATACAGAAAGCTGAATATAGTATTTAGAATATAGAATGTAGAACACAGAACATAGAATATAGAATTTAGACTATAGAACCCAGAATTAAGAACATGGAATGCAGAACACAGAATATGCAATATAGCATACAGAATAGTGCCTATAGAATTTAGAATATGCAATGTAGAACACAGAATGTAGAATATAGAATACGGAACACAGAATATATAATACAGAATATAGAATGAGAAAACAGTATATAGAATATGCAAAACAGTATACAGAACCCAGAATTTAGAACATGGAATGCAGAACACATTATTTAGAATATAGAATACAGAATACTGAATATAGATTTTAGAATATAGTATGAGGAACACAGAATATAGAATATAGAATAAAGAATATTGAACCCATACATTAGAACATGGAATGCAGAACACAGAATTTACAATATAGAATACAGAATACTGAAGATAGAATTTAGAATATTGAATGTAGAACATACTATAAAGAATATAGAATACGGAATGCAGAATATAGAATGTAGAATATAAAATGAAGAACACAAAATATAAAATATAGAATAGAGTAATTTGAACTCAGAATTTAGAACATAGAATTGCAGAACACTGAATTTAGAATATAGTATACAGAATCCTTAATAAACAATTAAATAATTGAATGTAGAACACAGAATATAGAATATAAAATACATAATACTGAATATATAATTTAGAATGTAGAAAACAGAACAAAAAATATAGCTTAGAGAATATTGAAGCCAGACTTTGTAACATGGAAAGCAGAACTCACAATTTCAAATATAGGATACAGAATACTGAATATACAATTTAGAATATAGAATGTAGAACACAGAATATACAATATAGAATAAAGAATACTGAATATAGAATTTAGAATATAGAATGTAGAACACAGAATATAGAATGTAGAATACAGATTATAGAATCCATAATAAAGAACATGTTATGCAGAACACAGAAAGAAGTATATAGATAATATAATACTGAATATAGGATTTAGAATATAGAATGCAGAACACAGAATTTATAATATTGTATACAGAAATCTGAATTTAGTATTTAGAATATAGAATATAGGACACAGAATATAGAATATAGATTATAGATTACAGAACCCAGAATTTAGAACATGGAATGCAGAACACAGAATAGAATATAGCATACGGAATACTGAATATAGAATTTACAATATAGAATGTAGAACACAGAATATAGAATATAGTATACCGAATTCAAAATATAGTATGTAGAAACTAGAATGAAAAACACACAATTTAGAATATAGAATAGAGAATGTAGAACACAGAATTTAGAACATGGAATGCAGAACACAGAATTTAGAATATAGAATAGATAATACTGAATATAGAGTTTAGAATATAGAATGTAGAACACAGAATTTATAACATAGAATACAGAAAGCTGAATATAATATTTAGAATATAGAATGTAGAACACAAAATATACAATATAGAATAGAGAATAAAGAAGCCAGAATTTTGAACATTGAATGCAGAACACAGAATTTAGAATATAGAATACAGAATACTGAATATAGAATTTAGAATATAGAATGTAGAACACAGAATATAGAATATAGAATACGGAATGTATAATATAGAATACAGAATATAGAATATAAGACACAAAATATAGAATATGGAAAACAAAATACACAACCCAGAATTTAGAACATGGAATGCAGAACACGGAATATAGAATATAGAATACAGAATGCTGAATATAGAATTTAGAATATAGAATATAGAACATGGAATATAGAATATAGAATAAAGAATATTGAACCCAGAATTTTGAACATGGAATGCAGAACACAGAATTTAGAATATGGAATACAGAATACTGAATATAGAATTTAGAATATAGAATGTTGAACACAGTATAAAGATTATAAATACTGAATGCAGAATATTGAATTTAGAATACACAATGTAGAACACAGAATATAAATATAGAAAAGGGAATATAAAACCCAGAATTTACAACAACGTATGCATAACACAGAATTTAGAATATAGCATACAGAATACTTAATAAACAAATGAAAAAATTGAATGTAGAACATAGAATATAGAATATAGAATACATAATACTGAATATATAATTTACAATATACAATGTAAAAAACAGAATATAAATATATATCTTGAACAATATTTAAGCCAGATTTTGGAACATGGAATTCAGAACTCAGAATTTCGAATATAGAATACAGAAAACTGAATATACAATTTAGAATATAGAATGTAAAACACAGAATTTAGAATATAGAATAAATAATACTGAATATAAAATTTAGAATATACAATGTAGAACACAGAATATAGAATGTAGAATAGAGAATTTTGAATCCAGATAAAAGAACATGGAATTCTGAACACAGAATTTAGAATATAGAATACATAATACTGAATATAGAATTTAGAATATAGAATGTAGAACCCAGAATTAATAATATAGAATATAGAATGCTGAATATAGAATTTAGAATATAGAATGTAGCACACAGAATATAGAATATAGAATACAGATTATAGAACACAGTATTTAGAACATGGAATGCAGAACACAGAATTAAGAATATAGCATACCGAATACTTAATATAGAAATTAGAATATATAATGTAGAACACAGAATATTGAATATAGAATACGGAATGCAGAATATAGAATACAGAATATAGAATGTAGAAAACAGAATATAGATTATGAAAAAGAATACACAGAAGAGAATTTAGAACATGGAATGCAGAACACAGAATTTAGAATATAGAATAAAGAATACTGAATATAGAATTGAGGACATGGAATGAAGAACACATAATATACAATATAGAATAGAGAATAATAAATGTAGAATTTAGAATATAGAAATTAGAACACAGAATATAGAATATAGAGTAGAAAATTTACAACATGGAATGCAGAACACAGAATTTAGAATATAGAATACAGAATACTGAATATAGAATTTGGAATATAGAATGTAGAACACAGAATATATAATGTAGAATAAGGAATGCAGTATATAGAATACAGAATATAGAATTTAGAACACAGAACATAAAATATGGAAAAGAGAATATAGGACCCAGAAGTTAGAACAAGTTATACAGAACACAGAATTTAGAATATACTATACAGATTACTGAATATAGAATTTAGAATATAGAATGTAGATCACAGAATATAGAATATAGATTACAGAATGCAGAATATAGTATACAGAATATAGGATTTAGAACACAGAATATAGATTATGGAAACTTAACACAGAACCCAGAATATAGAAAATGGGATGCAGAACACAGAATTTAGATTATAGAAAACAGAATACTGAATATAGAATATAGAATATAGAATATAGAATGCAGACACAGAACTTAGAATATACATTAGAGAATACTGAATATAGAATTTCCAACATGGAATGCAGAACACAGAATTTAGATTATAGAATAAAGAATATAGATGCCGGATTATAGAACATGGAATGCAGAACCCAGAATTTAGAATATATAATACAGAATACTGAATATCGAATTTTGAATATAGAATGTAGAACACAGAATATAGAATGTAGAATACAGAAAGCTGAATATAGTATTCAGAATATAGAATGTAGGACACAGTTATAGAATATAGAATATAGATAATAGAACCCAGAATTTAGAACATGGAATGCATAACACAGGAATTAGAATATATAATGCAGTATAATGATCATAGAACATAGAACATAGAATGCAGAACACAGAATTTAGAATATGGAATACAGAATACTGAATATAGGATTGAGAACATGGAGTGAAAAACACAGAATATAGAATATAGAATACAGAATACTGAATATTGTATTTAGAATATAGAAAGTAGATCACAGGATATAGAATATAGAATAGAGAAAATTGAATATGGAATGCAGAACACAAAATTTAGCATATAGAATACAGAATACTGAATATAGAATTTGGAATATAGAAGGTAGAACACAGAATATATAATGTAGAATACGGAATGCAGAATCTAGAATACAGAATATAGAATTTAGAACACAGAATATAAAATATGGAAAAGAGAATATAGAATCCAGATTTTAGAACATGGAATGCAGAGCACAGAATTTAGAATATATTATAGAGATTACTGAATATAGAATTTAGAATATAGAATGTAGAACACAGAATTTAGAATATAGAATACAGAATACTGAATAAATAACTTAGAATATAGAATTTAGAACACAGAATATAGAATATAGAATACGGAATGATAAATATAGATTGTAGAATATAGAATGAAGTACGCAAAATATAGGATATAGAATAGAGAATATAGAAGCCAGAATTTAGAACATGGGATGCGGAACACAGAATTTCGAATATAAATACGGAATATTGAATGTAGGATTTTGAATATAGAATGCAGAACACAGGATATATAATAGAGTATACAGAACCCAGAATTTAAAACGTGGAATCCAGAACACAGAATTTAGAATATAGAATACAGAATACTGAATATAGAATTTTGAATATAGAATGTAGAACACAGAATAAAGGATATAGAATACGGAATGCAGAATATAGAATGTAGAATATAGATTGAAGAATACGAAATATAGAATAGAGAATAGAGAATATACAACACAGAATTTAGAACATGGAATGCAGAACATAGAATTTAGAATATAGAATACAGAATACTGAATATACAATTTAGAATATAGTATAGAGATTACTGAATATAGAATTTAGAATATAGAATGTAGAACACAGAATTCAGAATATAGAATACAGAATACTGAATAAATAAATTAGAATATAGAATGTAGAACACAGAATATAGAATATAGTATACGGAAGGCAAAATATAGATTGTAGAATATACAATGAAGTACGCAAAATATAGAATATAGAATAGAGAATATAGAAGCCAGAATTTAGAACATGGAATGCAGAACACAGAATTTCGAATATAAATACAGAATATTAAATGTAGGATTTTGAATATAGAATGCAGAACACAGGATATATAATAGAGTATACAGAACCCAGAATTTAAAACATGGAATCCGGAACACAGAATTTAGTATATAGAAAACAGAATACTGAATATAGGATTTAGAATATAGAATGTAGAACACAGAATAAAGAATATAGAAAACGGAATGCAGAATATAGAATGTAGAATACAAAATATAGAATATAGAATAGAGAATATACAACACAGAATTTAGAACAGGGAATGCAGAACATAGAATATAGTATATAGAATACTGAATACTGAATATAGGATTCAGAATATAGAATGTAGAACACAGAATATAGGATATAGAATTTAGATTATAGAACCCAGAATTTAGAATATGGAATACAGAACACAGAATTTGAAATATAGCATACAGAATAGTGCCTATAGAATTTAGAATATGGAATCTAGAACACAGAATATAGAATATACAATACGGAACACAGAATATATAATACAGAATATAGAATGAGAAAACAGTATATAGAATATGGAAAACAGAATACAGAACCCAGAATTTAGAACATGGAATGCAGAACACAGAATTTGGTATATAGAACACAGAATACTGAATATAGAATATAGAATATACAATGCGGAACACAGATTTTAGAATATAGAATACAGAATACTGAATATAGAATTTAGAACATGGAATGCAGAACACATTATTTAGAATATAGAATACAGAATACTGAATATAGAATTTAGAATATAGAATGTAGAACACAGAATTTATAATATAGTATACAGAAAGCTGAATATAGTATTTAGAATATAGAATGTAGAACACAGATTATAGAATATAGAATATAGATTATAGAACCCAAAATTTAGAACATGGAATGCAGAACACAGAATTTAGAATACAGCATACCGAATACTGAATATAGAATTTAGAATATAGAATGTAAAACACAGAATATTGAATATATAATAAAGAATACTGAATATAGAGTTAAGAATATACAATATAGAACACAGAATATAGAATGTAGAATACATGATAAAGAATCCAAAATAAAGAATATTCTATGCAGAACACAGAATTTAGAATATAGATTACATAATACTCAATAAAGAATTTAGAATATATAATGTAGAACACAGAAATTATAATATAGAATACAGAAAGCTGAATATAGTATTTAGAATATAGAATGTAGAACACAGAATATAGAATATAGAATTTAAATTATAGAACCCAGAGTTTAGAACATGGAATGCAGAACACAGAATTTGGAATATATCATACAGAATAGTGCCTATAGAATTTAGAATATGGAATGTAGAACACAGAATATAGAATATAGAATACGGAACACAGAATACATAATACAGAATATAGAATGAGAAAACAGTATATAGAATATGGAAAACAGAATACAGAACCCAGAATTTAGAACATGACATGCAGAACACAGAATTTGGTATATAGAACACAGAATACTGAATATAGAATTTAGAATATACAATGCGGAACACAGATTTTAGAATATAGAATACAGAATACTGAATATAGAATTTAGAACATGAAATGCAGAACACATTATATAGAATATAGAATACAGAATACTGAATATAGAATTTAGAATATAGTATGAGGAACACAGTATATAGAATATAGAATAAAGAATACTGAACCCATACTTTAGAACATGGAATGCAGAACACAGAATTTACAATATAGAATACAGAATACTGAAGATAGAATTTAGAATATACAATGTAGGACATAGTATAAAGAATATAGAATACGGAATGCAGAATATAGAATGTAGAATATAAAATGAAGAACACAAAATATAAAATATAGAATAGAGTATATAGAACCCAGAATTTAGAACATAGAATTGCAGAACACTGAATTTAGAATATAGTATACAGAATACTTAAAAAACAATTAAATAATTGAATGTAGAACACAGAATATAGAATATAAAATACATAAAACTGAATATAAAATTTAGAATATAGAATGTAGAAAGCAGAATAAAAAATATAGCTTAGAGAATATTGAAGCCAGACTTTGTAACATGGAAAGCAGAACTCACAACTTCGAATATAGAATACAGAATACTGAATATACAATTGAGAATATAGAATGTAGAACACAGAATATACAATATAGAATAAAGAATACTGAATATAGAATTTAGAATATAGAATGTAGAACACAGAATATAGAATGTAGAATACAGATTATAGAATCCAGAATAAAGAACATGTTATGCAGAACACAGAACTAAGAATATAGATTATATAATACTGAATATAGGATTTAGAATATAGAATGCAGAACACAGAATTTATAATATTGTATACAGAAATCTAAATTTAGTATTTAGAATATAGAATATAGAACACAGAATATAGAATATAGATTATAGATTACAAAACCCAGAATTTAGAACATGGAATGCAGAACACAGAATAGAATATAGCATACGGAATACTGAATATAGAATTTACAATATAGAATGTAGAACACAGAATATAGAATATAGTATACGGAATTCAAAATATAGTATGTAGAAACTAGAATGAAAAACACACAATTTAGAATATAGAATAGAGAATGTAGAACCCAGAATTTAGAACATGGAATGCAGAACACAGAGTTTAGAATATAGAATAGAGAATTCTAAATAAAGAGTTAAGAATATAGAATGTAGAACACAGAATTTAGAATATATAATAAAGAATACTGAATATAGAATTTAGAATCTAGAATGCAGAACACAGTATATAGAATGTAGAATACAGAATAAAGAATCCAGAATAAAGAACATGCAATTCAGAACACAGAATTTAGAAAATAGATTACATAATACTGAATATAGAATTTAGAATATAGAATGTAGAACACAGATTTTATAACATTGAATACAGAAACCTGAATATAGATTTTAGAATATAGAAATTAGAACACAGAATATAGAATATAGAACACGGAATGTAGAATATAGAATACAGAATATAGAATATAGGACACAGAATATAGAATATGGAAAACAAAATACACAACCCAGAATTTAGAACATGGAATGCAGAACACAGAATATAGAATATAGAATACAGAATGCTGAAAATAGAATTTAGAATATAGAATATAGAACAAGGAATATAGAATATAGAATAAAGAATATTGAACCCAGAATTTTGAACATGGAATGCAGAACACAGAATTTAGAATATGGAATACAGAATACTGAATATAGAATTTAGAATATAGAATGTTGAACACAGTATAAAGAATATAGAATACTGAATGCTGAATACAGAATTGAGAATATACAATGTAGAACACAGAATTTAAAATATAGAAAAGAGAAAATAAAACCAAGAATTTAAAACATGGTATGCAAAACACAGAATTTAGAATATAGAATACAGAATACTTAATAAACAATTGAAAAAATTGAATGTAGAACATGGAATATAGAATATAGAATACATAATACTGAATAAATAATTTAGAATATACAATGTAAAAACAGAATAATAATATATCTTAAAGAATATTTAAGCCAGATTTTGGAACATGGAATTCATAACACAAAAATTCGAATATAGAATACAGAAAACTGAATATACAATTTAGAATATAGAATGTAAAACACAGAATTTAGAAAATAGAATAAATTATACTGAATATAATATTTAGAATATACAATATAGAACACAGAATATAGAATGTAGAATAGAGAATTTAGAATCCAGATATAAGAACATGGAATTTTGAACACAGAATTTAGAATATAGAATACATAATACTGAATATAGAATTTAGAATATTGAATTTAGAACCCAGAATTAATAATATAGAATATAGAATGCTGAATATAGCATTTAGATTATAGAATGTAGAAGACAGAATATAGAATATAGAATATAGATTATAGAACACAGTATATAGAACATGCAATGCAGAACACAGAATTAAGAATATTGCATACCGAATACTTAATATAGAATTTAGAATATATAATGTAGAACACAGAATATTGAATATAGAATACGGAATGCAGAATATAGAATACAGAATATAGAATGTAGAAAACAGAATATAGATTATGAAAAAAAGAATACACAAAAGAGAATTTAGAACATGGAATGCACAACACAGAATTTAGAATATAGAATACAGAATACTGAACATAGAATTAAGAATATAGAATGCAGAACACAGAATTAAGAATATAGAATACAGAATACTGAATATAGAATTGAGAACATGGAATGAAGAACACAGAATATACAATATAGAATAGAGAATACTAAATGTAGAATTTAGAATATAGAAAGTAGAACACGGAATATAGAATATAGAGTAGAAAATTTAGAACATGGAATGTAGAACACAGAATTAAAATATAGAATACAGAATACTGAATATAGAATTTGGAATATAGAATATAGAACACAGAATATAGAATGTAGAACACCGAATATATAATGTAGAATACGGAATGCAGAATATAGAATACAGAATATAGAATTTAGAACACAGAATATAATTTATGGAAAAAAGAATATAGGACCCAGAAGTTAGAACAAGTTATACAGAACACAGAATTTAGAATATACTATACAGATTACTGAATATAGAATTAAGAATATAGAATGAAGATCACAGAATATAAAATATAGAATACGGAATGCAGAATATAGTATACAGAATATAGGATTTAGAACACAGAAAATAGATTATGGAAACTTAACACAAAACCCAGAATTTAGAACATGGAATGAAGAACACAGAATTTAGATTATAGAATACAGAATACTGAATATAGAATATAGAATATAGAATGCAGAACACAGAATTAAGAATATACATTAGAGAATACTGAATATAGAATTTACAACATGGAATGCAGAACACAGAATTTAGATTATAGAATAAAGAATATAGATGCCGGATTATAGAACATGGAATGCAGAACACAGAATTTAGAATATGGAATACTGAATACTGAATATAGAATTTAGAGTATAGAAAGTAGAACACAGAATATAGAATATAGAAGAGAGAATTTAGAACATGGAATGTAGAGCACAGAATTTAGATTATAGAATACAAAATACTGAATATAGAATATAGAATATAGAATTTAGAACACAAAATTTAGAAAATAGAATACAGAATACTGAATATAGAATTTAGGACATGGAATGCAGTACACAGAATTTAGAATATAGAATACAGAATACTGAATAAATAACTTAGAATATAGAATTTAGAACACAAAATATAGAATATAGAATACGGAATGCAAAATATAGATTGTAGAATATAGAATGAAGTACGCAAAATATAGGATATAGAATAGAGAATATAGAAGACAGTATTTAGAACATGGGATGCGGAACACAGAATTTCGAATATAAATACGGAATACTGAATGTAGGATTTTGAATATAGAATGCAGAACACAGGATATATAATAGAGTATACACAACCCAGAATTTAAAACGTGGAATCCTGAACACAGTATTTAGAATATAGAATACAGAATATAAACATAGAATTTTGAATATAGAATGTAGAACACAGAATAAAGAATATAGAATACGGAATGTAGAATATAGAATGTAGAATATAGATTTAAGAATACGAAATATAGAATAGATAATAGAGAATATACAACACAGAATTTAGAACATAGAATGTAGAACATAGAATTTAGAATATAGAATACAGAATACTGAATATACAATTTAGAATATATTATAGAGATTACTGAATATAGAATTTAGAATATAGAATGTAGAACACAGAATTCAGAATATAGAATACAGAATACTGAATAAATAAATTAGAATATAGAATGTAGAACACAGAATATAGAATATAGAATACGGAAGGCAAAATATAGATTGTAGAAAATACAATGAAGTACGCAAAATATAGAAAATAGAAAAGAGAATATAGAAGCCAGAATTTAGAACATGGAATGCAGAACACAGAATTTCGAATATAAATACAGAATATTGAATGTAGGAATTTGAATATAGAATGCAGAACACAGGATATATAATAGAGTATACAGAACCCAGAATTTAAAACATGTAATACGGAACACAGAATTCAGTATATAGAATACAGAATACTGAATATAGGATTTAGAATATAGAATGTAGAACACAGAAAAAAGAATATAGAAAACGGAATGCAAAATATAGTATGTAGAATATAGAATATAGAACCCAGAATATAGAATATATAATTGAGAATCTAGAACCCACAATTTATAACATGGAATGCAGAACAGAGAATTTAGATTATAGAATACATAATACTGAATATAGAATTTAGAATAAAGAATGTAGAACACAAAATATAGAATATAGAATACAGAATGCTGAATATAGAATTTAGAATATACAATGAAGAACACAGAATATAGAATATAGAAAAGAGAATATAGAACCCAGAATTTACATCATGGAATGCAGAACACTGAATTTAGAATATAGTATAAAGAATGCATAATAAACAATTAAAAAAATTGAATGTAGAACAGAGAATATAGAATATAGTATACATAATACTGAATAAATAATTTAGAATATAGAATGTAGAACACAGTATTTAGAATATACAATACAGAATACTAAATATAGAATTTAGAATATACAATGTAGAACACAGAATTTAGAATATGCAATACAGAATACTAAATATAGGATTTAGAATATAGAATATAGAACACTGAATAAAGAAAATAGAATAGAGAATGAGGAACCCAGAATTTAGTACATGGAATCAGAACCCAGAATTGTAATATAGAATACAGAACACAGAATATGGAATTTAGAATATAGAATGTAGTACACAGAATATAGAATATAGAATACAGAGTATAGAACCCAGAATTTAGAACATGGAATGCAAAACACAGAATTAAGAACATTGAATGCAGAAAGAGTATTTAGAATATACATTACAGAACACTGAATATAGAATTTAGAATATACAATGTAGAACATAGAATTTAGAATATGGAATAAAGAATACTGAATATAGAATTTAGAATATAGAATGTAGAACAAAGAATGTAGAAAATAGAATAGAGAATTTAGAACACAGAATTTAGTACATGGAATCAGAACACAGAATGTAGAATATAGAATACAGAACACTGAATATGGAATTTAGAATTTAGAACGTAGAACACAGAATATAGAATATAGAATACACAGTATAGAACTCAGAATTTAGAACAAGGAATGCAGAACACAGAATTTAGAATCTAGAATACAGAACTGAATATAGAATTTATAATATAGCAAGTATAACACAGAATTTAGAATGTAGAATACGGAATGCAGAAAATAGTATACAGAAGATAGAATGTAGAACTCAGAATATAGTATATGGAAAACAGAATATAGAACCCAGAATTTAGAACATGGAATGCAGAACACAGAATTTGGAATATACAATACAGAATAGTGCCTATAGAATTTAGAATATGGAATGCAGAACACAGAATATAGAATATAGATTACGGAATACAGAATATATAATACAGAATATAAAATATAGAAAACAGAATATAGAATATGGAAAACAGAATACAGAACCCAGAATTTAGAACATGGAATGCAGAACACAGAATTTCGTATAGAGAACACAGAATACTGAATATAGAATTTAAAATATACAATGCGGAACACAGATTTTAGAATATAGAATACAGAATACTGAATATAGAATATAGAACTTGGAATGCAGAACACATTATTTAGAATATAGAATACAGAATACTGAATATAGAATTTAGAATATAGCATGTAGAACACAGAATTTATACTATAGTATACAGAAAGCTGAATATAGAATTTAGAATATAGAATGTAGAACACAGAATATTGAATATATAATAAAGAATACTGAAAGGAGAGTTTAGAATATAGAATGTAGGACACAGAATATAGAATGTAGAATACATAATATAGAATCCAAAATAAAGAACATTCTATGCAGAACACAGAATTAAGAATATAGAATACATAATACTGAATATAGAATATAGAATATAGAATGTAGAACACAGAATATAGAATATAGAATTTAGATTATAGAACCCAGAATTTAGAACATGGAATGCAGAACACAGAATTTGGAATTTAGCATACAGAATAGTGTATATAGAATTTAGAAAATGGAATGTAGAACACAGAATATACAATATAGAATACGGAACACAGAATATATAATACAGAATATAGAATGAGAAAACAGTATATAGAATATGGAAATCAGAATACAGAACCCAGAATTTAGAACAATGAATGCAGAACACAGAATTTAGTATATAGAACACAGAATAATGAATATAGAATTTAGAATATACAATGCGGAACACAGATTTTAGAATATAGAATACAGAATACTGAATATAGAATTTAGAATATAGTATGAGGAACACAGAATATAAATTATACAATAAAGAATATTGAAGCCATACTTTAGAACATGGAATGCAGAACACAGAATTTACAATATAGAATACAGAATACTGAAGATAGAATTTAGAATATAGAATGTAGAACATACAATAAGATTATAGAATACGGAATGCAGAATATAGAATGTAAAATATAAACTGAAGAACACAAAATATAACATATAGAATAGAGTATATAGAAACAAGAATTTAGAACATAGAATTGCAGAACACTGAATTTATAATATAGAATACAGAATACTTAATAAACAATTAAATAATTGAATGTAGAACACAGAATATAGAATATAAAATACATAATACTGAATATATAATTTAGAAAATAGAATGTAGAAAAGAGAATAAAAAATATAGCTTAGAGAATATTGAAGCCAGACTTTGTAACATGGAAAGCAGAACTCACAATTTCGAATATAGAATACAGAATACTGAATATACAATTTAGAATATAGAATGTAGAACACAGAATATACAATATAGAATAAAGAATACTGAATATAGAATTTAGAATATAGAATGTAGAACACAGATTATAGAATGTAGAATACAGATTATAGAATCCAGAATTAAGAACATGTTATGCAGAACACAGAATTAAGAATATAGATTATATAATACTGAATATAGGATTTAGAATATAGAATGCAAAACACAGAATTTATAATATTGTATACAGAAATCTGAATTTAGTATATAGAATATAGAGTATAGAACAGAGAATATAGAATATAGATTATAGATTATAGAACCCAGAATTTAGAACATGGAATTCAGAACACAGAATAGAATATAGCATACGGAATACTGAATATACAATTTACAATAAAGAATGTAGAACACAGAATATAGAATATAGTATACGGAATTCAAAATATAGTATGTAGAAACTAGAATGAAAAACACACAATTTAGAATATAGAATAGAGAATGTAGAACACAGAATTTAGAACATGGAATGCAGAACACAGAATTTAGAATATAGAATACAGAGTACTGAATATAGAATTTGGAATATAGAATGTAGAACACAGAATATATAATGTAGAATACGGAATGCAGAATCTAGAATACAGAATATAGAATTTAGAACACAGAATATAAAATATGGAAAACAGAATATAGAATCCAGAATTTAGAACATGGAATGCAGAACACAGAATGTAGAATATAATATAGAGATTACTGAATATAGAATTTAGAATAAAGAATTTAGAACACAGAATTTAGAATATAGAATACAGAATACTGAATAAATAACTTAGAATATAGAATTTAGAACACAGATTATAGAATATAGAATACGGAATGCAAAATATAGATTGTAGAATTTTGAATGAAGTACGCAAAACATAGAATATAGAATAGAGAATATAGTAGCCAGAATTTAGAACATGGGATTCGGAACACAGAATTTCGAATATAAATATGGAATACTGAATGTAGGATTTTGAATATAGAATGCAGAACACAGGATATATAATAGAGTATACAGAACCCAGAGTATAAAACCTGGAATCCAGAACACAGAATTTAGAATATAGAATACAGAATACTGAATATAGAATTTTGAATATAGAATGTAGAACACAGAATAAAGAATATAGAAAACGGAATGCAGAATATAGAATGTAGAAAATAGAATGAAGAATACAAAATATAGAATAGAGAATATACAACACAGAATTTAGAACATGAAATGCAGAACATAGAATTTAGAATATAGAATACAGAATAATGAATATAGAACTTAGAATATAGAATATAGAACACAGAATATAGAATATAGTATACCTAATGCAAAATATAGTATGTTGAATATAGAATGTAGAATCCAGAATATAGAATATAGATTTGAGAATTTAGAAACCACAATTTATAACATGGAATGCAGAAAAGAGAATTTAGATTATAGAATACATAATACTGAATATAGAATTTAGAATATAGAAATTAGAACACAAAATTTAGAATAAAGAATACAGAATGCTGAATATAGAATTTAGAATATACAATGAAGAACACAGAATATAGAATATATTAAAGAGAATATAGAACCCAGAATTTACAGCATGGAATTCCGAACACTGAATTAAGAATATAGTATAAAGAATACATAATAAACCATTAAAAAAACTGAATGTAGAAGAGAGCATATAGAATATAGTATACATAATACTGAATAAATAATTTAGAATATAGAATGTAGAACACAGAAATTAGAATATATAATAAAAAATACTGAATATAGAACTTAGAATATAGAATTTACAACACAGAATATAGAATGTAGAATACAGAATAAAGAATCCAGAATAAAGAACATGCTATGCAGAACACAGAATTTAGAATATAGATTACATAATACTGAATATAGAATTTAGAATATAGAATGTAGAACACAGATTTTATAATATAGAATACAGAAAGCTGAATATAGTATTTAGAATATAGAATGTAGAACACAGATATAGAATATAGAATATAGATTATAGAACCCAGAATTTAGAACATGTAATGCATAACACAGAAATTAGAATATACAGTACAATATACTGATAATATAACTTAGAACATAGACTGCAGAAACCAGACTTTAGAATATGGAATACAGAATACTGAATATTGAATTGAGAACATGGAGTGGAGAACGCATAATTTAGAATATAGAATACAGAATACTGAATATAGAATTTAGAATATAGAAAGTAGAACACAGATTATAGAATATACAATAGAGAAATTTAAACATGGAATGCAGAACACAGAATATAGAATACAGAATACTGAATAAAGAATTTGGTATATAGAAGGTAGAACACAGAATATATAATGTAGAATACGGAATGCAAAATATATATTGTAGAATATAGACTGAAGTACGCAAAATATAGAATAAAGAATAGAGAATATAGAAGCCAGATTTTAGAACATGGGATGCGGAACACAGAATTTTGAATATAAATACGGAATACTGAATGTAGGATTTTGAATACAGAATGCAGAACACAGGATATATAATAGAGTATACAGAACCCAGAATTTAAAACATGGAATCCAGAACACAGAATTTAGAATATAGAATACAGAATACTGAATAAATTAATTAGAATATAGAATGTAGAACACAGAATATAGAATATAGAATACGGAAGGCAAAATATAGATTGTAGAATATACAATGAAGTACGCAAAATATAGAATATAGGATAGAGAATATAGAAGCCAGAATTTAGAACATGGAATGCAGAACACAGAATTTCGAAAATAAATACGGAATACTGAATGTAGGATTTTGAATATAGAATGCAGGACACAGGATATATAATAGAGTATACAGAACCCAGAATTTAAAACGTGGAATCCGGAACACAGAATTTAGTATATAGAATACAGAATACAGAATATAGGATTTAGAATATAGAATGTAGAACACAGAATAAAGAATATAGAAAACGGAATGCAGAATATAGAATGCAGAATATAGAATGAAGAATACAAAATAGAGAAAAGAGAATAGAGAATATACAACACACAATTTAGAACATGGAATGCAGAACATAGAATTTAGAATATAGAATACTGAATACTGAATATAGAATTTAGAATATTGAATGTAGAACACAGAATATAGAATATAGTATACGGAATGCAAAATATAGTATGTAGAATATAGAATGTAGAACCCAGAATATAGAATATAGAATTGAGAATCTAGAACCCACAATTTATAACATGGAATGCAGAACAGAGAATTTAGATTATAGAATACATAATACTGAATATAGAATTTAGAATATAGAATGTAGAACACAAAATATAGAATATAGAATACAGAATGCTGAATATAGAATTTAGAATATACAATGAAGAACACAGAATATAAAATATAGAAAAGAGAATATAGAACCCAGAATTTACAACATGGAATGTAGAACACTGAATTTAGAATATAGTATAAAGAATGTATAATAAACAATTAAAAAAATTGAATGTAGGACAGAGAATATAGAATATAGTATACATAATACTGAATAAATAATTTAGAATATAGAATGTAGAACACAGTATTTAGAATATACAATACAGAATACTAAATATAGAATTTAGAATATACAATGTAGAACACAGAATTTAGAATATGTAATACAGAATACTAAATATAGGATTTAGAATATAGAATATAGAACACTGAATATAGAAAAAAGCATAGAGAATGAGGAACCCAGAATTTAGTACATGGAAGCAGAACCCAGAATTAGAATATAGAATACAGAACACAGAATATGGAATTTAGAATATAGAATGTAGAACATAGAATATAGAATATAGAATACAGAGTATAGAACCCAGAAATTAGAACATGGAATGCAAAACACAGAATTAAGAACATTGAATGCAGAACAGAGTGTTTAGAATATACATTACAGAACACTGAATATAGAATTTACAATATACAATGTAGAACATAGAATTTAGAATATGGAATAAAGAATACTGAATATAGAATTTAGAATATAGAATGTAGAACACAGAATATAGAAAATAGAATAGAAAACTTAGAACACAGAATTTAGTACATGGAATCAGAACACAGAATGTAGAATATAGAATACAGAACACTGAATATGGAATTTTGAATATAGAACGTAGAACACAGAATATAGAATATAGAATACACAATATAGAACCCAGAATTTAGAATAAGGAATGCAGAACACAGAATTTAGAATCTAGAATACAGAACTGAATATAGAATTTATAATATAGCAAGTATAACACAGAATTTAGAATGTAGAATACGGAATGCAGAAAATAGTATACAGACTATAGAATGTAGAACTCAGAATATAGTATATGGAAAACAGAATAAAGAACCCAGAATTTAGAACATGGAATGCAGAACACAGAATTTGGAATACAGCATACGGAATACTAAATATAGAATTTAGAATATAGAATGTAAAACACAGAATATAGAATGTAGAATACATAATATAGAATCCAAAATATAGAATATTCTATGCAGAACACAGAATTTAGAATATAGATTACATAATACTGAATATAGAATTTAGAATATAGAATGTAGAACACAGAATTTATAATATAGAATACAGAAAGCTGAATATAGTATTTAGAATATAGAATGTAGAACACAGAATATAGAATATAGAATTTAGATTATAGAACCCAGAATTTAAACATGGAATGCAGAACACAGAATTAAGAATATAGCATACCGAATACTTAAAATATAAATTACAATATATAATTTAGAACACAGAATATTGAATATAGAATACCGAAGGCAGAATATAGAATACAGAATATAGAATGTAGAAAACAGAATATAGATTATGAAAAATAGAATACACAAAAGAGAATTTAGAATATGGAATGCAGAACACAGAATTTAGAATATACATTAGAGAATACTGAATATAGAATTTACAACATGGAATGTAGAACACAGAATTTAGATTATAGAATAAAGAATATAGATGCCGGATAATAGAACATGGAATGCAGAACACAGAATTTAGAATATGGAATACTGAATACTGAATATAGAATTAAGAATATAGAAAGTAGAACACAGAATATAGAATATAGAATAGAGAATTTAGAACATGGTATGTAGAGCACAGAATTTAGATTATAGAATACATAATACTGAATATAGAATTTAGAATATAGAATTTAGAACACAAAATTTAGAAAATAGAATACAGAATACTGAATATAGAATTTCGGACATGGAATGCAGAACACAGAATTTAGAATATAGAATACAGAATACTGAATATAGAATTTAGAACATGGAATGCATAACACAGAATTTAGAATATAGAATACAGAATACTGAATATAGAGTTAAAATATTGAATGTAGAACCCAGAATACAGAATATAGAATGGAGAATATAGCACCCAGAATTTCGAAAATGGAATGCAGAAAACAGAATATAGTTTATAGAATACATAATACTGAATAAAGAATTTAGAATAGAATGTAGAACACAAAATTTAGAATATAGAATACAGAATGCTGAATATAGAATTTAGAATATAGAATGTAGAACACAGAATATAGAAAATAGAAAAGAGAATATAGAACCCAGAATTTAGAACATGGAATGCAGAACACAGAATTTAGATTATAGAATACAGAATACTTAATATGCAATTAAAAAATTGAATGTAGAGCATAGAATGTAGAATATAAAACACATAAAACTGAATATATAATTTAGAAAATAGAATGTAGAAAACAGAATAAAAAATATAGCTTAGAGAATATTGAAGCCAGATTTTGGAACATGGAAATCACAACTCAGTATTTAGAATATAGAATACATAATACTGAATATACAATTTAGAATATAGAATGTAGAACCCAGAATTTAGAATATATAATACAGAATACTGAATATCGAATTTAGACTATAGAATGCAGAACACAGAATATAGAATGAAGAATACAGAAAGCTGAATATATTATTTAGAATATAGAATGTAGAACACAGATATAGAATATAGAATATAGATAATAGAAACCAGAATTTAGAACATGGAATGCATAACACAGAAATTAGAATATATAATGCAGTTTAATGATCATAGAAATTAGAACATAGAATGAAGAACACAGAATTTAGAATATGGAATACAGAATACTGAATATAGGATTGAGAACATGGAGTGAAAAACACAGAATATAGAATATAGAATACAGAATACTGAATATTGTATTTAGAATATAGAAAGTAGATCACAGAATATAGAATATAGAATAGAGAAAATTGAATATGGAATGCAGAACACAAAATTTAGAATATAGAATACAAAATACTGAATATAGAATTTGGAATATAGAAGGTAGAACACAGAATATATAATGTAGAATACGGAATGCAGAATATAGAATACAGAATATAGAATTTAGAACACAGAATATAAAATATGGAAAACAGAATATAGAATCCAGAATTTAGAACATGGAATGCAGAGCACAGAATTTAGAATATAGTATAGAGATTACTGAATATAGAATTTAGAATATAGAATGTAGAACACAGAATATAGAATATAGAATACGGAATGCAGAATATAGAATGTAGAATATAGATTGAAGAATACGAAATATAGAATATAGAATAGAGAATATACAACACAGAATTTAGAACATGGAATGCAGAACATAGAATTTAGTATATAGAATACAGAATACTGAATATACAATTTTGAATATAGTATAGAGATTACTGAATATTGAATTTAGAATATAGAATGTAGAACACAGAATTTAGAATATAGAATACAGAATACTGAATAAATAAATTAGAATATAGAATTTAGAACACAGAATATAGAATATAGAATACGGAATGCAAAATATAGTTTATAGATTATAGAATGAATTACGCAAAATATAGAATAGAGAATATAGAAGCCAGAATTTAGAACATGGGATGCGGAACACAGAATTTCGAATATAAATACGGAATACTGAATGTAGGATTTTGAATATAGAATGCAGAACACAGGATATATAATAGACTATACAGAACCCAGAATTTAAAACGTGGAATCCAGAACACAGAATTTAGAATATAGAATAAACAATGCTGAATATAGAATTTAGAATATACAATGTAGAACACAGAATATAGATAATAGAAAAGAGAATATAGAACCCAGAATTTAGAACATGGAATGCAGAACACAGAATTTAGATTATAGAATACAGAATACTTAATAAACAATTAAAAAATTGAATGTAGAGCACAGAATGTAGAATATAAAACACATAAAACTGAATATATAATTTAGAAAATAGAATGTAGAAAACAGAATAAAAAATATAGCTTAGAGAATATTGAAGCCAGATTTTGGAACATGGAAATCAGACCTCAGTATTTAGAATATAGAATACATATTACTGAATATACAATTTAGAATATAGAATGTAGAACCCAGAATTTAGAATATATAATACAGAATACTGAATATCGAATTTTGAATATAGAATGTAGAACACAGAATATAGAATGTAGAATACAGAAAGCTGAATATAGTATTTAGAATATAAATGTAGGACACAGATATAGAATATAGAATATAGATAATAGAACCCTGAATTTAGAACATGGAATGCATAACACAGAAATTAGAATATATAATGCAGTATAATGATCATAGAACTTAGAACATAGAATGCAGAACACAGAATTTAGAATATGGAATACAGAATACTGAATATAGGATTGAGAACATGGAGTGAAAAACACAGAATTTAGAATATAGAATACAGAATACTGAATATGGTATTTAGAATATAGAAATTAGATCACAGAATATAGAATATAGAATAGAGAAAATTGAATATGGAATGCAGAACACAAAATTCAGCATATAGAATACAGAATACTGAATATAGAATTTGGAATATAGAAGGTAGAACACAGAATATATAATGTAGAATACGGAATGCAGAATATAGAATACAGAATATAGAATTTAGAACACAGAATATAAAATACGGAAAACAGAATATAGAATCCAGAATTTAGAACATGGAATGCAGAGCACAGAATTTAGAATATAGTATAGAGATTACTGAATATAGAATTTAGAATATAGAATGTAGAACACAGAATATAGAATATAAAATACGGAATGCAGAATATAGAATGTAGAAAATAGATTGAAGAATACGAAATATAGAATATAGAATAGAGAATATACAACACAGAATTTAGAACATGGAATGCAGAACAAAGAATTTAGAATATAGAATACAGAATACTGAATATAAAATTTTGAATATAGTATAGAGATTACTGAATATAGAATTTAGAATATAGAATGTAGAACACAGAATATAGAATATAGAATACGGAAGGCAAAATATAGATTGTAGAATATACAATGAAGTACGCAAAATATAGAATATACAATAGAGAATATACAAGCCAGAATTTAGATCATGGAATAGAGAACACAGAATTTCGAATATAAATACAGAATATTGAATGTAGGATTTTGAATAAAGAATGCAGAACAGAGGATATATAATAGAGTATACAGAACCCAGAATTTAGAACATGGAATGCAGAACATAGAATTTAGTATATAGAATACTGAATACTGAATATAGAATTTAGAATATTGAATGTAGAACACAGAATATAGAATATAGTATACGGAATGCAAAATATAGTATGTAGAATATAGAATGTAGAACCCAGAATATAGAATATAGATTTGAGAATCTAGAACCCAGAATTTATAACATGGAATGCAGAACAGAGAATTTAGATTATAGAATACATAATACTGAATATAGAATTTAGAAAATAGAATGTAGAACACAAAATACAGAATATGGAATACAGAATACTGAATATAGAATTTAGAATATACAATGAAGAACACAGAATATAGAACATAGAAAAGAGAATATAAAACCCAGAATTTACAACATGGAATGCAGGACACTGAATTTAGAATAAAGTATAAAGAATGCATAATAAACAATTAAAAAAATTGAATGGAGAACAGAGAATATACAATATAGTATACAAAATACTGAATAAATAATTTAGAATATAGAATGTAGAACACAGTATTTAGAATATACAATACAGAATACTAAATATAGAATTTAGAATATACAATGTAGAACACAGAATTTAGAATATGCAATACAGAATACTAAATATAGGATATAGAATATAGAATATAGAACACTGAATATAGGAAATAGAATAGAGAATGAGGAACCCAGAATTTAGTACATGGAATCAGAGCCCAGAATTATAATATAGAGTACAGAACACATAATATGGAATTTAGAATATAGAATGTAGAACACAGAATATAGAATATAGAATACGGAATACAGAATATATAATAAAGAATATAGAATGTAGAAAACAAAATATAGAATACGGAAAACAGAATACAGAACACAGATTTTAGAACATGGAATGCAGAATACAGAATTATGTATATAGAACACAGAATACTGAATATAGAATTTAAAATATACAATGCGGAACACAGATTTTAGAATATAGAATACAGAATACTGAATATAGAATTTAGAACATGGAATGCAGAACACATTATTTAGAATATAGAATACAGAATACTGAATATAGAATTTAGAATATAGAATGTAGAACACAGAATTTATAATATAGTATACAGAAAGCTGAATATAGTATTTAGAATATAGAATGTAGAACACAGAATATAGAATATAGAATATAGATTATAGAACCCAAAATTTAGAACATGGAATTCAGAAAACAGAATTTAGAATACAGCATATGGAATACTGAATATATAATTTAGAATATAGAATGTAGAACACAGAATATTGAATATATAATAAAGAATACTGAATATAGAGTTTAGAATATAGAATATAGAACACAGAATATAGAATGTGGAATACATAATATAGAATACAAAATAAAGAACATTCTTTGCAGAACACAGAATTTAGAATATAGATTACATAACACTGAATATAGAATTTAGAATATAGAATGTAGAACACAGAATTTATAATATAGAATACAGAAATCTGAATATAGTATTTAGAATATAGTATGTAGAACACAGAATATAGAATATAGAATTTAAATTATAGAACCCAGAATTGAGAACATGGAATGCAGAACACAGAATTTGGAATATAGCATACAGAATAGTGCCTATAGATATTAGAATATGGAATGTAGAACACAGAATATAGAATATAGTATACGGAATACCGAATATATAATACAGAATATAGAATGTAGAAAACAGAATATAGAATATGGAAAACAGAATACAGAAACCAGAATTTAGAACATGGAATGCAGAACACAGAATTTCGTATATTGAACAGGGAATACTGAATATATAATTTCGAATATACAATGCGGAACACAGATTTTAGAATACAGAATACAGAATACTGAATATAGAATTTAGAACAAGGAATGCAGAACACATTATTTAGAATATAGAATACAGAATACTGAATATAGAATTTAGAATATATTATGAGGAACACAGAATACAGAATATAGAATAAAGAATATTGAACCCATACTTTAGAAGATGGAATGCAGAACACAGAATTTACAATATTGAATACAGAATACTGAAGATAGAATTTAGAATATAGAATGTAGAACATAGTATAAAGAATATAGAATACGGAATGCGGAATATAGAATGTAGAATATAAAATGAAGAACACAAAATATAAAATATAGAATAGAGTATATAGAACCCAGAATTTAGAACATAGAATTGCAGAACACTGAATTTTGAATATAGTATACAGAATACTTAATAAAAAATTAAATAATTGAATGTAGAACACAGAATTTAGAATATAGATTACATAATACTGAATATAGAATTTAGAATATAGAATGTAGAACACAGAATTTATAACATAGAATACAGAAAGCTGAATATAATATTTAGAATATAGAATGTAGAACACAAAATATACAATATAGATTAGAGAATAAAGAAGCCAGAATTTTGAACATTGAATGCAGAACACAGAATTTAGAATATAGAATGCAAAATACTGAATATAGAATTTAGAATATAGAATGTAGAACGCAGAATATAGAAAATAGAATACGGAATGTACAATATAGTATACAGAATATAGAATATAGGACACAGAATATAGAATATGGAAAACAAAATACACAACCCAGAATTTAGAACATGGAATGCAGAACACAGAATATAGAATTTAGAATACAGAATGCTGAATATAGAATATAGAATATAGAATATAGAACATGGAATATAGAATATAGAATAAAGAATATTGAACCCAGAATTTTGAACATGTAATGCAGAACACAGAATTTAGAATATGGAATACAGAATACTGAATATAGAATTTAGAATATAGAATGTTGAACACAGTATAAAGAATATAGAATATTGAATGCAGTATATAGAATTTAGAATATACAATGTAGAACACAGAATATAAAATATAGAAAAGAGAATATAAAACCCAGAATTTACAACCTGGTATGCAAAACACAGAATTTAGAATACAGTATACAGAATACTTAATAAACAAATGAAAAAATTGAATGTAGAACATAGAATAAAGGATATAGAATACATAATACTGAATATATAATTTAGAATATACACTGTAAAAAACAGAATAAAAAATATATCTTAAAGAATATTTAAGCCAGATTTTGGAACATGGAATTCAGAACTCAGAATTTCGAATGTAGAATACAGAAAACTGAATATACAATATAGAATATAGAATGTAAAACACAGAATATAGAATATAGAATAAATAATACTGAATATAATATTTAGAATATACAATGTAGAACACAGAATATAGAATGTAGAATAGAGAATTTAGAATCCAGATATAAGAACATGGAATTCTGAACACAGAATTTAGAATATAGAATACATAACACTGAATATAGAATGTAGAATGTAAAACCCAGAATTAATTATATAGAATATAGAATGCTGAATATAGGATTAAGAAAATAGAATGTAGAACACGGAATATAGAATATAGAATATAGATCATAGAACACAGTATTTAGAACATGGAATGCAGAACACAGAATTAAGAATATAGCATACCGAATAGTTAATATAGAATTTAGAATATATAGTGTAGAACACAGAATATTGAATATAGAATACGGAATGCAGAATATAGAATACAGAATATAGAATGTAGAAATCAGAATATAGATTATGAAAAAAAGAATACACAAAAGAGAATTTAGAACATGGAATGCAGAACACTGAATTTAGAATATAGAATAGAGAATACTGAACATAGAATTAAGAATATAGAATGCAGAACACAGAATTAAGAATATAGAATACAGAATACTGAAAATAGAAGTGAGAACATGGAATGAAGAACACAGAATATACAATATAGAATAGAGAATACTAAATGTAGAATTTAGAATATAGAAAGAAGAACACAGAATATAGAATATAGAGTAGAAAATTTAGAAAATGGAATGCAGAACACAGAATTTAGAATATAGAACACAGAATACTGAATATAGAATTTGGAATATAGAATGTAGAACACAGAGTATATAATGTAGAATATGGAATGCAGAAGATAGAATACAGAATATAGAACTTAGAACACAGAATATAAAATATGGAAAACAGAATATAGGACCCAGAAGTTAGAACAAGTTTTACAGAACACAGAATTTAGAATATACTATACCGATTACTGAATATAGAATTTAGAATATAGAATGTAGATCACAGAATATAGAATATAGATTACGGAATGCAGAATATAGTATACAGAATATAGCATTTAGAACACAGAATATAGATTATGGAAACTTAACACAGAACCCAGAATATAGAACATGGGATGCAGAACACAGAATTTAGATTATAGAATACAGAATACTTAATATAGAATATAGAATGCAGAACACAGAATTTAGAATATACATTAGAGAATACTGAATATAGAATTTACAACATGGAATGCAGAACACAGAATTTAGATTATAGAATAAAGAATATAGATGCCGGATTATAGAACATGGAATGCAGAACACAGAATTTAGAATATGGAATACTGAATACTGAATATAGAATTTAGAATATAGAAAGTAGAACACAGAATATAGAATATAGAATAGAGAATTTAGAACATGGAATGTAGAGCATAGAATTTAGATTATAGAATACATAATACTGAATATAGAATTTAGAATATAGAATTTAGAACACAAAATTTAGAAAATAGAATACAGAATACTGAATATAGAATATAGGACATGGAATTCAGAACACAGAATTTAGAATATACAATACAGAATACTGAATATAGAATTTAGAACATGGAATGCATAAAACAGAATTTAGAATATAGAATACAGAATACTGAATATAGAGTTAAAATATAGAATGTAAAACCCAGAATATAGAATATAGAATTGAGAATATAGTACCCAGAATTTAGAACATGGAATGCAGAAAACAGAATATAGTTTATAGAATACATAACACTGAATACAGAATTTAGAATAGAATGTAGAACACAAAATTTAGAATATAGAATACAGAATGCTGAATATAGAATTTAGAATATAGAATGTAAAACACAGAATATAGAAAATAGAAAAGAGAATATAAAACACAGAATTTAGAACATGGAATGCAGAACACAGAATGTAGATTATACAATACAGAATACTTAATAAACAATTAAAAAATTGAATGTAGGGCACAGAATGTAGAATATAAAACACATAAAACTGAATATATAATTTAGAAAATAGAATGTAGAAAACAGAATAAAAAATATAGCTTAGAGAATATTGAAGATAGATTTTGGAACATGAAAATCAGAACTCAGTATTTAGAATATAGAATACATAATACTGAATATACAATTTAGAATATAGAATGTAGAACGCAGAATTTAGAATATATAATACAGAATACTGAATATCGAATTTAGAATATAGAATGTAGAACACAGAATATAGAATGTAGAATACAGAAAGCTAAATATAGTATTTAGAATATAGAATGTAGAACACAGATATAGAATATAGAATATAGATAATAGAACCCAGAATTTTGAACATGGAATGCATAACACAGAAATTAGGATATATAATGCAGTATAATGATCATAGAACTTAGAACATAGAATGCAGAACACAGAATTTAGAATATGGAATACAGAATACTGAATATAGGATTGAGAACATGGAGTGAAAAACACAGAATATAGAATATAGAATACAGAATACTGAATACTGTATTTAGAATATAGTAAGTAGATCACAAAATATAGAATATAGAATACAGAAATTTGAATATGGAATGCAGAACACAAAATTTAGTATATAGAATACAGAATACTAAATATAGAAGTTAGAACACAGAATATATAATGTAGAATACGGAATGCAGAATATAGAATACAGAATATAGAATTTAGAACACAGAATATAAAATATGGAAAACAGAATTTAGAATCCAGAATTTAGAACATGGAATGCAGAGCACAGAATTTAGAATATAGAATACAGAATACTGAATATAGAATTTAGAATATAGAATGTAGAACACAGAATTTATAATATAGTATACAGAAAGCTGAATATAGTATTTAGAATATAGAATGTAGAACACAAAATATACAATATAGAATATAGAATAAAGAAGCCAGAATTTAGAACATTGAATGCAGAACACAGAATTTAGAATATAGAATACAGAATACTGAATATAGTATTTAGAATATAGAATGTAGAACACAGATTATAGAATATAGAATACGGAATGCAGGATATAGAATACGGAATATAGAATATAGGACACAGAATATACAATATGGAAAACAAAATACACAACCCAGAATTTAGAACATCAAATGCAGAACACAGAATATAGAGTATAGAATACAGAATTCTGAATATAGAGTTTAGAATATAGAAGGTAGAACACGGAATATAGAATATAGAATAAAGAATATTGAACCCAAAATTTTGAACATGGAATGCAGAACACAGAATTTAGAATATGGAATACAGAAAACTGAATATAGTATTTAGAATATAGAATGTTGAACACAGTATAAAGAATATAGAATACTGAATGCAGAATATAGAATTTAGAATATACAATGTAGAACACAGAATATAAAATATAGAAAAGAGAATATAAAACCCAGAATTTACAACATAGTATGCAAAAAACAGAATTTAGAATATAGTATAAAGAATACTTAATAAACAAATGAAAAAATTTAATATAGAACATAGAATATAGAATATAGAATACATAATACTGAATATATAATTTAGAATATACAATGTAAAAAACAGAATAAAAAATATATCTTAAAGAATATTTAAGCCAGATTTTGGAACATGGAATTCAGAACTCAGAATTTCGAATATAGAATACAGAAAACTGAATATACAATTTAGAATATAGAATGTATAATACAGAATTAAGATTATAGAATAAATAATACTGAATATAAAATTTAGAATATAGAATATAGAAATCCGAATAAAAAATATACCTTAGAGAATATTGAAGCCAGATTTTAGAACTTGGAAAGCAGAAATCCGAATTTAGAATATAGAATACAGAATACTGTATATAGAATGTAAAATACAGAATATAGAATAGAGAATAGAGAATAGAGAACCCAGAATTTACAACATGGAATGCAGAACACAGAATTTAGATTATAGAATACAGAATAATTAATAAACAATTAAAAAATTGAATGTAGAACACAGAATATAAAATACAAAACACATAATACTGAATATACAATTTAGAATATAGAATGTAGAAAACAGAATAAAAAATATAGCTTAGAGCATATTGAAGCGAGATTTTGGGCAATGGGAATCAGAACTCAGTATTTAGAATATAGAATAAAGAATACTGAATATAGAATTTAGAATATAGAATGCAGAACACAGTATATAGAATGTAGAATACAGAATAAAGAATCCAGAATAAAGAACATGCTATGCAGAACACAGAATTTAGAATATAGATTACATAATACTGAATATAGAATTTAGAATATAGAATGTAGAACACAGAATTTATAATATAGAATAAAGAAAGATGAATATAGTATTTAGAATATAGAATGTAGAACACAGATATAGAATATAGAATATAGATTATAGAACCCAGAATTTAGAACATGGAATGCATAACACACAAATTAGAATATATAATACAGTACACTGATCATAGAACTTAGAACATAGAATGCAGAACACAGACTTTAGAATATGGAATACAGAATACTGAATATTGAATTCAGAACAAGGAATGCAGAAAACAGAATTTAGAATATAGAATACAGAATACTGAATAAAGAATTTAGAATATAGAAATTAGAACACAGAATATAGAATAGAGAATAGAGAATTTAGAACATGGAATGCAGAACACAGAATTTAGAATATAGCATACGGAATACTGAATATAGAATTTAGAATATAGAATGTAGAACACAGAATATTGAATATAGAATACGGAATGCAGAATAGAGAATACAGTATATAGAATGCAGAAAACAGATTATAGAATATGGAAAAAAGAATACAGAAACAGAATTTAGAACATGGAATGCTGAACACAATATTTAGAATATAGAATACAGAATAGTGCATATAGAATATAGAATGTGGAATGTAAAACACGGAAAAGAGAATATAGAATACCTAATACAGAATATAGATTGTAGAATATAGAATGAAATACACAAAATTTAGAATATAGAATAGAGAATATAGAACCCAGAATTTCGAACATGGAATTCATAACACCGAAATTAGAATATAGAATACAGAATACTGAATATAGAATTTAGAATATAGAATGCAGAACACAGAATATGGAATGTAGAATACAGAATATAGAATCCAGAATAAAGAACATGCTATGCAGAAAACAGAAGTTAGAATATAGAATACGGAATACTGAATATAGAATTTAGAATATAGAAAGCAGAACACAGAATTTTGAATATAGAATACGGAATGCAGAATATAGAATGTAGAAAACAGAATATAGAATATGGAAAAAATAATACAGAAAACAGAATTTAGAACAAGGATTGCAGAACACAGTAATTAGAATAGTGCATATAGAATAGTGCATATAGAATTTAGAATATGGAATTTAGAACACAGTATAAAGAATATAGAATTCAGAATGCAGAATATAGAATGTTGAATATAAAATGAAGTAGACAAAATATAGAATAGAAAATATAGAAGCCAGAATTTAGAACATGGAATGCAGAACACAAAATATACACTATAGAAAACTGAATACTGAAGATAGGATTTAGAATATAGAATGTAGAACACAGTATAAAGAATATAGAATACGGAATGCAGAATATAGAATGTAGAGCATAGAATGAAGAACACAAAATATAGAATACAGAATAGAGAATATAGAAGACAGAATTTAGAACAAGGAATGCAGAAGACAGAATTTAGAATATAGAATACAGAATAATGAATATAGAATATATAATATAGAATGTAGAACACAGAAAATAGAACATAGAATACGGAATGCAGAATACAAAATTTAGAATATAGAATGAATAACACAAAATATAGACTATAGAATACAGAATATAGAACCCAGAATTTAGAACATTGAATGCAGAACATAGTATCTAGAATATACATTATAGAATACTGTATATAGAATTTAGAATATAGAATGAAGAACACAGAATATAGAATTTGAATACGGAATATAAAATAAAGAATACAGAATATAGAATTTAGAACTCAGAGAATACAAAATGGAAAACAGAATACAGAACCCAGCACTTAGAACATGGAATGCAGAACACAGAATTTAGTACATTGAATGCAGAACACAGTATTTAGAATATACAATAAAGAATACTAAATATAGAATTTAGAATATACAATGTAGAACACAGAATTTAGAATATGCAATACAGAATACTAAATATAGGATTTAGAATATAGAATATAGAACACTGAATATAGAAAATAGAATAGAGAATGAGGAACCCAGAATTTAGTACATGGAATCAGAACCCAGAATTATAATATAGAATACAGAACACAGAATATGGAATTTAGAATATAGAATGTAGAACACAGAATATAGAATATAGAATACAGAATACTGAATATAGAATTTAGAATATAGAATGTAGAACACAGAATATAGAATATAGAATAGAGAATTTAGAACATGGAATGCAGAACACAGAATTTATAATATAGAATACAGAATACTGAATATAGATTTTGGATTATAGAAGGTAGAACACAGAATATATAATGTAGAATACGGAATGCAGAATATAGAATACAGAATATAGAATTAAGAACACAAAATATAAAATATGGAAAACAGAATATTGAACGCAGAATTTATAACATGGAATGTAGAACCAGAATTTAGAATATAGTATAGAGATTACTGAATATAGAATTTAGAATATAGAATGTAGAACACAGAATTAAGAATATAGAATACAGAATACTGAATAAATAACTTTGAATATAGAATGTAGAACACAGAATATAGAATATAGGATACGGAATGCAAAATATAGATTGTAGAATATAGAATGAAGTACGCAAAATATAGAATATAGAATAGAGAATATAGAAGCATGAATTTAGAACATGGAATTCAGAACAGAGAATTTCGAATATAAATACAGAATACTGAATGTAGGAATTTGAATATAGAATGCAGAACACAGGATATATAATAGAGTATACAGAACCCAGAATTTAAAACATGGAATGCAGAACACAGAATTTAGAATATGGAATACAGAATACTGAGTATATAATTGAGAAAATTGAGTGAAGAACACAGAATTTAGAATATAGAATACAGAATACTGAATATAAAATTTGAATATAGAAAGTAGAACACAGAATATAGAATAGAGAATTTAGAAAATGGAATGCAGAACACAGAATATAGAATATAGAATACAGAATACTGAATATAGAATTTGGAATATAGAAGGTAGAACCCAGAATATAGAATATAGAATACGGAATGCAAAATATAGATTGTAGAATATACAATGAAGTACGCAAAATATAGAATATAGAATAGAGAATATAGAAGCCAGAATTTAGAACATGGAATGCAGAACACAGAATTTCGAATATAAATACAAAATACTAAATATAGGATTTTGAATATAGAATGCAGAACACAGGATATATAATAGAGTATCAGAACCCAGAATTTAAAACATGGAATCCAGAACACAGAATTTAGAATATAAAATACAGGAAGTTGAATATAGTATTTAGAATATAGAATGTAGAACACAGAATATAGAACATAGAATATAGATTATAGAACCCAGAATTTAAAACATGGAATGCAGAACACAGAATTTAGAATATAGCTTTCTGTATACTGAATATAGAATTTAGAATATAGAATATAGAACACAGAATATAGAATATAGAATACGAAATGCAGAATATAGAATACAGAATACAGAATGTAGAAAACATATTATAGAATATGGAAAAAAGAATACAGAAAAAAGAATTTAGAACATGAAATGCAGAACACAGTATTTAGATTATAGAATACAGAATAGTGCATATAGAATTTAGAATGTGGAATGCGGAACACAGATTTTAGAATATAGAATACAGAATACTGAATATAGAATTTAGAATATAGAATGTAGAACACAGAATTTATAATATACAATACAGAAAGCTGAATATAGTATTTAGAATATAGAATGTAGAACACAGAATATAGAATATAGAATATAGATTATAGAACCCAAAATTTAGAACATGGAAAGCAGAACACAGAAATTAGAATACAGCATACGGAATACTGAATATAGAATTTAGAATATAGAATGTAGAACACAGAATATTGAATAAATAATAAAGAATACTGAATATAGAGTTTAGAATATAGAATGTAGAACACAGAATATAGAATGTAGAATACATAATATAGAATCCAAAATAAAGAACTTTCTATGCAGAACACAGAATTTAGAATATAGATTACATAATACTGAATATAGAATTTAGAATATAGAATGTAGAACACAGAATATAGAATACAGTATACAGAATGCAAAATATAGAATGTAGAATCTAGAATGAAAAACAAACAATTAAGAATATAGAATAGAGAATATAGAACCCAGAACTTAAAACATGGAATGCAGAACACAGAATTTAGAATATAGAATAGAGAATACTGAATATAGAGTTTAGAATATAGAATGTAGAACACAGAATTTAGAATATATAATAAATAATACTGAATATAGAATTTAGAATATAGAATGCAGAACACAGAATACAGAATATAGAATACAGAATTAAGAATCCAGAATAAAGAACATGCTATGCAGAACACAGAATTTAGAATATAGATTACATAATACTGAATATAGAATTTAGAATATAGAATGCAGAACACAGAATTTATAATATAGAATACAGAAAGCTGAATATAGTATTTAGAATATAGAATGTAGAACACAAAATATACAATATAGAATATAGAATAAAGAAGCCAGAATTTAGAACATTGAATGCAGAACACAGAATTTAGAATATAGAATACAGAATACTGAATATAGAATTTAGAATATAGAATGTAGAACACAGATTATAGAATATAGAATACGGAATGCAGGATATAGAATACGGAATATAGAATATAGGACACAGAATATACAATATGCAAAACAAAATGCACAACCCAGAATTTAGAACATCAAATGCAGAACACAGAATATAGAATATAGAATACAGAATTCTGAATATAGAATTTAGAATATAGAAGGTAGAACACGGAATATAAAATATAAAATAAAGAATATTGAACCCAGAATTTTGAACATGGAATGCAGAACACAGAATTTAGAATATGGAATACAGAATACTGAATATAGAATTTAGAATATAGAATGTTGAACACAGTATAAAAAATATAGAATACTGAATGCAGAATATAGAATTTAGAATATACAATGTAGAACACAGAATATAAAATATAGAAAAGAGAATATAAAACCCAGAATTTACAACATAGTATGCAAAAAACAGAATTTAGAATATAGTATAAAGAATACTTAATAAACAAATGAAAAAATTTAATATAGAACATAGAATATAGAATATAGAATACATAATACTGAATATATAATTTAGAATATACAATGTAAAAAACAGAATAAAAAATATATCTTAAAGAATATTTAAGCCAGATTTTGGAACATGGAATTCAGAACTCAGAATTTCGAATATAGAATACAGAAAACTGAATATACAATTTAGAATATAGAATGTATAATACAGAATTAAGATTATAGAATAAATAATACTGAATATAAAATTTAGAATATAGAATATAGAAATCCGAATAAAAAATATACCTTAGAGAATATTGAAGCCAGATTTTAGAACTTGGAAAGCAGAAATCCGAATTTAGAATATAGAATACAGAATACTGTATATAGAATGTAAAATACAGAATATAGAATAGAGAATAGAGAATAGAGAACCCAGAATTTACAACATGGAATGCAGAACACAGAATTTAGATTATAGAATACAGAATAATTAATAAACAATTAAAAAATTGAATGTAGAACACAGAATATAAAATACAAAACACATAATACTGAATATACAATTTAGAATATAGAACGTAGAAAACAGAATGAAAAATATAGCTTAGAGCATATTGAAGCGAGATTCTGGGCAATGGGAATCAGAACTCAGTATTTAGAATATAGAATAAAGAATACTGAATATAGAATTTAGAATATAGAATGTAGAACACAGTATATAGAATGTAGAATACAGAATAAAGAATCCAGAATAAAGAACATGCTATGCAGAACACAGAATTTAGAATATAGATTACATAATACTGAATATAGAATTTAGAATATAGAATGTAGAACACAGAATTTATAATATAGAATAAAGAAAGATGAATATAGTATTTAGAATATAGAATGTAGAACACAGATATAGAATATAGAATATAGATTATAGAACCCAGAATTTAGAACATGGAATGCATAACACACAAATTAGAATATATAATACAGTACACTGATCATAGAACTTAGAACATAGAATGCAGAACACAGACTTTAGAATATGGAATACAGAATACTGAATATTGAATTCAGAACAAGGAATGCAGAAAACAGAATTTAGAATATAGAATACAGAATACTGAATAAAGAATTTAGAATATAGAAATTAGAACACAGAATATAGAATAGAGAATAGAGAATTTAGAACATGGAATGCAGAACACAGAATTTAGAATATAGCATACGGAATACTGAATATAGAATTTAGAATATAGAATGTAGAACACAGAATATTGAATATAGAATACGGAATGCAGAATAGAGAATACAGTATATAGAATGCAGAAAACAGATTATAGAATATGGAAAAAAGAATACAGAAACAGAATTTAGAACATGGAATGCTGAACACAATATTTAGAATATAGAATACAGAATAGTGCATATAGAATATAGAATGTGGAATGTAAAACACGGAAAAGAGAATATAGAATACCTAATACAGAATATAGATTGTAGAATATAGAATGAAATACACAAAATTTAGAATATAGAATAGAAAATATAGAACCCAGAATTTCGAACATGGAATTCATAACACCGAAATTAGAATATAGAATACAGAATACTGAATATAGAATTTAGAATATAGAATGCAGAACACAGAATATGGAATGTAGAATACAGAATATAGAATCCAGAATAAAGAACATGCTATGCAGAAAACAGAAGTTAGAATATAGAATACGGAATACTGAATATAGAATTTAGAATATAGAAAGCAGAACACAGAATTTTGAATATAGAATACGGAATGCAGAATATAGAATGTAGAAAACAGAATATAGAATATGGAAAAAATAATACAGAAAACAGAATTTAGAACAAGGATTGCAGAACACAGTAATTAGAATAGTGCATATAGAATAGTGCATATAGAATTTAGAATATGGAATTTAGAACACAGTATAAAGAATATAGAATTCAGAATGCAGAATATAGAATGTTGAATATAAAATGAAGTAGACAAAATATAGAATAGAAAATATAGAAGCCAGAATTTAGAACATGGAATGCAGAACACAAAATATACACTATAGAAAACTGAATACTGAAGATAGAATTTAGAATATAGAATGTAGAACACAGTATAAAGAATATAGAATACGGAATGCAGAATATAGAATGTAGAGCATAGAATGAAGAACACAAAATATAGAATACAGAATAGAGAATATAGAAGACAGAATTTAGAACAAGGAATGCAGAAGACAGAATTTAGAATATAGAATACAGAATAATGAATATAGAATATATAATATAGAATGTAGAACACAGAAAATAGAACATAGAATACGGAATGCAGAATACAAAATTTAGAATATAGAATGAATAACACAAAATATAGACTATAGAATACAGAATATAGAACCCAGAATTTAGAACATTGAATGCAGAACATAGTATCTAGAATATACATTATAGAATACTGTATATAGAATTTAGAATATAGAATGAAGAACACAGAATATAGAATTTGAATACGGAATATAAAATAAAGAATACAGAATATAGAATTTAGAACTCAGAGAATACAATATGGAAAACAGAATACAGAACCCAGCACTTAGAACATGGAATGCAGAACACAGAATTTAGTACATTGAATGCAGAACACAGTATTTAGAATATACAATAAAGAATACTAAATATAGAATTTAGAATATACAATGTAGAACACAGAATTTAGAATATGCAATACAGAATACTAAATATAGGATTTAGAATATAGAATATAGAACACTGAATATAGAAAATAGAATAGAGAATGAGGAACCCAGAATTTAGTACATGGAATCAGAACCCAGAATTATAATATAGAATACAGAACACAGAATATGGAATTTAGAATATAGAATGTAGAACACAGAATATAGAATATAGAATACAGAATACTGAATATAGAATTTAGAATATAGAAAGTAGAACACAGAATATAGAATATAGAATAGAGAATTTAGAACATGGAATGCAGAACACAGAATTTATAATATAGAATACAGAATACTGAATATAGATATTGGATTATAGAAGGTAGAACACAGAATATATAATGTAGAATACGGAATGCAGAATCTAGAATACAGAATATAGAATTAAGAACACAAAATATAAAATATGGAAAACAGAATATTGAACGCAGAATTTATAACATGGAATGTAGAACCAGAATTTAGAATATAGTATAGAGATTACTGAATATAGAATTTAGAATATAGAATGTAGAACACAGAATTAAGAATATAGAATACAGAATACTGAATAAATAACTTTGAATATAGAATGTAGAACACAGAATATAGAATATAGGATACGGAATGCAAAATATAGATTGTAGAATATAGAAAGAAGTACGCAAAATATAGAATATAGAATAGAGAATATAGAAGCATGAATTTAGAACATGGAATTCAGAACAGAGAATTTCGAATATAAATACAGAATACTGAATGTAGGAATTTGAATATAGAATGCAGAACACAGGATATATAATAGAGTATACAGAACCCAGAATTTAAAACATGGAATGCAGAACACAGAATTTAGAATATGGAATACAGAATACTGAGTATATAATTGAGAAAATTGAGTGAAGAACACAGAATTTAGAATATAGAATACAGAATACTGAATATAAAATTTGAATATAGAAAGTAGAACACAGAATATAGAATAGAGAATTTAGAAAATGGAATGCAGAACACAGAATATAGAATATAGAATACAGAATACTGAATATAGAATTTGGAATATAGAAGGTAGAACCCAGAATATAGAATATAGAATACGGAATGCAAAATATAGATTGTAGAATATACAATGAAGTACGCAAAATATAGAATATAGAATAGAGAATATAGAAGCCAGAATTTAGAACATGGAATGCAGAACACAGAATTTCGAATATAAATACAAAATACTAAATATAGGATTTTGAATATAGAATGCAGAACACAGGATATATAATAGAGTATCAGAACCCAGAATTTAAAACATGGAATCCAGAACACAGAATTTAGAATATAAAATACAGAAAGTTGAATATAGTATTTAGAATATAGAATGTAGAACACAGAATATAGAACATAGAATATAGATTATAGAACCCGGAATTTAAAACATGGAATGCAGAACACAGAATTTAGAATATAGCTTACTGTATACTGAATATAGAATTTAGAATATAGAATATAGAACACAGAATATTGAATATAGAATACGAAATGCAGAATATAGAATACAGAATACAGAATGTAGAAAACATATTATAGAATATGGAAAAAAGAATACAGAAAAAAGAATTAAGAACATGAAATGCAGAACACAGTATTTAGATTATAGAATACAGAATAGTGCATATAGAATTTAGAATGTGGAATGCGGAACACAGATTTTAGAATATAGAATACAGAATACTGAATATAGAATTTAGAATATAGAATGTAGAACACAGAATTTATAATATACAATACAGAAAGCTGAATATAGTATTTAGAATATAGAATGTAGAACACAGAATATAGAATATAGAATATAGACTATAGAACCCAAAATTTAGAACATGGAAAGCAGAACACAGAATTTAGAATACAGCATACGGAATACTGAATATAGAATTTAGAATATAGAATGTAGAACACAGAATATTGAATAAATAATAAAGAATACTGAATATAGAGTTTAGAATATAGAATGTAGAACACAGAATATAGAATGTAGAATACATAATATAGAATCCAAAATAAAGAACTTTCTATGCAGAACACAGAATTTAGAATATAGATTACATAATACTGAATATAGAATTTAGAATATAGAATGTAGAACACAGAATATAGAATACAGTATACAGAATGCAAAATATAGAATGTAGAATCTAGAATGAAAAACAAACAATTTAGAATATAGAATAGAGAATATAGAACCCAGAACTTAAAACATGGAATGCAGAACACAGAATTTAGAATATAGAATAGAGAATACTGAATATAGAGTTTAGAATATAGAATGTAGAACACAGAATTTAGAATATATAATAAATAATACTGAATATAGAATTTAGAATATAGAATGCAGAACACAGAATACAGAATATAGAATACAGAATTAAGAATCCAGAATAAAGAACATGCTATGCAGAACACAGAATTTAGAATATAGATTACATAATACTGAATATAGAATTTAGAATATAGAATGCAGAACACAGAATTTATAATATAGAATACAGAAAGCTGAATATAGTATTTAGAATATAGAATGTAGAACACAAAATATACAATATAGAATATAGAATAAAGAAGCCAGAATTTAGAACATTGAATGCAGAACACAGAATTTAGAATATAGAATACAGAATACTGAATATAGAATTTAGAATATAGAATGTAGAACACAGATTATAGAATATAGAATACGGAATGCAGGATATAGAATACGGAATATAGAATATAGGACACAGAATATACAATATGGAAAACAAAATGCACAACCCAGAATTTAGAACATCAAATGCAGAACACAGAATATAGAATATAGAATACAGAATTCTGAATATAGAATTTAGAATATAGAAGGTAGAACACGGAATATAAAATATAAAATAAAGAATATTGAACCCAGAATTTTGAACATGGAATGCAGAACACAGAATTTAGAATATGGAATACAGAATACTGAATATAGAATTTAGAATATAGAATGTTGAACACAGTATAAAAAATATAGAATACTGAATGCAGAATATAGAATTTAGAATATACAATGTAGAACACAGAATATAAAATATAGAAAAGAGAATATAAATCCCAGAATTTACAACATAGAATGCAAAAAACAGAATTTAGAAGATAGTATAAAGAATACTTAATAAACAAATGATAAAATTTAATATAGAACATAGAATATAGAATATAGAATACATAATACTGAATATATAATTTAGAATATACAATGTAAAAGACAGAATAAAAAATATATCTTAAAGAATATTTAAGTCAGATTATGGAACATGGAACTCAGAACTCAGAATTTCGAATATAGAATACAGAAAACTGAATATACAATTTAGAATATAGAATGTATAATACAGAAATAAGATTATAGAATAAATAATACTGAATATAAAATTTAGAATATAGAATATAGAAAACCGAATAAAAAATATACCTTAGAGAATATTGAAGCCAGATTTTAGAACTTGGAAAGCAGAAATCCGAATTTAGAATATAGAATACAGAATACTGTATATAGAATGTAGAATACAGAATATAGAATAGAGAATAGAGAATAGAGAACCCAGAATTTACAACATGGAATGCAGAACACAGAATTTAGATTATAGAATACAGAATAATTAATAAACAATTAAAAAATTGAATGTAGAACACAGAATATAGAATACAAAACACATAATACTGAATATACAATTTAGAATATAGAATGTAGAAAACAGAATAAAAAATATAGCTTAGAGCATATTGAAGCGAGATTTTGGGCAATGGAAATCAGAACTCAGTATTTAGAATATAGAATAAAGAATACTGAATATAGAATTTAGAATATAGAATGTAGAACACAGTATATAGAATGTAGAATACAGAATAAAGAATCCAGAATAAAGAACATGCTATGCAGAACACAGAATTTAGAATATAGATTACATAATACTGAATATAGAATTTAGAATATAGAATGTAGAACACAGAATTTATAATATAGAATAAAGAATGATGAATATAGTATTTAGAATATAGAATGTAGAACACAGATATAGAATATAGAATATAGATTATAGAACACAGAATTTAGAACATGGAATGCATAACACACAAATTAGAATATATAATACAGTACACTGATCATAGAACTTAGAACATAGAATGCAGAACACAGACTTTAGAATATGGAATACAGAATACTGAATATTGAATTCAGAACAAGGAATGCAGAAAACAGAATTTAGAATATAGAATACAGAATACTGAATAAAGAATTTAGAATATAGAAATTAGAACACAGAATATAGAATAGAGAATAGAGAATTTAGAACATGGAATGCAGAACACAGAATTTAGAATATAGCATACGGAATACTGAATATAGAATTTAGAATATAGAATGTAGAACACAGAATATTGAATATAGAATACGGAAAGCAGAATAGAGAATACAGTATATAGAATGCAGAAAAGAGATTATAGAATATGGAAAAAAGAATACAGAAACAGAATTTAGAACATGGAATGCCGAACACAATATTTAGAATATAGAATAGAGAATAGTGCATATAGAATTTAGAATATAGAATGCAGAACACAGAATATGGAATGTAGAGTACAGAATATAGAATCCAGAATAAAGAACATGCTATGCAGAACACAGAAGTTAGAATATAGAATACGGAATACTGAATATAGAATTTAGAATATAGAAAGCAGAACACAGAATTTTGAATATAGAATACGGAATGCAGAATATAGAATGTAGAAAACAGAATATAGAATATGGAAAAAATAATACAGAAAACAGAATTTAGAAAAAGGATTGCAGAACACAGTAATTAGAATAGTGCATATAGAATAGTGCATATAGAATTTAGAATATGGAATTTAGAACACAGTATAAAGAATATAGAATTCAGAATGCAGAATATAGAATGTTGAATATAAAATGAAGAAGACAAAATATAGAATAGAAAATATAGAAGCCAGAATTTAGAACATGGAATGCAGAACACAAAATATACACTATAGAAAACTGAATACTGAAGATAGAATTTAGAATATAGAATGTAGAACACAGTATAAAGAATATAGATTACGGAATGCAGAATATAGAATGTAGAGCATAGAATGAAGAACACAAAATATAGAATACAGAATAGAGAATATAGAAGACAGAATTTAGAACAAGGAATGCAGAAGACAGAATTTAGAATATAGAATACAGAATAATGAATATAGAATATATAATATAGAATGTAGAACACAGAAAATAGAACATAGAATACGGAATGCAGAATATAAAATTTAGAATATAGAATGAATAACACAAAATATAGACTATAGAATACAGAATATAGAACCCAGAATTTAGAACATTGAATGCAGAACATAGTATCTAGAATATACATTATAGAATACTGTATATAGAATTTAGAATATAGAATGAAGAACACAGAATATAGAACTTGAATACGGAATATAAAATAAAGAATACAGAATACAGAATTTAGAACTCAGAGAATAGAATATGGAAAACAGAATACAGAACCCAGTACGTAGAACATGGAATGCAGAACACAGAATTTAGTACATTGAATGCAGAACACAGTATTTAGAATATACAATACAGAATACTAAATATAGAATTTAGAATATACAATGTAGAACACAGAATTTAGAATATGCAATACAGAATACTAAATATAGGATTTAGAATATAGAATATAGAACACTGAATATAGAAAATAGAATAGAGAATGAGGAACCCAGAATTTAGTACATGGAATCAGAACCCAGAATTATAATATAGAATACAGAACACAGAATATGGAATTTAGAATATAGAATGTAGAACACAGAATATAGAATATAGAATACAGAGTATAGAATCCAGAATTTAGAACATGGAATGCAAAACACAGAATTAAGAACATTGAATGCAGAACAGAGTATTTAGAATATACATTACAGAACCCTGAATATAGAATTTAGAATATACAATGTAGAACATAGAATTTTTAATATGGAATAAAGAACACTGAATATAGAATTTAGAATATAGAATGTAGAACACAGAATATAGAAAAGAGAATAGAGAATTTAGAACACAGAATTTAGTACATGGAATCAGAACACAGAATTTAGAATATAGAATTCAGAACACTGAATATGGAATTTAGAATATAGAACGTAGAACACAGAATATAGAATATAGAGTACACAGTATAGAACCCAGAATTAAGAACAAGGAATGCAGAACACAGAATTTAGAATCTAGAATACAGAACTGAATATAGAATTTATAATATAGCAAGTATAACACAGAATTTAGAATGTAGAATACGGAATGCAGAAATTAGTATACAGAATATAGAATGAAGAACTCAGAGTATAGTATTTGGAAAACAGAATATAGAACCGAGAATTTAGAACATGGAATGCATAACACAGAATTTGGAATATAGCATACAGAATAGTGCCTATAGAATTTAGAATATAGAATGTAGAACACAGAATATAGAATTTAGAATACGGAATACAGAATATATAATACAGAATATAGAATGTAGAAAACAGAAAATAGAATATGGAAAACAGAATACAGAACACAGATTTTAGAACATTGAATGCAGAACACAGAATTTCGAATATAAATACAAAATACTAAATATAGGATTTTGAATATAGAATGCAGAACACAGGATATATAATAGAGTATCAGAACCCAGAATTTAAAACATGGAATCCAGAACACAGAATTTAGAATATAAAATACAGGAAGTTGAATATAGTATTTAGAATATAGAATGTAGAACACAGAATATAGAACATAGAATATAGATTATAGAACCCAGAATTTAAAACATGGAATGCAGAACACAGAATTTAGAATATAGCTTACTGTATACTGAATATAGAATTTAGAATATAGAATATAGAACACAGAATATAGAATATAGAATACGAAATGCAGAATATAGAATACAGAATACAGAATGTAGAAAACATATTATAGAATATGGAAAAAAGAATACAGAAAAAAGAATTTAGAACATGAAATGCAGAACACAGTATTTAGATTATAGAATACAGAATAGTGCATATAGAATGTAGAATGTGGAATGTGGAACACAGATTTTAGAATATAGAATACAGAATACTGAATGTAGAATTTAGAATATAGAATGTAGAACACAGTATATAGAATGTAGAATACAGAATAAAGAATCCAGAATAAAGAACATGCTATGCAGAACACAGAATTTAGAATATAGATTACATAATACTGAATATAGAATTTAGAATATAGAATGTAGAACACAGAATTTATAATATAGAATAAAGAAAGATGAATATAGTATTTAGAATATAGAATGTAGAACACAGATATAGAATATAGAATATAGATTATAGAACCCAGAATTTAGAACATGGAATGCATAACACACAAATTAGAATATATAATACAGTACACTGATCATAGAACTTAGAACATAGAATGCAGAACAAAGACTTTAGAATATGGAATACAGAATACTGAATATTGAATTCAGAACAAGGAATGCAGAAAACAGAATTTAGAATATAGAATACAGAATACTGAATAAAGAATTTAGAATATAGAAATTAGAACACAGAATATAGAATAGAGAATAGAGAATTTAGAACATGGAATGCAGAACACAGAATTTAGAATATAGCATACGGAATACTGAATATAGAATTTAGAATATAGAATGTAGAACACAGAATATTGAATATAGAATACGGAATGCAGAATAGAGAATACAGTATATAGAATGCAGAAAACAGATTATAGAATATGGAAAAAAGAATACAGAAACAGAATTTAGAACATGGAATGCTGAACACAATATTTAGAATATAGAATACAGAATAGTGCATATAGAATATAGAATGTGGAATGTAAAACACGGAAAAGAGAATATAGAATACCTAATACAGAATATAGATTGTAGAATATAGAATGAAATACACAAAATTTAGAATATAGAATAGAGAATATAGAACCCAGAATTTCGAACATGGAATTCATAACACCGAAATTAGAATATAGAATACAGAATACTGAATATAGAATTTAGAATATAGAATGCAGAACACAGAATATGGAATGTAGAATACAGAATATAGAATCCAGAATAAAGAACATGCTATGCAGAAAACAGAAGTTAGAATATAGAATACGGAATACTGAATATAGAATTTAGAATATAGAAAGCAGAACACAGAATTTTGAATATAGAATACGGAATGCAGAATATAGAATGTAGAAAACAGAATATAGAATATGGAAAAAATAATACAGAAAACAGAATTTAGAACAAGGATTGCAGAACACAGTAATTAGAATAGTGCATATAGAATAGTGCATATAGAATTTAGAATATGGAATTTAGAACACAGTATAAAGAATATAGAATTCAGAATGCAGAATATAGAATGTTGAATATAAAATGAAGTAGACAAAATATAGAATAGAAAATATAGAAGCCAGAATTTAGAACATGGAATGCAGAACACAAAATATACACTATAGAAAACTGAATACTGAAGATAGAATTTAGAATATAGAATGTAGAACACAGTATAAAGAATATAGAATACGGAATGCAGAATATAGAATGTAGAGCATAGAATGAAGAACACAAAATATAGAATACAGAATAGAGAATATAGAAGACAGAATTTAGAACAAGGAATGCAGAAGACAGAATTTAGAATATAGAATACAGAATAATGAATATAGAATATATAATATAGAATGTAGAACACAGAAAATAGAACATAGAATACGGAATGCAGAATACAAAATTTAGAATATAGAATGAATAACACAAAATATAGACTATAGAATACAGAATATAGAACCCAGAATTTAGAACATTGAATGCAGAACATAGTATCTAGAATATACATTATAGAATACTGTATATAGAATTTAGAATATAGAATGAAGAACACAGAATATAGAATTTGAATACGGAATATAAAATAAAGAATACAGAATATAGAATTTAGAACTCAGAGAATACAATATGGAAAACAGAATACAGAACCCAGCACTTAGAACATGGAATGCAGAACACAGAATTTAGTACATTGAATGCAGAACACAGTATTTAGAATATACAATAAAGAATACTAAATATAGAATTTAGAATATACAATGTAGAACACAGAATTTAGAATATGCAATACAGAATACTAAATATAGGATTTAGAATATAGAATATAGAACACTGAATATAGAAAATAGAATAGAGAATGAGGAACCCAGAATTTAGTACATGGAATCAGAACCCAGAATTATAATATAGAATACAGAACACAGAATATGGAATTTAGAATATAGAATGTAGAACACAGAATATAGAATATAGAATACAGAATACTGAATATAGAATTTAGAATATAGAAAGTAGAACACAGAATATAGAATATAGAATAGAGAATTTAGAACATGGAATGCAGAACACAGAATTTATAATATAGAATACAGAATACTGAATATAGATTTTGGATTATAGAAGGTAGAACACAGAATATATAATGTAGAATACGGAATGCAGAATATAGAATACAGAATATAGAATTAAGAACACAAAATATAAAATATGGAAAACAGAATATTGAACGCAGAATTTATAACATGGAATGTAGAACCAGAATTTAGAATATAGTATAGAGATTACTGAATATAGAATTTAGAATATAGAATGTAGAACATAGAATTAAGAATATAGAATACAGAATACTGAATAAATAACTTTGAATATAGAATGTAGAACACAGAATATAGAATATAGGATACGGAATGCAAAATATAGATTGTAGAATATAGAATGAAGTACGCAAAATATAGAATATAGAATAGAGAATATAGAAGCATGAATTTAGAACATGGAATTCAGAACAGAGAATTTCGAATATAAATACAGAATACTGAATGTAGGAATTTGAATATAGAATGCAGAACACAGGATATATAATAGAGTATACAGAACCCAGAATTTAAAACATGGAATGCAGAACACAGAATTTAGAATATGGAATACAGAATACTGAGTATATAATTGAGAAAATTGAGTGAAGAACACAGAATTTAGAATATAGAATACAGAATACTGAATATAAAATTTGAATATAGAAAGTAGAACACAGAATATAGAATAGAGAATTTAGAAAATGGAATGCAGAACACAGAATATAGAATATAGAATACAGAATACTGAATATAGAATTTGGAATATAGAAGGTAGAACCCAGAATATAGAATATAGAATACGGAATGCAAAATATAGATTGTAGAATATACAATGAAGTACGCAAAATATAGAATATAGAATAGAGAATATAGAAGCCAGAATTTAGAACATGGAATGCAGAACACAGAATTTCGAATATAAATACAAAATACTAAATATAGGATTTTGAATATAGAATGCAGAACACAGGATATATAATAGAGTATCAGAACCCAGAATTTAAAACATGGAATCCAGAACACAGAATTTAGAATATAAAATACAGAAAGTTGAATATAGTATTTAGAATATAGAATGTAGAACACAGAATATAGAACATAGAATATAGATTATAGAACCCGGAATTTAAAACATGGAATGCAGAACACAGAATTTAGAATATAGCTTACTGTATACTGAATATAGAATTTAGAATATAGAATATAGAACACAGAATATTGAATATAGAATACGAAATGCAGAATATAGAATACAGAATACAGAATGTAGAAAACATATTATAGAATATGGAAAAAAGAATACAGAAAAAAGAATTAAGAACATGAAATGCAGAACACAGTATTTAGATTATAGAATACAGAATAGTGCATATAGAATTTAGAATGTGGAATGCGGAACACAGATTTTAGAATATAGAATACAGAATACTGAATATAGAATTTAGAATATAGAATGTAGAACACAGAATTTATAATATACAATACAGAAAGCTGAATATAGTATTTAGAATATAGAATGTAGAACACAGAATATAGAATATAGAATATAGATTATAGAACCCAAAATTTAGAACATGGAAAGCAGAACACAGAATTTAGAATAGAGCATACGGAATACTGAATATAGAATTTAGAATATAGAATGTAGAACACAGAATATTGAATAAATAATAAAGAATACTGAATATAGAGTTTAGAATATAGAATGTAGAACACAGAATATAGAATGTAGAATACATAATATAGAATCCAAAATAAAGAACTTTCTATGCAGAACACAGAATTTAGAATATAGATTACATAATACTGAATATAGAATTTAGAATATAGAATGTAGAACACAGAATATAGAATACAGTATACAGAATGCAAAATATAGAATGTAGAATCTAGAATGAAAAACAAACAATTTAGAATATAGAATAGAGAATATAGAACCCAGAACTTAAAACATGGAATGCAGAACACAGAATTTAGAATATAGAATAGAGAATACTGAATATAGAGTTTAGAATATAGAATGTAGAACACAGAATTTAGAATATATAATAAATAATACTGAATATAGAATTTAGAATATAGAATGCAGAACACAGAATACAGAATATAGAATACAGAATTAAGAATCCAGAATAAAGAACATGCTATGCAGAACACAGAATTTAGAATATAGATTACATAATACTGAATATAGAATTTAGAATATAGAATGCAGAACACAGAATTTATAATATAGAATACAGAAAGCTGAATATAGTATTTAGAATATAGAATGTAGAACACAAAATATACAATATAGAATATAGAATAAAGAAGCCAGAATTTAGAACATTGAATGCAGAACACAGAATTTAGAATATAGAATACAGAATACTGAATATAGAATTTAGAATATAGAATGTAGAACACAGATTATAGAATATAGAATACGGAATGCAGGATATAGAATACGGAATATAGAATATAGGACACAGAATATACAATATGGAAAACAAAATGCACAACCCAGAATTTAGAACATCAAATGCAGAACACAGAATATAGAATATAGAATACAGAATTCTGAATATAGAATTTAGAATATAGAAGGTAGAACACGGAATATAAAATATAAAATAAAGAATATTGAACCCAGAATTTTGAACATGGAATGCAGAACACAGAATTTAGAATATGGAATACAGAATACTGAATATAGAATTTAGAATATAGAATGTTGAACACAGTATAAAAAATATAGAATACTGAATGCAGAATATAGAATTTAGAATATACAATGTAGAACACAGAATATAAAATATAGAAAAGAGAATATAAATCCCAGAATTTACAACATAGAATGCAAAAAACAGAATTTAGAAGATAGTATAAAGAATACTTAATAAACAAATGATAAAATTTAATATAGAACATAGAATATAGAATATAGAATACATAATACTGAATATATAATTTAGAATATACAATGTAAAAGACAGAATAAAAAATATATCTTAAAGAATATTTAAGTCAGATTATGGAACATGGAACTCAGAACTCAGAATTTCGAATATAGAATACAGAAAACTGAATATACAATTTAGAATATAGAATGTATAATACAGAATTAAGATTATAGAATAAATAATACTGAATATAAAATTTAGAATATAGAATATAGAAAACCGAATAAAAAATATACCTTAGAGAATATTGAAGCCAGATTTTAGAACTTGGAAAGCAGAAATCCGAATTTAGAATATAGAATACAGAATACTGTATATAGAATGTAGAATACAGAATATAGAATAGAGAATACAGAATAGAGAACCCAGAATTTACAACATGGAATGCAGAACACAGAATTTAGATTATAGAATACAGAATAATTAATAAACAATTAAAAAATTGAATGTAGAACACAGAATATAGAATACAAAACACATAATACTGAATATACAATTTAGAATATAGAATGTAGAAAACAGAATAAAAAATATAGCTTAGAGCATATTGAAGCGAGATTTTGGGCAATGGAAATCAGAACTCAGTATTTAGAATATAGAATAAAGAATACTGAATATAGAATTTAGAATATAGAATGTAGAACACAGTATATAGAATGTAGAATACAGAATAAAGAATCCAGAATAAAGAACATGCTATGCAGAACACAGAATTTAGAATATAGATTACATAATACTGAATATAGAATTTAGAATATAGAATGTAGAACACAGAATTTATAATATAGAATAAAGAATGATGAATATAGTATTTAGAATATAGAATGTAGAACACAGATATAGAATATAGAATATAGATTATAGAACCCAGAATTTAGAACATGGAATGCATAACACACAAATTAGAATATATAATACAGTACACTGATCATAGAACTTAGAACATAGAATGCAGAACACAGACTTTAGAATATGGAATACAGAATACTGAATATTGAATTCAGAACAAGGAATGCAGAAAACAGAATTTAGAATATAGAATACAGAATACTGAATAAAGAATTTAGAATATAGAAATTAGAACACAGAATATAGAATAGAGAATAGAGAATTTAGAACATGGAATGCAGAACACAGAATTTAGAATATAGCATACGGAATACTGAATATAGAATTTAGAATATAGAATGTAGAACACAGAATATTTAATATAGAATACGGAAAGCAGAATAGAGAATACAGTATATAGAATGCAGAAAAGAGATTATAGAATATGGAAAAAAGAATACAGAAACAGAATTTAGAACATGGAATGCCGAACACAATATTTAGAATATAGAATAGAGAATAGTGCATATAGAATTTAGAATATAGAATGCAGAACACAGAATATGGAATGTAGAGTACAGAATATAGAATCCAGAATAAAGAACATGCTATGCAGAACACAGAAGTTAGAATATAGAATACGGAATCCTGAATATAGAATTTAGAATATAGAAAGCAGAACACAGAATTTTGAATATAGAATACGGAATGCAGAATATAGAATGTAGAAAACAGAATATAGAATATGGAAAAAATAATACAGAAAACAGAATTTAGAAAAAGGATTGCAGAACACAGTAATTAGAATAGTGCATATACAATAGTGCATATAGAATTTAGAATATGGAATTTAGAACACAGTATAAAGAATATAGAATTCAGAATGCAGAATATAGAATGTTGAATATAAAATGAAGAAGACAAAATATAGAATAGAAAATATAGAAGCCAGAATTTAGAACATGGAATGCAGAACACAAAATATACACTATAGAAAACTGAATACTGAAGATAGAATTTAGAATATAGAATGTAGAACACAGTATAAAGAATATAGATTACGGAATGCAGAATATAGAATGTAGAGCATAGAATGAAGAACACAAAATATAGAATACAGAATAGAGAATATAGAAGACAGAATTTAGAACAAGGAATGCAGAAGACAGAATTTAGAATATAGAATACAGAATAATGAATATAGAATATATAATATAGAATGTAGAACACAGAAAATAGAACATAGAATACGAAATGCAGAATATAAAATTTAGAATATAGAATGAATAACACAAAATATAGACTATAGAATACAGAATATAGAACCCAGAATTTAGAACATTGAATGCAGAACATAGTATCTAGAATATACATTATAGAATACTGTATATAGAATTTAGAATATAGAATGAAGAACACAGAATATAGAACTTGAATACGGAATATAAAATAAAGAATACAGAATACAGAATTTAGAACTCAGAGAATAGAATATGGAAAACAGAATACAGAACCCAGTACGTAGAACATGGAATGCAGAACACAGAATTTAGTACATTGAATGCAGAACACAGTATTTAGAATATACAATACAGAATACTAAATATAGAATTTAGAATATACAATGTAGAACACAGAATTTAGAATATGCAATACAGAATACTAAATATAGGATTTAGAATATAGAATATAGAACACTGAATATAGAAAATAGAATAGAGAATGAGGAACCCAGAATTTAGTACATGGAATCAGAACCCAGAATTATAATATAGAATACAGAACACAGAATATGGAATTTAGAATATAGAATGTAGAACACAGAATATAGAATATAGAATACAGAGTATAGAATCCAGAATTTAGAACATGGAATGCAAAACACAGAATTAAGAACATTGAATGCAGAACAGAGTATTTAGAATATACATTACAGAACCCTGAATATAGAATTTAGAATATACAATGTAGAACATAGAATTTTTAATATGGAATAAAGAACACTGAATATAGAATTTAGAATATAGAATGTAGAACACAGAATATAGAAAAGAGAATAGAGAATTTAGAACACAGAATTTAGTACATGGAATCAGAACACAGAATTTAGAATATAGAATTCAGAACACTGAATATGGAATTTAGAATATAGAACGTAGAACACAGAATATAGAATATAGAGTACACAGTATAGAACCCAGAATTAAGAACAAGGAATGCAGAACACAGAATTTAGAATCTAGAATACAGAACTGAATATAGAATTTATAATATAGCAAGTATAACACAGAATTTAGAATGTAGAATACGGAATGCAGAAATTAGTATACAGAATATAGAATGAAGAACTCAGAGTATAGTATTTGGAAAACAGAATATAGAACCGAGAATTTAGAACATGGAATGCATAACACAGAATTTGGAATATAGCATACAGAATAGTGCCTATAGAATTTAGAATATGGAATGTAGAACACAGAATATAGAATTTAGAATACGGAATACAGAATATATAATACAGAATATAGAATGTAGAAAACAGAAAATGTAATATGGAAAACAGAATACAGAACCCAGATTTTAGAACATTGAATGCAGAATACAGAATTTCGCATACAGAACACAGAATACTGAATATAGTATTTAGAATATAGAATATAGAACACAGAATTTATAATATAGTATACAGAAAGCTGAATATAGTATTTAGAATATAGAATGTAGAACACAGAATATAGAATATAGAATATAGGTTATAGAACTCAAAATTTAGAACATGGAATGCAGAACACAGAATTTAGAATACAGCATAGGAATACTGAATATAGAATTTAGAATATAGAATGTAGAACAGAGAATATTGAATATGTAATAAAGAATACTGAATATAGAGTTTAGAATAAAGAATGTAGAACACAGAAGATAGAATGTAGAATACATAATATAGAATCCAAAATAAAGAACATTCTATGCAGAACACAGAATTTAGAATATAGATTACATAATACTGAATATAGAATTTAGAATATAGAATGTAGAACACAGAATTTATAATATAGAATACAGAAAGCTGAATATAGTATTTAGAATATAGAATGTAGAACACAGAATATAGAATATAGAATTTAGATTATAGAACCCAGAATTTAGAACATGGAATGCAGAACACAGAATTTGGAATATAGCATACAGAATAGTGCCTATAGAATTTAGAATATGGAATGTAGAACACAGAATATAGAATATAGAATACGGAATACTGAATATATAATACAGAATATAGAATGTAGAAAACAGAAATTAGAATATGGAAAACAGAATACAGAACCCAGAATTTAGAACATGGGATGCAGAACACAGAATTTCGTATATAGAACACATAATACAGAATATAGAATTTAAAATATACAATGCGGAACACAGATTTAAAATATAGAATACAGAATACTGAATATAGAATTTGGAACATGGAATGCAGAACACATTATTTAGAATATAGAATACAGAATACTGAATATAGAATTTAGAATATAGAATGTAGAACACAGAATTAATAATATAGTATACAGAAAGCTTAATATAGTATTAAGAATATAGAATGTAGAACACAGAATATAGAATATAGAATATAGATTATAGAACCCAAAATTTAGAACATGGAAAGCAGAACACAGAATATAGAAAACAGCATACGGAATACTGAATATAGAATTTAGAATATAGAATGTAGAACACAGAATATTGAATATATAATAAAGAATACTGAATATAGAGTTTAGAATATAGAATGTAGAACACAGAATATAGAATGTAGAATACATAATATAGAATCCAAAATAAAGAAGTTTCTATGCAGAACACAGAATTTAGAATATACATTACATAATACTGAATATAGAATTTAGAATATACAATGTAGAAAAAAAAATTATAATATAGAATACAGAAAACTGAATATAGTATTTAGAACATAGAATGTAGAACACAGAATATAGAATATAGAATTTAGATTATAGAACCCAGAATTTAGAACATGGAATGCAGAACACAGAATTTGGAATATAGCATACAGAATAGTGCCTATAGAATTTAGAATATGGAATGTAGAACACAGAATATAGAATATAGAATACGGAACACAGAATATATAATACAGAATATAGAATGAGAAAACAGTATATAGAATATGGAAAACAGAATACAGAACCCAGAATTTAGAACATGGAATGCAGAACACAGAATTTGATATATATAACACAGAATCCTGAATATAGAATTTAGAATATACAATGCGGAACACAGATTTTAGAATATAGAATACAGAATACTGAATATAGAATTTAGAATATAGTATGAGGAACACAGAATATAGAATAAAGAATATTGAACCCATACTTTAGAACATGGAATGCAGAACACAGAATTTACAATATAGAATAGAGAATACTGAAGAAAGAATTTAGAATATAGAATGTAGAACATAGTATAAAGAATATAGAATACGGAATGCAGAATATAGAATGTAGAATATAAAATGAAGAACACAAAATATAAAATATAGAATAGAGTATATAGAACCCAGAATTTAGAACATAGAATTGCAGAACACTGAATTTAGAATATAGTATACAGAATACTTAATAAACAATTAAATAATTGAATGTAGAACACAGAATATAGAATATAATATACATAATACTGAATATATAATTTAGAATATAGAATGTAGAAAACAGAATAAAAAATATAGCTTAGAGAATATTGAAGCCAGACATTGTAACATGGAAAGCAGAACTCACAATTTCGAATATAGAATACAGAATACTGAATACACAATTTAGAATATAGAATGTAGAACACAGAATATAGAATATAGAATAATGAATACTGAATATAGAATTTAGAATATAGAATGTAAAACACAGAATATAGAATGTAGAATACAGATTATAGAATCCAGAATTAAGAACATGTTATGCAGAACACAGAATTAAGATTATAGATTATATAATACTGAATATAGGATTTAGAATATAGAATGCAGAACACAGAATTTATAATATTGTATACAGAAATGTGAATTTAGTATTTAGAATATAGAATATAGAACACAGAATATAGAATATTGATTAAAGATTATAGAACCCAGAATTTAGAACATGGAATGCAGAACACAGAATAGAATATAGCATACGGAATACTGAATATAGAATTTACAATATAGAATGTAGAACACCAAATATAGAATATAGTATACGGAATTCAAAATATAGTATGTAGAAACCAGAATGAAAAACACACAATTTAGAATATAGAATAGAGAATGTAGAACCCAGAATTTAGAACATGGAATGCAGAACACAGAATTTAGAATATAGAATAGAGAATACTGAATATAGAGTTTAGTATATAGAATGTAGAACACAGAATTTAGAATATATAATAAAGAATACTGAATATAGAATTTAGAATATAGAATGCAGAACACAGTATATAGAATGTAGAATACAGAATAAAGAATCCAGAATAAAGAACATGCTATGCAGAACAAGAAATTAGAATATATATTACATACTACTGAATATAGAATTTAGAATATATAATGTAGAACACAGAATATTGAATATAGAATACGGAATGCAGAATATAGAATACAGAATATTGAATGTAGAAAACAGATTATAGATTATGAAAAAAAGAATACACAAAAGAGAATTTAGAACATGGAATGCAGAACACAGAATTTAGAATATAGAATAGAGAATACTGAACATAGAATTAAGAATATAGAATGCAGAACACAGAATTAAGAGTATAGAATACAGAATACTGAATATAGAATTGAGAACATGGAATTAAGAACACAGAATAAACAATATAGTATAGAGAATACTAAATGTAGAATATAGAATATAGAAAGTAGGACACAGAATATAGAATATAGAGTAGAAAAATATAACATGGAATGCAGAACACAGAATTTAGAATATAGAATACAGAATACTGAATATAGAGTTAAAATATAGAATGTAGAACACAGAATATAGAATATACAATTGAGAATATAGTACCCAGAATTTAGAACATGGAATGCAGAACACAGAATTTAGATTATAGAATACAGAATACTTAATAAACAATTAAAAAATTGAATGTAGAGCACAGAATATAGAATATAAAACACATAAAACTGAATATATAATTTAGAAAATAGAATGTAGAAAACAGAATAAAAAATATATCTTAGAGAATATTGAAGCCAGATTTTGGAACATGGAAATCAGAAATCAGTATTTAGAATATAGAATACATAATACTGCATATACAATTTAGAATATAGAATGTAGAACACAGAATATAGAATGTAGAATACAGAAAGCTGAATATAGTATTCAGAATATAGAATTTAGGACACAGATATAGAATATAGAATATAGATAATAGAACCCAGAATTTAGAACATGGAATGCATAACACAGAAATTAGAATATATCATGCAGTATAATGATCACAGAACTTAGAACATAGAATGCAGAACACAGAATTTAGAATATGGAATACAGAATACTGAATATACGATTGAGAACATGGAGTGAAAAACACAGAATTTAGAATATAGAATACAGAATACTGAATATTGTATTTAGAATATAGAAAGTAGATCACAGAATATAGAATATAGAATAGAGAATTTTGAATATGGAATGCAGAACACAAAATTTAGAATATAGAATACAGAATACTGAATATAGAATTTGGAATATGGAAGGTAGAACACAGAATATATAATGTACAATACGGAATGCAGAATATAGAATACAGAATATAGAATTTAGAACACATAATATAAAATATGGAAAACAGAATATAGAATCCAGAATTTAGAACATGGAATGCAGAACACAGGATTTAGAATATAGTATAGAGATTACTGAATATAGAATTTAGAATATAGAATTTAGAACACAGAATTTAGAATATAGAATACAGAATAGTGAATAAATAACTTAGAATATAGAATTTAGAACACAGAATATAGAATATAGAATATAGAATACGGAATGCAAAATATAGATTGTAGAATATAGAATGAAGTACACAAAATATAGGATATAGAATAGAGAATATAGAAGCCAGAATTTAGAACATGGGATGCGGAAAACAGAATTTCGAATATAAAAACGGAATACTGAATGTAGGATTTTGAATATAGAATGCAGAACACAGGATATATAATAGAGTATACAGAACCCAGAATTTAAAAGGTGGAATCCAGATCACAGAATTTAGAATACAGAATACTTAATATAGAATTTTGAATATAGAATGTAGAACACAGAATATAGAATATAGAATACGGAATGCAGAATATAGAATGTAGAATATAGATTGAAGAATACGAAATATAGAATATAGAATACAGAATACGCAACACAGAATTTAGAACATGGAATGCAGAACATAGAATGTAGAATATAGAATACAGAATACTGAATATACAATTTAGAATATAGTATAGAGATTACTGAATATAGAATTTAGAATATAGAATGTAGAACACAGAATTTAGAATATAGAATACAGAACACTGAATAAATAAATTAGAATATAAAATGTATAACACAGAATATAGAATACAGAAGGCAAAATATAGATTGTAGAATATACAATGAAGTACGCAAAATATAGAATATAGAATAGAGAATATGGAAGCAAGAATTTAGAACATGGAATACAAACACAGAATTTCGAATATAAATACAGAATATTGAATGTAGGATTTTGAATATAGAATGCAGAACACAGGATATATAATAGATTATACAGAATCCAGAATTTAAAACATGGAATCCGGAACACAGAATTTATAATATAGAATACAGAAAGCTGAATATAGTATTTAGAATATAGAATGTAGAACACAGAATATAGAATATAGAATTTAGATTATAGAACACAGAATTCAGAACATGGAATGCAGAACACTGAATTTGGAATATACAATACAGAATAGTGCCTACAGAATTTAGAATATGGAATGTAGAACACAGAATATAGAATATAGAATACGGAATACAGAATATATAATACAGAATATAGAATGTAGAAAACAGAATATAGAATATGGAAAACAGAATACAGAACCCAGAATTTAGAACATGGAATGCAGAACACAGAATTTCGTATATAGAACACAGATTACTTAATATAGAATTTAAAATATACAATGTGGAACCCAGAATTTAGAATATAGAATACAGAATACTGAATATAGAATTTAGAACATGGAATGCAGAACACATTATTTAGAATATAGTATACAGACTACTGAATATAGAATTTAGAATATAGAATGTAGAACACAGAATTTATAACATACTATACAGAAAGCTGAATATAGTATTTAGAATATAGAATGTAGAACACAGAATTTAGAATATAGATTATAGATTATAGAACCCAAAATTTAGAACATGGAAAGCAGAACACAGAATTTAGAATACAGCATACGGAATACTGAATATAGAATTTAGAATATAGAATGTAGAACACAGAATATTGAATAAATAATAAAGAATACTGAATATAGAGTTTAGAATATAGAATGTAGAACACAGAATATAGAATGCAGAATACATAATATAGAATCCAAAATAAAGAACATTCTATGCAGAACACAGAGTTTATAATACAGAATACAGAAAGCTGAATATAGTATTTAGAATATAGAATGTAGAACACAAAATATACAATATAGAATATAGAATAAAGAAGCCAGAATTTAGAACATTGAATGCAGAACACAGAATTTAGAATATAGAATACAGAATACTGAATATAGAATTTAGAATATAGAATGTAGAACACAGAGTATAGAATATAGAATACGGAATGCAGGATATAGAATACGGAATATAGAATATAGGACACAGAATATAGAATATGGAAAACAAAATACACAACCCAGAATTTAGAACATCAAATGCAGAACACAGAATATAGAATATAGAATACAGAATTCTGAATATAGAATTTAGAATATAGAAGGTAGAACACGGAATTTAGAATATAGAATAAAGAATATTGAACCCAGAATTTTGAACATGGAATGCAGAACTCAGAATTTATAATATGGAATACAGAATACTGAATATAAAATTTAGAATATAGAATGTTGAACACAGTATAAAGAATATAGAATACTGAATGCAGAATATAGTATTTACAATATACAATGTAGAACACAGAATATAAAATATAGAAAAGAGAATATAAAACCCAGAATTTACAACATAGTATGCAAAAAACAGATTTTAGAATATAGTATACAGAATACTTAATAAACAAATGAAAAAATTTAATATAGAACATAGAATATAGAATATAGAATACATAATACTGAATATATAATTTAGAATATACAAAGTAAAAAACAGAATAAAAAATATATCTTTAAGAATATTTAAGCCAGATTTTGGAACATGGAATTCAGAACTCAGAATTTCGAATACAGAATACAGAAAACTGAAAATACAATTTAGAATATAGAATGTATAATACAGAATTTAGAATATAGAATAAATAATACTGAATAAAAAATTTAGAATATAGAATGTAGAAAACCGAATAAAAAATATACATTAGAGAATATTGAAGCCAGATTTTAGAACTTGGAAAGCAGAACTCCGAATTTAGAATATAGAATACAGAATACTGTATATAGAATATATAATACAGAATATAGAATAGAGAATAGAGAATAGAGAACCCAGAATTTACAACATGGAATGCAGAACACAGAATTTACATTATAGAATACAGAATAATTAATAAACAATTAAAAAATTGAATGTAGAACACAGAATATAGAATACAAAACACATAATACTGAATATACAATTTAGAATATAGAATGTAGAAAACAGAATAAAAAATATAGCTTAGAGAATATTGAAGCGAGATTTTGGGCAATGGAAATCAGAACTCAGTATTTAGAATATAGAATAAAGAATACTGAATATAGAATTTAGAATATAGAATGTAGAACACAGAATTTATAATATAGAATAAAGAAAGATGAATATAGTATTAAGAATATAGAATGTAGAACACAGATATAGAATATAGAATATAGATTATAGAACCCAGAATTTGAACATGGAATGCATAACACACAAATTAGAATATATAATACAGTACACTGATCATAGAACTTAGAACATAGAATGCAGAACACAGACTTTAGAATATGGAATACAGAATACTGAATATTGAATTCAGAACAAGGAATGCAGAAAACAGAATTTAGAATATAGAATACAGAATACTGAATAAAGAATTTAGAATATAGAAATTAGAACACAGAATATAGAATAGAGAATAGAGAATTTAGAACATGGAATGCAGAACACAGAATTTAGAATATAGCATACGGAATACTGAATATAGAATTTAGAATATAGAATGTAGAACACAGAATATTGAATATAGAATACGGAATGCAGAATAGAGAATACAGTATATAGAATGCAGAAAACAGATTATAGAATATGGAAAAAAGAATACAGAAACAGAATTTAGAACATGGAATGCCGAACACAATATTTAGAATATAGAATACAGAATAGTGCATATAGAATTTAGAATGTGGAATGTAAAACACGGAAAAGAAAATATAGAAAACCTAATACAGGATATAGATTGTAGAATATAGAATGAAATATACAAAATTTAGAATATAGAATAGAGAATATAGAACCCAGAATTTAGAACATGGAATTCATAACACCGAAATTAGAATATAGAATACAGAATACTGAATATAGAATTTAGAATATAGAATGCAGAACACAGAATATAGAATGTAGAATACAGAATATAGAATACAGAATAAAGAACATGCTATGCAGAACACAGAAGTTAGAATATAGAATACGGAATACTGAATATAGAATTTAGAATATAGAAAGCAGAACACAGAATTTTGAATATAGAATACGGAATGCAGAATATAGAATGTAGAAAACAGAATATAGAATATGGAAAAAATAATACAGAAAACAGAATTTAGAACAAGGATTGCAGAACACAGTAATTAGAATAGTGCATATAGAATAGTGCATATAGAATTTAGAATATGGAATGTAGAACACAGTATAAAGAATATAGAATTCAGAATGCAGAATATAGAATGTTGAATATAAAATGAAGAAGACAAAATATAGAATAGAAAATATAGAAGCCAGAATTTAGAACATGGAATGCAGAACACAAAATATACACTATAGAAAACTGAATACTGAAGATAGAATTTAGAAGATAGAATGTAGAACACAGTATAAAGAATATAGAATACGGAATGCAGAATATAGAATGTAGAGCATAGAATGAAGAACACAAAATATAGAATACAGAATAGAGAATATAGAAGACAGAATTTAGAACAAGGAATGCAGAAGACAGAATTTAGAATATAGAATACAGAATAATGAATATAGAATATATAATATAGAATGCAGAACACAGAAAATAGAACATAGAATAAGGAATGCAGAATATAAAATTTAGAATATAGAATGAATAACACAAAATATAGACTATAGAATACAGAATATAGACTCCAGAATTTAGAACATTGAATGCAGAACATAGTATCTAGAATATACATTATAGAATACTGTATATAGAATTTAGAATATAGAATGAAGAACACAGAATATAGAATTTGAATAAGGAATTTAAAATAAAGAATACAGAATATAGAATTTAGAACTCAGAGAATAGAATATGGAAAACAGAATACAGAACCCAGCACTTAGAACATGGAATGCAGAACACAGAATTTAGTACATTGAATGCAGAACACAGTATTTAGAATATACAATACAGAATACTAAATATAGAATTTAGAATATGCAATGTAGAACACAGAATTTAGAATATGCAATACAGAATACTAAATATAGGATTTAGAATATAGAATATAGAACACTGAATATAGAAAATAGAATAGAGAATGAGGAACCCAGAATTTAGTACATGGAATCAGAACCCAGAATTATAATATAGAATACAGAACACAGAATATGGAATTTAGAATATACAATGTAGAACATAGAATTTAGAATATGGAATAAAGAATAATGAATATAGAATTTAGAAAATAGAATGTAGAACACAGAATATAGAAAATAGAGTAGAGAATGTAGAACACAGAATTTAGTACATGAAATCAGAACACAGAATTTAGAATATAGAATACAGAACATTGATAATGGAATTTAGAATATAGAACGTAGAACACAGAATATAGAATATAGAATACACAGTATAGAACTCAGAATTTAGAACAAGGAATGCAGAACACAGAATTTAGAATCTAGAATACAGAACTGAATATAGAATTTATAATATAGCAAGTATAAAACAGAATTAAGAATGTAGAATACGGAATGCAGAAAATAGTATACAGATTATAAAATGTAGAACTCAGAATATAGTATATGGAAAACAGAATATAGAACCCAGAATTTAGAACATGGAATGCAGAACACAGAATTTGGAATATACAATACAGAATAGTGAATATAGAATTTAGAATATGGAATGTAGAACACAGAATATAGAATATAGAATACGGAATACAGAATATATAATACAGAATATAGAATGTAGAAAACAGAATATAGAATATGGAAAACAGAATACAGAACCCAGAATTTAGAACATGGAATGCAGAACACAGAATTTCGTATATAGAACACAGAATACTGAATATAGAATTTAAAATATACAATGCGGAACACAGATTTTAGAATATAGAATACAGAATACTGAATATAGAATTTAGAACATGGAATGCAGAACACATTATTTAGAATATAGAATACAGAATACTGAATATAGAATTTAGAATATAGAATGTTGAACACAGTATAAAGAATATAGAATACTGAATGCAGAATATAGAATTTAGAATATACAATGTAGAACACAGAATATAAAATATAGAAAAGAGAAAATAAAATCCAGAATTTACAACATAGTGTGCAAAACACAGAATTTAGAATATAGTATACAGAATACTTAATAAACAAATGAAAAAATTTAATATAGAACATAGAATATAGAATATAGAATACATAATACTGAATATATAATTTAGAATATACAATGTAAAAAACAGAATAAAAAATATATCTTAAAGAATATTTAAGCCAGATTTTGGAACATGGAATTCAGAACTCAGAATTTCGAATATAGAATACAGAAAACTGAATATACAATTTAGAAATAGAATGTATAACACAGAATTTAGAATATAGAATAAATAATACTGAATATAAAATTTAGAATATAGAATGCAGAACACAGAATTTAGAATGTAGAAAATAGAATTTAGAATCTAGATATAAGAACATGGAATTCTGAACCCAGAATTTTGAATATAGAATACATAATACTGAATATAGAATTTAGAATATAGATTGTAGAACCCAGAATTAATAATATAGAATATACAATGCTGAATATAGGATTTAGAATATAGAATGTAGAACACAGAATATAGAATATATAATATAGATTATAGAACACATAATTTAGAACATGGAATTCAGAACACAGAGTTAAGAATATTGCTTACAGAATACTTAATATAGAATTTAGAATATATAATGTAGAGCACAGAATATTGAATATAGAATACGGAATGCAGAATATAGCATACAGAATATAGAATGTAGAAAACAGAATATAGATTATGAAAAAAAGAATACACAAAAGAGAATTTAGAACATGGAATGCAGAACACAGAATTTAGAATATAGAATAGAGAATACTGAACATAAAATTAAGAGTAAAGAATGCAGAACACAGAATTAAGAATATAGAATACAGAATACTGAATATACAATTGAGAACATGAAATGAAGAACACAGAATATACAATATAGAATTGAGAATACTAAATGTAGAATTTAGAATATAGAAAGTAGAACACAGAATATAGAATGTAGAATACAGATTATAGAATCCAGATTTAAGAACATGTTATGCAGAACAAAGAATTAAGAATATAGATTATATAATACTGAATATATGACTTAGAATATAGAATGCAGAACACAGAATTTATAATATTGTATACAGAAATCTGAATTTACTATTTAGAATATACATTAGAGAACACAGAATATAGAATATAGATTATAGATTATAGAACCCAGAAATTAGAACATGGAATGCAGAAAACAGAGTATAGAATATAGAATACAGAATACTGAATATAGAATTTAGAATATAGAAAGTAGAACACAGAATATAGAATATAGAATAGAGAATTTAGAACATGGAATGCAGAACACAGAATTTAGAATATAGAATACAGAATACTGAATATAGAATTTGGATTATAGAAGGTAGAACACAGAATATATAATGTAGAATACGGAATGCAGAATATAGAATACAGAATATAGAATTAAGAACACAAAATATAAATTATGGAAAACAGAATATTGAACGCAGAATTTATAACATGGAATGTAGAACCAGAATTTAGAATATAGTATAGAGATTACTGAATATAGAATTTAGAATATAGAATGTAGAACACAGAATTTAGAATATAGAATACAGAATACTGAATAAATAACTTTGAATATAGAATGTAGAACACAGAATATAGAATATAGGATACGGAATGCAAAATATAGTTTGTAGAATATAGAATGAAGTACGCAAAATTTAGAATATAGAATAGAGAATATAGAAGCATGAATTTAGAACATGGAATTCAGAACAGAGAATTTCGAATATAAATACAGAATACTGAATGTAGGATTTTGAATATAGAATGCAGAACACAGGATATATAATAGAGTATAGAGAACCCAGAATTTAAAACATGGAATGCAGAACACAGAATTTAGAATATGGAATACAGAATTCTGAATATATAATTGAGAACATTGAGTGAAGAACACAGAATTTAGAATATAGAATACAGAATACTGAATATAAAATTTAGAATATAGATAGTAGAACACAGAATATAGAATAGAGAATTTAGAAAATGGAATGCAGAACACCGAATATAAAATATAGAATGCAGAATACTGAATATAGAATTTGGAATATAGAAGGTAGAACACAGAATATATAATGTAGAATACGGAATGCAGAATTTAGAATACAGAATATAGAATTGAGAACACAGAATATAAAATATGGAAAACAGAGTACAGAACCCAGAATTAAAAACATGGAATGCAGGACACATAATTTAGAATATAGTATCGGGATTACTGAATATAGAATTTAGAATATAGAATGCAGAACACAGAATTTAGAATATGGAATACAGTATACTGAATATTGAATTGAGAACATGGAGTGCAGAACACAGGATATAGAATATCGAATACAGAATACTGAATATAGAATTTAGAATATAGAATGTAGAACACAGAATATAGAATATACAAGAGAGAATTTAGAACATGGAATTCAGAACACAGAATTTAGAATATAGAATACAGAATACTGAATATAGATTTTGGATTATAGAAGGTAGAACACAGAATATATAATGTAGAATACGGAATGTAGAATAAAGAATACAGAATATAGAATTAAGAACACAAATTATAAAATATGGAAAACAGAACATTGAACGCAGAATGTATAACATGGAATGTAGAACCAGAATTTAGAATATAGTATAGAGATTACTGAATATAGAATTTAGAATATAGAATGTAGAACACAGAATTTAGAATATAGAATACAGAATACTGAATAAATAACTTTGAATATAGAATGTAGAACACCGAATATAGAATATAGGATACGGAATGCAAAATATAGTTTGTAGAATATAGAATGAAGTACGCAAAATATAGAATATAGAATAGAGAATATAGAAGCACGAATTTAGAACATGGAATTCAGAACAGAGAATTTCGAATATAAATACAGAATACTGAATGTAGGATTTTGAATATAGAATGCAGAACACAGGATATATAATAGAGTATAGAGAACCCAGAATTTAATACATGGAATGCAGAACACAGAATTTAGAATATGGAATACAGAATACTGAATATATAATTGAGAACATTGAGTGAAGAACACAGAATTTAGAATATAGAATACAAAATACTGAATATAAAATTTAGAATATAGATAGTAGAACACAGAATATAGAATAGAGAATTTAGAAAATGGTATGCAGAACACAGATTATAGAATATAGAATGCAGAATACTGAATATAGAATTTGGAATATAGAAGGTAGAACACAGAATATATAATGTAGAATACGGAATGCAGAATATAGAATACAGAATATAGAATTTAGTACACAGAATATAAAATATGGAAAACAGAGTATAGAACCAAGAATTTAAAACATGGAATGCAGAACACATAATTTAGAATATAAAATAAAGAAAGTTAAATATAGTATTTAGAATATAGAATGTAGAACACAGAATATAGAACATAGAATATAGATTATAGAACCCAGAATTTAAAACATGGAATGCAGAACACAGAATTTAGAATATAGCATACTGTATACTGAATATAGAATTTAGAATATAGAATGTAGAACACAGAATATAGGATATAGAATACGAAATGCAGAATATAAAATACAGAATATAAAATGTAGAAAACATATTATACAATATGGAAAAAAGAATACAGAAAACAGAATTTAGAACATGGAATGCAGAACACAGTATTTAGATTATGGAATACAAAATTGTGCATATAGAATTTAGAATGTGGAATGCGGAACACATTATTCAGAATATAGAATACAGAATACTGAATATAGAATTTAGAATATAGTGTGAGGAGCACTGTATATAGAATATAGAATAAAGAATATTGAACCCATAATTTAGTACATGGAATGCAGAACACAGAATTTACAATATAGTGTACAGAATACTGAAGATAGAATTTAGAATATAAAATGTAGAACATTGTATAAAGAATTCAGAATACGGAATGCAGAATATAGAATGTAGAATATAAAATGAAGAACACAAAATATAAAATATAGAATAGTTTATATAGAACCCAGAATTTAGAACATTGAATTGCAGAACACTGAATTTAGAATATATTATACAGAATACTTAATAAAGAAATAAAAAATTGAATGTGGAACACAGAATATAGAATATAAAATACATAATACTGAATATATAATTTAGAATACAGAATGTAGAAAACAGAATAAATAATATAGCTTAAAGAATATTGAAGACAGATTTTGGAACATGAAAAGCAGAACTCACAATTTTGAATATAGAATACAGAATACTGAATATACAATATAGAATATACAATGTAGAACACAGAATATAGAATATAGAATACAGAATACTGAATATAGAATTTAGAATATAGAATGTAGAACACGGAATTTAGAATATAGAATAAAGAATATTGAACCCAGAATTTTGAACATGGAATGCAGAACACAGATTTTAGAATATGGAATACAGAATACTGAATATAGAATTTAGAATATAGAATGTTGAACACAGTATAAAGAATATAGAATACTGAATGCAGAATATAGAATTTAGAATATACAATGTAGAACACAGAATATAAAATATAGAAAAGAGAATATAAAACTCAGAATTTACAACATGGTAGGCAAAACACAGAATTTAGAATATAGTATACAGAATACTTAATAAACAAATGAAAAAATTGAATGTAGAACATAGAATATAGGATATAGAATACATAATACTGAATATATAATTTAGAATATACAATGTAAAAAACAGAATAAAAAATATATCTTAAAGAATATTTAAGCCAGATTTTGTAACATGGAATGCAGAACTCAGAATTTCGAATATAGAACAGAAAACTGAATATACAATATAGAATATAGAATATAGAACTCAGAATATAGAATATAGAATATAGATTATAGAACACAGAATTTAAAACATGGAATGCAGAACCCAGAATTAAGAATATAGCATACCGAATACTTAATATAGAATTTAGAATATATAATGTAGAACACAGAATATTGAATATAGAATACAGAATGCAGAATATAGAATACAGAATATTGAATTTAGAAAACAGAATATAGATTATGAAAAAAAGAATACACAAAAGAGAATTTAGAATATGGAATGCAGAACACAGAATTTAGAATATAGAATACAGAATACTGAACATAGGATTAAGAATATAGAATGCAGAACACAGAATTAAGAATATAGAATACAGAATACTGAATAAAGAATTGAGAACATGGAATGAAGAACACAGAATATACAATATAGAATAGAGAATACTAAATGTAGAATTTAGAATATAGAAAGTAGAACACAGAATATAGAAAATAGAGTAGAAAATTTAGAACATGGAATGAAGAACAGAGAATTTTGAATATAGAATACAGAATACTGAATTTAGAATTTGGAATATAGAATGTAGAACACCGAATATATAATGTAGAATACGGAATGCAGAATTTAGAATACAGAATATAGAATTTAGAACACAGAATATAAAATATGGAAAACAGAAGATAGGACCCAGAATTTAGAACAAGTTATACAGAACACAGAATTTAGAATATACTATAGAGATTACTGAATATAGAATTTAGAATGTAGAATGTAGATCACAGAACATAGAATATTGAATACGGAATGCAGAATATAGTATACAGAATATAGGATTTAGAACACAGAATATAGATTATGGAAACTTAACACAGAACCCAGAATTTAGAACATGGGATGCAGAACACAGAATTTAGATTATAGAATACAGAATACTGAATATATAATATATATTATAGAATGCAGAACACAGAATTTAGTATATACATTAGAGAATACTGAATATAGAATTTACAACATGGAATGCAGAACACAGAATTTAGATTATAGAATAAAAAATATAGATGCCAGATTACAGAACATGGAATGTAGAACACAGAATTTTGAATATGGAATACTGAATACTGAATATAGTATTTAGAATATAGAAAGTAGAACACAGAATATAGAAAATAGAATAGAGAATTTAGAACATGGAATGTAGAGCACAGAATTCAGATTATAGAATACATAATACTGAATATAGAATTTAGAATATAGAATTTAGAACACAAAATTTAGAAAATTGAATACAAAATACTGAATATAGAATTTAGGACATGGAATTCAGAACACAGAATTTAGAATATAGTATACCGAATACTGAATATAGAATTTAGAACATGGAATGCATAACACAGAATTTAGAATATAGAATACAGAATACTGAATATAGAGTTAAAATATAGAATGCAGAACCCAGAATATAGAATATAGAATTGAGAATATAGTACCCAGAATTTAGAACATGGAATGTAGAGCACAGAATTTAGATTATAGAATACATAATACTGAATATAGAATTTAGAATATAGAATTTAGAACACAAAATTTAGAAAATAGAATACAGAATACAGAATATAGAATTTAGGACATGGAATGCAGAACACAGAATTTAGAATATAGAATACAGAATACTGAATATAGAATTTAGAACATGGAATGCATAACACAGAATTTAGAATATAGAATACAGAATACTGAATATAGAGTTAAAATATAGAATGTAGAACCCAGAATATAGAATATAGAATTGAGAATATAGTACCCAGAATTTAGAACATGGAATGAAGAAAACAGAATTTAGTTTATAGAATACATAATACTGAATACAGGATTTTGAATAGAAAGTAGAACACAAAATTTAGAATATAGAATACAGAATGCTGAATATAGAATTTAGAATATAGAATGTAAAACACTGAATATAGAAAATAGAAAAGAGAATATAGAACACAGAATTTAGAACATGAAATGCAGAACACAGAATTTAGATTATAGAATACAGGATACTAAATAAACAATTTAAAAATTGAATGTAGAACACAGAATACAGAATATAAAACACATAATACTGAATATACAATTTGGAATATAGAATGTAGAAAACAGAATAATAAATATACCTGAGAGTATATTGAATCCACATTTTAGAATTTGGAAAGCAGAACTCCGAATTTAGAATATAGAATACAGAATACTGTATATAGAATTTAGAACACAGAATATAGAATAGAGAATAGACAATAGAGAAACCTGAATTTACAACATGGTATGGAGAACACAGAATTTAGATTATAGAATACAGAATACTTAATAAACAATTAAAAAATTGAATGTAGAACACAGAATACAGAATATAAAACACATAATACTGAATATACAATTAAGAATATAGAATGTAGAAAACAGAATAAAAAATATAGCTTAGAGAATATTGAAGCCAGATATTGGGCAATGGAAATCAGAACTCAGTATTTAGAATATAGAATAAAGAATATTCACTATAGAATTTAGAATATAGAATGTAGAACACAGAATATAGAAAGTAGAATACAGAATAAAGAATCCAGAATAAAGAACATGCTATGCAGAACACAGAATTTAGAATATAGATTACATAATACTGAATATAGAATTTAGAATATAGAATGTAGAACACAGAATTTATAATATAGAATAAAGAAAAATGAATATAGTATTTAGAATATAGAATGTAGAACACAGATACAGAATATAGAATATAGAATATAGAATTTAGAACCCAGAATTTAGAACATGGAATGCATAACACAGAAATTAGAATATATAATACAGTATACTGATCATAGAATATAGAACAAAGAATGCAGAACACAGACTTTAGAATATGGAATAGAGAATACTGAATATTGAATTGAGAACATGGAGTGCAGAACACAGAATATAGAATATAGAATACAGAATACTGAATATAGAATATAGAATATACAAAGTAGAACACAGAATATAGAATATAGAATACAGAATACTGAATATAGATTTTGGATTATACAAGGTAGAACACATAATATATAATGTAGAATACGGAATGCAGAATATAGAATACAGAATATAGAATTAAGAACACAAAATATAAAATATGGAAAACAGAATATTGAACGCAGAATTTATAACATGGAATGTAGAACCAGAATTTAGAATATAGTATAGAGATTACTGAATATAGAATTTAGAATATAGAATGTAGAACACAGAATTTAGAATATAGAATACAGAATACTGAATAAATAACTTTGAATATAGAATGTAGAACACAGAATATAAAATACAGAATACAGAATGCAAAATATAGATTGTAGAATATACAATGAAGTATGCAAAATATAGAATATAGAATAGAGAATATAGAAGCCAGAATTTAGAACATGGAATGCAGAACACAGAATTTCGAATATAAATACAAAATACTAAATATAGAATTTTGAATATAGAATGCAGAACACAGGATATATAATAGAGTATCAGAACCCAGAATTTAAAACATGGAATCCAGAACACAGAATTTGAATATAAAATACAGAAAGTTGAATATAGTATTTAGAATATAGAATGTAGAACACAGAATATAGAACATAGAATATAGATTATAGAACCCAGAATTTAAAACATGAAATGCAGAACACAGAATTTAGAATATAGAATACGAAATGCAGAATATAGTATACAGAATATAGAATGTAGAAAACATATTATAAAATATGGAAAAAAGAATACAGAAAAAAGAATTTAGAACATGAAAGGCAGAACACAGTATTTAGATTATAGAATACAGAATAGTGCATATAGAATTTAGAATGTGGAATGCGGAACACAGATTTTAGAATATAGAATACAGAATACTGAATATAGAATTTAGAACTTGGAATGCAGAACACATTATTCAGAATATAGAATACATAATACTGAATATAGAATTTAGAATATAGTGTGAGGAATACAGACTATATAATATAGAAGAAAGATTATTGAACCCATAATTTAGAACATTGAATGCAGAAAACCGAATTTGCAATATAGAATAAGAATACTGAAGATAGAATTTAGAATATAAAATGTAGAACATAGAATAAAGAATTCAGAATACGGAATGCAGAATATAGAATGTAGAATATAAAATGAAGAACACAAAATATAAAATATAGAATAGAGTATATAGAACCCAGAATTTAGAACATTGAATTGCATAACACTGAATTTAGAATATAGTATACAGAATACTTAATAAAGAAATAAATAATTGAATGTAGAACACAGAATATAGAATATAAAATACATAATACTGAATATATAATTTAGAATATAGAATGTAGAAAACAGAATAAAAAATATAGCTTAAAGAATTTTGAAGCCAGATTTTGGAACATGAAAATCAGAACTCACAATTTCGAATATAGAATACAGAATACTGAATATACAATTTAGAATATAGAATGTAGAACAAAGAATATAGAATATAGAATAAAGAATATTGAATATAGAATTTAGAATATAGAATGTAGAACACGGAATATAGAATATAGAATAAAGAATATTGAACCCAGAATTTTGAACATGGAATGCAGAACACAGAATTTAGAATATGGAATACAGAATACTGAATATAGAATTTAGAATATAGAATGTAGAACACAGAATATAGAATATAGAATACGAAATGCAGAATATAGAATACAGAATATAGAATGTAGAAAACATATTATAGAATATGGAAAAAAGAATACAGAAAAAAGAATTTAGAAAATGAAAGGCAGAACACAGTATTTAGATTATAGAATACAGAATAGTGCATATAGTATTTAGAATGTGGAGTGCGGAACACAGATTTTAGAATATAGAATACAGAATACTGAATATAGAATTTAGAACTTGGAATGCAGAACACATTATTCAGAATATAGAATACAGAATACTGAATATAGAATTAAGAATATAGTGTGAGGAATACAGACTATATAATATAGAAGAAAGATTATTGAACCCATTATTTAGAACATGGAATGCAGAACACAGAATTTACAATATAGAATAAGAATACTGAAGATAGAATTTAGAATATAAAATGTAGAACATAGAATAAAGAATTCAGAATACGGAATGCAGAATATAGAATGTAGAATATAAAATGAAGAACACAAAATATAAAATATAGAATAGAGTATATAGAACCCAGAATTTAGAACATTGAATTGCATAACACTGAATTTAAAATATAGTATACAGAATACTTAATAAAGAAATAAATAATTGAATGTAGAACACAGAATATAGAATATAAAATACATAATACTGAATATATAATTTAGAATATAGAATGTAGAAAACAGAATAAAAAATATAGCTGAAAGAATATTGAAGCCAGACTTTGGAACATGAAAATCAGAACTCACAATTTCGAATATAGAATACAGAATACTGAATATAAAATTTAGAATATAGAATGTAGAACAAAGAATATAGAATATAGAATAAAGAATATTGAACCCAGAATTTTGAACATGGAATGTAGAACACAGAATTTAGAATATGGAATACAGAATACTGAATATAGAATTTAGAATATAGAATGTTGAACACAGTATAAAGAATATAGAATACTGAATGCAGAATATAGAATTTAGAATATACAATATAGAACACAGAATATAAAATATAGAAAAGAGAATATAAAACCCAGAATTTACAACATGGTATGCAAAACACAGAATTTAGATTATAGTATACAGAATGCTTAATAAACAAATGAAAAAATTGAATGTAGAACATACAATATAGAATATAGTATACATAATACTGAAAATATAATTTAGAATATATAATGTAAAAAACAGAATAAAAAATATATCTTAAAGAATATTTAAGCCAGATTTTGGAACATGGAATTCAGAACTCAGAATTTAGAATATAGAATAGAAAACTGAATATACAATTTATAATATAGAATGTAGAAACCAGAATTAGTAATATAGAATATAGAATGCTGAATATAGGATTTAGAACATAGAATGTAGAACACGGAATCTAGAATATAGAATGTAGATAATAGAACACAGTATTTAGAACATGGAATGCACAACACAGAATTAAGAATATAGCATACAGAATACTTAATATAGAATTTAGAATATATAATGTAGAACACAGAATATTGAATATAGAATACGGAATGCAGAATATAGAATACAGAATATAGAATGTAGAAATCAGAATATACATTATGAAAAAAAGAATACACAAAAGAGAATTTAGAACATGGAATGCAGAACACAGAATATAGAATATAGAATAGAGAATACTGAACATAGAATTAAGAATATAGAATGCAGAACACAGAATTAAGAATAAAGAATACAGAATACTGAATATAGTATTGAGAACATGGAATGAAGAACACAGAATATACAATATAGAATAGAGAATACGAAATGTAGAATTTAGAATATAGAAAGTAGAACACAGAATATAGAATATAGAGTAGAAAATTTAGCACATGGAATGCAGAACACAGAATTTAGAATATAGAATACAGAATACTGAATATAGAATTTGGAATATAGAAAGTAGAACACAGAATATATAATGTAGAATACGGAATGCAGAATATAGAATACAGAATATAGAATTTAGAACACATTATATAAAATATGGAAAACAGAATATAGGACCCAGAAGTTAGAACAACTTATACAGAACACAGAATTTAGAATACACTATACAGAATACTGAATATAGAATTTAGAATATTGAATGTAGATCACAGAATATAGAATATAGATTACGGAATGCAGAATATAGTATACAGAATATAGGATTTAGAACACAGAATATAAATATTGGAAACTTAACACAGAACACAGAATATAGAACATGGGATGCAGAACACAGAATTTAGATTATAGAATACAGAATACTGAATATAGAATATAGAATATAGAATGCAGAACACAGAATTAGGAATATACATTAGAGAATACTGAATATAGAATTTACACAATGGAATGCAGAACACAGAATTTAGATTATACAATAAAGAATATAGATGCCGGATTATAGAACATGGAATGCAGAACACAGAATTTAGAATATGGAATACTGAATACTGAATATAGAATTTAGAATATAGAAAGTAGAACACAGAATATAGAATATAGAATAGAGAATTTAGAACATGGATTGTAGAGCACAGAATTTAGATTATAGAATACATAATACTGAATATAGAATTTAGAATATAGAATTTAGAACACAAAATTTAGAAAAGAGAATACAGAATACTGAATATAGAATTTAGGACATGGAATGCAGAACACAGAATTTAGAATATAGAATACAGAATACTGAATATAGAATTTAGAACATGGAATGCATAACACAGAATTTAGAATATAGAATACAGAATACTGAATATAGAGTTAAAATATAGAATGTAGAACCCAGAATATAGAATATAGAATTTAGAATATAGTACCCAGAATTTAGAACATGGAATGCAGAAAACAGAATATAGTTTATAGAATACATAATACTGAATACAGAATTTAGAATAGAATGTAGAACACAAAATTTAGAATATAGAATACAGAATGCTGAATATAGAATTTAGAATATAGAATGTAGAACACAGAATATAGAAAATAGAAAAGATAATATAGAACCCAGAATTTAGAACATGGAATGCAGAACACAGAATTTAGATTATAGAATACAGAATACTTAATAAACAATTAAAAAATTGAATGTAGAGCACAGAATGTAGAATATAAAACACATAAAACTGAATATATATTTTAGAAAATAGAATGTAGAAAACAGAATAAAAAATATAGCTTAGAGAATATTGAAGCCAGATTTTGGAACATGGAAATCAGAACTCAGTATTTAGAATATAGAATACATAATACTGAATATACAATTTAGAATACAGAATGTAGAACCCAGAATTTAGAATATATAATACAGAATACTGAATTTCGAATTATGAATATAGAATGTAGAACACAGAATATAGAATATAGAATACAGAAAGCTGAATATAGTATTTAGAATATAGAATGCAGGACACAGATATAGAATATAGAATATAGATAATAGAAAACAGAATTTAGAACATGGAATGCATAACACAGAAATTAGAATATATAATGCAGTATAATGATCATAGAACTTAGAACATAGAATGAAGAACACAGAATTTAGAATATGGAATACAGAATACTGAATATAGGATTGAGAACATGGAGTGAAAAACACAGAATTTAGATTATAGAATACAGAATACTTAAAAATGTATTTAGAATATAGAAAGTAGATTACAGAATATCGAATATAGAATAGAGAATTTTTAAAATGGAATGCAGAACACAAAATTTAGAATATAGAATACAGAATACTGAATATAGAATGTAGAACACAGAATATATAATGTAGAATACGGAATGCAGAATATAGAATACAGAATATAGAATTTAGAACACAGAATATAAAATATGGAAAAGAGAATATGGAATCACAGAATTTAGAACATGGAATGCAGAGCACAGAATTTAGAATATAGTATAGAGATTACTGAATATAGAATTTAGAATATAGAATTTAGAACACAGAATTTAGAATATAGAATACAGAATACTGAATAAAAAACTTAGAATATAGAATTTAGGACGCAGAATATAGAATATACAATACGGAATGCAAAATATACATTGTAGAATATAGAATGAAGTACGCAAAATATAGAATATAGAATAGAGAATATAGAAGCCAGAATTTAGAACATGGGATGCGGAACACAGAATTTCGAATATAAATACGGAATACTGAATGTAGGATTTTGAATATAGAATGCAGAACACAGGATATATAATAGAGTATACAGAACACAGAATTTAAAACATGGAAACCGGAACACAGAATTTAGAATATAGAATACAGAATACTAAATATAGAATTTTGAATATAGAATGTAGAACACAGAATAAAGAATATAGAATACGGAATGCAGAATATAGAATGTAGAATATAGATTGAAGAATACGAAATATAGAATAGAGAATAGAGAATATACAACACAGAATTTAGAACATGGAATGCAGAACATAGAATTTAGAATATAGAATACTGAATACTGAATATAGAATTTAGAATATTGAATGTAGAACACAGAATATAGAATATAGTATACGGAATGCAAAATATAGTATGTAGAATATAGAATGTAGAACCCAGAATATAGAATGTAGAATTGAGAATCTAGAACCCAGGATTTATAACATGGAATGCATAACAGAGAATTTAGATAATTGAATACATAATACTGAATATAGAATTTAGAATATAGAATGTAGAACACAAAATATAGAATATAGAATACAGAATGCTGAATATAGAATTTAGAATATACAATGAAGAACACAGAATATAGCATATAGAAAAGAGAATATAGAACCCAGAATTTACAACATGGAATGCAGAACACTGAATTTAGAATATAGGATAAAGAATGCATAATAAACAATTAAAAAAATTGAATGTAGAACAGAGAATATAGTATATAGTATACATAATACTGAATAAATAATTTAGAATATAGAATGTAGAACACAGTACATAGAATATACAATACAGAATACTAAATATAGAAATTAGAATATACAATGTAGAACACAGAATATAGAATATGCAATACAGAATACTAAATATAGGATTTAGAATATAGAATATAGAACACTGAATATAGAAAACAGAATAGAGAATGAGGAACCCAGAATTTAGTACATGGAAGCAGAACCCAGAATTAAAATATAGAATAAAGAACACAGAATATGGAATTTAGAATATAGAATGTAGAACACAGAATATAGAATATAGAATACAGAGTATAGAACCCAGAATTTAGAACATGGAATGCAAAACACAGAATTAATAACATTGAATGCAGAACAGAGTATTTAGAATATACATTACAGAACACTGAATATAGAATTTAGAATATACAATGTAGAACATAGAATTTAGAATATGGAATAAAGAATACTGAATATAGAATTTAGAATATAGAATGTAGAACACAGAATATAGAAAATAGAATAAAGAATTTAGAACACAGTATTTAGTACATGGAATCAGAACACAGAATTTTGAATATAGTATACAGAACACTGAATATGGAATTTAGAATATAGAACGTAGAACACAGAATATAGAATATAGAATACACAATATAGAACCCAGAATTTAGAACAAGGAATGCAGAACACAGAATTTAAAATCTAGAATACAGAACTGAATATAGAATTTATAATATAGTAAGTATAACACAGAATTTAGAATGTAGAATACAAAATGCAGAAAATAGTATAGAGAATATAGAATGTAGAACTCAGAATATAGAATATAGAATTTAGGTTATAGAACCCAGAATTTTGAACATGGAATGCAGCACACAGAATTTGGTATATAGCATACAGAATAGTGCCTATAGAATTTAGAATATGGAATGTAGAACACAGAGTATAGAATAAAGAATACGGAACACAGAATATATAATACAGAATATAGAATGAGAAAACAGTATATAGAATATGGAAAACAGAATACAGAACCCAGAATTTAGAACATGGAATGCAGAACACAGAATTTGGTATATAGAACACAGAATACTGAATATAGAATTTAGAATATACAATGCGGAACACAGATTTTAAAATATAGAATACAGAATACTGAATATAGAATTTAGAACATGGAATGCAGAACACATTATTTAGAATATAGAATACAGAATACTGAATATAGTATTTAGAATATAGTATGAGGAACACAGAATATAGAATATAGAATAAAGTATATTGAACCCATACTTTAGAACATGGAATGCAGAACACAGAATTTACAATATAGAATACAGAATACTGAAGATAGAATTAAGAATATAGAATGTAGAACACAGAATTTATAATCTAGTATACAGAAAGCTGAATATAGTATTTAGAATATAGAATGTAGAACACAGAATATAGAATATAGTATATAGTTTATAGAACCCAAAATTTAGAACATGGAATTCAGAACACAGAATTTAGAATACAGCATACGGAATACTGAATATAGAATTTAGAATATAGAATGTAGAACACAGAATATTGAATATATAATAAAGAATACTGAATATAGAGTTTAGAATATAGAATGTAGAACACAGAATATAGAATGTAGAATACATAATATAGAATCCAAAATAAAGAACATTCTATGCAGAACACAGAATTTAGAATATAGATTACATAATACTGAATATAGAATTTAGAATATAGAATGTAGAACACAGAATTTATAATATAGAATACAGAAAGCTGAATATAGTATTTAGAATATAGAATGTAGAACACAGAATATAGAATATAGGATTTAGTTTATAGAACCCAGAATTTAGAACATGGAATGCAGAACAGAGAATTTGGAATATAGCATAAAGAATAGTGCCTATAGAATTTAGAATATGGAATGTAGAACACAAAATATAGAATATAGAATACGGAACACAGAATATATAATACAGAATATAGAATGAGAAAACAGTATATAGAATATGGAAAACAGAATACAGAACTCAGAATTTAGTACATGGAATGCAGAACACAGAAATTTGTATATAGAACGCAGAATACTGAATATAGAATTTAGAATATACAATGCGGAACACAGATTTTAGAATATAGAATACAGAATACTGAATATAGAATTTAGAACATGGAATGCAGAACACATTATTTAGAATATAGAATACAGTATACTGAATATAGAATTTAGACTGTAGTATGAGGAACAGAGAATATAGAATATAGAATAAAGAATATTGAAACCATACTTTAGAACATGGAATGCAGAACACAGAATTTACAATATAGAATACAGAATACTGAAGATAGAATTTAGAATATAGAATGTAGAACATAGTATAAAGAATATAGAATACGGAATGCAGAATATAGAATGTAGAATATAAAATGAAGAACACAAAATATAAAATATAGAATACAGTATATAGAACCCAGAATTTAGAACATAGAATTGCAGAACACTGAATTTAGAATATAGTATACAGAATACTTAATAAACAATTAAATAATTGAATGTGGAACACAGAATATAGAATATAAAATATATAATACTGAATATATAATTTAGAATATAGAATGTATAAAACAGAATAAAAAATATATCTTAGAGAATATTGAAGCCAGATTTTGTAACATGGAAGCAGAACTCACAATTTCGAATATAGAATACAGAATACTGAATATACAATTTAGAATATAGAATGTTGAACACAGAATATACAATATAGAATAAAGAATACTGAATATAGAATTTTGAATATAGAATGTATAACACAGAATATAGAATGTAGAATACAGATTATAGAATCCAGAATTTAAAACATGTTATACAGAACACAGAATTAAGAATATAGATTATATAATACTGAGTATAGGATTTAGAATATAGAAATTAGAACACAGAATATAGAATATAGTATACGGAATTCAAAATATAGTATATAGAAACTAGAATGAAAACACACAATTTAGAATATAGAATAGAGAATGTAGAACCCGGAATTTAGAACATGGAAGGCAGAACACAGAATTTAGAATATAGTATAAAGAATGCATAATAAACAATTAAAAAAATTGAATGTAGAACAGAGAATATAGTATATAGTATACATAATACTGAATAAATAATTTAGAATATAGAATGTAGAACACTGTATATAGAATATACAATACAGAATACTAAATATAGAAATTAGAATATACAATGTAGAACACAGAATATAGAATATGCAATACAGAATACTAAATATAGGATTTAGAATATAGAATATAGAACACTGAATATAGAAAACAGAATAGAGAATGAGGAACCCAGAATTTAGTACATGGAAGCAGAACCCAGAATTATAATATAGAATACAGAACACAGAATATGGAATTTAGAATATAGAATGTAGAACACAGAATATAGAATATAGAATACAGAGTATAGAACCCAGAATTTAGAACATGGAATGCAAAACACAGAATTAAGAACATTGAATGCAGAACAGAGTATTTAGAATATAAATTACAGAACACTGAATATAGAATTTAGAATATACAATGTAGAACATAGAATTTAGAATATGGAATAAAGAATACTGATTATAGAATTTAGAATATAGAATGTAGAACACAGAATATAGAAAATAGAATAAAGAATTTAGAACACAGAATTTAGTACATGGAATCAGAACACAGAATTTTGAATATAGTATACAGAACACTGAATATGGAATTTAGAATATAGAACGTAGAACACAGAATATAGAATATAGAATACACAATATAGAACCCAGAATTAAGAATCTAGAATACAGAACTGAATATAGAATTTATAATATAGCAAGTATAACACAGAATTTAGAATGTAGAATACGGAATGCAGAAAATAGTATAGAGAATATAGAATGTAGAACTCAGAATATAGTATATGGAAAACAGAATAAAGAACCCAGAATTTAGAACATGGAATGCAGAACACAGAATTTGGAATATACAATACAGAATAGTGCCTATAGAATTTAGAATATGGAATGTAGAGCACAGAATATAGAATATAGAATACGGAATACAGAATATATAATACAGAATATAAAATGTAGAAAACAGAATATAGAATATGTAAAACAGAATACAGAACCCAGAATTTAGAACACGGAATGCAGAACACAGATTTTCGTATATAGAACACAGAATACTGAATATAGAATTTAAAATATACAATGCGGAACACAGATTTTAGAATATAGAATACAGAATACTGAATATAGAATTTAGAACATGGAATGCAGAACACATTATTTAGAATATAGAATACAGAATACTGAATATACTGAATATAGAATATAGAATGTAGAACACAGAATTTATAATATAGTATACAGAAAGCTGAATATAGTATTTAGAATATAGAATGTAGAACACAGAATATTGAATATATAATAAAGAATACTGAATATAGAGTTTAGAATATAGAATGTAGAACACAGAATATAGAATGTAGAATACAAAATATACAATCCAAAATACAGAACATTCTATGCAGAACACAGAATTTAGAATATGGATTACATAATACTGAATATAGAATTTAGAATATAGAATGTAGAACCCAGAATTAATAATATAGAATATAGAATGCTGAATATAGGATTTAGAATATAGAATGTAGAACACGGAATATAGAATATAGAATATAGATTATAGAACACAGTATTTAGAACATGGAATGCAGAACTCAGAATTAAGAATATAGCATACCGAATAATTAATATAGAATTTAGTATATATAATGTAGAGCACAGAATATTGAATATAGTATACGGAATGCAGTATATAGAATACAGAATATAGAATGTAGTCAACAGAATATAGATTATGAAAAAATAATACACAAAATAGAATTTAGAACATGGAATGCAGAACACAGAATATAGAATATAGAATAGAGAATACTGAACATAGAATTAAGAATATAGAATGCAGAACACAGAATTAAGAATATAGAATACAGAATACTGAATATAGAATTGAGAACATGGAATGAAGAAAACAGAATGTACATTATAGAATAGAGAATACTAAATGTAGAATTTAGAATATAGAAAGTAGAACACAGAATATAGAATATAGAGTAGAAAATTTAGAACATGGAATGCAGAACACAGAATTTAGAATATAGAATACAGAATACTGAATATAGAATTTGGAAATTAGAAAGTAGAACACAGAATATATAATGTAGAATACGGAATGCAGAATATAGAATACAGAATATAGACTTTAGAACACAGAATATAAAATATGGAAAACAGAATATAGGACCCAGAAGTTAGAACAAGTTATACAGAACACAGAATTTAGAATATACTATACAGATTACTGAATATAGAATTTAGAATATTGAATGTAGATCACAGAATATAGAATAAAGATTACGGAATGCAGAATATAGTATACAGAATATAGGATTTAGAACACAGAATATAAATTATGGAAACTTAACACAGAACGCAGAATATAGAACATGGGATGCAGAACACAGAATTTAGATTATAGAATACAGAATACTGAATATAGAATATAGAATGCAGAACACAGAATTTAGAATATACATTAGAGAATACTGAATATAGAATTTAAATCATGGAATGCAGAACACAGAATTTAGATTATAGAATAAAGAATATAGATGCCGGATAATAGAACATGGAATGAAGAACACAGAATTTAGAATATGGAATACTGAATACTGAATATAGAATTTAGAATATAGAAAGAAGAACACAGAATATAGAATAGAGAATAGAGAATTTAGAACATGGAATGTAGAGCACAGAATTTAAATTATAGAATACATAATACTGAATATAGAATTTAGAATATAGAATTTAGAACACAAAATTTAGAAAATAGAATACAGAATACTGAATATAGAATTTAGGACATGGAATGCAGAACACAGAATTTAGATTATAGAATACAGAATACTTAATAAACAATTAAAAAATTGAATGTAGAGCACAGAATGTAGAATATAAAACACATAAAACTGAATATATACTTTAGAAAATAGAATGTAGAAAACAGAATAAAAATTATAGCTTAGAGAATATTGAAGCCAGATTTTGGAACATGGAAATCACAACTCAGTATTTAGAATATAGAATACATAATACTGAATATACAATTTAGAATATAGAATGTAGAACCCAGAATTTAGAATAAATAATACAGAATACTGAATATCGAATTTAGAATATAGAATGTAGAACACATAATATAGAATGTAGAATACAGAAAGCTGAATATAGTATTTAGAATATAGAATGTAGAACACAGATATAGAATATAGAATATAGATAATAGAAACCAGAATTTAGAACATGGAATGCATAACACAGAAATTAGAATATATAATGCAGTATAATGATCATACAACTTAGAACATAGAATGCAGAACACAGACTTTAGAATATGGAATACAGAATACTGAATATTGAATTCAGAACAAGGAATGCAGAAAACAGAATTTAGAATATAGAATACAGAATACTGAATAAAGAATTTAGAATATAGAAATTAGAACACAGAATATAGAATAGAGAATAGAGAATTTAGAACATGGAATGCAGAACACAAAATTTAGAATATAGAATGCAGAACACTGAATATAGAAGGTAGAACACAGAATATATAATGTAGAATACGGAATGCAGAATATAGAATACAGAATATAGAATTTAGAACACAGAATATAAAATATGGAAAACAGAATATAGAATCCAGAATTTAGAACATGGAATGCAGAGCACAGAATTTAGAATATACTATATAGATTACTGAATATAGAATTTAGAATATAGAATGTAGAACACAGAATTTAGAATAAAGAATACAGAATACTTAATAAATAACTTAGAATATAGAATTTAGAACACAGAATATAGAATATAGAATACGGAATGCAAAATATAGATTGTAGAATATAGAATGAAGTACGCAAAATTTAGAATATAGAATAGAGAATATAGAAGCCAGAATTTAGAACATAGGATGCGGAACACAGAATTTCGAATATAAATACGGAATACTGAATGTAGGATTTTGAATATAGTATGCAGAACACAGGATATATAATAGAGTATACACAAACCAGAATTTAAAACGTGGAATCCAGAACACAGAATTTAGAATATAGAATACAGAATACTGAATATAGAAATTTGAATATAGAATGTAGAACACAGAATAAAGAATATAGAATACAGAATGCAGAATATAGAATCTAGAATATAGATTGAAGAATATGAAATATAGAATATAGAATAGAGAATATACAACACAGAATTTATAACATGGAATGCAGAACATAGAATTTAGAATATATAATACAGAATACTGAATAAATAAATTAGAATATAGAATGTAGAACACAGAATATAGAATTTAGAATACGGAAGGCAAAATATAGATTGTAGAATATACAATGAAGTACGCAAAATATAGAATATAGAATAGAGAATATAGAAGCCAGAATTTAGAACATGGAATGCAGAACACAGAATTTCGAATATAAATACAGAATATTGAATGTAGGAGTTTGAATATAGAATGCAGAACACAGGATATATAATAGAGTATACAGAAACCAGAATTTAAAATATGGAATCCGGAACACAGAATTTAGTATATAGAATACAGAATACTGAATATAGTATTTAGAATATAGAATGTAGAACACAGAATAAAGAATATAGAAAACGGAATGCAGAATATAGAATGTAGAATATACAATGTAGAATAAAAAATATAGAATATAGAATAGAGAATATACAACACAGAATTTAGAACATGGAATGCAGAACATAGAATTTAGAATATAGAATACTGAATACTGAATATAGAATTTAGAATATTGAAGGTAGAACACAGAATATAGAATATAGTATACGGAATGCAAAATATAGTATGTAGAATATAGAATGTAGAACCCAGAATATAGAATATAGAATTGAGAATCTAGAACCCAGAATTTATAACATGGAATGCAGAACAGAGAATTTAGATTATAGAATACATAATACTGAATATAGAATTTAGAATATAGAATGTAGAACACAAAATATAGAATATAGAATACAGAATGCTGAATATAGAATTTAGAATATACAATGAAGAATACAGAATACAGAATATAGAAAAGAGAATATAGAACCCAGTATATACAACATGGAATGCAGAACACTGAATTTAGAATATAGTATAAAGAATGCATAATAAACAATTAAAAAAATTGAATGTAGAACAGAGAATATAGAATATATTATACATAATACTGAATAAATAATTTAGAATATAGAATGTAGAACACAGTATTTAGAATATACAATACAGAAAACGAAATATAGAATTTAGAATATACAATGTAGAACACAGAATTTAGAATATGCAATACAGAATACTAAATATAGGATTTAGAATATAGAATATAGAACACTGAATATAGAAAATAGAATAGAGAATGAGGAACCCAGAATTTAGTACATGAAATCAGAACCCAGAATTATAATATAGAATACAGAACACAGAATATGGAATTTAGAATATTGAATGTAGAACACAGAATATAGAATATAGAATACAGAGTATAGAAACCAGAATTTAGAACATGGAATGCAGAACACAGAATTAAGAACATTGAATGCAGAACAGAGTATTTAGAATATACATTACAGAACAATAAATATAGAATTTAGAATATACAATGTAGAACATAGAATTTAGAATATGGAATAAAGAATACTGAATATAGAATTTAGAAAATAGAATGTAGAACACAGAATATAGAAAATAGAATAGAGAATGTAGAACACAGAATTTAGTACATGGAATAAGAACACAGAATTTAGAATATAGAATACAGAACATTGAATATGGAATTTAGAATATAGAAAGTAGAACACAGAATATAGAATATAGAATACACAGTATAGAATCCAGAATTTAGAACATGAATGCAGAACACAGAATTTAGAATCTAGGATACAGAACTGAATATAGAATTTATAATATAGCAAGTATAACACAGAATTAAGAATGTAGAATACGGAATGCAGAAAATAGTATACAGAATATAGAATGTAGAACTCAGAATATAGTATATGGAAAACAGAATATAGAACCCAGAATTTAGAACATGGAATGCAGAACACAGAAATTGGAATATACAATACAGAATAGTGCCTATAGAATTTAGAATATGGAATGTAGAACACAGAATATAGAATATAGAATACGGAATACAGAATATATAATACAGAATATAGAATGTAGAAAACAGAATATAGAATATGGAAAACAGAATACAGAACCCAGAATTTAGAACATGGAATGCAGAACACAGAATTTCGTATATAGAACACAGAATACTGAATATAGAATTTAAAATATACAATGCGGAACACAGATTTTAGAATATAGAATACAGAATACTGAATATAGAATTTAGAACATGGAATGCAGAACACATTATTTAGAATATAGAATACAGAATACTGAATGTAGAATTTAGAATATAGAATGTAGAACACAGAATTTATAATATACTATACAGAAAGCTGAATATAGTATTTAGAATATAGAATGTAGAACACAGAATATAGAATATAGATTATAGAATCCAAAATTTAGAACATGGAAAGCAGAACACAGAATTTAGAATACAGTATACGGAATACTGAATATAGAATTTAGAATATAGAATGTAGAACACAGAATATTGAATAAATAATAAAGAATACTGAATATAGAGATTAGAATATAGAATGTATAACACAGAATATAGAATGCAGAATACATAATATATAATCCAAAATAAAGAACATTCTATGCAGAACACAGAATTTAGAATATAGATTACATAATACTGAATATAGAATTTAGAATATAGAATGTAGAACACAGAATATAGAATACAGTATACGGATGCAAAATATAGAATGTAGATTCTAGAATGAAAAACAAACAATTTAGAATATAGAATAGAGAATATAGAACCCAGAACTTAAAACATGGAATGCAGAACACAGAATTTAGAATATAGAATAGAGAATACTGAATATAGAGTTTAGAATATAGAATGTAGAACACAGAATTTTGAATATATAATAAAGAATACTGAATATAGAATTTAGAATATAGAATGTAGAACACAGAATATTGAATATATAATAAAGAATACTGAATATAGAGTTTAGAATATAGAATGTAGAACACAGAATATAAAATGTAGAATACATAATATAGAATCCAAAATAAAGAACATTCTATGCAGAACACAGAATTTAGAATATAGCTTACATAATACTGAATATAGAATTTAGAATATAGAATGTAGAACACAGAATTTATAATATAGAATACAGAAAGCTGAATATAGTTTTTAGAATATAGAATGTAGAACACAGAATATAGAATATAGAATTTAGATTATAGAACCCAGAATTTAGAACATGGAATGCAGAACACAGAATTTGGAATATAGCATACAGAATAGTGCCTATAGAATTTATAATATGGAATGTAGAACACAGAATATAGAATATAGAATACGGAATACAGAATATAAAATACAGAATATAGAATGTAGAAAACAGAATATAGAATATGGAAAACAGAATACAGAACCCAGAATTTAGAACATGGAATGCAGAACACAGAATTTCGTATATAGAACACAGAATACTGAATATAGAATTTAAAATATACAATGCGGAACACAGATTTTAGAATATAGAATACAGAATACTGAATATAGAATTTAGAACATGGAATGCAGAACACATTATTTAGAATATAGAATACAGAATACTGAATGTAGAATTTAGAATATAGAATGTAGAACACAGAATTTATAATATACTATACAGAAAGCTGAATATAGTATTTAGAATATAGAATGTAGAACACAGAATATAGAATATAGATTATAGAACCCAAAATTTAGAACATGGAAAGCAGAACACAGAATTTAGAATACAGTATACGGAATACTGAATATAGAATTTAGAATATAGAATGTAGAACACAGAATATTGAATAAATAATAAAGAATACTGAATATAGAGATTAGAATATAGAATGTATAACACAGAATATAGAATGCAGAATACATAATATAGAATCCAAAATAAAGAACATTCTATGCAGAACACAGAATTTAGAATATAGATTACATAATACTGAATATAGAATTTAGAATATAGAATATAGAACACAGAATATAGAATACAGTATACGGATGCAAAATATAGAATGTAGATTCTAGAATGAAAAACAAACAATTTAGAATATAGAATAGAGAATATAGAACCCAGAACTTAAAACATGGAATGCAGAACACAGAATTTAGAATATAGAATAGAGAATACTGAATATAGAGTTTAGAATATAGAATGTAGAACACAGAATTTTGAATATATAATAAAGAATACTGAATATAGAATTTAGAATATAGAATGTAGAACACAGAATATTGAATATATAATAAAGAATACTGAATATAGAGTTTAGAATATAGAATGTAGAACACAGAATATAGAATGTAGAATACATAATATAGAATCCAAAATAAAGAACATTCTATGCAGAACACAGAATTTAGAATATAGCTTACATAATACTGAATATAGAATTTAGAATTTAGAATGTAGAACACAGAATTTATAATATAGAATACAGAAAGCTGAATATAGTTTTTAGAATATAGAATGTAGAACACAGAATATAGAATATAGAATTTAGATTATAGAACCCAGAATTTAGAACATGGAATGCAGAACACAGAATTTGGAATATAGCATACAGAATAGTGCCTATAGAATTTATAATATGGAATGTAGAACACAGAATATAGAATATAGAATACGGAATACAGAATATATAATACAGAATATAGAATGTAGAAAACAGAATATAGAATATGGAAAACAGAATACAGAACCCAGAATTTAGAACATGGGATGCAGAACACAGAATTTCGTATATAGAACACAGAATACAGAATATAGAATTTAAAATATACAATGCGGAACACATATTTTAGAATACAGAATACAGAATACTGAATATAGAATTTAGAACATGGAATGCAGAACACATAATTTAGAATATAGAATACAGAATACTGAATATAGAATTTAGAATATAGTATGAGGAACACAGAATATAGAATATAGAATAAAGAATTTTGAACCCATACTTTAGAACATGGAATGCAGAACACAGAATTTACAATATAGAATACAGAATACTGAAGAAAGAATTTAGAATATAGAATGTTGAACATAGTATAAAAAATATAGAATACGGAATGCATAATATAGAATGTAGAATATAAAATGAAGAACACAATATATAAAATATAGAATATAGTATATAAAACACAGAATTTAGAACATTGAATTGCAGAACACTGAATTTAGAATATTGTATACAGAATACTTAATAAACAATTAAATTATTGAATGTAGAACACAGAATATAGAATATAAAATACATAATACTGAATATATAATTTAGAATATAGAATGTAGAAAACAGAATAAATAATATAGCTTAGAGAATATTGAAGCCAGACATTGTACCATGGAAAGCAGAACTCACAATTTCGAATATAGAATACAGAATACTGAATATACAATTTACAATATAGAATGTAGAACACAGAATATACAATATAGAATAAAGAATACTGAATATAGAATTTAGAATATAGAATGTAGAACACAGAATATAGAATGTAGAATACAGATTATAGAATCCAGAATTAAGAACATGTTATGCAGAACACAGAATTAAGAATATAGTTTATATAATACTGAATATAGGATTTAGAATATAGAATGCAGAACACAGAATTTATAATATTGTATACATAATTGTGAATTTAGTATTTAGAATATATAATATAGAACACAGAATATAGAATATAGATTAAAGATTATAGAACCCAGAATTTAGAAAATGGAATGCAGAACACAGAATAGAATATAGCATACGGAATACTGAATATAGAATTAACAATATAGAATGTAGAACACAGAATATAGAATGTAGTATACGGAATTCAAAATATAGTATGTAGAAACTAGAATGAAAAACACACAATTTAGAATATAGAATAGAGAATGTAGAACCAAGAATTTAGAACATGGAATGCAGAACACAGAATTTAGAATATAGAATAGAGAATACTGAATATAGAGTTTAGAATATAGAATGTTGAACACAGAATTTAGAATATATAATAAAGAATACTGAATATTGAATTTAGAATATAGAATGCAGAACACAGTATATAGAATGTAGAATACAGAATAAAGAATCCAGAATAAAGAACATGCTATGCAGAACACAGAATTTAGAATATAGATTACATAATACTGAATATAGGATTTAGAATATAGAAAGTAGAACACAGAATTTATAACATAGAATAGAGAAAGCTGAATATAATATTTAGAATATAGAATGTAGAACACAAAATATACAATATAGAATAGAGAATAAAGAAGCCAGAATTTAGAACATTGAATGCAGAACACAGAATTTACAATATAGAATACAGAATACTGAATATAGAATTAAGAATATAGAATGTAGAACACAGAGCATAGAATATAGAATACGGAATGCAGGATATAGAATACGGAATATAGAATATAGGACACAGAATATACAATATGGAAAACAAAATACACAACCCAGAATTTAGAACATCAAATGCAGAACACAGAATATAGAATATAGATTACAGAATTCTGAATATAGAATTTAGAATATAGAAGGTAGAACACGGAATATAGAATATAGAATAAAGAATATTGAACCCAGAATTTTGAAGATGGAATGCAGAACACAGAATTTAGAATATGGAATACAGAATACTGAATATAGAATTTAGAATATAGAATGTTGAACACTGTATAAAGAATATAGAACACTGAATGCAGAATATAGAATTTAGAATATACAATGTAGAACACAGAATATAAAATAAAGAAAAGAGAATATAAAACCCAGAATTTACAACATAGTATGCAAAAAACAGAATTTAGAATATAGTATACAGAATACTTAATAAACAAATGAAAAAATTTAATATAGAACATAGAATATAGAATATAGAATACATAATACTGAATATATAATTTAGAATATACAATGTAAAAAACAGAATAAAAAATATATCTTAAAGAATATTTAAGCCAGATTTTGGAACATGGAATTCAGAAGTCAGAATTTTGAATATAGAATACAGAAAACTGAATATACAATTTAGAATATAGAATGTATAATACAGAATTTAGAATATAGAATAAATAATACTGAATATAAAATTTAGAATATAGAATATAGAAAACCGATTAAAAAATATACCTTAGAGAATATTGAAGCCAGATTTTAGAACTTGGAAATCAGAACTCCGAATTTAGAATATAGAATACAGAATACTGTATATAGAATGTAGAATACAGAATATAGAATAGAGAATAGAGAATAGAGAACCCAGAATTTACAACATGGAATGCAGAACACAGAATTTAGATTATAGAATACAGAATAATTAATAAACAATTAAAAAATTGAATGTAGAACACAGAATATAGAATACAAAACACATAATACTGAATATACAATTTAGAATATAGAATGTAGAAAACAGAATAAAAAATATAGCTTAGAGAATATTGAAGCGAGATTTTGGGCAATGGAAATCAGAACTCAGTATTTAGAATATAGAATAAAGAATACTGAATATAGAATTTAGAATATAGAATGTAGAACACAGTATATAGAATGTAGAATACAGAATAAAGAATCCAGAATAAAGAACATGCTATGCAGAACACAGAATTTAGAATATAGATTACATAATACTGAAATAGAATTTAGAATATAGAATGTAGAACACAGAATTTATAATATAGAATAAAGAAAGATGAATATAGTATTTAGAATATAGAATGTAGAACACAAATATAGAATATAAAATAAAGATTATAGAACCCAGAATTTAGAACATGGAATGCATAACACACAAATTAGAATATATAATACAGTACACTGATCATAGAACTTAGAACATAGAATGCAGAATACAGAGTTTAGAATATGGAATACAGAATACTGAATATTGAATTCAGAACAAGGAATGCAGAAAACAGAATTTAGAATATAGAATACAGAATACTGAAAAAAGAATTTAGAATATAGAAATTAGAACACAGAATATAGAATAGAGAAGAGAGAATTTAGAACATGGAATGCAGAACACAAAATTTAGAATATAGAATGCAGAATACTGAATATAGAAGGTAGAACACAGAATATATAATGTAGAATACGGAATGCAGAATATAGAATACAGAATATAGAATTAAGAACACAGAATATAAAATATGGAAAACAGAATATAGAATCCAGAATTTAGAACATGGAATGCAGATCACAGAATTTAGAATATAGTATAGAGATTACTGAATATAGAATTTAGATTATAGAATGTAGAACACAGAATTTAGAATATAGAATACAGAATACATAATAAATAATTTAGAATATAGAATTTAGAACCCAGAATATAGAATATAGAATACGGAAAGCAAAATATAGATTGTAGAATATAGAATGAAGTTCGCAAAATTTAGAATATAGAATAGAGAATGTAGAAGCCAGAATTTAGAACATAGGATGCGGAACACAGAATTTCGAATATAAATACGGAATACTGAATGCAGGATTTTGAATATAGTATGCAGAACACAGGATATATAATAGAGTATACAGAAACCAGAATTTAAAACGTGGAATCCAAAACACAGAATTTAGAATATAGAATACATAATACTGAATATAGAATTTTGAATATAGAATGTAGAACACAGAATAAAGAATATAGAATACGGAATGCAGAATATAGAATCTAGAATATAGATTGAAGAATACGAAATATAGAATATAGAATAGAGAATATACAACACAGAATTTAGAACATGGAATGCAGAACATAGAAATTAGAATATAGAATACAGAATACTGAATCAATAAATTAGAATATAGAATGTAGAACACAGAATTTAGAATTTAGAATACGGAAGGTAAAATATAGATTTTAGAATATACAATGATGTACGCAAAATATAGAATATAGAATAGAGAATATAGAAGCCAGAATTTAGAACATGGAATGCAGAACACAGAATTTCGAATATAAATACAGAATATTGAATGTAGGACTTTGAATATAGAATGAAGAACACAGGATATTTAATAGAGTATACAGAACCCAGAATTTAAAACATGGAATCCGGAACACAGAATTTAGTATATAGAATACAGAATACTGAATATAGGATTTAGAATATAGAATTAAGAACACAGAATAAAGAATATAGAAAACGGAATGCAGAATATAGAATGTAGAATATAGAATGTAGAATACAAAATATAGAATATAGAATAGAGAATATACAACACATAATTTAGAACATGGAATACAGAACATAGAATCTAGAATATAGAATACTGAATACTGAATATAGAATTTAGAATATTGAAGGTAGAACACAGAATATAGAATATAGTATACGGAATTCAAAATATAGTATGTAGAATATAGAATGTAGAACCCAGAAAATAGAATATAGAATTGAGAATCTAGAACCCAAAATTTATAACATGGAATGCAGAACAGAGAATTTAGAATATAGAATACATAATACTGCATATAGAAATTAGAATATAGAATGTAGAACACAAAATATAGAATATAGAATACAGAATGCTGAATATAGAATTTAGAATATACAATGAAGAACACAGAATATAGAATATAGAAAAGAGAATATAGAACCCAGAATATACAACATGGAATGCAGAACACTGAATTTAGAATATAGTATAAAGAATGCATAATAAACAATTAAAAAAATTGAATGTAGAACAGAGAATATAGAATATATTATACACAATACTGAATAAATAATTTAGAATATAGAATGCAGAACACAGTATTTAGAATATACAATACAGAATACTAAATATAGAATTTTTGAATATACAATGTAGAACACAGAATTTAGAATATGCAATACAGAATACTAAATATAGGATTTAGAATATAGAATATAGAACACTGAATATAGAAAATAGAATAGAGAATGAGGAACCCAGAATTTAGTACATGGAATCAGAACCCAGAATTATAATATAGAATACAGAACACAGAATATTGAATTTAGAATATAGAATGTAGAACATAGAATATAGAATATAGAATACAGAGTATAGAACCCAGAATTGAGAACATGGATTGCAAAACACAGAATTAAGAATATTGAATGCAGAACAGAGTATTTAGAATATACATTACAGAACCCTGAATATAGAATTTAGAATATACAATGTAGAACATAGAATTTAGAATATGGAATAAAGAACACTGAATATAGAATTTAGAATATAGAATGTAGAACACGGAATATAGAAAATAGTATAGAGAATTTAGAACACAGAATTAAGTACATGGAATCAGAACACAGAATTTAGAATAAAGAATACAGAACACTGAATATGGAATTTAGAATATAGAACGTAGACCACAGAATATAGAATATAGAATACACAGTATAGAACCCAGAATTTAGAAAAAGAATGCAGAACACAGAATTTAGGATCTAGAATACAGAACTGAATATAGAATATATAATATAGCAAGTATAACACAGAATTTATAATGTAGAATACGAAATGCAGAAAATAGTATACAGAATATAGAATGAAGAACTCAAAATATAGTATTTGGAAAACAGAATATAGAACCCAGAATTTAGAACATGGAATGCAGAACACAGAATTTGGAATTTAGCATACAGAATAGTGCCTATAGAATTTAGAATATGGAATGTAGAACACAGAATATAGAACATAGTATACGGAATACAGAATATATAATACAGAATATAGAATCTAGAAAACAGAATATAGAATATAGAAAACAGAATACAGAACCCAGAATTTAGAACATGGAATGCAGAACACAGAATTTTGTATATAGAACACAGAATACTGAATATAGAATTTAGAATATAGAATGTAGAACACAGAATTTATAATATAGAATACAGAAAGCTTAATAGAGTATTTAGAATATAGAATGTAGAACACAGAATATAGAATATTGAATTTAGATTATAGAACCCAGAATTTAGAACATGGAATGCAGAACACAGAATTTGGAATATAGCATACAGAATAGTGCCTATAGAATTTAGAATATGGTATGTAGAACACAGAATATAGAATATAGAATACGGAATACAGAATACATAATACAGAATATAGAATGTAGAAAACAGAATATAGAATATGGAAAACAGAATACAGAACCCAGATTTTAGAAGATGGAATGCAGAATACAGAATTTCGCATACAGAACACAGAATACTGAATATAGTATTTAAAATATACAATGCGGAACACAGATTTTAGTATATAGAATACAGAATACTGAATATAGAATTTAGAACATGGAATGAAGTACACATTATTTAGAATATACAATACAGAATACTGAATATAGAATTTAGAATATAGAATGTAGAACACAGAATTTATAATATAGTATACAGAAAGCTGAATATAGTATTTAGAATATGGAATGTACAACACAGAATATAGAATATAGATTATAGAACACAAAATTTAGAACATGGAATGCAGAACACAGAATTTAGAATACAGCATAGGAATACTGAAAATAGAATTTAGAATATAGAATGTAGAACACATAATATTGAATATATAATAAAGAATACTGAATATAGAATTTAGAATATACAATGTAGAACACAGAATAGAGAATGTAGAATACATAATATAGAATCCAAAGTAAAGAACATACTATGCAGAACACAGAATTTAGAATATAGATTACAGAATACTGAATATAGAATTTAGAATATAGAATGTAGAACACAGAATTTATAATATAGAATACAGAAAGCTGAATATAGTATTTAGAATATAGAATGCAGAACACAGAATTTATTATATTGTATACAGAAATCTGAATTTAGTATTTAGAATATAGAATATAGAACACAAAATATAGAATATAGATTATAGATTATAGAACCCAGAATTTAGAACATGGAATGCAGACACAGAATATAATATAGCATACGGAATACTGAATATAGAATTTACAATATAGAATGTAGAACACAGAATATAGAATATAGTATACGGAATTCAAAATATAGTATATAGAAACTAGAATGAAAAACACACAATTTAGAATATAGAATAGAGAATGTAGAACCCAGAATTTAGAACATGGAATGCAGAACAAAGAATTTAGAATATAGAATAGAGAATACTGAATATAGAGTATACAATATATAAAGTAGAACACAGAATTTAGAATATATAATAAAGAATACTGAATATAGAATTTAGAATATAGAATGCAGAACACAGTATATAGAATATAGAATACAGAATAAAGAATCCAGAATAAAGAACATGCTATGCAGAACACAGAATTTAGAATATAGATTACATAATACTGAATATAGAATTTAGAATATAGAATGTAGAACACAGAATTTATAACATAGAATACAGAAAGCTGAATATAATATTTAGAAAATAGAGTGTAGAACACAAAATATACAATATAGAATAGAGAATATAGAGGCAGAATTTTGAACATTGAATGCAGAACACAGAATTTAGAATATAGAATACAGAATACTGAATATAGAATTTAGAATATAAAATGTAGAACACAGAATATAGAATATAGAATACGGAATGTAGAATATAGAATACAGAATATAGAAAATAGAACACAGAATATAGTATATGGAAAACAAAATACACAACCCAGAATTTAGAACATGGAATGCAGAACACAGAATATAGAATATAGAATACAGAATGCTGAATATAGAATTTAGAATATTGAATATAGAACATGGAATATAGAATATAGAATAAAGAATATTGAACCCAAAATTTTGAACATGGAATGCAGAACACAGAATTTAGAATATGGAATACAGAATACTGAATATAGAATTTAGAATATAGAATGTTGAACACTGTATAAAGTATATAGAATACTGAATGCGGAAAATAGAATTTAGAATATACAATGTAGAACACAGAATATAAATTATAGAAAAGAGAATATAAAACCCAGAATTTACAATATGGTATGCAAAACACAGAATTTAGAATATAGTATACAGAATACTTAATAAACAAATGAAAAAATTGAATGTAGAACATAGAAATTAGAATATAGAATACATAATACTGAATAAATAATTTAGAATATACAATGTAAAAAACAGAATAAAAAATATATCTTAAAGAATATTTAAGCCAGATTTTGGAACATGGAATTCAGAACTCAGAATTTCGAATATAGAATACAGAAAACTGAATATACAATTTAGAATATAGATTGTAAAACACAGAATTTAGAATATAGAACAAATAATACTGAATATAAAATTTAGAATATACAATGAAGAACACAGAATATACAATGTAGAATAGAGAATTTAGAATCCAGATATAAGAACATGGAATTCTGAACACAGAATTTAGAATATAGAATACATAATACTGAATATAGAATTTAGAATATAGAATGTAGAACCCAGAATTAATAATATAGAATATAGAATGCTGAATATAGGATTTAGAATATAGAATGTAGAACACGGAATATAGAATATAGAATATAGATTATAGAACACAGTATTTAGAACATGGAATGCAGAACACAGAATTAAGAATATAGCATACCGAATACTTAATATAGAATTTAGTATATATAATGTAGAGAACAGAATATTGAATATAGAATACGGAATGCAGAATATAGAATACAGAATATAGAATGTAGTCAACAAAATATAGATTATGAAAAAAAGAATACACAAAATAGAATTTAGAACATGGAATGCAGAACACAGAATATAGAATATAGAATAGAGAATACTGAACATAGAATTAAGAATATAGAATGCAGAACACAGAATTAAGAATATAGAATACAGAATACTGAATATAGAATTGAGAACATGGAATGAAGAACACAGAATGTACAATATAGAATAGAGAATACTAAATGTAGAATTTAGAATATAGAAAGTAGAACACAGAATATAGAATATAGAGTAGAAAATTTAGAACATGGAATGCAGAACACAGAATTTAGAATATAGAATACAGAATACTGAATATAGAATTTGGAAATTAGAAAGTAGAACACAGAATATATAATTTAGAATACGGAATGCAGAATATAGAATACAGAATATAGAATTTAGAACACAGAATATAAAATATGGAAAACAGAATATAGGACCCAGAAGTTAGAACAAGTTATACAGAACACAGAATTTAGAATATACTATACAGATTACTGAATATAGAATTTAGAATATTGAATGTAGATCACAGAATATAGAATATAGATTAAGGAATGCAGAATATAGTATACAGAATATAGGATTTAGAACACAGAATATAGATTATGGAAACCTAACACAGAACGCAGAATATAGAACATGGGATGCAGAACACAGAATTTAGACTATAGAATATAGAATACTGAATATTGAATATAGAATGCAGAACACAGAATTTAGAATATTCATTAGAGAATACTAAATATAGAATTTACAATATGGAATGCAGAACACAGAATTTAGATTATAGAATAAAGGATATAGATGCCGGATTATAGAACATGGAATGCAGAACACAGAATTTAGAATATGGAATACTGAATACTGAATATAGAAATTAGAATATAGAAAGAAGAACACAGAATATAGAATATAGAATAGAGAATTTAGAACATGGAATGTAGAGCACAGAATTTAGATTACAGAATACATAATACTGAATATAGAATTTAGAATATAGAATTTAGAACACAAAATTTAGAAAATAGAATACAGAATACTGAATATAGTATTTAGGACATGGAATGCAGAACACAGAATTTAGATTATAGAATACAGAATACTTAATAAACAATTAAAAAATTGAATGTAGAGCACAGAATGTAGAATATAAAACACATAAAACTGAATATATAATTTAGAAAATAGAATGTAGAAAACAGAATAAAAATTATAGCTTAGAGAATATTGAAGCCAGATTTTGGAACATGGAAATCACAACCCAGAATTTAGAATATAGAATACATAATACTGAATATACAATTTACAATATAGAATGTAGAACCCAGAATTTAGAATATATAATACAGAATACTGAATATCGAATTTAGAATATAGAATGTAGAACACATAATATAGAATGTAGAATACAGAAAGCTGAATATAGTATTTAGAATATAGAATGTAGAACACAGATATAGAATATAGAATATAGATAATAGAACCCAGAATTTAGAACATGGAATGCATAACACAGAAATTAGAATATATAATGCAGTATAATGATCATAGAATTTAGAACATAGAATGCAGAACACAGAATTTAGAATATGGAATACAGAATACTGAATATAGGATTGAGAACATGGAGTGAAAAACACAGAATTTAGAATATAGAATACAGAATACTGAATATTGTATTTAGAATATAGAAAGTAGATCACAGAATATAGAATATAGAATAGAGAATTTTGAATATGGAATGCAGAACACAAAATTTAGAATATAGAATACAGTATACTGAATATAGAATTTGGAATATAGAAGGTAGAACACAGAATATATAAAGTAGAATACGGAATGATGAATATAGAATACACAATATAGAATTTAGAACACAGAATATAAAATATGGAAAACAGAATATAGAATCCAGAATTTAGAACATGGAATGCAGAACACAGAATTTAGAATATAGTATAGAGATTACTGAATATAGAATTTAGAATATAGAATTTAGAACACAGAATTTAGAATATAGAATACAGAATACTGAATATATAACTTAGAATATAGAATGTAGAACACAGAATAAAGAATATAGAATACGGAATGCAGAATATAGAATGTAGAATATAGATTGAGGAATACGAAATATAGAATATAGAATAGAGAATATACAACACAGAAGTTAGAACATGGAATGCAGAACATAGAATTTAGAATATAGAATACAGAATACTGAATAAATAAATTAGAATATAGAATGTAGAACACAGAGTATAGAATATAGAATACGGAAGGCAAAATATAGATTGTAGAATATACAATGAATTACGCAAAATATAGAATAGAGAATAGAGAATATAGAAGCCAGAATTTAGAACATGGAATGCAGAACACAGAATTTCGAATATAAATACAGAATATTGAATGTAGGATTTTGAATATAGAATGCAGAACACAGGATATATAATAGAGTATACAGAACCCAGAATTTAAAACATGGAATCCGGAACACAGAATTTAGTATACAGAATACAGAATACTGAATATAGGATTTAGAATATAGAATGTAGAACACAGAATAAGGAATATAGAAAACGGAATGCAGAATATAGAATGTAGAATACAAAATATAGAATATAAAATAGAGAATATACAACACAGAATTTAGAACATGGAATGCAGAACATAGAATTTAGAATATAGAATACATAATACTGAATATAGAATTTAGAATATAGAATGTAGAACACAAAATATAGAATATAGAATACAGAATGCTGAATATAGAATTTAGAATATTCAATGAAGAACACAGAATATAGAATATAGAAAAGAGAATATAGAACCCAGAATTTACAACATGGAATGCAGAACACTGAATTTAGAATATAGTATAAAGAATGCATAATAAACAATTAAAAAAATTGAATGTATAACAGAGAATATAGAATATATTTTACATAATACTGAATAAATAATTTAGAATATAGAATGTAGAACACAGTATTTAGAATATACAATACAGAATACTAAATATAGAATTTAGAATATACAATGTAGAACACAGAATTTAGAATATGCAATACAGAATACTAAATATAGGATTTAGAATATAGAATATAGAACACTGAATATAGAAAAAAGAATAGAGAATGAGGAACCCAGAATATAGTACATGGAATCAGAACCCAGAATTATAATATAGAATACAGAACACAGAATATGGAATTTAGAATATAGAATGTAGAACACAGAATATAGAATATAGAATACAGAGTATAGAACCCAGAATTTAGAACATGGAATGCAAAACACAGAATTAAGAACATTGAATGCAGAACAGAGTATATAGAATATACATTACAGAACACTGAATATAGAATTTAGAATATACAATGTATAACATAGAATTTATAATATGGAATAAAAAACACTGAATATAGAATTTAGAATATAGAATGTAGAACACAGAATATAGAAAATAGAATAGAGAATTTAGAACACAGAATTTAGTACATGGAATCAGAACACAGAATTTAGAATATAGAATTCAGAACACTGAATATGGAATTTAGAATATAGAAATTAGAACACAGAATATAGAATATAGAATACACAGTATAGAACCCAGAATTTAGAACATGAGATGCAGAACACAGAATTTCGTATATAGAACACAGAATACAGAATTTAGAATTTAAAATATACAATGCGGAACACCGATTTTAGAATACAGAATACAGAATATAGAATATAGAACATGGAATGCAGAACACATTATTTAGAATATAGAATACAGAATACTGAATATAGAATTTAGAATATAGAATGTAGAACACAGAATTTATAATATAGTATACAGAAAGCTGAATATAGTATTTAGAATATAGAATGTAGAACACTGGGGGAGCCACTCGTGACGGAGGGCTGCCGCGCACAGAACTTGGGCGTAAAACCCCAAAGTGCAGGGCGCCAGGCTCTGAGATTGAGGCTGCCGAGCACAAAGGTTGGGCCTAAACTCCCACAGTGCGGGGCGCCCGGCTCAAAGGTCAATTGAGTTAGAACAATCTCTGTCCCGCCACCCCTTTTACTAAAGAATACACCACGTGCGCTAATGCCTGAGGCCATTAAGTCACAAAGGACCTTCAGAGGGAGAGATATGATCGGCACACAAATCAGTGATTTTTTAGAGAACAATCACCTGAGTTAAAAATATACGAGTCACGATGTTAGTTTATAGTTTAGAGAAACAATACCTAAGTTTATGACTTTTGTCTTATGATCCTGCTTTGGGGAATAGTTGATCCGGGTTTTTTGGGAACAGTAAACAATAATGATGTCTTTTAAGTTAATGATTTTAGTACATGTTGTTAATATGCCCTAAAACAATACCACTGCCTACGTGCAGGAATGTGTGAGCTAATGGGTTAAAATCATATAAATGAACTGCTGAAAATAAACTCGAAGTCCACTCTTGACCTAGCGTCTTGCGGGCTTGAGTGAGACCCTCTCAACACCAACTTGTCTTGTCTTGCTGTCTCTTTGTCACGTCTTTCCTTTTCTCAGTCCTGCAGCACAGGTTTCTGGACCTGATCGATTGTCGGCTGGCACCGACAGAACACAGAATATAGAATATAGAATATAGATTATAGAACACAAAATTTAGAAAATGGAATGCAGAACACTGAATTTAGAATACAGCATACGGAATACTGAATATAGTATTTAGAATATACAATGTAGAACACAGAATATTGAATATATAATAAAGAATACTGAATATAGAGTTTAGAATATAGAATGAAGAACACAGAATATAGAATGTAGAATACATAATATAGAATCCAAAATAAAGAAGATTCTATGCAGAACACAGAATTTAGAATATAGATTACATAATACTGAATATAGAATTTAGAATATAGAATGTAGAAAACAGAATTTATAATATAGAATACAGAAAACTGAATATAGTATTTAGAACATAGAATGTAGAACACAGAATATAGAATATAGAATTTAGATTATACAACCCAGAATTTAGAACATGGAATGCAGAACACAGAATTTGGAATATAGCATACAGAATAGTGCCTATAGAATTTAGAATATGGAATGTAGAACAGAGAATATAGAATATAGAATACGGAACACAGAATATATAATGAAGAATATAGAATGAGAAAACAGTATATAGAATATGGAAAACAGAATACAGAACCCAGAATTTAGAACATGGAATGCAGAACACAGAATTTGGTATATATAACACAGAATCCTGAATATAGAATTTAGAATATACAAAGCGGGAACACAGATTTTAGAATATAGAATACAGAATACTGAATAAAGAATTTAGAATATAGTATGAGGAACACAGAATATAGAATATAGAATAAATAATATTGAAACCATACTTTAGAACATGGAATGCAGAACACAGAATTTACAATATAGAATACAGAATACTGAAGAAAGAATTTAGAATATAGAATGTAGAACATAGTATAAAGAATATAGAAGACGGAATGCAGAATATAGAATGTAGAATATTAAATGAAGAACACAAAATATAAAATATAGAATAGAGTATATAGAACCCAGAATTTAGAACATAGAATTGCAGAACACTGAATTTAGAATATAGTATACAGAATACTTAATAAAAAATTAAATAATTGAATGTAGAACACAGAATATAGAATATAAAATACATAATACTGAATATATAATTTAGAATATAGAATGTAGAAAACAGAATAAAAAATATAGCTTAGAGAATATTGAAGCCAGACATTGTAACATGGAAAGCATAACTCACAATTTCGAATATAGAATACAGAATACTGAATATACAATTTAGAATATAGAATGTAGAACACAGAATATACAATATAGAATAAGGAATACTGAATATAGAATTTAGAATATAGAATGTAGAACACAGAATATAGAATGTAGAATACAGATTATAGAATCCAGAATTAAGAACATGTTATGCAGAACACAGAATTAAGAATATAGATTATATAATACTGAATATAGGATTTAGAATATAGAATGCAGAACACAGAATTTATAATATTGTATACAGTAATGTGAATTTAGTATTTAGAATATAGAATATAGAACACAGAATATAGAAAATAGATTAAAGATTATAGAACCCAGAATTTAGAATATGGAATGCAGAAAACAGAATAGAATATAGCATACGTAATACTGAATATAGAATTTACAATATAGAAAGTAGAACACAGAATATAGAATATAGTATACGGAATTCAAAATATAGTATGTAGAAACTAGAATGAAAAACACACAATTTAGAATATAGAATAGAGAATGTAGAACACAGAATTTAGAACATGGAATGCAGAACACATAATTTAGAATATAGAGTAGAGAATACTGAATATAGGGTTTAGAATATAGAATGCAGAACACAGAATTTAGAATATATAATAAAGAATACTTAATATAGAATTTAGAATATAGAATGAAGAACACAGTATATAGAATTTAGAATACAGAATAAAGAATCCAGAATAAAGAACATGCTATGCAGAACACAGAATTTAGAATATAGATTACATAATACTGAATATAGAATTTAGAATATAGAATGTAGAACACAGAATTTATAACATAGAATACAGAAAGCTGAATATAATATTTAGAATATAGAGTGTAGAACACAAAATATACAATATAGAATAGAGAATAAAGAAGCCAGAATTTTGAACATTGAATGCAGAACACAGAATTTAGAATATAGAATACAGAATACTGAATATAGAATTTAGAATATAAAACGTAGAACACAGAATATAGAATATAGAATACGGAATGTAGAATATAGAATACAGAATATAGAATATAGGACACAGAATATAGTATATGAAAAACAAAATACACAACCCAGAATTTAGAACATGGAATGCAGAACACAGAATTTAGAATATAGAATACAGAATGCTGAATATAGAATTTAGAATATAGACTATAAACATGGAATATAGAATATAGAATAAAGAATATTGAACCCAGAATTTTGAACATGAATGCAGAACACAGAATTTAGAATATGGAATACAGAATACTGAATATAGAATTTAGAATATAGAATGTTGAACACTGAATAAAGAATATAGAATACTGAATGCAGAATATAGAATTTAGAATATACAATGTAGAACACAGAATATAAATTATAGAAAAGAGAATATAAAACCCAGAATTTAAAATATGGTATGCAAAACACAGAATTTAGAATATAGTATACAGAATACTTAATAAACAAATGAAAAAATTGAATGTAGAACATAGAATATAGAATATAGAATACATAATACTGAATATATAATTTAGAATATACAATGTAAAAAACAGAATAAAAAATATATCTTAAAAAATATTTAAGCCAGATTTTGGAACATGGAATTCAGAACTCAGAATTTCGAATATAGAATACAGAAAACTGAATATACAATTTAGAATATAGAATGTAAAACACAGAATTTAGAATATAGAACAAATAATACTGAATATAAAATTTAGAATATACAATGTAGAACACAGAATATTCAATGTAGAATAGAGAATTTAGAATCCAGATATAAGAACATGGAATTCTGAACACAGAATTTAGAATATAGAATACATAATACTGAATATAGAATTTAGAATATAGAATGTAGAATCCAGAATTAATAATATAGAATATAGAATGCTGAATATAGGATTTAGAATATAGAATGTAGAACACGGAATATAGAATATAGAATATAGATTATAGAACACAGTATTTAGAACATGGAATGCAGAACACAGAATTAAGAATATAGCATACCGAATACTTAATATAGAATTTAGTATATATAATGTAGAGCACAGAATATTGAATATAGAATACGGAATGCAGAATATAGAATACAGAATATAGAATGTAGTCAACAGAATATAGATTATGAAAAAAAGAATACACAAAAAAGAATTTAGAACATGGAATGCAGAACACAGAATTTAGAATATAGAATAGAGAATACTGAACATAGAATTAAGAATATAGAATGCAGAACACAGAATTAAGAATATAGAATACAGAATACTGAATATAGAATTGAGAACATGGAATGAAGAACACAGAATGTACATTATAGAATACAGAATACTAAATGTAGAATTTAGAATATAGAAAGTAGAACACAGAATATAGAATATAGAGTAGAAAATTTAGAACATGGAATGCAGAACACAGAATTTAGAATATAGAATACAGAATACTGAATATAGAATTTGGAAATTAGAAAGTAGAACACAGAATATATAATGTAGAATACGGAATGCAGAATATAGAATACAGAATATAGAATTTAGAACACAGAATATAAAATATGGAAAACAGAATATAGGACCCAGAAGTTAGAACAAGTTATACAGAACACAGAATTTTGAATATACTATACAGATTACTGAATATAGAATTTAGAATATTGAATGTAGATCACAGAATATAGAATATAGATTACGGAATGCAGAATATAGTATACAGAATATAGGATTTAGAACACAGAATATAGATTATGGAAACGTAACACAGAACGCAGAACATAGAACATGGGATGCAGAACACAGAATTTAGACTATAGAATATAGAATACTGAATATTGAATATAGAATGCAGAACACAGAATTTAGAATATACATTAGAGAATACTGAATATAGAATTTACAAGATGGAATGCAGAACACAGAATTTAGATTATAGAATAAAGGATATAGATGCCGGATTATAGAACATGGAATGCAGAACACAGAATTTAGAATATGGAATACTGAATAATGAATATAGAAATTAGAATATAGAAAGAAGAACACAGAATATAGAATATAGAATAGAGAATTTAGAACATGGAATGTAGAGCACAGAATTTAGATTACAGAATACATAATACTGAATATAGAATTTAGAATATAGAATTTAGAACACAAAATTTAGAAAATAGAATACAGAATACTGAATATAGAATTTAGGACATGGAATGCAGAACACAGAATTTAGATTATAGAATACAGAATACTTAATAAACAATTAAAAAATTGAATGTAGAGCACAGAATGTAGAATATAAAACACATAAAACTGAATATATAATTTAGAAAATAGAATGTAGAAAACAGAATAAAAATTATAGCTTAGAGAATATTGAAGCCAGATTTTGGAACATGGAAATCACAACCCAGAATTTAGAATATAGAATACATAATACTGAATATACAATTTACAATATAGAATGTATAACCCAGAATTTAGAATATATAATACAGAATACTGAATATCGAATTATGAATATAGAATGTAGAACACATAATATAGAATGTAGAATACAGAAAGCTGAATATAGTATTTAGAATATAGAATGTAGAACACAGATATAGAATATAGAATATAGATAATAGAACCCAGAATTTAGAACATGGAATGCATAACACAGAAATTAGAATATATAATGCAGTATAATGATCATAGAATTTAGAACATAGAATGCAGAACACAGAATTTAGAATATGGAATACAGAATACTGAATATAGGATTGAGAACATGGAGTGAAAAACACAGAATTTAGAATATAGAATACAGAATACTGAATATTGTATTTAGAATATAGAAAGTAGATCACAGAATATAGAATATAGAATAGAGAATTTTGAATATGGAATGCAGAACACAAAATTTAGAATATAGAATACAGTATACTGAATATAGAATTTGGAATATAGAAGGTAGAACACAGAATATATAAAGTAGAATACGGAATGATGAATATAGAATACACAATATAGAATTTAGAACACAGAATATAAAATATGGAAAACAGAATATAGAATCCAGAATTTAGAACATGGAATGCAGAACACAGAATTTAGAATATAGTATAGAGATTACTGAATATAGAATTTAGAATATAGAATTTAGAACACAGAATTTAGAATATAGAATACAGAATACTGAATATATAACTTAGAATATAGAATGTAGAACACAGAATAAAGAATATAGAATACGGAATGCAGAATAAAGAATGTAGAATATAGATTGAGGAATACGAAATATAGAATATAGAATAGAGAATATACAACACAGAAGTTAGAACATGGAATGCAGAACATAGAATTCAGAATATAGAATACAGAATACTGAATAAATAAATTAGAATATAGAATGTAGAACACAGAGTATAGAATATAGAATACGGAAGGCAAAATATAGATTGTAGAATATACAATGAATTACGCAAAATATAGAATAGAGAATAGAGAATATAGAAGCCAGAATTTAGAACATGGAATTCAGAACACAGAATTTCGAATATAAATACAGAATATTGAATGTAGGATTTTGAATATAGAATGCAGAACACAGGATATATAATAGAGTATACAGAACCCAGAATTTAAAACATGGAATCCGGAACACAGAATTTAGTATACAGAATACAGAATACTGAATATAGGATTTAGAATATAGAATGTAGAACACAGAATAAGGAATATAGAAAACGGAATGCAGAATATAGAATGTAGAATACAAAATATAGAATATAGAATAGAGAATATACAACACAGAATTTAGAACATGGAATGCAGAACGTAGAATTTAGAATATAGAATACATAATACTGAATATAGAATTTAGAATATAGAATGTAGAACACAAAATATAGAATATAGAATACAGAATGCTGAATATAGAATTTAGAATATTCAATGAAGAACACAGAATATAGAATATAGAAAAGAGAATATAGAACCCAGAATTTACAACATGGAATGCAGAACACTGAATTTAGAATATAGTATAAAGAATGCATAATAAACAATTAAAAAAATTGAATGTATAACAGAGAATATAGAATATATTTTACATAATACTGAATAAATAATTTAGAATATAGAATGTAGAACACAGTATTTAGAATATACAATACAGAATACTAAATATAGAATTTAGAATATACAATGTAGAACACAGAATTTAGAATATGCAATACAGAATACTAAATATAGGATTTAGAATATAGAATATAGAACACTGAATATAGAAAATAGAATAGAGAATGAGGAACCCAGAATATAGTACATGGAATCAGAACCCAGAATTATAATATAGAATACAGAACACAGAATATGGAATTTAGAATATAGAATGTAGAACACAGAATATAGAATATAGAATACAGAGTATAGAACCCAGAATTTAGAACATGGAATGCAAAACACAGAATTAAGAACATTGAATGCAGAACAGAGTATATAGAATATACATTACAGAACACTGAATATAGAATTTAGAATATACAATGTATAACATAGAATTTATAATATGGAATAAAAAACACTGAATATAGAATTTAGAATATAGAATGTAGAACACAGAATATAGAAAATAGAATAGAGAATTTAGAACACAGAATTTAGTACATGGAATCAGAACACAGAATTTAGAATATAGAATTCAGAACACTGAATATGGAATTTAGAATATAGAAATTAGAACACAGAATATAGAATATAGAATACACAGTATAGAACCCAGAATTTAGAACATGAGATGCAGAACACAGAATTTCGTATATAGAACACAGAATACAGAATTTAGAATTTAAAATATACAATGCGGAACACCGATTTTAGAATACAGAATACAGAATATAGAATATAGAACATGGAATGCAGAACACATTATTTAGAATATAGAATACAGAATACTGAATATAGAATTTAGAATATAGAATGTAGAACACAGAATTTATAATATAGTATACAGAAAGCTGAATATAGTATTTAGAATATAGAATGTAGAACACTGGGGGAGCCACTCGTGACGGAGGGCTGCCGCGCACAGAACTTGGGCGTAAAACCCCAAAGTGCAGGGCGCCAGGCTCTGAGATTGAGGCTGCCGAGCACAAAGGTTGGGCCTAAACTCCCACAGTGCGGGGCGCCCGGCTCAAAGGTCAATTGAGTTAGAACAATCTCTGTCCCGCCACCCCTTTTACTAAAGAATACACCACGTGCGCTAATGCCTGAGGCCATTAAGTCACAAAGGACCTTCAGAGGGAGAGATATGATCGGCACACAAATCAGTGATTTTTTAGAGAACAATCACCTGAGTTAAAAATATACGAGTCACGATGTTAGTTTATAGTTTAGAGAAACAATACCTAAGTTTATGACTTTTGTCTTATGATCCTGCTTTGGGGAATAGTTGATCCGGGTTTTTTGGGAACAGTAAACAATAATGATGTCTTTTAAGTTAATGATTTTAGTACATGTTGTTAATATGCCCTAAAACAATACCACTGCCTACGTGCAGGAATGTGTGAGCTAATGGGTTAAAATCATATAAATGAACTGCTGAAAATAAACTCGAAGTCCACTCTTGACCTAGCGTCTTGCGGGCTAGAGTGAGACCCTCTCAACCCCAACTTGTCTTGTCTTGCTGTCTCTTTGTCACGTCTTTCCTTTTCTCAGTCCTGCAGCACAGGTTTCTGGACCTGATCGATTGTCGGCTGGCACCGACAGAACACAGAATATAGAATATAGAATATAGATTATAGAACACAAAATTTAGAAAATGGAATGCAAAACACTGAATTTAGAATACAGCATACGGAATACTGAATATAGTATTTAGAATATAGAATGTAGAACACAGAATATTGAATATATAATAAAGAATACTGAATATAGAGTTTAGAATATAGAATGTAGAACACAGAATATAGAATGTAGAATACATAATATAGAATCCAAAATAAAGAAGATTCTATGCAGAACACAGAATTTAGAATATAGATTACATAATACTGAATATAGAATTTAGAATATAGAATGTAGAACACAGAATTTATAATATAGAATACAGAAAACTGAATATAGTATTTAGAATATAGAATGTAGAACACAGAATATAGAATATAGAATTTAGATTATAGAACCCAGAATTTAGAACATGGAATGCAGAACACAGAATTTGGAATATAGCATACAGAATAGTGCCTATAGAATTTAGAATATGGAATGTAGAACAGAGAATATAGAATATAGAATACGGAACACAGAATATATAATGAAGAATATAGAATGAGAAAACAGTATATAGAATATGGAAAACAGAATACAGAACCCAGAATTTAGAACATGGAATGCAGAACACAGAATTTGGTATATATAACACAGAATCCTGAATATAGAATTTAGAATATACAAAGCGGGAACACAGATTTTAGAATATAGAATACAGAATACTGAATAAAGAATTTAGAATATAGTATGAGGAACACAGAATATAGAATATAGAATAAATAATATTGAAACCATACTTTAGAACATGGAATGCAGAACACAGAATTTACAATATAGAATACAGAATACTGAAGAAAGAATTTAGAATATAGAATGTAGAACATAGTATAAAGAATATAGAATACGGAATGCAGAATATAGAATGTAGAATATTAAATGAAGAACACAAAATATAAAATATAGAATAGAGTATATAGAACCCAGAATTTAGAACATAGAATTGCAGAACACTGAATTTAGGATATAGTATACAGAATACTTAATAAACAATTAAATAATTGAATGTAGAACACAGAATATAGAATATAAAATACATAATACTGAATATATAACTTAGAATATAGAATGTAGAAAACAGAATAAAAAATATAGCTTAGAGAATATTGAAGCCAGACATTGTAACATGGAAAGCATAACTCACAATTTCGAATATAGAATACAGGATACTGAATATACAATTTAGAATATAGAATGTAGAACACAGAATATACAATATAGAATAAAGAATACTGAATATAGAATTTAGAATATAGAATGTAGAACACAGAATATAGAATGTAGAATACAGATTATAGAATCCAGAATTAAGAACATGTTATGCAGAACACAGAATTAAGAATAAAGATTATATAATACTGAATATAGGATTTAGAATATAGAATGCAGAACACAGAATTTATAATATTGTATACAGAAATGTGAATTTAGTATTTAGAATATAGAATATAGAACACAGAATATAGAAAATAGATTAAAGATTATAGAACCCAGAATTTAGAATATGGAATGCAGAAAACAGAATAGAATATAGCATACGTAATACTGAATATAGAATTTACAATATAGAAAGTAGAACACAGAATATAGAATATAGTATACGGAATTCAAAATATAGTATGTAGAAACTAGAATGAAAAACACACAATTTAGAATATAGAATAGAGAATGTAGAACACAGAATTTAGAACATGGAATGCAGAACACAGAATTTAGAATATAGAATAGAGAATACTGAATATAGACTTTAGAATATAGAATGTAGAACACAGAATTTAGAATATATAATAAAGAATACTGAATATAGAATTTAGAATATAGAATGAAGAACACAGTATATAGAATGTAGAATACAGAATAAAGAATCCAGAATAAAGAACATGCTATGCAGAACACAGAATTTAGAATATAGATTACATAATACTGAATATAGAATTTAGAATATAGAATGTAGAACACAGAATTTATAACATAGAATACAGAAAGCTGAATATAATATTTAGAATATAGAGTGTAGAACACAAAATATACAATATAGAATAGAGAATAAAGAAGCCAGAATTTTGAACATTGAATGCAGAACACAGAATTTAGAATATAGAATACAGAATACTGAATATAGAATTTAGAATATAAAACGTAGAACACAGAATATAGAATATAGAATACGGAATGTAGAATATAGAATACAGAATATAGAATATAGGACACAGAATATAGTATATGAAAAACAAAATACACAACCCAGAATTTAGAACATGGAATGCAGAACACAGAATTTAGAATATAGAATACAGAATGCTGAATATAGAATTTAGAATATAGAATATAAACATGGAATATAGAATATAGAATAAAGAATATTGAACCCAGAATTTTGAACATGAATGCAGAACACAGAATTTAGAATATGGAATACAGAATACTGAATATAGAATTTAGAATATAGAATGTTGAACACTGTATAAAGAATATAGAATACTGAATGCAGAATATAGAATTTAGAATATACAATGTAGAACACAGAATATAAATTTTAGAAAAGAGAATATAAAACCCAGAATTTACAATATGGTATGCAAAACACAGAATTTAGAATATAGTATACAGAATACTTAATAAACAAATGAAAAAATTGAATGTAGAACATAGAATATAGAATATAGAATACATAATACTGAATATATAATTTAGAATATACAATGTAAAAAACAGAATAAAAAATATATCTTAAAGAATATTTAAGCCAGATTTTGGAACATGGAATTCAGAACTCAGAATTTCGAATATAGAATACAGAAAACTGAATATACAATTTAGAATATAGAATGTAAAACACAGAATTTAGAATATAGAACAAATAATACTGAATATAAAATTTAGAATATACAATGTAGAACACAGAATATTCAATGTAGAATAGAGAATTTAGAATCCAGATATAAGAACATGGAATTCTGAACACAGAATTTAGAATATAGAATACATAATACTGAATATAGAATTTAGAATATAGAATGTAGAATCCAGAATTAATAATATAGAATATAGAATGCTGAATATAGGATTTAGAATATAGAATGTAGAACACGGAATATAGAATATAGAATATAGATTATAGAACACAGTATTTAGAACATGGAATGCAGAAAACAGAATTAAGAATATAGCATACCGAATACTTAATATAGAATTTAGTATATATAATGTAGAGCACAGAATATTGAATATAGAATACGGAATGCAGAATATAGAATACAGAATATAGAATGTAGTCAACAGAATATAGATTATGAAAAAAAGAATACACAAAAAAGAATTTAGAACATGGAATGCAGAACACAGAATTTAGAATATAGAATAGAGAATACTGAACATAGAATTAAGAATATAGAATGCAGAACACAGAATTTAGAATCTAGAATACAGAACTGAATATAGAATTTATAATATACCAAGTATAACACAGAATTATAATGTAGAATACGGAATGCAGAAATTAGTATACAGAATATAGAATGAAGAACTCAGAGTTTAGTATTTGGAAAACAGAATATAGAACCCAGAATTTAGAACATAGAATGCATTACACAGAATTTGGAATATAGCATACAGAATAGTGCCTATAGAATTTAGAATATGGAATGTAAAACACAGAATATAGAATTTAGAATACAGAATATATAATACAGAATACAGAATGTAGAAAACAGAATATAGAATATGGAAAACAGAATACAGGACACAGATTTTAGAACATGGAATGCAGAATACAGAATTTCGTATATAGAACACAGAATACTGAATATAGAATTTAAAATATACAATGCGGAACACAGATTTTAGTATATAGAATACAGAATACTGAATATAGAATTAAGAACATGGAATGCAGTACACATTATTTAGAATATAGAATACAAAATACTGAATATAGAATTTAGAATATAGAATGTAGAACACAGAATTTATAATATACTATACAGAAAGCTGAATATAGTATTTAGAATATAGAATGTAGAACACAGAATATAGAATATAGAATATAGATTATAGAACCCAAAATTCAGAACATGGAATGCAGAACACAGAATTTAGAATACAGCATAGGAATACTGAATATAGAATTTAGAATATAGAATGTAGAACACAGAATATTGAATATATAATAAAGAATACTGAATATAGAGTTTAGAATATAGAATGTAGAACACAGAATATAGAATGTAGAATACATAATATAGAATCCAAAATAAAGAAGATTCTATGCAGAACACAGAATTTAGAATATAGATTACATAATACTGAATATAGAATTTAGAATATAGAATGTAGAACACAGAATTTATAATATAGAATACAGAAAGCTGAATATAGTATTTAGAATATAGAATGTAGAACACAGAATATAGAATATAGAATTTAGATTATAGAACCCAGAATTTAGAACATGGAATGCAGAATACAGAATTTCGTATATAGAACAATGAATACAGAATATAGAATTTAAAATATACAATGCGGAACACAGATTTAAGAATATAGAATACAGAATACTGAATATAGAATTTAGAACATGGAATGCAGAACACATAATTTAGAATATAGAATAGAGAATACTGAATATAGAATTTAGAATATAGTATGAGAAACACAGAATATAGAATATAGAATAAAGAATATTGAACCCATACTTTAGAACATGGAATGCAGAACACAGAATTTACAATATAGAATACAGAATACTGAAGAAAGAATTTAGAATATAGAATGTAGAACATAGTATAAAGAATATAGAATACGGAATGCAGAATATATAATGTAGAATATAAAATGAAGAACACAAAATATAAAATATAGAATAGAGTATATAGAACTAAGAATTTAGAACATTGAATTGCAGAACACTGAATTTAGAATATTGTATACAGAATACTTAATAAGCAATTAAATAATTGAATGTAGAACACAGAATATAGAATATAAAATACATAATACTGAATATAAAATTTAGAATATGGAATGTAGAAAACAGAATAAAAAATATAGCTTAGAGAATATTGAAGCCAGACATTGTAATATGGAAAGCAGACTTCACAATTTCGAATATAGAATACAGAATACTGAATATACAATTTACAATATAGAATGTAGAACACAGAATATACAATATAGAATAAAGAATACTGAATATAGAATTTAGAATATAGAATGTAGAACACAGAATATAGAATGTAGAATACAGATTATAGAATCCAGTATTAAGAACATGTTATGCAGAACACAGAATTAAGAATATACATTATATAATACTGAATATAGGATTTAGAATATAGAATGCAGAACACAGAATTTATAATATTGTATACAGAAATGTGAATTTAGTATTTAGAATATAGAATATAGAACACAGAATATAGAATATAGATTAAAGATTATAGAACCCAGAATTTAGAAAATGGAATTCAGAACACAGAATAGAATATAGCATACGGAATACTGAATATAGAATTTAGAATATAGAATGTAGAACACCGAATATAGAATATAGTATACGGAATTCAAAATATAGTATGTAGAAACTAGAATGAAAAACACTCAATTTAGAATATTGAATAGAGAATGTAGAACCCAGAATTTAGAACATGGAATGCAGAACACAGAATTTAGAATATAGAATAGAGAATACTGAATATAGAGTTTAGAATATAGAATGTAGAACACAGAATTTAGAATATATAATAAAGAATACTGAATATAGAATTTAGAATATAGAATGCAGAACACAGTATATAGAATGTAGAATACAGAATAAAGAATCCAGAATAAAGAACATGCTATGCAGAACACAGAATTTAGAATATAGATTACATAATACTGAATATAGAATTTAGAATATAGAATGTAGAACACAGAATTTATAACATAGAATACAGAAAGCTGAATATTATATTTAGAATATAGAATGTAGAACACAAAATATACAATATAATATAGAGAATAAAGAAGCCAGAATTTTGAACATTGAATGCAGAACACAGAATTTAGAATATAGAATACAGAATACTGAATATAGAATTTAGAATAAAGATTGTAGAACACAGAATATAGAATATAGAATACGGAATGTAGAATATAGAATACAGAATATAGAATATAGGACACAGAATATAGAATATGGAAAACAAAATACACAACCCAGAATTTAGAACATGGAATGCAGAACACAGAATATAGAATATAGAATAGAGAATGCTGAATATAGAATTTAGAATATAGAATATAGAACATGGAATATAGAATATAGAATAAAGAATATTGAACCCAGAATTTTGAACATGGAATACAGAACACAGAATTTAGATTATGGAATACAGAATACTGAATATAGAATTTAGAATATAGAATGTTGAACACAGTATAAAAAATATAGAATACTGAATGCAGAATATAGAATTTAGAATATACAATGTAGAACACAGAATATAAATTATAGAAAAGAGAATATAAAACCCAGAATTTACAACATGGTATGCAAAACACAGAATTTAGAATATAGTATACAGAATACTTAATAAACAAATGAAAAAATTGAATGTAGAACATAGATTATAGAATATATAATACATAATACTGAATATATAATTTAGAATATACAATGTAAAAAACAGAATAAAAATTATATCTAAAAGTATATTTAAGCCAGATTTTGGAACATGGAATTCAGAACTCAGAATTTCGAATATAGAATACAGAAAACTGAATATACAATTTAGAATATAGAATGTAAAACACAGAATTTAGAATATAGAATAAATGATACTGAATATAAAATTTAGAGTATACAATGTAGAACACAGAATATAGAATGTAGAATAGAGAATTTAGAATCCAGATATAAGAACATGGAATTCTGAACACAGAATTTAGAATATAGAATACAGAATACTGAATAAAGAATTTAGAATATTGAAATTAGAACACAGAATATAGAATAGAGAATAGAGAATTTAGAACATGGAATGCAGAACACAGAATTTAGAATATAGCATACGGAATACTGAATATAGAATTTAGAATATAGAATGTAGAACACAGAATATTGAATATAGAATACGGAATGCAGAATAGAGAATACAGTATATAGAATGCTGAAAACAGATTATAGAATATGGAAAAAAGAATACAGAAAAAGAATTTAGAACATGGAATGCCGAACAGAATATTTAGTATATAGAATACAGAATAGTGCATATAGAATTTAGAATGTGGAATGTAAAACACGGAAAAGAGAATATAGAATACCTAATACAGAATATAGATTGTAGAATATAGAATGAAATACACAAAATTTAGAATACAGAATAGAGAATATAGAAACCAGAATTTAGAACATGGAATTCATAACACCGAAATTAGAATATAGAATACAGAATACTGAATATAGAATTTAGAATATAGAATGCAGAACACAGAATATAGAATGTAGAATACAGAATATAGAATCCAGTATAAAGAACATGCTATGCAGAACACAGAAGTTAGAATATAGAATACGGAATACTGAATATAGAATTTAGAATATAGAAAGCAGAACACAGAATTTTGAATATAGAATACGGAATGCAGAATATAGAATGTAGAAAACAGAATATAGAATATGGAAAAAATAATACAGAAAACAGAATTTAGAACAAGGATTGCAGAACACAGTAATTAGTAGAGTGCATATAGAATAGTGCATATAGAATTTAGAATATGGAATGTAGAACACAGTATAAAGAATATAGAATTCAGAATGCAGAATATAGAAAGTTGAATATAAAATGAAGAAGACAAAATATAGAATAGAAAATATAGAAGCCAGAATTTAGAACATGGAATGCAGAACACAAAATATACACTATAGAAAACTGAATACTGAAGATAGAATTTAGAATATAGAATTTAGAACACATATAAAGAATATAGAATACGGAATGCAGAATATAGAATGTAGAGCATAGAATGAAGAACACAAAATATAGAATACAGAATAGAGAATATAGAAGACAGAATTTAGAACAAGGAATGCAGAAGACAGAATTTAGAATATAGAATACAGAATAATGAATATAGAATATATAATATAGAATGTAGAACACAGAAAATAGAACATAGAATACGGAATGCAGAATATAAAATTTAGAATATAGAATGAATAACACAAAATATAGACTATAGAATACAGAATATAGAACCCAGAATTTAGAACATTGAATGCAGAACATAGTATCTAGAATATACATTATAGAATACTGTATATAGAATTTAGAATATAGAATGAAGAACCCAGAATATAGAATTTGAATACGGAATTTAAAATAAAGAATACAGAATATAGAATTTAGAACTCAGAGAATAGAAAATGGAAAACAGAATACAGAACCCAGAACTTAGAACGTGGAATGCAGAACACAGAATTTAGTACATTGAATGCAGAACACAGTACATAGAATATACAATACAGAATACTAAATATAGAATTTAGAATATACAATGTAGAACACAGAATTTAGAATATGCAATACAGAATACTAAATATAGGATTTAGAATATAGAATATAGAACACTGAATATAGACAATAGAATAGAGAATGAGGAACCCAGAATTTAGTACATGGAATCAGAACCCAGAATTATAATATAGAATACAGAACACAGAATATGGAATTTAGAATATAGAATGTAGAACACAGAATATAGAATATAGAATACAGAATACTGAATATAGAATTTAGAATATAGAATGAAGAACACAGAATATAGAATTTGAATACGGAATTTAAAATAAAGAATACAGAATATAGAATTTAGAACTCAGAGAATAGAAAATGGAAAACAGAATACAGAACCCAGAACTTAGAACGTGGAATGCAGAACACAGAATTTAGTACATTGAATGCAGAACACAGTACATAGAATACACAATACAGAATACTAAATATAGAATTTAGAATATACAATGTAGAACACAGAATTTAGAATATGCAATACAGAATACAAAATATAGGATTTAGAATATAGAATATAGAACACTGAATATAGAAAATAGAATAGAGAATGAGGAACCCAGAATTTAGTACATGGAATCAGAACCCAGAATTATAATATAGAATACAGAACACAGAATATGGAATTTAGAATATAGAATGTAGAACACAGAATATAGAATATAGAATACAGAGTATAGAAACCAGAATTTAGAACATGGAATGCAGAACACAGAATTAAGAACATTGAATGCAGAACAGAGTATTTAGAATATACATTACAGAACACTGAATATAGAATTTAGAATATACAATGTAGAACATAGAATTTAGAATATGGAATAAAGAATACTGAATATAGAATTTAGAAAATAGAATGTAGAACACAGAATATAGAAAATAGAGTAGAGAATGTAGAACACAGAATTTAGTACATGGAATCAGAACACAGAATTTAGAATATAGAATACAGAACATTGAATATGGAATTTAGAACATAGAACGTAGAACACAGAATATAGAATATAGAATCCACAGTATAGAACCCAGAATTTAGAACAAGGAATGCAGAACACAGAATTTAGAATCTAGAATACAGAACTGAATATAGAATTTATAATATAGCAAGTATAACACAGAATTAAGAATGTAGAATATGGAATGCAGAAAATAGTATACAGAATATAGAATATAGAACTCAGAATATAGTATAAGTAAAACAGAATACAGAACCCAGAATTTAGAACATGGAATGCAGAACACAGAATTTCGTATATAGAACACAGAATACTGAATATAGAATTCAAAATATACAATGCGGAACACAGATTTTAGAATATAGAATACAGAATACTGAATATAGAATTTAGAACATGGAATGCAGAACACATTATTTAGAATATAGAATACAGAATACTGAATATAGAATTTAGAATATAGAATGTAGAACACAGAAATTATAATATACTATACAGAAAGCTGAATATAGTATTTAGAATATAGAATGTAGAACACAGAATATAGAATATAGAATACAGATTATAGAACCCAAAATTTAGAACATGGAAAGCAGAACACAGAATTTAGAATACAGCATACGGAATACTGAATATAGAATTTAGAATATAGAATGTAGAACACAGAATATTGAATAAATAATAAAGAATACTGAATATAGAGTTTAGAATATAGAATGTAGAACACAGAATATAGAATGTAGAATACATAATATAGAATCCAAAATAAAGAACATTCTATGCAGAACACAGAATTTAGAATATAGATTACATAATACTGAATATAGAATTTAGAATATAGAATGTAGAACACAGAATATAGAATACAGTATACGGAATGCAAAATATAGAATACAGAATCTAGAAAGAAAAACAAACAATTTAGAATATAGAATAGAGAATATAGAACCCAGAACTTAAAACATGGAATGCAGAACACAGAATTTAGAATATAGAATAGAGAATACTGAATATAGATTTTAGAATATAGAATGTAGAACACAGAATTTACAATATATAATAAAGAATACTGAATATAGAATTTAGAATATAGAATGCAGAATACAGAATACAGAATATAGAATACAGAATTAAGAATCCAGAATAAAGAACATGCTATGCAGAACACAGAATTTAGAATATAGATTACATAATACTGAATATAGAATTTAGAATATAGAATGTAGAACACAAAATATACAATATATAATATAGAATAAACAAGTCAGAATTTAGAATATTGAATGCAGAACACAGAATTTAGACTATAGAATACAGAATACTGAATATAGAAATTAGAATATAGAATGTAGAACACAGAGTATAGAATATAGAATACGGAATGCAGGATATAGAATACGGAATATAGAATATAGGACACAGAATATACAATATATAAACCAAAATACACAACCCAGAATTTAGAACATCAAATGCAGAACACAGAATATAGAATAAAGAATACAGAATACTGAATATAGAATTTAGAATATAGAATGAAGAACACAGAATATAGAATTTGAATACGGAATTTAAAATAAAGAATACAGAATATAGAATTTAGAACTCAGAGAATAGAAAATGGAAAACAGAATACAGAACCCAGAACTTAGAACGTGGAATGCAGAACACAGAATTTAGTACATTGAATGCAGAACACAGTACTTAGAATATACAATACAGAATACTAAATATACAATTTAGAATATACAATGTAGAACACAGAATTTAGAATATGCAATACAGAATACTAAATATAGGATTTAGAATATAGAATATAGAACACTGAATATAGACAATAGAATAGAGAATGAGGAACCCAGAATTTAGTACATGGAATCAGAACCCAGAATTATAATTTAGAATACAGAGCACAGAATATGGAATTTAGAATATAGAATGTAGAACACAGAATATAGAATATAGAATACAGAGTATAGAAACCAGAATTTAGAACATGGAATGCAGAACACAGAATTAAGAACATTGAATGCAGAACAGAGTATTTAGAATATACATTACAGAACACTGAATATAGAATTTAGAATATACAATGTAGAACATAGAATTTAGAATATGGAATAAAGAATACTGAATATAGAATTTAGAAAATAGAATGTAGAACACAGAATATAGAAAATAGAGTAGAGAATGTAGAACACAGAATTTAGTACATGGAATCAGAACACAGAATTTAGAATATAGAATACAGAACATTGAATATGGAATTTAGAACATAGAACGTAGAACACAGAATATAGAATATAGAATCCACAGTATAGAACCCAGAATTTAGAACAAGGAATGCAGAACACAGAATTTAGAATCTAGAATACAGAACTGAATATAGAATTTATAATATAGCAAGTATAACACAGAATTAAGAATGTAGAATACGGAATGCAGAAAATAGTATACAGAATATAGAATATAGAACTCAGAATATAGTATATGGAAAACAGAATACAGAAACCAGAATTTAGAACTTGGAATGCAGAGCACAGAATTTCGTATATAGAACACAGAATACTGAATATAGAATTTAAAATATACAATGCGGAACACAGATTTTAGAATATAGAATACAGAATACTGAATATAGAATTTAGAACATGGAATGCAGAACACATTATTTAGAATATAGAATACAGAATAATGAATATAGAATTTAGAATATAAAATGTAGAACACAGAATTTATAATATACTATACAGAAAGCTGAATATAGTATTTAGAATATAGAATGTAGAACACAGAATATAGAATATAGAATATAGATTATAGAATCCAAAATTTAGAACATGAAAAGCAGAACACAGAATTTAGAATACAGCATACGGAATACTGAATATAGAATTTAGAATATAGAATGTAGAACTCAGAATATTGAATAAATAATAAAGAATACTGAATATAGAGTTTAGAATATAGAATGTAGAACACAGAATATAGAATGTAGAATACATAATATAGAATCCAAAATAAAGAACATTCTATGCAGAACACAGAATTTAGAATATAGATTACATAATACTGAATATAGAATTTAGAATATAGAATGTAGAACACAGAATATAGAATACAGTATACGGAATGCAAAATATAGAATGTAGAATCTAGAATGAAAAACAAACAATTTAGAATATAGAATAGAGAATATAGAACCCTGAACTTAAAACATGGAATGCAGAACACAGAATTTAGAATATAGAATAGAGAATACTGAATATAGAGTTTAGAATATAGAATGTAGAACACAGAATTTACAATATATAATAAACAATACTGAATATAGAATTTAGAATATAGAATGAAGAACACAGAATGTACAATATAGAATAGAGAATACTAAATGTAGAATTTAGAATATAGAAACTAGAAAACAGAATATAGAATATAGAGTAGAAAATTTAGAACATGGAATGCAGAACACAGAATTTAGAATATAGAATACAGAATACTGAATATAGAATTTGAAAATTAGAAAGTAGAACACAGAATATATATTGTAGAATACGGAATGCAGAATATAGAATACAGAATATAGAATTTAGAACACAGAATATAAAATATGGAAAACAGAATATAGGACCCAGAAGTTAGAACAAGTTATACAGAACACAGAATTTAGAATATACTATACAGATTACTGAATATAGAATTTAGAATATTGAATGTAGATCACAGAATATAGAATATAGATTACGGAATGCAGAATATAGTATACAGAATATAGGATTTAGAACACAGAATATAGATTATGGAAACGTAACACAGAACGCAGAATATAGAACATGGGAGGCAGAACACAGAATTTAGACTATAGAATATAGAATACTGAATATTGAATATAGAATGCAGAACACAGAATTTAGAATATACATTAGAGAATACTGAATATAGAATTTACAAGATGGAATGCAGAACACAGAATTTAGATTATAGAATAAAGGATATAGATGCCGGATTATAGAACATGGAATGCAGAACACAGAATTTAGAATATGGAATACTGAATACTGAATATAGAAATTAGAATATAGAAAGAAGAACACAGAATAGAGAATATAGAATAGAGAATTTAGAACATGGAATGTAGAGCACAGAATTTAGATTACAGAATACATAATACTGAATATAGAATTTAGAATATAGAATTTAGAACACAAAATTTAGAAAATAGAATACAGAATACTGAATATAGAATTTAGGACATGGAATGCAGAACACAGAATTTAGATTATAGAATACAGAATACTTAATAATCAATTAAAAAATTGAATGTAGAGCACAGAATGTAGAATATAAAACACATAAAACTGAATATATACTTTAGAAAATAGAATGTAGAAAACAGAATAAAAATTATAGCTTAGAGAATATTGAAGCCAGATTTTGGAACATGGAAATCACAACCCAGAATTTAGAATATAGAATACATAATACTGAATATACAATTTAAAATATAGAATGTAGAACCCAGAATTTAGGATATATAATACAGAATACTGAATATCGAATTATGAATATAGAATGTAGAACACATAATATAGAATGTAGAATACAGAAAGCTGAATATAGTATTTAGAATATAGAATGTAGAACACAGATATAGAATATAGAATATAGATAATAGAACCCAGAATTTAGAACATGGAATGCATAACACAGAATTTAGAATATGGAATACAGAATACTGAATATAGGATTGAGAACATGGAGTGAAAAACACAGAATTTAGAATATAGAATACAGAATACTGAATATTGTATTTAGAATATAGAAAGTAGATCACAGAATATAGAATATAGACTAGAGAATTTTGAATATGGAATGCAGAACACAAAATTTAGAATATAGAATACAGTATACTGAATATAGAATTTGGAATATAGAAGGTAGAACACAGAATATATAAAGTAGAATACGGAATGATGAATATAGAATACACAATATAGAATTTAGAACACAGAATATAAAATATGGAAAACAGAATATAGAATCCAGAATTTAGAACATGGAATTCAGAACACAGAATTTAGAATATATTATAGAGTTTACTGAATATAGAATTTAGAATATAGAATTTAGAACACAGAATTTAGAATATAGAATACAGAATACTGAATATATAACTTAGAATATAGAATGTAGAACACAGAATAAAGAATATAGAATACGGAATGCAGAATATAGAATGTAGAATATAGATTGAGGAATACGAAATATAGAATATAGAATAGAGAATATACAACACAGAATTTAGAACATGGAATGCAGAACATAGAATTTAGAATATAGAATACAGAATACTGAATAAATAAATTAGAATATAGAATGTAGAACACAGAGTATAGAATATAGAATACGGAAGGCAAAATATAGATTGTAGAATATACAATGAATTACGCAAAATATAGAATAGAGAATAGAGAATATAGAAGCCAGAATTTAGAACATGGAATGCAGAACACAGAATTTTGAATATAAATACAGAATATTGAATGTAGGATTTTGAATATAGAATGCAGAACACAGGATATATAATAGAGTATACAGAACCCAGAATTTAAAACATGGAATCCGGAACACAGAATTTAGTATACAGAATACAGAATACTGAATATAGGATTTAGAATATAGAATGTAGAACACAGAATAAGGAATATAGAAAACGGAATGCAGAATATAGAATGTAGAATACAAAATATAGAATATAGAATAGAGAATATACAACACAGAATTTAGAACATGGAATGCAGAACATAGAATTTAGAATATAGAATACATAATACTGAATATAGAATTTAGAATATAGAATGTAGAACACAAAATATAGAATATAGAATACAGAATGCTGAATATAGAATTTAGAATATTCAATGAAGAACACAGAATATAGAATATAGAAAAGAGAATATAGAACCCAGAATTTACAACATGGAATGCAGAACACTGAATTTAGAATATAGTATAAAGAATGCATAATAAACAATTAAAAAAATTGAATGTATAACAGAGAATATAGAATATATTTTACATAATACTGAATAAATAATTTAGAATATAGAATGTAGAATACAGTATTTAGAATATACAATACAGAATACTAAATATAGAATTTAGAATATACAATGTAGAACACAGAATTTAGAATATGCAATACAGAATACTAAATATAGGATTTAGAATATAGAATATAGAACACTGAATATAGAAAATAGAATAGAGAATGAGGAACCCAGAATATAGTACATGGAATCAGAACCCAGAATTATAATATAGAATACAGAACACAGAATATGGAATTTAGAATATTGAATGTAGAACACAGAATATAGAATATAGAATACAGAGTATAGAACCCAGAATTTAGAACATGGAATGCAAAACACAGAATTAAGAACATTGAATGCAGAACAGAGTATATAGAATATACATTACAGAACACTGAATATAGAATTTAGAATATACAATGTATAACATAGAATTTATAATATGGAATAAAGAACACTGAATATAGAATTTAGAATATAGAATGTAGAACACAGAATATAGAAAATAGAATAGAGAATTTAGAACACAGAATTTAGTACATGGAATCAGAACACAGAATTTAGAATATAGAATACACAGTATAGAACCCAGAATTTAGAACATGAGATGCAGAACACAGAATTTCGTATATAGAACACAGAATACAGAATATAGAATTTAAAATATACAATGCGGAACACCGATTTTAGAATACAGAATACAGAATATAGAATATAGAACATGGAATGCAGAACACATTATTTAGAATATAGAATACAGAATACTGAGTATAGAATTTAGAATATAGAATGTAGAACACAGAATTTATAATATAGTATACAGAAAGCTGAATATAGTATTTAGAATATAGAATGTAGAACACTGCGGGGAGCCACTCGTGACGGAGGGCTGCCGCGCACAGAACTTGGGCGTAAAACCCCAAAGTGCAGGGCGCCAGGCTCTGAGATTGAGGCTGCCGAGCACAAAGGTTGGGCCTAAACTCCCACAGTGCGGGGCGCCCGGCTCAAAGGTCAATTGAGTTAGAACAATCTCTGTCCCGCCACCCCTTTTACTAAAGAATACACCACGTGCGCTAATGCCTGAGGCCATTAAGTCACAAAGGACCTTCAGAGGGAGAGATATGATCGGCACACAAATCAGTGATTTTTTAGAGAACAATCACCTGAGTTAAAAATATACGAGTCACGATGTTAGTTTATAGTTTAGAGAAACAATACCTAAGTTTATGACTTTTGTCTTATGATCCTGCTTTGGGGAATAGTTGATCCGGGTTTTTTGGGAACAGTAAACAATAATGATGTCTTTTAAGTTAATGATTTTAGTACATGTTGTTAATATGCCCTAAAACAATACCACTGCCTACGTGCAGGAATGTGTGAGCTAATGGGTTAAAATCATATAAATGAACTGCTGAAAATAAACTCGAAGTCCACTCTTGACCTAGCGTCTTGCGGGCTAGAGTGAGACCCTCTCAACCCCAACTTGTCTTGTCTTGCTGTCTCTTTGTCACGTCTTTCCTTTTCTCAGTCCTGCAGCACAGGTTTCTGGACCTGATCGATTGTCGGCTGGCACCGACAGAACACAGAATATAGAATATAGAATATAGATTATAGAACACAAAATTTAGAAAATGGAATGCAAAACACTGAATTTAGAATACAGCATACGGAATACTGAATATAGTATTTAGAATATAGAATGTAGAACACAGAATATTGAATATATAATAAAGAATACTGAATATAGAGTTTAGAATATAGAATGTAGAACACAGAATATAGAATGTAGAATACATAATATAGAATCCAAAATAAAGAAGATTCTATGCAGAACACAGAATTTAGAATATAGATTACATAATACTGAATATAGAATTTAGAATATAGAATGTAGAACACAGAATTTATAATATAGAATACAGAAAACTGAATATAGTATTTAGAACATAGAATGTAGAACACAGAATATAGAATATAGAATTTAGATTATAGAACCCAGAATTTAGAACATGGAATGCAGAACACAGAATTTGGAATATAGCATACAGAATAGTGCCTATAGAATTTAGAATATGGAATGTAGAACAGAGAATATAGAATATAGAATACGGAACACAGAATATATAATGAAGAATATAGAATGAGAAAACAGTATATAGAATATGGAAAACAGAATACAGAACCCAGAATTTAGAACATGGAATGCAGAACACAGAATTTGGTATATATAACACAGAATCCTGAATATAGAATTTAGAATATACAAAGCGGGAACACAGATTTTAGAATATAGAATACAGAATACTGAATAAAGAATTTAGAATATAGTATGAGGAACACAGAATATAGAATATAGAATAAATAATATTGAAACCATACTTTAGAACATGGAATGCAGAACACAGAATTTACAATATAGAATACAGAATACTGAAGAAAGAATTTAGAATATAGAATGTAGAACATAGTATAAAGAATATAGAATACGGAATGCAGAATATAGAATGTAGAATATTAAATGAAGAACACAAAATATAAAATATAGAATAGAGTATATAGAACCCAGAATTTAGAACATAGAATTGCAGAACACTGAATTTAGGATATAGTATACAGAATACTTAATAAACAATTAAATAATTGAATGTAGAACACAGAATATAGAATATAAAATACATAATACTGAATATATAACTTAGAATATAGAATGTAGAAAACAGAATAAAAAATATAGCTTAGAGAATATTGAAGCCAGACATTGTAACATGGAAAGCATAACTCACAATTTCGAATATAGAATACAGAATACTGAATATACAATTTAGAATATAGAATGTAGAACACAGAATATACAATATAGAATAAAGAATACTGAATATAGAATTTAGAATATAGAATGTAGAACACAGAATATAGAATGTAGAATACAGATTATAGAATCCAGAATTAAGAACATGTTATGCAGAACACAGAATTAAGAATAAAGATTATATAATACTGAATATAGGATTTAGAATATAGAATGCAGAACACAGAATTTATAATATTGTATACAGAAATGTGAATTTAGTATTTAGAATATAGAATATAGAACACAGAATATAGAAAATAGATTAAAGATTATAGAACCCAGAATTTAGAATATGGAATGCAGAAAACAGAATAGAATATAGCATACGTAATACTGAATATAGAATTTACAATATAGAAAGTAGAACACAGAATATAGAATATAGTAAACGGAATTCAAAATATAGTATGTAGAAACTAGAATGAAAAACACACAATTTAGAATATAGAATAGAGAATGTAGAACACAGAATTTAGAACATGGAATGCAGAACACAGAATTTAGAATATAGAATAGAGAATACTGAATATAGACTTTAGAATATAGAATGTAGAACACAGAATTTAGAATATATAATAAAGAATACTGAATATAGAATTTAGAATATAGAATGAAGAACACAGTATATAGAATGTAGAATACAGAATAAAGAATCCAGAATAAAGAACATGCTATGCAGAACACAGAATTTAGAATATAGATTACATAATACTGAATATAGAATTTAGAATATAGAATGTAGAACACAGAATTTATAACATAGAATACAGAAAGCTGAATATAATATTTAGAATATAGAGTGTAGAACACAAAATATACAATATAGAATAGAGAATAAAGAAGCCAGAATTTTGAACATTGAATGCAGAACACAGAATTTAGAATATAGAATACAGAATACTGAATATAGAATTTAGAATATAAAACGTAGAACACAGAATATAGAATATAGAATACGGAATGTAGAATATAGAATACAGAATATAGAATATAGGACACAGAATATAGTATATGAAAAACAAAATACACAACCCAGAATTTAGAACATGGAATGCAGAACACAGAATTTAGAATATAGAATACAGAATGCTGAATATAGAATTTAGAATATAGAATATAAACATGGAATATAGAATATAGAATAAAGAATATTGAACCCAGAATTTTGAACATGAATGCAGAACACAGAATTTAGAATATGGAATACAGAATACTGAATATAGAATTTAGAAAATAGAATGTTGAACACTGTATAAAGAATATAGAATACTGAATGCAGAATATAGAATTTAGAATATACAATGTAGAACACAGAATATAAATTTTAGAAAAGAGAATATAAAACCCAGAATTTACAATATGGTATGCAAAACACAGAATTTAGAATATAGTATACAGAATACTTAATAAACAAATGAAAAAATTGAATGTAGAACATAGAATATAGAATATAGAATACATAATACTGAATATATAATTTAGAATATACAATGTAAAAAACAGAATAAAAAATATATCTTAAAGAATATTTAAGCCAGATTTTGGAACATGGAATTCAGAACTCAGAATTTCGAATATAGAATACAGAAAACTGAATATACAATTTAGAATATAGAATGTAAAACACAGAATTTAGAATATAGAACAAATAATACTGAATATAAAATTTAGAATATACAATGTAGAACACAAAATATTCAATGTAGAATAGAGAATTTAGAATCCAGATATAAGAACATGGAATTCTGAACACAGAATTTAGAATATAGAATACATAATACTGAATATAGAATTTAGAATATAGAATGTAGAATCCAGAATTAATAATATAGAATATAGAATGCTGAATATAGGATTTAGAATATAGAATGTAGAACACGGAATATAGAATATAGAATATAGATTATAGAACACAGTATTTAGAACATGGAATGCAGAAAACAGAATTAAGAATATAGCATACCGAATACTTAATATAGAATTTAGTATATATAATGTAGAGCACAGAATATTGAATATAGAATACGGAATGCAGAATATAGAATACAGAATATAGAATGTAGTCAACAGAATATAGATTATGAAAAAAAGAATACACAAAAAAGAATTTAGAACATGGAATGCAGAACACAGAATTTAGAATATAGAATAGAGAATACTGAACATAGAATTAAGAATATAGAATGCAGAACACAGAATTAAGAATATAGAATACAGAATACTGAATATAGAATTGAGAACATGGAATGAAGAACACAGAATGTACAATATAGAATAGAGAATACTAAATGTAGAATTTAGAATATAGAAAGTAGAACACAGAATATAGAATATAGAGTAGAAAATTTAGAACATGGAATGCAGAACACAGAATTTAGACTATAGAATACAGAATACTGAATATACAATTTGGAAATTAGAAAGTAGATCACAGAATATAGAATATAGATTACGGAATGCAGAATATAGTATACAGAATATAGGATTTAGAACACAGATTATAGATTATGGAAACGTAACACAGAACGCAGAATATAGAACATGGGATGCAGAACACAGAATTTATATTATAGAATACAGAATACTGAATATAGAATATAGAATGCAGAACACAGAATTTAGAATATACATTAGAGAATACTGAATATAGAATTTACAACATGGAATGCAGAAAACAGAATTTAGATTATAAAATAAAGAATATAGATGCCGGATTATAGAACATGGAATGCAGAACACAGAATTTAGAATATGGAATACTGAATACTGAATATAGAAATTAGAATATAGAAAGAAGAACACAGAATAGAGAATATAGAATAGAGAATTTAGAATATGGAATGTAGAGCACAGAATTTAGATTATAGAATACATAATACTGAATATAGAATTTAGAATATAGAATTTAGAACACAAAATTTAGAAAATAGAATACAGAATACTGAATATAGAATTTAGGACATGGAAAGCAGAACACAGAATTTAGATTATAGAATACAGAATACTTAATAAACAATTAAAAAATTGAATGTAGAGCACAGAATATAGAATATAAAACACATAAAACTGAATATATAATTTAGAAAATAGAATGTAGAAAACAGAATAAAAATTATAGCTTAGAGAATATTGAAGCCAGATTTTGGAACATGGAAATCACAACCCAGTATTTAGAATATAGAATACATAATACTGAATATACAATTTAGAATATAGAATGTAGTACCCAGAATTTAGAATATATAATACAGAATACTGAATATCGAATTTAGAATATAGAATGTAGAACACATAATATAGAATGTAGAATACAGAAAGCTGAATATAGTATTTAGAATATAGAATGTAGAACACAGATATAGAATATAGAATATAGATAATAGAACCCAGAATTTAGAACATGGAATGCATTACACAGAAATTAGAATATATAATGCAGTATAATGATCATAGAATTTAGAACATAGAATGCAGAACACAGAATTTAGAACATGGAATACAGAATACTGAATATAGGATTGAGAACATGGAGTGAAAAACACAGAATTTAGAATATAGAATACAGAATACTGAATATTGTATTTAGAATATAGAAAGTAGATCACAGAATATAGAATATAGAATAGAGAATTTTGAATATGGAATGCAGAACACAAAATTTAGAATATAGAATACAGTATACTGAATATAGAATTTGGAATATAGAAGGTAGAACACAGAATATATAAAGTAGAATACGGAATGAAGAATATAGAATACAGAATATAGAATTTAGAACACAGAATATAAAATATGGAAAACAGAATATAGAATCCAGAATTTAGAACATGGAATGCAAAACACAGAATTTAGAATATAGTATAGAGATTACTGAATATAGAATTTAGAATATAGAATGTAGAACACAGAATTTAGAATATAGAATACAGTATACTGAATAAATAATTTAGAATATAGAATGTAGAACACAGAATAAAGAATATAGAATACGGAATGCAGAATATAGAATGTAGAATATAGATTGAAGAATACGAAATATAGAATATAGAATAGAGAATATACAACACAGAATTTAGAACATGGAATGCAGAACACAGAATTTCGAATATAAATACAGAATATTGAATGTAGGATTTTGAATATAGAATGCAGAACACAGGATATATAATAGAGTATACAGAACCCAGAATTTAAAACATGGAATCCGGAACACAGAATTTAGTATATAGAATACAGAATACTGAATATAGGATTTAGAATATAGAATGTAGAACACAGAATACGGAATATAGAAAACGGAATGCAGAATATAGAATGTAGAATATAGAATGTAGAATACAAAATATAGAATATAGAATAGAGAATATACAACACAGAATTTAGAACATGGAATGCAGAACACAGAATTTAGAATATAGAATACAGAATTCTGAATATAGAATTTAGAACATGGAATGCATAACACAGAATTATAATATAGAATACAGAATACAGAATATGGAATTTAGAATATGGAATGTAGAACACAGAATATAGAATATAGAATACAGAGTATAGAAACCAGAATTTAGAACATGGAATGCAGAACACAGAATTAAGAACAATGAATGCAGAACAGAGTATTTAGAATATACATTACAGAACACTGAATATAGAATTTAGAATATACAATGTAGAACATAGAATTTAGAATATGGAATAAAGAATACTGAATATAGAATTTAGAAAATAGAATGTAGAACACAGAATATAGAAAATAGAGTAGAGAATGTAGAACACAGAACTTAGTACATGGAATCAGAACACAGAATTTAGAATATAGAATACAGAACATTGAATATGGAATTTAGAACATAGAACGTAGAACACAGAATATAGAATATAGAATCCACAGTATACAACCCAGAATTTAGAACAAGGAATGCAGAACACAGAATTTAGAATCTAGAATACAGAACTGAATATAGAATTTATAATATAGCAAGTATAACACAGAATTAAGAATGTAGAATACGGAATGCAGAAAATAGTATACAGAATATAGAATATAGAACTCAGAATATAGTTTATGGAAAACAGAATACAGAAACCAGAATTTAGAACATGGAATGCAGAACACAGAATATCGTATATAGAACACAGAATACTGAATATAGAATTTAAAATATACAATGCGGAACACAGATTTTAGAATATAGAATACAGAATACTGAATATAGAATTTAGAACATGGAATGCAGAACACATTATTTAGAATATAGAATACAGAATACTGAATATAGAATTTAGAATATAGAATGTAGAACACAGAATTTATAATATACTATACAGAAAGCTGAATATAGTATTTAGAATATAGAATGTAGAACACAGAATATAGAATATAGAATATAGATTATAGAACCCAAAATTTAGAACATGAAAAGCAGAACACAGAATTTAGAATACAGCATACGGAATACTGAATATAGAATTTAGAATATAGAACGTAGAACACAGAATATTGAATAAATAATAAAGAATACTGAATATAGAGTTTAGAATATAGAATGTAGAACACAGAATATAGAATGTAGAATACATAATATAGAATCCAAAAAAAAGAACATTCTATGCAGAACACAGAATTTAGAATATAGATTACATAATGCTGAATATAGAATTTAGAATATAGAATGTAGAACACAGAATATAGAATACAGTATACGGAATGCAAAATATAGAATGTAGAATCTAGAATGAAAAACAAACAATTTAGAATATAGAATAGAGAATATAGAACCCAGAACTTAAAACATGGAATGCAGAACACAGAATTTAGAATATAGAATAGAGAATACTGAATATAGAGTTTAGAATATAGAATGTAGAACACAGAATTTAGAATATATAATAAAGAATACTGAATATAGAATTTAGAATATAGAATGCAGAACACAGAATACAGAATATAGAATACAGAATTAAGAATCCAGAATAAAGAACATGCTATGCAGAACACAGAATTTAGAATATAGATTACATAATACTGAATATAGAATTTAGAATATAGAATGTAGAACACAGAATTTATAATATAGAATACAGAAAGCTGAATATAGTATTTAGAATAAAGAATGTAGAACACAAAATATACAATATATAATATAGAATAAAGAAGTCAGAATTTAGAATATTGAATGCAGAACACAGAATTTAGAATATAGAATACAGAATACTGAATATAGGATTTAGAATATAGAATGTAGAACACAGAGTATAGAATATAGAATACGGAATGCAGGATATAGAATATGGAATATAGTATATAGGACACAGAATATAGAATATGTAAAACAAAATACACAACCCAAAATTTAGAACATCAAATGCAGAACACAGAATATAAAATATAGAATACAGAATACTGAATATAGAATTTAGAATATAGAACGTAGAACACAGAATAAAAAATATAAAATATAGAATGCTGAATATAGGATTTAGAATATAGAATTTAGAACACGGAATATAGAATATAGAATATAGAATATAGAACAAAGTATTTAGAGCATGGAATGTAGAACACAGAATTAAGAATATAGAATACCGAATACTTAATATAGAATTTAGAATATATAATGTAGAACACAGAATATTGAATATAGAATACGGAATGCAGAATATAGATACAGAATATAGAATGTAGAAAACAGAATATAGATTATGAAAAAAAGAATACACAAAAGAGAGTTTAGAACATGGAATGCAGAACAAAGAATTTAGAATATAGAATAGAGAATACTGAACATAGAATTAAGAATATAGAATGCAGTACACAGAATTAAGAATATAGAATACAGAATACTGAATATAGAATTGAGAACATGGAATGAAGAATACAGAATATACAATATAGAATAGAGAATACTAAATGTAGAATTTAGAATATAGAAAGTAGAACACAGAATATATTATATAGAGTAGAAAATTTACAACATGGAATGCAGAACACAGAATTTAGAATATAGAATACAGAATAGTGAATATAGAATTTGGAATATAGAATGTAGATCACAGAATATAGAATATAGATTACGGAAGGCAGAATATACTATACAGAATATAGGATTTAGAACACAGAATAAAGATCATGGAAACTTAACACAGAACACAGAATATAGAACATGGGATGCAGAACACAGAATTTAGTTTTTAGAATACAGAATACTGAATATAGAATATAGAATATAGAATGCAGAACACAGAATTTAGAATATACATTAGTGAATACTGAATATAGAATTTACAACATGGAATGCAGAACACAGAATTTACATTATAGAATAAAGAATATAGATGCCGGATTATAGAACATGGAATGCAGAACACAGAATTTAGAATATGGAATACTGAATACTGAATATAGAATTTAGAATATAGAAAGTACAACACAGAATATAGAATATAGAATAGAAAATTTAGAACATGGAATGTAGAGCACAGAATTTAGATTATAGAATACATAATACTGAATACAGAATTTAGAATATAGAATTTAGAACACAAAATTTAGAAAATAGAATACAGAATACTGAATAAAGAATTTAGGACATGGAATGCAGAACACAGAATTTAGAATATAGAATACAGAATACTGAATATAGAATTTAGAACATGGAATGCATAACACAGAATTTTGAATATAGAATACAGAATACTGAATATAGAGTTAAAATATAGAATGTAGAACCCAGAATATAGAATATAGAATTGAGAATATAGTACCCAGAATTTAGAACATGGAATGCAGAAAACAGAATATAGTTTATAGAATACATAATACTGAATACAGAATTTAGAATAGAATGTAGAACACAAAATTTAGAATATAGAATACAGAATGCTGAATATAGAATTTAAAATATAGAATGTAGAACACAGAATATAGAAAATAGAAAATACAATATAGAACCCAGAATTTAGAACATGGAATGCAGAACACAGAATTTAGATTATAGAATACAGAATACTTAATAAACAATTAAAAAATTGAATGTAGAGCACAGAATGTAGAATATAAAACACGTAAAACTGAATATATAATTTAGAAAATAGAATGTAGAAAACATTAAAAAATATAGCTTAGAGTATATTGAAGCCAGATTTTGGAACACGGAAATCAGAACTCAGTATTTAGAATATAGAACACAAAATACTGAATATACAATTTAGAATATAGAATGTAGAACCTAGAATTTAGAATATATAATACAGTATACTGAATATCGAATTTAGAATATAGAAGGTAGAACACAGAATATAGAATGAAGAATACAGAAACCTGAATATAGTATTCAGAATATAGAATGTAGGACTCAGTTATAGAATATAGAATATAGATAATAGAACCCAGAATTTAGAACATGGAATGCATTACACAGAAATTAGAATATATAATGCAGTATAATGATCATAGAATTTAGAACATAGAATGCAGAACACAGAATTTAGAACATGGAATACAGAATACTGAATATAGGATTGAGAACATGGAGTGAAAAACACAGAATTTAGAATATAGAATACAGAATACTGAATATTGTATTTAGAATATAGAAAGTAGAACACAGAAATTATAATATAGAATACAGAAAGCTGAATATAGTATTAAGAATATAGAATGTAGAACACAGAATATAGAATATAGAATTTAGATTATAGAAACCAGAAATTAGAACATGGAATGCAGAACACAGAATTTGGAATATAGCATACAGAATAGTGCCTATAGAATATAGAATATGGAAAGTAGAACACAGAATATAGAATATAGAGTACGGAATACAGAAAATATAATACAGAATATAGAATGTAGAAAACAGAATATACAATATGGAAAAAAGAATACAGAACCCAGATTTTAGAACATGGAATGCAGAATACAGAATTTCGTATATAGAACACAGAATACTGAATATAGAATTTTGAATATGAAATGCAGAACACAGATTTTAGAATATAGAATTGAGAATACTGAATATAGAATTTAGAACATGGAATGCAGAACACATTATTTAGAATATAGAATACAGAATACTGAATATAGAATTTAGAATATAGAATTTAGAACACAGAATTAATAATATAGTATACCGAAAGCTGAATATAGTATTTAGAATATAGAATGTAGAACACAGAATATAGAATTTAGAATACATAATATAGAATCCAAAATAAAGAACATTCTATGCAGAACACAGAATATAGAATATAGATTACATAATACTGAATATAGAATTTAGAATATAGAATGTAGAACACAGAATTTATAATATAGAATACAGAAAGCTGAATATAGTATTAAGAATATAGAATGTAGAACACAGAATATAGAATATAGAATTTAGATTATAGAACCCAGAATTTAGAACATGGAATGCAGAACACAGAATATGGAATATAGCATACAGAATAGTGCCTATAGAATTTAGAATATGGAATGTAGAACACAGAATATAGAATACAGAATACGGAATACAGAATATATAATACAGAATATAGAATGTAGAAAACAGAATATAGAATATGGAAAACAGAATACAGAACACAGATTTTAGAACATTGAATGCAGAACACAGAATTTCGTATATAGAACACAGAATACTGAATATAGAATTTAAAATATACAATGCGGAACACAGATTTTAGAATATAGAATACAGAATACTGAATATAGAATTTAGAACATGGAATGCAGAACACATTATTTAGAATATAGAATACAGAATACTGAATATAGAATTTAGAATATAGAATGTAGAACACAGAATTTATAATATAGTATACCGAAAGCTGAATATAGTATTTAGAATATAGAATGTAGAACACAGAATATAGAATATAGAATACAGATTATAGAACCCAAAATTTGGAACATGGAATGCAGAACACTGAATATAGAATACAGCATATGGAATACTGAATATAGAATTTAGATTATAGAATGTAGAACACAGAATATTGAATATATAATAAAGAATACTGAATATGGAGTTTAGAATATAGAATGTAGAACACAGAATCTAGAATCTAGAATACATAATATAGAATCAAAAATAAAGAATATTCTATGCAGAACACAGAATTTAGAATATAGATTACATAATACTGAATATAGAATTTGGAATATAGAAGGTAGAACACAGAATATATAATGCAGAATACGGAATGCAGAATATAGAATACAGAATATAAAATTTAGAACACAGAATATAAAATATGGTAAACAGAATATAGAATCCAGGATTTAGAACATGGAATGCAGAACACAGAATTTCGAATAAAAATAAAGAATATTTAATGTAGGATTTTGAATATAGAATGCAGAACACAGGATATATAATAGAGTATACAGAACCCAGAATTTAAAACATGGAATCCGGAACACAGAAATTATAATATAGAATACAGAAAGCTGAATATAGTATTTAGAATATAGAATGTAGAACACAAAATATAGAATATAGAATTTAGATTATACAACCCAGAATTTAGAACATGGAATGCAGAACACAGAATTTGGAATATAGCATACAGTATAGTGCCTATAGAATTTAGAATATGGAATGTAGAACACAGTATATAGAATATAGAATACGGAATGCTGAATATAGAATGTAGAATATAAAATGAAGAACACAAAATATAAAATGTAGAATAGAGTATATAGAAACCAGAATTAAGAACATAGAATTGCAGAACACAGAATTTAGTATATAGAATACAGAATACTGAATATAGAATTTAGAATATAGAATGTAGAACATAGTATAAAGAATATAGAATACATAATGCAGAATATTGAATGTAGAATATAAAATGAAGAACACAGAATATAAAGTATAGAATAGAGTATATAGAATCCAGAATTTAGAAGATAGAATTGAAGAACACTGAATTTAGAATATAGCATACAGAATACTAAATAAACAATTAAATAATTGAATGTAGAACACAGAATATAGAATATAAAATACATAAAACTGAATATATAATTTAGAATATAGAATGTAGAAAACAGAATAAAAAATATAGCTTAGAGAATATTGAAGTCAGACTTTGTAACATGGAAAGCAGAACTCACAATTTCGAATATAGAATACAGAATACTGAATATGCAATGTAGAATATAGAATGTAGAACACAGAATATACAATATAGAATAAAGAATACTGAATATAGAATTTAGAATATAGAATGTAGAACACAGAGTATAGAATATAGAATACGGAACGCAAAATATAGATTGTAGAATATACAATGAAGTACGCAAAATATAGAATATTGAATAGAGAATATAGAAGCCAGAATTTAGAACATGGAATGCAGAACACAGAATTTCGAATATAAATACAGAATATTGAATGTAGGATTTTGAATATAGAATGCAGAACAAAGGATATATAATAGAGTATACAGAACCCAGAATTTAAAACATGAAATCCGGAACACAGAATTTATAATATAGAATACATAAAGCTGAATATAGTATTTAGAATATAGAATGTAGAACACAGAATATAGAATATAGAATTTAGATTATAGAACCCAGAATTTAGAACATGGAATGCAGAACACAGAATTAGGTATATAACATACAGAATAGTGCCTATAGAATTTAGAATATGGAATGTAGAACACAGAATATAGAATATAGAATACGGAATACAGAATATATAATACAGAATATAGAATGTAGAAAACAGAATATAGAATATGTAAAACAGAATACAGAACCCAGATTTTAGAACATGGAATGCAGAATACAGAATTTCATATATAGAACACAGAATACTGAATATAGAATTTAAAATATACAATGCGGAACACAGATTTTGGTATATAGAATACAGAATACTGAATATAGAATTTAGAACATGGAATGCAGAACACATTATTTAGAATATAGAATACAGAATACTGAATATAGAATTTAGAATATAGAATGTAGAACACAGAATTTATAATATAGTATATAGAAAGCTGAATATAGTATTTAGAATATAGAATGTAGAACAGAGAATATAGAATATAGAATATAGTTTATAGAACCCAAAATTTAGAACATGGAATGCAGAACACAGAATTTAGAATACAGCATACGGAATACTGAATATATAATTTAGAATATAGAATGTAGAACACAGAATTTAGAATGTAGAATACATAATATAGAATCCAAAATAAAGAACATTCTATGCAGAACACAGAATTTAGAATATACATTACATAATACTGAATATAGAATTTAGAATATAGAATGTAGAACACAGAATATATAATATAGAACACAGAAAGCTTAATAAAGTGTTTAGAATATAGAATGTAGAACACAGAATATAGAATTTAGAATTTAGATTATAGAACCCAGAATTTAGAACATGAAATGCAGAACACAGAATTTGGAATATAGCATACAGAATAGTGCCTATAGAATTTAGAATATGGAATGTAGAACACAGAATATAGAATAAAGAATACGGAACACAGAATATATAATACAGAATATAGAATGAGAAAACAGTATATAGAATATGGAAAACAGAATACAGAACCCAGAATTTAGAACATGGAATGCAGAACACAGAATTTGGTATATAGAACACAGAATACTGAATATAGAATTTAGAATATACAATGCGGAACACAGATATTCAATATAGAATACAGAATACTGAATATAGAATTTAAAACATGGAATGCATAACACATAATTTAGAATATTGAATACAGAATAGTGAATATAGGATTTCGAATATAATATGAGGAACACAGAATATAGAATATAGAATAAAGAATATTGAACCCATACTTTAGAACATGGAATGACGAACACAGAATTTACAATATAGAATACAGAATACTGAAGATAGAATTTAGAATATAGAATGTAGAACACCGAATATATAATGTAGAATACGGAATGCAGAATATAGAATACAGAATATAGAATTTAGAACACAGAATATAAAATATGGAAAACAGAATATAGGACCCAGAAGTTAGAACAAGTTATACAGAACACAGAATTTAGAATATACTATACAGATTACTGAATATAGAATTTAGAATATAGAATGTAGATCACAGAATGTAGAATATAGAATACGGAATGCAGAATATAGTATACAGAATATAGGATTTAGAACACAGAATATAGATCATGGAAACTTAACACAGAACACAGAATATAAAACATGGGATGCAGAACACAGAATTTAGATTATAGAATACAGAATACTGAATATAGAATATAGAATATAGAATGCAGAACACAGAATTTAGAATATACATTAGAGAATACTGAATATAGAATTTACAACATGGAATGCAGAACACAGAATTTAGATTATAGAATAAAGAATATAGATGCCGGATTATAGAACATGGAATGCAGAACACAGAATTTAGAATATGGAATACTGAATACAGAATATAGAATTTAGAATATAGAAAGTAGAACACAGAATATAGAGTATAGAATAGAGAATTTAGAACATGGAATGTAGAGCACAGAATTTAGGATATAGAATACATAATACTGAATATAGAATTTAGAATATAGAATTTAGAACACAAAATTTAGAAAATAGAATACAGAATACTGAATAAAGTATTTAGGACATGGAATGCAGAACACAGAATTTAGAATATAGAATACAGAATACTGAATATAGAATTTAGAACATGGAATGCATAACACAGAATTTAGAATATAGAATACAGAATACTGAATATAGAGTTAAAATATAGAATGTAGAACCCAGAATATGGAATATAGAATTGAGAATATAGTACCCAGAATTTAGAATATGGAATGCAGAAAACAGAATATAGTTTATAGAATACATAATACTGAATACAGAATTTAGAATAGAATGTAGAACACAAAATTTAGAATATAGAATACAGAATGCTGAATATAGAATTTAGAATATAGAATGTAGAACACATAATTTAGAATATTGAATACAGAATACTGACTTTAGAATTTCGAATATAATATGAGGAACACAGAATATAGAATATAGAATAAAGAATATTGAACCCATACTTTAGAACATGGAATGACGAACACAGAATTTACAATATAGAATACAGAATACTGAAGATAGAATTAAGAATATAGAATGTAGAACATAGTATAAAGAATATAGAATACGGAATGCAGAATATAGAATGTAGAATATAAAATGAAGAACACAGAATATAAAGTATAGAATAGAGTATATAGAACCAAGAATTTAGAAGATAGAATTGCAGAGCACTGAACTTAGACTATAGTATACAGAATACTAAATAAACAATTAAAAAATTGAATGTAGAACACAGAATGTAGAATATAAAATACATAATACTGAATATATAATTTAGAATATAGAATGTAGAAAACAGAATAAAAAATATAGCTTAGAGATTATTGAAGCCAGACTTTGTAACATGGAAAGCAGAACTCACAATTTCGAATATAGAATACAGAATACTGAATATACAGTATAGAATATAAAATGTAGAACACAGAATATACAATATAGAATAAAGAATACTGAATATAGAATTTAGAATATAGAATGTAGAACACAGAATATAGAATGTAGAATACAGATTATAGAATACAGAATTAAGAACATGTTATGCAGAACACAGAATTAAGAATATAGTTTATATAATACTGAATATAGGATTTAGAATATAGAATGCAGAACACCGAATTTATTATATTGTATACAGAAATCTGAATTTAGTATTTAGAATATAGAATATAGAACCCAGAATATAGAATATAGATTATAGATTATAGAACCCAGAATTTAGAACATGGAATGCAGACACAGAATAGAATATATCATACGGAATACTGAATATAGAATTTACAATATAGAATGTAGAACACAGAATATAGAATATAGTACACGGAATTCAAAACATAGTATGTAGAAACTGGAATGAAAAACACACAATTTAGAATATAGAATAGAGAATGTAGAACCCAGAATTTAGAACATGGAATCAGAACACAGAATTTAGAATATAGAATAGAGAATACTGAATATAGAGTTTAGAATATAGAATGTAGAACACAGAATTTAGAATATATAATAAAGAATACTGAATATAGAATTTAGAATATAAAATGCAGAACACAGTATATAGAATGTAGAATACAGAATAAAGAATCCAGAATAAAGGACATGCTATGCAGAACACAGAATTTAGAATATAGATTACATAATACTGAATATAGAATTTAGACTATAGAATGTAGAACACAGAATTTATAACATTGAACACAGAAAGCTGAATATAATATTTAGAATATAGAATGTAGAACACAAAATATACAATATAGAATAGAGAATAAAGAAGCCAGGATTTTGAACATTGAATGCAGAACACAGAATTTAGAATATAGAATACAGAAAGCTGAATATATTATTTAGAATATAGAATGAAGAACACAGAATATAGAATATAGAATTTTGATTATAGAACCCAGAATTTAGAACATGGAATGCAGAACACAGAATTTGGAATATAGCATACACAATAGTGCCTATAGAATTAAGAATATGGAATGTAGAACACAGAATATAGAATATAGAATACGGAACACAGAATATATAATACAGAATATAGAATGTAGAAAACAGAATATAGAATATGGAAAACAGAATACAGAACCCAGAATTTAGAACATGGAATGCAGAACACAGAATTTCGTACATAGAACACAGAATACTGAATATAGAATTTAGAATATACAATGCGGAACACAGATTTTAGAATATAGAATACAGAATACTGAATATAGAATTTTGAACATGGAATGCAGAACACAGAATTTAGAATATGGAATACAGAATACTGAATATAGAATTTAAAATATAGAATGTTGAACACAGTATAAAGAATATAGAATACTGAATGCAGAATATAGAATTTAGAATATACAATTTAGAACACAGAATATAAGATATAGAAAAGAGAATATAAAATCCAGAATTTACAACAAGGTATGCAAAACACAGAATTTAGGATATAGTATACAGAATACTTAATAAACAAATGAAAAAATTGAATATAGAACATAGAATGTAGAATATAGAACACATAATACTGAATATATAATTTAGTATATACAATGTAAAAAACAGAATAAAAAATATATCTTAAAGAATATTTAAGCCAGATTTTGGAACATGGAATTCAAAACTCAGAATTTCGAATATAGAATACAGAAAACTGAATATACAATTTAGAATATAGAATGTAAAACACAGAATTTAGAATATAGAATAAATAATACTGAATATAAAATTTAGAATATACAATGTAGAACACAGAATATAGAATGTAGAATAGAGAATTTAGAATCCACATAAAAGAACATGGAATTCTGAACACAGAATTTAGAATATAGAATACATAATACTGAATATAGAATTAAGAATATGGAATGTAGAACCCAGAATTAATAATATAGAATATAGAATGCTGAATATAGGATTTCGAATATAGAATTTTGAACACGGAATATAGAATATAGAATATAGAATATAGATTATAGAACACAGTATTTAGAACATGGAATGCAGAACACAGAATTAAGAATATAGCATAACGAATACTGAATATAAAATTTAGAATATATAATGTAGAACAGAGAATATTGAATATAGAATACGGAATATAGAATGTAGAAAACAGAATATAGATTATGAAAAAAAGAATACACAAAGAGAATTTAGAACATGGAATGCAGAACACAGAATTTAGAATATAGAATAGAGAATACTGAACATAGAAATAAGAATATAGAATGCAGAACACAGAATTAAGAATATTGAATACAGAATACTGAATATAGAATTGAGAACATGAAATGAAGAACACATAATATACTATATAGAATAGAGAATACTAAACGTAGAATTTAGAATATAGAAAGTAGAACACAGTATATAGAATATAGAGTAGATAATTTAGAACATGAAATGCAGAACACAGAATTTAGAATATAGAATACAGAATACTGAATATAGAATTTGGAATATAGAATGTAGAACACCGAATATATAATGTAGAATACGGAATGCAGAATATAGAATACAGAATATAGAATTTAGAACACAGAATATAAAATATGGAAAACAGAATATAGGACCCAGAATTTAGAACAAGTTATACAGAACACAGAATTTAGAATATACTATACAGATTACTGAATATAGAATTTAGAATATAGAATGTAGATCACAGAATATAGAATATAGATTACGGAATGCAGAATATAGTATACAGAATATAGGATAAAGAACACAGAATATAGATTATGGAAACTTAACACAGAACCCAGAATATAGAACATGGGATGCAGAACACAGAATTTAGATTATAGAATACAGAATACTGAATATAGAATATTGAATATAGAATGCAGAACACAGAATTTAGAATATACATTAGAGAATACTGAATATAGAATTTACAACATGGAATACAGAACACAGAATTTAGATTATAGAATAAAGAATATAGATGCTGGATTATAGAACATGGAATGCAGAACACAGAATTTAGAATATGGAATTCTGAATACTGAATATAGAATTTAGAATATAGAAAGTAGAACACAGAATATAGAATATAGATTAGAGAATTCAGAACATGGAATGTAGAGCACAGAATTTAGATTATAGAATACATAATACTGAATATAGAATTTAGAATATAGAATTTAGAACACAAAATTTAGAAATAGAATACAGAATACTTAATATAGAATTTAGGACATGGAATGCAGAACACAGAATTTAGAATATAGAATACAGAATACTGAATATAGAATTTAGAACATGAAATGCATAACACAGAATTTAGAATATAGAATACAGAATACTGAATATAGAGTTAAAATATAGAATGTAGAACCCAGAATATAGAATATAGTATTGAGAATATAGTACCCAGAATTAAGAACATGGAATGCAGAAAACAGAATATAGTTTATAGAATACATAATACTGAATACAGAATTTAGAATAGAATGTAGAACACAAAATTTAGAATATAGAATAAGAATGCTGAATATAGAATTTAGAATATAGAATGTAGAACACAGAATATAGAAAATAGAAAAGAGAATATAGAACCCAGAATTTAGAACATGGAATGCAGAACACAGAATTTAGATTATAGAATACAGAATACTTAATAAACAATTTAAAAATTGAATGTAGAGCACAGAATGTAGAATATAAAACACATAAAACTGAATATATAATTTAGAAAATAGAATGTAGAAAACAGAATAAAAAATATAGCTTACAGAATATTGAAGCAAGATTTTGGAACATGGAAATCAGACCTCAGTATTTAGAATATACAATACATAATACTGAATATACAATTTAGAATATAGAATGTAGAACACAGAATTTAGAATATATAATACAGAATACTGAATATCGAATTTTGAATATAGAAAGTAGAACACAGAATATAGAATGTAGAATACAGAAAGCTGAATATAGTATTCAGAATATAGAATGTAGGACACAGTTATAGAATATAGAATATAGATAATAGAACCCAGAATTTAGAACATGGTATGCATAACACAGAAATTAGAATATATAATGCAGTATAATGATCATAGAACTAAGAACATAGAATGCAGAACACAGAATTTAGAATATGGAATACAGAATACTGAATATTTTATTTAGAATATAGAAAGTAGATCACAGAATATAGAATATAGAAGAGAGAATTTTGAATATGGAATGCAGAACACAAAATTTAGAAGTTAGAATACAGAATACTGAATATAGAAGGTAGAACACAGAATATATAATGTAGAATACGGAATGCAGGATATAGAATACAGAATATAGAATTTAGAACACAGAATATAACATATGGAAAACAAAATATAGAATCCAGAATTTAGAACATGGAATGCAGAGCACAGAATTTAGAATATAGTATAGAGATTACTGAATATAGAATTTAGAATATAGAATGTAGAACACAGAATTTAGAATATAGAATATAGATTATAGAACCCAAAATATAGAACATGGAATGCAGAACACAGAATTTAGAATACAGCATACGGAATACTGAAAATAGAATTTAGAATATAGAATGTAGAACACAGAATATTGAATATATAATAAAGAATACTGAATATAGAGTTTAGAATATAGAATGTAGAACACAGAATATAGAATGTAGAATACATAATATAGAATCCAAAATAAAGTATATTATATGCAGAACACAGAATTTAGAATATAGATTACATAATACTGAATATAGAATTTAGAATATAGAATGTAGAACACAGAATTTATAATATAGAATACAGAAAGCTGAATATAGTATTTAGAATATAGAATGTAGAACACAGAATATAGAATATAGAATTTAAATTATAGAACCCAGAATTTAGAACATGGAATGCAGAACACAGAATTTGGAATATAGCATACAGAATAGTGCCTATAGAATTTAGAATATGGAATGTAGAACACAGAATATAGAATATAGAATACGGAATACAGAATATATAATACAGAATATAGAATGTAGAAAACAGAATATAGAATATGTAAAACAGAATACAGAACCCAGAATATAGAACACGGAATGCAGAACACAGAATTCCGTATATAGAACACAGAATATTGAATATAGAATTTAAAATAAACAATGCGGAACACAGATTTGAGAATATAGAATACAGAATACTGAATATAGAATTTAGAACATGGAATGCAGAACACATTATTAAGAATATAGAATACAGAATACTGAATATAGAATTTAGAATATAGAATCTAGAACACAGAATTTATAATATAGTATACAGAAAGCTGAATATAGTATTTAGAATATAGAATGTAGAACACAGAATATAGAATATAGAATATAGATTATAGAACCCAGAATTTAGAACATGGAATGCAGAACACAGAATTTAGAATACAGCATACGGAATACTGAATATAGAATATAGAATATAGAATGTAGAACACAGAATATTGAATATATAATAAAGAATACTGAATATAGGGTTTAAAATATAGAATGTAGAACACAGAATATAGAATGTAGAATACATAATATAGAATCCAAAATAAAGAACATTCTATGCAGAACACAGAATTTGGAATATAGATTACATAATACTGAATATAGAATTTAGAATATAGAATATAGAAAGCTGAATATAGTATTTAGAATATAGAATGTAGAACACAGAATATAGAATATAGAATTTAGATTATAGAACCCAGAATTTAGAACATGGAATGCAGAACACAGAATTTGGAATATAGCATACAGAATAGTGCCTATAGAATTTACAATATGGAATGTAGAACACAGAATATAGAATAAAGAATACGGAATGTAGAATATAGAATACAGAATATAGAATATAGGACACAGAATATAGAATATGGAAAACAAAATACACAACCCAGACTTTAGAACATGAAATGCAGAACAGAGAATATAGAATATAGAATACAGAATGCTGAATATAGAAATTAGAATATAGAATATAGAACATGGAATATAGAATATAGAATAAAGAATATTAAACCCAGTATTTTGAACATGGAATGCAGAACACAGAATTTAGAATATGGAATACAGAATACTGAATATAGAATTTAGAATATAGAATGTTGAACACAGTATAAAGAATATAGAATACTGAATGCAGAATATAGAATTTAGAATATACAATGTAGAACACAGAATATAAAATATAGAAAAGAGAATATAAAATCCAGAATTTACAACAAGGTATGCAAAACACAGAATTTAGGATATAGTACACAGAATATTTAATAAACAAATGAAAATATTGAATATAGAACATAGAATGTAGAATATAAAATACATAATACTGAATATATAATTTAGAAAATACAATGTAATAAACAGAATAAAAAATATATCTTAAAGAATATTTAAGCCAGATTTTGGAACATGGAATTCAAAACTCAGAAATTCGAATATAGAATACAGAAAACTGAATATACAATTTAGAATATAGAATGTAAAACACTGAATTTAGAATATAGAATAAATAATACTGAATAAAAAATTTAGAATATACAATGTAGAAAACAGAATATAGAATGTAGAATAGAGAATTTAGAATCCAGATATAAGAACATAGAATTCTGAACACAGAATTTAGAATATAGAATACATAATACTGAATATAGAATTTAGAATATAGAATGTAGAAACCAGAATTAATAATATAGAATATAGAATGCTGAATATAGGATTTAGAATATAGAATGTAGAACACGGAATATAGAATATAGTATATAGAATATAGATTATAGAACACAGTATTCAGAACTTGGAATGCAGAACACAGAATTAAGAATATAGCATACCGAATACTTAATATAGAATTTAGAATATATAATGTAGAACACAGAATATTGAATATAGAATACGGAATGCCGAATATAGAATACAGAATATAGAATGTAGAAAACAGAATATAGATTATGAAAAAAAGAATACACAATAGAGAATTTAGAACATGGAATGCCGAACACAGAATTTAGAATATAGAATAGAGAATACTGAACATAGAATTAAGAATATAGAATGCAGAACACAGAATTAAGAATATAGAATACAGAATACTGAATATAGAATTGAGAACATGAAATGAAGAACACAGAATATACAATATAGAATAGAGAATACTAAATTTAGAATTTAGAATATAGAAAGTAGAACACAGAATATAGAATATAGAGTAGAAAATTTAGAACATGGAATGCAGAACACAGAATTTAGAATACAGAATACAGAATACTGAATATAGAATTTGGAATATAGACTGTAGAACACAGAATATATAATGTAGAATACGGAATGCAGAATATAGAATACAGAATATAGAATTTAGAACACAGAATATAAAATATGGAAAACAGAATATAGGACCCAGAATTTAGAACAAGTTATACAGAACACAGAATTTAGAATATACTATACAGAATACTGAATATAGAATTTAGAATGTAGAATGTAGATCACAGAATATAGAATATAGATTATGGAATGCAGAATATAGTATACCGAATATAGGATAAAGAACACAGAATATAGATTATGGAAACTTAACACAGAAACCAGAATATAGAACATGGGATGCAGAACACAGAATTTAGAATATGGAATACAGAATACTGAATATAGGATTGAGAACATGGAGTGAAAAACACAGAATTTAGAATATAGAATACAGAATACTGAATATTGTATTTAGAATATAGAAAGTAGATCACAGAATATAGAGTATAGAATAGAGAAATTTGAATATGGAATGCAGAACACAAAATTTAGAATATAGAATACAGAATACTGAATATAGAAGGTAGAACACAGAATATATAATGTAGAATACGGAATGCAGGATATAGAATACAGAATATAGAATTTAGAACACAGAATATAACATATGGAAAACAAAATATAGAATCCAGAATTTAGAACATGAAATGCAGGGCACAGAATTTAGAATATAGTATAGAGATTACTGAATAAAGAATTTAGAATATAGAATGTAGAACACAGAATTTAGAGTATAGAATATAGATTATAGAACACAAAATTAAAACATGGAATGCAGAACACAGAATTTAGAATACAGCATAAGGAATACTGAATATAGAATTTAGAATATAGAATGTAGAACACAGAATATTGAATATATAATAAAGAATACTGAATATAGAGTTTAGAATATAGAATGTAGAACACAGAATATAGAATGTAGAATACATAATATAGAATCCAAAATAAAGGACATTCTATGCAGAACACAGAATTTAGAATATAGATTACATAATACTGAATATAGAATTTAGAATATAGAATGTAGAATACAGAATTTGTAATATAGAATACAGAAAGCTGTATACAGTATTTAGAATATAGAATGTAGAACACAGAATATAGAATATAGAATTTAGATAATAGAACCCAGAATTTAGAACATGGAATGCAGAACACAGAATTTGGAATATGGAATACAGAATACTGAATATAGAATAAAAAATATAGAATGTTGAACACAGTATAAAGAATATAGAATACTGAATGCAGAATATAGAATACGGAATGCAGAATACAGAATGTAGAATCTAGCTTGAAGTATACGAAATATAGAATATAGAAAAGAGAATATACAACACAGAATTTAGAACATGGAATGCAGTACATAGAATTTAGAATATAGAATAGAGAATACTGAATATAAAATTTAGAATATAGTTTAGAGATTACTGAATATAGAATTTAGTATATAGAATGTAGAACACAGAATTTAGAATATAGAATACAGAATACTGAATAAATAAATTAGAATATAGAATGTAGAACACAGAATATAGAATATAGAATACGGAAGGCAAAATATAGATTGTAGAATATACAATGAAGTACGCAAAATATAGAATATAGAATAGAGAATATAGAAGCCAGAATTTAGAATATGGAATGCAGAACACAGAATTTCGAAAATAAATACGGAATACTGAATGTAGGATTTTGAATACAGAATGCAGGACACAGGATATATAATAGAGTATACAGAACCCAGAATTTAAAACATGGAATCCAGAACACAGAATTTATTAAATAGAATACAGAATACTGAATATAGGATTTAGAATATAGAATGTAGAACACAGAATAAAGAATATAGAAAACGGAATGCAGAATATACAATGTAGAATACAAAATATAGAATATAGAATAGAGAATATACAATACAGAATTTAGAACATGAAATACAGAACATAGAATTTAGTATATAGAATACTGAATACTGAATATAGAATTTGGAATATTGAATGTAGAACACAGAATATAAAATATAGTATACGGAATGCAAAATATAGTATGTAGAATATAGAATATAGAACCCAGAATATAGAATATAGATTTGAGAATCTAGAACCCAGAATTTATAACATGGAAAGCAGAACAGAGAATTTAGATTATAAAATACATAACAGTGAATATAGAATTTAGAATATAGAATGTAGAACACAAAATATAGAATATAGAATACAGAATGCTGAATATAGGATTTAGAATATACAATGAAGAACACAGAATATAGAATATAGAAAAGAGAATATAGAATCCAGAATTTACAACATGGAATGCAGGACACTGAATTTAGAATATAGTATAAAGAATGCATAATAAACATTTAAAAAAATTGAATGTAGAACAGAGAATATAGAATATAGTACACATAATACTGAATAAATAATTTAGAATATAGAATGTAGAACACATTATTTAGAATATACAATACAGAATACTAAATATAGAATTTAGAATATACAATGTAGAACACAGAATTTAGAATATGCAATACAGAATACTAAATATAGGATTTAGAATATACAATATAGAACACTGAATATAGAAAATAGAATAGAGAATGAGGAACCCAGAATTTAGTACATGGAATCAGAACCCAGAATTATAATATAGAATACAGAACACAGAATATGGGTTTTAGAATATAGAATGTAGAACACAGAATATAGAATATAGAATACAGAGTAAAGAAACCAGAATTTAGAACATGGAATGCAAAACACAGAAGTAAGAACATTGAATGCAGAACAGAGTATTTAGAATATACATTACAGAACACTGAATATAGAACTTAGAATATACAATGTAGAACAAAGAATATAGAATATGGAATAAAGAATACTGAATATAGAATTTAGAATATAGAATGTAGAACACAGAATATAGAAAATAGAATAGAGAATTTAGAACACAGAATTTAGTACATGGAATCAGAACACAGAATTTAGAATATAGAACACAGAACACTGAATATGGAATTTAGAATATAGAACGTAGAACACAGAATATAGAATATAGAATACACAGTATAGAACCCAGAATTTAGAACAAGGAATGCAGAACACAGAATTTAGAATCTAGAATACAGAACTGAATATAGAATTTATAATATAGCAAGTATAACACAAAATTTAGAATGTAGAATACAGAATGCAGAAAATAGTATACAGAATATAGAATGTAGAACTCAGAATATAGTATATGGAAAACCGAATATAGAACCCAGAATTTAGAACATAGAATGCAGAACACAGAATTTGGAATATAGCATACAGAATAGTGCCTATAGAATTTAGAATATGGAATGTAGAACACAGAATATAGAATATAGAATACGGAATACAGAATATATAATACAGAATATAGAATGTAGAAAACAGAATATAGAATATGGAAAACAGAATACAGAACCCAGAATTTAGAACATGGAATGCAGAACACAGAATTTCGTATATAGAACACAGAATACTGAATATAGAATTTAAAATATACAATGCGGAACACAGATTTTAGAATATAGAATACAGAATACTGAATATAGAATTTAGAACATGGAATGCAGAACACATTATTTAGAATATAGAATACAGAATACTGAATATAGAATTTAGAATATAGAATGTAGAACACAGAATTTATAATATAGTATACAGAAAGCTGAATATAGTATTAAGAATATAGAATGTAGAATACAGAATATAGAATATAGAATATAGATTATAGAACACAAAATTTAGAACATGGAATGCAGAACACAGAATTTATAATACAGCATACGGAATACTGAATATAGAATTTAGAATATAGAATGTAGAACACAGAATATTGAATATATAATAAAGAATACTGAATATAGAGTTTAGAAAATAGAATGTAGAACACAGTATATGAATGTAGAATACATAATATAGAATCCAAAATAAAGAACATTCTATGCAGAACACAGAATTTAGAATATAGATTACATAATACTGAATATAGAATTTAGAATATAGAATGTAGAACACAGAATTTATAATATAGAATACAGAAAGCTGAATATAGTATTTAGAATATAGTATGTAGAACGCAGAATATAGAATATAGAATTTAGATTATAGAACCCAGAATTTAGAACATGGAATGCAGAATACAGATTTTGGAATATAGCATACAGAATAGTGCCTATAGAATTTAGAATATGGAATATAGAACACAGAATATAGAATATAGAATACGGAATAAAGAATATATAATACAGAATATAGAATATAGAAAACAGAATATAGAATATGGAAAACAGAATACAGAACCCAGATTTTAGAACATGGAATGCAGAACACATAATTTCGTATATAGAACACAGAATACTGAATATAGAATTTAAAATATACAATGCGGAACACAGATTTTAGAATATAGAATACAGAATACTGAATATAGAATTTAGAACATGGAATGCAGAACACATTATTTTGAATATAGAATACAGAATACTGACTATAGAATTTAGAATATAGAATGTAGAACACAGAATATAGAATATAGTATACGGAATGCAAAATATAGTATGTAGAATATAGAATGTAGAACCCAGAATATAGAATATAGAATTGAGAATCTAGAACACACAATTTATATCACGGAATGCAAAACAGAGAATTTAGATTATAGAATACATAATACTGAATATAGAATTTAGAATATAGAATGTAGAACACAAAATATAGAATATAGAATACAGAATGCTGAATATAGAATTTAGAATATACAATGAACAACACAGAATATAGAATATAGAAAAGAGAATATAGAACCCAGAATTTACAACATGGAATGCAGAACACTGAATTTAGAATATAGTATAAAGAATGCATAATAAACAATTAAAAAAATTGAATGTAGAACAGAGAATATAAAATATAATATACATAATACTGAATAAATAATTTAGAATATAGAATGTAGGACACAGTATTTAGAATATACAATACAGAATACTAAATATAGAATTTAGAATATACAATGTAGAACACAGAATTTAGAATATGCCATACAGAATACAAAATATAGGATTTAGAATATAGAATATAGAACACTGAATATAGAAAAAAGCATAGAGAATGAGGAACCCAGAATTTAGTACATGGAATCAGAACCCAGAATTATAATATAGAATACAGAACACAGAATATGGATTTTAGAATATAGAATGTAGAACATAGAATATAGAATACAGAGTATTGAACCCAGAAATTAGTACATGGAATGCAAAACACAGAATTAAGAACATTGAATGCAGAACAGAGTGTTTAGAATATACATTACAGAACACTGAATATAGAATTTACAATATACAATGTAGAACATAGAATTTAGAATATGGAATAAATAATACTGAATATAGAATTTAGAATATAGAATGTAGAACACAGAATATAGAAAATAGAATAGAGAATTTAGAACACAGAATTTAGTACATGGAATCAGAACACAGAATTTAGAATATAGAATACAGAACACTGAATAAGGAATTTAGAATTTAGAACGTAGAACACAGAATATAGAATATAGAATACACAATATAGAAAACAGAATTTAGAACAAGGAATGCAGAACACAGAAATTAGAATCTAGAATACAGAACTGAATATAGAATTTATAATATAGCAATTATAACACAGAATTTAGAATGTAGAATACGGAATGCAGAAAATAGTATACAGACTATAGAATGTAGAACTCAGAATATAGTATATGGAAAACAGAATAAAGAACCCAGAATTAAGAACATGGAAAGCAGAACACAGAATTTGGAATACAGCATACGGAATACTAAATATTGAATTTAGAATATAGAATGTAGAACACAGAATATTGAATATATAATAAAGAATACTGAATATAGAATTTAGAATATATAATGTAGAACACAGAAATTATAATATAGAATAAAGAAAGCTGAATATAGTATTTAGAATATAGAATGTAGAACACAGAATATAGAATATAGAATTTAGATTATAGAACCCAGAATTTAGAACATGGAATGCAGAACACAGAATTAAGAATATAGCATACCGAATACTTAATATATAATTTAGAATATATATTGTAGAACACAGAATATTGAATATAGAATACCGAATGCAGAATATAGAATACAGAATTTAGAATTTAGAAAACAGAATATAGATTATGAAAAAAAGAATACACAAAAGAGAATTTAGAACATGGAATGCAGAACACAGAATTTAGAATATAGAATAGAGATTACTGAACATAGAATTAAGAATATAGAATGCAGAACACAGAATTAAGAATATAGAATACAGAATACTGAATATAGAATATAGAATATAGAATGCAGAACACAGAATTTAGAATATACATTAGAGAATACTGAATATAGGATTTACAACATGGAATGCAGAACACAGAATTTAGATTATAGAATAAACAATATAGATGCCGGATTATAGAACATGGAATGCAGAACACAGAATTTAGAATATGGAATACTGAATACTGAATATAGAATTTAGAATATAGAATGTAGAACACAGAATATAGAATATAGAATAGAGAATTTAGAACATGGTATGTAGAGCACAGAATTTAGATTATAGAATACATAATACTGAATATAGAATTTAGAATATAGTATTTAGAACACAAAATTAAGAAAATAGAATACAGAATACTGAATATAGAATATAGGACATGGAATGCAGAACACAGAATTTAGAATATAGAATACAGAATACTGAATATAGAATTTTGAACATGGAATGCATAACACAGAAATTAGAATATATAATGCAGTATAATGATCATACAACTTAGAACATAGAATGAAGAACACAGAATTTAGAGTATGGAATACAGAATACTGAATATAGGATTGAGAACATGGAGTGAAAAACACAGAATTTAGAATATAGAATACAGAATACTGAATATTGTATTTAGAATATAGAAAGTAGATCGCAGAATATAGAATATAGAATAGAGAATTTTGAATATGGAATGCAGAACACAAAATTTACAATATAGAATACAGAATACTGAATATAGAATTTGGAATATAGAAGGTAGAACACAGAATATATAATGTAGAATACGGAATGCAGAATATAGAATACAGAATATAGAATTTAGAACACAGAATATAATATATGGAAAACAGAATATAGAATCCAGAATTTAGAACATGGAATGCAGAGCACAGAATTTAGAATATAGAATACAGAATACTGAATATAGAATTTAGAACATGGAATGCATAACACAGAATTTAGAATATAGAATACAGAATACTGAATATAGAGTTAAAATATAGAATGTAGAACCCAGAATATAGAATATAGTATTGAGAATATAGTACCAAGAATTAAGAACATGGAATGCAGAAAACAGAATATAGTTTATAGAATACATAATACTGAATACAGAATTTAGAATAGAATGTAGAACACAAAATTTAGAATATAGAATAAGAATGCTGAATATAGAATTTAGAATATAGAATGTAGAACACAGAATATAGAAAATAGAAAAGAGAATATAGAACCCAGAATTTAGAACATGGAATGCAGAACACAGAATTTAGATTATAGAATACAGAATACTTAATAAACAATTAAAAAATTGAATGTAGAGCACAGAATGTAGAATATAAAACACATAAAACTGAATATATAATTTAGAAAATAGAATGTAGAAAACAGAATAAAAAATATAGCTTACAGAATATTGAAGCAAGATTTTGGAACATGGAAATCAGACCTCAGTATTTAGAATATAGAATACATAATACTGAATATACAATTTAGAATATAGAATGTAAAACACAGAATTTAGAATATATAATACAGAATACTGAATATCGAATTTTGAATATAGAAAGTAGAACACAGAATATAGAATGTAGAATACAGAAAGCTGAATATAGTATTCAGAATATAGAATGTAGGACACAGTTATAGAATATAGAATATAGATAATAGAACCCAGAATTTAGAACATGGTATGCATAACACAGAAATTAGAATATATAATGCAGTATAATGATCATAGAACTTAGAACATAGAATGCAGAACACAGAATTTAGAATATGGAATACAGAATACTGAATATTTTATTTAGAATATAGAAAGTAGATCACAGAATATAGAATATAGAAGAGAGAATTTTGAATATGGAATGCAGAACACAAAATTTAGAAGTTAGAATACAGATTACTGAATATAGAAGGTAGAACACAGAATATATAATGTAGAATACGGAATGCAGGATATAGAATACAGAATATAGAATTTAGAACACAGAATATAACATATGGAAAACAAAATATTGAATCCAGAATTTAGAACATGGAATGCAGAGCACAGTATTTAGAATATAGTATAGAGATTACTGAATATAGAATTTAGAATATAGAATGTAGAACACAGAATTTAGAATATAGAATATAGATTATAGAACCCAAAATATAGAACATGGAATGCAGAACACAGAATTTAGAATACAGCATACGGAATACTGAAAATAGAATTTAGAATATAGAATGTAGAACACAGAATATTGAATATATAATAAAGAATACTGAATATAGAGTTTAGAATATAGAATGTAGAACACAGAATATAGAATGTAGAATACATAATATAGAATCCAAAATAAAGTATATTATATGCAGAACACAGAATTTAGAATATAGATTACATAATACTGAATATAGAATTTAGAATATAGAATGTAGAACACAGAATTTATAATATAGAATACAGAAAGCTGAATATAGTATTTAGAATATAGAATGTAGAACACAGAATATAGAATATAGAATTTAAATTATAGAACCCAGAATTTAGAACATGGAATGCAGAACACAGAATTTGGAATATAGCATACAGAATAGTGCCTATAGAATTTAGAATATGGAATGTAGAACACAGAATATAGAATATAGAATACGGAATAAAGAATATATAATACAGAATATAGAATGTAGAAAACAGACTATAGAATATGTAAAACAGAATACAGAACCCAGAATTTAGAACACGGAATGCAGAACACAGAATTCCGTATATAGAACACAGAATATTGAATATAGAATTTAAAATATACAATGCGGAACACAGATTTTAGAATATAGAATACAGAATACTGAATATAGAATTTAGAACATGGAATGCAGAACACATTATTTAGAATATAGAATACAGAATACTGAATATAGAATTTAGAATATAGAATCTAGAACACAGAATTTATAATATAGTATACAGAAAGCTGAATATAGTATTTAGAATATAGAATGTAGAACACAGAATATAGAATATAGAATATAGATTATAGAACCCAGAATTTAGAACATGGAATGCAGAACACAGAATTTAGAATACAGCATACGGAATACTGAATATAGAATATAGAATATAGAATGTAGAACACAGAATATTGAATATATAATAAAGAATACTGAATATAGAGTTTAAAATATAGAATGTAGAACACAGAATATAGAATGTAGAATACATAATATAGAATCCCAAGTAAAGAACATTCTATGCAGAACACAGAATTTGGAATATAGATTACATAATACTGAATATAGAATTTAGAATATAGAATGTAGAACACAGAATTTATAATATAGAATACAGAAAGCTGAATATAGTATTTAGAATATAGAATGTAGAACACAGAATATAGAATATAGAATTTAGATTATAGAACCCAGAATTTAGAACATGGAATGCAGAACACAGAATTTGGAATATAGCATACAGAATAGTGCCTATAGAATTTACAATATGGAATGTAGAACACAGAATATAGAATAAAGAATACGGAAAGCAGAATATAGAATACAGAATATAGAATATAGGACACAGAATATAGAATATGGAAAACAAAATACACAACCCAGACTTTAGAACATGGAATGCAGAACACAGAATATAGAATATAGAATACAGAATGCTGAATATAGAAATTAGAATATAGAATATAGAACATGGAATATAGAATATAGAATAAAGAATATTAAACCCAGTATTTTGAACATGGAATGCAGAACACAGAATTTAGAATATGGAATACAGAATACTGAATATAGAATTTAGAATATAGAATGTTGAACACAGTATAAAGAATATAGAATACTGAATGCAGAATATAGAATTTAGAATATACAAAGTAGAACACAGAATATAAAATATAGAAAAGAGAATATAAAATCCAGAATTTACAACAAGGTATGCAAAACACAGAATTTAGGATATAGTACACAGAATATTTAATAAACAAATGAAAATATTGAATATAGAACATAGAATGTAGAATATAAAATACATAATACTGAATATATAATTTAGAAAATACAATGTAATAAACAGAATAAAAAATATATCTTAAAGAATATTTAAGCCAGATTTTGGAACATGGAATTCAAAACTCAGAAATTCGAATATAGAATACAGAAAACTGAATATACAATTTAGAATATAGAATGTAAAACACTGAATTTAGAATATAGAATAAATAATACTGAATAAAAAATTTAGAATATACAATGTAGAAAACAGAATATAGAATGTAGAATAGAGAATTTAGAATCCAGATATAAGAACATAGAATTCTGAACACAGAATTTAGAATATAGAATACATAATACTGAATATAGAATTTAGAATATAGAATGTAGAAACCAGAATTAATAATATAGAATATAGAATGCTGAATATAGGATTTAGAATATAGAATGTAGAACACGGAATATAGAATATAGTATATAGAATATAGATTATAGAACACAGTATTCAGAACTTGGAATGCAGAACACAGAATTAAGAATATAGCATACCGAATACTTAATATAGAATTTAGAATATATAATGTAGAACACAGAATATTGAATATAGAATACGGAATGCCGAATACAGAATACAGAATATAGAATGTAGAAAACAGAATATAGATTATGAAAAAAAGAATACACAATAGAGAATTTAGAACATGGAATGCCGAACACAGAATTTAGAATATAGAATAGAGAATACTGAACATAGAATTAAGAATATAGAATGCAGAACACAGAATTAAGAATATAGAATACAGAATACTGAATATAGAATTGAGAACATGAAATGAAGAACACAGAATATACAATATAGAATAGAGAATACTAAATTTAGAAATTAGAATATAGAAAGTAGAACACAGAATATAGAATATAGAGTAAAAAATTTAGAACATGGAATGCAGAACACAGAATTTAGAATACAGAATACAGAATACTGAATATAGAATTTGGAATATAGACTGTAGAACACAGAATATATAATGTAGAATACGGAATGCAGAATATAGAATACAGAATATAGAATTTAGAACACAGAATATAAAATATGGAAAACAGAATATAGGACCCAGAATTTAGAACAAGTTATACAGAACACAGAATTTAGAATATACTATACAGAATACTGAATATAGAATTTAGAATGTAGAATATAGATCACAGAATATAGAATATAGATTATGGAATGCAGAATATAGTATACAGAATATAGGATAAAGAACACAGAATATAGATTATGGAAACTTAACACAGAATCCAGAATATAGAACATGGGATGCAGAACACAGAATTTAGAATATGGAATACAGAATACTGAATATAGGATTGAGAACATGGAGTGAAAAACACAGAATTTAGAATATAGAATACAGAATACTGAATATTGTATTTAGAATATAGAAAGTAGATCACAGAATATAGAGTATAGAATAGAGAAATTTGAATATGGAATGCAGAACACAAAATTTAGAATATAGAATACAGAATACTGAATATAGAAGGTAGAACACAGAATATATAATGTAGAATACGGAATGCAGGATATAGAATACAGAATATAGAATTTAGAACACAGAATATAACATATGGAAAACAAAATATACAATCCAGAATTTAGAACATGGAATGCAGGGCACAGAATTTAGAATATAGTATAGAGATTACTGAATAAAGAATTTAGAATATAGAATGTAGAACACAGAATTTAGAGTATAGAATATAGATTATAGAACACAAAATTAAAACATGGAATGCAGAACACAGAATTTAGAATACAGCATACGGAATACTGAATATAGAATTTAGAATATAGAATGTAGAACACAGAATATTGAATATATAATAAAGAATACTGAATATAGAGTTTAGAATATAGAATGTAGAACACAGAATATAGAATGTAGAATACATAATATAGAATCCAAAATAAAGGACATTCTATGCAGAACACAGAATTTAGAATATAGATTACATAATACTGAATATAGAATTTAGAATATAGAATGTAGAATACAGAATTTGTAATATAGAATACAGAAAGCTGTATACAGTATTTAGAATATAGAATGTAGAACACAGAATATAGAATATAGAATTTAGATAATAGAACCCAGAATTTAGAACATGGAATGCAGAACACAGAATTTGGAATATGGAATACAGAATACTGAATATAGAATATAAAATATAGAATGTTGAACACAGTATAAAGAATATAGAATACTGAATGCAGAATATAGAATACGGAATGCAGAATACAGAATGTAGAATCTAGCTTGAAGTATACGAAATATAGAATATAGAAAAGAGAATATACAACACAGAATTTAGAACATGGAATGCAGTACATAGAATTTAGAATATAGAATAGAGAATACTGAATATAAAATTTAGAATATAGTTTAGAGATTACTGAATATAGAATTTAGTATATAGAATGTAGAACACAGAATTTAGAATATAGAATACAGAATACTGAATAAATAAATTAGAATATAGAATGTAGAACACAGAATATAGAATATAGAATACGGAAGGCAAAATATAGATTGTAGAATATACAATGAAGTACGCAAAATATAGAATATAGAATAGAGAATATAGAAGCCAGAATTTAGAACATGGAATGCAGAACACAGAATTTCGAAAATAAATACGTAATACTGAATGTAGGATTTTGAATATAGAATGCAGGACACAGGATATATAATAGAGTATACAGAACCCAGAATTTAAAACATGGAATCCAGAACACAGAATTTATTAAATAGAATACAGAATACTGAATATAGGATTTAGAAAATAGAATGTAGAACACAGAATAAAGAATATAGAAAACGGAATGCAGAATATAGAATGTAGAATACAAAATATAGAATATAGAATTGAGAATATACAATACAGAATTTAGAACATGAAATACAGAACATAGAATTTAGTATATAGAATACTGAATACTGAATATAGAATTTAGAATATTGAATGTAGAACACAGAATATAAAATATAGTATACGGAATGCAAAATATAGTATGTAGAATATAGAATATAGAACCCAGAATATAGAATATAGATTTGAGAATCTAGAACCCAGAATTTATAACATGGAAAGCAGAACAGAGAATTTAGATTATAAAATACATAACAGTGAATATAGAATTTAGAATATAGAATGTAGAACACAAAATATAGAATATAGAATACAGAATGCTGAATATAGGATTTAGAATATACAATGAAGAACACAGAATATAGAATATAGAAAGAGAATATAGAATCCAGAATTTACAACATGGAATGCAGGACACTGAATTTAGAATATAGTATAAAGAATGCATAATAAACATTTAAAAAAATTGAATGTAGAACAGAGAATATAGAATATAGTATACATAATACTGAATAAATAATTTAGAATATAGAATGTAGAACACATTATTTAGAATATACAATACAGAATACTAAATATAGAATTTAGAATATACAATGTAGAACACAGAATTTAGAATATGCAATACAGAATACTAAATATAGGATTTAGAATATACAATATAGAACACTGAATATAGAAAATAGAATAGAGAATGAGGAACCCAGAATTTAGTACATGGAATCAGAACCCAGAATTATAATATAGAATACAGAACACAGAATATGGGTTTTAGAATATAGAATGTAGAACACAGAATATAGAATATAGAATACAGAGTATAGAACCCAGAATTTAGAACATGGAATGCAAAACACAGAAGTAAGAACATTGAATGCAGAACAGAGTATTTAGAATATACATTACAGAACACTGAATATAGAACTTAGAATATACAATGTAGAACATAGAATATAGAATATGGAATAAAGAATACTGAATATAGAATTTAGAATATAGAATGTAGAACACAGAATATAGAAAATAGAATAGAGAATTTAGAACACAGAATTTAGTACATGGAATCAGAACACAGAATTTAGAATATAGAATACAGAACACTGAATATGGAATTTAGAATATAGAACGTAGAACACAGAATATAGAATATAGAATACACAGTATAGAACACAGAATTTAGAACAAGGAATGCAGAACACAGAATTTAGAATCTAGAATACAGAACTGAATATAGAATTTATAATATAGCAAGTATAACACAAAATTTAGAATGTAGAATACAGAATGCAGAAAATAGTATACAGAATATAGAATGTAGAACTCAGAATATAGTATATGGAAAACCGAATATAGAACCCAGAATTTAGAACATAGAATGCAGAACACAGAATTTGGAATATAGCATACAGAATAGTGCCTATAGAATTTAGAATATGGAATGTAGAACACAGAATATAGAATATAGAATACGGAATACAGAATATATAATACAGAATATAGAATGTAGAAAACAGAATATAGAATATGGAAAACAGAATACAGAACCCAGAATTTAGAACATGGAATGCAGAACACAGAATTTCGTATATAGAACACAGAATACTGAATATAGAATTTAAAATATACAATGCGGAACACAGATTTTAGAATATAGAATACAGAATACTGAATATAGAATTTAGAACATGGAATGCAGAACACATTATTTAGAATATAGAATACAGAATACTGAATATAGAATTTAGAATATAGAATGTAGAACACAGAATTTATAATATAGTATACAGAAAGCTGAATATAGTATTTAGAATATAGTATGTAGAACGCAGAATATAGAATATAGAATTTAGATTATAGAACCCAGAATTTAGAACATGGAATGCAGAATACAGATTTTGGAATATAGCATACAGAATAGTGCCTATAGAATTTAGAATATGGAATATAGAACACAGAATATAGAATATAGAATACGGAATAAAGAATATATAATACAGAATATAGAATATAGAAAACAGAATATAGAATATGGAAAACAGAATACAGAACCCAGATTTTAGAACATGGAATGCAGAACACATAATTTCGTATATAGAACACAGAATACTGAATATAGAATTTAAAATATACAATGCGGAACACAGATTTTAGAATATAGAATACAGAATACTGAATATAGAATTTAGAACATGGAATGCAGAACACATTATTTTGAATATAGAATACAGAATACTGACTATAGAATTTAGAATATAGAATGTAGAACACAGAATATAGAATATAGTATACGGAATGCAAAATATAGTATGTAGAATATAGAATGTAGAACCCAGAATATAGAATATAGAATTGAGAATCTAGAACACACAATTTATATCACGGAATGCAAAACAGAGAATTTAGATTATAGAATACATAATACTGAATATAGAATTTAGAATATAGAATGTAGAACACAAAATATAGAATATAGAATACAGAATGCTGAATATAGAATTTAGAATATACAATGAACAACACAGAATATAGAATATAGAAAAGAGAATATAGAACCCAGAATTTACAACATGGAATGCAGAACACTGAATTTAGAATATAGTATAAAGAATGCATAATAAACAATTAAAAAAATTGAATGTAGAACAGAGAATATAAAATATAATATACATAATACTGAATAAATAATTTAGAATATAGAATGTAGGACACAGTATTTAGAATATACAATACAGAATACTAAATATAGAATTTAGAATATACAATGTAGAACACAGAATTTAGAATATGCCATACAGAATACAAAATATAGGATTTAGAATATAGAATATAGAACACTGAATATAGAAAAAAGCATAGAGAATGAGGAACCCAGAATTTAGTACATGGAATCAGAACCCAGAATTATAATATAGAATACAGAACACAGAATATGGATTTTAGAATATAGAATGTAGAACATAGAATATAGAATACAGAGTATTGAACCCAGAAATTAGAACATGGAATGCAAAACACAGAATTAAGAACATTGAATGCAGAACAGAGTGTTTAGAATATACATTACAGAACACTGAATATAGAATTTACAATATACAATGTAGAACATAGAATTTAGAATATGGAATAAAGAATACTGAATATAGAATTTAGAATATAGAATGTAGAACACAGAATATAGAAAATAGAATAGAGAATTTAGAACACAGAATTTAGTACATGGAATCAGAACACAGAATTTAGAATATAGAATACAGAACACTGAATAAGGAATTTAGAATTTAGAACGTAGAACACAGAATATAGAATATAGAATACACAATATAGAAAACAGAATTTAGAACAAGGAATGCAGAACACAGAAATTAGAATCTAGAATACAGAACTGAATATAGAATTTATAATATAGCAAGTATAACACAGAATTTAGAATGTAGAATACGGAATGCAGAAAATAGTATACAGACTATAGAATGTAGAACTCAGAATATAGTATATGGAAAACAGAATAAAGAACCCAGAATTAAGAACATGGAAAGCAGGACACAGAATTTGGAATACAGCATACGGAATACTAAATATTGAATTTAGAATATAGAATGTAGAACACAGAATATTGAATATATAATAAAGAATACTGAATATAGAATTTAGAATATATAATGTAGAACACAGAAATTATAATATAGAATAAAGAAAGCTGAATATAGTATTTAGAATATAGAATGTAGAACACAGAATATAGAATATAGAATTTAGATTATAGAACCCAGAATTTAGAACATGGAATGCAGAACACAGAATTAAGAATATAGCATACCGAATACTTAATATATAATTTAGAATATATATTGTAGAACACAGAATATTGAATATAGAATACCGAATGCAGAATATAGAATACAGAATTTAGAATTTAGAAAACAGAATATAGATTATGAAAAAAAGAATACACAAAAGAGAATTTAGAACATGGAATGCAGAACACAGAATTTAGAATATAGAATAGAGATTACTGAACATAGAATTAAGAATATAGAATGCAGAACACAGAATTAAGAATATAGAATACAGAATACTGAATATAGAATATAGAATATAGAATGCAGAACACAGAATTTAGAATATACATTAGAGAATACTGAATATAGGATTTACAACATGGAATGCAGAACACAGAATTTAGATTATAGAATAAACAATATAGATGCCGGATTATAGAACATGGAATGCAGAACACAGAATTTAGAATATGGAATACTGAATACTGAATATAGAATTTAGAATATAGAATGTAGAACACAGAATATAGAATATAGAATAGAGAATTTAGAACATGGTATGTAGAGCACAGAATTTAGATTATAGAATACATAATACTGAATATAGAATTTAGAATATAGAATTTAGAACACAAAATTTAGAAAATAGAATACAGAATACTGAATATAGAATATAGGACATGGAATGCAGAACACAGAATTTAGAATATAGAATACAGAATACTGAATATAGAATTTTGAACATGGAATGCATAACACAGAAATTAGAATATATAATGCAGTATAATGATCATACAACTTAGAACATAGAATGAAGAACACAGAATTTAGAGTATGGAATACAGAATACTGAATATAGGATTGAGAACATGGAGTGAAAAACACAGAATTTAGAATATAGAATACAGAATACTGAATATTGTATTTAGAATATAGAAAGTAGATCACAGAATATAGAATATAGAATAGAGAATTTTGAATATGGAATGCAGAACACAAAATTTAGAATATAGAATACAGAATACTGAATATAGAATTTGGAATATAGAAGGTAGAACACAGAATATATAATGTAGAATACGGAATGCAGAATATAGAATACAGAATATAGAATTTAGAACACAGAATATAATATATGGAAAACAGAATATAGAATCCAGAATTTAGAACATGGAATGCAGAGCACAGAATTTAGAATATAGTATAGAGATTACCGAATATAGAATTTAGCATATAGAATGTAGAACACAGAATTTAGATTATAGAATACAGAATACTGAATAAATAACATAGAATATAGAATTTAGAACACAGAATATAGAATATAGAATACGGAATGCAAAATATAGATTGTAGAATATAGAATGAAGTACGCAAAATATAGGATATAGAATAGAGAATACAGAAGCCAGAATTTAGAACATGGGATGCGGAACACAGAATTTCGAATATAAATACGGAATACTGAATGTAGGATTTTGAATATAGAATGCAGAACACAGGATATATAATAGAGTATACAGAACCCAGAATTTAAACGTGGAATCCAGAACACAGAATTTAGAATATAGAATACTGAATAAAGAATATTGAATATAGAATGTAGAACACAAAATAAAGAATATAGAATACGGAATGCAGAATATAGAATGTAGAATCTAGATTGAAGAATACGAAATATAGAATATAGAAAAGAGAATATACAACACAGAATTTAGAACATGCAATGCAGTATATAGAATTTAGAATATAGAATAGAGAATACTGAATATAAAATTTAGAATATAGTATAGAGATTACTGAATATAGAATTTAGTATATAGAATGTAGAACACAGAATTTAGAATATAGAATACAGAATACTGAATAAATAAATTAGAATATAGAATGTAGAACACAGAATATAGAATATAGAATACGGAAGGCAAAATATAGATTGTAGAATATACAATGAAGTACGCAAAGTATAGAATATAGAATAGAGAATATAGAAGCCAGAATTTAGAACATGGAATGCAGAACACAGAATTTCGAAAATAAATACGGAATACTGAATGTAGGATTTTGAATATAGAATGCAGGACACAGGATATATAATAGAGTATACAGAACCCAGAATTTAAAACATGGAATCCGGAACACAGAATTTATTATATAGAATACAGAATACTGAATATAGGATTTAGAATATAGAATGTAGAACACAGAATAAAGAATATAGAAAACGGAATGCAGAATATGGAATGTAGAATATAGAATGAAGAATACAAAATAGAGAATAGAGAATAGAGAATATACAACACAGAATTTAGAACATGGAATGCAGAACATAGAATTTAGAATATAGAATACTGAATACTGAATATAGAATTTAGAATATTGAATGTAGAACACAGAATATAGAATATAGTATACGGAATGCAAAATATAGTATGTAGAATATAGAATGTAGAACCCAGAATATAGAATATAGAATTGAGAATCTAGAACCCACAATTTATAACATGGAATGCAGAACAGAGAATTTAGATTATAGAATACATAATACTGAATATAGAATTTAGAATATAGAATGTAGAACACAAAATATAGAATATAGAATACAGAATGCTGAATAGAGAATTTAGAATATACAATGAAGAACACAGAATATAGAATATAGAAAAGAGAATATAGAACCCAGAATTTACAACATGGAATGTAGAACACTGAATTTAGAATATAGTATAAAGAATGTATAATAAACAATTAAAAAAATTGAATGTAGAACAGAGAATATAGAATATAGTATACATAATACTGAATAAATAATTTAGAATATAGAATGTAGAACACAGTATTTAGAATATACAATACAGAATACTAAATATAGAATTTAGAATATACAATGTAGAACACAGAATTTAGAATATGCAATACAGAATACTAAATATAGGATTTAGAATATAGAATATAGAACACTGAATATAGAAAAAAGCATAGAGAATGAGGAACCCAGAATTTAGTACATGGAAGCAGAACCCAGAATTATAATATAGAATACAGAACACAGAATATGGAATTTAGAATATAGAATGTAGAACATAGAATATAGAATATAGAATACAGAGTATAGAACCCAGAAATTAGAACATGGAATGCAAAACACAGAATTAAGAACATTGAATGCAGAACAGAGTGTTTAGAATATACATTACAGAACACTGAATATAGAATTTACAATATACAATGTAGAACATAGAATTTAGAATATGGAATAAAGAATACTGAATATAGAATTTAGAATATAGAATGTAGAACACAGAATATAAAAAATAGAATAGAAAACTTAGAACACAGAATTTAGTACATGGAATCAGAACACAGAATTTAGAATATAGAATACAGAACACTGAATATGGAATTTAGAATATAGAACGTAGAACACAGAATATAGAATATAGAATACACAATATATAACCCAGAATTTAGAATAAGGAATGCAGAACACAGAATTAAGAATCTAGAATACAGAACTGAATATAGAATTTATAATATAGCAAGTATAACACAGAATTTAGAATGTAGAATACGGAATGCAGAAAATAGTATACAGACTATAGAATGTAGAACTCAGAATATAGTATATGGAAAACAGAATTAAGAACCCAGAATTTAGAACATGGAATGCAGAACACAGAATTTGGAATACAGCATACGGAATACTAAATATAGCATTTAGAATATGGAATGTAGAACACAGAATATTGAATATATAATAAAGAATACTGAATATAGAGTTTAGAATATAGAATGTAGAACACAGAATATAGAATGTAGAATACATAATATAGAATCCAAAATAAAGAACATTCTATGCAGAACACAGAATTTAGAATATAGATTACATAATACTGAATATAGAATTTAGAATATAAAATTTAGAACACAGAATTTATAATATAGAATACAGAAAGCTGAATATAGTATTTAGAATATAGAATGTAGAACACAGAATATAGAATATAGAATTTAGATTATAGAACCCAGAATTTAAACATGGAATGCAGAACACAGAATTAAGAATATAGCATACCGAATCCTTAAAATATAATTTACAATATATAATGTAGAACACAGAATATTGAATATAGAATACCGAATGCAGAATATAGAATACAGAATATAGAATGTAGAAAACAGAATATAGATTATGAAAAAAAGAATACACAAAAGAGAATTTAGAACATGGAATGCAGAACACAGAATTTAGAATATACATTAGAGAATACTGAATATAGAATTTACAACATGGAATGCAGAACACAGAATTTAGATTATAGAATAAAGAATATAGATGTCGGATTATAGAACATGGAATGCAGAACACAGAATTTAGAATATGGAATACTGAATACTGAATATAGAGTTTAGAATATAGAAATTAGAACACAGAATATAGAATATAGAATAGAGAATTTAGAACATGGTATGTAGAGCACAGAATTTAGATTATAGTATACATAATACTGAATATAGAATTTAGAATATAGAATTTAGAACACAAAATTTAGAAAATAGAATACAGAATACTGAATATAGAATTTAGGACATGGAATGCAGAACACAGAATTTTGAATATAGAATACAGAATACTGAATATAGAATTTAGAACATGGAATGCATAACACAGAATTTAGAATATAGAATACAGAATACTGAATATAGAGTTAAAATATAGAATGTAGAACCCAGAATATAGAATATAGAATGGAGAATATAGTACCCAGAATTTCGAAAATGGAATGCAGAAAACAGAATATAGTTTATAGAATACATAATACTGAATACAGAATTTAGAATAGAATGTAGAACACAAAATTTAGAATATAGAATACAGAATGCTGAATATAGAATTTAGAATATAGAATGTAGAACACAGAATATAGAAAATAGAAAAGAGAATATAGAACCCAGAATTTAGAACATGGAATGCAGAACACAGAATTTAGATTATAGAATACAGAATACTTAATAAACAATTAAAAAATTGAATGTAGACCATAGAATGTAGAATATAAAACACATAAAACTGAATACATAATTTAGAAAATAGAATGTTGAAAACAGAATAAAAAATATAGCTTAGAGTATATTGAAGCCAGATTTTGGAACATGGAAATCACAACTCAGTATTTAGAATATAGAATACATAATACTGAATATACAATTTAGAATATAGAATGTAGAACCCAGAACTTAGAATATATAATACACAATACTGAATATCGAATTTAGAATATAGAATGTAGAACACAGAATATAGAATGTAGAATACAGAAAGCTGAATATAGTATTTAGAATATAGAATGTAGAACACAGATGTAGAATATAGAATATAGATAATAGAACCCAGAATTTAGAACATGGAATGCATAACACAGAAATTAGAACATATAATGCAGTATAATGATAATACAACTTAGAACATAGAATGCAGAACACAGAATTTAGAATATGGAATACAGAATACTGAATATAGGATTGAGAACATGGAGTGAAAAACACAGAATTTAGAATATAGAATACAGAATACTGAATATTGTATTTAGAATATAGAAAGTAGATCACAGAATATAGAATATAGAATAGAGAATTTTGAATATGGAATGCAGAACACAAAATTTAGAATATAGAATACAGAATATTGAATATAGAATTTGGAATATAGAAGGTAGAACACAGAATATATAATGTAGAATACGGAATGCAGAATATAGAATACAGAATATAGAATTTAGAACACAGAATATAAAATATGGAAAACAGAATATAGAATCCAGAATTTAGAACATGGAATGCAGAGCACAGAATTTATAATATAGTATAGAGATTACCGAATATAGAATTTAGCATATAGAATGTAGAACACAGAATTTAGAATACAGAATACAGAATACTGAATAAATAACTTAGAATATAGAATTTAGAACACAGAATATAGAATATAGAATACGGAAGGCAAAATATAGATTGTAGATTATACAATGAAGTACGCAAAATATAGGATATAGAATAGAGAATATAGAAGCCAGAATTTAGAACATGGGATGCGGAACACAGAATTTCGAATATAAATACGGAATACTGAATGTAGGATTTTGAATATAGAATGCAGAACACAGGATATATAATAGAGTATACACAACCCAGAATTTTAAACGTGGAATCCAGAACACAGAATTTAGAATATAGAATACTGAATAAAGAATTTTGAATATAGAAAGTAGAACACAAAATAAAGAATATAGAATACGGAATGCAGAATATAGAATGTAGAATCTAGCTTGAAGTATACGAAATATAGAATATAGAAAAGAGAATATACAACACAGAATTTAGAACATGGAATGCAGTACATAGGATTTAGAATATAGAATAGAGAATACTGAATATAAAATTTAGAATATAGTTTAGAGATTACTGAATATAGAATTTAGTATATAGAATGTAGAACACAGAATTTAGAATATAGAATACAGAATACTGAATAAATAAATTAGAATATAGAATGTAGAACACAGAATATAGAATATAGAATACGGAAGGCAAAATATAGATTGTAGAATATACAATGAAGTACGCAAAATATAGAATATAGAATAGAGAATATAGAAGCCAGAATTTAGAACATGGAATGCAGAACACAGAATTTCGAAAATAAATACGGAATACTGAATGTAGGATTTTGAATATAGAATGCAGGACACAGGATATATAATAGAGTATACAGAACACAGAATTTAAAACATGGAATCCGGAACACAGAATTTGTTATATAGAATACAGAATACTGAATATAGGATTTAGAATATAGAATGTAGAACACAGAATAAAGAATATAGAAAACGGAATGCAGAATATATAATGTAGAATACAAAATATAGAATATAGAATAGAGAATATACAATACAGAATTTAGAACATGAAATACAGAACATAGAATTTAGTATATAGAATACTGAATACTGAATATAGAATTTAGAATATTGAATGTAGAACACAGAATATAAAATATAGTATACGGAATGCAAAATATAGTATGTAGAATATAGAATATAGAACCCAGAATATAGAATATAGATTTGAGAATCTAGAACCCAGAATTTATAACATGGAAAGCAGAACAGAGAATTTAGATTATAAAATACATAACAGTGAATATAGAATTTAGAATATAGAATGTAGAACACAAAATATAAAATATAGAATAAAGAAAGCTGAATATAGGATTTAGAATATACAATGAAGAACACAGAATATAGAATATAGAAAAGAGAATATAGAATCCAGAATTTACAACATGGAATGCAGGACACTGAATTTAGAATATAGTATAAAGAATGCATAATAAACATTTAAAAAAATTGAATGTAGAACAGAGAATATAGAATATAGTATACATAATACTGAATAAATAATTTAGAATATAGAATGTAGAACACATTATTTAGAATATACAATACAGAATACTAAATATAGAATTTAGAATATACAATGTAGAACACAGAATTTAGAATATGCAATACAGAATACTAAATATAGGATTTAGAATATACAATATAGAACACTGAATATAGAAAATAGAATAGAGAATGAGGAACCCAGAATTTAGTACATGGAATCAGAACCCAGAATTATAATATAGAATACAGAACACAGAATATGGGTTTTAGAATATAGAATGTAGAACACAGAATATAGAATATAGAATACAGAGTATAGAACCCAGAATTTAGAACATGGAATGCAAAACACAGAAGTAAGAACATTGAATGCAGAACAGAGTATTTAGAATATACATTACAGAACACTGAATATAGAACTTAGAATATACAATGTAGAACATAGAATATAGAATATGGAATAAAGAATACTGAATATAGAATTTAGAATATAGAATGTAGAACACAGAATATAGAAAATAGAATAGAGAATTTAGAACACAGAATTTAGTACATGGAATCAGAACACAGAATTTAGAATATAGAATACAGAACACTGAATATGGACTTTAGAATATAGAACGTAGAACACAGAATATAGAATATAGAATACACAGTATAGAACCCAGAATTTAGAACAAGGAATGCAGAACACAGAATTTAGAATCTAGAATACAGAACTGAATATAGAATTTATAATATAGCAAGTATAACACAAAATTTAGAATGTAGAATACAGAATGCAGAAAATAGTATACAGAATATAGAATGTAGAACTCAGAATATAGTATATGGAAAACCGAATGTAGAACCCAGAATTTAGAACATAGAATGCAGAACACAGAATTTGGAATATAGCATACAGAATAGTGCCTATAGAATTTAGAATATGGAATGTAGAACACAGAATATAGAATATAGAATACGGAATACAGAATATATAATACAGAATATAGAATGTAGAAAACAGAATATAGAATATGGAAAACAGAATACAGAACCCAGAATTTAGAACATGGAATGCAGAACACAGAATTTCGTATATAGAACACAGAATACTGAATATAGAATTTAAAATATACAATGCGGAACACAGATTTTAGAATATAGAATACAGAATACTGAATATAGAATTTAGAACATGGAATGCAGAACACATTATTTAGAATATAGAATACAGAATACTGAATATAGAATTTAGAATATAGAATGTAGAACACAGAATTTATAATATAGTATACAGAAAGCTGAATATAGTATTTAGAATATAGAATGTAGAACACAGAATATAGAATATAGAATATAGAGTATAGAACACAAAATTTAGAACATGGAATGCAGAACACAGAATTTAGAATACAGCATACGGAATACTGAATATAGAATTTAAAATATAGAATGTAGAACACAGAATATTGAATATATAATAAAGAATACTGAATATAGAGTTTAGAAAATAGAATGTAGAACACAGTATATAGAATGTAGAATACATAATATAGAATCCAAAATAAAGAACATTCTATGCAGAACACAGAATTTAGAATATAGATTACATAATACTGAATATAGAATTTAGAATATAGAATGTAGAACACAGAATTTATAATATAGAATACAGAAAGCTGAATATAGTATTTAGAATATAGAATGTAGAACGCAGAATATAGAATATAGAATTTAGATTATAGAACCCAGAATTTAGAACATGGAATGCAGAATACAGATTTTGGAATATAGCATACAGAATAGTGCCTATAGAATTTAGAATATGGAATATAGAACACAGAATATAGAATATAGAATACGGAATAAAGAATATATAATTCAGAATATAGAATATATAAAACAGAATATAGAATATGGAAAACAGAATACAGAACCCAGAATTTAGAACATGGAATGCAGAACACATAATTTCGTATATAGAACACAGAATACTGAATATAGAATTTAAAATATACAATGCGGAACACAAATTTTAGAATATAGAATACAGAATACTGAATATAGAATTTAGAACATGGAATGCAGAACACATTATTTAGAATATAGAATACAGAATACTGACTATAGAATTTAGAATATAGAATGTAGAACACAGAATATAGAATATAGTATACGGAATGCAAAATATAGTATGTAGAATATAGAATGTAGAACCCAGAATATAGAATATAGAATTGAGAATCTAGAACACACAATTTATATCATGGAATGCAAAACAGAGAATTTAGATTATAGAATACATAATACTGAATATAGAATTTAGAATATAGAATGTAGAACACAAAATATAGAATATAGAATACAGAATGCTGAATATAGAATTTAGAATATACAATGAACAACACAGAATATAGAATATTGAAAAGAGAATATAGTACCCAGAATTTACAACATGGAATGCAGAACACTGAATTTAGAATATAGTATAAAGAATGCATAATACACAATTAAAAAAATTGAATGTAGAACAGAGAATATAAAATATAATATACATAATACTGAATAAATAATTTAGAATATAGAATGTAGGACACAGTATTTAGAATATACAATACAGAATACTAAATATAGAATTTAGAATATACAATGTAGAACACAGAATTTAGAATATGCCATACAGAATACAAAATATAGGTTTTAGAATATAGAATATAGAACACTGAATATAGAAAAAAGAATAGAGAATGAGGAACCCAAAATTTAGTACATGGAATCAGAACCCAGAATTATAATATAGAATAAAGAACACAGAATATGGATTTTAGAATATAGAATGTAGAACATAGAATATAGAATATAGAATACAGAGTATTGAACCCAGAAATTAGAACATGGAATGCAAAACACAGAATTAAGAACATTGAATGCAGAACAGAGTGTTTAGAATATACATTACAGAACACTGAATATAGAATTTAGAATATACAATGTAGAACATAGAATTTAGAATATGGAATAAAGAATACTGAATATAGAATTTAGAATATAGAATGTAGAACACAGAATATAGAAAATAGAATAGAGAATTTAGAACACAGAATTTAGTACATGGAATCAGAACACAGAATTTAGAATATAGAATACAGAACACTGAATAAGGAATTTAGAATTTAGAACGTAGAACACAGAATATAGAATATAGAATACACAATATAGAAAACAGAATTTAGAACAAGGAATGCAGAACACAGAAATTAGAATCTAGAATACAGAACTGAATATAGAATTTATAATATAGCAAGTATAACAGAATTTAGAATGTAGAATACGGAATGCAGAAAATAGTATACAGACTATAGAATGTAGAACTCAGAATATAGTATATGGAAAACAGAATAAAGAACCCAGAATTAAGAACATGGAAAGCAGAACACAGAATTTGGAATACAGCATACGGAATACTAAATATTGAATTTAGAATATAGAATGTGAAACACAGAATATTGAATATATAATAAAGAATACTGAATATAGAATTTAGAATATATAATGTAGAACACAGAAATTATAATATAGAATAAAGAAAGCTGAATATAGTATTTAGAATATAGAATGTAGAACACAGAATATAGAATATAGAATTTAGATTATAGAACCCAGAATTTAGAACATGGAATGCAGAACACAGAATTAAGAATATAGCATACCGAATACTTAATATATAATTTAGAATATATATTGTAGAACACAGAATATTGAATATAGAATACCGAATGCAGAATATAGAATACAGAATTTAGAATTTAGAAAACAGAATATAGATTATGAAAAAAAGAATACACAAAAGAGAATTTAGAACATGGAATGCAGAACACAGAATTTAGAATATAGAATAGAGATTACTGAACAGAGAATTAAGAATATAGAATGCAGAACACAGAATTAAGAATATAGAATACAGAATACTGAATATAGAATATAGAATATAGAATGCAGAACACAGAATTTAGAATATACATTAGAGAATACTGAATATAGGATTTACAACATGGAATGCAGAACACAGAATTTAGATTATAGAATAAACAATATAGATGCCGGATTATAGAACATGGAATGCAGAACACAGAATTTAGAATATGGAATACTGAATACTGAATATAGAGTTTAGAATATAGAAATTAGAACACAGAATATAGAATATAGAATAGAGAATTTAGAACATGGTATGTAGAGCACAGAATTTAGATTATAGTATACATAATACTGAATATAGAATTTAGAATATAGAATTTAGAACACAAAATTTAGAAAATAGAATACAGAATACTGAATACAGAATTTAGGACATGGAATGCAGAACACAGAATTTAGAATATAGAATACAGAATACTGAATATAGAATTTAGAACATGGAATGCATAACACAGAATTTAGAATATAGAATACAGAATACTGAATATAGAGTTAAAATATAGAATGTAGAACCCAGAATATAGAATATAGAATGGAGAATATAGTACCCAGAATTTCGAAAATGGAATGCAGAAAACAGAATATAGTTTATAGAATACATAATACTGAATACAGAATTTAGAATAGAATGTAGAACACAAAATTTAGAATATAGAATACAGAATGCTGAATATAGAATTTAGAATATAGAATGTAGAACACAGAATATAGAAAATAGAAAAGAGAATATAGAACCCAGAATTTAGAACATGGAATGCAGAACACAGAATTTAGATTATAGAATACAGAATACTTAATAAACAATTAAAAAATTGAATGTAGACCGTAGAATGTAGAATATAAAACACATAAAACTGAATACATAATTTAGAAAATTGAATGTAGAAAACAGAATAAAAAATATAGCTTAGATTATATTGAAGCCAGATGTTGGAACATGGAAATCACAACTCAGTATTTAGAATATAGAATACATAATACTGAATATACAATTTAGAATATAGAATGTAGAACCCAGAACTTAGAATATATAATACAGAATACTGAATATCGAATTTAGAATATAGAATGTAGAACACAGAATATAGAATGTAGAATACAGAAAGCTGAATATAGTATTTAGAATATAGAATGTAGAACACAGATGTAGAATATAGAATATAGATAATAGAACCCAGAATTTAGAACATGGAATGCATAACACAGAAATTAGAATATATAATGCAGTATAATGATCATACAACTTAGAACATAGAATGCAGAACACAGAATTTAGAATATGGAATACAGAATACTGAATATAGGATTGAGAACATGGAGTGAAAAACACAGAATTTAGAATATAGAATAGAGAATACTGAATATTGTATTTAGAATATAGAAAGTAGATCACAGAATATAGAATATAGAATAGAGAATTTTGAATATGGAATGCAGAACACAAAATTTAGAATATAGAATACAGAATACTGAATATAGAATTTGGAATATAGAAGGTAGAACACAGAATATATAATGTAGAATACGGAATGCAGAATATAGAATACAGAATATAGAATTTAGAACACAGAATATAAAATATGGAAAACAGAATATAGAATCCAGAATTTAGAACATGGAATGCAGAGCACAGAATTTAGAATATAGGTTAGAGATTACCGAATATAGAATTTAGCATATAGAATGTAGAACACAGAATTTAGAATATAGAATACAGAATACTGAATAAATAACTTAGAATATAGAATTTAGAACACAGAATATAGAATATAGAATACGGAATGCAAAATATAGATTGTAGAATATAAAATGAAGTACGCAAAATATAGGATATAGAATAGAGAATATAGAAGCCAGAATTTAGAACATGGGATGCGGAACACAGAATTTCGAATATAAGTACGGAATACTGAATGTAGGATTTTGAATATAGAATGCAGAACACAGGATATATAATAGAGTATACACAACCCAGAATTTTAAACGTGGAATCCGGAACACAGAATTTACAATATAGAATACTGAATAAAGAATTTTGAATATAGAAAGTAGAACACAAAATAAAGAATATAGAATACGGAATGCAGAATATAGAATGTAGAATCTAGCTTGAAGTATACGAAATTTAGAATATAGAAAACAGAATATACAACACAGAATTTAGAACATGGAATGCAGTACATAGAATTTAGAATATAGAATAGAGAATACTGAATATAAAATTTAGAATATAGTTTAGAGATTACTGAATATAGAATTTAGTATATAGAATGTAGAACACAGAATTTAGAATATAGAATACAGAATACTGAATAAATAAATTAGAATATAGAATTTAGAACACAGAATATAGAATATAGAATACGGAAGGCAAAATATAGATTGTAGAATATACAATGAAGTACGCAAAATATAGAATATAGAATAGAGAATATAGAAGCCAGAATTTAGAACATGGAATGCAGAACACAGAATTTCGAAAATAAATAAGGAATACTGAATGTAGGATTTTGAATATAGAATGCAGGACACAGGATATATAATAGAGTATACAGAACCCAGAATTTAAAACATGGAATCCGGAACACAGAATTTATTATATAGAATACAGAATACTGAATATAGGATTTAGAATATAGAATGTAGAACACAGAATAAAGAATATAGAAAACGGAATGCAGAATATGGAATGTAGAATATAGAATGAAGAATACAAAATAGAGAATAGAGAATAGAGAATATACAACACAGAATTTAGAACATGGAATGCAGAACATAGAATTTAGAATATAGAATACTGAATACTGAATATAGAATTTAGAATATTGAATGTAGAACACAGAATATAGAATATAGTATACGGAATGCAAAATATAGTATGTAGAATATAGAATGTAGAACCCAGAATATAGAATATAGAATTGAGAATCTAGAACCCACAATTTATAACATGGAATGCAGAACAGAGAATTTAGATTATAGAATACATAATACTGAATATAGAATTTAGAATATAGAATGTAGAACACAAAATATAGAATATAGAATACAGAATGCTGAATAGAGAATTTAGAATATACAATGAAGAACACAGAATATAGAATATAGAAAAGAGAATATAGAACCCAGAATTTACAACATGGAATGTAGAACACTGAATTTAGAATATAGTATAAAGAATGTATAATAAACAATTAAAAAAATTGAATGTAGGACAGAGAATATAGAATATAGTATACATGATACTGAATAAATAATTTAGAATATAGAATGTAGAACACAGTATTTAGAATATACAATACAGAATACTAAATATAGAATTTAGAATATACAATGTAGAACACAGAATTTAGAATATGCCATACAGAATACAAAATATAGGATTTAGAATATAGAATATAGAACACTGAATATAGAAAAAAGCATAGAGAATGAGGAACCCAGAATTTAGTACATGGAAGCAGAACCCAGAATTATAATATAGAATACAGAACACAGAATATGGAATTTAGAATATAGAATGTAGAACATAGAATATAGAATATAGAATACAGAGTATAGAACCCAGAAATTAGAACATGGAATGCAAAACACAGAATTAAGAACATTGAATGCAGAACAGAGTGTTTAGAATATACATTACAGAACACTGAATATAGAATTTACAATATACAATGTAGAACATAGAATTTAAAATATGGAATAAAGAATACTGAATATAGAATTTAGAATATAGAATGTAGAACACAGAATATAGAAAATAGAATAGAAAACTTAGAACACAGAATTTAGTACATGGAATCAGAACACAGAATTTAGAATATAGAATACAGAACACTGAATATGGAATTTAGAATATAGAACGTAGAACACAGAATATAGAATATAGAATACACAATATAGAACCCAGAATTTAGAATAAGGAATGCAGAACACAGAATTAAGAATCTAGAATACAGAACTGAATATAGAATTTATAATATAGCAAGTATAACACAGAATTTAGAATGTAGAATACGGAATGCAGAAAATAGTATACAGACTATAGAATGTAGAACTCAGAATATAGTATATGGAAAACAGAATTAAGAACCCAGAATTTAGAACATGGAATGCAGAACACAGAATTTGGAATACAGCATACGGAATACTAAATATAGAATTTAGAATATGGAATGTAGAACACAGAATATTGAATATATAATAAAGAATACTGAATATAGAGTTTAGAATATAGAATGTAGAACACAGAATATAGAATGTAGAATACATAATATAGAATCCAAAATAAAGAACATTCTATGCAGAACACAGAATTTAGAATATAGAATACAGAATACTGAATACAGAATTTAGAATATAGAATGTAGAACACAGAATATAGAATATAGAATACGGAATGTAGAATATAGAATACAGAATATAGAATATAGGACACAGAATATAGAATATGGAAAACAAAATACACAACCCAGAATTTAGAATATGGAATGCAGAACACAGAATATAGAATATAGAATACAGAATTCTGAATATATAATTTAGAATATAGAATATAGAACATGGAATATAGAATATAGAATAAAGAATACTGAACCCAGAATTTTGAACATGGAATGCAGAACACAGAATTTAGAATATGGAATACAGTATACTGAATATAGAATTTAGAATATAGAATGTTGAACACAGTATAAAGAATATAGAATACGGAATGCAGAATATAGAATTTAGAATATACAATGAAGAACACAGAATATAAAATATAGAAAAGATAATATAAATCCAGAATTTACAACATGGTATGCATAACACAGAATTTAGAATATAGCATACAGAATACTTAATAAACAAATGAAAAAATTGAATGTAGAACATAGAATATAGAATATAGAATACATAATACTGAATATATAATTTACAATATACAATGTAAAAAACAGAATAAAAAATAAATTTTAAAATATATTTAAGCCAGATTTTGGAACATGGAATTCAGAACTCAGAATTTCGAATATACAATACAGAAAACTGAATAGACAATTTAGAATATAGAATGTAAAACACAGAATTTAGAATATAGAATAAATAATACTGAATATAAAATTTAGAATATACAATGTAGAACACAGAATATAGAATGTAGAATAGATGATTTAGAATCCAGATATAAGAACATGGAATTCTGAACACAGAATTTAGAATATAGCATACATACTACTTAATATAGAATTTAGAATATAGAATGTAGAACCCAGAATGAATAATATAGAATATAGAATGCTGAATATAGGATTTAGAATATAGAATATAGAAGACAGAATATAGAATATAGAATATAGATTATAGAACACAGTATTTAGAACATGCAATGCAGAACACAGAATTAAGAATATTGCATACCGAATACTTAATATAGAATTTAGAATATATAATGTAGAACACAGAATATTGAATATAGAATACGGAATGAAGAATATAGAATACAGAATATAGAATATAGAAAACAGAATATAAATTATGAGAAAAAGAATACACAAAAGAGAATTTAGAACATCGAATGCAGAACACAGTATTTAGAATATAGAATAGAGAATACTGAACATAGAATTAAGAATATAGAATGCAGAACCCAGAATTATGAATATAGAACACAGAATACGGAATATAGAATTGAGAACATGGAATGAAGTACACAGAATATACAATATAGAATAGAGAATACTAAACGTAGAATTTAGAATATAGAAAGTAGAACACAGAATATAGAACATAGAGTAGAAAATTTAGAACATGGAATGCAGAACACAGAATTTAGAATATAGAATACAGAATACTGAATATAGAATTTGGAATATAGAATGTAGAACACAGAATATAGAATGTAGAACACCGAATATATAATGTAGAATACGGAATGCAGAATATAGAATACAGAATATAGAATTTAGAACACAGAATATAAAATATGGAAAACAGAATATAGGACCCAGAATTTAGAACAAGTTATACAGAACACAGAATTTAGAATATACTATACAGATTACTGAATATAGAATTAAGAATATAGAATGTAGATCACAGAATATAAAATATAGAATACGGAATGCAGAAGATAGTATACAGAATATAGGATTTAGAACACAGAAAATAGATTATGGAAACTTAACACAGAACACAGAAATTAGAACATGGAATGAAGAACACAGAATTTAGATTATAGAATACAGAATACGGAATATAGAATATAGAATATAGAATGTAGAACACAGAATTTAGAATATACATTAGAGAATACTGAATATAGAATTTACAAAATGGAATGCAGAAAACAGAATTTAGATCATAGAATAAAGAATATAGATGCCGGATTATAGAAAATGGAATGTAGAACTCAGAATGTAGAATATGGAATACTGAATACTGAATATAGAATTTAGAATATAGAAAGTAGAACACAGAATTTAGAATATAGAATACAGAATACTGAATATAGAATTTAGAACATGGAATGCATAACACAGAATTTAGAATATAGAATACAGAATACTGAATATAGAGTTAAAATATAGAATGTAAAACCCAGAATATAGAATATAGAATTGAGAATATAGTACCCAGAATTTAGAACATGGAATGCAGAAAACAGAATATAGTTTATAGAATACATAATACTGAATACAGAATTTAGAATAGAATGTAGAACACAAAATTTAGAACATGGAATACAGGATGCTGAATATAGAATTCAGAATATAGAATGTAGAACACAGAATATAGAAAATAGAAAAGAGAATATAGAACCCAGAATTTAGAACATGGAATGCAGAACACAGAATTTAGATTATAGAATGCAGAATACTTAATAAGCAATTAAAAAATTGAATGTAGAGCACAGAATATAGAATAAAAAACACATAAAACTGAATATATAATTTAGAAAATAGAATGTATAAAACAGAATAAAAAATATATCTTAGAGAATATTGAAGCCAGATTTTGGAACATGGAAATCAGTACTCAGTATTTAGAATATAGAATACATAATACTGAATATACAATTTAGAATATAGAATGTAGAACCCAGAATTTAAAATATATAATACAGAATACTGAATATCGAATTTAGAATATAGAATGTAGAACACAGAATATAGAATGTAGAATACAGAAAGCTGAATATAGTATTCAGAATATAGAATGTAGGACACAGTTATAGAATATAGTATATAGATAATAGAACCCAGAATTTAGAACATGGAACGCATAATACAGAAATTAGAATATATAATGCAGTATAATGATCATAGAACTTAGAACATAGAATGAAGAACACAGAATTTAGAATATGGAATACCGAATACTGAATATAGGATTGAGAACATGGTGTGAAAAACACAGAATTTAGAATATAGAATACAGAATACTGAATATTGTATTTAGAATATAGAAAGTAGATCACAGAATATAGAATATAGAATACAGAATTTTGAATATGGAATGCAGAACACAAAATTTAGAATATAGAATACAGAATACTGAATATCGAATTTAGAATATTGAATGTAGAACACAGAATATAGAATGTAGAATACAGAAAGCTGAATATAGTATTCAGAATATAGAATGTAGGACACAGTTATAGAATATAGAATATAGAAAATAGAACCCAGAATTTAGAACATGGAATGCAGAACACAGAATTTAGAATATAGTATAGAGATTACCGAATATAGAATTTAGCATATAGAATGTAGAACACAGAATTTAGAATATAGAATACAGAATACTGAATAAATAACTTAGAATATAGAATTTAGAACACAGAATATAGAATATAGAATACGGAAGGCAAAATATAGATTGTAGAATATAAAATGAAGTACGCAAAATATAGGATATAGAATAGAGAATATAGAAGCCAGAATTTAGAACATGGGATGCGGAACACAGAATTTCGAATATAAATACGGAATACTGAATGTAGGATTTTGAATATAGAATGCAGAACACAGGATATATAATAGAGTATACACAACCCAGAATTTTAAACGTGGAATGGAGAACACAGAATTTAGAATATAGAATACTGAATAAAGAATTTTGAATATAGAAAGTAGAACACAAAATAAAGAATATAGAATACGGAATGCAGAATATAGAATGTAGAATCTAGCTTGAAGTATACGAAATATAGAATATAGAAAAGAGAATATACAACACAGAATTTAGAACATGGAATGCAGTACATAGAATTTAGAATATAGAATAGAGAATACTGAATATAAAATTTAGAATATAGTTTAGAGATTACTGAATATAGAATTTAGTATATAGAATGTAGAACACAGAATTTAGAATATAGAATACAGAATACTGAATAAATAAATTAGAATATAGAATGTAGAACACAGAATATAGAATATAGAATACGGAAGGCAAAATATAGATTGTAGAATATACAATGAAGTACGCAAAATATAGAATATAGAATAGAGAATATAGAAGCCAGAATTTAGAACATGGAATGCAGAACACAGAATTTCGAAAATAAATACGGAATACTGAATGTAGGATTTTGAATATAGAATGCAGGACACAGGATATATAATAGAGTATACAGAACCCAGAATTTAAAACATGGAATCCGGAACACAGAATTTATTATATAGAATACAGAATACTGAATATAGGATTTAGAATATAGAATGTAGAACACAGAATAAAGAATATAGAAAACGGAATGCAGAATATATAATGTAGAATACAAAATATAGAATATAGAATAGAGAATATACAATACAGAATTTAGAACATGAAATACAGAACATAGAATTTAGTATATAGAATACTGAATACTGAATATAGAATTTAGAATATTGAATGTAGAACACAGAATATAAAATATAGTATACGGAATGCAAAATATAGTATGTAGAATATAGAATATAGAACCCAGAATATAGAATATAGATTTGAGAATCTAGAACCCAGAATTTATAACATGGAAAGCAGAACAGAGAATTTAGATTATAAAATACATAACAGTGAATATAGAATTTAGAATATAGAATGTAGAACACAAAATATAGAATATAGAATACAGAATTCTGAATATAGGATTTAGAATATACAATGAAGAACACAGAATATAGAATATAGAAAAGAGAATATAGAATCCAGAATTTACAACATGGAATGCAGGACACTGAATTTAGAATATAGTATAAAGAATGCATAATAAACATTTAAAAAAATTGAATGTAGAACAGAGAATATAGAATATAGTATACATAATACTGAATAAATAATTTAGAATATAGAATGTAGAACACATTATTTAGAATATACAATACAGAATACTAAATATAGAATTTAGAATATACAATGTAGAACACAGAATTTAGAATATGCAATACAGAATACTAAATATAGGATTTAGAATATACAATATAGAACACTGAATATAGAAAATAGAATAGAGAATGAGGAACCCAGAATTTAGTACATGGAATCAGAACCCAGAATTATAATATAGAATACAGAACACAGAATATGGGTTTTAGAATATAGAATGTAGAAAACAGAATATAGAATATAGAATACAGAGTATAGAACCCAGAATTTAGAACATGGAATGCAAAACACAGAACTAAGAATATTGAATGCAGAACAGAGTATTTAGAATATACATTACAGAACACTGAATATAGAACTTAGAATATACAATGTAGAACATAGAATTTAGAATATGGAATAAAGAATACTGAATATAGAATTTAGAATATAGAATGTAGAACACAGAATATAGAAAATAGAATAGAGAATTTAGAACACAGAATTTAGTACATGGAATCAGAACACAGAATTTAGAATATAGAATACAGAACACTGAATATGGAATTTAGAATATAGAACGTAGAACACAGAATATAGAATATAGAATACACAGTATATAACCCAGAATTTAGAACAAGGAATGCAGAACACAGAATTTAGAATCTACAATACAGAACTGAATATAGAATTTATAATATAGCAAGTATAACACAAAATTTAGAATGTAGAATACAGAATGCAGAAAATAGTATACAGAATATAGAATGTAGAACTCAGAATATAGTATATGGAAAACCGAATATAGAACCCAGAATTTAGAACATAGAATGCAGAACACAGAATTTGGAATATAGCATACAGAATAGTGCCTATAGAATTTAGAATATGGAATGTAGAACTCAGAATATAGAATATAGAATACGGAATACAGAATATAGAATGTAGAAAACAGAATATAGAATATGGAAAACAGAATACAGAACCCAGAATTTAGAACATGGAATGCAGACCACAGAATTTCGTATATACAACACAGAATACTGAATATAGAATTTAAAATATACAATGCGGAACACAGATTTTAGAATATAGAATACAGAATACTGAATATAGAATTTAGAACATGGAATGCAGAACACATTATTTAGAATATAGAATACAGAATACTGAATATAGAATTTAGAATATAGAATGTAGAACACAGAATTTATAATATAGTATACAGAAAGCTGAATATAGTATTTAGAATATAGAATGTAGAACACAGAATATAGAATATAGAATATAGATTATAGAACACAAAATTTAGAACATGGAATGCAGAACACAGAATTTAGAATACAGCATACGGAATACTGAATATAGAATTTAGAATATAGAATGTAGAACACAGAATATTGAATATATAATAAAGAATACTGAATATAGAGTTTAGAAAATAGAATGTAGAACACAGTATATAGAATGTAGAATACATAATATAGAATCCAAAATAAAGAACATTCTATGCAGAACACAGAATTTAGAATATAGATTACATAATACTGAATATAGAATTTAGAATATAGAATGTAGAACACAGAATTTATAATATAGAATACAGAAAGCTGAATATAGTATTTAGAATATAGAATGTAGAACGCAGAATATAGAATATAGAATTTAGATTATAGAACCCAGAATTTAGAACATGGAATGCAGAATACAGATTTTGGAATATAGCATACAGAAGAGTGCCTATAGAATTTAGAATATGGAATATAGAACACAGAATATAGAATATAGAATACGGAATAAAGAATATATAATACAGAATATAGAATATAGAAAACAGAATATAGAATATGGAAAACAGAATACAGAACCCAGATTTTAGAACATGGAATGCAGAACACATAATTTCGTATATAGAACACAGAATACTGAATATAGAATTTAAAATATACAATGCGGAACACAGATTTTAGAATATAGAATACAGAATACTGAATATAGAATTAAGAACATGGAATGCAGAACACATTATTTAGAATATAGAATACAGAATACTGACTATAGAATTTAGAATATAGAATGTAGAACACAGAATATAGAATATAGTATACGGAATGCAAAATATAGTATGTAGAATATAGAATGTAGAACCCAGAATATAGAATATAGAATTGAGAATCTAGAACACACAATTTATATCATGGAATGCAAAACAGAGAATTTAGATTATAGAATACATAATACTGAATATAGAATTTAGAATATAGAATGTAGAACACAAAATATAGAATATAGAATACAGAATGCTGAATATAGAATTTAGAATATACAATGAACAACACAGAATATAGAATATTGAAAAGAGAATATAGAACCCAGAATTTACAACATGGAATGCAGAACACTGAATTTAGAATATAGTATAAAGAATGCATAATAAACAATTAAAAAAATTGAATGTAGAACAGAGAATATAAAATATAATATACATAATACTGAATAAATAATTTAGAATATAGAATGTAGGACACAGTATTTAGAATATACAATACAGAATACTAAATATAGAATTTAGAATATACAATGTAGAACACAGAATTTAGAATATGCCATACAGAATACAAAATATAGGATTTAGAATATAGAATATAGAACACTGAATATAGAAAAAAGCATAGAGAATGAGGAACCCAGAATTTAGTACATGGAATCAGAACCCAGAATTATAATATAGAATACAGAACACAGAATATGGATTTTAGAATATAGAATGTAGAACATAGAATATAGAATATAGAATACAGAGTATTGAACCCAGAAATTAGAACATGGAATGCAAAACACAGAATTAAGAACATTGAATGCAGAACAGAGTGTTTAGAATATACATTACAGAACACTGAATATAGAATTTACAATATACAATGTAGAACATAGAATTTAGAATATGGAATAAAGAATACTGAATATTGAATTTAGAATATAGAATGTAGAACACAGAATATAGAAAATAGAATAGAGAATTTAGAACACAGAATTTAGTACATGGAATCAGAACACAGAATTTAGAATATAGAATACAGAACACTGAATAAGGAATTTAGAATTTAGAACGTAGAACACAGAATATAGAATATAGAATACACAATATAGAAAACAGAATTTAGAACAAGGAATGCAGAACACAGAATTTAGAATCTAGAATACAGAACTGAATATAGAATTTATAATATAGCAAGTATAACACAGAATTTAGAATGTAGAATACGGAATGCAGAAAATAGTATACAGACTATAGAATGTAGAACTCAGAATATAGTATATGGAAAACAGAATAAAGAACCCAGAATTAAGAACATGGAAAGCAGAACACAGAATTTGGAATACAGCATACGGAATACTAAATATTGAATTTAGAATATAGAATGTAGAACACAGAATATTGAATATATAATAAAGAATACTGAATATAGAATTTAGAATATATAATGTAGAACACAGAAATTATAATATAGAATAAAGAAAGCTGAATATAGTATTTAGAATATAGAATGTAGAACACAGAATATAGAATATAGAATTTAGATTATAGAACCCAGAATTTAGAACATGGAATGCAGAACACAGAATTAAGAATATAGCATACCGAATACTTAATATATAATTTAGAATATATATTGTAGAACACAGAATATTGAATATAGAATACCGAATGCAGAATATAGAATACAGAATTTAGAATTTAGAAAACAGAATATAGATTATGAAAAAAAGAATACACAAAAGAGAATTTAGAACATGGAATGCAGAACACAGAATTTAGAATATAGAATAGAGATTACTGAACATAGAATTAAGAATATAGAATGCAGAACACAGAATTAAGAATATAGAATACAGAATACTGAATATAGAATATAGAATATAGAATGCAGAACACAGAATTTAGAATATACATTAGAGAATACTGAATATAGGATTTACAACATGGAATGCAGAACACAGAATTTAGATTATAGAATAAACAATATAGATGCCGGATTATAGAACATGGAATGCAGAACACAGAATTTAGAATATGGAATACTGAATACTGAATATAGAATTTAGAATATAGAATGTAGAACACAGAATATAGAATATAGAATAGAGAATTTAGAACATGGTATGTAGAGCACAGAATTTAGATTATAGAATACATAATACTGAATATAGAATTTAGAATATAGAATTTAGAACACAAAATTAAGAAAATAGAATACAGAATACTGAATATAGAATATAGGACATGGAATGCAGAACACAGAATTTAGAATATAGAATACAGAATACTGAATATAGAATTTTGAACATGGAATGCATAACACAGAAATTAGAATATATAATGCAGTATAATGATCATACAACTTAGAACATAGAATGAAGAACACAGCATTTAGAGTATGGAATACAGAATACTGAATATAGGATTGAGAACATGGAGTGAAAAACACAGAATTTAGAATTTAGAATACAGAATACTGAATATTGTATTTAGAATATAGAAAGTAGATCACAGAATATAGAATATAGAATAGAGAATTTTGAATATGGAATGCAGAACACAAAATTTACAATATAGAATACAGAATACTGAATATAGAATTTGGAATATAGAAGGTAGAACACAGAATATATAATGTAGAATACGGAATGCAGAATATAGAATACCGAATATAGAATTTAGAACACAGAATATAATATATGGAAAACAGAATATAGAATCCAGAATTTAGAACATGGAATGCAGAGCACAGAATTTAGAATATAGTATAGAGATAACCGAATATAGAATTTAGCATATAGAATGTAGAACACAGAATTTAGATTATAGAATACAGAATACTGAATAAATAACTTAGAATATAGAATTTAGAACACAGAATATAGAATATAGAATACGGAATGCAAAATATAGATTGTAGAATATAGAATGAAGTACGCAAAATATAGGATATAGAATAGAGAATACAGAAGCCAGAATTTAGAACATGGGATGCGGAACACAGAATTTCGAATATAAATACGGAATACTGAATGTAGGATTTTGAATATAGAATGCAGAACACAGGATATATAATAGAGTATACAGAACCCAGAATTTAAACGTGGAATCCAGAACACAGAATTTAGAATATAGAATACTGAATAAAGAATTTTGAATATAGAATGTAGAACACAAAATAAAGAATATAGAATACGGAATGCAGAATATAGAATGTAGAATCTAGATTGAAGAATACGAAATATAGAATATAGAAAAGAGAATATACAACACAGAATTTAGAACATGCAATGCAGTACATAGAATTTAGAATATAGAATAGAGAATACTGAATATAAAATTTAGAATATAGTATAGAGATTACTGAATATAGAATTTAGTATATAGAATGTAGAACACAGAATTTAGAATATAGAATACAGAATACTGAATAAATAAATTAGAATATAGAATGTAGAACACAGAATATAGAATATAGAATACGGAAGGCAAAATATAGATTGTAGAATATACAATGAAGTACGCAAAATATAGAATATAGAATAGAGAATATAGAAGCCAGAATTTAGAACATGGAATGCAGAACACAGAATTTCGAAAATAAATACGGAATACTGAATGTAGGATTTTGAATATAGAATGCAGGACACAGGATATATAATAGAGTATACAGAACCCAGAATTTAAAACATGGAATCCGGAACACAGAATTTATTATATAGAATACAGAATACTGAATATAGGATTTAGAATATAGAATGTAGAACACAGAATAAAGAATATAGAAAACGGAATGCAGAATATGGAATGTAGAATATAGAATGAAGAATACAAAATAGAGAATAGAAAATAGAGAGTATACAACACAGAATTTAGAACATGGAATGCAGAACAAAGAATTTAGAATATAGAATACTGAATACTGAATATAGAATTTAGAATATTGAATGTAGAACACAGAATATAGAATATAGTATACGGAATGCAAAATATAGTATGTAGAATATAGAATGTAGAACCCAGAATATAGAATATAGAATTGAGAATCTAGAACCCACAATTTATAACATGGAATGCAGAACAGAGAATTTAGATTATAGAATACATAATACTGAATATAGAATTTAGAATATAGAATGTAGAACACAAAATATAGAATATAGAATACAGAATGCTGAATAGAGAATTTAGAATATACAATGAAGAACACAGAATATAGAATATAGAAAAGAGAATATAGAACCCAGAATTTACAACATGGAATGTAGAACACTGAATTTAGAATATAGTATAAAGAATGTATAATAAACAATTAAAAAAATTGAATGTAGGACAGAGAATATAGAATATAGTATACATAATACTGAATAAATAATTTAGAATATAGAATGTAGAACACAGTATTTAGAATATAAAATACAGAATACTAAATATAGAATTTAGAATATACAATGTAGAACACAGAATTTAGAATATGCAATACAGAATACTAAATATAGGATTTAGAATATAGAATATAGAACACTGAATATAGAAAAAAGCATAGAGAATGAGGAACCCAGAATTTAGTACATGGAAGCAGAACCCAGAATTATAATATAGAATACAGAACACAGAATATGGAATTTAGAATATAGAATGTAGAACATAGAATATAGAATATAGAATACAGAGTATAGAACCCAGAAATTAGAACATGGAATGCAAAACACAGAATTAAGAACATTGAATGCAGAACAGAGTGTTTAGAATATACATTACAGAACACTGAATATAGAATTTACAATATACAATGTAGAACATAGAATTTAGAATATGGAATAAAGAATACTGAATATAGAATTTAGAATATAGAATGTAGAACACAGAATATACAAAATAGAATAGAAAACTTAGAACACAGAATTTAGTACATGGAATCAGAACACAGAATTTAGAATATAGAATACAGAACACTGAATATGGAATTTAGAATATAGAACGTAGAACACAGAATATAGAATATAGAATACACAATATAGAACCCAGAATTTAGAATAAGGAATGCAGAACACAGAATTAAGAATCTAGAATACAGAACTGAATATAGAATTTATAATATAGCAAGTATAACACAGAATTTAGAATGTAGAATACGGAATGCAGAAAATAGTATACAGACTATAGAATGTAGAACTCAGAATATAGTATATGGAAAACAGAATTAAGAACCCAGAATTTAGAACATGGAATGCAGAACACAGAATTTGGAATACAGCATACGGAATACTAAATATAGAATTTAGAATATGGAATGTAGAACACAGAATATTGAATATATAATAAAGAATACTGAATATAGAGTTTAGAATATAGAATGTAGAACACAGAATATAGAATGTAGAATACATAATATAGAATCCAAAATAAAGAACATTCTATGCAGAACACAGAATTTAGAATATAGATTACATAATACTGAATATAGAATTTAGAATATAAAATGTAGAACACAGAATTTATAATATAGAATACAGAAAGCTGAATATAGTATTTAGAATATAGAATGTAGAACACAGAATATAGAATATAGAATTTAGATTATAGAACCCAGAATTTAAACATGGAATGCAGAACACAGAATTAAGAATATAGCATACCGAATACTTAAAATATAATTTACAATATATAATGTAGAACACAGAATATTGAATATAGAATACCGAATGCAGAATATAGAATACAGAATATAGAATGTAGAAAACAGAATATAGATTATGAAAAAAAGAATACACAAAAGAGAATTTAGAACATGGAATGCAGAACACAGAATTCAGAATATACATTAGAGAATACTGAATATAGAATTTACAACATGGAATGCAGAACACAGAATTTAGATTATAGAATAAAGAATATAGATGCCGGATTATAGAACATGGAATGCAGAACACAGAATTTAGAATATGGAATACTGAATACTGTATATAGAGTTTAGAATATAGAAATTAGAACACAGAATATAGAATATAGAATAGAGAATTTAGAACATGGTATGTAGAGCACAGAATTTAGATTATAGAATACATAATACTGAATATAGAATTTAGAATATAGAATTTAGAACACAAAATTAAGAAAATAGAATACAGAATACTGAATATAGAATATAGGACATGGAATGCAGAACACAGAATTTAGAATATAGAATACAGAATACTGAATATAGAATTTTGAACATGGAATGCATAACACAGAAATTAGAATATATAATGCAGTATAATGATCATACAACTTAGAACATAGAATGAAGAACACAGCATTTAGAGTATGGAATACAGAATACTGAATATAGGATTGAGAACATGGAGTGAAAAACACAGAATTTAGAATTTAGAATACAGAATACTGAATATTGTATTTAGAATATAGAAAGTAGATCACAGAATATAGAATATAGAATAGAGAATTTTGAATATGGAATGCAGAACACAAAATTTACAATATAGAATACAGAATACTGAATATAGAATTTGGAATATAGAAGGTAGAACACAGAATATATAATGTAGAATACGGAATGCAGAATATAGAATACCGAATATAGAATTTAGAACACAGAATATAATATATGGAAAACAGAATATAGAATCCAGAATTTAGAACATGGAATGCAGAGCACAGAATTTAGAATATAGTATAGAGATAACCGAATATAGAATTTAGCATATAGAATGTAGAACACAGAATTTAGATTATAGAATACAGAATACTGAATAAATAACTTAGAATATAGAATTTAGAACACAGAATATAGAATATAGAATACGGAATGCAAAATATAGATTGTAGAATATAGAATGAAGTACGCAAAATATAGGATATAGAATAGAGAATACAGAAGCCAGAATTTAGAACATGGGATGCGGAACACAGAATTTCGAATATAAATACGGAATACTGAATGTAGGATTTTGAATATAGAATGCAGAACACAGGATATATAATAGAGTATACAGAACCCAGAATTTAAACGTGGAATCCAGAACACAGAATTTAGAATATAGAATACTGAATAAAGAATTTTGAATATAGAATGTAGAACACAAAATAAAGAATATAGAATACGGAATGCAGAATATAGAATGTAGAATCTAGATTGAAGAATACGAAATATAGAATATAGAAAAGAGAATATACAACACAGAATTTAGAACATGCAATGCAGTACATAGAATTTAGAATATAGAATAGAGAATACTGAATATAAAATTTAGAATATAGTATAGAGATTACTGAATATAGAATTTAGTATATAGAATGTAGAACACAGAATTTAGAATATAGAATACAGAATACTGAATAAATAAATTAGAATATAGAATGTAGAACACAGAATATAGAATATAGAATACGGAAGGCAAAATATAGATTGTAGAATATACAATGAAGTACGCAAAATATAGAATATAGAATAGAGAATATAGAAGCCAGAATTTAGAACATGGAATGCAGAACACAGAATTTCGAAAATAAATACGGAATACTGAATGTAGGATTTTGAATATAGAATGCAGGACACAGGATATATAATAGAGTATACAGAACCCAGAATTTAAAACATGGAATCCGGAACACAGAATTTATTATATAGAATACAGAATACTGAATATAGGATTTAGAATATAGAATGTAGAACACAGAATAAAGAATATAGAAAACGGAATGCAGAATATGGAATGTAGAATATAGAATGAAGAATACAAAATAGAGAATAGAAAATAGAGAGTATACAACACAGAATTTAGAACATGGAATGCAGAACAAAGAATTTAGAATATAGAATACTGAATACTGAATATAGAATTTAGAATATTGAATGTAGAACACAGAATATAGAATATAGTATACGGAATGCAAAATATAGTATGTAGAATATAGAATGTAGAACCCAGAATATAGAATATAGAATTGAGAATCTAGAACCCACAATTTATAACATGGAATGCAGAACAGAGAATTTAGATTATAGAATACATAATACTGAATATAGAATTTAGAATATAGAATGTAGAACACAAAATATAGAATATAGAATACAGAATGCTGAATAGAGAATTTAGAATATACAATGAAGAACACAGAATATAGAATATAGAAAAGAGAATATAGAACCCAGAATTTACAACATGGAATGTAGAACACTGAATTTAGAATATAGTATAAAGAATGTATAATAAACAATTAAAAAAATTGAATGTAGGACAGAGAATATAGAATATAGTATACATAATACTGAATAAATAATTTAGAATATAGAATGTAGAACACAGTATTTAGAATATAAAATACAGAATACTAAATATAGAATTTAGAATATACAATGTAGAACACAGAATTTAGAATATGCAATACAGAATACTAAATATAGGATTTAGAATATAGAATATAGAACACTGAATATAGAAAAAAGCATAGAGAATGAGGAACCCAGAATTTAGTACATGGAAGCAGAACCCAGAATTATAATATAGAATACAGAACACAGAATATGGAATTTAGAATATAGAATGTAGAACATAGAATATAGAATATAGAATACAGAGTATAGAACCCAGAAATTAGAACATGGAATGCAAAACACAGAATTAAGAACATTGAATGCAGAACAGAGTGTTTAGAATATACATTACAGAACACTGAATATAGAATTTACAATATACAATGTAGAACATAGAATTTAGAATATGGAATAAAGAATACTGAATATAGAATTTAGAATATAGAATGTAGAACACAGAATATACAAAATAGAATAGAAAACTTAGAACACAGAATTTAGTACATGGAATCAGAACACAGAATTTAGAATATAGAATACAGAACACTGAATATGGAATTTAGAATATAGAACGTAGAACACAGAATATAGAATATAGAATACACAATATAGAACCCAGAATTTAGAATAAGGAATGCAGAACACAGAATTAAGAATCTAGAATACAGAACTGAATATAGAATTTATAATATAGCAAGTATAACACAGAATTTAGAATGTAGAATACGGAATGCAGAAAATAGTATACAGACTATAGAATGTAGAACTCAGAATATAGTATATGGAAAACAGAATTAAGAACCCAGAATTTAGAACATGGAATGCAGAACACAGAATTTGGAATACAGCATACGGAATACTAAATATAGAATTTAGAATATGGAATGTAGAACACAGAATATTGAATATATAAGAAAGAATACTGAATATAGAGTTTAGAATATAGAATGTAGAACACAGAATATAGAATGTAGAATACATAATATAGAATCCAAAATAAAGAACATTCTATGCAGAACACAGAATTTAGAATATAGATTACATAATACTGAATATAGAATTTAGAATATAAAATGTAGAACACAGAATTTATAATATAGAATACAGAAAGCTGAATATAGTATTTAGAATATAGAATGTAGAACACAGAATATAGAATATAGAATTTAGATTATAGAACCCAGAATTTAAACATGGAATGCAGAACACAGAATTAAGAATATAGCATACCGAATACTTAAAATATAATTTACAATATATAATGTAGAACACAGAATATTGAATATAGAATACCGAATGCAGAATATAGAATACAGAATATAGAATGTAGAAAACAGAATATAGATTATGAAAAAAAGAATACACAAAAGAGAATTTAGAACATGGAATGCAGAACACAGAATTCAGAATATACATTAGAGAATACTGAATATAGAATTTACAACATGGAATGCAGAACACAGAATTTAGATTATAGAATAAAGAATATAGATGCCGGATTATAGAACATGGAATGCAGAACACAGAATTTAGAATATGGAATACTGAATACTGTATATAGAGTTTAGAATATAGAAATTAGAACACAGAATATAGAATATAGAATAGAGAATTTAGAACATGGTATGTAGAGCACAGAATTTAGATTATAGTATACATAATACTGAATATAGAATTTAGAATATAGAATTTAGAACACAAAATTTAGAAAATAGAATACAGAATACTGAATATAGAATTTAGGACATGGAATGCAGAACACAGAATTTAGAATATAGAATACAGAATACTGAATATAGAATTTAGAACATGGAATGCATAACACAGAATTTAGAATATAGAATACAGAATACTGAATATAGAGTTAAAATATAGAATGTAGAACCCAGAATATAGAATATAGAATGGAGAATATAGTACCCAGAATTTCGAAAATGGAATGCAGAAAACAGAATATAGTTTATAGAATACATAATACTGAATACAGAATTTAGAATAGAATGTAGAACACAAAATTTAGAATATAGAATACAGAATGCTGAATATAGAATTTAGAATATAGAATGTAGAACACAGAATATAGAAAATAGAAAAGAGAATATAGAACCCAGAATTTAGAACATGGAATGCAGAACACAGAATTTAGATTATAGAATACAGAATACTTAATAAACAATTAAAAAATTGAATGTAGACCATAGAATGTAGAATATAAAACACATAAAACTGAATACATAATTTAGAAAATAGAATGTAGAAAACAGAATAAAAAATATAGCTTAGAGTATACTGAAGCCAGATTTTGGAACATGGAAATCACAACTCAGTATTTAGAATATAGAATACATAATACTGAATATACAATTTAGAATATAGAATGTAGAACCCAGAACTTAGAATATATAATACAGAATACTGAATATCGAATTTAGAATATAGAATGTAGAACACAGAATATAGAATGTAGAATACAGAAAGCTGAATATAGTATTTAGAATATAGAATGTAGAACACAGATGTAGAATATAGAATATAGATAATAGAACCCAGAATTTAGAACATGGAATGCATAACACAGAAATTAGAATATATAATGCAGTATAATGATCATACAACTTAGAACATAGAATGCAGAACACAGAATTTAGAATATGGAATACAGAATACTGAATATAGGATTGAGAACATGGAGTGAAAAACACAGAATTTAGAATATAGAATAGAGAATACTGAATATTGTATTTAGAATATAGAAAGTAGATCACAGAATATAGAATATAGAATAGAGAATTTTGAATATGGAATGCAGAACACAAAATTTAGAATATAGAATACAGAATACTGAATATAGAATTTGGAATATAGAAGTTAGAACACAGAATATATAATGTAGAATACGGAATGCAGAATATAGAATACAGAATATAGAATTTAGAACACAGAATATAAAATACGGAAAACAGAATATAGAATCCAGAATTTAGAACATGGAATGCAGAGCACAGAATTTAGAATATAGTATAGAGATTACCGAATATAGAATTTAGCATATAGAATGTAGAACACAGAATTTAGAATATAGAATACAGAATACTGAATAAATAACTTAGAATATAGAATTTAGAACACAGAATATAGAATATAGAATACGGAAGGCAAAATATAGATTGTAGAATATAAAATGAAGTACGCAAAATATAGGATATAGAATAGAGAATATAGAAGCCAGAATTTAGAACATGGGATGCGGAACACAGAATTTCGAATATAAATACGGAATACTGAATGTAGGATTTTGAATATAGAATGCAGAACACAGGATATATAATAGAGTATACAGAACCCAGAATTTAAAACGTGGAATCCAGAACACAGAATTTAAAATATAGAATACTGAATAAAGAATTTTGAATATAGAAAGTAGAACACAAAATAAAGAATATAGAATACGGAATGCAGAATATAGAATGTAGAATCTAGCTTGAAGTATACGAAATATAGAATATAGAAAAGAGAATATACAACACAGAATTTAGAACATGGAATGCAGTACATAGAATTTAGAATATAGAATAGAGAATACTGAATATAAAATTTAGAATATAGTTTAGAGATTACTGAATATAGAATTTAGTATATAGAATGTAGAACACAGAATTTAGAATATAGAATACAGAATACTGAATAAATAAATTAGAATATAGAATGTAGAACTCAGAATATAGAATATAGAATACGGAAGGCAAAATATAGATTGTAGAATATACAATGAAGTACGCAAAATATAGAATATAGAATAGAGAATATAGAAGCCAGAATTTAGAACATGGAATGCAGAACACAGAATTTCGAAAATAAATACGGAATACTGAATGTAGGATTTTGAATATAGAATGCAGGACACAGGATATATAATAGAGTATACAGAACCCAGAATTTAAAACATGGAATCCAGAACACAGAATTTATTAAATAGAATACAGAATACTGAATATAGGATTTAGAATATAGAATGTAGAACACAGAATAAAGAATATAGAAAACGGAATGCAGAATATAGAATGTAGAATATAGAATGAAGAATACAAAATAGAGAATAGAGAATAGAGAATATACAACACAGAATTTAGAACATGGAATGCAGAACATAGAATTTAGAATATAGAATACTGAATACTGAATATAGAAATTAGAATATTGAATGTAGAACACAGAATATAGAATATAGTATACGGAATGCAAAATATAGTATGTAGAATATAGAATGTAGAACCCAGAATATAGAATATAGAATTGAGAATCTAGAACCCACAATTTATAACATGGAATGCAGAACAGAGAATTTAGATTATAGAATACATAATACTGAATATAGAATTTAGAATATAGAATGTAGAACACAAAATATAGAATATAGAATACAGAATGCTGAATAGAGAATTTAGAATATACAATGAAGAACACAGAATATAGAATATAGAAAAGAGAATATAGAACCCAGAATATACAACATGGAATGTAGAACACTGAATTTAGAATATAGTATAAAGAATGTATAATAAACAATTAAAAAAATTGAATGTAGGACAGAGAATATAGAATATAGTATACATAATACTGAATAAATAATTTAGAATATAGAATGTAGAACACAGTATTTAGAATATACAATACAGAATACTAAATATAGAATTTAGAATATACAATGTAGAACACAGAATTTAGAATATGCAATACAGAATACTAAATATAGGATTTAGAATATAGAATATAGAACACTGAATATAGAAAAAAGCATAGAGAATGAGGAACCCAGAATTTAGTACATGGAAGCAGAACACAGAATTATAATATAGAATACAGAACACAGAATATGGAATTTAGAATATAGAATGTAGAACATAGAATATAGAATATAGAATACAGAGTATAGAACCCAGAAATTAGAACATGGAATGCAAAACACAGAATTAAGAACATTGAATGCAGAACAGAGTGTTTAGAATATACATTACAGAACACTGAATATAGAATTTACAATATACAATGTAGAACATAGAATTTAGAATATGGAATAAAGAATACTGAATATAGAATTTAGAATATAGAATGTAGAACACAGAATATACAAAATAGAATAGAAAATTTAGAACACAGAATTTAGTACATGGAATCAGAACACAGAATTTAGAATATAGAATACAGAACACTGAATATGGAATTTAGAATATAGAACGTAGAACACAAAATATAGAATATAGAATACACAATATAGAACCCAGAATTTAGAATAAGGAATGCAGAACACAGAATTTAGAATCTAGAATACAGAACTGAATATAGAATTTATAATATAGCAAGTATAACACAGAATTTAGAATGTAGAATACGGAATGCAGAAAATAGTATACAGACTATAGAATGTAGAACTCAGAATATACTATATGGAAAACAGAATAAAGAACCCAGAATTTAGAACATGGAATGGAGAACACAGAATTTGGAATACAGCATACGGTATACTAAATATAGAATTTAGAATATGGAATATAGAACACAGAATATTGAATATATTATAAAGAATACTGAATATAGAGTTTAGAATATAGAATGTAGAACACAGAATATAGAATGTAGAATACATAATATAGAATCCAAAATAAAGAACATTCTATGCAGAACACAGAATTTAGAATATAGATTACATAATACTGAATATAGAATTTAGAATATAAAATGTAGAACACAGAATTTATAATATAGAATACAGAAAGCTGAATATAGTATTTAGAATATAGAATGTAGAACACAGAATATAGAATATAGAATTTAGATTATAGAACCCAGAATTTAAACATGGAATGCAGAACACAGAATTAAGTATATAGCATACCGAATACTTAAAATATAATTTACAATATATAATGTAGAACACAGAATATTGAATATAGAATACCGAATGCAGAATATAGTATACAGAATATAGAATGTAGAAAACAGAATATAGATTATGAAAAAAAGAATACACAAAAGAGAATTTAGAACATGGAATGCAGAACACAGAATTTAGAATATACATTAGAGAATACTGAATATAGAATTTACAACATGGAATGCAGAACACAGAATTTAGATTATAGAATAAAGAATATAGATGCCGGATAATAGAACATGAAATGCAGAACACAGAATTTAGAATATGGAATACTGAATACTGAATATAGAATTTAGAATATAGAAAGTAGAACACAGAATATAGAATATAGAATAGAGAATTTAGAACATGGTATGTAGAGCACAGAATTTAGATTATAGAATACATAATACTGAATATAGAATTTAGAATATAGAATTTAGAACACAAAATTTAGAAAATAGAATACAGAATACTGAATATAGAATTTAGGACATGGAATGCAGAACACAGAATTTAGAATATAGAATACAGAATACTGAATATAGAATTTAGAACATGGAATGCATAACACAGAATTTAGAATATAGAATACAGAATACTGTATATAGAGATAAAATATAGAATGTAGAACCCAGAATATAGAATATAGAATGGAGAGTATAGTACCCAGAATTTCGAAAATGGAATGCAGAAAACAGAATTTAGTTTATAGAATACATAATACTGAATACAGAATTTAGAATAGAATGTAGAACACAAAATTTAGAATATAGAATACAGAATGCTGAATATAGAATTTAGAATATAGAATGTAGAACACAGAATATAGAAAATAGAAAAGAGAATATGGAACCCAGAATTTAGAACATGGAATGCAGAACACAGAATTTAGATTATAGAATACAGAATACTTAATAAACAATTAAAAAATTGAATGTAGACCATAGAATGTAGAATATAAAACACATAAAACTGAATATATAATTTAGAAAATAGAATGTAGAAAACAGAATAAAAAATATAGCTTAGAGAATATTGAAGCCAGATTTTGGAACATGGAAATCACAACTCAGTATTTAGAATATAGAATACATAATACTGAATATACAATTTAGAATATAGAATGTAGAACCCAGAATTTAGAATATATAATACAGAATACTGAATATCGAATTTAGAATATAGAATGTAGAACACAGAATATAGAATGTAGAATACAGAAAGGTGAATATAGTATTTAAAATATAGAATGTAGAACACAGATATAGAATATAGAATATAGATAATAGAAACCAGAATTTAGAACATGGAATGCATAACACAGAAATTAGAATATATAATGCAGTTTAATGATCATAGAAATTAGAACATAGAATGAAGAACACAGAATTTAGAATATGGAATACAGAATACTGAATATAGGATTGAGAACATGGAGTGAAAAACACAGAATTTAGAATATAGAATACAGAATACTGAATATTGTATTTAGAATATAGAAAGTAGATCACAGAATATAGAATATAGAATACAGAATTTTGAATATGGAATGCAGAACACAAAATTTAGAATATAGAATACAGAATACTGAATATAGAATTTGGAATATAGAAGGTAGAACACAGAATATATAATGTAGAATACGGAATGCAGAATATAGAATTTAGAACACAGAATATAAAATATGGAAAACAGAATATAGAATCCAGAATGTAGAACATGGAATGCAGAGCACAGAATTTAGAATATAGTATAGAGATTACTGAATATAGAATTAAGAATATAGAATGTAGAACACAGAATTTAGATTATAGAATATAGAATACTGAATAAATAACTTAGAATATAGAATTTAGAACACAGAATATAGAATATAGAATACGGAATGCAAAATATAGATTATAGATTATAGAATGAATTAGGCAAAATATAGAATAGAGAATATAGAAGCCAGAATTTAGAACATGGGATGCGGAACACAGAATTTGGAATATAAATACGGAATACTGAATGTAGGATTTTGAATATAGAATGCAGAACACAGGATATATAATAGACTATACAGAACCCAGAATTTTAAACGTGGAATCCAGAACACAGAATTTAGAATATAGAATACTGAATAAAGAATTTTGAATATAGAAAGAAGAACACAAAATAAAGAATATAGAATACGGAATGCAGAATATAGAATGTAGAATCTAGATTGAAGTATACGAAATATAGAATATAGAAAAGAGAATATACAACACAGAATTTAGAACATGGAATGCAGTACATAGAATTTAGAATATAGAATAGAGAATACTGAATATAAAATTTAGAATATAGTTTAGAGATTACTGAATATAGAATTTAGTATATACAATGTAGAACACAGAATTTAGAATATAGAATACAGAATACTGAATAAATAAATTAGAATATAGAATGTAGAACACAGAATATAGAATATAGAATACGGAAGGCAAAATATAGATTGTAGAATATACAATGAATTACGCAAAATATAGAATGTAGAATAGAGAATATAGAAGCCAGAATTTAGAACATGGAATGCAGAACACAGAATTTCGAAAATAAATACGGAATACTGAATGTAGGATTTTGAATATAGAATGCAGGACACAGGTTATATAATAGAGTATACAGAACCCAGAATTTAAAACATGGAATCCGGAACACAGAATTTATTATATAGAATAGAGAATACTGAATATAGGATTTAGAATATAGAATGTAGAACACAGAAAAAAGAATATAGAAAACGGAATGCAGAATATGGAATGTAGAATATAGAATGAAGAATACAAAATAGAGAATAGAGAATAGAGAATATACAACACAGAATTTAGAACATGGAATGCAGAACATAGAATTTAGAATATAGAATACTGAATACTGAATATAGAATTTAGAATATTGAATGTAGAACACAGAATATAAAATATAGTATACGGAATGCAAAATATAGTATGTAGAATATAGAATGTAGAACCCAGAATATAGAATATAGAATTGAGAATCTAGAACCCACAATTTATAACATGGAATGCAGAACAGAGAATTTAGATTATAGAATACATAATACTGAATATAGAATTTAGAATATAGAATGTAGAACACAAAATATAGAATATAGAATACAGAATGCTGAATAGAGAATTTAGAATATACAATGTAGAACACAGAATATAGAATATAGAAAAGAGAATATAGAACCCAGAATTTACAACATGGAATGTAGAACACTGAATTTAGAATATAGTATAAAGAATGTATAATAAACAATTAAAAAAATTGAATGTAGGACAGAGAATATAGAATATAGTATACATAATACTGAATAAATAATTTAGAATATAGAATGTAGAACACAGTATTTAGAATATACAATACAGAATACTAAATATAGAATTTAGAATATACAATGTAGAACACAGAATTTAGAATATGCAATACAGAATACTAAATATAGGATTTAGAATATAGAATATAGAACACTGAATATAGAAAAAAGCATAGAGAATGAGGAACCCAGAATTTAGTACATGGAAGCAGAACCCAGAATTAGAATATAGAATACAGAACACAGAATATGGAATTTAGAATATAGAATGTAGAACATAGAATATAGAATATAGAATACAGAGTATAGAACCCAGAAATTAGAACATGGAATGCAAAACACAGAATTAAGAACATTGAATGCAGAACAGAGTGTTTAGAATATACATTACAGAACACTGAATATAGAATTTACAATATACAATGTAGAACATAGAATTTAGAATATGGAATAAAGAATACTGAATATAGAATTTAGAATATAGAATGTAGAACACAGAATATACAAAATAGAATAGAAAACTTAGAACACAGAATTTAGTACATGGAATCAGAACACAGAATTTAGAATATAGAATACAGAACACTGAATATGGAATTTAGAATATAGAACGTAGAACACAGAATATAGAATATAGAATACACAATATAGAACCCAGAATTTAGAATAAGGAATGCAGAACACAGAATTAAGAATCTAGAATACAGAACTGAATATAGAATTTATAATATAGCAAGTATAACACAGAATTTAGAATGTAGAATACGGAATGCAGAAAATAGTATACAGACTATAGAATGTAGAACTCAGAATATAGTATATGGAAAACAGAATTAAGAACCCAGAATTTAGAACATGGAATGCAGAACACAGAATTTGGAATACAGCATACGGAATACTAAATATAGAATTTAGAATATAGAATGTAGAACACAGAATATTGAATATATAATAAAGAATACTGAATATAGAGTTTAGAATATAGAATGTAGAACACAGAATATAGAATGTAGAATACATAATATAGAATCCAAAATAAAGAACATTCTATGCAGAACACAGAATTTAGAATATAGATTACATAATACTGAATATAGAATTTAGAATATAAAATGTAGAACACAGAATTTATAATATAGAATACAGAAAGCTGAATATAGTATTTAGAATATAGAATGTAGAACACAGAATATAGAATATAGAATTTAGATTATAGAACCCAGAATTTAAACATGGAATGCAGAACACAGAATTAAGAATATAGCATACCGAATACTTAAAATATAATTTACAATATATAATGTAGAACACAGAATATTGAATATAGAATACCGAATGCAGAATATAGAATACAGAATATAGAATGTAGAAAACAGAATATAGATTATGAAAAAAAGAATACACAAAAGAGAATTTAGAACATGGAATGCAGAACACAGAATTTAGAATATACATTAGAGAATACTGAATATAGAATTTACAACATGGAATGCAGAACACAGAATTTAGATTATAGAATAAAGAATATAGATGCCGGATTATAGAACATGGAATGCAGAACACAGAATTTAGAATATGGAATACTGAATACTGAATATAGAATTTAGAATATAGAAAGTAGAACACAGAATATAGAATATAGAATAGAGAATTTAGAACATGGTATGTAGAGCACAGAATTTATAATATAGAATACATAATACTGAATATAGAATTTAGAATATAGAATTTAGAACACAAAATTTAGAAAATAGAATACAGAATACTGAATATAGAATTTAGGACATGGAATGCAGAACACAGGATTTAGAATATAGAAAACAGAATACTGAATATAGAATTTAGAACATGGAATGCATAACACAGAATTTAGAATATAGAATACAGAATAGTGAATACAGAGTTAAAATATAGAATGTAGAACCCAGAATATAGAATATAGAATGGAGAATATAGTACCCAGAATTTCGAAAATGGAATGCAGAAAACAGAATTTAGTTTATAGAATACATAATACTGAATACAGAATTTAGAATAGAATGTAGAACACAAAATTTAGAATATAGAATACAGAATGCTGAATATAGAATTTAGAATAAAGAATGTAGAACACAGAATATAGAAACTAGAAAAGAGAATATAGAACCCAGAATTTAGAACATGGAATGCAGAACACAGAATTTAGATTATAGAATACAGAATACTTAATAAACAATTAAAAAATTGAATGTAGAGCATAGAATGTAGAATATAAAACACATAAAACTGAATATATAATTTAGAAAATAGAATGTAGAAAACAGAATACAATATATAGCTTAGAGAATATTGAAGCCAGATTTTGGAACATGGAAATCACAACTCAGTATTTAGAATATAGAATACATAATACTGAATATACAATTTAGAATATAGAATGTAGAACCCAGAATTTAGAATATATAATACAGAATACTGAATATCGAATTTAGAATATAGAATGTAGAACACAGAATATAGAATGTAGAATACAGAAAGCTGAATATAGTATTTAGAATAAAGAATGTAGAACACAGATATAGAATATAGAATATAGATAATAGAAACCAGAATTTAGAACATGGAATGCATAACACAGAAATTAGAATATATAATGCAGTTTAATGATCATAGAAATTAGAACATAGAATGAAGAACACAGAATTTAGAATATGGAATACAGAATACTGAATATAGGATTGAGAACATGGAGTGAAAAACACAGAATATAGAATATAGAATACAGAATACTGAATATTGTATTTAGAATATAGAAAGTAGATCACAGAATATAGAATATAGAATAGAGAATTTTGAATATGGAATGCAGAACACAAAATTTAGAATATAGAATACCGAATACTGAATATAGAATTTGGAATATAGAAGGTAGAACACAGAATATATAATGTAGAATACGGAATGCAGAATATAGAATTTAGAACACAGAATATAAAATATGGAAAACAGAATATAGAATCCAGAATGTAGAACATGGAATGCAGAGCACAGAATTTAGAATATAGCATAGAGATTACTGAATATAGAATTTAGAATATAGAATGTAGAACACAGAATTTAGAATATAGAATACAGAATACTGAATAAATAACTTAGAATATAGAATTTAGAACACAGAATATAGAATATAGAATACGGAATGCAAAATATAGATTATAGATTATAGAATGAATTAGGCAAATTATAGAATAGAGAATATAGAAGCCAGAATTTAGAACATGGGATGCGGAACACAGAATTTCGAATATAAATACCGAATACTGAATGTAGGATTTTGAATATAGAATGCAGAACACAGGATATATAATAGACTATACAGAACCCAGAATTTAAAACGTGGAATGCAGAACACAGAATTTAGAATATAGAATAAACAATGCTGAATATAGAATTTAGAATATACAATGTAGAACAGAGAATATAGATAATAGAAAGAGAATATAGAACCCAGAATTTAGAACATGGAATGCAGAACACAGAATTTAGATTATAGAATACAGAATACTTAATAAACAATTAAAAAATTGAATGTAGAGCACAGAATGTAGAATATAAAACACATAAAACTGAATATATAATTTAGAAAATTGAATGTAGAAAACAGAATAAAAAATATAGCTTAGAGAATATTGAAGCCAGATTTTGGAACATGGAAATCAGACCTCAGTATTTAGAATATAGAATACATAATACTGAATATACAATTTAGAATATAGAATGTAGAACCCAGAATTTAGAATATATAATACAGAATACTGAATATCGAATTTTGAATATAGAATGTAGAACACAGAATATAGAATGTAGAATACAGAAAGCTAAATATAGTATTTAGAATATAAATGTAGGACACAGATATAGAATATAGAATATATATAATAGAACCCAGAATTTAGAACATGGAATGCATAACACAGAAATTAGAATATATAATGCAGTATAATGATCATAGAACTTAGAACATAGAATGCAGAACACAGAATTTAGAATATGGAATACAGAATACTGAATATAGGATTGAGAACATGGAGTGAAAAACACAGAATTTAGAATATAGAATACAGAATACTGAATATTGTATTTAGAATATAGAAAGTAGATCACAGAATATAGAATATAGAATAGAGAAATTTGAATATGGAATGCAGAACACAAAATTTAGAATATAGAATACAGAATACTGAATATAGAAGGTAGAACACAGAATACATAATGTAGAATACGGAATGCAGAATATAGAATACAGAATAAAGAATTTAGAACACAGAATATAAAATATGGAAAACAGAATATAGAATCCAGAATTTAGAAATTGGAATGCAGAGCACAGAATTTAGAATATAGTATAGAGATTACTGAATATAGAATTTAGAATATAGAATTTAGAACACAGAATTTAGAATATAGAATACAGAATACTGAATAAATAACTTAGAATATAGAATTTAGAACACAGAATATAGAATATAGAATACGGAATGCAAAATATAGATTGTAGAATATAGAATGAAGTACACAAAATATAGGATATAGAATAGAGAATATAGAAGCCAGAATTTAGATCATGGGATGCGGAACACAGAATTTCGAATATGGAATACAGAATACTGAATGTAGGATTTTGAATATAGAATGCAATACACAAGATATATAATAGAGTATACAGAACCCAGAATTTAAAACGTGGAATCCAGAACACAGAATTTAGAATACAGAATACTGAATATAGAATTTAGAATATAGAAAGTAGATCACAGAATATAGAATATAGAAAAGAGAAATTTGAATATGGAATGCAGAACACAAAATTTAGAATATAGAATACAGAATACTGAATATAGAAGGTAGAACACAGAATACATAATGTAGAATACGGAATGCAGAATATAGAATACAGAATAAAGAATTTAGAACACAGAATATAAAATATGGAAAACAGAATATAGAATCCAGAATTTAGAAAATGGAATGCAGAGCACAGAATTTAGAATATAGTATAGAGATTACTGAATATAGAATTTAGAATATAGAATTTAGAACACAGAATATAGAATATAGAATACAGAATGCAGAATATAGAATGTAGAATATAGATTGAAGAATACGAAATATAGAATATAGAATAGAGAATATACAACACAGAATTTAGAACATGGAATGCAGAACATAGAATTTAGAATATAGAAAACAGAATATTGAATATACAATTTTGAATATAGTATAGAGATTACTGAATATAGAATTTAGAATATAGAATGTAGAACACAGAATTTAGAATATTGAATACAGAATACTGAATAAATAAATTAGAATATCGAATTTAGAACACAGAATATAGAATATAGAATACGGAATGCAAAATATAGTTTATAGATTATAGAATGAATTACGCAAAATATAGAATAGAGAATATAGAAGCCAGAATTTAGAACATGGGATGCGGAACACAGAATTTAGAATATAGTATAGAGATTACTGAATATAGAATTTAGAATATAGAATGTAGAACACAGAATATAGAATATAGAATACGGAATGCAGAATATAGAATGTAGAAAATAGATTGAAGAATACGAAATATAGAATATAGAATAGAGAATATACAACACAGAATTTAGAACATGGAATGCAGAACATAGAATTTAGAATATAGAATACAGAATACTGAATGTAAAATTTTGAATATAGTATAGAGATTACTGAATATAGAATTTAGAATATAGAATGTAGAACACAGAATATAGAATATAGAATACGGAAGGCAAAATATAGATTGTAGAAAATACAATGAAGTACGCAAAATATAGAATATAGAATAGAGAATATAGAAGCCAGAATTTAGAACATGGGATACAGAACACAGAATTTCGAATATAAATACAGAATATTGAATGTAGGATTTTGAATATAGAATGCAGAACACAGGATATATAATAGAGTATACAGAACCCAGAATTTAAAACATGGAATCTGGAACACAGAATTTAGCATATAGAATAGAGAATACTGAATATAGGATTTAGAATATAGAATGTAGAACACAGAATAAACAGTATAGAAAACGGAATGCAGAATATAGAATGTAGAATACAAAATATAGAATATAGAATAGAGAATATACAACAGAGAATTTAGAACATGGAATGCAGAACATAGAATTTAGAATATAGAATATTGAATACTGAATATAGAATTTAGAATATTGAATGTAGAACACAGAATATAGAATGTAGAATACATAATATAGAATCCAAAATAAAGAATATTCTATGCAGAACACAGAACTTAGAATATAGATTACATAATACTTAATATAGAATTTAGAATATAGAATGTAGAACACAGAATTTAAAATATAGAATACAGAAAGCTGAATATAGTATTTAGAATATAGAATGTAGAACACAGAATATAGAATATAGAATTTAGACTATAGAACCCAGAATTAAGAACATGGAATGCAGAACACAGAATTAAGAATATAGCATACCGAATACTTAAAATATAATTTACAATATATAATGTAGAACACAGAATATTGAATATAGAATACCGAATGCAGAATATAGAATACAGAATATAGAATGTAGAAAACAGAATATAGATTATGAAAAAAAGAATACACAAAAGAGAATTTAGAACATGGAATGCAGAACACAGAATTTAGAATATACATTAGAGAATACTGAATATAGAATTTACAACATGGAATGCAGAACACAGAATTTAGATTATAGAATAAAGAATATAGATGCCGGATAATAGAACATGAAATGCAGAACACAGAATTTAGAATATGGAATACTGAATACTGAATATAGAATTTAGAATATAGAAAGTAGAACACAGAATATAGAATATAGAATAGAGAATTTAGAACATGGTATGTAGAGCACAGAATTTAGATTATAGAATACATAATACTGAATATAGAATTTAGAATATAGAATTTAGAACACAAAATTTAGAAAATAGAATACAGAATACTGAATATAGAATTTAGGACATGGAATGCAGAACACAGAATTTAGAATATAGAATACAGAATACTGAATATAGAATTTAGAACATGGAATGCATAACACAGAATTTAGAATATAGAATACAGAATACTGTATATAGAGTTAAAATATAGAATGTAGAACCCAGAATATAGAATATAGAATGGAGAGTATAGTACCCAGAATTTCGAAAATGGAATGCAGAAAACAGAATTTAGTTTATAGAATACATAATACTGAATACAGAATTTAGAATAGAATGTAGAACACAAAATTTAGAATATAGAATACAGAATGCTGAATATAGAATTTAGAATATAGAATGTAGAACACAGAATATAGAAAATAGAAAAGAGAATATGGAACCCAGAATTTAGAACATGGAATGCAGAACACAGAATTTAGATTATAGAATACAGAATACTTAATAAACAATTAAAAAATTGAATGTAGACCATAGAATGTAGAATATAAAACACATAAAACTGAATATATAATTTAGAAAATAGAATGTAGAAAACAGAATAAAAAATATAGCTTAGAGAATATTGAAGCCAGATTTTGGAACATGGAAATCACAACTCAGTATTTAGAATATAGAATACATAATACTGAATATACAATTTAGAATATAGAATGTAGAACCCAGAATTTAGAATATATAATACAGAATACTGAATATCGAATTTAGAATATAGAATGTAGAACACAGAATATAGAATGTAGAATACAGAAAGGTGAATATAGTATTTAAAATATAGAATGTAGAACACAGATATAGAATATAGAATATAGATAATAGAAACCAGAATTTAGAACATGGAATGCATAACACAGAAATTAGAATATATAATGCAGTTTAATGATCATAGAAATTAGAACATAGAATGAAGAACACAGAATTTAGAATATGGAATACAGAATACTGAATATAGGATTGAGAACATGGAGTGAAAAACACAGAATTTAGAATATAGAATACAGAATACTGAATATTGTATTTAGAATATAGAAAGTAGATCACAGAATATAGAATATAGAATACAGAATTTTGAATATGGAATGCAGAACACAAAATTTAGAATATAGAATACAGAATACTGAATATAGAATTTGGAATATAGAAGGTAGAACACAGAATATATAATGTAGAATACGGAATGCAGAATATAGAATTTAGAACACAGAATATAAAATATGGAAAACAGAATATAGAATCCAGAATGTAGAACATGGAATGCAGAGCACAGAATTTAGAATATAGTATAGAGATTACTGAATATAGAATTAAGAATATAGAATGTAGAACACAGAATTTAGATTATAGAATATAGAATACTGAATAAATAACTTAGAATATAGAATTTAGAACACAGAATATAGAATATAGAATACGGAATGCAAAATATAGATTATAGATTATAGAATGAATTAGGCAAAATATAGAATAGAGAATATAGAAGCCAGAATTTAGAACATGGGATGCGGAACACAGAATTTGGAATATAAATACGGAATACTGAATGTAGGATTTTGAATATAGAATGCAGAACACAGGATATATAATAGACTATACAGAACCCAGAATTTTAAACGTGGAATCCAGAACACAGAATTTAGAATATAGAATACTGAATAAAGAATTTTGAATATAGAAAGAAGAACACAAAATAAAGAATATAGAATACGGAATGCAGAATATAGAATGTAGAATCTAGATTGAAGTATACGAAATATAGAATATAGAAAAGAGAATATACAACACAGAATTTAGAACATGGAATGCAGTACATAGAATTTAGAATATAGAATAGAGAATACTGAATATAAAATTTAGAATATAGTTTAGAGATTACTGAATATAGAATTTAGTATATAGAATGTAGAACACAGAATTTAGAATATAGAATACAGAATACTGAATAAATAAATTAGAATATAGAATGTAGAACACAGAATATAGAATATAGAATACGGAAGGCAAAATATAGATTGTAGAATATACAATGAATTACGCAAAATATAGAATATAGAATAGAGAATATAGAAGCCAGAATTTAGAACATGGAATGCAGAACACAGAATTTCGAAAATAAATACGGAATACTGAATGTAGGATTTTGAATATAGAATGCAGGACACAGGATATATAATAGAGTATACAGAACCCAGAATTTAAAACATGGAATCCGGAACACAGAATTTATTAAATAGAATACAGAATACTGAATATAGGATTTAGAATATAGAATGTAGAACACAGAATAAAGAATATAGAAAACGGAATGCAGAATATAGAATGTAGAATATAGAATGAAGAATACAAAATAGAGAATAGAGAATAGAGAATATACAACACAGAATTTAGAACATGGAATGCAGAACACAGAATTTGGAATACAGCATACGGAATACTAAATATAGAATTTAGAATATGGAATGTAGAACACAGAATATTGAATATATAATAAAGAATACTGAATATAGAGTTTAGAATATAGAATGTAGAACACAGAATATAGAATGTAGAATACATAATATAGAATCCAAAATAAAGAACATTCTATGCAGAACACAGAATTTAGAATATAGATTACATAATACTGAATATAGAATTTAGAATATAAAATGTAGAACACAGAATTTATAATATAGAATACAGAAAGCTGAATATAGTATTTAGAATATAGAATGTAGAACACAGAATATAGAATATAGAATTTAGATTATAGAACCCAGAATTTAAACATGGAATGCAGAACACAGAATTAAGAATATAGCATACCGAATACTTAAAATATAATTTACAATATATAATGTAGAACACAGAATATTGAATATAGAATACCGAATGCAGAATATAGAATACAGAATATAGAATGTAGAAAACAGAATATAGATTATGAAAAAAAGAATACACAAAAGAGAATTTAGAACATGGAATGCAGAACACAGAATTCAGAATATACATTAGAGAATACTGAATATAGAATTTACAACATGGAATGCAGAACACAGAATTTAGATTATAGAATAAAGAATATAGATGCCGGATTATAGAACATGGAATGCAGAACACAGAATTTAGAATATGGAATACTGAATACTGTATATAGAGTTTAGAATATAGAAATTAGAACACAGAATATAGAATATAGAATAGAGAATTTAGAACATGGTATGTAGAGCACAGAATTTAGATTATAGTATACATAATACTGAATATAGAATTTAGAATATAGAATTTAGAACACAAAATTTAGAAAATAGAATACAGAATACTGAATATAGAATTTAGGACATGGAATGCAGAACACAGAATTTAGAATATAGAATACAGAATACTGAATATAGAATTTAGAACATGGAATGCATAACACAGAATTTAGAATATAGAATACAGAATACTGAATATAGAGTTAAAATATAGAATGTAGAACCCAGAATATAGAATATAGAATGGAGAATATAGTACCCAGAATTTCGAAAATGGAATGCAGAAAACAGAATATAGTTTATAGAATACATAATACTGAATACAGAATTTAGAATAGAATGTAGAACACAAAATTTAGAATATAGAATACAGAATGCTGAATATAGAATTTAGAATATAGAATGTAGAACACAGAATATAGAAAATAGAAAAGAGAATATAGAACCCAGAATTTAGAACATGGAATGCAGAACACAGAATTTAGATTATAGAATACAGAATACTTAATAAACAATTAAAAAATTGAATGTAGACCATAGAATGTAGAATATAAAACACATAAAACTGAATACATAATTTAGAAAATAGAATGTAGAAAACAGAATAAAAAATATAGCTTAGAGTATACTGAAGCCAGATTTTGGAACATGGAAATCACAACTCAGTATTTAGAATATAGAATACATAATACTGAATATACAATTTAGAATATAGAATGTAGAACCCAGAACTTAGAATATATAATACAGAATACTGAATATCGAATTTAGAATATAGAATGTAGAACACAGAATATAGAATGTAGAATACAGAAAGCTGAATATAGTATTTAGAATATAGAATGTAGAACACAGATGTAGAATATAGAATATAGATAATAGAACCCAGAATTTAGAACATGGAATGCATAACACAGAAATTAGAATATATAATGCAGTATAATGATCATACAACTTAGAACATAGAATGCAGAACACAGAATTTAGAATATGGAATACAGAATACTGAATATAGGATTGAGAACATGGAGTGAAAAACACAGAATTTAGAATATAGAATAGAGAATACTGAATATTGTATTTAGAATATAGAAAGTAGATCACAGAATATAGAATATAGAATAGAGAATTTTGAATATGGAATGCAGAACACAAAATTTAGAATATAGAATACAGAATACTGAATATAGAATTTGGAATATAGAAGTTAGAACACAGAATATATAATGTAGAATACGGAATGCAGAATATAGAATACAGAATATAGAATTTAGAACACAGAATATAAAATACGGAAAACAGAATATAGAATCCAGAATTTAGAACATGGAATGCAGAGCACAGAATTTAGAATATAGTATAGAGATTACCGAATATAGAATTTAGCATATAGAATGTAGAACACAGAATTTAGAATATAGAATACAGAATACTGAATAAATAACTTAGAATATAGAATTTAGAACACAGAATATAGAATATAGAATACGGAAGGCAAAATATAGATTGTAGAATATAAAATGAAGTACGCAAAATATAGGATATAGAATAGAGAATATAGAAGCCAGAATTTAGAACATGGGATGCGGAACACAGAATTTCGAATATAAATACGGAATACTGAATGTAGGATTTTGAATATAGAATGCAGAACACAGGATATATAATAGAGTATACAGAACCCAGAATTTAAAACGTGGAATCCAGAACACAGAATTTAAAATATAGAATACTGAATAAAGAATTTTGAATATAGAAAGTAGAACACAAAATAAAGAATATAGAATACGGAATGCAGAATATAGAATGTAGAATCTAGCTTGAAGTATACGAAATATAGAATATAGAAAAGAGAATATACAACACAGAATTTAGAACATGGAATGCAGTACATAGAATTTAGAATATAGAATAGAGAATACTGAATATAAAATTTAGAATATAGTTTAGAGATTACTGAATATAGAATTTAGTATATAGAATGTAGAACACAGAATTTAGAATATAGAATACAGAATACTGAATAAATAAATTAGAATATAGAATGTAGAACTCAGAATATAGAATATAGAATACGGAAGGCAAAATATAGATTGTAGAATATACAATGAAGTACGCAAAATATAGAATATAGAATAGAGAATATAGAAGCCAGAATTTAGAACATGGAATGCAGAACACAGAATTTCGAAAATAAATACGGAATACTGAATGTAGGATTTTGAATATAGAATGCAGGACACAGGATATATAATAGAGTATACAGAACCCAGAATTTAAAACATGGAATCCAGAACACAGAATTTATTAAATAGAATACAGAATACTGAATATAGGATTTAGAATATAGAATGTAGAACACAGAATAAAGAATATAGAAAACGGAATGCAGAATATAGAATGTAGAATATAGAATGAAGAATACAAAATAGAGAATAGAGAATAGAGAATATACAACACAGAATTTAGAACATGGAATGCAGAACATAGAATTTAGAATATAGAATACTGAATACTGAATATAGAAATTAGAATATTGAATGTAGAACACAGAATATAGAATATAGTATACGGAATGCAAAATATAGTATGTAGAATATAGAATGTAGAACCCAGAATATAGAATATAGAATTGAGAATCTAGAACCCACAATTTATAACATGGAATGCAGAACAGAGAATTTAGATTATAGAATACATAATACTGAATATAGAATTTAGAATATAGAATGTAGAACACAAAATATAGAATATAGAATACAGAATGCTGAATAGAGAATTTAGAATATACAATGAAGAACACAGAATATAGAATATAGAAAAGAGAATATAGAACCCAGAATATACAACATGGAATGTAGAACACTGAATTTAGAATATAGTATAAAGAATGTATAATAAACAATTAAAAAAATTGAATGTAGGACAGAGAATATAGAATATAGTATACATAATACTGAATAAATAATTTAGAATATAGAATGTAGAACACAGTATTTAGAATATACAATACAGAATACTAAATATAGAATTTAGAATATACAATGTAGAACACAGAATTTAGAATATGCAATACAGAATACTAAATATAGGATTTAGAATATAGAATATAGAACACTGAATATAGAAAAAAGCATAGAGAATGAGGAACCCAGAATTTAGTACATGGAAGCAGAACACAGAATTATAATATAGAATACAGAACACAGAATATGGAATTTAGAATATAGAATGTAGAACATAGAATATAGAATATAGAATACAGAGTATAGAACCCAGAAATTAGAACATGGAATGCAAAACACAGAATTAAGAACATTGAATGCAGAACAGAGTGTTTAGAATATACATTACAGAACACTGAATATAGAATTTACAATATACAATGTAGAACATAGAATTTAGAATATGGAATAAAGAATACTGAATATAGAATTTAGAATATAGAATGTAGAACACAGAATATACAAAATAGAATAGAAAATTTAGAACACAGAATTTAGTACATGGAATCAGAACACAGAATTTAGAATATAGAATACAGAACACTGAATATGGAATTTAGAATATAGAACGTAGAACACAAAATATAGAATATAGAATACACAATATAGAACCCAGAATTTAGAATAAGGAATGCAGAACACAGAATTTAGAATCTAGAATACAGAACTGAATATAGAATTTATAATATAGCAAGTATAACACAGAATTTAGAATGTAGAATACGGAATGCAGAAAATAGTATACAGACTATAGAATGTAGAACTCAGAATATACTATATGGAAAACAGAATAAAGAACCCAGAATTTAGAACATGGAATGGAGAACACAGAATTTGGAATACAGCATACGGTATACTAAATATAGAATTTAGAATATGGAATATAGAACACAGAATATTGAATATATTATAAAGAATACTGAATATAGAGTTTAGAATATAGAATGTAGAACACAGAATATAGAATGTAGAATACATAATATAGAATCCAAAATAAAGAACATTCTATGCAGAACACAGAATTTAGAATATAGATTACATAATACTGAATATAGAATTTAGAATATAAAATGTAGAACACAGAATTTATAATATAGAATACAGAAAGCTGAATATAGTATTTAGAATATAGAATGTAGAACACAGAATATAGAATATAGAATTTAGATTATAGAACCCAGAATTTAAACATGGAATGCAGAACACAGAATTAAGTATATAGCATACCGAATACTTAAAATATAATTTACAATATATAATGTAGAACACAGAATATTGAATATAGAATACCGAATGCAGAATATAGTATACAGAATATAGAATGTAGAAAACAGAATATAGATTATGAAAAAAAGAATACACAAAAGAGAATTTAGAACATGGAATGCAGAACACAGAATTTAGAATATACATTAGAGAATACTGAATATAGAATTTACAACATGGAATGCAGAACACAGAATTTAGATTATAGAATAAAGAATATAGATGCCGGATAATAGAACATGAAATGCAGAACACAGAATTTAGAATATGGAATACTGAATACTGAATATAGAATTTAGAATATAGAAAGTAGAACACAGAATATAGAATATAGAATAGAGAATTTAGAACATGGTATGTAGAGCACAGAATTTAGATTATAGAATACATAATACTGAATATAGAATTTAGAATATAGAATTTAGAACACAAAATTTAGAAAATAGAATACAGAATACTGAATATAGAATTTAGGACATGGAATGCAGAACACAGAATTTAGAATATAGAATACAGAATACTGAATATAGAATTTAGAACATGGAATGCATAACACAGAATTTAGAATATAGAATACAGAATACTGTACATAGAGATAAAATATAGAATGTAGAACCCAGAATATAGAATATAGAATGGAGAGTATAGTACCCAGAATTTCGAAAATGGAATGCAGAAAACAGAATTTAGTTTATAGAATACATAATACTGAATACAGAATTTAGAATAGAATGTAGAACACAAAATTTAGAATATAGAATACAGAATGCTGAATATAGAATTTAGAATATAGAATGTAGAACACAGAATATAGAAAATAGAAAAGAGAATATAGAACCCAGAATTTAGAACATGGAATGCAGAACACAGAATTTAGATTATAGAATACAGAATACTTAATAAACAATTAAAAAATTGAATGTAGACCATAGAATGTAGAATATAAAACACATAAAACTGAATATATAATTTAGAAAATAGAATGTAGAAAACAGAATAAAAAATATAGCTTAGAGAATATTGAAGCCAGATTTTGGAACATGGAAATCACAACTCAGTATTTAGAATATAGAATACATAATACTGAATATACAATTTAGAATATAGAATGTAGAACCCAGAATTTAGAATATATAATACAGAATACTGAATATCGAATTTAGAATATAGAATGTAGAACACAGAATATAGAATGTAGAATACAGAAAGGTGAATATAGTATTTAAAATATAGAATGTAGAACACAGATATAGAATATAGAATATAGATAATAGAAACCAGAATTTAGAACATGGAATGCATAACACAGAAATTAGAATATATAATGCAGTTTAATGATCATAGAAATTAGAACATAGAATGAAGAACACAGAATTTAGAATATGGAATACAGAATACTGAATATAGGATTGAGAACATGGAGTGAAAAACACAGAATTTAGAATATAGAATACAGAATACTGAATATTGTATTTAGAATATAGAAAGTAGATCACAGAATATAGAATATAGAATACAGAATTTTGAATATGGAATGCAGAACACAAAATTTAGAATATAGAATACAGAATACTGAATATAGAATTTGGAATATAGAAGGTAGAACACAGAATATATAATGTAGAATACGGAATGCAGAATATAGAATTTAGAACACAGAATATAAAATATGGAAAACAGAATATAGAATCCAGAATGTAGAACATGGAATGCAGAGCACAGAATTTAGAATATAGTATAGAGATTACTGAATATAGAATTAAGAATATAGAATGTAGAACACAGAATTTAGATTATAGAATATAGAATACTGAATAAATAACTTAGAATATAGAATTTAGAACACAGAATATAGAATATAGAATACGGAATGCAAAATATAGATTATAGATTATAGAATGAATTAGGCAAAATATAGAATAGAGAATATAGAAGCCAGAATTTAGAACATGGGATGCGGAACACAGAATTTGGAATATAAATACGGAATACTGAATGTAGGATTTTGAATATAGAATGCAGAACACAGGATATATAATAGACTATACAGAACCCAGAATTTTAAACGTGGAATCCAGAACACAGAATTTAGAATATAGAATACTGAATAAAGAATTTTGAATATAGAAAGAAGAACACAAAATAAAGAATATAGAATACGGAATGCAGAATATAGAATGTAGAATCTAGATTGAAGTATACGAAATATAGAATATAGAAAAGAGAATATACAACACAGAATTTAGAACATGGAATGCAGTACATAGAATTTAGAATATAGAATAGAGAATACTGAATATAAAATTTAGAATATAGTTTAGAGATTACTGAATATAGAATTTAGTATATACAATGTAGAACACAGAATTTAGAATATAGAATACAGAATACTGAATAAATAAATTAGAATATAGAATGTAGAACACAGAATATAGAATATAGAATACGGAAGGCAAAATATAGATTGTAGAATATACAATGAATTACGCAAAATATAGAATGTAGAATAGAGAATATAGAAGCCAGAATTTAGAACATGGAATGCAGAACACAGAATTTCGAAAATAAATACGGAATACTGAATGTAGGATTTTGAATATAGAATGCAGGACACAGGTTATATAATAGAGTATACAGAACCCAGAATTTAAAACATGGAATCCGGAACACAGAATTTATTATATAGAATAGAGAATACTGAATATAGGATTTAGAATATAGAATGTAGAACACAGAAAAAAGAATATAGAAAACGGAATGCAGAATATGGAATGTAGAATATAGAATGAAGAATACAAAATAGAGAATAGAGAATAGAGAATATACAACACAGAATTTAGAACATGGAATGCAGAACATAGAATTTAGAATATAGAATACTGAATACTGAATATAGAATTTAGAATATTGAATGTAGAACACAGAATATAAAATATAGTATACGGAATGCAAAATATAGTATGTAGAATATAGAATGTAGAACCCAGAATATAGAATATAGAATTGAGAATCTAGAACCCACAATTTATAACATGGAATGCAGAACAGAGAATTTAGATTATAGAATACATAATACTGAATATAGAATTTAGAATATAGAATGTAGAACACAAAATATAGAATATAGAATACAGAATGCTGAATAGAGAATTTAGAATATACAATGAAGAACACAGAATATAGAATATAGAAAAGAGAATATAGAACCCAGAATTTACAACATGGAATGTAGAACACTGAATTTAGAATATAGTATAAAGAATGTATAATAAACAATTAAAAAAATTGAATGTAGGACAGAGAATATAGAATATAGTATACATAATACTGAATAAATAATTTAGAATATAGAATGTAGAACACAGTATTTAGAATATACAATACAGAATACTAAATATAGAATTTAGAATATACAATGTAGAACACAGAATTTAGAATATGCAATACAGAATACTAAATATAGGATTTAGAATATAGAATATAGAACACTGAATATAGAAAAAAGCATAGAGAATGAGGAACCCAGAATTTAGTACATGGAAGCAGAACCCAGAATTAGAATATAGAATACAGAACACAGAATATGGAATTTAGAATATAGAATGTAGAACATAGAATATAGAATATAGAATACAGAGTATAGAACCCAGAAATTAGAACATGGAATGCAAAACACAGAATTAAGAACATTGAATGCAGAACAGAGTGTTTAGAATATACATTACAGAACACTGAATATAGAATTTACAATATACAATGTAGAACATAGAATTTAGAATATGGAATAAAGAATACTGAATATAGAATTTAGAATATAGAATGTAGAACACAGAATATACAAAATAGAATAGAAAACTTAGAACACAGAATTTAGTACATGGAATCAGAACACAGAATTTAGAATATAGAATACAGAACACTGAATATGGAATTTAGAATATAGAACGTAGAACACAGAATATAGAATATAGAATACACAATATAGAACCCAGAATTTAGAATAAGGAATGCAGAACACAGAATTAAGAATCTAGAATACAGAACTGAATATAGAATTTATAATATAGCAAGTATAACACAGAATTTAGAATGTAGAATACGGAATGCAGAAAATAGTATACAGACTATAGAATGTAGAACTCAGAATATAGTATATGGAAAACAGAATTAAGAACCCAGAATTTAGAACATGGAATGCAGAACACAGAATTTGGAATACAGCATACGGAATACTAAATATAGAATTTAGAATATAGAATGTAGAACACAGAATATTGAATATATAATAAAGAATACTGAATATAGAGTTTAGAATATAGAATGTAGAACACAGAATATAGAATGTAGAATACATAATATAGAATCCAAAATAAAGAACATTCTATGCAGAACACAGAATTTAGAATATAGATTACATAATACTGAATATAGAATTTAGAATATAAAATGTAGAACACAGAATTTATAATATAGAATACAGAAAGCTGAATATAGTATTTAGAATATAGAATGTAGAACACAGAATATAGAATATAGAATTTAGATTATAGAACCCAGAATTTAAACATGGAATGCAGAACACAGAATTAAGAATATAGCATACCGAATACTTAAAATATAATTTACAATATATAATGTAGAACACAGAATATTGAATATAGAATACCGAATGCAGAATATAGAATACAGAATATAGAATGTAGAAAACAGAATATAGATTATGAAAAAAAGAATACACAAAAGAGAATTTAGAACATGGAATGCAGAACACAGAATTTAGAATATACATTAGAGAATACTGAATATAGAATTTACAACATGGAATGCAGAACACAGAATTTAGATTATAGAATAAAGAATATAGATGCCGGATTATAGAACATGGAATGCAGAACACAGAATTTAGAATATGGAATACTGAATACTGAATATAGAATTTAGAATATAGAAAGTAGAACACAGAATATAGAATATAGAATAGAGAATTTAGAACATGGTATGTAGAGCACAGAATTTATAATATAGAATACATAATACTGAATATAGAATTTAGAATATAGAATTTAGAACACAAAATTTAGAAAATAGAATACAGAATACTGAATATAGAATTTAGGACATGGAATGCAGAACACAGGATTTAGAATATAGAAAACAGAATACTGAATATAGAATTTAGAACATGGAATGCATAACACAGAATTTAGAATATAGAATACAGAATAGTGAATACAGAGTTAAAATATAGAATGTAGAACCCAGAATATAGAATATAGAATGGAGAATATAGTACCCAGAATTTCGAAAATGGAATGCAGAAAACAGAATTTAGTTTATAGAATACATAATACTGAATACAGAATTTAGAATAGAATGTAGAACACAAAATTTAGAATATAGAATACAGAATGCTGAATATAGAATTTAGAATAAAGAATGTAGAACACAGAATATAGAAACTAGAAAAGAGAATATAGAACCCAGAATTTAGAACATGGAATGCAGAACACAGAATTTAGATTATAGAATACAGAATACTTAATAAACAATTAAAAAATTGAATGTAGAGCATAGAATGTAGAATATAAAACACATAAAACTGAATATATAATTTAGAAAATAGAATGTAGAAAACAGAATACAATATATAGCTTAGAGAATATTGAAGCCAGATTTTGGAACATGGAAATCACAACTCAGTATTTAGAATATAGAATACATAATACTGAATATACAATTTAGAATATAGAATGTAGAACCCAGAATTTAGAATATATAATACAGAATACTGAATATCGAATTTAGAATATAGAATGTAGAACACAGAATATAGAATGTAGAATACAGAAAGCTGAATATAGTATTTAGAATAAAGAATGTAGAACACAGATATAGAATATAGAATATAGATAATAGAAACCAGAATTTAGAACATGGAATGCATAACACAGAAATTAGAATATATAATGCAGTTTAATGATCATAGAAATTAGAACATAGAATGAAGAACACAGAATTTAGAATATGGAATACAGAATACTGAATATAGGATTGAGAACATGGAGTGAAAAACACAGAATATAGAATATAGAATACAGAATACTGAATATTGTATTTAGAATATAGAAAGTAGATCACAGAATATAGAATATAGAATAGAGAATTTTGAATATGGAATGCAGAACACAAAATTTAGAATATAGAATACCGAATACTGAATATAGAATTTGGAATATAGAAGGTAGAACACAGAATATATAATGTAGAATACGGAATGCAGAATATAGAATTTAGAACACAGAATATAAAATATGGAAAACAGAATATAGAATCCAGAATGTAGAACATGGAATGCAGAGCACAGAATTTAGAATATAGCATAGAGATTACTGAATATAGAATTTAGAATATAGAATGTAGAACACAGAATTTAGAATATAGAATACAGAATACTGAATAAATAACTTAGAATATAGAATTTAGAACACAGAATATAGAATATAGAATACGGAATGCAAAATATAGATTATAGATTATAGAATGAATTAGGCAAATTATAGAATAGAGAATATAGAAGCCAGAATTTAGAACATGGGATGCGGAACACAGAATTTCGAATATAAATACCGAATACTGAATGTAGGATTTTGAATATAGAATGCAGAACACAGGATATATAATAGACTATACAGAACCCAGAATTTAAAACGTGGAATGCAGAACACAGAATTTAGAATATAGAATAAACAATGCTGAATATAGAATTTAGAATATACAATGTAGAACAGAGAATATAGATAATAGAAAGAGAATATAGAACCCAGAATTTAGAACATGGAATGCAGAACACAGAATTTAGATTATAGAATACAGAATACTTAATAAACAATTAAAAAATTGAATGTAGAGCACAGAATGTAGAATATAAAACACATAAAACTGAATATATAATTTAGAAAATTGAATGTAGAAAACAGAATAAAAAATATAGCTTAGAGAATATTGAAGCCAGATTTTGGAACATGGAAATCAGACCTCAGTATTTAGAATATAGAATACATAATACTGAATATACAATTTAGAATATAGAATGTAGAACCCAGAATTTAGAATATATAATACAGAATACTGAATATCGAATTTTGAATATAGAATGTAGAACACAGAATATAGAATGTAGAATACAGAAAGCTAAATATAGTATTTAGAATATAAATGTAGGACACAGATATAGAATATAGAATATATATAATAGAACCCAGAATTTAGAACATGGAATGCATAACACAGAAATTAGAATATATAATGCAGTATAATGATCATAGAACTTAGAACATAGAATGCAGAACACAGAATTTAGAATATGGAATACAGAATACTGAATATAGGATTGAGAACATGGAGTGAAAAACACAGAATTTAGAATATAGAATACAGAATACTGAATATTGTATTTAGAATATAGAAAGTAGATCACAGAATATAGAATATAGAATAGAGAAATTTGAATATGGAATGCAGAACACAAAATTTAGAATATAGAATACAGAATACTGAATATAGAAGGTAGAACACAGAATACATAATGTAGAATACGGAATGCAGAATATAGAATACAGAATAAAGAATTTAGAACACAGAATATAAAATATGGAAAACAGAATATAGAATCCAGAATTTAGAAATTGGAATGCAGAGCACAGAATTTAGAATATAGTATAGAGATTACTGAATATAGAATTTAGAATATAGAATTTAGAACACAGAATTTAGAATATAGAATACAGAATACTGAATAAATAACTTAGAATATAGAATTTAGAACACAGAATATAGAATATAGAATACGGAATGCAAAATATAGATTGTAGAATATAGAATGAAGTACACAAAATATAGGATATAGAATAGAGAATATAGAAGCCAGAATTTAGATCATGGGATGCGGAACACAGAATTTCGAATATGGAATACAGAATACTGAATGTAGGATTTTGAATATAGAATGCAATACACAAGATATATAATAGAGTATACAGAACCCAGAATTTAAAACGTGGAATCCAGAACACAGAATTTAGAATACAGAATACTGAATATAGAATTTAGAATATAGAAAGTAGATCACAGAATATAGAATATAGAAAAGAGAAATTTGAATATGGAATGCAGAACACAAAATTTAGAATATAGAATACAGAATACTGAATATAGAAGGTAGAACACAGAATACATAATGTAGAATACGGAATGCAGAATATAGAATACAGAATAAAGAATTTAGAACACAGAATATAAAATATGGAAAACAGAATATAGAATCCAGAATTTAGAAAATGGAATGCAGAGCACAGAATTTAGAATATAGTATAGAGATTACTGAATATAGAATTTAGAATATAGAATTTAGAACACAGAATATAGAATATAGAATACAGAATGCAGAATATAGAATGTAGAATATAGATTGAAGAATACGAAATATAGAATATAGAATAGAGAATATACAACACAGAATTTAGAACATGGAATGCAGAACATAGAATTTAGAATATAGAAAACAGAATATTGAATATACAATTTTGAATATAGTATAGAGATTACTGAATATAGAATTTAGAATATAGAATGTAGAACACAGAATTTAGAATATTGAATACAGAATACTGAATAAATAAATTAGAATATCGAATTTAGAACACAGAATATAGAATATAGAATACGGAATGCAAAATATAGTTTATAGATTATAGAATGAATTACGCAAAATATAGAATAGAGAATATAGAAGCCAGAATTTAGAACATGGGATGCGGAACACAGAATTTAGAATATAGTATAGAGATTACTGAATATAGAATTTAGAATATAGAATGTAGAACACAGAATATAGAATATAGAATACGGAATGCAGAATATAGAATGTAGAAAATAGATTGAAGAATACGAAATATAGAATATAGAATAGAGAATATACAACACAGAATTTAGAACATGGAATGCAGAACATAGAATTTAGAATATAGAATACAGAATACTGAATGTAAAATTTTGAATATAGTATAGAGATTACTGAATATAGAATTTAGAATATAGAATGTAGAACACAGAATATAGAATATAGAATACGGAAGGCAAAATATAGATTGTAGAAAATACAATGAAGTACGCAAAATATAGAATATAGAATAGAGAATATAGAAGCCAGAATTTAGAACATGGGATACAGAACACAGAATTTCGAATATAAATACAGAATATTGAATGTAGGATTTTGAATATAGAATGCAGAACACAGGATATATAATAGAGTATACAGAACCCAGAATTTAAAACATGGAATCTGGAACACAGAATTTAGCATATAGAATAGAGAATACTGAATATAGGATTTAGAATATAGAATGTAGAACACAGAATAAACAGTATAGAAAACGGAATGCAGAATATAGAATGTAGAATACAAAATATAGAATATAGAATAGAGAATATACAACAGAGAATTTAGAACATGGAATGCAGAACATAGAATTTAGAATATAGAATATTGAATACTGAATATAGAATTTAGAATATTGAATGTAGAACACAGAATATAGAATGTAGAATACATAATATAGAATCCAAAATAAAGAATATTCTATGCAGAACACAGAACTTAGAATATAGATTACATAATACTTAATATAGAATTTAGAATATAGAATGTAGAACACAGAATTTAAAATATAGAATACAGAAAGCTGAATATAGTATTTAGAATATAGAATGTAGAACACAGAATATAGAATATAGAATTTAGACTATAGAACCCAGAATTAAGAACATGGAATGCAGAACACAGAATTAAGAATATAGCATACCGAATACTTAAAATATAATTTACAATATATAATGTAGAACACAGAATATTGAATATAGAATACCGAATGCAGAATATAGAATACAGAATATAGAATGTAGAAAACAGAATATAGATTATGAAAAAAAGAATACACAAAAGAGAATTTAGAACATGGAATGCAGAACACAGAATTTAGAATATACATTAGAGAATACTGAATATAGAATTTACAACATGGAATGCAGAACACAGAATTTAGATTATAGAATAAAGAATATAGATGCCGGATAATAGAACATGAAATGCAGAACACAGAATTTAGAATATGGAATACTGAATACTGAATATAGAATTTAGAATATAGAAAGTAGAACACAGAATATAGAATATAGAATAGAGAATTTAGAACATGGTATGTAGAGCACAGAATTTAGATTATAGAATACATAATACTGAATATAGAATTTAGAATATAGAATTTAGAACACAAAATTTAGAAAATAGAATACAGAATACTGAATATAGAATTTAGGACATGGAATGCAGAACACAGAATTTAGAATATAGAATACAGAATACTGAATATAGAATTTAGAACATGGAATGCATAACACAGAATTTAGAATATAGAATACAGAATACTGTATATAGAGTTAAAATATAGAATGTAGAACCCAGAATATAGAATATAGAATGGAGAGTATAGTACCCAGAATTTCGAAAATGGAATGCAGAAAACAGAATTTAGTTTATAGAATACATAATACTGAATACAGAATTTAGAATAGAATGTAGAACACAAAATTTAGAATATAGAATACAGAATGCTGAATATAGAATTTAGAATATAGAATGTAGAACACAGAATATAGAAAATAGAAAAGAGAATATGGAACCCAGAATTTAGAACATGGAATGCAGAACACAGAATTTAGATTATAGAATACAGAATACTTAATAAACAATTAAAAAATTGAATGTAGACCATAGAATGTAGAATATAAAACACATAAAACTGAATATATAATTTAGAAAATAGAATGTAGAAAACAGAATAAAAAATATAGCTTAGAGAATATTGAAGCCAGATTTTGGAACATGGAAATCACAACTCAGTATTTAGAATATAGAATACATAATACTGAATATACAATTTAGAATATAGAATGTAGAACCCAGAATTTAGAATATATAATACAGAATACTGAATATCGAATTTAGAATATAGAATGTAGAACACAGAATATAGAATGTAGAATACAGAAAGGTGAATATAGTATTTAAAATATAGAATGTAGAACACAGATATAGAATATAGAATATAGATAATAGAAACCAGAATTTAGAACATGGAATGCATAACACAGAAATTAGAATATATAATGCAGTTTAATGATCATAGAAATTAGAACATAGAATGAAGAACACAGAATTTAGAATATGGAATACAGAATACTGAATATAGGATTGAGAACATGGAGTGAAAAACACAGAATTTAGAATATAGAATACAGAATACTGAATATTGTATTTAGAATATAGAAAGTAGATCACAGAATATAGAATATAGAATACAGAATTTTGAATATGGAATGCAGAACACAAAATTTAGAATATAGAATACAGAATACTGAATATAGAATTTGGAATATAGAAGGTAGAACACAGAATATATCATGTAGAATACGGAATGCAGAATATAGAATTTAGAACACAGAATATAAAATATGGAAAACAGAATATAGAATCCAGAATGTAGAACATGGAATGCAGAGCACAGAATTTAGAATATAGTATAGAGATTACTGAATATAGAATTAAGAATATAGAATGTAGAACACAGAATTTAGATTATAGAATATAGAATACTGAATAAATAACTTAGAATATAGAATTTAGAACACAGAATATAGAATATAGAATACGGAATGCAAAATATAGATTATAGATTATAGAATGAATTAGGCAAAATATAGAATAGAGAATATAGAAGCCAGAATTTAGAACATGGGATGCGGAACACAGAATTTGGAATATAAATACGGAATACTGAATGTAGGATTTTGAATATAGAATGCAGAACACAGGATATATAATAGACTATACAGAACCCAGAATTTTAAACGTGGAATCCAGAACACAGAATTTAGAATATAGAATACTGAATAAAGAATTTTGAATATAGAAAGAAGAACACAAAATAAAGAATATAGAATACGGAATGCAGAATATAGAATGTAGAATCTAGATTGAAGTATACGAAATATAGAATATAGAAAAGAGAATATACAACACAGAATTTAGAACATGGAATGCAGTACATAGAATTTAGAATATAGAATAGAGAATACTGAATATAAAATTTAGAATATAGTTTAGAGATTACTGAATATAGAATTTAGTATATAGAATGTAGAACACAGAATTTAGAATATAGAATACAGAATACTGAATAAATAAATTAGAATATAGAATGTAGAACACAGAATATAGAATATAGAATACGGAAGGCAAAATATAGATTGTAGAATATACAATGAATTACGCAAAATATAGAATATAGAATAGAGAATATAGAAGCCAGAATTTAGAACATGGAATGCAGAACACAGAATTTCGAAAATAAATACGGAATACTGAATGTAGGATTTTGAATATAGAATGCAGGACACAGGATATATAATAGAGTATACAGAACCCAGAATTTAAAACATGGAATCCGGAACACAGAATTTATTATATAGAATAGAGAATACTGAATATAGGATTTAGAATATAGAATGTAGAACACAGAAAAAAGAATATAGAAAACGGAATGCAGAATATGGAATGTAGAATATAGAATGAAGAATACAAAATAGAGAATAGAGAATAGAGAATATACAACACAGAATTTAGAACATGGAATGCAGAACATAGAATCTAGAATATAGAATACTGAATACTGAATATAGAATTTAGAATATTGAATGTAGAACACAGAATATAAAATATAGTATACGGAATGCAAAATATAGTATGTAGAATATAGAATGTAGAACCCAGAATATAGAATATAGAATTGAGAATCTAGAACCCACAATTTATAACATGGAATGCAGAACAGAGAATTTAGATTATAGAATACATAATACTGAATATAGAATTTAGAATATAGAATGTAGAACACAAAATATAGAATATAGAATACAGAATGCTGAATAGAGAATTTAGAATATACAATGAAGAACACAGAATATAGAATATAGAAAAGAGAATATAGAACCCAGAATTTACAACATGGAATGTAGAACACTGAATTTAGAATATAGTATAAAGAATGTATAATAAACAATTAAAAAAATTGAATGTAGGACAGAGAATATAGAATATAGTATACATAATACTGAATAAATAATTTAGAATATAGAATGTAGAACACAGTATTTAGAATATACAATACAGAATACTAAATATAGAATTTAGAATATACAATGTAGAACACAGAATTTAGAATATGCAATACAGAATACTAAATATAGGATTTAGAATATAGAATATAGAACACTGAATATAGAAAAAAGCATAGAGAATGAGGAACCCAGAATTTAGTACATGGAAGCAGAACCCAGAATTATAATATAGAATACAGAACACAGAATATGGAATTTAGAATATAGAATGTAGAACATAGAATATAGAATATAGAATACAGAGTATAGAACCCAGAAATTAGAACATGGAATGCAAAACACAGAATTAAGAACATTGAATGCAGAACAGAGTGTTTAGAATATACATTACAGAACACTGAATATAGAATTTACAATATACAATGTAGAACATAGAATTTAGAATATGGAATAAAGAATACTGAATATAGAATTTAGAATATAGAATGTAGAACACAGAATATAGAAAATAGAATAGAAAACTTAGAACACAGAATTTAGTACATGGAATCAGAACACAGAATTTAGAATATAGAATACAGAACACTGAATATGGAATTTAGAATATAGAACGTAGAACACAGAATATAGAATATAGAATACACAATATAGAACCCAGAATTTAGAATAAGGAATGCAGAACACAGAATTAAGAATCTAGAATACAGAACTGAATATAGAATTTATAATATAGCAAGTATAACACAGAATTTAGAATGTAGAATACGGAATGCAGAAAATAGTATACAGACTATAGAATGTAGAACTCAGAATATAGTATATGGAAAACAGAATTAAGAACCCAGAATTTAGAACATGGAATGCAGAACACAGAATTTGGAATACAGCATACGGAATACTAAATATAGAATTTAGAATATGGAATGTAGAACACAGAATATTGAATATATAATAAAGAATACTGAATATAGAGTTTAGAATATAGAATGTAGAACACAGAATATAGAATGTAGAATACATAATATAGAATCCAAAATAAAGAACATTCTATGCAGAACACAGAATTTAGAATATAGATTACATAATACTGAATATAGAATTTAGAATATAAAATGTAGAACACAGAATTTATAATATAGAATACAGAAAGCTGAATATAGTATTTAGAATATAGAATGTAGAACACAGAATATAGAATATAGAATTTAGATTATAGAACCCAGAATTTAAACATGGAATGCAGAACACAGAATTTGGAATATAGCATACAGAATAGTGACTATAGAATTTAGAATATGGAATGTAGAACACAGAATATAGAATATAGAATACGGAATACAGAATATATAATACAGAATATAGAATGTAGAAAACAGAATATAGAATATGGAAAACAGAATACAGAACCCAGAATTTAGAACATGGAATGCAGAACACAGAATTTCGTATATAGAACACAGAATACTGAATATAGAATTTAAAATATACAATGCGGAACACAGATTTTAGAATATAGAATACAGAATACTGAAAATAGAATTTAGAACATGGAATGCAGAACACATTATTTAGAATATAGAATACAGAATACTGAATATAGAATTTAGAATATAGAATGTAGAACACAGAATTTATAATATAGTATACAGAAAGCTGAATATAGTATTTAGAATATAGAATGTAGAACACAGAATATAGAATATAGAATATAGATTATAGAACACAAAATTTAGAACATGGAATGCAGAACACAGAATTTAGAATACAGCATACGGAATACTGAATATAGAATTTAGAATATAGAATGTAGAACACACAATATTGAATATATAATAAAGAATACTGAATATAGAGTTTAGAAAATAGAATGTAGAACACAGTATATAGAATGTAGAATACATAATATAGAATCCAAAATAAAGAACATTCAATGCAGAACACAGAATTTAGAATATAGATTACATAATACTGAATATAGAATTTAGAATATAGAATGTAGAACACAGAATTTATAATATAGAATACAGAAAGCTGAATATAGTATTTAGAATATAGAATGTAGAACGCAGAATATAGAATATAGAATTTAGATTATAGAACCCAGAATTTAGAACATGGAATGCAGAATACAGATTTTGGAATATAGCATACAGAATAGTACCTATAGAATTTAGAATATGGAATATAGAACACAGAATATAGAATATAGAATACGGAATAAAGAATATATAATACAGAATATAGAATATAGAAAACAGAACATAGAATATGGAAAACAGAATACAGAACCCAGATTTTAGAACATGGAATGCAGAACACAGAATTTCGTATATAGAACACAGAATACTGAATATAGAATTTAAAATATACAATGCGGAACACAGATTTTAGAATATAGAATACAGAATACTGAATATAGAATTTAGAACATGGAATGCAGAACACATTATTTAGAATTTAGAATACAGAATACTGACTATAGAATTTAGAATATAGAATGTAGAACACAGAATATAGAATATAGTATACGGAATGCAAAATATCGTATGTAGAATATAGAATGTAGAACCCAGAATATAGAATATAGAATTGAGAATCTAGAACACACAATTTATATCATGGAATGCAAAACAGAGAATTTAGATTATAGAATACATTATACTGAATATAGAATTTAGAATATAGAATGTAGAACACAAAATATAGAATATAGAATACAGAATGCTGAATATAGAATTTAGAATATACAATGAACAACACAGAATATAGAATATTGAAAAGAGAATATAGAACCCAGAATTTACAACATGGAATGCAGAACACTGAATTTAGAATATAGTATAAAGAATGCATAATAAACAATTAAAAAAATTGAATGTAGAACAGAGAATATAAAATATAATATACATAATACTGAATAAATAATTTAGAATATAGAATGTAGGACACAGTATTTAGAATATACAATACAGAATACTAAATATAGAATTTAGAATATACAATGTAGAACACAGAATTTAGAATATGCCATAAAGAATACAAAATATAGAATTTAGAATATAGAATATAGAACACTGAATATAGAAAAAAGCATAGAGAATGAGGAACCCAGAATTTAGTACATGGAATCAGAACCCAGAATTATAATATAGAATACAGAACACAGAATATGGATTTTAGAATATAGAATGTAGAACATAGAATATAGAATATAGAATACAGAGTATTGAACCCAGAAATTAGAACATGGAATGCAAAACACAGAATTAAGAACATTGAATGCAGAACAGAGTGTTTAGAATATACATTACAGAACACTGAATATAGAATTTACAATATACAATGTAGAACATAGAATTTAGAATATGGAATAAAGAATACTGAATATAGAATTTAGAATATAGAATGTAGAACACAGAATATAGAAAATAGAATAGAGAATTTAGAACACAGAATTTAGTACATGGAATCAGAACACAGAATTTAGAATATAGAATACAGAACACTGAATAAGGAATTTAGAATTTAGAACGTAGAACACAGAATATAGAATATAGAATACACAATATAGAAAACAGAATTTAGAACAAGGAATGCAGAACACAGAAATTAGAATCTAGAATACAGATCTGAATATAGAATTTATAATATAGCAAGTATAACACAGAATTTAGAATGTAGAATACGGAATGCAGAAAATAGTATACAGACTATAGAATGTAGAACTCAGAATATAGTATATGGAAAACAGAATAAAGAACCCAGAATTAAGAACATGGAAAGCAGAACACAGAATTTGGAATACAGCATACGGAATACTAAATATTGAATTTAGAATATAGAATGTAGAACACAGAATATTGAATATATAAAAAAGAATGCTGAATATAGAATTTAGAATATATAATGTAGAACACAGAAATTATAATATAGAATAAAGAAAGCTGAATATAGTATTCAGAATATAGAATGTAGAACACAGAATATAGAATATAGAATTTAGATTATAGAACCCAGAATTTAGAACATGGAATGCAGAACACAGAATTAAGAATATAGCATACCGAATACTTAATATATAATTTAGAATATATATTGTAGAACACAGAATATTGAATATAGAATACCGAATGCAGAATATAGAATACAGAATTTAGAATTTAGAAAACAGAATATAGATTATGAAAAAAAGAATACACAAAAGAGAATTTAGAACATGGAATGCAGAACACAGAATTTAGAATATAGAATAGAGATTACTGAACATAGAATTAAGAATATAGAATGCAGAACACAGAATTAAGAATATAGAATACAGAATACTGAATATAGAATATAGAATATAGAATGCAGAACACAGAATTTAGAATATACATTAGAGAATACTGAATATAGGATTTACAACATGGAATGCAGAACACAGAATTTAGATTATAGAATAAACAATATAGATGCCGGATTATAGAACATGGAATGCAGAACACAGAATTTAGAATATGGAATACTGAATACTGAATATAGAATTTAGAATATAGAATGTAGAACACAGAATATAGAATATAGAATAGAGAATTTAGAACATGGTATGTAGAGCACAGAATTTAGATTATAGAATACATAATACTGAATATAGAATTTAGAATATAGAATTTAGAACACAAAATTACGAAAATAGAATACAGAATACTGAATATAGAATATAGGACATGGAATGCAGAACACAGAATTTAGAATATAGAATACAGAATACTGAATATAGAATTTTGAACATGGAATGCATAACACAGAAATTAGAATATATAATGCAGTATAATGATCATACAACTTAGAACATAGAATGAAGAACACAGAATTTAGAGTATGGAATACAGAATACTGAATATAGGATTGAGAACATGGAGTGAAAAACACAGAATTTAGAATATAGAATACAGAATACTGAATATTGTATTTAGAATATAGAAAGTAGATCACAGAATATAGAATATAGAATAGAGAATTTTGAATATGAAATGCAGAACACAAAATTTACAATATAGAATACAGAATACTGAATATAGAATTTGGAATATAGAAGGTAGAACACAGAATATATAATGTAGAATACGGAATGCAGAATATAGAATACAGAATATAGAATTTAGAACACAGAATATAAAATATGGAAAACAGAATATAGAATCCAGAATTTAGAACATGGAATGCAGAGCACAGAATTTAGAATATAGTATAGAGATTACCGAATATAGAATTTAGCATATAGAATGTAGAACACAGAATTTAGAATATAGAATACAGAATACTGAATAAATAACTTAGAATATAGAATTTAGAACACAGAATATAGAATATAGAATACGGAAGGCAAAATATAGATTGTAGAATATAAAATGAAGTACGCAAAATATAGGATATAGAATAGAGAATATAGAAGCCAGAATTTAGAACATGGGATGCGGAACAGAGAATTTCGAATATAAATACGGAATACTGAATGTAGGATTTTGAATATAGAATGCAGAACACAGGATATATAATAGAGTATACAGAACCCAGAATTTAAACGTGGAATCCAGAACACAGAATTTAGAATATAGAATACTGAATAAAGAATTTTGTATATAGAAAGTAGAACACAAAATAAAGAATATAGAATACGGAATGCAGAATATAGAATGTAGAATCTACCTTGAAGTATACGAAATATAGAATATAGAAAAGAGAATATACAACACAGAATTTAGAACATGGAATGCAGTACATAGAATTTAGAATATAGAAGAGAGAATACTGAATATAAAATTTAGAACATAGTTTAGAGATTACTGAATATAGAATTTAGTATATAGAATGTAGAACACAGAATTTAGAATATAGAATACAGAATACTGAATAAATAAATTAGAATATAGAATGTAGAACACAGAATATAGAATATAGAATACGGAAGGCAAAATATAGATTGTAGAATATACAATGAAGTACGCAAAATATAGAATATAGAATAGAGAATATAGAAGCCAGAATTTAGAACATGGAATGCCGAACACAGAATTTCGAAAATAAATACGGAATACTGAATGTAGGATTTTGAATATAGAATGCAGGACACAGGATATATAATAGAGTATACAGAACCCAGAATTTAAAACATGGAATCCGGAACACAGAATTTATTATATAGAATACAGAATACTGAATATAGGATTTAGAATATAGAATGTAGAACACAGAATAAAGAATATAGAAAACGGAATGCAGAATATATAATGTAGAATATAAAATATAGAATATAGAATAGAGAATATACAATACAGAATTTAGAACATGAAATACAGAACATAGAATTTAGAATATAGAATACTGAATACTGAATATAGAATTTAGAATATTGAATGTAGAACACAGAATATAAAATATAGTATACGGAATGCAAAATATAGTATGTAGAATATAGAATATAGAACCCAGAATATAGAATATAGATTTGAGAATCTAGAACCCAGAATTTATAACATGGAAAGCAGAACAGAGAATTTAGATTATAAAATACATAACAGTGAATATAGAATTTAGAATATAGAATGTAGAACACAAAATATAGAATATAGAATACAGAATGCTGAATATAGGATTTAGAATATACAATGAAGAACACAGAATATAGAATATAGAAAAGAGAATATAGAATCCAGAATTTACAACATGGAATGCAGGACACTGAATTTAGAATATAGTATAAAGAATGCATAATAAACATTTAAAAATATTGAATGTAGAACAGAGAATATAGAATATAGTATACATAATACTGAATAAATAATTTAGAATATAGAATGTAGAACACATTATTTAGAATATACAATACAGAATACTAAATATAGAATTTAGAATATACAATGTAGAACACAGAATTTAGAATATGCAATACAGAATACTAAATATAGGATTTAGAATATACAATATAGAACACTGAATATAGAAAATAGAATAGAGAATGAGGAACCCAGAATTTAGTACATGGAATCAGAACCCAGAATTATAATATAGAATACAGAACACAGAATATGGGTTTTAGAATATAGAATGTAGAACACAGAATATAGAATATAGAATACAGAGTATAGAACCCAGAATTTAGAACATGGAATGCAAAACACAGAAGTAAGAACATTGAATGCAGAACAGAGTATTTAGAATATACATTACAGAACACTGAATATAGAACTTAGAATATACAATGTAGAACATAGAATATAGAATATGGAATAAAGAATACTGAATATAGAATTTAGAATATAGAATGTAGAACACAGAATATAGAAAATAGAATAGAGAATTTAGAACACAGAATTTAGTACATGGAATCAGAACACAGAATTTAGAATATAGAATACAGAACACTGAATATGGAATTTAGAATATAGAACGTAGAACACAGAATATAGAATATAGAATACACAGTATAGAACTCAGAATTTAGAACAAGGAATGCAGAACACAGAATTTAGAATCTAGAATACAGAACTGAATATAGAATTTATAATATAGCAAGTATAACACAAAATTTAGAATGTAGAATACAGAATGCAGAAAATAGTATACAGAATATAGAATGTAGAACTCAGAATATAGTATATGGAAAACCGAATATAGAACCCAGAATTTAGAACATAGAAAGCAGAAAACAGAATTTGGAATATAGCATACAGAATAGTGCCTATAGAATTTAGAATATGGAATGTAGAACACAGAATATAGAATATAGAATACGGAATACAGAATATATAATACAGAATATAGAATGTAGAAAACAGAATATAGAATATGGAAAACAGAATACAGAACCCAGAATTTAGAACATGGAATGCAGAACACAGAATTTCGTATATAGAACACAGAATACTGAATATAGAATTTAAAATATACAATGCGGAACACAGATTTTAGAATATAGAAAACAGAATACTGAATATAGAATTTAGAACATGGAATGCAGAACACATTATTTAGAATATAGAATACAGAATACTGAATATAGAATTTAGAATATAGAATGTAGAACACAGAATTTATAATATAGTATACAGAAAGCTGAATATAGTATTTAGAATATAGAATGTAGAACACAGAATATAGAATATAGAATATAGATTATAGAACACAAAATTAAGAACATGGAATGCAGAACACAGAATTTAGAATACAGCATACGGAATACTGAATATAGAATTTAGAATATAGAATGTAGAACACACAATATTGAATATATAATAAAGAATACTGAATATAGAGTTTAGAAAATAGAATGTAGAACACAGTATATAGAATGTAGAATACATAATATAGAATCCAAAATAAAGAATATTCAATGCAGAACACAGAATTTAGAATATAGATTACATAATACTGAATATAGAATTTAGAATATAGAATGTAGAACACAGAATTTATAATATAGAATACAGAAAGCTGAATATAGTATTTAGAATATAGAATGTAGAACGCAGAATATAGAATATAGAATTTAGATTATAGAACCCAGAATTTAGAACATGGAATGCAGAATACAGATTTTGGAATATAGCATACAGAATAGTACCTATAGAATTTAGAATATGGAATATAGAACACAGAATATAGAATATAGAATACGGAATAAAGAATATATAATACAGAATATAGAATATAGAAAACAGAACATAGAATATGGAAAACAGAATACAGAACCCAGAATTTAGAACATGGAATTCAGAACACAGAATTTCGTATATAGAACACAGAATACTGAATATAGAATTTAAAATATACAATGCGGAACACAGATTTTAGAATATAGAATACAGAATACTGAATATAGAATTTAGAACATGGAATGCAGAACACATTATTTAGAATTTAGAATACAGAATACTGACTATAGAATTTAGAATATAGAATGTAGAACACAGAATATAGAATATAGTATACGGAATGCAAAATATAGTATGTAGAATATAGAATGTAGAACCCAGAATATAGAATATAGAATTGAGAATCTAGAACACACAATTTATATCATGGAATGCAAAACAGAGAATTTAGATTATAGAATACATAATACTGAATATAGAATTTAGAATATAGAATGTAGAACACAAAATATAGAATATAGAATACAGAATGCTGAATATAGAATTTAGAATATACAATGAACAACACAGAATATAGAATATTGAAAAGAGAATATAGAACCCAGAATTTACAACATGGAATGCAGAACACTGAATTTAGAATATAGTATAAAGAATGTATAATAAAGAATTAAAAAAATTGAATGTAGAACAGAGAATATAAAATATAATATACATAATACTGAATAAATAATTTAGAATATAGAATGTAGGACACAGTATTTAGAATATACAATACAGAATACTAAATATAGAATTTAGAATATACAATGTAGAACACAGAATTTAGAATATGCCATAAAGAATACAAAATATAGGATTTAGAATATAGAATATAGAACACTGAATATAGAAAAAAGCATAGAGAATGAGGAACCCAGAATTTAGTACATGGAAGCAGAACACAGAATTATAATATAGAATACAGAACACAGAATATGGATTTTAGAATATAGAATGTAGAACATAGAATATAGAATATAGAATACAGAGTATTGAACCCAGAAATTAGAACATGGAATGCAAAACACAGAATTAAGAACATTGAATGCAGAACAGAGTGTTTAGAATATACATTACAGAACACTGAATATAGAATTTACAATACACAATGTAGAACATAGAATTTAGAATATGGAATAAAGAATACTGAATATAGAATTTAGAATATAGAATGTAGAACACAGAATATAGAAAATAGAATAGAGAATTTAGAACACAGAATTTAGTACATGGAATCAGAACACAGAATTTAGAATATAGAATACAGAACACTGAATAAGGAATTTAGAATTTAGAACGTAGAACACAGAATATAGAATATAGAATACACAATATAGAAAACAGAATTTAGAACAAGGAATGCAGAACACAGAAATTAGAATCTAGAATACAGATCTGAATATAGAATTTATAATATAGCAAGTATAACACAGAATTTAGAATGTAGAATACGGAATGCAGAAAATAGTATACAGACTATAGAATGTAGAACTCAGAATATAGTATATGGAAAACAGAATAAAGAACCCAGAATTAAGAACATGGAAAGCAGAACACAGAATTTGGAATACAGCATACGGAATACTAAATATTGAATTTAGAATATAGAATGTAGAACACAGAATATTGAATATATAATAAAGAATACTGAATATAGAATTTAGAATATATAATGTAGAACACAGAAATTATAATATAGAATAAAGAAAGCTGAATATAGTATTCAGAATATAGAATGTAGAACACAGAATATAGAATATAGAATTTAGATTATAGAACCCAGAATTTAGAACATGGAATGCAGAACACAGAATTAAGAATATAGCATACCGAATACTTAATATATAATTTAGAATATATATTGTAGAACACAGAATATTGAATATAGAATACCGAATGCAGAATATAGAATACAGAATTTAGAATTTAGAAAACAGAATATAGATTATGAAAAAAAGAATACACAAAAGAGAATTTAGAACATGGAATGCAGAACACAGAATTTAGAATATAGAATAGAGATTACTGAACATAGAATTAAGAATATAGAATGCAGAACACAGAATTAAGAATATAGAATACAGAATACTGAATATAGAATATAGAATATAGAATGCAGAACACAGAATTTAGAATATACATTAGAGAATACTGAATATAGGATTTACAACATGGAATGCAGAACACAGAATTTAGATTATAGAATAAACAATATAGATGCCGGATTATAGAACATGGAATGCAGAACACAGAATTTAGAATATGGAATACTGAATACTGAATATAGAATTTAGAATATAGAATGTAGAACACAGAATATAGAATATAGAATAGAGAATTTAGAAGATGGTATGTAGAGCACAGAATTTAGATTATAGAATACATAATACTGAATATAGAATTTAGAATATAGAATTTAGAACACAAAATTAAGAAAATAGAATACAGAATACTGAATATAGAATATAGGACATGGAATGCAGAACACAGAATTTAGAATATAGAATACAGAATACTGAATATAGAATTTTGAACATGGAATGCATAACACAGAAATTAGAATATATAATGCAGTATAATGATCATACAACTTAGAACATAGAATGAAGAACACAGAATTTAGAGTATGGAAAACAGAATACTGAATATAGGATTGAGAACATGGAGTGAAAAACACAGAATTTAGAATATAGAATACAGAATACTGAATATTGTATTTAGAATATAGAAAGTAGATCACAGAATATAGAATATAGAATAGAGAATTTTGAATATGGAATGCAGAACACAAAATTTACAATATAGAATACAGAATACTGAATATAGAATTTGGAATATAGAAGGTAGAACACAGAATATATAATGTAGAATACGGAATGCAGAATATAGAATACAGAATATAGAATTTAGAACACAGAATATAATATATGGAAAACAGAATATAGAATCCAGAATTTAGAACATGGAATGCAGAGCACAGAATTTAGAATATAGTATAGAGATAACCGAATATAGAATTTAGCATATAGAATGTAGAACACAGAATTTAGATTATAGAATACAGAATACTGAATAAATAACTTAGAATATAGAATTTAGAACACAGAATATAGAATATAGAATACGGAATGCAAAATATAGATTGTAGAATATAGAATGAAGTACGCAAAATATAGGATATAGAATAGAGAATACAGAAGCCAGAATTTAGAACATGGGATGCGGAACACAGAATTTCGAATATAAATACGGAATACTGAATGTAGGATTTTGAATATAGAATGCAGAACACAGGATATATAATAGAGTATACAGAACCCAGAATTTAAACGTGGAATCCAGAACACAGAATTTAGAATATAGAATACTGAATAAAGAATTTTGAATATAGAATGTAGAACACAAAATAAAGAATATAGAATACGGAATGCAGAATATAGAATGTAGAATCTAGATTGAAGAATACGAAATATAGAATATAGAAAAGAGAATATACAACACAGAATTTAGAACATGCAATGCAGTACATAGAATTTAGAATATAGAATAGAGAATACTGAATATAAAATTTAGAATATAGTATAGAGATTACTGAATATAGAATTTAGTATATAGAATGTAGAACACAGAATTTAGAATATAGAATACAGAATACTGAATAAATAAATTAGAATATAGAATGTAGAACACAGAATATAGAATATAGAATACGGAAGGCAAAATATAGATTGTAGAATATACAATGAAGTACGCAAAATATAGAATATAGAATAGAGAATATAGAAGCCAGAATTTAGAACATGGAATGCAGAACACAGAATTTCGAAAATAAATACGGAATACTGAATGTAGGATTTTGAATATAGAATGCAGGACACAGGATATATAATAGAGTATACAGAACCCAGAATTTAAAACATGGAATCCGGAACACAGAATTTATTATATAGAATACAGAATACTGAATATAGGATTTAGAATATAGAATGTAGAACACAGAATAAAGAATATAGAAAACGGAATGCAGAATATGGAATGTAGAATATAGAATGAAGAATACAAAATAGAGAATAGAAAATAGAGAATATACAACACAGAATTTAGAACATGGAATGCAGAACAAAGAATTTAGAATATAGAATACTGAATACTGAATATAGAATTTAGAATATTGAATGTAGAACACAGAATATAGAATATAGTATACGGAATGCAAAATATAGTATGTAGAATATAGAATGTAGAACCCAGAATATAGAATATAGAATTGAGAATCTAGAACCCACAATTTATAACATGGAATGCAGAACAGAGAATTTAGATTATAGAATACATAATACTGAATATAGAATTTAGAATATAGAATGTAGAACACAAAATATAGAATATAGAATACAGAATGCTGAATAGAGAATTTAGAATATACAATGAAGAACACAGAATATAGAATATAGAAAAGAGAATACAGAACCCAGAATTTACAACATGGAATGTAGAACACTGAATTTAGAATATAGTATAAAGAATGTATAATAAACAATTAAAAAAATTGAATGTAGGACAGAGAATATAGAATATAGTATACATAATACTGAATAAATAATTTAGAATATAGAATGTAGAACACAGTATTTAGAATATACAATACAGAATACTAAATATAGAATTTAGAATATACAATGTAGAACACAGAATTTAGAATATGCAATACAGAATACTAAATATAGGATTTAGAATATAGAATATAGAACACTGAATATAGAAAAAAGCATAGAGAATGAGGAACCCAGAATTTAGTACATGGAAGCAGAACCCAGAATTATAATATAGAATACAGAACACAGAATATGGAATTTAGAATATAGAATGTAGAACATAGAATATAGAATATAGAATACAGAGTATAGAACCCAGAAATTAGAACATGGAATGCAAAACACAGAATTAAGAACATTGAATGCAGAACAGAGTGTTTAGAATATACATTACAGAACACTGAATATAGAATTTACAATATACAATGTAGAACATAGAATTTAGAATATGGAATAAAGAATACTGAATATAGAATTTAGAATATAGAATGTAGAACACAGAATATACAAAATAGAATAGAAAACTTAGAACACAGAATTTAGTACATGGAATCAGAACACAGAATTTAGAATATAGAATACAGAACACTGAATATGGAATTTAGAATATAGAACGTAGAACACAGAATATAGAATATAGAATACACAATATAGAACCCAGAATTTAGAATAAGGAATGCAGAACACAGAATTAAGAATCTAGAATACAGAACTGAATATAGAATTTATAATATAGCAAGTATAACACAGAATTTAGAATGTAGAATACGGAATGCAGAAAATAGTATACAGACTATAGAATGTAGAACTCAGAATATAGTATATGGAAAACAGAATTAAGAACCCAGAATCTAGAAAATGGAATGCAGAACACAGAATTTGGAATACAGCATACGGAATACTAAATATAGAATTTAGAATATGGAATGTAGAACACAGAATATTGAATATATAATAAAGAATACTGAATATAGAGTTTAGAATATAGAATGTAGAACACAGAATATAGAATGTAGAATACATAATATAGAATCCAAAATAAAGAACATTCTATGCAGAACACAGAATTTAGAATATAGATTACATAATACTGAATATAGAATTTAGAATATAAAATGTAGAACACAGAATTTATAATACAGAATACAGAAAGCTGAATATAGTATTTAGAATATAGAATGTAGAACACAGAATATAGAATATAGAATTTAGATTATAGAACCCAGAATTTAAACATGGAATGCAGAACACAGAATTAAGAATATAGCATACCGAATACTTAAAATATAATTTACAATAGATAATGTAGAACACAGAATATTGAATATAGAATACCGAATGCAGAATATAGAATACAGAATATAGAATGTAGAAAACAGAATATAGATTATGAAAAAAAGAATACACAAAAGAGAATTTAGAACATGGAATGCAGAACACAGAATTTAGAATATACATTAGAGAATACTGAATATAGAATTTACAACATGGAATGCAGAACACAGAATTTAGATTATAGAATAAAGAATATAGATGCCGGATTATAGAACATGGAATGCAGAACACAGAATTTAGAATATGGAATACTGAATACTGAATATAGAATTTAGAATATAGAAAGTAGAACACAGAATATAGAATATAGAATAGAGAATTTAGAACATGGTATGTAGAGCACAGAATTAAGATTATAGTATACATAATACTGAATATAGAATTTAGAATATAGAATTTAGAACACAAAATTTAGAAAATAGAATACAGAATACTGAATATAGAATTTAGGACATGGAATGCAGAACACAGAATTTAGAATATAGAATACAGAATACTGAATATAGAATTTAGAACATGGAATGCATAACACAGAATTTAGAATATAGAATACAGAATACTGAATATAGAGTTAAAATATAGAATGTAGAACCCAGAATATAGAATATAGAATGGAGAATATAGTACCCAGAATTTCGAAAATGGAATGCAGAAAACAGAATATAGTTTATAGAATACATAATACTGAATACAGAATTTAGAATAGAATGTAGAACACAAAATTTAGAATATAGAATACAGAATGCTGAATATAGAATTTAGAATATAGAATGTAGAACACAGAATATAGAAAATAGAAAAGAGAATATAGAACCCAGAATTTAGAACATGGAATGCAGAACACAGAATTTAGATTATAGAATACAGAATACTTAATAAACAATTAAAATATTGAATGTAGACCATAGAATGTAGAATATAAAACACATAAAACTGAATACATAATTTAGAAAATAGAAAGTAGAAAACAGAATAAAAAATATAGCTTAGAGTATATTGAAGCCAGATTTTGGAACATGGAAATCACAACTCAGTATTTAGAATATAGAATACATAATACTGAATATACAATTTAGAATATAGAATTTAGAACACAAAATTAAGAAAATAGAATACAGAATACTGAATATAGAATATAGGACATGGAATGCAGAACACAGAATTTAGAATATAGAATACAGAATACTGAATATAGAATTTTGAACATGGAATGCATAACACAGAAATTAGAATATATAATGCAGTATAATGATCATACAACTTAGAACATAGAATGAAGAACACAGAATTTAGAGTATGGAATACAGAATACTGAATATAGGATTGAGAACATGGAGTGAAAAACACAGAATTTAGAATATAGAATACAGAATACTGAATATTGTATTTAGAATATAGAAAGTAGATCACAGAATATAGAATATAGAATAGAGAATTTTGAATATGGAATGCAGAACACAAAATTTACAATATAGAATACAGAATACTGAATATAGAATTTGGAATATAGAAGGTAGAACACAGAATATATAATGTAGAATACGGAATGCAGAATATAGAATACAGAATATAGAATTTAGAACACAGAATATAATATATGGAAAACAGAATATAGAATCCAGAATTTAGAACATGGAATGCAGAGCACAGAATTTAGAATATAGTATAGAGATAACCGAATATAGAATTTAGCATATAGAATGTAGAACACAGAATTTAGATTATAGAATACAGAATACTGAATAAATAACTTAGAATATAGAATTTAGAACACAGAATATAGAATATAGAATACGGAATGCAAAATATAGATTGTAGAATATAGAATGAAGTACGCAAAATATAGGATATAGAATAGAGAATACAGAAGCCAGAATTTAGAACATGGGATGCGGAACACAGAATTTCGAATATAAATACGGAATACTGAATGTAGGATTTTGAATATAGAATGCAGAACACAGGATATATAATAGAGTATACAGAACCCAGAATTTAAACGTGGAATCCAGAACACAGAATTTAGAATATAGAATACTGAATAAAGAATTTTGAATATAGAATGTAGAACACAAAATAAAGAATATAGAATACGGAATGCAGAATATAGAATGTAGAATCTAGATTGAAGAATACGAAATATAGAATATAGAAAAGAGAATATACAACACAGAATTTAGAACATGCAATGCAGTACATAGAATTTAGAATATAGAATAGAGAATACTGAATATAAAATTTAGAATATAGTATAGAGATTACTGAATATAGAATTTAGTATATAGAATGTAGAACACAGAATTTAGAATATAGAATACAGAATACTGAATAAATAAATTAGAATATAGAATGTAGAACACAGAATATAGAATATAGAATACGGAAGGCAAAATATAGATTGTAGAATATACAATGAAGTACGCAAAATATAGAATATAGAATAGAGAATATAGAAGCCAGAATTTAGAACATGGAATGCAGAACACAGAATTTCGAAAATAAATACGGAATACTGAATGTAGGATTTTGAATATAGAATGCAGGACACAGGATATATAATAGAGTATACAGAACCCAGAATTTAAAACATGGAATCCGGAACACAGAATTTATTATATAGAATACAGAATACTGAATATAGGATTTAGAATATAGAATGTAGAACACAGAATAAAGAATATAGAAAACGGAATGCAGAATATGGAATGTAGAATATAGAATGAAGAATACAAAATAGAGAATAGAAAATAGAGAGTATACAACACAGAATTTAGAACATGGAATGCAGAACAAAGAATTTAGAATATAGAATACTGAATACTGAATATAGAATTTAGAATATTGAATGTAGAACACAGAATATAGAATATAGTATACGGAATGCAAAATATAGTATGTAGAATATAGAATGTAGAACCCAGAATATAGAATATAGAATTGAGAATCTAGAACCCACAATTTATAACATGGAATGCAGAACAGAGAATTTAGATTATAGAATACATAATACTGAATATAGAATTTAGAATATAGAATGTAGAACACAAAATATAGAATATAGAATACAGAATGCTGAATAGAGAATTTAGAATATACAATGAAGAACACAGAATATAGAATATAGAAAAGAGAATACAGAACCCAGAATTTACAACATGGAATGTAGAACACTGAATTTAGAATATAGTATAAAGAATGTATAATAAACAATTAAAAAAATTGAATGTAGGACAGAGAATATAGAATATAGTATACATAATACTGAATAAATAATTTAGAATATAGAATGTAGAACACAGTATTTAGAATATACAATACAGAATACTAAATATAGAATTTAGAATATACAATGTAGAACACAGAATTTAGAATATGCAATACAGAATACTAAATATAGGATTTAGAATATAGAATATAGAACACTGAATATAGAAAAAAGCATAGAGAATGAGGAACCCAGAATTTAGTACATGGAAGCAGAACCCAGAATTATAATATAGAATACAGAACACAGAATATGGAATTTAGAATATAGAATGTAGAACATAGAATATAGAATATAGAATACAGAGTATAGAACCCAGAAATTAGAACATGGAATGCAAAACACAGAATTAAGAACATTGAATGCAGAACAGAGTGTTTAGAATATACATTACAGAACACTGAATATAGAATTTACAATATACAATGTAGAACATAGAATTTAGAATATGGAATAAAGAATACTGAATATAGAATTTAGAATATAGAATGTAGAACACAGAATATACAAAATAGAATAGAAAACTTAGAACACAGAATTTAGTACATGGAATCAGAACACAGAATTTAGAATATAGAATACAGAACACTGAATATGGAATTTAGAATATAGAACGTAGAACACAGAATATAGAATATAGAATACACAATATAGAACCCAGAATTTAGAATAAGGAATGCAGAACACAGAATTAAGAATCTAGAATACAGAACTGAATATAGAATTTATAATATAGCAAGTATAACACAGAATTTAGAATGTAGAATACGGAATGCAGAAAATAGTATACAGACTATAGAATGTAGAACTCAGAATATAGTATATGGAAAACAGAATTAAGAACCCAGAATCTAGAAAATGGAATGCAGAACACAGAATTTGGAATACAGCATACGGAATACTAAATATAGAATTTAGAATATGGAATGTAGAACACAGAATATTGAATATATAATAAAGAATACTGAATATAGAGTTTAGAATATAGAATGTAGAACACAGAATATAGAATGTAGAATACATAATATAGAATCCAAAATAAAGAACATTCTATGCAGAACACAGAATATAGAATATAGATTACATAATACTGAATATAGAATTTAGAATATAAAATGTAGAACACAGAATTTATAATACAGAATACAGAAAGCTGAATATAGTATTTAGAATATAGAATGTAGAACACAGAATATAGAATATAGAATTTAGATTATAGAACCCAGAATTTAAACATGGAATGCAGAACACAGAATTAAGAATATAGCATACCGAATACTTAAAATATAATTTACAATATATAATGTAGAACACAGAATATTGAATATAGAATACCGAATGCAGAATATAGAATACAGAATATAGAATGTAGAAAACAGAATATAGATTATGAAAAAAAGAATACACAAAAGAGAATTTAGAACATGGAATGCAGAACACAGAATTTAGAATATACATTAGAGAATACTGAATATAGAATTTACAACATGGAATGCAGAACACAGAATTTAGATTATAGAATAAAGAATATAGATGCCGGATTATAGAACATGGAATGCAGAACACAGAATTTAGAATATGGAATACTGAATACTGAATATAGAATTTAGAATATAGAAATTAGAACACAGAATATAGAATATAGAATAGAGAATTTAGAACATGGTATGTAGAGCACAGAATTAAGATTATAGTATACATAATACTGAATATAGAATTTAGAATATAGAATTTAGAACACAAAATTTAGAAAATAGAATACAGAATACTGAATATAGAATTTAGGACATGGAATGCAGAACACAGAATTTAGAATATAGAATACAGAATACTGAATATAGAATTTAGAACATGGAATGCATAACACAGAATTTAGAATATAGAATACAGAATACTGAATATAGAGTTAAAATATAGAATGTAGAACCCAGAATATAGAATATAGAATGGAGAATATAGTACCCAGAATTTCGAAAATGGAATGCAGAAAACAGAATATAGTTTATAGAATACATAATACTGAATACAGAATTTAGAATAGAATGTAGAACACAAAATTTAGAATATAGAATACAGAATGCTGAATATAGAATTTAGAATATAGAATGTAGAACACAGAATATAGAAAATAGAAAAGAGAATATAGAACCCAGAATTTAGAACATGGAATGCAGAACACAGAATTTAGATTATAGAATACAGAATACTTAATAAACAATTAAAAAATTGAATGTAGACCATAGAATGTAGAATATAAAACACATAAAACTGAATACATAATTTAGAAAATAGAATGTAGAAAACAGAATAAAAAATATAGCTTAGAGTATATTGAAGCCAGATTTTGGAACATGGAAATCACAACTCAGTATTTAGAATATAGAATACATAATACTGAATATACAATTTAGAATATAGAATGTAGAACCCAGAACTTAGAATATATAATACAGAATACTGAATATCGAATTTTGAATATAGAATGTAGAACACAGAATATAGAATGTAGAATACAGAAAGCTGAATATAGTATTTAGAATATAAATGTAGGACACAGATGTAGAATATAGAATATAGATAATAGAACCCAGAATTTAGAACATGGAATGCATAACACAGAAATTAGAATATATAATGCAGTATAATGATCATAGAACTTAGAACATAGAATGCAGAACACAGAATTTAGAATATGGAATACAGAATACTGAATATAGGATTGAGAACATGGAGTGAAAAACACAGAATTTAGAATATAGAATACAGAATACTGAATATTGTATTTAGAATATAGAAAGTAGATCACAGAATATAGAATATAGAATAGAGAAATTTGAATATGGAATGCAGAACACAAAATTTAGAATATAGAATACAGAATACTGAATATAGAAGGTAGAACACAAAATACATAATGTAGAATACGGAATGCAGAATATAGAATACAGAATAAAGAATTTAGAACACAGAATATAAAATATGGAAAACAGAATATAGAATCCAGAATTTAGAAATTGGAATGCAGAGCACAGAATTTAGAATATAGTATAGAGATTACTGAATATAGAATTTAGAATATAGAATTTAGAACACAGAATTTAGAATATAGAATACAGAATACTGAATAAATAACTTAGAATATAGAATTTAGAACACAGAATATAGAATATAGAATACGGAATGCAAAATATAGATTGTAGAATATAGAATGAAGTACACAAAATATAGGATATAGAATAGAGAATATAGAAGCCAGAATTTAGATCATGGGATGCGGAACACAGAATTTCGAATATGGAATACAGAATACTGAATGTAGGATTTTGAATATAGAATGCAATACACAAGATATATAATAGAGTATACAGAACCCAGAATTTAAAACGTGGAATCCAGAACACAGAATTTAGAATACAGAATACTGAATATAGAATTTAGAATATAGAAAGTAGATCACAGAATATAGAATATAGAATAGAGAAATTTGAATATGGAATGCAGAACACAAAATTTAGAATATAGAATACAGAATACTGAATATAGAAGGTAGAACACCGAATACATAATGTAGAATACGGAATGCAGAATATAGAATACAGAATAAAGAATTTAGAACACAGAATATAAAATATGGAAAACAGAATATAGAATCCAGAATTTAGAAAATGGAATGCAGAGCACAGAATTTAGAATATAGTATAGAGATTACTGAATATAGAATTTAGAATATAGAATTTAGAACACAGAATATAGAATATAGAATACAGAATGCAGAATATAGAATGTAGAATATAGATTGAAGAATACGAAATATAGAATATAGAATAGAGAATATACAACACAGAATTTAGAACATGGAATGCAGAACATAGAATTTAGAATATAGAAAACAGAATGCTGAATATACAATTTTGAATATAGTATAGAGATTACTGAATATAGAATTTAGAATATAGAATGTAGAACACAGAATTTAGAATATTGAATACAGAATACTGAATAAATAAATTAGAATATCGAATTTAGAACACAGAATATAGAATATAGAATACGGAATGCAAAATATAGTTTATAGATTATAGAATGAATTACGCAAAATATAGAATAGAGAATATAGAAGCCAGAATTTAGAACATGGGATGCGGAACACAGAATTTAGAATATAGTATAGAGATTACTGAATATAGAATTTAGAATATAGAATGTAGAACACAGAATATAGAATATAGAATACGGAATGCAGAATATAGAATGTAGAAAATAGATTGAAGAATACGAAATATAGAAATAGAATAGAGAATATACAACACAGAATTTAGAACATGGAATGCAGAACATAGAATTTAGAATATAGAATACAGAATACTGAATGTAAAATTTTGAATATAGTATAGAGATTACTGAATATAGAATTTAGAATATAGAATGTAGAACACAGAATATAGAATATAGAATACGGAAGGCAAAATATAGATTGTAGAAAATACAATGAAGTACGCAAAATATAGAATATAGAATAGAGAATATAGAAGCCAGAATTTAGAACATGGGATGCAGAACACAGAATTTCGAATATAAATACAGAATATTGAATGTAGGATTTTGAATATAGAATGCAGAACACAGGATATATAATAGAGTATACAGAACCCAGAATTTAAAACATGGAATCTGGAACACAGAATTTAGCATATAGAATAGAGAATACTGAATATAGGATTTAGAATATAGAATGTAGAACACAGAATAAACAGTATAGAAAACGGAATGCAGAATATAGAATGTAGAATACAAAATATAGAATATAGAATAGAGAATATACAACACAGAATTTAGAACATGGAATGCAGAACATAGAATTTAGAATATAGAATATTGAATACTGAATATAGAATTTAGAATATTGAATGTAGAACACAGAATATAGAATGTAGAATACATAATATAGAATCCAAAATAAAGAATATTCTATGCAGAACACAGAACTTAGAATATAGATTACATAATACTTAATATAGAATTTAGAATATAGAATGTAGAACACAGAATTTAAAATATAGAATACAGAAAGCTGAATATAGTATTTAGAATATAGAATGTAGAACACAGAATATAGAATATAGAATTTAGACTATAGAACCCAGAATTAAGAACATGGAATGCAGAACACAGAATATGCAATATAGCATACAGAATAGTGCCTATAGAATTTAGAATATGCAATGTAGAACACAGAATATAGAATATAGAATACGGAACACAGAATATATAATACAGAATATAGAATGAGAAAACAGTATATAGAATATGCAAAACAGTATACAGAACCCAGAATTTAGAACATGGAATGCAGAACACATTATTTAGAATATTGAATACAGAATACTGAATATAGATTTTAGAATATAGTATGAGGAACACAGAATATAGAATATAGAATAAAGAATATTGAACCCATACTTTAGAACATGGAATGCAGAACACAGAATTTACAATATAGAATACAGAATACTGAAGATAGAATTTAGAATATTGAATGTAGAACATACTATAAAGAATATAGAATACGGAATGCAGAATATAGAATGTAGAATATAAAATGAAGAACACAAAATATAAAACATAGAATAGAGTAATTTGAACTCAGAATTTAGAACATAGAATTGCAGAACACTGAATTTAGAATATAGTATACAGAATCCTTAATAAACAATTAAATAATTGAATGTAGAACACAGAATATAGAATATAAAACACATAATACTGAATATATAATTTAGAATGTAGAAAACAGAACAAAAAATATAGCTTAGAGAATATTGAAGCCAGACTTTGTAACATGGAAAGCAGAACTCACAATTTCAAATATAGGATACAGAATACTGAATATACAATTTAGAAAATAGAATGTAGAACACAGAATATACAATATAGAATAAAGAATACTGAATATAGAATTCAGAATATAGAATGTAGAACACAGAATATAGAATGTAGAATACAGATTATAGAATCCATAATTAAGAACATGTTATGCAGAACACAGAAATAAGTATATAGATAATATAATACTGAATATAGGATTTAGAATATAGAATGCAGAACACAGAATTTATAATATTGTATACAGAAATCTGAATTTAGGATTTAGAATATAGAATATAGGACACAGAATATAGAATATAGATTATAGATTACAGAACCCAGAATTTAGAACATGGAATGCAGAACACAGAATAGAATATAGCATACGGAATACTGAATATAGAATTTACAATATAGAATGTAGAACACAGAATATAGAATATAGTATACCGAATTCAAAATATAGTATGTAGAAACTAGAATGAAAAACACACAATTTAGAATATAGAATAGAGAATGTAGAACACAGAAATTAGAACATGGAATGCAGAACACAGAATTTAGAATATAGAATAGATAATACTGAATATAGAGTTTAGAATATAGAATGTAGAACACAGAATTTAGAATATATAATAAAGAATACTGAATATAGAATTTAGAATATAGAATGCAGAACACAGTACATAGAATGTAGAATACAGAATAAAGAATCCAGAATAAAGAACATGCTATGCAGAACACAGAATTTAGAATATAGGTTACATAATACTGAATATAGAATTTAGAATATAGAATGTAGAACACAGAATTTATAACATAGAATACAGAAAGCTGAATATAATATTTAGAATATAGAATGTAGAACACAAAATATACAATATATAATAGAGAATAAAGAAGCCAGAATTTTGAACATTGAATGCAGAACACAGAATTTAGAATATAGAATACAGAATACTGAATATAGAATTTAGAATATAGAATGTAGAACACAGAATATAGAATATAGAATACGGAATGTATAATATAGAATACAGAATATAGAATATAAGACACAAAATATAGAATATGGAAAACAAAATACACAACCCAGAATTTAGAACATGGAATGCAGAACACGGAATATAGAATATAGAATACAGAATGCTGAATATAGAATTTAGAATATAGAATATAGAACATGGAATATAGAATATAGAATAAAGAATATTGAACCCAGAATTTTGAACATGGAATGCAGAACACAGAATATAGAATATGGAATACAGAATACTGAATATAGAATTTAGAATATAGAATGTTGAACACAGTATAAAGAATATAAATACTGAATGCAGAATATTGAATTTAGAATACACAATGTAGAACACAGAATATAAATATAGAAAAGGGAATATAAAACCCAGAATTTACAACATCGTATGCATAACACAGAATTTAGAATATAGCATACAGAATACTTAATAAACAAATGAAAAAATTGAATGTAGAACATAGAATATAGAATATAGAATACATAATACTGAATATATAATTTACAATATACAATGTAAAAAACAGAATATAAATATATATCTTGAAAATATTTAAGCCAGATTTTGGAACATGGAATTCAGAACTCAGAATTTCGAATATAGAATACAGAAATCTGAATATACAATTAGGATATAGAATGTAAAACACAGAATTTAGAATATAGAATAAATAATACTGAATATAAAATTTAGAATATACAATGTAGAACACAGAATATAGAATGTAGAATAGAGAATTTAGAATCCAGATATAAGAACTTGGAATGCAGAACACATTATTTAGAATATAGAATACAGAATACTGAATATAGAATTTAGAATATAGAATGTAGAACCCAGAATTAATAATATAGAATATAGAATGCTGAATATAGGATTTAGAATATAGAATGTAGCACACAGAATATAGAATATAGAATACAGATTATAGAACACAGTATTTAGAACATGGAATGCAGAACACAGAATTAAGAATATAGCATACCGAATACTTAATATAGAAATTAGAATATATAATGTAGAACACAGAATATTGAATATAGAATACGGAATGCAGAATATAGAATACAGAATATAGAATGTAGAAAACAGAATATAGATTATGAAAAAGAATACACAGAAGAGAATTTAGAACATGGAATGCAGAACACAGAATTTAGAATATAGAATAAAGAATACTGAATATAGAATTGAGGACATGGAATGAAGAACACATAATATACAATATAGAATAGAGAATAATAAATGTAGAATTTAGAATATAGAAATTAGAACACAGAATATAGAATATAGAGTAGAAAATTTACAACATGGAATGCAGAACACAGAATTTAGAATATAGAATACAGAATACTGAATATAGAATTTGGAATATAGAATGTAGAACACAGAATATATAATGTAGAATAAGGAATGCAGTATATAGAATACAGAATATAGAATTTAGAACACAGAACATAAAATATGGAAAAGAGAATATAGGACCCAGAAGTTAGAACAAGTTATACAGAACACAGAATTTAGAATATACTATACAGATTACTGAATATAGAATTTAGAATATAGAATGTAGATCACAGAATATAGAATATAGATTACAGAATGCAGAATATAGTATACAGAATATAGGATTTAGAACACAGAATATAGATGATGGAAACTTAACACAGAACCCAGAATATAGAAAATGGGATGCAGAACACAGAATTTAGATTATAGAAAACAGAATACTGAATATAGAATATAGAATATAGAATATAGAATGCAGACACAGAACTTAGAATATACATTAGAGAATACTGAATATAGAATTTCCAACATGGAATGCAGAACACAGAATTTAGATTATAGAATAAAGAATATAGATGCCGGATTATAGAACATGGAATGCAGAACCCAGAATTTAGAATATATAATACAGAATACGGAATATCGAATTTTGAATATAGAATGTAGAACACAGAATATAGAATGTAGAATACAGAAAGCTGAATATAGTATTCAGAATATAGAATGTAGGACACAGTTATAGAATATAGAATATAGATAATAGAACCCAGAATTTAGAACATGGAATGCATAACACAGAAATTAGAATATATAATGCAGTATAATGATCATAGAACATAGAACATAGAATGCAGAACACAGAATTTAGAATATGGAATACAGAATACTGAATATAGGATTGAGAACATGGAGTGAAAAACACAGAATTTAGAATATAGAATACAGAATACTGAATATTGTATTTAGAATATAGAAAGTAGATCACAGAATATAGAATATAGAATACAGAATTTTGAATATGGAATGCAGAACACAAAATTTAGAATATAGAATACAGAATACTGAATATAGAATTTGGAATATAGAAGGTAGAACACAGAATATATAATGTAGAATACGGAATGCAGAATCTAGAATACAGAATATAGAATTTAGAACACAGAATATAAAATATGGAAAAGAGAATATAGAATCCAGATTTTAGAACATGGAATGCAGAGCACAGAATTTAGAATATATTATAGAGATTACTGAATATAGAATTTAGAATATAGAATGTAGAACACAGAATTTAGAATATAGAATACAGAATACTGAATAAATAACTTAGAATATAGAATTTAGAACACAGAATATAGAATATAGAATACGGAATGAAAAATATAGATTGTAGAATATAGAATGAAGTACGCAAAATATAGGATATAGAATAGAGAATATAGAAGCCAGAATTTAGAACATGGGATGCGGAACACAGAATTTCGAATATAAATACGGAATATTGAATGTAGGATTTTGAATATAGAATGCAGAACACAGGATATATAATAGAGTATACAGAACCCAGAATTTAAAACGTGGAATCCAGAACACAGAATTTAGAATATAGAATACAGAATACTGAATATAGAATTTTGAATATAGAATGTAGAACACAGAATAAAGGATATAGAATACGGAATGCAGAATGACATAGAATTTAGAATATAGAATACAGAATACTGAATAAATAAATTAGAATATAGAATGTAGAACACAGAATATAGAATATAGAATACGGAAGGCAAAATATAGATTGTAGAATATACAATGAAGTACGCAAAATATAGAATATAGAATAGAGAATATAGAAGCCAGAATTTAGAACATGGAATGCAGAACACAGAATTTCGAATATAAATACAGAATATTAAATGTAGGATTTTGAATATAGAATGCAGAACACAGGATATATAATAGAGTATACAGAACCCAGAATTTAAAACATGGAATCCGGAACACAGAATTTAGTATATAGAAAACAGAATACTGAATATAGGATTTAGAATATAGAATGTAGAACACAGAATAAAGAATATAGAAAACGGAATGCAGAATATAGAATGTAGAATACAAAATATAGAATATAGAATAGAGAATATACAACACAGAATTTAGAACAGGGAATGCAGAACATAGAATTTAGTATATAGAATACTGAATACTGAATATAGGATTCAGAATATAGAATGTAGAACACAGAATATAGGATATAGAATTTAGATTATAGAACCCAGAATTTAGAATATGGAATGCAGAACACAGAATTTGAAATATAGCATACAGAATAGTGCCTATAGAATTTAGAATATGGAATCTAGAACACAGAATATAGAATATAAAATACGGAACACAGAATATATAATACAGAATATAGAATGAGAAAACAGTATATAGAATATGGAAAACAGAATACAGAACCCAGAATTTAGAACATGGAATGCAGAACACAGAATTTGGTATATAGAACACAGAATACTGAATATAGAATATAGAATATACAATGCGGAACACAGATTTTAGAATATAGAATACAGAATACTGAATATAGAATTTAGAACATGGAATGCAGAACACATTATTTAGAATATAGAATACAGAATACTGAATATAGAATTTAGAATATAGAATGTAGAACACAGAATTTATAATATAGTATACAGAAAGCTGAATATAGTATTTAGAATATAGAATGTAGAACACAGATTATAGAATATAGAATATAGATTATAGAACCCAAAATTTAGAACATGGAATGCAGAACACAGAATTTAAAATACAGCATACCGAATACTGAATATAGAATTTAGAATGCAGAACGTAGAACACAGAATATTGAATATATAATAAAGAATACTGAATATAGAATTTAGAATATATAATGTAAAACACAGAATATAGAATGTAGTATATATAATATAGAATCCAAAATAAAGAACATTCTATGCAGAACACAGAATTTAGAATGTAGATTTCATAAAACTGAATATAGAATTTAGAATATAGAATGTAGAACACAGAATTTATAATATAGAATATAGAAAGCTGAATATAGTATTTAGAATATAGAATGTAGAACACAGAATATAGAATATAGAATTTAGATTATAGAACCCAGAATTTAGAACATGGAATGCAGAACACAGAATTTGGAATATAGCATACAGAATAGTGCCTATAGAATTTAGAATATGGAATGTAGAACACAAAATATAGAATATAGAATACGGAACACAGAATATATAATACAGAATATAGAATGAGAAAACAGTATATAGAATATGGAAAACAGAATACAGAACCCAGAATATAGAACATGGAATGCAGAACACAGAATTTGGTATATAGAACACAGAATACTGAATATAGAATTTAGAATATACAATGTGGAACACAGATTTTAGAATATAGAATACAGAATACTGAATATAGAATTTAGAACATGAAATGCAGAACACATTATTTAGAATATAGAATACAGAATACTGAATATAGAATTTAGAATATAGTATGAGGAACACAGTATATAGAATATAGAATAAAGAATACTGAACCCATACTTTAGAACATGGAATCCAGAACACAGAATTTACAATATAGAATACAGAATACTGAAGATAGAATTTAGAATATACAATGTAGGACATAGTATAAAGAATATAGAATACGGAATGCAGAATATAGAATGTAGAATATAAAATGAAGAACACAAAATATAAAATATAGAATAGAGTATATAGAACCCAGAATTTAGAACATAGAATTGCAGAACACTGAATTTAGAATATAGTATACAGAATACTTAAAAAACAATTAAATAATTGAATGTAGAACACAGAATATAGAATATAAAATACATAAAACTGAATATATAATTTAGAATATAGAATGTAGAAAGCAGAATAAAAAATATAGCTTAGAGAATATTGAAGCCAGACTTTGTAACATGGAAAGCAGAACCCACAATTTCGAATATAGAATACAGAATACTGAATATACAATTGAGAATATAGAATGTAGAACACAGAATATACAATATAGAATAAAGAATACTGAATATAGAATTTAGAATATAGAATGTAGAACACAGAATATAGAATGTAGAATACAGATTATAGAATCCAGAATAAAGAACATGTTATGCAGAACACAGAACTAAGAATATAGATTATATAATACTGAATATAGGATTTAGAATATAGAATGCAGAACACAGAATTTATAATATTGTATACAGAAATCTAAATTTAGTATTTAGAATATAGAATATAGAACACAGAATATAGAATATAGATTATAGATTACAAAACCCAGAATTTAGAACATGGAATGCAGAACACAGAATAGAATATAGCATACGGAATACTGAATATAGAATTTACAATATAGAATGTAGAACACAGAATATAGAATATAGTATACGGAATTCAAAATACAGTATGTAGAAACTAGAATGAAAAACACACAATTTAGAATATAGAATAGAGAATGTAGAACCCAGAATTTAGAACATGGAATGCAGAACACAGAGTTTAGAATATAGAATAGAGAATTTTGAATAAAGAGTTAAGAATATAGAATGTAGAACACAGAATTTAGAATATATAATAAAGAATACTGAATATAGAATTTAGAATCTAGAATGCAGAACACATTATATAGAATGTAGAATACAGAATAAAGAATCCAGAATAAAGAACATGCAATTCAGAACACAGAATTTAGAATATAGATTACATAATACTGAATATAGAATTTAGAATATAGAATGTAGAACACAGATTTTATAACATTGAATACAGAAAGCTGAATATAGATTTTAGAATATAGAAAGTAGAACACAGAATATAGAATATAGAATACGGAATGTAGAATATAGAATACAGAATATAGAATATAGGACACAGAATATAGAATATGGAAAACAAAATACACAACCCAGAATTTAGAACATGGAATGCAGAACACAGAATATAGAATATAGAATACAGAATGCTGAATATAGAATTTAGAATATAGAATATAGAACAAGGAATATAGAATATAGAATAAAGAATATTGAACCCAGAATTTTGAACATGGAATGCAGAACACAGAATTTAGAATATGGAATACAGAATACTGAATATAGAATTTAGAATATAGAATGTTGAACACAGTATAAAGAATATAGAATACTGAATGCTGAATACAGAATTGAGAATATACAATGTAGAACACAGAATTTAAAATATAGAAACAAGAAAATAAAACCCAGAATTTAAAACATGGTATGCAAAACACAGAATTTAGAATATAGTATACAGAATACTTAATAAACAATTGAAAAAATTGAATGTAGAACATGGAATATAGAATATAGAATACATAATACTGAATAAATAATTTAGAATATACAATGTAAAAACAGAATAATAATATATCTTAAAGAATATTTAAGCCAGATTTTGGAACATGGAATTCATAACACAAAAATTCGAATATAGAATACAGAAAACTGAATATACAATTTAGAATATAGAATGTAAAACACAGAATTTAGAAAATAGAATAAATTATACTGAATATAATATTTAGAATATACAATATAGAACACAGAATATAGAATGTAGAATAGAGAATTTAGAATCCAGATATAAGAACATGGAATTTTGAACACAGAATTTAGAATATAGAATAAATAATACTGAATATAGAATTTAGAATATTGAATTTAGAACCCAGAATTAATAATATAGAATATAGAATGCTGAATATAGCATTTAGAATATAGAATGTAGAAGACAGAATATAGAATATAGAATATAGATTATAGAACACAGTATATAGAACATGCAATGCAGAACACAGAATTAAGAATATTGCATACCGAATACTTAATATAGAATTTAGAATATATAATGTAGAACACAGAATATTGAATATAGAATACGGAATGCAGAATATAGAATACAGAATATAGAATGTAGAAAACAGAATATAGATTATGAAAAAAAGAATACACAAAAGAGAATTTAGAACATGGAATGCACAACACAGTATTTAGAATATAGAATACAGAATACTGAACATAGAATTAAGAATATAGAATGCAGAACACAGAATTAAGAATATAGAATACAGAATACTGAATATAGAATTGAGAACATGGAATGAAGAACACAGAATATACAATATAGAATAGAGAATACTAAATGTAGAATTTAGAATATAGAAAGTAGAACACAGAATATAGAATATAAAGTAGAAAATTTAGAACATGGAATGCAGAACACAGAATTAAAATATAGAATACAGAATACTGAATATAGAATTTGGAATATAGAATATAGAACACAGAATATAGAATGTAGAACACCGAATATATAATGTAGAATACGGAATGCAGAATATAGAATACAGAATATAGAATTTAGAACACAGAATATAATTTATGGAAAAAAGAATATAGGACCCAGAAGTTAGAACAAGTTATACAGAACACAGAATTTAGAATATACTATACAGATTACTGAATATAGAATTAAGAATATAGAATGAAGATCACAGAATATAAAATATAGAATACGGAATGCAGAATATAGTATACAGAATATAGGATTTAGAACACAGAAAATAGAATATGGAAACTTAACACAAAACCCAGAATTTAGAACATGGAATGGAGAACACAGAATTTAGATTATAGAATACAGAATACTGAATATAGAATATAGAATATAGAATGCAGAACACAGAATTTAGAATATACATTAGAGAATACTGAATATAGAATTTACAACATGGAATGCAGAACACAGAATTTAGATTATAGAATAAAGAATATAGATGCCGGATTATAGAACATGGAATGCAGAACACAGAATTTAGAATATGGAATACTGAATACTGAATATAGAATTTAGAGTATAGAAAGTAGAACACAGAATATAGAATATAGAAGAGAGAATTAAGAACATGGAATGTAGAGCACAGAATTTAGATTATAGAATACATAATACTGAATATAGAATATAGAATATAGAATTTAGAACACAAAATTTAGAAAATAGAATACAGAATACTGAATATAGAATTTAGGACATGGAATGCAGAACACAGAATTTAGAATATAGAATACAGAATACTGAATAAATAACTTAGAATATAGAATTTAGAACACAGAATATAGAATATAGAATACGGAATGCAAAATATAGATTGAAGAATATAGAATGAAGTACGCAAAATATAGGATATAGAATAGAGAATATAGAAGACAGTATTTAGAACATGGGATGCGGAACACAGAATTTCGAATATAAATACGGAATACTGAATGTAGGATTTTGAATATAGAATGCAAATCACAGGATATATAATAGAGTATACACAACCCAGAATTTAAAACGTGGAATCCTGAACACAGTATTTAGAATATAGAATACAGAATATAAACATAGAATTTTGAATATAGAATGTAGGACACAGAATAAAGAATATAGAATACGGAATGTAGAATATAGAATGTAGAATATAGATTTAAGAATACGAAATATAGAATAGATAATAGAGAATATACAACACATAATTTAGAACATGGAATGCAGAGCATAGAATTTAGAATATAGAATACAGAATACTGAATATACAATTTAGAATATAGTATAGAGATTACTGAATATAGAATTTAGAATATAGAATGTAGAACACAGAATTCAGAATATAGAATACAGAATACTGAATAAATAAATTAGAATATAGAATGTAGAACACAGAATATAGAATATAGAATACGGAAGGCAAAATATAGATTGTAGAAAATACAATGAAGTACGCAAAATATAGAAAATAGAAAAGAGAATATAGAAGTCAGAATTTAGAACATGGAATGCAGAACACAGAATTTCGAATATAAATACAGAATATTGAATGTAGGAATTTGAATATAGAATACAGAACACAGGATATATAATAGAGTATACAGAACCCAGAATTTAAAACATGGAATCCGGAACACAGAATTCAGTATATAGAATACAGAATACTGAATATAGGATTTAGAATATAGAATGTAGAACACAGAAAAAAGAATATAGAAAACGGAATGCAAAATATAGTATGTAGAATATTGAATATAGAACCCAGAATATAGAATATAGAATTGAGAATCTAGAACCCACAATTTATAACAAGGAATGCAGAACAGAGAATTTAGATTATAGAATATATAATACTGAATATAGAATTTAGAATATAGAATGTAGAACACAAAATATAGAATATAGAATACAGAATGCTGAATATAGAATTTAGAATATACAATGAAGAACACAGAATATAGAATATAGAAAAGAGAATATAGAACCCAGAATTTACATCATGGAATGCAAAACACTGAATTTAGAATATAGTATAAAGAATGCATAATAAACAATTAAAAAAATTGAATGTAGAACAGAGAATATAGAATATAGTATACATAATACTGAATAAATAATTTAGAATATAGAATGTAGAACACAGTATTTAGAATATACAATACAGAATACTAAATATAGAATTTAGAATATACAATGTAGAACACAGAATTTAGAATATGCACTACAGAATACTAAACATAGGATTTAGAATATAGAATATAGAACACTGAATAAAGAAAATAGAATAGAGAATGAGGAACCCAGAATTTAGTACATGGAATCAGAACCCAGAATTGTAATATAGAATACAGAACACAGAATATGGAATTTAGAATATAGAATGTAGAACACAGAATATAGAATATAGAATACAGAGTATAGAACCCAGAATTTAGAACATGGAATGCAAAACACAGAATTAAGAACATTGAATGCAGAAAGAGTATTTAGAATATACATTACAGAACACTGAATATAGAATTTAGAATATACAATGTAGAACATAGAATTTAGAATATGGAATAAAGAATACTGAATATAGAATTTAGAATATAGAATGTAGAACAAAGAATGTAGAAAATAGAATAGAGAATTTAGAACACAGAATTTAGTACATGGAATCAGAACACAGAATGTAGAATATAGAATACAGAACACTGAATATGGAATTTAGAATTTAGAACGTAGAACACAGAATATAGAATATAGAATACACAGTATAGAACTCAGAATTTAGAACAAGGAATGCAGAACACAGAATTTAGAATCTAGAATACAGAACTGAATATAGAATTTATAATATAGCAAGTATAACACAGAATTTAGAATGTAGAATACGGAATGCAGAAAATAGTATACAGAAGATAGAATGTAGAACTCAGAATATAGTATATGGAAAACAGAATATAGAACCCAGAATTTAGAACATGGAATGCAGAACACAGAATTTGGAATATACAATACAGAATAGTGTCTATAGAATTTAGAATATGGAATGTAGAACACAGAATATAAAATATAGATTAAGGAATACAGAATATATAATACAGAATATAAAATATAGAAAACAGAATATAGAATATGGAAAACAGAATACAGAACCCAGAATTTAGAACATGGAATGCAGAACACAGAATTTCGTATAGAGAACACAGAATACTGAATATAGAATTTAAAATATACAATGCGGAACACAGATTTTAGAATATAGAATACAGAATACTGAATATAGAATATAGAACTTGGAATGCAGAACACATTATTTAGAATATAGAATACAGAATACTGAATATAGAATTTAGAATATAGCATATAGAACACAGAATATAGAATATAGAATATAGATTATAGAACCCAAAATTTAGAACATGGAATGCAGAACACAGAATTTAGAATACAGCATACGGATTACTGAATATAGAATTTAGAATATAGAATGTAGAACACAGAATATTGAATATATAATAAAGAATACTGAAAGGAGAGTTTAGAATGTAGAATGTAGGACACAGAATATAGAATGTAGAATACATAATATAGAATCCAAAATAAAGAACATTCTATGCAGAACACAGAATTTAGAATATAGAATACATAATACTGAATATAGAATATAGAATATAGAATGTAGAACACAGAATATAGAATATAGAATTTAGATTATAGAACCCAGAATTTAGAACATGGAATGCAGAACACAGAATTTGGAATATAGCATACAGAATAGTGTATATAGAATTTAGAAAATGGAATGTAGAACACAGAATATACAATATACAATACGGAACACAGAATATATAATACAGAATATAGAATGAGAAAACAGTATATAGAATATGGAAATCAGAATACAGAACCCAGAATTTAGAACAAGGAATGCAGAACACAGAATTTGGTATATAGAACACAGAATAATGAATATAGAATTTAGAATATACAATGCGGAACACAGATTTTAGAATATAGAATACAGAATACTGAATATAGAATTTAGAATATAGTATGAGGAACACAGAATATAAATTATACAATAAAGAATATTGAAGCCATACTTTAGAACATGGAATGCAGAACACAGAATTTACAATATAGAATACAGAATACTGAAGATAGAATTTAGAATATAGAATGTAGAACATACAATATGATTATAGAATACGGAATGCAGAATATAGAATGTAAAATATAAAATGAAGAACACAAAATATAAAATATAGAATAGAGTATATAGAAATAAGAATTTAGAATATAGAATTGCAGAACACTGAATTTATAATATAGAATACAGAATACTTAATAAACAATTAAATAATTGAATGTAGAACACAGAATATAGAATATAAAATACATAATACTGAATATATAATTTAGAAAATAGAATGTAGAAAAGAGAATAAAAAATATAGCTTAGAGAATATTGAAGCCAGACTTTGTAACATGGAAAGCAGAACTCACAATTTCGAATATAGAATACAGAATACTGAATATACAATTTAGAATATAGAATGTAGAACACAGAATATACAATATAGAATAAAGAATACTGAATATAGAATTTAGAATATGGAATGTAGAACACAGATTAGAGAATGTAGAATACAGATTATAGAATCCAGAATTAAGAACATGTTATGCAGAACACAGAATTAAGAATATAGATTATATAATACTGAATATAGGATTTAGAATATTGAATGCAAAACACAGAATTTATAATATTGTATACAGAAATCTGAATTTAGTATATAGAATATAGAGTATAGAACAGAGAATATAGAATATAGACTATAGATTATAGAACCCAGAATTTAGAACATGGAATTCAGAACACAGAATAGAATATAGCATACGGAATACTGAATATACAATTTACAATATAGAATGTAGAACACAGAATATAGAATATAGTATACGGAATTCAAAATATAGTATGTAGAAACTAGAATGAAAAACACACAATTTAGAATATAGAATAGAGAATGTAGAACACAGAATTTAGAACATGGAATGCAGAACACAGAATTTAGAATATAGAATACAGAGTACTGAATATAGAATTTGGAATATAGAATGTAGAACACAGAATATATAATGTAGAATACGGAATGCAGAATCTAGAATACAGAATATAGAATTTAGAACACAGAATATAAAATATGGAAAACAGAATATAGAATCCAGAATTTAGAACATGGAATGCAGAACACAGAATGTAGAATATAATATAGAGATTACTGAATATAGAATTTAGAATATAGAATTTAGAACACAGAATTTAGAATATAGAATACAGAATACTGAATAAATAACTTAGAATATAGAATTTAGAACACAGATTATAGAATATAGAATACGGAATGCAAAATATAGATTGTAGAATTTTGAATGAAGTACGCAAAACATAGAATATAGAATAGAGAATATAGTAGCCGAATTTAGAACATGGGATTCGGAACACAGAATTTCGAATATAAATATGGAATACTGAATGTAGGATTTTGAATATAGAATGCAGAACACAGGATATATAATAGAGTATACAGAACCCAGAGTATAAAACCTGGAATCCAGAACACAGAATTTAGAATATAGAATACAGAATACTGAATATAGAATTTTGAATATAGAATGTAGAACACAGAATAAAGAATATAGAAAACGGAATGCAGAATATAGAATGTAGAAAATAGAATGAAGAATACAAAATATAGAATAGAGAATATACAACACAGAATTTAGAACATGAAATGCAGAACATAGAATTTAGAATATAGAATACAGAATAATGAATATAGAACTTAGAATATAGAATATAGAACACAGAATATAGAATATAGTATACCTAATGCAAAATATAGTATGTTGAATATAGAATGTAGAATCCAGAATATAGAATATAGATTTGAGAATTTAGAACCCACAATTTATAACATGGAATGCAGAAAAGAGAATTTAGATTATAGAATACATAATACTGAATATAGAATTTAGAATATAGAATGTAGAACACAAAATTTAGAATAAAGAATACAGAATGCTGAATATAGAATTTAGAATATACAATGAAGAACACAGAATATAGAATATATTAAAGAGAATATAGAACCCAGAATTTACAGCATGGAATTCCGAACACTGAATTTAGAACATAGTATAAAGAATACATAATAAACCATTAAAAAAACTGAATGTAGAAGAGAGCATATAGAATATAGTATACATAATACTGAATAAATAATTTAGAATATAGAATGTAGAACACAGAAATTAGAATATATAATAAAAAATACTGAATATAGAACTTAGAATATAGAATTTACAACACAGAATATAGAATGTAGAATACAGAATAAAGAATCCAGAATAAAGAACATGCTATGCAGAACACAGAATTTAGAATATAGATTACATAATACTGAATATAGAATTTAGAATATAGAATGTAGAACACAGATTTTATAATATAGAATACAGAAAGCTGAATATAGTATTTAGAATATAGAATGTAGAACACAGATATAGAATATAGAATATAGATTATAGAACCCAGAATTTAGAACATGTAATGCATAACACAGAAATTAGAATATACAGTACAATATACTGATAATATAACTTAGAACATAGACTGCAGAAACCAGACTTTAGAATATGGAATACAGAATACTGAATATTGAATTGAGAACATGGAGTGGAGAACGCATAATTTAGAATATAGAATACAGAATACTGAATATAGAATTTAGAATATAGAAAGTAGAACACAGATTATAGAATATACAATAGAGAATTTTAAACATGGAATGCAGAACACAGAATATAGAATACAGAATACTGAATAAAGAAATTGGTATATAGAAGGTAGAACACAGAATATATAATGTAGAATACGGAATGCAAAATATATATTGTAGAATATAGACTGAAGTACGCAAAATATAGAATAAAGAATAGAGAATATAGAAGCCAGATTTTAGAACATGGGATGCGGAACACAGAATTTTGAATATAAATATGGAATACTGAATGTAGGATTTTGAATATAGAATGCAGAACACAGGATATATAATAGAGTATACAGAACCCAGAATTTAAAACATGGAATCCAGAACACAGAATTTAGAATATAGAATACAGAATACTGAATAAATTAATTAGAATATAGAATGTAGAACACAGAATATAGAATATAGAATACGGAAGGCAAAATATAGATTGTAGAATATACAATGAAGTACGCAAAATATAGAATATAGGATAGAGAATATAGAAGCCAGAATTTAGAACATGGAATGCAGAACACAGAATTTCGAAAATAAATACGGAATACTGAATGTAGGATTTTGAATATAGAATGCAGGACACAGGATATATAATAGAGTATACAGAACCCAGAATTTAAAACGTGGAATCCGGAACACAGAATTTAGTATATAGAATACAGAATACAGAATATAGGATTTAGAATATAGAATGTAGAACACAGAATATAGAAAAAAGCATAGAGAATGAGGAACCCAGAATTTAGTACATGGAAGCAGAACCCAGAATTATAATATAGAATACAGAACACAGAATATGGAATTTAGAATATAGAATGTAGAACATAGAATATAGAATATAGAATACAGAGTATAGAAACCAGAAATTAGAACATGGAATGCAAAACACAGAATTAAGAATATTGAATGCAGAACAGAGTGTTTAGAATATACATTACAGAACACTGAATAAAGAATTTACAATATACAATGTAGAACATAGAATTTAGAATATGGAATAAAGAATACTGAATATAGAATTTAGAATATAGAATGTAGAACACAGAATATAGAAAATAGAATAGAAAACTTAGAACACAGAATTTAGTACATGGAATCAGAACACAGAATGTAGAATATAGAATACAGAACACTGAATATGGAATTTTGAATATAGAACGTAGAACACAGAATATAGAATATAGAATACACAATATAGAACCCAGAATTTAGAATAAGGAATGCAGAACACAGAATTTAGAATCTAGAATACAGAACTGAATATAGAATTTATAATATAGCAAGTATAACACAGAATTTAGAATGTAGAATACGGAATGCAGAAAATAGTATACAGACTATAGAATGTAGAACTCAGAATATAGTATATGGAAAACAGAATAAAGAACCCAGAATTTAGAACATGGAATGCAGAACACAGAATTTGGAATACAGCATACGGAATACTAAATATAGAATTTAGAATATAGAATGTAAAACACAGAATATAGAATGTAGAATACATAATATAGAATCCAAAATATAGAATATTCTATGCAGAGCACAGAATTAAGAATATAGATTACATAATACTGAATATAGAATTTAGAATATAGAATGTAGAACACAGAATTTATAATATAGAATACAGAAAGCTGAATATAGTATTTAGAATATAGAATGTAGAACACAGAATATAGAATATAGAATTTAGATTATAGAACCCAGAATTTAAACATGGAATGCAGAACACAGAATTAAGAATATAGCATACCGAATACTTAAAATATAAATTACAATATATAATTTAGAACACAGAATATTGAATATAGAATACCGAAGGCAGAATATAGAATACAGAATATAGAATGTAGAAAACAGAATATAGATTATGAAAAATAGAATACACAAAAGAGAATTTAGAATATGGAATGCAGAACACAGAATTTAGAATATACATTAGAGAATACTGAATATAGAATTTACAACATGGAATGCAGAACACAGAATTTAGATTATAGAATAAAGAATATAGATGCCGGATAATAGAACATGGAATGCAGAACACAGAATTTAGAATATGGAATACTGAATGCTGAATATAGAATTTAGAATATAGAAAGTAGAACACAGAATATAGAATATAGAATAGAGAATTTAGAACATGGTATGTAGAGCACAGAATTTAGATTATAGAATACATAATACTGAATATAGAATTTAGAATATAGAATTTAGAACACAAAATTTAGAAAATAGAATACAGAATACTGAATATAGAATTTCGGACATGGAATGCAGAACACAGAATTTAGAATATAGAATACAGAATACTGAATATAGAATTTAGAACATGGAATGCATAACACAGAATTTAGAATATAGAATACAGAATACTGAATATAGAGTTAAAATATTGAATGTAGAACCCAGAATATAGAATATAGAATGGAGAATATAGTACCCAGAATTTCGAAAATGGAATGCAGAAAACAGAATATAGTTTATAGAATACATAATACTGAATACAGAATTTAGAATAGAATGTAGAACACAAAATTTAGGATATAGAATACAGAATGCTGAATATATAATTTAGAATATAGAATGTAGAACACAGAATATAGAAAATAGAAAAGAGAATATAGAACCCAGAATTTAGAACATGGAATGCAGAACACAGAATTTAGATTATAGAATACAGAATACTTAATATACAATTAAAAAATTGAATGTAGAACATAGAATGTAGAATATAAAACACATAAAACTGAATATATAATTTAGAAAATAGAATGTAGAAAACAGAATAAAAAATATAGCTTAGAGAATATTGAAGCCAGATTTTGGAACATGGAAATCACAACTCAGTATTTAGAATATAGAATACATAATACTGAATATGCAATTTAGAATATAGAATGTAGAACCCAGAATTTAGAATATATAATACAGAATACTGAATATCGAATTTAGAATATAGAATGTAGAACACAGAATATAGAATGAAGAATACAGAAAGCTGAATATAGTATTTAGAATATAGAATGTAGAACACAGATATAGAATATAGAATATAGATAATAGAAACCAGAATTTAGAACATGGAATGCATAACACAGAAATTAGAATATATAATGCAGTTTAATGATCATAGAAATTAGAACATAGAATGAAGAACACAGAATTTAGAATATGGAATACAGAATACTGAATATAGGATTGAGAACATGGAGTGAAAAACACAGAATATAGAATATAGAATACAGAATACTGAATATTGTATTTAGAATATAGAAAGTAGATCACAGAATATAGAATATAGAATAGAGAAAATTGAATATGGAATGCAGAACACAAAATTTAGAATATAGAATACAGAATACTGAATATAGAATTTGGAATATAGAAGGTAGAACACAGAATATATAATGTAGAATACGGAATGCAGAATATAGAATACAGAATATAGAATTTAGAACACAGAATATAAAATATGGAAAACAGAATATAGAATCCAGAATTTAGAACATGGAATGCAGAGCACAGAATTTAGAATATAGTATAGAGATTACTGAATATAGAATTTAGAATATAGAATGTAGAACACAGAATATAGAATATAGAATACGGAATGCAGAATATAGAATGTAGAATATAGATTGAAGAATACGAAATATAGAATATAGAATAGAGAATACACAACACAGAATTTAGAACATGGAATGCAGAACATAGAATTTAGTATATAGAATACAGAATACTGAATATACAATTTTGAATATAGTATAGAGATTACTGAATATACAATTTAGAATATAGAATGTAGAACACAGAATTTAGAATATAGAATACAGAATACTGAATAAATAAATTAGAATATAGAATTTAGAACACAGAATATAGAATATAGAATACGGAATGCAAAATATAGTTTATAGATTATAGAATGAATTACGCAAAATATAGAATAGAGAATATAGAAGCCAGAATTTAGAACATGGGATGCGGAACACAGAATTTCGAATATAAATACGGAATACTGAATGTAGGATTTTGAATATAGAATGCAGAACACAGGATATATAATAGACTATACAGAACCCAGAATTTAAAACGTGGAATCCAGAACACAGAATTTAGAATATAGAATAAACAATGCTGAATATAGAATTTAGAATATACAATGTAGAACACAGAATATAGATAATAGAAAAGAGAATATAGAACCCAGAATTTAGAACATGGAATGCAGAACACAGAATTTAGATTATAGAATACAGAATACTTAATAAACAATTAAAAAATTGAATGTAGAGCACAGAATGTAGAATATAAAACACATAAAACTGAATATAGAATTTAGAAAATAGAATGTAGAACACAAAATACAGAATATAGAATACAGAATACTGAATATAGAATTTAGAATATACAATGAAGAACACAGAATATAGAACATAGAAAAGAGAATATAAAACCCAGAATTTACAACATGGAATGCAGGACACTGAATTTAGAATAAAGTATAAAGAATGCATAATAAACAATTAAAAAAATTGAATGGAGAACAGAGAATATACAATATAGTATACAAAATACTGAATAAATAATTTAGAATATAGAATGTAGAACACAGTATTTAGAATATACAATACTGAATACTAAATATAGAATTTAGAATATACAATGTAGAACACAGAATTTAGAATATGCAATACAGAATACTAAATATAGGATATAGAATATAGAATATAGAACACTGAATATAGGAAATAGAATAGAGAATGAGGAACCCAGAATTTAGTACATGGAATCAGAGCCCAGAATTATAATATAGAGTACAGAACACATAATATGGAATTTAGAATATATAATGTAGAACACAGAATATAGAATATAGAATACGGAATACAGAATATATAATAAAGAATATAGAATGTAGAAAACAGAATATAGAATACGGAAAACAGAATACAGAACACAGATTTTAGAACATGGAATGCAGAATACAGAATTATGTATATAGAACACAGAATACTGAATATAGAATTTAAAATATACAATGCGGAACACAGATTTTAGAATATAGAATACAGAATACTGAATATAGAATTTAGAACATGGAATGCAGAACACATTATTTAGAATATAGAATACAGAATACTGAATATAGAATTTAGAATATAGAATGTAGAACACAGAATTTATAATATAGTATACAGAAAGCTGAATATAGTATTTAGAATATAGAATGTAGAACACAGAATATAGAATATAGAATATAGATTATAGAACCCAAAATTTAGAACATGGAATTCAGAACACAGAATTTAGAATACAGCATACGGAATACTGAATATAGAATTTAGAATATAGAATGTAGAACACTGAATATTGAATATATAATAAAGAATACTGAATATAGAATTTAGAATATAGAATATAGAACACAGAATATAGAATGTGGAATACATAATATAGAATACAAAATAAAGAACATTCTTTGCAGAACACAGAATTTAGAATATAGATTACATAACACTGAATATAGAATTTAGAATATAGAATGTAGAACACAGAATTTATAATATAGAATACAGAAATCTGAATATAGTATTTAGAATATAGTATGTAGAACACAGAATATAGAATATAGAATTTAAATTATAAAACCCAGAATTGAGAACATGGAATGCAGAACACAGAATTTGGAATATAGCATACAGAATAGTGCCTATAGACATTAGAATATGGAATGTAGAACACAGAATATAGAATATAGAATACGGAATACCGAATATATAATACAGAATATAGAATGTAGAAAACAGAATATAGAATATGGAAAACAGAATACAGAAACCAGAATTTAGAACATGGAATGCAGAACACAGAATTTCGTATATTGAACAGGGAATACTGAATATAAAATTTCGAATATACAATGCGGAACACAGATTTTAGAATACAGAATACAGAATACTGAATATAGAATTTAGAACATGAAATGCAGAACACATTATTTAGAATATAGAAAACAGAATACTGAATATAGAATTTAGAATATATTATGAGGAACACAGAATACAGAATATAGAATAAAGAATATTGAACCCATACTTTAGAACATGGAATGCAGAACACAGAATTTACAATATTGAATACAGAATACTGAAGATAGAATTTAGAATATAGAATGTAGAACATAGTATAAAGAATATAGAATACGGAATGCGGAATATAGAATGTAGAATATAAAATGAAGAACACAAAATATAAAATATAGAATAGAGTATATAGAACCCAGAATTTAGAACATAGAATTGCAGATCACTGAATTTTGAATATATTATACAGAATATTTAATAAAAAAATTAAATAATTGAAAATAGAACACAGAATTTAGAATATAGATTACATAATACTGAATATAGAATTTAGAATATAGAATGTAGAACACAGAATTTATAACATAGAATACAGAAAGCTGAATATAATATTTAGAATATAGAATGTAGAACACAAAATATACAATATAGATTAGAGAATAAAGAAGCCAGAATTTTGAACATTGAATGCAGAACACAGAATTTAGAATATAGAATGCAAAATACTGAATATAGAATTTAGAATATAGAATGTAGAACGCAGAATATAGAAAATAGAATACGGAATGTACAATATAGAATACAGATTATAGAATATAGGACACAGAATATAGAATATGGAAAACAAAATACACAACCCAGAATTTAGAACATGGAATGCAGAACACAGAATATAGAATTTAGAATACAGAATGCTGAATATAGAATATAGAATATAGAATATAGAATATAGAATATAGAACATGGAATATAGAATATAGAATAAAGAATATTGAACCCAGAATTTTGAACATGTAATGCAGAACACAGAATTTAGAATATGGAATACAGAATACTGAATATAGAATTTAGAATATAGAATGTTGAACACAGTATAAAGAATATAGAATATTGAATGCAGAATATAGAATTTAGAATATACAATGTAGAACACAGAATATAAAATATAGAAAAGAGAATATAAAACCCAGAATTTACAACCTGGTATGCAAAACACAGAATTTAGAATACAGTATACAGAATACTTAATAAACAAATGAAAAAATTGAATGTAGAACATAGAATAAAGGATATAGAATACATAATACTAAATATATAATTTAGAATATACACTGTAAAAAACAGAATAAAAAATATATCTTAAAGTATATTTAAGCCAGATTTTGGAACATGGAATTCAGAACTCAGAATTTCGAATGTAGAATACAGAAAACTGAATATACAATATAGAATATAGAATGTAAAACACAGAATATAGAATATAGAATAAATAATACTGAATATAATATTTAGAATATACAATGTAGAACACAGAATATAGAATGTAGAATAGAGAATTTAGAATCCAGATATAAGAACATGGAATTCTGAACACAGAATTTAGAATATAGAATACATAACACTGAATATAGAATGTAGAATGTAAAACCCAGAATTAATTATATAGAACACAGAATACTGAATATAGAATTTGGAATATAGAATGTAGAACACAGAGTATATAATGTAGAATATGGAATGCAGAAGATAGAATACAGAATATAGAACTTAGAACACAGAATATAAAATATGGAAAACAGAATATAGGACCCAGAAGTTAGAACAAGTTTTACAGAACACAGAATTTAGAATATACTATACCGATTACTGAATATAGAATTTAGAATATAGAATGTAGATCACAGAATATAGAATATAGATTACGGAATGCAGAATATAGTATACAGAATATAGCATTTAGAACACAGAATATAGATTATGGAAACTTAACACAGAACCCAGAATATAGAACATGGGATGCAGAACACAGAATTTAGATTATAGAATACAGAATACTTAATATAGAATATAGAATGCAGAACACAGAATTTAGAATATACATTAGAGAATACTGAATATAGAATTTACAACATGGAATGCAGAACACAGAATTTAGATTATAGAATAAAGAATATAGATGCCGGATTATAGAACATGGAATGCAGAACACAGAATTTAGAATATGGAATACTGAATACTGAATATAGAATTTAGAATATAGAAAGTAGAACACAGAATATAGAATATAGAATAGAGAATTTAGAACATGGAATGTAGAGCATAGAATTTAGATTATAGAATACATAATACTGAATATAGAATTTAGAATATAGAATTTAGAACACAAAATTTAGAAAACAGAATACAGAATACTGAATATAGAATATAGGACATGGAATTCAGAACACAGAATTTAGAATATACAATACAGAATACTGAATATAGAAATTAGAACATGGAATGCATAAAACAGAATTTAGAATATAGAATACAGAATACTGAATATAGAGTTAAAATATAGAATGTAGAACCCAGAATATAGAATATAGAATTGAGAATATAGTACCCAGAATTTAGAACATGGAATGCAGAAAACAGAATATAGTTTATAGAATACATAACACTGAATACAGAATTTAGAATAGAATGTAGAACACAAAATTTAGAATATAGAATACAGAATGCTGAATATAGAATTTAGATTATAGAATGTACAACACAGAATATAGAAAATAGAAAAGAGAATATAGAACACAGAATTTAGAACATGGAATGCAGAACACAGAATTAAGATTATACAATACAGAATACTTAATAAACAATTAAAAAATTGAATGTAGGGCACAGAATGTAGAATATAAAACACATAAAACTGAATATATAATTTAGAAAATAGAATGTAGAAAACAGAATAAAAAATATAGCTTAGAGAATATTGAAGATAGATTTTGGAACATGAAAATCAGAACTCAGTATTTAGAATATAGAATACATAATACTGAATATACAATTTAGAATATAGAATGTAGAACGCAGAATTTAGAATATATAATACAGAATACTGAATATCGAATTTAGAATATAGAATGTAGAACACAGAATATAGAATGTAGAATACAGAAAGCTAAATATAGTATTTAGAATATAGAATGTAGAACACAGATATAGAATATAGAATATACATAATAGAACCCAGAATTTTGAACATGGAATGCATAACACAGAAATTAGGATATATAATGCAGTATAATGATCATAGAACTTAGAACATAGAATGCAGAACACAGAATTTAGAATATGGAATACAGAATACTGAATATAGGATTGAGAACATGGAGTGAAAAACACAGAATATAGAATATAGAATACAGAATACTGAATACTGTATTTAGAATATAGTAAGTAGATCACAAAATATAGAATATAGAATACAGAATTTTGAATATGGAATGCAGAACACAAAATTTAGTATATAGAATACAGAATAGTAAATATAGAAGTTAGAACACAGAATATATAATGTAGAATACGGAAAGCAGAATATAGAATACAGAATATAGAATTTAGAACACAGAATATAAAATATGGAAAACAGAATTTAGAATCCAGAATTTAGAACATGGAATGCAGAGCACAGAATTTAGAATATAGTATAGAGATTACTGAATATAGAATTTAGAATATAGAATATAGAACACAGAATTTAGAATATAGAATACAGAATACTGAATAAATAACTTAGAATATACAATTTAGAACACAGAATATAGAATATAGAATACGGAATGCAAAATATAGATTGTAGAATTTTGAATGAAGTACGCAAAATATAGGATATAGAATAGGTAATATAGAAGCCAGAAATTAGAACATGGGATGCGGAACACAGAATTTCGAATATAAATACGGAATACTGAATGTAGGATTTTGAATATACAATGCAGAACACACGATATATAATAGAGTATACAGAAGCCAGAATTTAAAACGTGGAATCCAGAACACAGAATTTAGAATATAGAATACAGAATACTGAATATAGAAGTTTGAATATAGAATGTAGAACACAGAATAAAGAATATAGTATACGGAATGCAGAATATAGAATGTAGAAAATAGATTTAAGAATACGAAATTTAGAATAGAGAATAGAGAATATACAACACAGAATTTTGAACATGGAATGCAGAACATAGAATTTAGAATATAGAATACAGAATACTGAATATACAATTTAGAATATAGTATAGAGATTACTGAATATAGAATTTAGAATATAGAATGTAGAACACAGAATTTAGAATATAGAATACAGAATACTGAATAAATAAATTAGAATATAGAATGTAGAACACAGAATATAGAATATAGAATACGGAAGGCAAAATATAGATTGTAGAATATACAATGAAGTACGCAAAATATAGAATATAGAATAGAGAATATAGAAGCCAGAATTTAGAACATGGGATGCAGAACACAGAATTTCGAATATAAATACAGAATATAGAATGTAGGATTTTGAATATAGAATGCAGAACACAGGATATATAATAGAGTATACAGAACCCAGAATTTAAAACATGGAATCCGGAACACAGAATTTCGTATATAGAATAGAGAATACTGAATATAGTATTTAGAATATAGAATGTAGAACACAGAATAAACAATATAGAAAACGGAATGCAGAATATAGAATGTAGAATACAAAATATAGAATATAGAATAAAGAATATACAACACAGAATTTAGAACATGGAATGCAGAACATAGAATTTAGAATATAGAATATTGAATACTGAATATAGAATTTAGAATATTGAATGTAGAACACAGAATATAGAATGTAGAATACATAATATAGAATCCAAAATAAAGAATATTCTATGCAGAACACAGAACTTAGAATATAGATTACATAATACTGAATATAGAATTTAGAATATAGAATGTAGAACACAGAATTTATAATATAGAATACAGAAAGCTGAATATAGTATTTAGAATATTGAATGTAGAACACAGAATATAGAATATAGAATTTAGATTATAGAACCCAGAATTAAGAACATGGAATGCAGAACACAGAATTTGCTATATAGCATACAGAATAGTGCCTATAGAATTTAGAATATGGAATGTAGAACACAGAATATAGAATATAGAATATGGAACACAGAATATATAATACAGAATATAGAATGAGAAAAGAGTATATAGAATATGCAAAACAGTATACAGAACCCAGAATTTAGAACATGGAATGCAGAACACAGAATTTGGTATATAGAACACAGAATACTGAATATAGAATTTAGAATATACAATGCGGAACACAGATTTTAGAATATAGAATACAGAATACTGAATATAGAATTTAGAACATGGAATGCAGAACACATTATTTAGAATATAGAATACAGAATACTGAATATAGAATTTAGAATATAGTATGAGGAACACAGAATATAGAATATAGAATAAAGAATATTGAACCCATACTTTAGAACATGGAATGCAGAACACAGAATTTACAATACAGATTACAGAATATTGAAGATAGAATTTAGAATATTGAATGTAGAACATAGTATAAAGAATATAGAATACGGAATGCAGAATATAGAATGTAGAATATAAAATGAAGAACACAAAATATAAAATATAGAATAGAGTAATTAGAACCCAGAATTTAGAACATAGAATTGCAGAACACTGATTTAAGCATACAGTATACAGAATACTAAATAAACAATTAAATAATTGAATGTAGAACACAGAATATAGAATATAAAATACATAATACTGAATATATAATTTAGAATATAGAATGTAGAAAACAGAATAAAAAATATAGCTTAGAGAATATTGAAGCCAGACTTTGTAACATGGAAAGCATAACTCACAATTTCGAATATAGGATACAGAATACTGAATATACAATTTAGAATATAGACTGTAGAACACAGAATATACAATATAGAATAAAGTATACTGAATATAGAATTTAGAATATAGAATCTAGAACACAGAATATAGAATGTAGAATACAGATTATAGAATCCATAATTAAGAACATGTTATGCAGAACACAGAACAAAGAATATAGATTATATAATACTGAATATAGGATTTAGAATATAGAATGCAGAACACAGAATTTATAATATTGTATACAGAAATCTGAATTTAGTATTTAGAATATAGAATATAGGACACAGAATATAGAATATAGATTATAGATTACAGAACCCAGAATTTAGAACATGGAATGCAGAACACAGAATAGAATATAGCATATGGAATACTGAATATAGAATTTACAATATAGAATGTAGAACACAGAATATAGAATATAGTATAGGGAATTCAAAATATAGCATGTAGAAACTAGAATGAGAAACACACAATTTAGAATATAGAATAGAGAATGTAGAACCCAGAATTTAGAACATGGAATGCAGAACACAGAATATAGAATATATAATAAAGAATACTGAATATAGAATTTAGAATATAGAATGCAGAACACAGTACATAGAATGTAGAATACAGAATAAAGAATCCAGAATAAAGAACATGCTATGCAGAACACAGAATTCAGAATATAGATTACATAATACTGAATATGGAATTTAGAATATAGAATATAGAACACAGAATTTATAACATAGAATACAGAAAGCTGAATATAATATTTAGAATATAGAATGTAGAACACAAAATATACAATGTAGAATATAGAATAAAGAAGCCAGAATATTGAACATTGAATGCAGAACACAGAATTTAGTATATACAATACAGAATACTGAATATAGAATTTAGAATATAGAATGTAGAACACAGAATATAGAATATAGAATACGGAATGTAGAATATAGAATACAGAATATAGAATATAGGACACAAAATATAGAATATGGAAAACAAAATACACAACCCAGAATTTAGAACATGGAATGCAGAACACGGAATATAGAATATAGAATACAGAATGCTGAATATAGAGTTTAGAATATAGAATATAGAACATGGAATATAGAGTATAGAATAAAGAATATTGAACCCAGAATTTTGAACATGGAATGCAGAACACAGAATTTAGAATATGGAATACAGAATACTGAATATAGAATTTAGAATATAGAATGTTGAACACAGTATAAAGAATATAGAATACTGAATGCAGAATATTGAATTTAGAATACACAATGTAGAACACAGAATATAAATATAGAAAAGGGAATATAAAACCCAGAATTTACAACATCGTATGCATAACACAGAATTTAGAATACAGCATACAGAATACTTAATAAACAAATGAAAAAATTGAATGTAAAACATAGAATATAGAATATAGAATACATAATACTGAAAATATAATTTACAATATACAATGTAAAAAACAGAATATAAATATATATCTTGAACAATATTTAATCCAGATTTTGGAACATGGAATTCAGAACTCAGAATTTCGAATATAGAATACAGAAAACTGAATATACAATTTAGAATATAGAATGTAAATCACAGAATTTAGAATATAGAATAAATAATACTGAATATAAAATTTAGAATATACAATGTAGAACACAGAATATAGAATGTAGAATAGAGAATTCAGAATCCAGATATAAGAACATGGAATTCTGAACACAGAATTTAGAATATAGAATACATAATACTGAATATAGAATTTAGAATATAGAATGTAGAACCCAGAATTAATAATATAGAATATAGAATGCTGAATATAGGATTTAGAATATAGAATGTAGAACACAGAATATAGAATATAGAATACAGATTATAGAACACAGTATTTAGAACATGGAATGCAGAACCCAGAATTAAGAATATAGCATACCGAATACTTAATATAGAAATTAGAATATATAATGTAGAACACAGAATATTGAATATAGAATACGGAATGCAGAATATAGAATACAGAATATAGAATGTAGAAAACACAATATAGATTATGAAAAAAGAATACACAGAAGAGAATTTAGAACATGGAATGCAGAACACAGAATTTAGAATATAGAATAAAGAATACTGAATATAGAATTGAGAACATGGAATGAAGAACACAGAATATACAATATAGAATAGAGAATACTAAATGTAGAATTTAGAATATAGAAATTAGAACACAGAATATAGAATATAGAGTAGAAAATTTAGAACATGGAATGCAGAACACAGAATTTAGAATATAGAATACAGAATACTGAATATAGAATTTGGAATATAGATTGTAAAACACAGAATATATAATGTAGAATACGGAATGCAGTATATAGAATACAGAATATAGAATTTAGAACACAGAACACAAAATAGGGAAAACAGAATATAGGACCCAGAAGTTAGAACAAGTTATACAGAACACATAATTTAGAATATACTATACAGATTACTGAATATAGAATTTAGAATATAGAATGTAGATCACAGATTATAGAATATAGATTACAGAATGCAGAATATAGTATACAGAATATAGGATTTAGAACACAGAATATAGATTATGGAAACTTTACACAGAACCCAGAATATAGAAAATGGGATGCAGAACACAGAATTTAGATTATAGAATACAGAATACTGAATATAGAATATAGAATATAGAATGCAGACACAGAACTTAGAATATACATTAGAGAATACTGAATATAGAATTCACAATATGGAATGCAGAACACAGAATTTAGATTATAGAATAAAGAATATAGATGCCGGATTATAGAACATGGAATGCAAAACACAGAATTTTGAATATGGAATACTGAATACAGAATACAGAATTTAGAATATAGAAAGTAGAACACAGAATATAGAATATAGAATACAGAAAATAGAACATGGAATGTAGAGCACAGAATTAAGATTATAGAATTCATAATACTGAATATAGAATTTAGAATATTGAATTTAGAACAGAAAATTTAGAAAATAGAATACAGATTACTGAATATAGAATTTAGGACATGGAATGCAGAACACAGAATTTAGAATATAGAATACAGAATACTGAATACAGAATTTAGAACATGGATTGCATAACCCAGAATTTAGAATATAGAATACAGAATACTGAATATAGAGTTAAAATATAGAATGTAGAACCCAGAATATAGAATATAGAATTGAGAATATAGTACCCAGAATTTAGAACATGGAATGCAGAAAACAGAATATAGTTTATAGAATACATAATACTGAATACAGAATTTAGAATAGAATGTAGAACACAAAATTTAGAATATAGAATACAGAATGCTGAATATAGAATTTAGAATATAGAATGTAGAACACAGAATATAGAAAATAGAAAAGAGAATATAGAACCCAGAATTTAGAACATGGAATGCAGAACACAGAATTTAGATTATAGAATACAGAATACTTAATAAACAATTAAAAAATTCAATGTAGAGCACAGAATGTAGAATATAAAACACATAAAACTGAATATATAATATAGAAAATAGAATGTAGAAAACAGAATAAAAAATATAGCTTAGAGAATATTGAAGCCAGATTTTGGAACATGGAAATCAGACCTCAGTTTTAGAATATAGTATACATAATACCGAATATACAATTTAGAATATAGAATGTAGAACCCAGAATTTAGAATATATAATACAGAATACTGAATATCGAATTTTGAATATCGAATGTAGAACACAGAATATAGAATGTAGAATACAGAAAGCTGAATATAGTATTCAGAATATAGAATGTAGGACAAAGTTATAGAATATAGAATATAGATAATAGAACTCAGAATTTAGAACATGGAATGCATAACACAGAAATTAGAATATATAATGCAGTATAATGATCATAGAACTTAGAACATAGAAAGCAGAACACAGAATTTAGAATATGGAATACAGAATACTGAATATAGGATTGAGAACATGGAGTGAAAAACACAGAATTTAGAATATAGAATACAGAATACTGAAAATTGTATTTAGAATATAGAAAGTAGATCACAGAATATAGAATATAGAATACAGAATTTTTAATATGGAATGCAGAACACAAAATTTAGAATATAGAATACAGAATACTGAATATAGAATTTGGAATATAGAAGGTAGAACACAGAATATATAATGTAGAATACGGAATGCAGAATATAGAATGTAGAATCAAGATGGAAGAATGCGAAATATAGAATATAGAAAAGAGAATATACAACACAGAATTTAGAACATGCAATGCAGTACATAGAATTTAGAATATAGAATACAGAATACTGAATATAAAATTTAGAATATAGTATAGAGATTACTGAATATAGAATTTAGTATATAGAATGTAGAACACAGAATTTAGAATATAGAATACAGAATACTGAATAAATAAATTAGAATAGAGAATGTAGAACACAGAATATAGAATATAGAATACGGAAGGCAAAATATAGATTGTAGAATATACAATGAAGTACGCAAAATATAGAATATAGAATAGAGAATATAGAAGCCAGAATTTAGAACATGGAATGCAGAATACAGAATTTCGAAAATAAATACGGAATACTGAATGTAGGATTTTGAATATAGAATGCAGGACACAGGATATATAATAGAGTATACAGAACCCAGAATTTAAAACGTGGAATCCGGAACACAGAATTTAGTATATAGAATACAGAATACTGAATATAGGATTTACAATATAGAATGTAGAACACAGAATAAAGAATATAGAAAACGGAATGCAGAATATAGAATGTAGAATATAGAATGAAGAATACAAAATAGAGAATAGAGAATAGAGAATATACAACTCACAATTTAGAACATGGAATGCAGAACATAGAATTTTGAATATAGAATACTGAATACTGAATATAGAATTTAGAATATTGAATGTAGAACACAGAATATAGAATATAGTATACGGAAAGCAAAATATAGTATGTAGAATATAGAATGTAGAACCCAGAATATAGAATATAGAATTGAGAATCTAGAACCCACAATTTATAACATGGAATGCAGAACAGAGAATTTAGATTATAGAATACATAATACTGAATATAGAATTTAGAATATAGAATGTAGAACACAAAATATAGAATATAGAATACAGAATGCTGAATATAGAATTTAGAATATACAATGAAGAACACAGAATATAGAATATAGAAAAGAGAATATAGAACCCAGAATTTACAACATGGAATGTAGAACACTGAATTTAGAATATAGTATAAAGAATGTATAATAAACAATTAAAAAAAATTAATGTAGGACAGAGAATATAGAATATAGTATACATAATACTGAATAAATAATTTAGAATATAGAATGTAGAACACAGTATTTAGAATATAAAATACAGAATACTAAATATAGAATTTAGAATATACAATGTAGAACACAGAATTTAGAATATGCAATACAGAATACTAAATATAGGATTTAGAATATAGAATATAGAACACTGAATATAGAAAAAAGCATAGAGAATGAGGAACCCAGAATTTAGTACATGGAAGCAGAACCCAGAATTATAATATAGAATACAGAACACAGAATATGGATTTTAGAATATAGAATGTAGAACATAGAATATAGAATATAGAATACAGAGTATAGAACCCAGAAATTAGAACATGGAATGCAAAACACAGAATTAAGAATATTGAATGCAGAACAGAGTGTTTAGAATATACATTACAGAAAACTGAATATAGAATTTACAATATACAATGTAGAACATAGAATTTAGAATATGGAATAAAGAATACTGAAAATAGAATTTAGAATATAGAATTTAGAACGCAGAATAAAGAAAATAGAATAGAAAACTTAGAACACAGAATTTAGTATATGGAATCAGAACACAGAATTTAGAATATAGAATTCAGAACACTGAATATAGAATTTAGAATATAGAATGTAGAAGACAGAATTTATAATATAGAATACAGAAAGCTGAATATAGTATTTAGAATATAGAATGTAGAACACAGAATATAGAATATAGAATTTAGATTATTGAACCCAGAATTTAAACATGGAATGCAGAACACAGAATTAAGAATATAGCATACCGAATACTTAAAATAAAATTTACAATATATAATTTAGAACACAGAATATTGAATATAGAATACCGAAGGCAGAATATAGAATACAGAATATAGAATGTAGAAAACAGAATATAGATTATGAAAAAAAGAATACACAAAAAAGAATTTAGAACATGGAATGCAGAACACAGAATTTAGAATATATTAGAGAATACTGAATATAGAATTTACAACATGGAATTCAGAACATAGAATTTAGATTATAGAATAAAGAATATAGATGCCGGATAATAGAACATGGAATGCAGAACACAGAATTTAGAATATGGAATACTGAAAACTAAATATAGAATTTAGAATATAGAAAGTAGAACACAGAATATAGAATATAGAATAGAGAATTTAGAACATGGTATGTAGAGCACAGAATTTAGATTATAGAATACATAATACTGAATATAGAATTTAGAATATAGAATTTAGAACACAAAATTTAGAAAATAGAATACAGAATACTGAATATAGAATTTAGGACATGGAATGCAGAACACAGAATTTAGAATATAGAATACAGAATACTGAATATAGAATTTAGAACATGGAATGCCTAACACAGAATTTAGAATATAGAATACAGAATACTGAATATAGAGTTAAAATATAGAATGTAGAACCCAGAATATAGAATATAGAATTGAGAATATAGTACCCAGAATTTAGAACATGGAATGCAGAAAACAGAATATAGTTTATAGAATACATAATACTGAATACAGAATTTAGAATAGAATGTAGAACACAAAATTTAGAATATAGAATACAGAATGCTGAATATAGAATTTAGAATATAGAATGTAGAACACAGAATATAGAAAATAGAAAAGAGAATATAGAACCCAGAATTTAGAACATGGAATGCAGAACACAGAATTTAGATTATAGAATACAGAATACTTAATAAACAATTAAAAAATTGAATGTAGAGCACAGAATGTAGAATATAAAACACATAAAACTGAATATATAATTTAGAAAATAGAATGTAGAAAACAGAATAAAAAATATAGCTTAGAGTATATTGAAGCCAGATTTTGGAACATGGAAATCAGACCTCAGTATTTAGAATATAGAATACATAATACTGAATATACAATTAAGAATATAGAATGTAGAACCCAGAATATAGAATATATAATACAGAATCCTGAATATCGAATTTTGAATATAGAATGTAGAACACAGAATATAGAATGTAGAATACAGAAAGCTGAATATAGTGTTTAGAATATAAATGTAGGACACAGATATAGAATATAGAATACAGATAATAGAACCCAGAATTTAGAACATGGAATGCATAACACAGAAATTAGAAAATATAATGCAGAATAATGATCATAGAACTTAGAAAATAGAATGCAGAACACAGAATTTAGAATATGGAATACAGAATACTGAATATAGGATTGAGAATATGGAGTGAAAAACACAGAATTTAGAATATAGAATACAGAATACTGAATATTGTATTTAGAATATAGATATTAGATCACAGAATATAGAATATAGAATAGAGAAAATTGAATATGGAATGCAGAACACAAAATTTAGAATATAGAATACAGAATACTGAGTATAGAAGGTAGAACACAGAATATATAATGTAGAATACGGAATGCAGAATAAAGAATACAGAATATAGAATTTAGAACACAGAATATAAAATATGGAAAACAGAATGTAGAATCCAGAATTTAGATCATGGAATGCAGAGCACAGAATTTAGAATATAGTATAGAGATTACTGAATATAGAATTTAGAATATAGAATGTAGAACACAGAATATAGAATATAGAATACGGAATGCAGAATATAGAATGTAGAATATAGATTGAAAAATACGAAATATAGTATATAGAATAGAGAATATACAACACAGAATTTAGAACATGGAATACAGAACATAGAATTTAGAATATAGAATACAGAATACTGAATATACAATTTTGAATATAGTATAGAGATTACTGAATATAGAATTTAGAATATAGAATGTAGAACACAGAATATAGTATATAGAATACGGAAGGCAAAAAAAAGATTGTAGAATATACAATGAAGTACGCAAAATATAGAATATTCAATAGAGAATATACAAGCCAGAATTTAGATCATGGAATGCAGAACACAGAATTTCGAATATAAATACAGAAAATTGAATGTAGGATTTTGAATATAGAATGCAGAACACAGGATGTATAATAGAGTATACAGAACCCAGAATTTAGAACATGGAATGCAGAACATAGAATTTAGTTTATAGAATACTGAATACTGAATATAGAATTTAGAATATTGAATGTAGAACACAGAATATAGAATGTAGTATACGGAATGCAAAATATAGTATGTAGAATATAGAATGTAGAACCCAGAATATAGAATATAGATTTGAGGATCTAGAACCGACAATTTATAACATGGAATGCAGAACAGAGAATTTAGATTATAGAATACATAATACTGAATATAGAATTTACAATATAGAATGTAGAACACAAAATATAGAATATAGAATACAGAATACTGAATATAGAATTTAGAATATACAATGAAGAACACAAAATATAGAACATAGAATAGAGAATATAGAAACCAGAATTTACAACATGGAATGCAGGACACTGAATTTAGAATATAGTATAAAGAATGCATAATAAACAATTAAAAAAAATTGAATGTAGAACAGAGAATATACAATATAGTATACAAAATACTGTATAAATAATTTAGAATATAGAATGTAGAACACAGTATTTAGAATATACAATACAGAATACTAAATATAGAATTTAGAATATACAATGTAGAACACAGAATTTAGAATATGCAATACAGAATACTAAATATAGGATTTAGAATATAGAATATAGAACACTGAATATAGAAAATAGAATAGAGAATGAGGAACCCAGAATTTAGTACATGGAATCAGAACCCAGAATTATAATACAGAATACAGAACACAGAATATGGAATTTAGAATATAGAATGTAGAACACAGAATATAGAATATAGAATACGGAATACAGAATATATAATAAAGAATATAGAATGTAGAAAACAGAATATAGAATATGGAAAACAGAATACAGAACACAGATTTTAGAACATGGAATGCAGAATACAGAATTATGTATATAGAACACAGAATAATGAATATAGAATTTAAAATATACAATACGGAACACAGATTTTAGAATATAGAATACAGAATACTGAATAAAGAATTTAGAACATGAAATGCAGAACACATTATTTAGAATATAGAATACAGAATACTGAATATAGAATTTAGAATATAGAATGTAGAACACAGAATTTATAATATAGTATACAGAAAGCTGAATATAGTATTTAGAATATAGAATGTAGAACACAGAATATAGAATATAGAATATAGATTATAGAACCCAAAATTTAGAACATTGAATTCAGAACACAGAATTTAGAATACAGCATACGGAATACTGAATATAGAATTTAGAATATAGAATGTAGAACACAGAATATTGAATATATAATAAAGAATACTGAATATAGAGTTTAGAATATAGAATGTAGAACACAGAATATAGAATGTAGAATACATAATATAGAATCCAAAATAAAGAACATTCTTTGCAGAACACAGAATTTAGAATATAGATTACATAACACTGAATATAGAATTTAGAATATAGAATGTAGAACACAGAATATTGAATATATAATAAAGAATACTGAATACAGAATTAGAATATAGAATGTAAAACACAGAATATAGAATGTATAATACATAATATAGAATCCAAAATAAAGAACATTCTATGCAGAACACAGAATTTAGAATATAGAATACATAATACTGAATATAGAATTTAGAATATAGAATGTAGAACACAGAATTTATAATATAGAATACAGAAAGCTGAATATAGTATTTAGAATATAGAATGTAGAACACAGAATATAGAATATAGAATTTAGATTATAGAAACCAGAATTTAGAACATGGAATGCAGAACTCAGAATTTGGAATATAGCATACAGAATAGTGCCTATAGAATTTAGAATATGGAATGTAGAACACAGAATATAGAATATAGAATACGGAACACAAAATATATAATACAGAATATAGAATGAGAAAAGAGTATATTGAATATTGAAAACAGAATACAGAACCCAGAATTTAGAACATGGAATGCAGAACACAGAATTATGTATATAGAACACAGAATACTGAATATATAATTTCGAATATACAATGCGGAACACAGATTTTAGAATACAGAATACAGAATACTGAATATAGAATTTAGAACATGGAATGCAGAACACATTATTTAGAATATAGAATACAGAATACTGAATATAGAATTTAGAATATAGTATGAGGAACACAGAATATAGAATATATAATAAAGAATATTGAACCCATACTTTAGAACATGGAATGCAGAACACAGAATTTACAATATAGAATACAGAATACTGAAGATAGAATTTAGAATATAGAATGTAGAACATAGTATAAAGAATATAGAATACGGAATGAAGAATATAGAATGTAGAATATAAAATGAAGAACACAAAATATAAAATATAGAATAGAATATATAGAACCCAGAATTTAGAACATAGAATTTCAGAACACTGAATTTTGAATATAGTATACAGAATACTTAATAAAAAATTAAATAATTGAATGTAGAACACAGAATATAGAATATAAAATACATAATACTGAAAATATAATTTAGAATATAGAATGTAGAAAACATAATAAAAAATATAGCTTAGAGAATATTGAAGCCAGACTTTGTAACATGAAAAGCAGAACTCACAATTTCGAATATAGAATACAGAATACTGAATATACAATTTAGAATATAGAATGTAGAACACAGAATATACAATATAGAATAAAGAATACTGAATATAGAATTTAGAATATAGAATGTAGAACACAGAATATAGAATGTAGATTACAGATTATAGAATTCAGAATTAAGAACATGTTATACAGAACACAGAATTAAGAATATGGATTATATAATACTGAATATAGGATTTAGAATATAGAATGCAGAACACAGAATTTATAATATTGTATACAGAAATCTGAATTTAGTATTTAGAATATAGAATATAGGACACAGAATATAGAATATAGAATATAGATTAGAGAACCCAGAATTTAGAACATGGAATGCAGAACACAGAATAGAATATAGCATACGGAATACTGAATATAGAATTTACAATATAGAATGTAGAACACAGAATATAGAATATAGTATACGGAATTCAAAATATAGTATGTAGAAACTAGAATGGAAAACACACAATTTAGAATATAGAATAGAGAATGTAGAACCCACAATTTAGAACATGAAATGCAGAACACGAATTTAGAATATAGAATAGAGAATACTGAATATAGAATTTAGAATATAGAATGTAGAACACAGAATATAGAATATAGAATAAAGAATACTGAATATAGAATTTAGATTATAGAATGCAGAACACAGTATATAGAATGTAGAATACAGAATAAAGAATCCAGAATAAAGAAAATGCAATGCAGAACACAGAATTTAGAATATAGATTACATAATACTGAAAATAGAATTTAGAATATAGAATGTAGAACACAGAATTTATAACATAGAATACAGAAAGCTGAATATATTATTTAGAATATAGAATGTAGAACACAAAATATACAATATAGATTAAAGAATAAAGAAGCCAGAATTTTGAACATTGAATGCAGAACACAGAATTTAGAATATAGAATACAGAATACTGAATATAGAATTTAGAATATAGAATGTAGAACACAGAATATAGAAGATAGATTACGGAATGTACAATATAGAATACATAATATAGAATATATGACACAGAATATAGAATATGGAAAACAAAATACACAACCCAGAAATTAGGACATGGAATGCAGAACACATAATATAGAATTTAGAATACATAATGCTGAATATAGAATTTAGGATATAGAATATAGAACATGGAATATAGAATATAGAATAAAGAATATTGAACCCAGAATTTTGAACATGTAATGCAGAACACAGAATTTAGAATATGGAATACAGAATACTGAATATAGAATTTAGAATATAGAATGTTGATCACAGTATAAAGAATATAGAATACTGAATTCAGAATATAGAATTTAGAATATACAATGTAGAACACAGAATATAAAATATAAAAAAAGGAATATAAAACCCAGAATTTACAACATGGTATGCAAAACACAGAATTTAGAATACAGTATACAGAATACTTAATAAACAAATGAAAAAATTGAATGTAGAACATAGAATAAAGAATATAGAATACATAATACTGAATATATAATTTAGATTATACACTGTAAAAAACAGAAAAAAAATATATCTTAAAGAATATTTAAGCCAGATTTTGGAACATGGAATTCAGAACTCAGAATTTCGAATATAGAATACAGAAAACTGAATATACAATTTAGAATATAGAATGTAAAACACAGAATATAGAATATAGAATAAATAATACTGAATATGATATTTAGAATATACAATGTAGAACACAGAATATAGAATGTAGAATAGAGAATTTAGAATCCAGATATAAGAACATGGAATTCTGAACACAGAATTTAGAATATAGAATACATAATACTGAATATAGAATTTAGAATGTAGAATGTAAAACCCAGAATTAATAATATAGAATATAGAATGCTGAATATAGGATTTAGAATATAGAATGTAGAACACGGAATATAGAATATAGAATATAGATCATAGAACACAGTATTTAGAACATGGAATGCAGAACAGAGAATTAAGAATATAGCATACCGAATACTTAATATAGAATTTAGAATATAGAGTGTAGAACACAGAATATTGAATATAGAATACGGAATGCAGAATATAGAATACAGAATATAGAATGTAGAAAACAGAATATAGATTATGAAAAAAAGAATACACAAAATAGAATTTAGAACATAGAATGCAGAACACTGAATTTAGAATATAGAATAGAGAATACTGAATATAGAATAAAGAATATAGAATGCAGAACACAGAATTAAGAATATAGAATACAGAATACAGAATATAGAATTGAGAACATGAAATGAAGAACACAGAATATACAAGATAGAATAGAGAATACTAAATGTAGAATTAAGAATATAGAAAGTAGAACACAGAATATAGATTATAGAGTAGAAAATTTAGAAAATGGAATGCAGAACACAGAATTTAGAATATAGAATACAGAATACTGAATATAGAATTTGGAATATAGAATGTAGAACACAGAATATATAATGTAGAATACGGAATGCAGAATATAGAATACAGAATATAGAACTTAGAACACAGAATATAAAATATGGAAAACAGAATATAGGACCCAGAATTTAGAACAAGTTATACAGAACACAGAATTTAGAATATACTATACAGATTACTGAACATAGAATTTAGAATATAGAATGTAGATCACAGAATATAGAATATAGATTACGGAATGCAAAATATAATATACAGAATATAGGATTTAGAACACAGAATATAGATTATGGAAACTTAACACAGAACACAGAATATAGAACATGGGATGCAGAACACAGAATTTAGATTATAGAATACAGAATACTTAATATAGAATATAGCATATAGAATGCAGAACACAGAATTAAGAATATACATTAGAGAATACTGAATATAGACTTTACAACATGGAATGCAGAACACAGAATTTAGATTATAGAATAAAGAATATAGATGCCGGATTATAGAACATGGAATGCAGAACACAGAATTTAGAATATGGAATTCTGAATACTGAATATAGAATTTAGAATATAGAAAGTAGAACACAGAATATAGAATATAGAATAGAGAATTTAGAACATGGAATGTAGAGCACAGAATTTAGATTATAAAATACATAATACTGAATATAGAATTTAGAATATAGAATTTAGAACACAAAATTTAGAAAATAGAATACAGAATACTGAATATAGAATATAGGACATGGAATGCAGAACACAGAATTTAGAATATACAATACAGAATACTGAATATAGAATTTAGAACATGGAATGCATAAAACAGTATTTAGAATATAGAATACAGAATACTGAATATAGAGTTAAAATATAGAATGTAGAACACAGAATTTATAATATACTATACAGAAAGCTGAATATAGTATTTAGAATATAGAATGTAGAACACAGAATATAGAATATAGAATATAGATTATAGAACCCAAAATTTAGAACATGGAAAGCAGAACACAGAATTTAGAATACAGCATACGGAATACTGAATATAGAATTTAGAATATAGAATGTAGAACACAGAATATTGAATAAATAATAAAGAATACTGAATATAGAGTTTAGAATATAGAATGTAGAACACAGAATATAGAATGTAGAATAAATAATATAGAATCCAAAATAAAGAACTTTCTAAGAAGAACACAGAATTTAGAATATAGATTACATAATACTGAATATAGAATTTAGAATATAGAATGTAGAACACAGAATATAGAATACAGTATACGGAATGCAAAATATAGAATGTAGAATCTAGAATGAAAAACAAACAATTTAGAATATAGAATAGAGAATATAGAACCCAGAACTTAAAACATGGAATGCAGAACACAGAATTTAGAATATAGAATAGAGAATACTGAATATAGAGTTTAGAATATAGAATGTAGAACACAAGATTTTGAATATATAATAAAGAATACTGAATATAGAATTTAGAATATAGAATGCAGAACACAGAATACAGAATATAGAATACAGAATTAAGAATCCAGAATAAAGAACATGCTATGCAGAACACACAATTTAGAATATAGATTACATAATACTGAATATAGAATTTAGAATATAGAATGCAGAACACAGAATTTATAATATGGAATACAGAATACTGAATATAGTATTTAGAATATAGAATGTTGAACACAGTATAAAGAATATAGAATACTGAATGCAGAATATAGAATTTAGAATATACAATGTAGAACACAGAATATAAAATATAGAAAAGAGAATATAAAACCCAGAATTTACAACATAGTATGCAAAAAACAGAATTTAGAATATAGTATAAAGAATACTTAATAAACAAATGAAAAAATTTAATATAGAACATAGAATATAGAATATAGAATACATAATACTGAATATATAATTTAGAATATACAATGTAAAAAACAGAATAAAAAATATATCTTAAAGAATATTTAAGCCAGATTTTGGAACATGGAATTCAGAACTCAGAATTTCGAATATAGAATACAGAAAACTGAATATACAATTTAGAATATAGAATGTATAATACAGAATTAAGATTATAGAATAAATAATACTGAATATAAAATTTAGAATATAGAATATAGAAATCCGAATAAAAAATATACCTTAGAGAATATTGAAGCCAGATTTTAGAACTTGGAAAGCAGAAATCCGAATTTAGAATATAGAATACAGAATACTGTATATAGAATGTAAAATACAGAATATAGAATAGAGAATAGAGAATAGAGAACCCAGAATTTACAACATGGAATGCAGAACACAGAATTTAGATTATAGAATACAGAATAATTAATAAACAATTAAAAAATTGAATGTAGAACACAGAATATAAAATACAAAACACATAATACTGAATATACAATTTAGAATATAGAATGTAGAAAACAGAATAAAAAATATAGCTTAGAGCATATTGAAGCGAGATTTTGGGCAATGGGAATCAGAACTCAGTATTTAGAATATAGAATAAAGAATACTGAATATAGAATTTAGAATATAGAATGCAGAACACAGTATATAGAATGTAGAATACAGAATAAAGAATCCAGAATAAAGAACATGCTATGCAGAACACAGAATTTAGAATATAGATTACATAATACTGAATATAGAATTTAGAATATAGAATGTAGAACACAGAATTTATAATATAGAATAAAGAAAGATGAATATAGTATTTAGAATATAGAATGTAGAACACAGATATAGAATATAGAATATAGATTATAGAACCCAGAATTTAGAACATGGAATGCATAACACACAAATTAGAATATATAATACAGTACACTGATCATAGAACTTAGAACATAGAATGCAGAACACAGACTTTAGAATATGGAATACAGAATACTGAATATTGAATTCAGAACAAGGAATGCAGAAAACAGAATTTAGAATATAGAATACAGAATACTGAATAAAGAATTTAGAATATAGAAATTAGAACACAGAATATAGAATAGAGAATAGAGAATTTAGAACATGGAATGCAGAACACAGAATTTAGAATATAGCATACGGAATACTGAATATAGAATTTAGAATATAGAATGTAGAACACAGAATATTGAATATAGAATACGGAATGCAGAATAGAGAATACAGTATATAGAATGCAGAAAACAGATTATAGAATATGGAAAAAAGAATACAGAAACAGAATTAAAACATGGAATGCTGAACACAATATTTAGAATATAGAATACAGAATAGTGCATATAGAATATAGAATGTGGAATGTAAAACACGGAAAAGAGAATATAGAATACCTAATACAGAATATAGATTGTAGAATATAGAATGAATTACACAAAATTTAGAATATAGAATAGAGAATATAGAACCCAGAATTTCGAACATGGAATTCATAACACCGAAATTAGAATATAGAATACAGAATACTGAATATAGAATTTAGAATATAGAATGCAGAACACAGAATATGGAATGTAGAATACAGAATATAGAATCCAGAATAAAGAACATGCTATGCAGAAAACAGAAGTTAGAATATAGAATACGGAATACTGAATATAGAATTTAGAATATAGAAAGCAGAACACAGAATTTTGAATATAGAATACGGAATGCAGAATATAGAATGTAGAAAACAGAATATAGAATATGGAAAAAATAATACAGAAAACAGAATTTAGAACAAGGATTGCAGAACACAGTAATTAGAATAGTGCATATAGAATAGTGCATATAGAATTTAGAATATGGAATTTAGAACACAGTATAAAGAATATAGAATTCAGAATGCAGAATATAGAATGTTGAATATAAAATGAAGTAGACAAAATATAGAATAGAAAATATAGAAGCCAGAATTTAGAACATGGAATGCAGAACACAAAATATACACTATAGAAAACTGAATACTGAAGATAGAATTTAGAATATAGAATGTAGAACACAGTATAAAGAATATAGAATACGGAATGCAGAATATAGAATGTAGAGCATAGAATGAAGAACACAAAATATAGAATACAGAATAGAGAATATAGAAGACAGAATTTAGAACAAGGAATGCAGAAGACAGAATTTAGAATATAGAATACAGAATAATGAATATAGAATATATAATATAGAATGTAGAACACAGAAAATAGAACATAGAATACGGAATGCAGAATACAAAATTTAGAATATAGAATGAATAACACAAAATATAGACTATAGAATACAGAATATAGAACCCAGAATTTAGAACATTGAATGCAGAACATAGTATCTAGAATATACATTATAGAATACTGTATATAGAATTTAGAATATAGAATGAAGAACACAGAATATAGAATTTGAATACGGAATATAAAATAAAGAATACAGAATATAGAATTTAGAACTCAGAGAATACAATATGGAAAACAGAATACAGAACCCAGCACTTAGAACATGGAATGCAGAACACAGAATTTGGTACATTGAATGCAGAACACAGTATTTAGAATATACAATAAAGAATACTAAATATAGAATTTAGAATATACAATGTAGAACACAGAATTTAGAATATGCAATACAGAATACTAAATATAGGATTTAGAATATAGAATATAGAACACTGAATATAGAAAATAGAATAGAGAATGAGGAACCCAGAATTTAGTACATGGAATCAGAACCCAGAATTATAATATAGAATACAGAACACAGAATATGGAATTTAGAATATAGAATGTAGAACACAGAATAGAGAATATAGAATACAGAATACTGAATATAGAATTTAGAATATAGAAAGTAGAACACAGAATATAGAATATAGAATAGAGAATTTAGAACATGGAATGCAGAACACAGAATTTATAATATAGAATACAGAATACTGAATATAGATTTTGGATTATAGAAGGTAGAACACAGAATATATAATGTAGAATACGGAATGCAGAATATAGAAAACAGAATATAGAATTAAGAACACAAAATATAAAATATGGAAAACAGAATATTGAACGCAGAATTTATAACATGGAATGTAGAACCAGAATTTAGAATATAGTATAGAGATTACTGAATATAGAATTTAGAATATAGAATGTAGAACACAGAATTAAGAATATAGAATACAGAATACTGAATAAATAACTTTGAATATAGAATGTAGAACACAGAATATAGAATATAGGATACGGAATGCAAAATATAGATTGTAGAATATAGAATGAAGTACGCAAAATATAGAATATAGAATAGAGAATATAGAAGCATGAATTTAGAACATGGAATTCAGAACAGAGAATTTCGAATATAAATACAGAATACTGAATGTAGGAATTTGAATATAGAATGCAGAACACAGGATATATAATAGAGTATACAGAACCCAGAATTTAAAACATGGAATGCAGAACACAGAATTTAGAATATGGAATACAGAATACTGAGTATATAATTGAGAAAATTGAGTGAAGAACACAGAATTTAGAATATAGAATACAGAATACTGAATATAAAATTTGAATATAGAAAGTAGAACACAGAATATAGAATAGAGAATTTAGAAAATGGAATGCAGAACACAGAATATAGAATATAGAATACAGAATACTGAATATAGAATTTGGAATATAGAAGGTAGAACCCAGAATATAGAATATAGAATACGGAATGCAAAATATAGATTGTAGAATATACAATGAAGTACGCAAAATATAGAATATAGAATAGAAAATATAGAAGCCAGAATTTAGAACATGGAATGCAGAACACAGAATTTCGAATATAAATACAAAATACTAAATATAGGATTTTGAATATAGAATGCAGAACACAGGATATATAATAGAGTATCAGAACCCAGAATTTAAAACATGGAATCCAGAACACAGAATTTAGAATATAAAATACAGAAAGTTGTATATAGTATTTAGAATATAGAATGTAGAACACAGAATATAGAACATAGAATATAGATTATAGAACCCAGAATTTAAAACATGGAATGCAGAACACAGAATATAGAATATAGCTTACTGTATACTGAATATAGAATTTAGAATATAGAATATAGAACACAGAATATAGAATATAGAATACGAAATGCAGAATATAGAATACAGAATACAGAATGTAGAAAACATATTATAGAATATGGAAAAAAGAATACAGAAAAAAGAATTTAGAACATGAAATGCAGAACACAGTATTTAGATTATAGAATACAGAATAGTGCATATAGAATTTAGAATGTGGAATGCGGAACACAGATTTTAGAATATAGAATACAGAATACTGAATATAGAATTTAGAATATAGAATGTAGAACACAGAATTTATAATATACAATACAGAAAGCTGAATATAGTATTTAGAATATAGAATGTAGAACACAGAATATAGAATATAGAATATAGATTATAGAACCCAAAATTTAGAACATGGAAAGCAGAACACAGAATTTAGAATACAGCATACGGAATACTGAATATAGAATTTAGAATATAGAATGTAGAACACAGAATATTGAATAAATAATAAAGAATACTGAATATAGAGTTTAGAATATAGAATGTAGAACACAGAATATAGAATGTAGAATACATAATATAGAATCCAAAATAAAGAACTTTCTATGTAGAACACAGAATTTAGAATATAGATTACATAATACTGAATATAGAATTTAGAATATAGAATGTAGAACACAGAATATAGAATACAGTATACAGAATGCAAAATATAGAATGTAGAATCTAGAATGAAAAACAAACAATTTAGAATATAGAATAGAGAATATAGAAGCCAGAACTTAAAACATGGAATGCAGAACACAGAATTTAGAATATAGAATAGAGAATACTGAATATAGAGTTTAGAATATAGAATGTAGAACACAGAATTTAGAATATATAATAAATAATACTGAATATAGAATTTAGAATATAGAATGCAGAACACAGAATACAGAATATAGAATACAGAATTAAGAATCCAGAATAAAGAACATACTACGCAGAACCCAGAATTTAGAATATAGATTACATAATACTGAATATAGAATTTAGAATATAGAATGCAGAACACAGAATTTATAATATAGAATACAGAAAGCTGAATATAGTATTTAGAATATAGAATGTAGAACACAAAATATACAATATAGAATATAGAATAAAGAAGCCAGAATTTAGAACATTGAATGCAGAACACAGAATTTAGAATATAGAATACAGAATACTGAATATAGAATTTAGAATATAGAATGTAGAACACAGATTATAGAATATAGAATACGGAATGCAGGATATAGAATACGGAATATAGAATATAGGACACAGAATATACAATATGGAAAACAAAATGCACAACCCAGAATTTAGAACATCAAATGCAGAACACAGAATATAGAATATAGAATACAGAATTCTGAATATAGAATTTAGAATATAGAAGGTAGAACACGGAATATAAAATATAAAATAAACAATATTGAACCCAGAATTTTGAACATGGAATGCAGAACACAGAATTTAGAATATGGAATACAGAATACTGAATATAGAATTTAGAATATAGAATGTTGAACACAGTATAAAAAATATAGAATACTGAATGCAGAATATAGAATTTAGAATATACAATGTAGAACACAGAATATAAAATATAGAAAAGAGAATATAAAACCCAGAATTTACAACATAGTATGCAAAAAACAGAATTTAGAATATAATATAAAGAATACTTAATAAACAAATGAAAAAATTTAATATAGAACATAGAATATAGAATATAGAATACATAATACTGAATATATAATTTAGAATATACAATGTAAAAAACAGAATAAAAAATATATCTTAAAGAATATTTAAGCCAGATTTTGGAACATGGAATTCAGAACTCAGAATTTCGAATATAGAATACAGAAAACTGAATATACAATTTAGAATATAGAATGTATAATACAGAATTAAGATTATAGAATAAATAATACTGAATATAAAATTTAGAATATAGAATATAGAAATCCGAATAAAAAATATACCTTAGAGAATATTGAAGCCAGATTTTAGAACTTGGAAAGCAGAAATCCGAATTTAGAATATAGAATACAGAATACTGTATATAGAATGTAAAATACAGAATATAGAATAGAGAATAGAGAATAGAGAACCCAGAATTTACAACATGGAATGCAGAACACAGAATTTAGATTATAGAATACAGAATAATTAATAAACAATTAAAAAATTGAATGTAGAACACAGAATATAAAATACAAAACACATAATACTGAATATACAATTTAGAATATAGAATGTAGAAAACAGAATAAAAAATATAGCTTAGAGCATATTGAAGCGAGATTTTGGGCAATGGGAATCAGAACTCAGTATTTAGAATATAGAATAAAGAATACTGAATATAGAATTTAGAATATAGAATGCAGAACACAGTATATAGAATGTAGAATACAGAATAAAGAATCCAGAATAAAGAACATGCTATGCAGAACACAGAATTTAGAATATAGATTACATAATACTGAATATAGAATTTAGAATATAGAATGTAGAACACAGAATTTATAATATAGAATAAAGAAAGATGAATATAGTATTTAGAATATAGAATGTAGAACACAGATATAGAATATAGAATATAGATTATAGAACCCAGAATTTAGAACATGGAATGCATAACACACAAATTAGAATATATAATACAGTACACTGATCATAGAACTTAGAACATAGAATGCAGAACACAGACTTTAGAATATGGAATACAGAATACTGAATATTGAATTCAGAACAAGGAATGCAGAAAACAGAATTTAGAATATAGAATACAGAATACTGAATAAAGAATTTAGAATATAGAAATTAGAACACAGAATATAGAATAGAGAATAGAGAATTTAGAACATGGAATGCAGAACACAGAATTTAGAATATAGCATACGGAATACTGAATATAGAATTTAGAATATAGAATGTAGAACACAGAATATTGAATATAGAATACGGAATGCAGAATAGAGAATACAGTATATAGAATGCAGAAAACAGATTATAGAATATGGAAAAAAGAATACAGAAACAGAATTTAGAACATGGAATGCTGAACACAATATTTAGAATATAGAATACAGAATAGTGCATATAGAATATAGAATGTGGAATGTAAAACACGGAAAAGAGAATATAGAATACCTAATACAGAATATAGATTGTAGAATATAGAATGAATTACACAAAATTTAGAATATAGAATAGAGAATATAGAACCCAGAATTTCGAACATGGAATTCATAACACCGAAATTAGAATATAGAATACAGAATACTGAATATAGAATTTAGAATATAGAATGCAGAACACAGAATATGGAATGTAGAATACAGAATATAGAATCCAGAATAAAGAACATGCTATGCAGAAAACAGAAGTTAGAATATAGAATACGGAATACTGAATATAGAATTTAGAATATAGAAAGCAGAACACAGAATTTTGAATATAGAATACGGAATGCAGAATATAGAATGTAGAAAACAGAATATAGAATATGGAAAAAATAATACAGAAAACAGAATTTAGAACAAGGATTGCAGAACACAGTAATTAGAATAGTGCATATAGAATAGTGCATATAGAATTTAGAATATGGAATTTAGAACACAGTATAAAGAATATAGAATTCAGAATGCAGAATATAGAATGTTGAATATAAAATGAAGTAGACAAAATATAGAATAGAAAATATAGAAGCCAGAATTTAGAACATGGAATGCAGAACACAAAATATACACTATAGAAAACTGAATACTGAAGATAGAATTTAGAATATAGAATGTAGAACACAGTATAAAGAATATAGAATACGGAATGCAGAATATAGAATGTAGAGCATAGAATGAAGAACACAAAATATAGAATACAGAATAGAGAATATAGAAGACAGAATTTAGAACAAGGAATGCAGAAGACAGAATTTAGAATATAGAATACAGAATAATGAATATAGAATATATAATATAGAATGTAGAACACAGAAAATAGAACATAGAATACGGAATGCAGAATACAAAATTTAGAATATAGAATGAATAACACAAAATATAGACTATAGAATACAGAATATAGAACCCAGAATTTAGAACATTGAATGCAGAACATAGTATCTAGAATATACATTATAGAATACTGTATATAGAATTTAGAATATAGAATGAAGAACACAGAATATAGAATTTGAATACGGAATATAAAATAAAGAATACAGAATATAGAATTTAGAACTCAGAGAATACAATATGGAAAACAGAATACAGAACCCAGCACTTAGAACATGGAATGCAGAACACAGAATTTAGTACATTGAATGCAGAACACAGTATTTAGAATATACAATAAAGAATACTAAATATAGAATTTAGAATATACAATGTAGAACACAGAATTTAGAATATGCAATACAGAATACTAAATATAGGATTTAGAATATAGAATATAGAACACTGAATATAGAAAATAGAATAGAGAATGAGGAACCCAGAATTTAGTACATGGAATCAGAACCCAGAATTATAATATAGAATACAGAACACAGAATATGGAATTTAGAATATAGAATGTAGAACACAGAATAGAGAATATAGAATACAGAATACTGAATATAGAATTTAGAATATAGAAAGTAGAACACAGAATATAGAATATAGAATAGAGAATTTAGAACATGGAATGCAGAACACAGAATTTATAATATAGAATACAGAATACTGAATATAGATTTTGGATTATAGAAGGTAGAACACAGAATATATAATGTAGAATACGGAATGCAGAATATAGAAAACAGAATATAGAATTAAGAACACAAAATATAAAATATGGAAAACAGAATATTGAACGCAGAATTTATAACATGGAATGTAGAACCAGAATTTAGAATATAGTATAGAGATTACTGAATATAGAATTTAGAGTATAGAATGTAGAACACAGAATTAAGAATATAGAATACAGAATACTGAATAAATAACTTTGAATATAGAATGTAGAACACAGAATATAGAATATAGGATACGGAATGCAAAATATAGATTGTAGAATATAGAATGAAGTACGCAAAATATAGAATATAGAATAGAGAATATAGAAGCATGAATTTAGAACATGGAATTCAGAACAGAGAATTTCGAATATAAATACAGAATACTGAATGTAGGAATTTGAATATAGAATGCAGAACACAGGATATATAATAGAGTATACAGAACCCAGAATTTAAAACATGGAATGCAGAACACAGAATTTAGAATATGGAATACAGAATACTGAGTATATAATTGAGAAAATTGAGTGAAGAACACAGAATTTAGAATATAGAATACAGAATACTGAATATAAAATTTGAATATAGAAAGTAGAACACAGAATATAGAATAGAGAATTTAGAAAATGGAATGCTGAACACAGAATATAGAATATAGAATACAGAATACTGAATATAGAATTTGGAATATAGAAGGTAGAACCCAGAATATAGAATATAGAATACGGAATGCAAAATATAGATTGTAGAATATACAATGAAGTACGCAAAATATAGAATATAGAATAGAAAATATAGAAGCCAGAATTTAGAACATGGAATGCAGAACACAGAATTTCGAATATAAATACAAAATACTAAATATAGGATTTTGAATATAGAATGCAGAACACAGGATATATAATAGAGTATCAGAACCCAGAATTTAAAACATGGAATCCAGAACACAAAATTTAGAATATAAAATACAGAAAGTTGAATATAGTATTTAGAATATAGAATGTAGAACACAGAATATAGAACATAGAATATAGATTATAGAACCCAGAATTTAAAACATGGAATGCAGAACACAGAATTTAGAATATAGCTTACTGTATACTGAATATAGAATTTAGAATATAGAATATAGAACACAGAATATAGAATATAGAATACGAAATGCAGAATATAGAATACAGAATACAGAATGTAGAAAACATATTATAGAATATGGAAAAAAGAATACAGAAAAAAGAATTTAGAACATGAAATGCAGAACACAGTATTTAGATTATAGAATACAGAATAGTGCATATAGAATTTAGAATGTGGAATGCGGAACACAGATTTTAGAATATAGAATACAGAATACTGAATATAGAATTTAGAATATAGAATGTAGAACACAGAATTTATAATATACAATACAGAAAGCTGAATATAGTATTTAGAATATAGAATGTAGAACACAGAATATAGAATATAGAATATAGATTATAGAACCCAAAATTTAGAACATGGAAAGCAGAACACAGAATTTAGAATACAGCATACGGAATACTGAATATAGAATTTAGAATATAGAATGTAGAACACAGAATATTGAATAAATAATAAAGAATACTGAATATAGAGTTTAGAATATAGAATGTAGAACACAGAATATAGAATGTAGAATACATAATATAGAATCCAAAATAAAGAACTTTCTATGCAGAACACAGAATTTAGAATATAGATTACATAATACTGAATATAGAATTTAGAATATAGAATGTAGAACACAGAATATAGAATACAGTATACAGAATGCAAAATATAGAATGTAGAATCTAGAATGAAAAACAAACAATTTAGAATATAGAATAGAGAATATAGAAGCCAGAACTTAAAACATGGAATGCAGAACACAGAATTTAGAATATAGAATAGAGAATACTGAATATAGAGTTTAGAATATAGAATGTAGAACACAGAATTTAGAATATATAATAAATAATACTGAATATAGAATTTAGAATATAGAATGCAGAACACAGAATACAGAATATAGAATACAGAATTAAGAATCCAGAATAAAGAACATGCTACGCAGAACCCAGAATTTAGAATATAGATTACATAATACTGAATATAGAATTTAGAATATAGAATGCAGAACACAGAATTTATAATATAGAATACAGAAAGCTGAATATAGTATTTAGAATATAGAATGTAGAACACAAAATATACAATATAGAATATAGAATAAAGAAGCCAGAATTTAGAACATTGAATGCAGAACACAGAATTTAGAATATAGAATACAGAATACTGAATATAGAATTTAGAATATAGAATGTAGAACACAGATTATAGAATATAGAATACGGAATGCAGGATATAGAATACGGAATATAGAATATAGGACACAGAATATACAATATGGAAAACAAAATGCACAACCCAGAATTTAGAACATCAAATGCAGAACACAGAATATAGAATATAGAATACAGAATTCTGAATATAGAATTTAGAATATAGAAGGTAGAACACGGAATATAAAATATAAAATAAAGAATATTGAACCCAGAATTTTGAACATGGAATGCAGAACACAGAATTTAGAATATGGAATACAGAATACTGAATATAGAATTTAGAATATAGAATGTTGAACACAGTATAAAAAATATAGAATACTGAATGCAGAATATAGAATTTAGAATATACAATGTAGAACACAGAATATAAAATATAGAAAAGAGAATATAAATCCCAGAATTTACAACATAGAATGCAAAAAACAGAATTTAGAAGATAGTATAAAGAATACTAAATAAACAAATGATAAAATTTAATATAGAACATAGAATATAGAATATAGAATACATAATACTGAATATATAATTTAGAATATACAATGTAAAAGACAGAATAAAATATATATCTTAAAGAATATTTAAGTCAGATTATGGAACATGGAACTCAGAACTCAGAATTTCGAATATAGAATACAGAAAACTGAATATACAATTTAGAATATAGAATGTATAATACAGAATTAAGATTATAGAATAAATAATACTGAATATAAAATTTAGAATATAGAATATAGAAAACCGAATAAAAAATATACCTTAGAGAATATTGAAGCCAGATTTTAGAACTTGGAAAGCAGAAATCCGAATTTAGAATATAGAATACAGAATACTGTATATAGAATGTAGAATACAGAATATAGAATAGAGAATAGAGAATAGAGAACCCAGAATTTACAACATGGAATGCAGAACACAGAATTTAGATTATAGAATACAGAATAATTAATAAACAATTAAAAAATTGAATGTAGAACACAGAATATAGAATACAAAACACATAATACTGAATATACAATTTAGCATATAGAATGTAGAAAACAGAATAAAAAATATAGCTTAGAGCATATTGAAGCGAGATTTTGGGCAATGGAATTCAGAACTCAGTATTTAGAATATAGAATAAAGAATACTGAATATAGAATTTAGAATATAGAATGCAGAACACAGTATATAGAATGTAGAATACAGAATAAAGAATCCAGAATAAAGAACATGCTATGCAGAACACAGAATTTAGAATATAGATTTCATAATACTGAATATAGAATTTAGAATATAGAATGTAGAACACAGAATTTATAATATAGAATAAAGAAAGATGAATATAGTATTTAGAATATAGAATGTAGAACACAGATATAGAATATAGAATATAGATTATAGAACCCAGAATTTAGAACATGGAATGCATAACACACAAATTAGAATATATAATACAGTACACTGATCATAGAACTTAGAACATAGAATGCAGAACACAGACTTTAGAATATGGAATACAGAATACTGAATATTGAATTCAGAACAAGGAATGCAGAAAACAGAATTTAGAATATAGAATACAGAATACTGAATAAAGAATTTAGAATATAGAAATTAGAACACAGAATATAGAATAGAGAATAGAGAATTTAGAACATGGAATGCAGAACACAGAATTTAGAATATAGCATACGGAATACTGAATATAGAATTTAGAATATAGAATGTAGAACACAGAATATTGAATATAGAATACGGAAAGCAGAATAGAGAATACAGTATATAGAATGCAGAAAACAGATTATAGAATATGGAAAAAAGAATACAGAAACAGAATTTAGAACATGGAATGCCGAACACAATATTTAGAATATAGAATAGAGAATAGTGCATATAGAATTTAGAATATAGAATGCAGAACACAGAATATGGAATGTAGAGTACAGAATATAGAATCCAGAATAAAGAACATGCTATGCAGAACACAGAAGTTAGAATATAGAATACGGAATACTGAATATAGAATTTAGAATATAGAAAGCAGAACACAGAATTTTGAATATAGAATACGGAATGCAGAATATAGAATGTAGAAAACAGAATATAGGATATGGAAAAAATAATACAGAAAAAAGAATTTAGAAAAAGGATTGCAGAACACAGTAATTAGAATAGTGCATATAGAATAGTGCATATAGAATTTAGAATATGGAATTTAGAACACAGTATAAAGAATATAGAATTCAGAATGCAGAATATAGAATGTTGAATATAAAATGAAGAAGACAAAATATAGAATAGAAAATATAGAAGCCAGAATTTAGAACATGGAATGCAGAACACAAAATATACACTATAGAAAACTGAATACTGAAGATAGAATTTAGAATATAGAATGTAGAACACAGTATAAAGAATATAGATTACGGAATGCAGAATATAGAATGTAGAGCATAGAATGAAGAACACAAAATATAGAATACAGAATAGAGAATATAGAAGACAGAATTTAGAACAAGGAATGCAGAAGACAGAATTTAGAATATAGAATAAAGAATAATGAATATAGAATATATAATATAGAATGTAGAACACAGAAAATAGAACATAGAATACGGAATGCAGAATATAAAATTTAGAATATAGAATGAATAACACAAAATATAGACTATAGAATACAGAATATAGAACCCAGAATTTAGAACATTGAATGCAGAACATAGTATCTAGAATATACATTATAGAATACTGTATATAGAATTTAGAATATAGAATGAAGAACACAGAATATAGAACTTGAATACGGAATATAAAATAAAGAATACAGAATACAGAATTTAGAACTCAGAGAATAGAATATGGAAAACAGAATACAGAACCCAGTACGTAGAACATGGAATGCAGAACACAGAATTTAGTACATTGAATGCAGAACACAGTATTTAGAATATAAAATACAGAATACTAAATATAGAATTTAGAATATACAATTTAGAACACAGAATTTAGAATATGCAATACAGAATACTAAATATAGGATTTAGAATATAGAATATAGAACACTGAATATAGAAAATAGAATAGAGAATGAGGAACCCAGAATTTAGTACATGGAATCAGAACCCAGAATTATAATATAGAATACAGAACACAGAATATGGAATTTAGAATATAGAATGTAGAACACAGAATATAGAATATAGAATACAGAGTATAGAATCCAGAATTTAGAACATGGAATGCAAAACACAGAATTAAGAACATTGAATGCAGAACAGAGTATTTAGAATATACATTACAGAACCCTGAATATAGAATTTAGAATATACAATGTAGAACATAGAATTTTTAATATGGAATAAAGAACACTGAATATAGAATTTAGAATATAGAATGTAGAACACAGAATATAGAAAAGAGAATAGAGAATTTAGAACACAGAATTTAGTACATGGAATCAGAACACAGAATTTAGAATATAGAATTCAGAACACTGAATATGGAATTTAGAATATAGAACGTAGAACACAGAATATAGAATATAGAGTACACAGTATAGAACCCAGAATTAAGAACAAGGAATGCAGAACACAGAATTTAGAATCTAGAATACAGAACTGAATATAGAATTTATAATATAGCAAGTATAACACAGAATTTAGAATGTAGAATACGGAATGCAGAAATTAGTATACAGAATATAGAATGAAGAACTCAGAGTATAGTATTTGGAAAACAGAATATAGAACCGAGAATTTAGAACATGGAATGCATAACACAGAATTTGGAATATAGCATACAGAATAGTGCCTATAGAATTTAGAATATAGAAAGTAGAACACAGAATATAGAATATAGAATAGAGAATTTAGAACATGGTATGTAGAGCACAGAATTTAGATTATAGAATACATAATACTGAATATAGAATTTAGAATATAGAATTTAGAACACAAAATTTAGAAAATAGAATACAGAATACTGAATATAGAATTTAGGACATGGAATGCAGAACACAGAATTTAGAATATAGAATACAGAATACTGAATATAGAATTTAGAACATGGAATGCATAACACAGAATTTAGAATATAGAATACAGAATACTGTATATAGAGTTAAAATATAGAATGTAGAACCCAGAATATAGAATATAGAATGGAGAGTATAGTACCCAGAATTTCGAAAATGGAATGCAGAAAACAGAATTTAGTTTATAGAATACATAATACTGAATACAGAATTTAGAATAGAATGTAGAACACAAAATTTAGAATATAGAATACAGAATGCTGAATATAGAATTTAGAATATAGAATGTAGAACACAGAATATAGAAAATAGAAAAGAGAATATAGAACCCAGAATTTAGAACATGGAATGCAGAACACAGAATTTAGATTATAGAATACAGAATACTTAATAAACAATTAAAAAATTGAATGTAGACCATAGAATGTAGAATATAAAACACATAAAACTGAATATATAATTTAGAAAATAGAATGTAGAAAACAGAATAAAAAATATAGCTTAGAGAATATTGAAGCCAGATTTTGGAACATGGAAATCACAACTCAGTATTTAGAATATAGAATACATAATACTGAATATACAATTTAGAATATAGAATGTAGAACACAGAATTTAGAATATATAATACAGAATACTGAATATCGAATTTAGAATATAGAATGTAGAACACAGAATATAGAATGTAGAATACAGAAAGGTGAATATAGTATTTAAAATATAGAATGTAGAACACAGATATAGAATATAGAATATAGATAATAGAAACCAGAATTTAGAACATGGAATGCATAACACAGAAATTAGAATATATAATGCAGTTTAATGATCATTGAAATTAGAACATAGAATGAAGAACACAGAATTTAGAATATGGAATACAGAATACTGAATATAGGATTGAGAACATGGAGTGAAAAACACAGAATTTAGAATATAGAATACAGAATACTGAATATTGTATTTAGAATATAGAAAGTAGATCACAGAATATAGAATATAGAATACAGAATTTTGAATATGGAATGCAGAACACAAAATTTAGAATATAGAATACAGAATACTGAATATAGAATTTGGAATATAGAAGGTAGAACACAGAATATATAATGTAGAATACGGAATGCAGAATATAGAATTTAGAACACAGAATATAAAATATGGAAAACAGAATATAGAATCCAGAATGTAGAACATGGAATGCAGAGCACAGAATTTAGAATATAGTATAGAGATTACTGAATATAGAATTAAGAATATAGAATGTAGAACACAGAATTTAGATTATAGAATACAGAATACTGAATAAATAACTTAGAATATAGAATTTAGAACACAGAATATAGAATATAGAATACGGAATGCAAAATATAGATTATAGATTATAGAATGAATTAGGCAAAATATACAATAGAGAATATAGAAGCCAGAATTTAGAACATGGGATGCGGAACACAGAATTTGGAATATAAATACGGAATACTGAATGTAGGATTTTGAATATAGAATGCAGAACACAGGATATATAATAGACTATACAGAACCCAGAATTTTAAACGTGGAATCCAGAACACAGAATTTAGAATATAGAATACTGAATAAAGAATTTTGAATATAGAAAGAAGAACACAAAAAAAAGAATATAGAATACGGAATGCAGAATATAGAATGTAGAATCTAGATTGAAGTATACGAAATATAGAATATAGAAAAGAGAATATACAACACAGAATTTAGAACATGGAATGCAGTACATAGAATTTAGAATATAGAATAGAGAATACTGAATATAAAATTTAGAATATAGTTTAGAGATTACTGAATATAGAATTTAGTATATAGAATGTAGAACACAGAATTTAGAATATAGAATACAGAATACTGAATAAATAAATTAGAATATAGAATGTAGAACACAGAATATAGAATATAGAATACGGAAGGCAAAATATAGATTGTAGAATATACAATGAATTACGCAAAATATAGAATATAGAATAGAGAATATAGAAGCCAGAATTTAGAACATGGAATGCAGAACACAGAATTTCGAAAATAAATACGGAATACTGAATGTAGGATTTTGAATATAGAATGCAGGACACAGGATATATAATAGAGTATACAGAACCCAGAATTTAAAACATGGAATCCGGAACACAGAATTTATTATATAGAATAGAGAATACTGAATATAGGATTTAGAATATAGAATGCAGAACACAGAAAAAAGAATATAGAAAACGGAATGCAGAATATGGAATGTAGAATATAGAATGAAGAATACAAAATAGAGAATAGAGAATAGAGAATATACAACACAGAATTTAGAACATGGAATGCAGAACAAAGAATTTAGAATATAGAATACTGAATACTGAATATAGAATTTAGAATATTGAATGTAGAACACAGAATATAGAATATAGTATACGGAATGCAAAATATAGTATGTAGAATATAGAATGTAGAACCCAGAATATTGAATATAGAATTGAGAATCTAGAACCCACAATTTATAACATGGAATGCAGAACAGAGAATTTAGATTATAGAATACATAATACTGAATATAGAATTTAGAATATAGAATGTAGAACACAAAATATAGAATATAGAATACAGAATGCTGAATAGAGAATTTAGAATATACAATGAAGAACACAGAATATAGAATATAGAAAAGAGAATATAGAACCCAGAATTTACAACATGGAATGTAGAACACTGAATTTAGAATATAGTATAAAGAATGTATAATAAACAATTAAAAAAATTGAATGTAGGACAGAGAATATAGAATATAGTATACATAATACTGAATAAATAATTTAGAATATAGAATGTAGAACACAGTATTTAGAATATACAATACAGAATACTAAATATAGAATTTAGAATATACAATGTAGAACACAGAATTTAGAATATGCAATACAGAATACTAAATATAGGATTTAGAATATAGAATATAGAACACTGAATATAGAAAAAAGCATAGAGAATGAGGAACCCAGAATTTAGTACATGGAAGCAGAACCCAGAATTATAATATAGAATACAGAACACAGAATATGGAATTTAGAATATAGAATGTAGAACATAGAATATAGAATATAGAATACAGAGTATAGAACCCAGAAATTAGAACATGGAATGCAAAACACAGAATTAAGAACATTGAATGCAGAACACAGTGTTTAGAATATACATTACAGAACACTGAATATAGAATTTACAATATACAATGTAGAACATAGAATTTAGAATATGGAATAAAGAATACTGAATATAGAATTTAGAATATAGAATGTAGAACACAGAATATACAAAATAGAATAGAAAACTTAGAACACAGAATTTAGTACATGGAATCAGAACACAGAATTTAGAATATAGAATACAGAACACTGAATATGGAATTTAGAATATAGAACGTAGAACACAGAATATAGAATATAGAATACACAATATATAACCCAGAATTTAGAATAAGGAATGCAGAACACAGAATTAAGAATCTAGAATACAGAACTGAATATAGAATTTATAATATAGCAAGTATAACACAGAATTTAGAATGTAGAATACGGAATGCAGAAAATAGTATACAGACTATAGAATGTAGAACTCAGAATATAGTATATGGAAAACAGAATTAAGAACCCAGAATTTAGAACATGGAATGCAGAACACAGAATTTGGAATACAGCATACGGAATACTAAATATAGAATTTAGAATATGGAATGTAGAACACAGAATATTGAATATATAATAAAGAATACTGAATATAGAGTTTAGAATATAGAATGTAGAACACAGAATATAGAATGTAGAATACATAATATAGAATCCAAAATAAAGAACATTCTATGCAGAACACAGAATTTAGAATATAGATTACATAATACTGAATATAGAATTTAGAATATAAAATGTAGAACACAGAATTTATAATATAGAATACAGAAAGCTGAATATAGTATTTAGAATATAGAATGTAGAACACAGAATATAGAATATAGAATTTAGATTATAGAACCCAGAATTTAAACATGGAATGCAGAACACAGAATTAAGAATATAGCATACCGAATACTTAAAATATAATTTACAATATATAATGTAGAACACAGAATATTGAATATAGAATACCGAATGCAGAATATAGAATACAGAATATAGAATGTAGAAAACAGAATATAGATTATGAAAAAAAGAATACACAAAAGAGAATTTAGAACATGGAATGCAGAACACAGAATTTAGAATATACATTAGAGAATACTGAATATAGAATTTACAACATGGAATGCAGAACACAGAATTTAGATTATAGAATAAAGAATATAGATGCCGGATTATAGAACATGGAATGCAGAACACAGAATTTACAATATGGAATACTGAATACTGAATATAGAGTTTAGAATATAGAAATTAGAACACAGAATATAGAATATAGAATAGAGAATTTAGAACATGGTATGTAGAGCACAGAATTTAGATTATAGTATACATAATACTGAATATAGAATTTAGAATATAGAATTTAGAACACAAAATTTAGAAAATAGAATACAGAATACTGAATATAGAATTTAGGACATGGAATGCAGAACACAGAATTTAGAATATAGAATACAGAATACTGAATATAGAATTTAGAACATGGAATGCATAACACAGAATTTAGAATATAGAATACAGAATACTGAATATAGAGTTAAAATATAGAATGTAGAACCCAGAATTTAGAATATAGAATGGAGAATATAGTACCCAGAATTTCGAAAATGGAATGCAGAAAACAGAATATAGTTTATAGAATACATAATACTGAATACAGAATTTAGAATAGAATGTAGAACACAAAATTTAGAATATAGAATACAGAATGCTGAATATAGAATTTAGAATATAGAATGTAGAACACAGAATATAGAAAATAGAAAAGAGAATATAGAACCCAGAATTTAGAACATGGAATGCAGAACACAGAATTTAGATTATAGAATACAGAATACTGAAGATAGAATTTAGAATATACAATGTAGGACATAGTATAAAGAATATAGAATACGGAATGCAGAATATAGAATGTAGAATATAAAATGAAGAACACAAAATATAAAATATAGAATAGAGTATATAGAACCCAGAATTTAGAACAAAGAATTGCAGAACACTGAATTTAGAATATAGTATACAGAATACTTAAAAAACAATTAAATAATTGAATGTAGAACACAGAATATAGAATATAAAATACATAAAACTGAATATATAATTTAGAATATAGAATGTAGAAAGCAGAATAAAAAATATAGCTTAGAGAATATTGAAGCCAGACTTTGTAACATGGAAAGCAGAACTCACAATTTCGAATATAGAATACAGAATACTGAATATACAATTGAGAATATAGAATGTAGAACACAGAATATACAATATAGAATAAAGAATACTGAATATAGAATTTAGAATATAGAATGTAGAACACAGAATATAGAATGTAGAATACAGATTATAGAATCCAGAATAAAGAACATGTTATGCAGAACACAGAACTAAGAATATAGATTATATAATACTGAATATAGGATTTAGAATATAGAATGCAGAACACAGAATTTATAATATTGTATACAGAAATCTAAATTTAGTATTTAGAATATAGAATATAGAACACAGAATATAGAATATAGATTATAGATTACAAAACCCAGAATTTAGAACATGGAATGCAGAACACAGAATAGAATATAGCATACGGAATACTGAATATAGAATTTACAATATAGAATGTAGAACACAGAATATAGAATATAGTATACGGAATTCAAAATACAGTATGTAGAAACTAGAATGAAAAACACACAATTTAGAATATAGAATAGAGAATGTAGAACCCAGAATTTAGAACATGGAATGCAGAACACAGAGTTTAGAATATAGAATAGAGAATTCTGAATAAAGAGTTAAGAATATAGAATGTAGAACACAGAATTTAGAATATATAATAAAGAATACTGAATATAGAATTTAGAATCTAGAATGCAGAACACATTATATAGAATGTAGAATACAGAATAAAGAATCCAGAATAAAGACCATGCAATTCAGAACACAGAATTTAGAATATAGATTACATAATACTGAATATAGAATTTAGAATATAGAATGTAGAACACAGATTTTATAACATTGAATACAGAAAGCTGAATATAGATTTTAGAATATAGAAAGTAGAACACAGAATATAGAATATAGAATACGGAATGTAGAATATAGAATACAGAATATAGAATATAGGACACAGAATATAGAATATGGAAAACAAAATACACAACCCAGAATTTAGAACATGGAATGCAGAACACAGAATATAGAATATAGAATACAGAATGCTGAATATAGAATTTAGAATATAGAATATAGAACAAGGAATATAGAATATAGAATAAAGAATATTGAACCCAGAATTTTGAACATGGAATGCAGAACACAGAATTTAGAATATGGAATACAGAATACTGAATATAGAATTTAGAATATAGAATGTTGAACACAGTATAAAGAATATAGAATACTGAATGCTGAATACAGAATTGAGAATATACAATGTAGAACACAGAATTTAAAATATAGAAAAGAGAAAATAAAACCCAGAATTTAAAACATGGTATGCAAAACACAGAATTTAGAATATAGTATACAGAATACTTAATAAACAATTGAAAAAATTGAATGTAGAACATGGAATATAGAATATAGAATACATAATACTGAATAAATAATTTAGAATATACAATGTAAAAACAGAATAATAATATATCTTAAAGAATATTTAAGCCAGATTTTGGAACATGGAATTCATAACACAAAAATTCGAATATAGAATACAGAAAACTGAATATACAATTTAGAATATAGAATGTAAAACACAGAATTTAGAAAATAGAATAAATTATACTGAATATAATATTTAGAATATACAATATAGAACACAGAATATAGAATGTAGAATAGAGAATTTAGAATCCAGATATAAGAACATGGAATTTTGAACACAGAATTTAGAATATAGAATAAATAATACTGAATATAGAATTTAGAATATTGAATTTAGAACCCAGAATTAATAATATAGAATATAGAATGCTGAATATAGCATTTAGAATATAGAATGTAGAAGACAGAATATAGAATATAGAATATAGATTATAGAACACAGTATATAGAACATGCAATGCAGAACACAGAATTAAGAATATTGCATACCGAATACTTAATATAGAATTTAGAATATATAATGTAGAACACAGAATATTGAATATAGAATACGGAATGCAGAATATAGAATACAGAATATAGAATGTAGAAAACAGAATATAGATTATGAAAAAAAGAATACACAAAAGAGAATTTAGAACATGGAATGCACAACACAGTATTTAGAATATAGAATACAGAATACTGAACATAGAATTAAGAATATAGAATGCAGAACACAGAATTAAGAATATAGAATACAGAATACTGAATATAGAATTGAGAACATGGAATGAAGAACACAGAATATACAATATAGAATAGAGAATACTAAATGTAGAATTTAGAATATAGAAAGTAGAACACAGAATATAGAATATAGAGTAGAAAATTTAGAACATGGAATGCAGAACACAGAATTAAAATATAGAATACAGAATACTGAATATAGAATTTGGAATATAGAATATAGAACACAGAATATAGAATGTAGAACACCGAATATATAATGTAGAATACGGAATGCAGAATATAGAATACAGAATATAGAATTTAGAACACAGAATATAATTTATGGAAAAAAGAATATAGGACCCAGAAGTTAGAACAAGTTATACAGAACACAGAATTTAGAATATACTATACAGATTACTGAATATAGAATTAAGAATATAGAATGAAGATCACAGAATATAAAATATAGAATACGGAATGCAGAATATAGTATACAGAATATAGGATTTAGAACACAGAAAATAGATTATGGAAACTTAACACAAAACCCAGAATTTAGAACATGGAATGAAGAACACAGAATTTAGATTATAGAATACAGAATACTGAATATAGAATATAGAATATAGAATGCAGAACACAGAATTAAGTATATACATTAGAGAATACTGAATATAGAATTTACAACATGGAATGCAGAACACAGAATTTAGATTATAGAATAAAGAATATAGATGCCGGATTATAGAACATGGAATGCAGAACACAGAATTTAGAATATGGAATACTGAATACTGAATATAGAATTTAGAGTATAGAAAGTAGAACACAGAATATAGAATATAGAAGAGAGAATTAAGAACATGGAATGTAGAGCACAGAATTTAGATTATAGAATACATAATACTGAATATAGAATATAGAATATAGAATTTAGAACACAAAATTTAGAAAATAGAATACAGAATACTGAATATAGAATTTAGGACATGGAATGCAGAACACAGAATTTAGAATATAGAATACAGAATACTGAATAAATAACTTAGAATATAGAATTTAGAACACAGAATATAGAATATGGAATACGGAATGCAAAATATAGATTGTAGAATATAGAATGAAGTACGCAAAATATAGGATATAGAATAGAGAATATAGAAGACAGTATTTAGAACATGGGATGCGGAACACAGAATTTCGAATATAAATACGGAATACTGAATGTAGGATTTTGAATATAGAATGCAAATCACAGGATATATAATAGAGTATACACAACCCAGAATTTAAAACGTGGAATCCTGAACACAGTATTTAGAATATAGAATACAGAATATAAACATAGAATTTTGAATATAGAATGTAGAACACAGAATAAAGAATATAGAATACGGAATGTAGAATATAGAATGTAGAATATAGATTTAAGAATACGAAATATAGAATAGATAATAGAGAATATACAACACATAATTTAGAACATGGAATGCAGAGCATAGAATTTAGAATATAGAATACAGAATACTGAATATACAATTTAGAATATAGTATAGAGATTACTGAATATAGAATTTAGAATATAGAATGTAGAACACAGAATTCAGAATATAGAATACAGAATACTGAATAAATAAATTAGAATATAGAATGTAGAACACAGAATATAGAATATAGAATACGGAAGGCAAAATATAGATTGTAGAAAATACAATGAAGTACGCAAAATATAGAAAATAGAAAAGAGAATATAGAAGTCAGAATTTAGAACATGGAATGCAGAACACAGAATTTCGAATATAAATACAGAATATTGAATGTAGGAATTTGAATATAGAATACAGAACACAGGATATATAATAGAGTATACAGAACCCAGAATTTAAAACATGGAATCCGGAACACAGAATTCAGTATATAGAATACAGAATACTGAATATAGGATTTAGAATATAGAATGTAGAACACAGAAAAAAGAATATAGAAAACGGAATGCAAAATATAGTATGTAGAATATTGAATATAGAACCCAGAATATAGAATATAGAATTGAGAATCTAGAACCCACAATTTATAACATGGAATGCAGAACAGAGAATTTAGATTATAGAATACATAATACTGAATATAGAATTTAGAATATAGAATGTAGAACACAAAATATAGAATATAGAATACAGAATGCTGAATATAGAATTTAGAATATACAATGAAGAACACAGAATATAGAATATAGAAAAGAGAATATAGAACCCAGAATTTACATCATGGAATGCAAAACACTGAATTTAGAATATAGTATAAAGAATGCATAATAAACAATTAAAAAAATTGAATGTAGAACAGAGAATATAGAATATAGTATACATAATACTGAATAAATAATTTAGAATATAGAATGTAGAACACAGTATTTAGAATATACAATACAGAATACTAAATATAGAATTTAGAATATACAATGTAGAACACAGAATTTAGAATATGCACTACAGAATACTAAACATAGGATTTAGAATATAGAATATAGAACACTGAATAAAAAAAATAGAATAGAGAATGAGGAACCCAGAATTTAGTACATGGAATCAGAACCCAGAATTGTAATATAGAATACAGAACACAGAATATGGAATTTAGAATATAGAATGTAGAACACAGAATATAGAATATAGAATACAGAGTATAGAACCCAGAATTTAGAACATGGAATGCAAAACACAGAATTAAGAACATTGAATGCAGAAAGAGTATTTAGAATATACATTACAGAACACTGAATATAGAATTTAGAATATACAATGTAGAACATAGAATTTAGAATATGGAATAAAGAATACTGAATATAGAATTTAGAATATAGAATGTAGAACAAAGAAAGTAGAAAATAGAATAGAGAATTTAGAACACAGAATTTAGTACATGGAATCAGAACACAGAATGTAGAATATAGAATACAGAACACTGAATATGGAATTTAGAATTTAGAACGTAGAACACAGAATATAGAATATAGAATACACAGTATAGAACTCAGAATTTAGAACAAGGAATGCAGAACACAGAATTTAGAATCTAGAATACAGAACTGAATATAGAATTTATAATATAGCAAGTATAACACAGAATTTAGAATGTAGAATACGGAATGCAGAAAATAGTATACAGAAGATAGAATGTAGAACTCAGAATATAGTATATGGAAAACAGAATATAGAACCCAGAATTTAGAACATGGAATGCAGAACACAGAATTTGGAATATACAATACAGAATAGTGCCTATAGAATTTAGAATATGGAATGTAGAACACAGAATATAGAATATAGATTAAGGAATACAGAATATATAATACAGAATATAAAATATAGAAAACAGAATATAGAATATGGAAAACAGAATACAGAACCCAGAATTTAGAACATGGAATGCAGAACACAGAATTTCGTATAGAGAACACAGAATACTGAATATAGAATTTAAAATATACAATGCGGAACACAGATTTTGAATATAGAATACAGAATACTGAATATAGAATATAGAACTTGGAATGCAGAACACATTATTTAGAATATAGAATACAGAATACTGAATATAGAATTTAGAATATAGCATGTAGAACACAGAATTTATACTATAGTATACAGAAAGCTGAATATAGAATTTAGAATATAGAATGTAGAACACAGAATATAGAATATAGAATATAGATTATAGAACCCAAAATTTAGAACATGGAATGCAGAACACAGAATTTAGAATACAGCATACGGATTACTGAATATAGAATTTAGAATATAGAATGTAGAACACAGAATATTGAATATATAATAAAGAATACTGAAAGGAGAGTTTAGAATATAGAATGTAGGACACAGAATATAGAATGTAGAATACATAATATAGAATCCAAAATAAAGAACATTCTATGCAGAACACAGAATTTAGAATATAGAATACATAATACTGAATATAGAATATAGAATATAGAATGTAGAACACAGAATATAGAATATAGAATTTAGATTATAGAACCCAGAATTTAGAACATGGAATGCAGAACACAGAATTAAGAATATAGATTATATAATACTGAATATAGGATTTAGAATATAGAATGCAAAACACAGAATTTATAATATTGTATACAGAAATCTGAATTTAGTATATAGAATATAGAGTATAGAACAGAGAATATAGAATATAGATTATAGATTATAGAACCCAGAATTTAGAACATGGAATTCAGAACACAGAATAGAATATAGCATACGGAATACTGAATATACAATTTACAATATAGAATGTAGAACACAGAATATAGAATATAGTATACGGAATTCAAAATATAGTATGTAGAAACTAGAATGAAAAACACACAATTTAGAATATAGAATAGAGAATGTAGAACACAGAATTTAGAACATGGAATGCAGAACACAGAATTTAGAATATAGAATACAGAATACTGAATATAGAATTTGGATTATAGAATGTAGAACACAGAATATATAATGTAGAATACGGAATGCAGAATCTAGAATACAGAATATAGAATTTAGAACACAGAATATAAAATATGGAAAACAGAATATAGAATCCAGAATTTAGAACATGGAATGCAGAACACAGAATGTAGAACATAATATAGAGATTACTGAATATAGAATTTAGAATATAGAATTTAGAACACAGAATTTAGAATATAGAATACAGAATACTGAATAAATAACTTAGAATATAGAATTTAGAACACAGATTATAGAATATAGAATACGGAATGCAAAATATAGATTGTAGAATTTTGAATGAAGTACGCAAAACATAGAATATAGAATAGAGAATATAGTAGCCAGAATTTAGAACATGGGATTCGGAACACAGAATTTCGAATATAAATATGGAATACTGAATGTAGGATTTTGAATATAGAATGCAGAACACAGGATATATAATAGAGTATACAGAACCCAGAGTATAAAACCTGGAATCCAGAACACAGAATTTAGAATATAGAATACAGAATACTGAATATAGAATTTTGAATATAGAATGTAGAACACAGAATAAAGAATATAGAAAACGGAATGCAGAATATAGAATGTAGAAAATAGAATGAAGAATACAAAATATAGAATAGAGAATATACAACACAGAATTTAGAACATGAAATGCAGAACATAGAATTTAGAATATAGAATACAGAATAATGAATATAGAACTTAGAATATAGAATATAGAACACAGAATATAGAATATAGTATACCTAATGCAAAATATAGTATGTTGAATATAGAATGTAGAATCCAGAATATAGAATATAGATTTGAGAATTTAGAACCCACAATTTATAACATGGAATGCAGAAAAGAGAATTTAGATTATAGAATACATAATACTGAATATAGAATTTAGAATATAGAATGTAGAACACAAAATTTAGAATAAAGAATACAGAATGCTGAATATAGAATTTAGAATATACAATGAAGAACACAGAATATAGAATATATTAAAGAGAATATAGAACCCAGAATTTACAGCATGGAATTCCGAACACTGAATTTAGAACATAGTATAAAGAATACATAATAAACCATTAAAAAAACTGAATGTAGAAGAGAGCATATAGAATATAGTATACATAATACTGAATAAATAATTTAGAATATAGAATGTAGAACACAGAAATTAGAATATATAATAAAAAATACTGAATATAGAACTTAGAATATAGAATTTACAACACAGAATATAGAATGTAGAATACAGAATAAAGAATCCAGAATAAAGAACATGCTATGCAGAACACAGAATTTAGAATATAGATTACATAATACTGAATATAGAATTTAGAATATAGAATGTAGAACACAGATTTTATAATATAGAATACAGAAAGCTGAATATAGTATTTAGAATATAGAATGTAGAACACAGATATAGAATATAGAATATAGATTATAGAACCCAGAATTTAGAACATGTAATGCATAACACAGAAATTAGAATATACAGTACAATATACTGATAATATAACTTAGAACATAGACTGCAGAAACCAGACTTTAGAATATGGAATACAGAATACTGAATATTGAATTGAGAACATGGAGTGGAGAACGCATAATTTAGAATATAGAATACAGAATACTGAATATAGAATTTAGAATATAGAAAGTAGAACACAGATTATAGAATATACAATAGAGAATTTTAAACATGGAATGCAGAACACAGAATATAGAATACAGAATACTGAATAAAGAAATTGGTATATAGAAGGTAGAACACAGAATATATAATGTAGAATACGGAATGCAAAATATATATTGTAGAATATAGACTGAAGTACGCAAAATATAGAATAAAGAATAGAGAATATAGAAGCCAGATTTTAGAACATGGGATGCGGAACACAGAATTTTGAATATAAATACGGAATACTGAATGTAGGATTTTGAATATAGAATGCAGAACACAGGATATATAATAGAGTATACAGAACCCAGAATTTAAAACATGGAATCCAGAACACAGAATTTAGAATATAGAATACAGAATACTGAATAAATTAATTAGAATATAGAATGTAGAACACAGAATATAGAATATAGAATACGGAAGGCAAAATATAGATTGTAGAATATACAATGAAGTACGCAAAATATAGAATATAGGATAGAGAATATAGAAGCCAGAATTTAGAACATGGAATGCAGAACACAGAATTTCGAAAATAAATACGGAATACTGAATGTAGGATTTTGAATATAGAATGCAGGACACAGGATATATAATAGAGTATACAGAACCCAGAATTTAAAACGTGGAATCCGGAACACAGAATTTAGTATATAGAATACAGAATACAGAATATAGGATTTAGAATATAGAATGTAGAACACAGAATATAGAAAAAAGCATAGAGAATGAGGAACCCAGAATTTAGTACATGGAAGCAGAACCCAGAATTATAATATAGAATACAGAACACAGAATATGGAATTTAGAATATAGAATGTAGAACATAGAATATAGAATATAGAATACAGAGTATAGAAACCAGAAATTAGAACATGGAATGCAAAACACAGAATTAAGAATATTGAATGCAGAACAGAGTGTTTAGAATATACATTACAGAACACTGAATAAAGAATTTACAATATACAATGTAGAACATAGAATTTAGAATATGGAATAAAGAATACTGAATATAGAATTTAGAATATAGAATGTAGAACACAGAATATAGAAAATAGAATAGAAAACTTAGAACACAGAATTTAGTACATGGAATCAGAACACAGAATGTAGAATATAGAATACAGAACACTGAATATGGAATTTTGAATATAGAACGTAGAACACAGAATATAGAATATAGAATACACAATATAGAACCCAGAATTTAGAATAAGGAATGCAGAACACAGAATTTAGAATCTAGAATACAGAACTGAATATAGAATTTATAATATAGCAAGTATAACACAGAATTTAGAATGTAGAATACGGAATGCAGAAAATAGTATACAGACTATAGAATGTAGAACTCAGAATATAGTATATGGAAAACAGAATAAAGAACCCAGAATTTAGAACATGGAATGCAGAACACAGAATTTGGAATACAGCATACGGAATACTAAATATAGAATTTAGAATATAGAATGTAAAACACAGAATATAGAATGTAGAATACATAATATAGAATCCAAAATATAGAATATTCTATGCAGAACACAGAATTTAGAATATAGATTACATAATACTGAATATAGAATTTAGAATATAGAATGCAGAACACAGAATTTATAATATAGAATACAGAAAGCTGAATATAGTATTTAGAATATAGAATGTAGAACACAGAATATAGAATATAGAATTTAGATTATAGAACCCAGAATTTAAACATGGAATGCAGAACACAGAATTAAGAATATAGCATACCGAATACTTAAAATATAAATTACAATATATAATTTAGAACACAGAATATTGAATATAGAATACCGAAGGCAGAATATAGAATACAGAATATAGAATGTAGAAAACAGAATATAGATTATGAAAAATAGAATACACAAAAAGGAATTTAGAATATGGAATGCAGAACACAGAATTTAGAATATACATTAGAGAATACTGAATATAGAATTTACAACATGGAATGCAGAACACAGAATTTAGATTATAGAATAAAGAATATAGATGCCGGATAATAGAACATGGAATGCAGAACACAGAATTTAGAATATGGAATACTGAATGCTGAATATAGAATTTAGAATATAGAAAGTAGAACACAGAATATAGAATATAGAATAGAGAATTTAGAACATGGTATGTAGAGCACAGAATTAAGATTATAGAATACATAATACTGAATATAGAATTTAGAATATAGAATTTAGAACACAAAATTTAGAAAATAGAATACAGAATACTGAATATAGAATTTCGGACATGGAATGCAGAACACAGAATTTAGAATATAGAATACAGAATACTGAATATAGAATTTAGAACATGGAATGCATAACACAGAATTTAGAATATAGAATACAGAATACTGAATATAGAGTTAAAATATTGAATGTAGAACCCAGAATATAGAATATAGAATGGAGAATATAGTACCCAGAATTTCGAAAATGGAATGCAGAAAACAGAATATAGTTTATAGAATACATAATACTGAATACAGAATTTAGAATAGAATGTAGAACACAAAATTTAGGATATAGAATACAGAATGCTGAATATATAATTTAGAATATAGAATGTAGAACACAGAATATAGAAAATAGAAAAGAGAATATAGAACCCAGAATTTAGAACATGGAATGCAGAACACAGAATTTAGATTATAGAATACAGAATACTTAATACACAATTAAAAAATTGAATGTAGAACATAGAATGTAGAATATAAAACACATAAAACTGAATATATAATTTAGAAAATAGAATGTAGAAAACAGAATAAAAAATATAGCTTAGAGAATATTGAAGCCAGATTTTGGAACATGGAAATCACAACTCAGTATTTAGAATATAGAATACATAATACTGAATATGCAATTTAGAATATAGAATGTAGAACCCAGAATTTAGAATATATAATACAGAATACTGAATATCGAATTTAGAATATAGAATGTAGAACACAGAATATAGAATGAAGAATACAGAAAGCTGAATATAGTATTTAGAATATAGAATGTAGAACACAGATATAGAATATAGAATATAGATAATAGAAACCAGAATTTAGAACATGGAATGCATAACACAGAAATTAGAATATATAATGCAGTTTAATGATCATAGAAATTAGAACATAGAATGAAGAACACAGAATTTAGAATATGGAATACAGAATACTGAATATAGGATTGAGAACATGGAGTGAAAAACACAGAATATAGAATATAGAATACAGAATACTGAATATTGTATTTAGAATATAGAAAGTAGATCACAGAATATAGAATATAGAATAGAGAAAATTGAATATGGAATGCAGAACACAAAATTTAGAATATAGAATACAGAATACTGAATATAGAATTTGGAATATAGAAGGTAGAACACAGAATATATAATGTAGGATACGGAATGCAGAATATAGAATACAGAATATAGAATTTAGAACACAGAATATAAAATATGGAAAACAGAATATAGAATCCAGAATTTAGAACATGGAATGCAGAGCACAGAATTTAGAATATAGTATAGAGATTACTGAATATAGAATTTAGAATATAGAATGTAGAACACAGAATATAGAATATAGAATACGGAATGCAGAATATAGAATGTAGAATATAGATTGAAGAATACGAAATATAGAATATAGAATAGAGAATATACAACACAGAATTTAGAACATGGAATGCAGAACATAGAATTTAGTATATAGAATACAGAATACTGAATATACAATTTTGAATATAGTATAGAGATTACTGAATATACAATTTAGAATATAGAATGTAGAACACAGAATTTAGAATATAGAATACAGAATACTGAATAAATAAATTAGAATATAGAATTTAGAACACAGAATATAGAATATAGAATACGGAATGCAAAATATAGTTTATAGATTATAGAATGAATTACGCAAAATATAGAATAGAGAATATAGAAGCCAGAATTTAGAACATGGGATGCGGAACACAGAATTTCGAATATAAATACGGAATACTGAATGTAGGATTTTGAATATAGAATGCAGAACACAGGATATATAATAGACTATACAGAACCCAGAATTTAAAACGTGGAATCCAGAACACAGAATTTAGAATATAGAATAAACAATGCTGAATATAGAATTTAGAATATACAATGTAGAACACAGAATATAGATAATAGAAAAGAGAATATAGAACCCAGAATTTAGAACATGGAATGCAGAACACAGAATTTAGATTATAGAATACAGAATACTTAATAAACAATTAAAAAATTGAATGTAGAGCACAGAATGTAGAATATAAAACACATAAAACTGAATATATAATTTAGAAAATAGAATGTAGAAAACAGAATAAAAAATATAGCTTAGAGAATATTGAAGCCAGATTTTGGAACATGGAAATCAGACCTCAGTATTTAGAATATAGAATACATATTACTGAATATACAATTTAGAATATAGAATGTAGAACCCAGAATTTAGAATATATAATACAGAATACTGAATATCGAATTTTGAATATAGAATGTAGAACACAGAATATAGAATGTAGAATACAGAAAGCTGAATATAGTATTTAGAATATAAATGTAGGACACAGATATAGAATATAGAATATAGATAATAGAACCCTGAATTTAGAACATGGAATGCATAACACAGAAATTAGAATATATAATGCAGTATAATGATCATAGAACTTAGAACATAGAATGCAGAACACAGAATTTAGAATATGGAATACAGAATACTGAATATAGGATTGAGAACATGGAGTGAAAAACACAGAATTTAGAATATAGAATACAGAATACTGAATATGGTATTTAGAATATAGAAATTAGATCACAGAATATAGAATATAGAATAGAGAAAATTGAATATGGAATGCAGAACACAAAATTTAGCATATAGAATACAGAATACTGAATATAGAAGGTAGAACACAGAATATATAATGTAGAATACGGAATGCAGAATATAGAATACAGAATATAGAATTTAGAACACAGAATATAAAATATGGAAAACAGAATATAGAATCCAGAATTTAGAACATGGAATGCAGAGCACAGAATTTAGAATATAGTATAGAGATTACTGAATATAGAATTTAGAATATAGAATGTAGAACACAGAATATAGAATATAAAATACGGAATGCAGAATATAGAATGTAGAATATAGATTGAAGAATACGAAATATAGAATATAGAATAGAGATTATACAACACAGAATTTAGAACATGGAATGCAGAACATAGAATTTAGAATATAGAATACAGAATACTGAATATAAAATTTTGAATATAGTATAGAGATTACTGAATATAGAATTTAGAATATAGAATGTAGAACACAGAATATAGAATATAGAATACGGAAGGCAAAATATAGATTGTAGAATATACAATGAAGTACGCAAAATATAGAATATACAATAGAGAATATACAAGCCAGAATTTAGATCATGGAATAGAGAACACAGAATTTCGAATATAAATACAGAATATTGAATGTAGGATTTTGAATAAAGAATGCAGAACAGAGGATATATAATAGAGTATACAGAACCCAGAATTTAGAACATGGAATGCAGAACATAGAATTTAGTATATAGAATACTGAATACTGAATATAGAATTTAGAATATTGAATGTAGAACACAGAATATAGAATATAGTATACGGAATGCAAAATATAGTATGTAGAATATAGAATGTAGAACCCAGAATATAGAATATAGATTTGAGAATCTAGAACCCAGAATTTATAACATGGAATGCAGAACAGAGAATTTAGATTATAGAATACATAATACTGAATATAGAATTTAGAAAATAGAATGTAGAACACAAAATACAGAATATAGAATACAGAATACTGAATATAGAATTTAGAATATACAATGAAGAACACAGAATATAGAACATAGAAAAGAGAATATAAAACCCAGAATTTACAACATGGAATGCAGGACACTGAATTTAGAATAAAGTATAAAGAATGCATAATAAACAATTAAAAAAATTGAATGGAGAACAGAGAATATACAATATAGTATACAAAATACTGAATAAATAATTTAGAATATAGAATGTAGAACACAGTATTTAGAATATACAATACTGAATACTAAATATAGAATTTAGAATATACAATGTAGAACACAGAATTTAGAATATGCAATACAGAATACTAAATATAGGATATAGAATATAGAATATAGAACACTGAATATAGGAAATAGAATAGAGAATGAGGAACCCAGAATTTAGTACATGGAATCAGAGCCCAGAATTATAATATAGAGTACAGAACACATAATATGGAATTTAGAATATATAATGTAGAACACAGAATATAGAATATAGAATACGGAATACAGAATATATAATAAAGAATATAGAATGTAGAAAACAGAATATAGAATACGGAAAACAGAATACAGAACACAGATTTTAGAACATGGAATGCAGAATACAGAATTATGTATATAGAACACAGAATACTGAATATAGAATTTAAAATATACAATGCGGAACACAGATTTTAGAATATAGAATACAGAATACTGAATATAGAATTTAGAACATGGAATGCAGAACACATTATTTAGAATATAGAATACAGAATACTGAATATAGAATTTAGAATATAGAATGTAGAACACAGAATTTATAATATAGTATACAGAAAGCTGAATATAGTATTTAGAATATAGAATGTAGAACACAGAATATAGAATATAGAATATAGATTATAGAACCCAAAATTTAGAACATGGAATTCAGAACACAGAATTTAGAATACAGCATACGGAATACTGAATAAAGAATTTAGAATATAGAATGTAGAACACAGAATATTGAATATATAATAAAGAATACTGAATATAGAATTTAGAATATAGAATATAGAACACAGAATATAGAATGTGGAATACATAATATAGAATACAAAATAAAGAACATTCTTTGCAGAACACAGAATTTAGAATATAGATTACATAACACTGAATATAGAATTTAGAATATAGAATGTAGAACACAGAATTTATAATATAGAATACAGAAATCTGAATATAGTATTTAGAATATAGTATGTAGAACACAGAATATAGAATATAGAATTTAAATTATAGAACCCAGAATTGAGAACATGGAATGCAGAACACAGAATTTGGAATATAGCATACAGAATAGTGCCTATAGACATTAGAATATGGAATGTAGAACACAGAATATAGAATATAGAATACGGAATACCGAATATATAATACAGGATATAGAATGTAGAAAACAGAATATAGAATATGGAAAACAGAATACAGAAACCAGAATTTAGAACATGGAATGCAGAACACAGAATTTCGTATATTGAACAGGGAATACTGAATATAAAATTTCGAATATACAATGCGGAACACAGATTTTAGAATACAGAATACAGAATACTGAATATAGAATTTAGAACATGGAATGCAGAACACATTATTTAGAATATAGAATACAGAATACTGAATATAGAATTTAGAATATATTATGAGGAACACAGAATACAGAATATAGAATAAAGAATATTGAACCCATACTTTAGAACATGGAATGCAGAACACAGAATTTACAATATTGAATACAGAATACTGAAGATAGAATTTAGAATATAGAATGTAGAACATAGTATAAAGAATATAGAATACGGAATGCGGAATATAGAATGTAGAATATAAAATGAAGAACACAAAATATAAAATATAGAATAGAGTATATAGAACCCAGAATTTAGAACATAGAATTGCAGATCACTGAATTTTGAATATAGTATACAGAATATTTAATAAAAAATTAAATAATTGAAAATAGAACACAGAATTTAGAATATAGATTACATAATACTGAATATAGAATTTAGAATATAGAATGTAGAACACAGAATTTATAACATAGAATACAGAAAGCTGAATATAATATTTAGAATATAGAATGTAGAACACAAAATATACAATATAGATTAGAGAATAAAGAAGCCAGAATTTTGAACATTGAATGCAGAACACAGAATTTAGAATATAGAATGCAAAATACTGAATATAGAATTTAGAATATAGAATGTAGAACGCAGAATATAGAAAATAGAATACGGAATGTACAATATAGAATACAGATTATAGAATATAGGACACAGAATATAGAATATGGAAAACAAAATACACAACCCAGAATTTAGAACATGGAATGCAGAACACAGAATATAGAATTTAGAATACAGAATGCTGAATATAGAATATAGAATATAGAATATAGAATATAGAACATGGAATATAGAATATAGAATAAAGAATATTGAACCCAGAATTTTGAACATGTAATGCAGAACACAGAATTTAGAATATGGAATACAGAATACTGAATATAGAATTTAGAATATAGAATGTTGAACACAGTATAAAGAATATAGAATATTGAATGCAGAATATAGAATTTAGAATATACAATGTAGAACACAGAATATAAAATATAGAAAAGAGAATATAAAACCCAGAATTTACAACCTGGTATGCAAAACACAGAATTTAGAATACAGTATACAGAATACTTAATAAACAAATGAAAAAATTGAATGTAGAACATAGAATAAAGGATATAGAATACATAATACTGAATATATAATTTAGAATATACACTGTAAAAAACAGAATAAAAAATATATCTTAAAGTATATTTAAGCCAGATTTTGGAACATGGAATTCAGAACTCAGAATTTCGAATGTAGAATACAGAAAACTGAATATACAATATAGAATATAGAATGTAAAACACAGAATATAGAATATAGAATAAATAATACTGAATATAATATTTAGAATATACAATGTAGAACACAGAATATAGAATGTAGAATAGAGAATTTAGAATCCAGATATAAGAACATGGAATTCTGAACACAGAATTTAGAATATAGAATACATAACACTGAATATAGAATGTAGAATGTAAAACCCAGAATTAATTATATAGAACACAGAATACTGAATATAGAATTTGGAATATAGAATGTAGAACACAGAGTATATAATGTAGAATATGGAATGCAGAAGATAGAATACAGAATATAGAACTTAGAACACAGAATATAAAATATGGAAAACAGAATATAGGACCCAGAAGTTAGAACAAGTTTTACAGAACACAGAATTAAGAATATACTATACCGATTACTGAATATAGAATTTAGAATATAGAATGTAGATCACAGAATATAGAATATAGATTACGGAATGCAGAATATAGTATACAGAATATAGCATTTAGAACACAGAATATAGATTATGGAAACTTAACACAGAACCCAGAATATAGAACATGGGATGCAGAACACAGAATTTAGATTATAGAATACAGAATACTTAATATAGAATATAGAATGCAGAACACAGAATTTAGAATATACATTAGAGAATACTGAATATAGAATTTACAACATGGAATGCAGAACACAGAATTTAGATTATAGAATAAAGAATATAGATGCCGGATTATAGAACATGGAATGCAGAACACAGAATTTAGAATATGGAATACTGAATACTGAATATAGAATTTAGAATATAGAAAGTAGAACACAGAATATAGAATATAGAATAGAGAATTTAGAACATGGAATGTAGAGCATAGAATTTAGATTATAGAATACATAATACTGAATATAGAATTTAGAATATAGAATTTAGAACACAAAATTTAGAAAACAGAATACAGAATACTGAATATAGAATATAGGACATGGAATTCAGAACACAGAATTTAGAATATACAATACAGAATACTGAATATAGAAATTAGAACATGGAATGCATAAAACAGAATTTAGAATATAGAATACAGAATACTGAATATAGAGTTAAAATATAGAATGTAGAACCCAGAATATAGAATATAGAATTGAGAATATAGTACCCAGAATTTAGAACATGGAATGCAGAAAACAGAATATAGTTTATAGAATACATAACACTGAATACAGAATTTAGAATAGAATGTAGAACACAAAATTTAGAATATAGAATACAGAATGCTGAATATAGAATTTAGATTATAGAATGTACAACACAGAATATAGAAAATAGAAAAGAGAATATAGAACACAGAATTTAGAACATGGAATGCAGAACACAGAATTAAGATTATACAATACAGAATACTTAATAAACAATTAAAAAATTGAATGTAGGGCACAGAATGTAGAATATAAAACACATAAAACTGAATATATAATTTAGAAAATAGAATGTAGAAAACAGAATAAAAAATATAGCTTAGAGAATATTGAAGATAGATTTTGGAACATGAAAATCAGAACTCAGTATTTAGAATATAGAATACATAATACTGAATATACAATTTAGAATATAGAATGTAGAACGCAGAATTTAGAATATATAATACAGAATACTGAATATCGAATTTAGAATATAGAATGTAGAACACAGAATATAGAATGTAGAATACAGAAAGCTAAATATAGTATTTAGAATATAGAATGTAGAACACAGATATAGAATATAGAATATACATAATAGAACCCAGAATTTTGAACATGGAATGCATAACACAGAAATTAGGATATATAATGCAGTATAATGATCATAGAACTTAGAACATAGAATGCAGAACACAGAATTTAGAATATGGAATACAGAATACTGAATATAGGATTGAGAACATGGAGTGAAAAACACAGAATATAGAATATAGAATACAGAATACTGAATACTGTATTTAGAATATAGTAAGTAGATCACAAAATATAGAATATAGAATACAGAATTTTGAATATGGAATGCAGAACACAAAATTTAGTATATAGAATACAGAATACTAAATATAGAAGTTAGAACACAGAATATATAATGTAGAATACGGAATGCAGAATATAGAATACAGAATATAGAATTTAGAACACAGAATATAAAATATGGAAAACAGAATTTAGAATCCAGAATTTAGAACATGGAATGCAGAGCACAGAATTTAGAATATAGTATAGAGATTACTGAATATAGAATTTAGAATATAGAATATAGAACACAGAATTTAGAATATAGAATACAGAATACTGAATAAATAACTTAGAATATACAATTTAGAACACAGAATATAGAATATAGAATACGGAATGCAAAATATAGATTGTAGAATTTTGAATGAAGTACGCAAAATATAGGATATAGAATAGGTAATATAGAAGCCAGAAATTAGAACATGGGATGCGGAACACAGAATTTCGAATATAAATACGGAATACTGAATGTAGGATTTTGAATATAGAATGCAGAACACACGATATATAATAGAGTATACAGAAGCCAGAATTTAAAACGTGGAATCCAGAACACAGAATTTAGAATATAGAATACAGAATACTGAATATAGAAGTTTGAATATAGAATGTAGAACACAGAATAAAGAATATAGTATACGGAATGCAGAATATAGAATGTAGAAAATAGATTTAAGAATACGAAATTTAGAATAGAGAATAGAGAATATACAACACAGAATTTTGAACATGGAATGCAGAACATAGAATTTAGAATATAGAATACAGAATACTGAATATACAATTTAGAATATAGTATAGAGATTACTGAATATAGAATTTAGAATATAGAATGTAGAACACAGAATTTAGAATATAGAATACAGAATACTGAATAAATAAATTAGAATATAGAATGTAGAACACAGAATATAGAATATAGAATACGGAAGGCAAAATATAGATTGTAGAATATACAATGAAGTACGCAAAATATAGAATATAGAATAGAGAATATAGAAGCCAGAATTTAGAACATGGGATGCAGAACACAGAATTTCGAATATAAATACAGAATATAGAATGTAGGATTTTGAATATAGAATGCAGAACACAGGATATATAATAGAGTATACAGAACCCAGAATTTAAAACATGGAATCCGGAACACAGAATTTAGTATATAGAATAGAGAATACTGAATATAGTACTTAGAATATAGAATGTAGAACACAGAATAAACAATATAGAAAACGGAATGCAGAATATAGAATGTAGAATACAAAATATAGAATATAGAATAAAGAATATACAACACAGAAATTAGAACATGGAATGCAGAACATAGAATTTAGAATATAGAATATTGAATACTGAATATAGAATTTAGAATATTGAATGTAGAACACAGAATATAGAATGTAGAATACATAATATAGAATCCAAAATAAAGAATATTCTATGCAGAACACAGAACTTAGAATATAGATTACATAATACTGAATATAGAATTTAGAATATAGAATGTAGAACACAGAATTTATAATATAGAATACAGAAAGCTGAATATAGTATTTAGAATATTGAATGTAGAACACAGAATATAGAATATAGAATTTAGATTATAGAACCCAGAATTAAGAACATGGAATCCAGAACACAGAATTTGCTATATAGCATACAGAATAGTGCCTATAGAATTTAGAATATGGAATGTAGAACACAGAATATAGAATATAGAATATGGAACACAGAATATATAATACAGAATATAGAATGAGAAAAGAGTATATAGAATATGCAAAACAGTATACAGAACCCAGAATTTAGAACATGGAATGCAGAACACAGAATTTGGTATATAGAACACAGAATACTGAATATAGAATTTAGAATATACAATGCGGAACACAGATTTTAGAATATAGAATACAGAATACTGAATATAGAATTTAGAACATGGAATGCAGAACACATTATTTAGAATATAGAATACAGAATACTGAATATAGAATTTAGAATATAGTATGAGGAACACAGAATATAGAATATAGAATAAAGAATATTGAACCCATACTTTAGAACATGGAATGCAGAACACAGAATTTACAATACAGATTACAGAATATTGAAGATAGAATTTAGAATATTGAATGTAGAACATAGTATAAAGAATATAGAATACGGAATGCAGAATATAGAATGTAGAATATAAAATGAAGAACACAAAATATAAAATATAGAATAGAGTAATTAGAACCCAGAATTTAGAACATAGAATTGCAGAACACTGATTTAAGCATACAGTATACAGAATACTAAATAAACAATTAAATAATTGAATGTAGAACACAGAATATAGAATATAAAATACATAATACTGAATATATAATTTAGAATATAGAATGTAGAAAACAGAATAAAAAATATAGCTTAGAGAATATTGAAGCCAGACTTTGTAACATGGAAAGCATAACTCACAATTTCGAATATAGGATACAGAATACTGAATATACAATTTAGAATATAGACTGTAGAACACAGAATATACAATATAGAATAAAGTATACTGAATATAGAATTTAGAATATAGAATCTAGAACACAGAATATAGAATGTAGAATACAGATTATAGAATCCATAATTAAGAACATGTTATGCAGAACACAGAACAAAGAATATAGATTATATAATACTGAATATAGGATTTAGAATATAGAATGCAGAACACAGAATTTATAATATTGTATACAGAAATCTGAATTTAGTATTTAGAATATAGAATATAGGACACAGAATATAGAATATAGATTATAGATTACAGAACCCAGAATTTAGAACATGGAATGCAGAACACAGAATAGAATATAGCATATGGAATACTGAATATAGAATTTACAATATAGAATGTAGAACACAGAATATAGAATATAGTATAGGGAATTCAAAATATAGCATGTAGAAACTAGAATGAGAAACACACAATTTAGAATATAGAATAGAGAATGTAGAACCCAGAATTTAGAACATGGAATGCAGAACACAGAATATAGAATATATAATAAAGAATACTGAATATAGAATTTAGAATATAGAATGCAGAACACAGTACATAGAATGTAGAATACAGAATAAAGAATCCAGAATAAAGAACATGCTATGCAGAACACAGAATTCAGAATATAGATTACATAATACTGAATATGGAATTTAGAATATAGAATATAGAACACAGAATTTATAACATAGAATACAGAAAGCTGAATATAATATTTAGAATATAGAATGTAGAACACAAAATATACAATGTAGAATATAGAATAAAGAAGCCAGAATATTGAACATTGAATGCAGAACACAGAATTTAGTATATACAATACAGAATACTGAATATAGAATTTAGAATATAGAATGTAGAACACAGAATATAGAATATAGAATACGGAATGTAGAATATAGAATACAGAATATAGAATATAGGACACAAAATATAGAATATGGAAAACAAAATACACAACCCAGAATTTAGAACATGGAATGCAGAACACGGAATATAGAATATAGAATACAGAATGCTGAATATAGAGTTTAGAATATAGAATATAGAACATGGAATATAGAGTATAGAATAAAGAATATTGAACCCAGAATTTTGAACATGGAATGCAGAACACAGAATTTAGAATATGGAATACAGAATACTGAATATAGAATTTAGAATATAGAATGTTGAACACAGTATAAAGAATATAGAATACTGAATGCAGAATATTGAATTTAGAATACACAATGTAGAACACAGAATATAAATATAGAAAAGGGAATATAAAACCCAGAATTTACAACATCGTATGCATAACACAGAATTTAGAATACAGCATACAGAATACTTAATAAACAAATGAAAAAATTGAATGTAAAACATAGAATATAGAATATAGAATACATAATACTGAAAATATAATTTACAATATACAATGTAAAAAACAGAATATAAATATATATCTTGAACAATATTTAATCCAGATTTTGGAACATGGAATTCAGAACTCAGAATTTCGAATATAGAATACAGAAAACTGAATATACAATTTAGAATATAGAATGTAAATCACAGAATTTAGAATATAGAATAAATAATACTGAATATAAAATTTAGAATATACAATGTAGAACACAGAATATAGAATGTAGAATAGAGAATTCAGAATCCAGATATAAGAACATGGAATTCTGAACACAGAATTTAGAATATAGAATACATAATACTGAATATAGAATTTAGAATATAGAATGTAGAACCCAGAATTAATAATATAGAATATAGAATGCTGAATATAGGATTTAGAATATAGAATGTAGAACACAGAATATAGAATATAGAATACAGATTATAGAACACAGTATTTAGAACATGGAATGCAGAACCCAGAATTAAGAATATAGCATACCGAATACTTAATATAGAAATTAGAATATATAATGTAGAACACAGAATATTGAATATAGAATACGGAATGCAGAATATAGAATACAGAATATAGAATGTAGAAAACACAATATAGATTATGAAAAAAGAATACACAGAAGAGAATTTAGAACATGGAATGCAGAACACAGAATTTAGAATATAGAATAAAAAATACTGAATATAGAATTGAGAACATGGAATGAAGAACACAGAATATACAATATAGAATAGAGAATACTAAATGTAGAATTTAGAATATAGAAATTAGAACACAGAATATAGAATATAGAGTAGAAAATTTAGAACATGGAATGCAGAACACAGAATTTAGAATATAGAATACAGAATACTGAATATAGAATTTGGAATATAGAATGTAAAACACAGAATATATAATGTAGAATACGGAATGCAGTATATAGAATACAGAATATAGAATTTAGAACACAGAACACAAAATAGGGAAAACAGAATATAGGACCCAGAAGTTAGAACAAGTTATACAGAACACATAATTTAGAATATACTATACAGATTACTGAATATAGAATTTAGAATATAGAATGTAGATCACAGATTATAGAATATAGATTACAGAATGCAGAATATAGTATACAGAATATAGGATTTAGAACACAGAATATAGATTATGGAAACTTTACACAGAACCCAGAATATAGAAAATGGGATGCAGAACACAGAATTTAGATTATAGAATACAGAATACTGAATATAGAATATAGAATATAGAATGCAGACACAGAACTTAGAATATACATTAGAGAATACTGAATATAGAATTCACAATATGGAATGCAGAACACAGAATTTAGATTATAGAATAAAGAATATAGATGCCGGATTATAGAACATGGAATGCAAAACACAGAATTTTGAATATGGAATACTGAATACAGAATACAGAATTTAGAATATAGAAAGTAGAACACAGAATATAGAATATAGAATACAGAAAATAGAACATGGAATGTAGAGCACAGAATTAAGATTATAGAATTCATAATACTGAATATAGAATTTAGAATATTGAATTTAGAACAGAAAATTTAGAAAATAGAATACAGATTACTGAATATAGAATTTAGGACATGGAATGCAGAACACAGAATTTAGAATATAGAATACAGAATACTGAATACAGAATTTAGAACATGGATTGCATAACCCAGAATTTAGAATATAGAATACAGAATACTGAATATAGAGTTAAAATATAGAATGTAGAACCCAGAATATAGAATATAGAATTGAGAATATAGTACCCAGAATTTAGAACATGGAATGCAGAAAACAGAATATAGTTTATAGAATACATAACACTGAATACAGAATTTAGAATAGAATGTAGAACACAAAATTTAGAATATAGAATACAGAATGCTGAATATAGAATTTAGATTATAGAATGTACAACACAGAATATAGAAAATAGAAAAGAGAATATAGAACACAGAATTTAGAACATGGAATGCAGAACACAGAATTAAGATTATACAATACAGAATACTTAATAAACAATTAAAAAATTGAATGTAGGGCACAGAATGTAGAATATAAAACACATAAAACTGAATATATAATTTAGAAAATAGAATGTAGAAAACAGAATAAAAAATATAGCTTAGAGAATATTGAAGATAGATTTTGGAACATGAAAATCAGAACTCAGTATTTAGAATATAGAATACATAATACTGAATATACAATTTAGAATATAGAATGTAGAACGCAGAATTTAGAATATATAATACAGAATACTGAATATCGAATTTAGAATATAGAATGTAGAACACAGAATATAGAATGTAGAATACAGAAAGCTAAATATAGTATTTAGAATATAGAATGTAGAACACAGATATAGAATATAGAATATACATAATAGAACCCAGAATTTTGAACATGGAATGCATAACACAGAAATTAGGATATATAATGCAGTATAATGATCATAGAACTTAGAACATAGAATGCAGAACACAGAATTTAGAATATGGAATACAGAATACTGAATATAGGATTGAGAACATGGAGTGAAAAACACAGAATATAGAATATAGAATACAGAATACTGAATACTGTATTTAGAATATAGTAAGTAGATCACAAAATATAGAATATAGAATACAGAATTTTGAATATGGAATGCAGAACACAAAATTTAGTATATAGAATACAGAATACTAAATATAGAAGTTAGAACACAGAATATATAATGTAGAATACGGAATGCAGAATATAGAATACAGAATATAGAATTTAGAACACAGAATATAAAATATGGAAAACAGAATTTAGAATCCAGAATTTAGAACATGGAATGCAGAGCACAGAATTTAGAATATAGTATAGAGATTACTGAATATAGAATTTAGAATATAGAATATAGAACACAGAATTTAGAATATAGAATACAGAATACTGAATAAATAACTTAGAATATACAATTTAGAACACAGAATATAGAATATAGAATACGGAATGCAAAATATAGATTGTAGAATTTTGAATGAAGTACGCAAAATATAGGATATAGAATAGGTAATATAGAAGCCAGAAATTAGAACATGGGATGCGGAACACAGAATTTCGAATATAAATACGGAATACTGAATGTAGGATTTTGAATATAGAATGCAGAACACACGATATATAATAGAGTATACAGAAGCCAGAATTTAAAACGTGGAATCCAGAACACAGAATTTAGAATATAGAATACAGAATACTGAATATAGAAGTTTGAATATAGAATGTAGAACACAGAATAAAGAATATAGTATACGGAATGCAGAATATAGAATGTAGAAAATAGATTTAAGAATACGAAATTTAGAATAGAGAATAGAGAATATACAACACAGAATTTTGAACATGGAATGCAGAACATAGAATTTAGAATATAGAATACAGAATACTGAATATACAATTTAGAATATAGTATAGAGATTACTGAATATAGAATTTAGAATATAGAATGTAGAACACAGAATTTAGAATATAGAATACAGAATACTGAATAAATAAATTAGAATATAGAATGTAGAACACAGAATATAGAATATAGAATACGGAAGGCAAAATATAGATTGTAGAATATACAATGAAGTACGCAAAATATAGAATATAGAATAGAGAATATAGAAGCCAGAATTTAGAACATGGGATGCAGAACACAGAATTTCGAATATAAATACAGAATATAGAATGTAGGATTTTGAATATAGAATGCAGAACACAGGATATATAATAGAGTATACAGAACCCAGAATTTAAAACATGGAATCCGGAACACAGAATTTAGTATATAGAATAGAGAATACTGAATATAGTACTTAGAATATAGAATGTAGAACACAGAATAAACAATATAGAAAACGGAATGCAGAATATAGAATGTAGAATACAAAATATAGAATATAGAATAAAGAATATACAACACAGAAATTAGAACATGGAATGCAGAACATAGAATTTAGAATATAGAATATTGAATACTGAATATAGAATTTAGAATATTGAATGTAGAACACAGAATATAGAATGTAGAATACATAATATAGAATCCAAAATAAAGAATATTCTATGCAGAACACAGAACTTAGAATATAGATTACATAATACTGAATATAGAATTTAGAATATAGAATGTAGAACACAGAATTTATAATATAGAATACAGAAAGCTGAATATAGTATTTAGAATATTGAATGTAGAACACAGAATATAGAATATAGAATTTAGATTATAGAACCCAGAATTAAGAACATGGAATCCAGAACACAGAATTTGCTATATAGCATACAGAATAGTGCCTATAGAATTTAGAATATGGAATGTAGAACACAGAATATAGAATATAGAATATGGAACACAGAATATATAATACAGAATATAGAATGAGAAAAGAGTATATAGAATATGCAAAACAGTATACAGAACCCAGAATTTAGAACATGGAATGCAGAACACAGAATTTGGTATATAGAACACAGAATACTGAATATAGAATTTAGAATATACAATGCGGAACACAGATTTTAGAATATAGAATACAGAATACTGAATATAGAATTTAGAACATGGAATGCAGAACACATTATTTAGAATATAGAATACAGAATACTGAATATAGAATTTAGAATATAGTATGAGGAACACAGAATATAGAATATAGAATAAAGAATATTGAACCCATACTTTAGAACATGGAATGCAGAACACAGAATTTACAATACAGATTACAGAATATTGAAGATAGAATTTAGAATATTGAATGTAGAACATAGTATAAAGAATATAGAATACGGAATGCAGAATATAGAATGTAGAATATAAAATGAAGAACACAAAATATAAAATATAGAATAGAGTAATTAGAACCCAGAATTTAGAACATAGAATTGCAGAACACTGATTTAAGCATACAGTATACAGAATACTAAATAAACAATTAAATAATTGAATGTAGAACACAGAATATAGAATATAAAATACATAATACTGAATATATAATTTAGAATATAGAATGTAGAAAACAGAATAAAAAATATAGCTTAGAGAATATTGAAGCCAGACTTTGTAACATGGAAAGCATAACTCACAATTTCGAATATAGGATACAGAATACTGAATATACAATTTAGAATATAGACTGTAGAACACAGAATATACAATATAGAATAAAGTATACTGAATATAGAATTTAGAATATAGAATCTAGAACACAGAATATAGAATGTAGAATACAGATTATAGAATCCATAATTAAGAACATGTTATGCAGAACACAGAACAAAGAATATAGATTATATAATACTGAATATAGGATTTAGAATATAGAATGCAGAACACAGAATTTATAATATTGTATACAGAAATCTGAATTTAGTATTTAGAATATAGAATATAGGACACAGAATATAGAATATAGATTATAGATTACAGAACCCAGAATTTAGAACATGGAATGCAGAACACAGAATAGAATATAGCATATGGAATACTGAATATAGAATTTACAATATAGAATGTAGAACACAGAATATAGAATATAGTATAGGGAATTCAAAATATAGCATGTAGAAACTAGAATGAGAAACACACAATTTAGAATATAGAATAGAGAATGTAGAACCCAGAATTTAGAACATGGAATGCAGAACACAGAATATAGAATATATAATAAAGAATACTGAATATAGAATTTAGAATATAGAATGCAGAACACAGTACATAGAATGTAGAATACAGAATAAAGAATCCAGAATAAAGAACATGCTATGCAGAACACAGAATTCAGAATATAGATTACATAATACTGAATATGGAATTTAGAATATAGAATATAGAACACAGAATTTATAACATAGAATACAGAAAGCTGAATATAATATTTAGAATATAGAATGTAGAACACAAAATATACAATGTAGAATATAGAATAAAGAAGCCAGAATATTGAACATTGAATGCAGAACACAGAATTTAGTATATACAATACAGAATACTGAATATAGAATTTAGAATATAGAATGTAGAACACAGAATATAGAATATAGAATACGGAATGTAGAATATAGAATACAGAATATAGAATATAGGACACAAAATATAGAATATGGAAAACAAAATACACAACCCAGAATTTAGAACATGGAATGCAGAACACGGAATATAGAATATAGAATACAGAATGCTGAATATAGAGTTTAGAATATAGAATATAGAACATGGAATATAGAGTATAGAATAAAGAATATTGAACCCAGAATTTTGAACATGGAATGCAGAACACAGAATTTAGAATATGGAATACAGAATACTGAATATAGAATTTAGAATATAGAATGTTGAACACAGTATAAAGAATATAGAATACTGAATGCAGAATATTGAATTTAGAATACACAATGTAGAACACAGAATATAAATATAGAAAAGGGAATATAAAACCCAGAATTTACAACATCGTATGCATAACACAGAATTTAGAATACAGCATACAGAATACTTAATAAACAAATGAAAAAATTGAATGTAAAACATAGAATATAGAATATAGAATACATAATACTGAAAATATAATTTACAATATACAATGTAAAAAACAGAATATAAATATATATCTTGAACAATATTTAATCCAGATTTTGGAACATGGAATTCAGAACTCAGAATTTCGAATATAGAATACAGAAAACTGAATATACAATTTAGAATATAGAATGTAAATCACAGAATTTAGAATATAGAATAAATAATACTGAATATAAAATTTAGAATATACAATGTAGAACACAGAATATAGAATGTAGAATAGAGAATTCAGAATCCAGATATAAGAACATGGAATTCTGAACACAGAATTTAGAATATAGAATACATAATACTGAATATAGAATTTAGAATATAGAATGTAGAACCCAGAATTAATAATATAGAATATAGAATGCTGAATATAGGATTTAGAATATAGAATGTAGAACACAGAATATAGAATATAGAATACAGATTATAGAACACAGTATTTAGAACATGGAATGCAGAACCCAGAATTAAGAATATAGCATACCGAATACTTAATATAGAAATTAGAATATATAATGTAGAACACAGAATATTGAATATAGAATACGGAATGCAGAATATAGAATACAGAATATAGAATGTAGAAAACACAATATAGATTATGAAAAAAGAATACACAGAAGAGAATTTAGAACATGGAATGCAGAACACAGAATTTAGAATATAGAATAAAAAATACTGAATATAGAATTGAGAACATGGAATGAAGAACACAGAATATACAATATAGAATAGAGAATACTAAATGTAGAATTTAGAATATAGAAATTAGAACACAGAATATAGAATATAGAGTAGAAAATTTAGAACATGGAATGCAGAACACAGAATTTAGAATATAGAATACAGAATACTGAATATAGAATTTGGAATATAGAATGTAAAACACAGAATATATAATGTAGAATACGGAATGCAGTATATAGAATACAGAATATAGAATTTAGAACACAGAACACAAAATAGGGAAAACAGAATATAGGACCCAGAAGTTAGAACAAGTTATACAGAACACATAATTTAGAATATACTATACAGATTACTGAATATAGAATTTAGAATATAGAATGTAGATCACAGATTATAGAATATAGATTACAGAATGCAGAATATAGTATACAGAATATAGGATTTAGAACACAGAATATAGATTATGGAAACTTTACACAGAACCCAGAATATAGAAAATGGGATGCAGAACACAGAATTTAGATTATAGAATACAGAATACTGAATATAGAATATAGAATATAGAATGCAGACACAGAACTTAGAATATACATTAGAGAATACTGAATATAGAATTCACAATATGGAATGCAGAACACAGAATTTAGATTATAGAATAAAGAATATAGATGCCGGATTATAGAACATGGAATGCAAAACACAGAATTTTGAATATGGAATACTGAATACAGAATACAGAATTTAGAATATAGAAAGTAGAACACAGAATATAGAATATAGAATACAGAAAATAGAACATGGAATGTAGAGCACAGAATTAAGATTATAGAATTCATAATACTGAATATAGAATTTAGAATATTGAATTTAGAACAGAAAATTTAGAAAATAGAATACAGATTACTGAATATAGAATTTAGGACATGGAATGCAGAACACAGAATTTAGAATATAGAATACAGAATACTGAATACAGAATTTAGAACATGGATTGCATAACCCAGAATTTAGAATATAGAATACAGAATACTGAATATAGAGTTAAAATATAGAATGTAGAACCCAGAATATAGAATATAGAATTGAGAATATAGTACCCAGAATTTAGAACATGGAATGCAGAAAACAGAATATAGTTTATAGAATACATAATACTGAATACAGAATTTAGAATAGAATGTAGAACACAAAATTTAGAATATAGAATACAGAATGCTGAATATAGAATTTAGAATATAGAATGTAGAACACAGAATATAGAAAATAGAAAAGAGAATATAGAACCCAGAATTTAGAACATGGAATGCAGAACACAGAATTTAGATTATAGAATACAGAATACTTAATAAACAATTAAAAAATTCAATGTAGAGCACAGAATGTAGAATATAAAACACATAAAACTGAATATATAATATAGAAAATAGAATGTAGAAAACAGAATAAAAAATATAGCTTAGAGAATATTGAAGCCAGATTTTGGAACATGGAAATCAGACCTCAGTTTTAGAATATAGTATACATAATACCGAATATACAATTTAGAATATAGAATGTAGAACCCAGAATTTAGAATATATAATACAGAATACTGAATATCGAATTTTGAATATCGAATGTAGAACACAGAATATAGAATGTAGAATACAGAAAGCTGAATATAGTATTCAGAATATAGAATGTAGGACAAAGTTATAGAATATAGAATATAGATAATAGAACTCAGAATTTAGAACATGGAATGCATAACACAGAAATTAGAATATATAATGCAGTATTATGATCATAGAACTTAGAACATAGAAAGCAGAACACAGAATTTAGAATATGGAATACAGAATACTGAATATAGGATTGAGAACATGGAGTGAAAAACACAGAATTTAGAATATAGAATACAGAATACTGAAAATTGTATTTAGAATATAGAAAGTAGATCACAGAATATAGAATATAGAATACAGAATTTTGAATATGGAATGCAGAACACAAAATTTAGAATATAGAATACAGAATACTGAATATAGAATTTGGAATATAGAAGGTAGAACACAGAATATATAATGTAGAATACGGAATGCAGAATATAGAATGTAGAATCAAGATGGAAGAATGCGAAATATAGAATATAGAAAAGAGAATATACAACACAGAATTTAGAACATGCAATGCAGTACATAGAATTTAGAATATAGAATACAGAATACTGAATATAAAATTTAGAATATAGTATAGAGATTACTGAATATAGAATTTAGTATATAGAATGTAGAACACAGAATTTAGAATATAGAATACAGAATACTGAATAAATAAATTAGAATAGAGAATGTAGAACACAGAATATAGAATATAGAATACGGAAGGCAAAATATAGATTGTAGAATATACAATGAAGTACGCAAAATATAGAATATAGAATAGAGAATATAGAAGCCAGAATTTAGAACATGGAATGCAGAATACAGAATTTCGAAAATAAATACGGAATACTGAATGTAGGATTTTGAATATAGAATGCAGGACACAGGATATATAATAGAGTATACAGAACCCAGAATTTAAAACGTGGAATCCGGAACACAGAATTTAGTATATAGAATACAGAATACTGAATATAGGATTTACAATATAGAATGTAGAACACAGAATAAAGAATATAGAAAACGGAATGCAGAATATAGAATGTAGAATATAGAATGAAGAATACAAAATAGAGAATAGAGAATAGAGAATATACAACACACAATTTAGAACATGGAATGCAGAACATAGAATTTTGAATATAGAATACTGAATACTGAATATAGAATTTAGAATATTGAATGTAGAACACAGAATATAGAATATAGTATACGGAAAGCAAAATATAGTATGTAGAATATAGAATGTAGAACCCAGAATATAGAATATAGAATTGAGAATCTAGAACCCACAATTTATAACATGGAATGCAGAACAGAGAATTTAGATTATAGAATACATAATACTGAATATAGAATTTAGAATATAGAATGTAGAACACAAAATATAGAATATAGAATACAGAATGCTGAATATAGAATTTAGAATATACAATGAAGAACACAGAATATAGAATATAGAAAAGAGAATATAGAACCCAGAATTTACAACATGGAATGTAGAACACTGAATTTAGAATATAGTATAAAGAATGTATAATAAACAATTAAAAAAATTGAATGTAGGACAGAGAATATAGAATATAGTATACATAATACTGAATAAATAATTTAGAATATAGAATGTAGAACACAGTATTTAGAATATACAATACAGAATACTAAATATAGAATTTAGAATATACAATGTAGAACACAGAATTTAGAATATGCAATACAGAATACTAAATATAGGATTTAGAATATAGAATATAGAACACTGAATATAGAAAAAAGCATAGAGAATGAGGAACCCAGAATTTAGTACATGGAAGCAGAACCCAGAATTATAATATAGAATACAGAACACAGAATATGGATTTTAGAATATAGAATGTAGAACATAGAATATAGAATATAGAATACAGAGTATAGAACCCAGAAATTAGAACATGGAATGCAAAACACAGAATAAAGAATATTGAATGCAGAACAGAGTGTTTAGAATATACATTACAGAACACTGAATATAGAATTTAGAATATACAATGTAGAACATAGAATTTAGAATATGGAATAAAGAATACTGAATATAGAATTTAGAATATAGAATTTAGAACGCAGAATAAAGAAAATAGAATAGAAAACTTAGAACACAGAATTTAGTATATGGAATCAGAACACAGAATTTAGAATATAGAATTCAGAACACTGAATATAGAATTTAGAATATAGAATGTAGAAGACAGAATTTATAATATAGAATACAGAAAGCTGAATATAGTATTTAGAATATAGAATGTAGAACACAGAATATAGAATATAGAATTTAGATTATTGAGCCCAGAATTTAAACATGGAATGCAGAACACAGAATTAAGAATATAGCATACCGAATACTTAAAATAAAATTTACAATATATAATTTAGAACACAGAATATTGAATATAGAATACCGAAGGCAGAATATAGAATACAGAATATAGAATGTAGAAAACAGAATATAGATTATGAAGAAAAGAATACACAAAAAAGAATTTAGAACATGGAATGCAGAACACAGAATTTAGAATATATTAGAGAATACTGAATATAGAATTTACAACATGGAATTCAGAACATAGAATTTAGATTATAGAATAAAGAATATAGATGCCGGATAATAGAACATGGAATGCAGAACACAGAATTTAGAATATGGAATACTGAAAACTGAATATAGAATTTAGAATATAGAAAGTAGAACACAGAATATAGAATATAGAATAGAGAATTTAGAACATGGTATGTAGAGCACAGAATTTAGATTATAGAATACATAATACTGAATATAGAATTTAGAATATAGAATTTAGAACACAAAATTTAGAAAATAGAATACAGAATACTGAATATAGAATTTAGGACATGGAATGCAGAACACAGAATTTAGAATATAGAATACAGAATACTGAATATAGAATTTAGAACATGGAATGCCTAACACAGAATTTAGAATATAGAATACAAAATACTGAATATAGAGTTAAAATATAGAATGTAGAACCCAGAATATAGAATATAGAATTGAGAATATAGTACCCAGAATTTAGAACATGGAATGCAGAAAACAGAATATAGTTTATAGAATACATAATACTGAATACAGAATTTAGAATAGAATGTAGAACACAAAATTTAGAATATAGAATACAGAATGCTGAATATAGAATTTAGAATATAGAATGTAGAACACAGAATATAGAAAATAGAAAAGAGAATATAGAACCCAGAATTTAGAACATGGAATGCAGAACACAGAATTTAGATTATAGAATACAGAATACTTAATAAACAATTAAAAAATTGAATGTAGAGCACAGAATGTAGAATATAAAACACATAAAACTGAATATATAATTTAGAAAATAGAATATAGAAAACAGAATAAAAAATATAGCTTAGAGTATATTGAAGCCAGATTTTGGAACATGGAAATCAGACCTCAGTATTTAGAATATAGAATACATAATACTGAATATACAATTAAGAATATAGAATGTAGAACCCAGAATATAGAATATATAATACAGAATCCTGAATATCGAATTTTGAATATAGAATGTAGAACACAGAATATAGAATGTAGAATACAGAAAGCTGAATATAGTGTTTAGAATATAAATGTAGGACACAGATATAGAATATAGAATACAGATAATAGAACCCAGAATTTAGAACATGGAATGCATAACACAGAAATTAGAAAATATAATGCAGAATAATGATCATAGAACTTAGAAAATAGAATGCAGAACACAGAATTTAGAATATGGAATACAGAATACTGAATATAGGATTGAGAATATGGAGTGAAAAACACAGAATTTAGAATATAGAATACAGAATACTGAATATTGTATTTAGAATATAGATATTAGATCACAGAATATAGAATATAGAATAGAGAAAATTGAATATGGAATGCAGAACACAAAATTTAGAATATAGAATACAGAATACTGAGTAGAGAAGGTAGAACACAGAATATATAATGTAGAATACGGAATGCAGAATAAAGAATACAGAATATAGAATTTAGAACACAGAATATAAAATATGGAAAACAGAATGTAGAATCCAGAATTTAGATCATGGAATGCAGAGCACAGAATTTAGAATATAGTATAGAGATTACTGAATATAGAATTTAGAATATAGAATGTAGAACACAGAATATAGAATATAGAATACGGAATGCAGAATATAGAATGTAGAATATAGATTGAAAAATACGAAATATAGTATATAGAATAGAGAATATACAACACAGAATTTAGAACATGGAATACAGAACATAGAATTTAGAATATAGAATACAGAATACTGAATATACAATTTTGAATATAGTATAGAGATTACTGAATATAGAATTTAGAATATAGAATGTAGAACACAGAATATAGTATATAGAATACGGAAGGCAAAAAAAAGATTGTAGAATATACAATGAAGTACGCAAAATATAGAATATACAATAGAGAATATACAAGCCAGAATTTAGATCATGGAATGCAGAACACAGAATTTCGAATATAAATACAGAAAATTGAATGTAGGATTTTGAATATAGAATGCAGAACACAGGATGTATAATAGAGTATACAGAACCCAGAATTTAGAACATGGAATGCAGAACATAGAATTTAGTTTATAGAATACTGAATACTGAATATAGAATTTAGAATATTGAATGTAGAACACAGAATATAGAATGTAGTATACGGAATGCAAAATATAGTATGTAGAATATAGAATGTAGAACCCAGAATATAGAATATAGATTTGAGGATCTAGAACCGACAATTTATAACATGGAATGCAGAACAGAGAATTTAGATTATAGAATACATAATACTGAATATAGAATTTACAATATAGAATGTAGAACACAAAATATAGAATATAGAATACAGAATACTGAATATAGAATTTAGAATATACAATGAAGAACACAAAATATAGAACATAGAATAGAGAATATAGAAACCAGAATTTACAACATGGAATGCAGGACACTGAATTTAGAATATAGTATAAAGAATGCATAATAACCAATTAAAAAAAATTGAATGTAGAACAGAGAATATACAATATAGTATACAAAATACTGAATAAATAATTTAAAATATAGAATGTAGAACACAGTATTTAGAATATACAATACAGAATACTAAATATAGAATTTAGAATATACAATGTAGAACACAGAATTTAGAATATGCAATACAGAATACTAAATATAGGATTTAGAATATAGAATATAGAACACTGAATATAGAAAATAGAATAGAGAATGAGGAACCCAGAATTTAGTACATGGAATCAGAACCCAGAATTATAATACAGAATACAGAACACAGAATATGGAATTTAGAATATAGAATGTAGAACACAGAATATAGAATATAGAATACGGAATACAGAATATATAATAAAGAATATAGAATGTAGAAAACAGAATATAGAATATGGAAAACAGAATACAGAACACAGATTTTAGAACATGGAATGCAGAATACAGAATTATGTATATAGAACACAGAATAATGAATATAGAATTTAAAATATACAATACGGAACACAGATTTTAGAATATAGAATACAGAATACTGAATATAGAATTTAGAACATGGAATGCAGAACACATTATTTAGAATATAGAATACAGAATACTGAATATAGAATTTAGAATATAGAATGTAGAACACAGAATTTATAATATAGTATACAGAAAGCTGAATATAGTATTTAGAATATAGAATGTAGAACACAGAATATAGAATATAGAATATAGATTATAGAACCCAAAATTTAGAACATTGAATTCAGAACACAGAATTTAGAATACAGCATACGGAATACTGAATATAGAATTTAGAATATAGAATGTAGAACACAGAATATTGAATATATAATAAAGAATACTGAATATAGAGTTTAGAATATAGAATGTAGAACACAGAATATAGAATGTAGAATACATAATATAGAATCCAAAATAAAGAACATTCTTTGCAGAACACAGAATTTAGAATATAGATTACATAACACTGAATATAGAATTTAGAATATAGAATGTAGAACACAGAATATTGAATATATAATAAAGAATACTGAATACAGAATTAGAATATAGAATGTAAAACACAGAATATAGAATGTATAATACATAATATAGAATCCAAAATAAAGAACATTCTATGCAGAACACAGAATTTAGAATATAGAATACATAATACTGAATATAGAATTTAGAATATAGAATGTAGAACACAGAATTTATAATATAGAATACAGAAAGCTGAATATAGTATTTAGAATATAGAATGTAGAACACAGAATATAGAATATAGAATTTAGATTATAGAAACCAGAATTTAGAACATGGAATGCAGAACTCAGAATTTGGAATATAGCATACAGAATAGTGCCTATAGAATTTAGAATATGGAATGTAGAACACAGAATATAGAATATAGAATACGGAACACAAAATATATAATACAGAATATAGAATGAGAAAAGAGTATATTGAATATTGAAAACAGAATACAGAACCCAGAATTTAGATCATGGAATGCAGAACACAGAATTATGTATATAGAACACAGAATACTGAATATATAATTTCGAATATACAATGCGGAACACAGATTTTAGAATACAGAATACAGAATACTGAATATAGAATTTAGAACATGGAATGCAGAACACATTATTTAGAATATAGAATACAGAATACTGAATATAGAATTTAGAATATAGTATGAGGAACACAGAATATAGAATATATAATAAAGAATATTGAACCCATACTTTAGAACATGGAATGCAGAACACAGAATTTACAATATAGAATACAGAATACTGAAGATAGAATTTAGAATATAGAATGTAGAACATAGTATAAAGAATATAGAATACGGAATGAAGAATATAGAATGTAGAATATAAAATGAAGAACACAAAATATAAAATATAGAATAGAATATATAGAACCCAGAATTTAGAACATAGAATTTCAGAACACTGAATTTTGAATATAGTATACAGAATACTTAATAAAAAATTAAATAATTGAATGTAGAACACAGAATATAGAATATAAAATACATAATACTGAAAATATAATTTAGAATATAGAATGTAGAAAACATAATAAAAAATATAGCTTAGAGAATATTGAAGCCAGACTTTGTAACATGAAAAGCAGAACTCACAATTTCGAATATAGAATACAGAATACTGAATATACAATTTAGAATATAGAATGAAGAACACAGAATATACAATATAGAATAAAGAATACTGAATATAGAATTTAGAATATAGAATGTAGAACACAGAATATAGAATGTAGAATACAGATTATAGAATTCAGAATTAAGAACATGTAATACAGAACACAGAATTAAGAATATGGATTATATAATACTGAATATAGGATTTAGAATATAGAATGCAGAACACAGAATTTATAATATTGTATACAGAAATCTGAATTTAGTATTTAGAATATAGAATATAGGACACAGAATATAGAATATAGAATATAGATTAGAGAACCCAGAATTTAGAACATGGAATGCAGAACACAGAATAGAATATAGCATACGGAATACTGAATATAGAATTTACAATATAGAATGTAGAACACAGAATATAGAATATAGTATACGGAATTCAAAATATAGTATGTAGAAACTAGAATGAAAAACACACAATTTAGAATATAGAATAGAGAATGTAGAACCCACAATTTAGAACATGAAATGCAGAACACGAATTTAGAATATAGAATAGAGAATACTGAATATAGAATTTAGAATATAGAATGTAGAACACAGAATATAGAATATAGAATAAAGAATACTGAATATAGAATTTAGATTATAGAATGCAGAACACAGTATATAGAATGTAGAATACAGAATAAAGAATCCAGAATAAAGAAAATGCAATGCAGAACACAGAATTTAGAATATAGATTACATAATACTGAAAATAGAATTTAGAATATAGAATGTAGAACACAGAATTTATAACATAGAATACAGAAAGCTGAATATATTATTTAGAATATAGAATGTAGAACACAAAATATACAATATAGATTAAAGAATAAAGAAGCCAGAATTTTGAACATTGAATGCAGAACACAGAATTTAGAATATAGAATACAGAATACTGAATATAGAATTTAGAATATAGAATGTAGAACACAGAATATAGAAGATAGATTACGGAATGTACAATATAGAATACATAATATAGAATATATGACACAGAATATAGAATATGGAAAACAAAATACACAACCCAGAAATTAGGACATGGAATGCAGAACACATAATATAGAATTTAGAATACATAATGCTGAATATAGAATTTAGGATATAGAATATAGAACATGGAATATAGAATATAGAATAAAGAATATTGAACCCAGAATTTTGAACATGTAATGCAGAACACAGAATTTAGAATATGGAATACAGAATACTGAATATAGAATTTAGAATATAGAATGTTGATCAGAGTATAAAGAATATAGAATACTGAATTCAGAATATAGAATTTAGAATATACAATGTAGAACACAGAATATAAAATATAAAAAAAGGAATATAAAACCCAGAATTTACAACATGGTATGCAAAACACAGAATTTAGAATACAGTATACAGAATACTTAATAAACAAATGAAAAAATTGAATGTAGAACATAGAATAAAGAATATAGAATACATAATACTGAATATATAATTTAGATTATACACTGTAAAAAACAGAAAAAAAATATATCTTAAAGAATATTTAAGCCAGATTTTGGAACATGGAATTCAGAACTCAGAATTTCGAATATAGAATACAGAAAACTGAATATACAATTTAGAATATAGAATGTAAAACACAGAATATAGAATATAGAATAAATAATACTGAATATAATATTTAGAATATACAATGTAGAACACAGAATATAGAATGTAGAATAGAGAATTTAGAATCCAGATATAAGAACATGGAATTCTGAACACAGAATTTAGAATATAGAATACATAATACTGAATATAGAATTTAGAATGTAGAATGTAAAACCCAGAATTAATAATATAGAATATAGAATGCTGAATATAGGATTTAGAATATAGAATGTAGAACACGGAATATAGAATATAGAATATAGATCATAGAACACAGTATTTAGAACATGGAATGCAGAACAGAGAATTAAGAATATAGCATACCGAATACTTAATATAGAATTTAGAATATAGAGTGTAGAACACAGAATATTGAATATAGAATACGGAATGCAGAATATAGAATACAGAATATAGAATGTAGAAAACAGAATATAGATTATGAAAAAAAGAATACACAAAATAGAATTTAGAACATAGAATGCAGAACACTGAATTTAGAATATAGAATAGAGAATACTGAATATAGAATAAAGAATATAGAATGCAGAACACAGAATTAAGAATATAGAATACAGAATACAGAATATAGAATTGAGAACATGAAATGAAGAACACAGAATATACAAGATAGAATAGAGAATACTAAATGTAGAATTAAGAATATAGAAAGTAGAACACAGAATATAGATTATAGAGTAGAAAATTTAGAAAATGGAATGCAGAACACAGAATTTAGAATATAGAATACAGAATACTGAATATAGAATTTGGAATATAGAATGTAGAACACAGAATATATAATGTAGAATACGGAATGCAGAAGATAGAATACAGAATATAGAACTTAGAACACAGAATATAAAATATGGAAAACAGAATATAGGACCCAGAATTTAGAACAAGTTATACAGAACACAGAATTTAGAATATACTATACAGATTACTGAACATAGAATTTAGAATATAGAATGTAGATCACAGAATATAGAATATAGATTACGGAATGCAAAATATAATATACAGAATATAGGATTTAGAACACAGAATATAGATTATGGAAACTTAACACAGAACACAGAATATAGAACATGGGATGCAGAACACAGAATTTAGATTATAGAATACAGAATACTTAATATAGAATATAGCATATAGAATGCAGAACACAGAATTAAGAATATACATTAGAGAATACTGAATATAGACTTTACAACATGGAATGCAGAACACAGAATTTAGATTATAGAATAAAGAATATAGATGCCGGATTATAGAACATGGAATGCAGAACACAGAATTTAGAATATGGAATTCTGAATACTGAATATAGAATTTAGAATATAGAAAGTAGAACACAGAATATAGAATATAGAATAGAGAATTTAGAACATGGAATGTAGAGCACAGAATTTAGATTATAAAATACATAATACTGAATATAGAATTTAGAATATAGAATTTAGAACACAAAATTTAGAAAATAGAATACAGAATACTGAATATAGAATATAGGACATGGAATGCAGAACACAGAATTTAGAATATACAATACAGAATACTGAATATAGAATTTAGAACATGGAATGCATAAAACAGTATTTAGAATATAGAATACAGAATACTGAATATAGAGTTAAAATATAGAATGTAGAACACAGAATTTATAATATACTATACAGAAAGCTGAATATAGTATTTAGAATATAGAATGTAGAACACAGAATATAGAATATAGAATATAGATTATAGAACCCAAAATTTAGAACATGGAAAGCAGAACACAGAATTTAGAATACAGCATACGGAATACTGAATATAGAATTTAGAATATAGAATGTAGAACACAGAATATTGAATAAATAATAAAGAATACTGAATATAGAGTTTAGAATATAGAATGTAGAACACAGAATATAGAATGTAGAATAAATAATATAGAATCCAAAATAAAGAACTTTCTAAGAAGAACACAGAATTTAGAATATAGATTACATAATACTGAATATAGAATTTAGAATATAGAATGTAGAACACAGAATATAGAATACAGTATACGGAATGCAAAATATAGAATGTAGAATCTAGAATGAAAAACAAACAATTTAGAATATAGAATAGAGAATATAGAACACTGAACTTAAAACATGGAATGCAGAACACAGAATTTAGAATATAGAATAGAGAATACTGAATATAGAGTTTAGAATATAGAATGTAGAACACAAGATTTTGAATATATAATAAAGAATACTGAATATAGAATTTAGAATATAGAATGCAGAACACAGAATACAGAATATAGAATACAGAATTAAGAATCCAGAATAAAGAACATGCTATGCAGAACACACAATTTAGAATATAGATTACATAATACTGAATATAGAATTTAGAATATAGAATGCAGAACACAGAATTTATAATATGGAATACAGAATACTGAATATAGTATTTAGAATATAGAATGTTGAACACAGTATAAAGAATATAGAATACTGAATGCAGAATATAGAATTTAGAATATACAATGTAGAACACAGAATATAAAATATAGAAAAGAGAATATAAAACCCAGAATTTACAACATAGTATGCAAAAAACAGAATTTAGAATATAGTATAAAGAATACTTAATAAACAAATGAAAAAATTTAATATAGAACATAGAATATAGAATATAGAATACATAATACTGAATATATAATTTAGAATATACAATGTAAAAAACAGAATAAAAAATATATCTTAAAGAATATTTAAGCCAGATTTTGGAACATGGAATTCAGAACTCAGAATTTCGAATATAGAATACAGAAAACTGAATATACAATTTAGAATATAGAATGTATAATACAGAATTAAGATTATAGAATAAATAATACTGAATATAAAATTTAGAATATAGAATATAGAAATCCGAATAAAAAATATACCTTAGAGAATATTGAAGCCAGATTTTAGAACTTGGAAAGCAGAAATCCGAATTTAGAATATAGAATACAGAATACTGTATATAGAATGTAAAATACAGAATATAGAATAGAGAATAGAGAACCCAGAATTTACAACATGGAATGCAGAACACAGAATTTAGATTATAGAATACAGAATAATTAATAAACAATTAAAAAATTGAATGTAGAACACAGAATATAAAATACAAAACACATAATACTGAATATACAATTTAGAATATAGAATGTAGAAAACAGAATAAAAAATATAGCTTAGAGCATATTGAAGCGAGATTTTGGGCAATGGGAATCAGAACTCAGTATTTAGAATATAGAATAAAGAATACTGAATATAGAATTTAGAATATAGAATGCAGAACACAGTATATAGAATGTAGAATACAGAATAAAGAATCCAGAATAAAGAACATGCTATGCAGAACACAGAATTTAGAATATAGATTACATAATACTGAATATAGAATTTAGAATATAGAATGTAGAACACAGAATTTATAATATAGAATAAAGAAAGATGAATATAGTATTTAGAATATAGAATGTAGAACACAGATATAGAATATAGAATATAGATTATAGAACCCAGAATTTAGAACATGGAATGCATAACACACAAATTAGAATATATAATACAGTACACTGATCATAGAACTTAGAACATAGAATGCAGAACACAGACTTTAGAATATGGAATACAGAATACTGAATATTGAATTCAGAACAAGGAATGCAGAAAACAGAATTTAGAATATAGAATACAGAATACTGAATAAAGAATTTAGAATATAGAAATTAGAACACAGAATATAGAATAGAGAATAGAGAATTTAGAACATGGAATGCAGAACACAGAATTTAGAATATAGCATACGGAATACTGAATATAGAATTTAGAATATAGAATGTAGAACACAGAATATTGAATATAGAATACGGAATGCAGAATAGAGAATACAGTATATAGAATGCAGAAAACAGATTATAGAATATGGAAAAAAGAATACAGAAACAGAATTTAGAACATGGAATGCTGAACACAATATTTAGAATATAGAATACAGAATAGTGCATATAGAATATAGAATGTGGAATGTAAAACACGGAAAAGAGAATATAGAATACCTAATACAGAATATAGATTGTAGAATATAGAATGAATTACACAAAATTTAGAATATAGAATAGAGAATATAGAACCCAGAATTTCGAACATGGAATTCATAACACCGAAATTAGAATATAGAATACAGAATACTGAATATAGAATTTAGAATATAGAATGCAGAACACAGAATATGGAATGTAGAATACAGAATATAGAATCCAGAATAAAGAACATGCTATGCAGAAAACAGAAGTTAGAATATAGAATACGGAATACTGAATATAGAATTTAGAATATAGAAAGCAGAACACAGAATTTTGAATATTGAATACGGAATGCAGACTATAGAATGTAGAAAACAGAATATAGAATATGGAAAAAATAATACAGAAAACAGAATTTAGAACAAGGATTGCAGAACACAGTAATTAGAATAGTGCATATAGAATAGTGCATATAGAATTTAGAATATGGAATTTAGAACACAGTATAAAGAATATAGAATTCAGAATGCAGAATATAGAATGTTGAATATAAAATGAAGTAGACAAAATATAGAATAGAAAATATAGAAGCCAGAATTTAGAACATGGAATGCAGAACACAAAATATACACTATAGAAAACTGAATACTGAAGATAGAATTTAGAATATAGAATGTAGAACACAGTATAAAGAATATAGAATACGGAATGCAGAATATAGAATGTAGAGCATAGAATGAAGAACACAAAATATAGAATACAGAATAGAGAATATAGAAGACAGAATTTAGAACAAGGAATGCAGAAGACAGAATTTAGAATATAGAATACAGAATAATGAATATAGAATATATAATATAGAATGTAGAACACAGAAAATAGAACATAGAATACGGAATACAGAATACAAAATTTAGAATATAGAATGAATAACACAAAATATAGACTATAGAATACAGAATATAGAACCCAGAATTTAGAACATTGAATGCAGAACATAGTATCTAGAATATACATTATAGAATACTGTATATAGAATTTAGAATATAGAATGAAGAACACAGAATATAGAATTTGAATACGGAATATAAAATAAAGAATACAGAATATAGAATTTAGAACTCAGAGAATACAATATGGAAAACAGAATACAGAACCCAGCACTTAGAACATGGAATGCAGAACACAGAATTTAGTACATTGAATGCAGAACACAGTATTTAGAATATACAATAAAGAATACTAAATATAGAATTTAGAATATACAATGTAGAACACAGAATTTAGAATATGCAATACAGAATACTAAATATAGGATTTAGAATATAGAATATAGAACACTGAATATAGAAAATAGAATAGAGAATGAGGAACCCAGAATTTAGTACATGGAATCAGAACCCAGAATTATAATATAGAATACAGAACACAGAATATGGAATTTAGAATATAGAATGTAGAACACAGAATAGAGAATATAGAATACAGAATACTGAATATAGAATTTAGAATATAGAAAGTAGAACACAGAATATAGAATATAGAATAGAGAATTTAGAACATGGAATGCAGAACACAGAATTTATAATATAGAATACAGAATACTGAATATAGATTTTGGATTATAGAAGGTAGAACACAGAATATATAATGTAGAATACGGAATGCAGAATATAGAAAACAGAATATAGAATTAAGAACACAAAATATAAAATATGGAAAACAGAATATTGAACGCAGAATTTATAACATGGAATGTAGAACCAGAATTTAGAATATAGTATAGAGATTACTGAATATAGAATTTAGAATATAGAATGTAGAACACAGAATTAAGAATATAGAATACAGAATACTGAATAAATAACTTTGAATATAGAATGTAGAACACAGAATATAGAATATAGGATACGGAATGCAAAATATAGATTGTAGAATATAGAATGAAGTACGCAAAATATAGAATATAGAATAGAGAATATAGAAGCATGAATTTAGAACATGGAATTCAGAACAGAGAATTTCGAATATAAATACAGAATACTGAATGTAGGAATTTGAATATAGAATGCAGAACACAGGATAAATAATAGAGTATACAGAACCCAGAATTTAAAACATGGAATGCAGAACACAGAATTTAGAAAATGGAATACAGAATACTGAGTATATAATTGAGAAAATTGAGTGAAGAACACAGAATTTAGAATATAGAATACAGAATACTGAATATAAAATTTGAATATAGAAAGTAGAACACAGAATATAGAATAGAGAATTTAGAAAATGGAATGCAGAACACAGAATATAGAATATAGAATACAGAATACTGAATATAGAATTTGGAATATAGAAGGTAGAACCCAGAATATAGAATATAGAATACGGAATGCAAAATATAGATTGTAGAATATACAATGAAGTACGCAAAATATAGAATATAGAATAGAGAATATAGAAGCCAGAATTTAGAACATGGAATGCAGAACACAGAATTTCGAATATAAATACAAAATACTAAATATAGGATTTTGAATATAGAATGCAGAACACAGGATATATAATAGAGTATCAGAACCCAGAATTTAAAACATGGAATCCAGAACACAGAATTTAGAATATAAAATACAGAAAGTTGTATATAGTATTTAGAATATAGAATGTAGAACACAGAATATAGAACATAGAATATAGATTATAGAACCCAGAATTTAGAACATGGAAAGCAGAACACAGAATTTAGAATACAGCATACGGAATACTGAATATAGAATTTAGAATATAGAATGTAGAACACAGAATATTGAATAAATAATAAAGAATACTGAATATAGAGTTTAGAATATAGAATGTAGAACACAGAATATAGAATGTAGAATACGAAATGCAGAATATAGAATACAGAATACAGAATGTAGAAAACATATTATAGAATATGGAAAAAAGAATACAGAAAAAAGAATTTAGAACATGAAATGCAGAACACAGTATTTAGATTATAGAATACAGAATAGTGCATATAGAATTTAGAATGTGGAATGCGGAACACAGATTTTAGAATATAGAATACAGAATACTGAATATAGAATTTAGAATATAGAATGTAGAACACAGAATTTATAATATACAATACAGAAAGCTGAATATAGTATTTAGAATATAGAATGTAGAACACAGAATATAGAATATAGAATATAGATTATAGAACCCAAAATTTAGAACATGGAAAGCAGAACACAGAATTTAGAATACAGCATACGGAATACTGAATATAGAATTTAGAATATAGAATGTAGAACACAGAATATTGAATAAATAATAAAGAATACTGAATATAGAGTTTAGAATATAGAATGTAGAACACAGAATATAGAATGTAGAATACATAATATAGAATCCAAAATAAAGAACTTTCTATGCAGAACACAGAATTTAGAATATAGATTACATAATACTGAATATAGAATTTAGAATATAGAATGTAGAACACAGAATATAGAATACAGTATACAGAATGCAAAATATAGAATGTAGAATCTAGAATGAAAAACAAACAATTTAGAATATAGAATAGAGAATATAGAAGCCAGAACTTAAAACATGGAATGCAGAACACAGAATTTAGAATATAGAATAGAGAATACTGAATATAGAGTTTAGAATATAGAATGTAGAACACAGAATTTAGAATATATAATAAATAATACTGAATATAGAATTTAGAATATAGAATGCAGAACACAGAATACAGAATATAGAATACAGAATTAAGAATCCAGAATAAAGAACATGCTACGCAGAACCCAGAATTTAGAATATAGATTACATAATACTGAATATAGAATTTAGAATATAGAATGCAGAAACAGAATTTATAATATAGAATACAGAAAGCTGAATATAGTATTTAGAATATAGAATGTAGAACACAAAATATACAATATAGAATATAGAATAAAGAAGCCAGAATTTAGAACATTGAATGCAGAACACAGAATTTAGAATATAGAATACAGAATACTGAATATAGAATTTAGAATATAGAATGTAGAACACAGATTATAGAATATAGAATACGGAATGCAGGATATAGAATACGGAATATAGAATATAGGACACAGAATATACAATATGGAAAACAAAATGCACAACCCAGAATTTAGAACATCAAATGCAGAACACAGAATATAGAATATAGAATACAGAATTCTGAATATAGAATTTAGAATATAGAAGGTAGAACACGGAATATAAAATATAAAATAAACAATATTGAACCCAGAATTTTGAACATGGAAAGCAGAACACAGAATTTAGAATATGGAATACAGAATACTGAATATAGAATTTAGAATATAGAATGTTGAACACAGTATAAAAAATATAGAATACTGAATGCAGAATATAGAATTTAGAATATACAATGTAGAACACAGAATATAAAATATAGAAAAGAGAATATAAATCCCAGAATTTACAACATAGAATGCAAAAAACAGAATTTAGAAGATAGTATAAAGAATACTAAATAAACAAATGATAAAATTTAATATAGAACATAGAATATAGAATATAGAATACATAATACTGAATATATAATTTAGAATATACAATGTAAAAGACAGAATAAAATATATATCTTAAAGAATATTTAAGTCAGATTATGGAACATGGAACTCAGAACTCAGAATTTCGAATATAGAATACAGAAAACTGAATATACAATTTAGAATATAGAATGTATAATACAGAATTAAGATTATAGAATAAATAATACTGAATATAAAATTTAGAATATAGAATATAGAAAACCGAATAAAAAATATACCTTAGAGAATATTGAAGCCAGATTTTAGAACTTGGAAAGCAGAAATCCGAATTTAGAATATAGAATACAGAATACTGTATATAGAATGTAGAATACAGAATATAGAATAGAGAATAGAGAATAGAGAACCCAGAATTTACAACATGGAATGCAGAACACAGAATTAAGATTATAGAATACAGAATAATTAATAAACAATTAAAAAATTGAATGTAGAACACAGAATATAGAATACAAAACACATAATACTGAATATACAATTTAGCATATAGAATGTAGAAAACAGAATAAAAAATATAGCTTAGAGCATATTGAAGCGAGATTTTGGGCAATGGAATTCAGAACTCAGTATTTAGAATATAGAATAAAGAATACTGAATATAGAATTTAGAATATAGAATGCAGAACACAGTATATAGAATGTAGAATACAGAATAAAGAATCCAGAATAAAGAACATGCTATGCAGAACACAGAATTTAGAATATAGATTTCATAATACTGAATATAGAATTTAGAATATAGAATGTAGAACACAGAATTTATAATATAGAATAAAGAAAGATGAATATAGTATTTAGAATATAGAATGTAGAACACAGATATAGAATATAGAATATAGATTATAGAACCCAGAATTTAGAACATGGAATGCATAACACACAAATTAGAATATATAATACAGTACACTGATCATAGAACTTAGAACATAGAATGCAGAACACAGACTTTAGAATATGGAATACAGAATACTGAATATTGAATTCAGAACAAGGAATGCAGAAAACAGAATTTAGAATATAGAATACAGAATACTGAATAAAGAATTTAGAATATAGAAATAAGAACACAGAATATAGAATAGAGAATAGAGAATTTAGAACATGGAATGCAGAACACAGAATTTAGAATATAGCATACGGAATACTGAATATAGAATTTAGAATATAGAATGTAGAACACAGAATATTGAATATAGAATACGGAAAGCAGAATAGAGAATACAGTATATAGAATGCAGAAAACAGATTATAGAATATGGAAAAAAGAATACAGAAACAGAATTTAGAACATGGAATGCCGAACACAATATTTAGAATATAGAATAGAGAATAGTGCATATAGAATTTAGAATATAAAATGCAGAACACAGAATATGGAATGTAGAGTACAGAATATAGAATCCAGAATAAAGAACATGCTATGCAGAACACAGAAGTTAGAATATAGAATACGGAATACTGAATATAGAATTTAGAATATAGAAAGCAGAACACAGAATTTTGAATATAGAATACGGAATGCAGAATATAGAATGTAGAAAACAGAATATAGGATATGGAAAAAATAATACAGAAAAAAGAATTTAGAAAAAGGATTGCAGAACACAGTAATTAGAATAGTGCATATAGAATAGTGCATATAGAATTTAGAATATGGAATTTAGAACACAGTATAAAGAATATAGAATTCAGAATGCAGAATATAGAATGTTGAATATAAAATGAAGAAGACAAAATATAGAATAGAAAATATAGAAGCCAGAATTTAGAACATGGAATGCAGAACACAAAATATACACTATAGAAAACTGAATACTGAAGATAGAATTTAGAATATAGAATGTAGAACACAGTATAAAGAATATAGATTACGGAATGGAGAATATAGAATGTAGAGCATAGAATGAAGAACACAAAATATAGAATACAGAATAGAGAATATAGAAGACAGAATTTAGAACAAGGAATGCAGAAGACAGAATTTAGAATATAGAATAAAGAATAATGAATATAGAATATATAATATAGAATGTAGAACACAGAAAATAGAACATAGAATACGGAATGCAGAATATAAAATTTAGAATATAGAATGAATAACACAAAATATAGACTATAGAATACAGAATATAGAACCCAGAATTTAGAACATTGAATGCAGAACATAGTATCTAGAATATACATTATAGAATACTGTATATAGAATTTAGAATATAGAATGAAGAACACAGAATATAGAACTTGAATACGGAATATAAAATAAAGAATACAGAATACAGATTTTAGAACTCAGAGAATAGAATATGGAAAACAGAATACAGAACCCAGTACGTAGAACATGGAATGCAGAACACAGAATTTAGTACATTGAATGCAGAACACAGTATTTAGAATATACAATACAGAATACTAAATATAGAATTTAGAATATACAATTTAGAACACAGAATTTAGAATATGCAATACAGAATACTAAATATAGGATTTAGAATATAGAATATAGAACACTGAATATAGAAAATAGAATAGAGAATGAGGAACCCAGAATTTAGTACATGGAATCAGAACCCAGAATTATAATATAGAATACAGAACACAGAATATGGAATTTAGAATATAGAATGTAGAACACAGAATATAGAATATAGAATACAGAGTATAGAATCCAGAATTTAGAACATGGAATGCAAAACACAGAATTAAGAACATTGAATGCAGAACAGAGTATTTAGAATATACATTACAGAACCCTGAATATAGAATTTAGAATATACAATGTAGAACATAGAATTTTTAATATGGAATAAAGAACACTGAATATAGAATTTAGAATATAGAATGTAGAACACAGAATATAGAAAAGAGAATAGAGAATTTAGAACACAGAATTTAGTACATGGAATCAGAACACAGAATTTAGAATATAGAATTCAGAACACTGAATATGGAATTTAGAATATAGAACGTAGAACACAGAATATAGAATATAGAGTACACAGTATAGAACCCAGAATTAAGAACAAGGAATGCAGAACACAGAATTTAGAATCTAGAATACAGAACTGAATATAGAATTTATAATATAGCAAGTATAACACAGAATTTAGAATGTAGAATACGGAATGCAGAAATTAGTATACAGAATATAGAATGAAGAACTCAGAGTATAGTATTTGGAAAACAGAATATAGAACCGAGAATTTAGAACATGGAATGCATAACACAGAATTTGGAATATAGCATACAGAATAGTGCCTATAGAATTTAGAATATAGAAAGTAGAACACAGAATATAGAATATAGAATAGAGAATTTAGAACATGGTATGTAGAGCACAGAATTTAGATTATAGAATACATAATACTGAATATAGAATTTAGAATATAGAATTTAGAACACAAAATTTAGAAAATAGAATACAGAATACTGAATATAGAATTTAGGACATGGAATGCAGAACACAGAATTTAGAATATAGAATACAGAATACTGAATATAGAATTTAGAACATGGAATGCATAACACAGAATTTAGAATATAGAATACAGAATACTGTATATAGAGTTAAAATATAGAATGTAGAACCCAGAATATAGAATATAGAATGGAGAGTATAGTACCCAGAATTTCGAAAATGGAATGCAGAAAACAGAATTTAGTTTATAGAATACATAATACTGAATACAGAATTTAGAATAGAATGTAGAACACAAAATTTAGAATATAGAATACAGAATGCTGAATATAGAATTTAGAATATAGAATGTAGAACACAGAATATAGAAAATAGAAAAGAGAATATAGAACCCAGAATTTAGAACATGGAATGCAGAACACAGAATTTAGATTATAGAATACAGAATACTTAATAAACAATTAAAAAATTGAATGTAGACCATAGAATGTAGAATATAAAACACATAAAACTGAATATATAATTTAGAAAATAGAATGTAGAAAACAGAATAAAAAATATAGCTTAGAGAATATTGAAGCCAGATTTTGGAACATGGAAATCACAACTCAGTATTCAGAATATAGAATACATAATACTGAATATACAATTTAGAATATAGAATGTAGAACACAGAATTTAGAATATATAATACAGAATACTGAATATCGAATTTAGAATATAGAATGTAGAACACAGAATATAGAATGTAGAATACAGAAAGGTGAATATAGTATTTAAAATATAGAATGTAGAACACAGATATAGAATATAGAATATAGATAATAGAAACCAGAATTTAGAACATGGAATGCATAACACAGAAATTAGAATATATAATGCAGTTTAATGATCATAGAAATTAGAACATAGAATGAAGAACACAGAATTTAGAATATGGAATACAGAATACTGAATATAGGATTGAGAACATGGAGTGAAAAACACAGAATTTAGAATATAGAATACAGAATACTGAATATTGTATTTAGAATATAGAAAGTAGATCACAGAATATAGAATATAGAATACAGAATTTTGAATATGGAATGCAGAACACAAAATTTAGAATATAGAATACAGAATACTGAATATAGAATTTGGAATATAGAAGGTAGAACACAGAATATATAATGTAGAATACGGAATGCAGAATATAGAATTTAGAACACAGAATATAAAATATGGAAAACAGAATATAGAATCCAGAATGTAGAACATGGAATGCAGAGCACAGAATTTAGAATATAGTATAGAGATTACTGAATATAGAATTAAGAATATAGAATGTAGAACACAGAATTTAGATTATAGAATACAGAATACTGAATAAATAACTTAGAATATAGAATTTAGAACACAGAATATAGAATATAGAATACGGAATGCAAAATATAGATTATAGATTATAGAATGAATTAGGCAAAATATAGAATAGAGAATATAGAAGCCAGAATTTAGAACATGGGATGCGGAACAAAGAATTTGGAATATAAATACGGAATACTGAATGTAGGATTTTGAATATAGAATGCAGAACACAGGATATATAATAGACTATACAGAACCCAGAATTTTAAACGTGGAATCCAGAACACAGAATTTAGAATATAGAATACTGAATAAAGAATTTTGAATATAGAAAGAAGAACACAAAAAAAAGAATATAGAATACGGAATGCAGAATATAGAATGTAGAATCTAGATTGAAGTATACGAAATATAGAATATAGAAAAGAGAATATACAACACAGAATTTAGAACATGGAATGCAGTACATAGAATTTAGAATATAGAATAGAGAATACTGAATATAAAATTTAGAATATAGTTTAGAGATTACTGAATATAGAATTTAGTATATAGAATGTAGAACACAGAATTTAGAATATAGAATACAGAATACTGAATAAATAAATTAGAATATAGAATGTAGAACACAGAATATAGAATATAGAATACGGAAGGCAAAATATAGATTGTAGAATATACAATGAATTACGCAAAATATAGAATATAGAATAGAGAATATAGAAGCCAGAATTTAGAACATGGAATGCAGAACACAGAATTTCGAAAATAAATACGGAATACTGAATGTAGGATTTTGAATATAGAATGCAGGACACAGGATATATAATAGAGTATACAGAACCCAGAATTTAAAACATGGAATCCGGAACACAGAATTTATTATATAGAATAGAGAAAACTGAATATAGAATTTAGAATATAGAATGCAGAACACAGAAAAAAGAATATAGAAAACGGAATGCAGAATATGGAATGTAGAATATAGAATGAAGAATACAAAATAGAGAATAGAGAATAGAGAATATACAACACAGAATTTAGAACATGGAATGCAGAACAAAGAATTTAGAATATAGAATACTGAATACTGAATATAGAATTTAGAATATTGAATGTAGAACACAGAATATAGAATATAGTATACGGAATGCAAAATATAGTATGTAGAATATAGAATGTAGAACCCAGAATATAGAATATAGAATTGAGAATCTAGAACCCACAATTTATAACATGGAATGCAGAACAGAGAATTTAGATTATAGAATACATAATACTGAATATAGAATTTAGAATATAGAATGTAGAACACAAAATATAGAATATAGAATACAGAATGCTGAATAGAGAATTTAGAATATACAATGAAGAACACAGAATATAGAATATAGAAAAGAGAATATAGAACCCAGAATTTACAACATGGAATGTAGAACACTGAATTTAGAATATAGTATAAAGAATGTATAATAAACAATTAAAAAAATTGAATGTAGGACAGAGAATATAGAATATAGTATACATAATACTGAATAAATAATTTAGAATATAGAATGTAGAACACAGTATTTAGAATATACAATACAGAATACTAAATATAGAATTTAGAATATACAATGTAGAACACAGAATTTAGAATATGCAATACAGAATACTTAATATAGGATTTAGAATATAGAATATAGAACACTGAATATAGAAAAAAGCATAGAGAATGAGGAACCCAGAATTTAGTACATGGAAGCAGAACCCAGAATTATAATATAGAATACAGAACACAGAATATGGAATTTAGAATATAGAATGTAGAACATAGAATATAGAATATAGAATAAAGAGTATAGAACCCAGAAATTAGAACATGGAATGCAAAACACAGAATTAAGAACATTGAATGCAGAACAGAGTGTTTAGAATATACATTACAGAACACTGAATATAGAATTTACAATATACAATGTAGAACATAGAATTTAGAATATGGAATAAAGAATACTGAATATAGAATTTAGAATATAGAATGTAGAACACAGAATATACAAAATAGAATAGAAAACTTAGAACACAGAATTTAGTACATGGAATCAGAACACAGAATTTAGAATATAGAATACAGAACACTGAATATGGAATTTAGAATATAGAACGTAGAACACAGAATATAGAATATAGAATACACAATATAGAACCCAGAATTTAGAATAAGGAATGCAGAACACAGAATTAAGAATCTAGAATACAGAACTGAATATAGAATTTATAATATAGCAAGTATAACACAGAATTTAGAATGTAGAATACGGAATGCAGAAAATAGTATACAGACTATAGAATGTAGAACTCAGAATATAGTATATGGAAAACAGAATTAAGAACCCAGAATTTAGAACATGGAATGCAGAACACAGAATTTGGAATACAGCATACGGAATACTAAATATAGAATTTAGAATATGGAATGTAGAACACAGAATATTGAATATATAATAAAGAATACTGAATATAGAGTTTAGAATATAGAATGTAGAACACAGAATATAGAATGTAGAATACATAATATAGAATCCAAAATAAAGAACATTCTATGCAGAACACAGAATTTAGAATATAGATTACATAATACTGAATATAGAATTTAGAATATAAAATGTAGAACACAGAATTTATAATATAGAATACAGAAAGCTGAATATAGTATTTAGAATATAGAATGTAGAACACAGAATATAGAATATAGAATTTAGATTATAGAACCCAGAATTTAAACATGGAATGCAGAACACAGAATTAAGAATATAGCATACCGAATACTTAAAATATAATTTACAATATATAATGTAGAACACAGAATATTGAATATAGAATACCGAATGCAGAATATAGAATACAGAATATAGAATGTAGAAAACAGAATATAGATTATGAAAAAAAGAATACACAAAAGAGAATTTAGAACATGGAATGCAGAACACAGAATTTAGAATATACATTAGAGAATACTGAATATAGAATTTACAACATGGAATGCAGAACACAGAATTTAGATTATAGAATAAAGAATATAGATGCCGGATTATAGAACATGGAATGCAGAACACAGAATTTAGAATATGGAATACTGAATACTGAATATAGAATTGAGAATATAGAAAGTAGAACACAGAATACAGAATATAGAATAGAGAATTTAGAACATGGTATGTAGAGCACAGAATTTATAATATAGAATACATAATACTGAATATAGAATTTAGAATATAGAATTTAGAACACAAAATTTAGAAAATAGAATACAGAATACTGAATATAGAATTTAGGACATGGAATGCAGAACACAGGATTTAGAATATAGAAAACAGAATACTGAATATAGAATTTAGAACATGGAATGCATAACACAGAATTTAGAATATAGAATACAGAATAGTGAATACAGAGTTAAAATATAGAATGTAGAACCCAGAATATAGAATATAGAATGGAGAATATAGTACCCAGAATTTCGAAAATGGAATGCAGAAAACAGAATTTAGTTTATAGAATACATAATACTGAATACAGAATTTAGAATAGAATGTAGAACACAAAATTTAGAATATAGAATACAGAATGCTGAATATAGAATTTAGAATAAAGAATGTAGAACACAGAATATAGAAACTAGAAAAGAGAATAAAGAACCCAGAATTTAGAACATGGAATGCAGAGCACAGAATTTAGAATATAGTATAGAGATTACTGAATATAGAATTTAGAATATAGAATTTAGAACACAGAATATAGAATATAGAATACAGAATGCAGAATATAGAATGTAGAATATAGATTGAAGAATACGAAATATAGAATATAGAATAGAGAATATACAACACAGAATTTAGAACATGGAATGCAGAACATAGAATTTAGAATATAGAAAACAGAATGCTGAATATACAATTTTGAATATAGTATAGAGATTACTGAATATAGAATTTAGAATATAGAATGTAGAACACAGAATTTAGAATATTGAATACAGAATACTGAATAAATAAATTAGAATATCGAATTTAGAACACAGAATATAGAATATAGAATACGGAATGCAAAATATAGTTTATAGATTATAGAATGAATTACGCAAAATATAGAATAGAGAATATAGAAGCCAGAATTTAGAACATGGGATGCGGAACACAGAATTTAGAATATAGTATAGAGATCACTGAATATAGAATTTAGAATATAGAATGTAGAACACAGAATATAGAATATAGAATACGGAATGCAGAATATAGAATGTAGAAAATAGAATGAAGAATACGAAATATAGAAATAGGATAGAGAATATACAACACAGAATTTAGAACATGGAATGCAGAACATAGAATTTAGAATATAGAATACAGAATACTGAATGTAAAATTTTGAATATAGTATAGAGATTACTGAATATAGAATTTAGAATATAGAATATAGAACACAGAATATAGAATATAGAATACGGAAGGCAAAATATAGATTGTAGAAAATACAATGAAGTACGCAAAATATAGAATATAGAATAGAGAATATAGAAGCCAGAATTTAGAACATGGGATGCAGAACACAGAATTTCGAATATAAATACAGAATATTGAATGTAGAATTTTGAATATAGAATGCAGAACACAGGATATATAATAGAGTATACAGAACCCAGAATTTAAAACATGGAATCTGGAACACAGAATTTAGCATATAGAATAGAGAATACTGAATATAGGATTTAGAATATAGAATGTAGAACACAGAATAAACAGTATAGAAAACGGAATGCAGAATATAGAATGTAGAATACAAAATATAGAATATAGAATAGAGAATATACAACACAGAATTTAGAACATGGAATGCAGAACATAGAATTTAGAATATAGAATATTGAATACTGAATATAGAATTTAGAATATTGAATGTAGAACACAGAATATAGAATGTAGAATACATAATATAGAATCCAAAATAAAGAATATTCTATGCAGAACACAGAACTTAGAATATAGATTACATAATACTTAATATAGAATTTAGAATATAGAATGTAGAACACAGAATTTAAAATATAGAATACAGAAAGCTGAATATAGTATTTAGAATATAGAATGTAGAACACAGAATATAGAATATAGAATTTAGACTATAGAACCCAGAATTAAGAACATGGAATGCAGAACACAGAATATGCAATATAGCATACAGAATAGTGCCTATAGAATTTAGAATATGCAATGTAGAACACAGAATATAGAATATAGAATACGGAACACAGAATATATAATACAGAATATAGAATGAGAAAACAGTATATAGAATATGCAAAACAGTATACAGAACCCAGAATTTAGAACATGGAATGCAGAACACATTATTTAGAATATTGAATACAGAATACTGAATATAGATTTTAGAATATAGTATGAGGAACACAGAATATAGAATATAGAATAAAGAATATTGAACCCATACTTTAGAACATGGAATGCAGAACACAGAATTTACAATATAGAATACAGAATACTGAAGATAGAATTTAGAATATTGAATGTAGAACATACTATAAAGAATATAGAATACGGAATGCAGAATATAGAATGTAGAATATAAAATGAAGAACACAAAATATAAAACATAGAATAGAGTAATTTGAACTCAGAATTTAGAACATAGAATTGCAGAACACTGAATTTAGAATATAGTATACAGAATCCTTAATAAACAATTAAATAATTGAATGTAGAACACAGAATATAGAATATAAAACACATAATACTGAATATATAATTTAGAATGTAGAAAACAGAACAAAAAATATAGCTTAGAGAATATTGAAGCCAGACTTTGTAACATGGAAAGCAGAACTCACAATTTCAAATATAGGATACAGAATACTGAATATACAATTTAGAATATAGAATGTAGAACACAGAATATACAATATAGAATAAAGAATACTGAATATAGAATTCAGAATATAGAATGTAGAACACAGAATATAGAATGTAGAATACAGATTATAGAATCCATAATTAAGAACATGTTATGCAGAACACAGAAATAAGTATATAGATAATATAATACTGAATATAGGATTTAGAATATAGAATGCAGAACACAGAATTTATAATATTGTATACAGAAATCTGAATTTAGTATTTAGAATATAGAATATAGGACACAGAATATAGAATATAGATTATAGATTACAGAACCCAGAATTTAGAACATGGAATGCAAAACACAGAATAGAATATAGCATACGGAATACTGAATATAGAATTTACAATATAGAATGTAGAACACAGAATATAGAATATAGTATACCGAATTCAAAATATAGTATGTAGAAACTAGAATGAAAAACACACAATTTAGAATATAGAATAGAGAATGTAGAACACAGAATTTAGAACATGGAATGCAGAACACAGAATTTAGAATATAGAATAGATAATACTGAATATAGAGTTTAGAATATAGAATGTAGAACACAGAATTTAGAATATATAATAAAGAATACTGAATATAGAATTTAGAATATAGAATGCAGAACACAGTACATAGAATGTAGAATACAGAATAAAGAATCCAGAATAAAGAACATGCTATGCAGAACACAGAATTTAGAATATAGGTTACATAATACTGAATATAGAATTTAGAATATAGAATGTAGAACACAGAATTTATAACATAGAATACAGAAAGCTGAATATAATATTTAGAATATAGAATGTAGAACACAAAATATACAATATATAATAGAGAATAAAGAAGCCAGAATTTTGAACATTGAATGCAGAACACAGAATTTAGAATATAGAATACAGAATACTGAATATAGAATTTAGAATATAGAATGTAGAACACAGAATATAGAATATAGAATACGGAATGTATAATATAGAATACAGAATATAGAATATAAGACACAAAATATAGAATATGGAAAACAAAATACACAACCCAGAATTTAGAACATGGAATGCAGAACACGGAATATAGAATATAGAATACAGAATGCTGAATATAGAATTTAGAATATAGAATATAGAACATGGAATATAGAATATAGAATAAAGAATATTCAACCCAGAATTTTGAACATGGAATGCAGAACACAGAATATAGAATATGGAATACAGAATACTGAATATAGAATTTAGAATATAGAATGTTGAACACAGTATAAAGAATATAAATACTGAATGCAGAATATTGAATTTAGAATACACAATGTAGAACACAGAATATAAATATAGAAAAGGGAATATAAAACCCAGAATTTACAACATCGTATGCATAACACAGAATTTAGAATATAGCATACAGAATACTTAATAAACAAATGAAAAAATTGAATGTAGAACATAGAATATAGAATATAGAATACATAATACTGAATATATAATTTACAATATACAATGTAAAAAACAGAATATAAATATATATCTTGAAAATATTTAAGCCAGATTTTGGAACATGGAATTCAGAACTCAGAATTTCGAATATAGAATACAGAAATCTGAATATACAATTAGGATATAGAATGTAAAACACAGAATTTAGAATATAGAATAAATAATACTGAATATAAAATTTAGAATATACAATGTAGAACACAGAATATAGAATGTAGAATAGAGAATTTAGAATCCAGATATAAGAACTTGGAATGCAGAACACATTATTTAGAATATAGAATACAGAATACTGAATATAGAATTTAGAATATAGAATGTAGAACCCAGAATTAATAATATAGAATATAGAATGCTGAATATAGGATTTAGAATATAGAATGTAGCACACAGAATATAGAATATAGAATACAGATTATAGAACACAGTATTTAGAACATGGAATGCAGAACACAGAATTAAGAATATAGCATACCGAATACTTAATATAGAAATTAGAATATATAATGTAGAACACAGAATATTGAATATAGAATACGGAATGCAGAATATAGAATACAGAATATAGAATGTAGAAAACAGAATATAGATTATGAAAAAGAATACACAGAAGAGAATTTAGAACATGGAATGCAGAACACAGAATTTAGAATATAGAATAAAGAATACTGAATATAGAATTGAGGACATGGAATGAAGAACACATAATATACAATATAGAATAGAGAATAATAAATGTAGAATTTAGAATATAGAAATTAGAACACAGAATATAGAATATAGAGTAGAAAATTTACAACATGGAATGCAGAACACAGAATTTAGAATATAGAATACAGAATACTGAATATAGAATTTGGAATATAGAATGTAGAACACAGAATATATAATGTAGAATAAGGAATGCAGTATATAGAATACAGAATATAGAATTTAGAACACAGAACATAAAATATGAAAAAGAGAATATAGGACCCAGAAGTTAGAACAAGTTATACAGAACACAGAATTTAGAATATACTATACAGATTACTGAATATAGAATTTAGAATATAGAATGTAGATCACAGAATATAGAATATAGATTACAGAATGCAGAATATAGTATACAGAATATAGGATTTAGAACACAGAATATAGATGATGGAAACTTAACACAGAACCCAGAATATAGAAAATGGGATGCAGAACACAGAATTTAGATTATAGAAAACAGAATACTGAATATAGAATATAGAATATAGAATATAGAATGCAGACACAGAACTTAGAATATACATTAGAGAATACTGAATATAGAATTTCCAACATGGAATGCAGAACACAGAATTTAGATTATAGAATAAAGAATATAGATGCCGGATTATAGAACATGGAATGCAGAACACAGAATTTAGAATATATAATACAGAATACGGAATATCGAATTTTGAATATAGAATGTAGAACACAGAATATAGAATGTAGAATACAGAAAGCTGAATATAGTATTCAGAATATAGAATGTAGGACACAGTTATAGAATATAGAATATAGATAATAGAACCCAGAATTTAGAACATGGAATGCATAACACAGAAATTAGAATATATAATGCAGTATAATGATCATAGAACATAGAACATAGAATGCAGAACACAGAATTTAGAATATGGAATACAGAATACTGAATATAGGATTGAGAACATGGAGTGAAAAACACAGAATTTAGAATATAGAATACAGAATACTGAATATTGTATTTAGAATATAGAAAGTAGATCACAGAATATAGAATATAGAATACAGAATTTTGAATATGGAATGCAGAACACAAAATTTAGAATATAGAATACAGAATACTGAATATAGAATTTGGAATATAGAAGGTAGAACACAGAATATATAATGTAGAATACGGAATGCAGAATCTAGAATACAGAATATAGAATTTAGAACACAGAATATAAAATATGGAAAAGAGAATATAGAATCCAGATTTTAGAACATGGAATGCAGAGCACAGAATTTAGAATATATTATAGAGATTACTGAATATAGAATTTAGAATATAGAATGTAGAACACAGAATTTAGAATATAGAATACAGAATACTGAATAAATAACTTAGAATATAGAATTTAGAACACAGAATATAGAATATAGAATACGGAATGAAAAATATAGATTGTAGAATATAGAATGAAGTACGCAAAATATAGGATATAGAATAGAGAATATAGAAGCCAGAATTTAGAACATGGGATGCGGAACACAGAATTTCGAATATAAATACGGAATATTGAATGTAGGATTTTGAATATAGAATGCAGAACACAGGATATATAATAGAGTATACAGAACCCAGAATTTAAAACGTGGAATCCAGAACACAGAATTTAGAATATAGAATACAGAATACTGAATATAGAATTTTGAATATAGAATGTAGAACACAGAATAAAGGATATAGAATACGGAATGCAGAATGACATAGAATTTAGAATATAGAATACAGAATACTGAATAAATAAATTAGAATATAGAATGTAGAACACAGAATATAGAATATAGAATACGGAAGGCAAAATATAGATTGTAGAATATACAATGAAGTACGCAAAATATAGAATATAGAATAGAGAATATAGAAGCCAGAATTTAGAACATGGAATGCAGAACACAGAATTTCGAATATAAATACAGAATATTAAATGTAGGATTTTGAATATAGAATGCAGAACACAGGATATATAATAGAGTATACAGAACCCAGAATTTAAAACATGGAATCCGGAACACAGAATTTAGTATATAGAAAACAGAATACTGAATATAGGATTTAGAATATAGAATGTAGAACACAGAATAAAGAATATAGAAAACGGAATGCAGAATATAGAATGTAGAATACAAAATATAGAATATAGAATAGAGAATATACAACACAGAATTTAGAACAGGGAATGCAGAACATAGAATTTAGTATATAGAATACTGAATACTGAATATAGGATTCAGAATATAGAATGTAGAACACAGAATATAGGATATAGAATTTAGATTATAGAACCCAGAATTTAGAATATGGAATGCAGAACACAGAATTTGAAATATAGCATACAGAATAGTGCCTATAGAATTTAGAATATGGAATCTAGAACACAGAATATAGAATATAAAATACGGAACACAGAATATATAATACAGAATATAGAATGAGAAAACAGTATATAGAATATGGAAAACAGAATACAGAACCCAGAATTTAGAACATGGAATGCAGAACACAGAATTTGGTATATAGAACACAGAATACTGAATATAGAATATAGAATATACAATGCGGAACACAGATTTTAGAATATAGAATACAGAATACTGAATATAGAATTTAGAACATGGAATGCAGAACACATTATTTAGAATATAGAATACAGAATACTGAATATAGAATTTAGAATATAGAATGTAGAACACAGAATTTATAATATAGTATACAGAAAGCTGAATATAGTATTTAGAATATAGAATGTAGAACACAGATTATAGAATATAGAATATAGATTATAGAACCCAAAATTTAGAACATGGAATGCAGAACACAGAATTTAAAATACAGCATACCGAATACTGAATATAGAATATAGAATATAGAATGTAAAACACAGAATATTGAATATATAATAAAGAATACTGAATATAGAGTTTAGAATATACAATATAGAACACAGAATATAGAATGTAGAATACATGATAAAGAATCCAAAATAAAGAATATTCTATGCAGAACACAGAATTTAGAATATAGATTACATAATACTGAATAAAGAATTTAGAATATATAATGTAGAACACAGAATTTATAATATAGAATACAGAAAGCTGAATATAGTATTTAGAATATAGAATGTAGAACACAGAATATAGAATATAGAATTTAAATTATAGAACCCAGAGTTTAGAACATGGAATGCAGAACACAGAATTTGGAATATAGCATACAGAATAGTGCCTATAGAATTTAGAATATGGAATGTAGAACACAGAATATAGAATATAGAATACGGAACACAGAATACATAATACAGAATATAGAATGTAGAAAACAGAATATAGAATATGGAAAACAGAATACAGAACCCAGATTTTAGAACATGGAATGCAGAATACAGAATTTCGTATATAGAACACAGAATACTGAATATAGAATTTAAAATATACAATGCGGAACACAGATTTTAGAATATAGAATACAGAATACTGAATATAGAATTTAGAACATGGAATGCAGAACACATTATTTAGAATATAGAATACAGAATACAGAATATAGAATTTAGAATATAGAATGTAGAACACAGAATTTATAATATAGTATACAGAAAGCTGAATATAGTATTTAGAATATAGAATGTAGAACACCGAATAAAAAATATAGAATAAAGAATATAGAACCCAAAATTTAGAACATGGAATGCAGAACACAGAATTTAGAATACAGCATACGGAATACTGAATATCGAATTTAGAATGCAGAACGTAGAACACAGAATATTGAATATATAATAAAGAATACTGAATATAGAATTTAGAATATATAATGTAAAACACAGAATATAGAATGTAGTATATATAATATAGAATCCAAAATAAAGAACATTCTATGCAGAACACAGAATTTAGAATGTAGATTTCATAAAACTGAATATAGAATTTAGAATATAGAATGTAGAACACAGAATTTATAATATAGAATATAGAAAGCTGAATATAGTATTTAGAATATAGAATGTAGAACACAGAATATAGAATATAGAATTTAGATTATAGAACCCAGAATTTAGAACATGGAATGCAGAACACAGAATTTGGAATATAGCATACAGAATAGTGCCTATAGAATTTAGAATATGGAATGTAGAACACAAAATTTAGAATATAGAATACGGAACACAGAATATATAATACAGAATATAGAATGAGAAAACAGTATATAGAATATGGAAAACAGAATACAGAACCCAGAATTTAGAACATGGAATGCAGAACACAGAATTTGGTATATAGAACACAGAATACTGAATATAGAATTTAGAATACACAATGCGGAACACAGATTTTAGAATATAGAATACAGAATACTGAATATAGAATTTAGAACATGAAATGCAGAACACATTATTTAGAATATAGAATACAGAATACTGAATATAGAATTTAGAATATAGTATGAGGAACACAGTATATAGAATATAGAATAAAGAATACTGAACCCATACTTTAGAACATGGAATCCAGAACACAGAATTTACAATATAGAATACAGAATACTGAAGATAGAATTTAGAATATACAATGTAGGACATAGTATAAAGAATATAGAATACGGAATGCAGAATATAGAATGTAGAATATAAAATGAAGAACACAAAATATAAAATATAGAATAGAGTATATAGAACCCAGAATTTAGAACATAGAATTGCAGAACACTGAATTTAGAATATAGTATACAGAATACTTAAAAAACAATTAAATAATTGAATGTAGAACACAGAATATAGAATATAAAATACATAAAACTGAATATATAATTTAGAATATAGAATGTAGAAAGCAGAATAAAAAATATAGCTTAGAGAATATTGAAGCCAGACTTTGTAACATGGAAAGCAGAACTCACAATTTCGAATATAGAATACAGAATACTGAATATACAATTGAGAATATAGAATGTAGAACACAGAATATACAATATAGAATAAAGAATACTGAATATAGAATTTAGAATATAGAATGTAGAACACAGAATATAGAATGTAGAATACAGATTATAGAATCCAGAATAAAGAACATGTTATGCAGAACACAGAACTAAGAATATAGATTATATAATACTGAATATAGGATTTAGAATATAGAATGCAGAACACAGAATTTATAATATTGTATACAGAAATCTAAATTTAGTATTTAGAATATAGAATATAGAACACAGAATATAGAATATAGATTATAGATTACAAAACCCAGAATTTAGAACATGGAATGCAGAACACAGAATAGAATATAGCATACGGAATACTGAATATAGAAATTACAATATAGAATGTAGAACACAGAATATAGAATATAGTATACGGAATTCAAAATACAGTATGTAGAAACTAGAATGAAAAACACACAATTTAGAATATAGAATAGAGAATGTAGAACCCAGAATTTAGAACATGGAATGCAGAACACAGAGTTTAGAATATAGAATAGAGAATTCTGAATAAAGAGTTAAGAATATAGAATGTAGAACACAGAATTTAGAATATATAATAAAGAATACTGAATATAGAATTTAGAATCTAGAATGCAGAACACATTATATAGAATGTAGAATACAGAATAAAGAATCCAGAATAAAGAACATGCAATTCAGAACACAGAATTTAGAATATAGATTACATAATACTGAATATAGAATTTAGAATATAGAATGTAGAACACAGATTTTATAACATTGAATACAGAAAGCTGAATATAGATTTTAGAATATAGAAAGTAGAACACAGAATATAGAATAAAGAATACGGAATGTAGAATATAGAATACAGAATATAGAATATAGGACACAGAATATAGAATATGGAAAACAAAATACACAACCCAGAATTTAGAACATGGAATGCAGAACACAGAATATAGAATATAGAATACAGAATGCTGAATATAGAATTTAGAATATAGAATATAGAACAAGGAATATAGAATATAGAATAAAGAATATTGAACCCAGAATTTTGAACATGGAATGCAGAACACAGAATTTAGAATATGGAATACAGAATACTGAATATAGAATTTAGAATATAGAATGTTGAACACAGTATAAAGAATATAGAATACTGAATGCTGAATACAGAATTGAGAATATACAATGTAGAACACAGAATTTAAAATATAGAAAAGAGAAAATAAAACCCAGAATTTAAAACATGGTATGCAAAACACAGAATTTAGAATATAGTATACAGAATACTTAATAAACAATTGAAAAAATTGAATGTAGAACATGGAATATAGAATATAGAATACATAATACTGAATAAATAATTTAGAATATACAATGTAAAAACAGAATAATAATATATCTTAAAGAATATTTAAGCCAGATTTTGGAACATGGAATTCATAACACAAAAATTCGAATATAGAATACAGAAAACTGAATATACAATTTAGAATATAGAATGTAAAACACAGAATTTAGAAAATAGAATAAATTATACTGAATATAATATTTAGAATATACAATATAGAACACAGAATATAGAATGTAGAATAGAGAATTTAGAATCCAGATATAAGAACATGGAATTTTGAACACAGAATTTAGAATATAGAATAAATAATACTGAATATAGAATTTAGAATATTGAATTTAGAACCCAGAATTAATAATATAGAATATAGAATGCTGAATATAGCATTTAGAATATAGAATGTAGAAGACAGAATATAGAATATAGAATAAAGATTATAGAACACAGTATATAGAACATGCAATGCAGAACACAGAATTAAGAATATTGCATACCGAATACTTAATATAGAATTTAGAATATATAATGTAGAACACAGAATATTGAATATAGAATACGGAATGCAGAATATAGAATACAGAATATAGAATGTAGAAAACAGAATATAGATTATGAAAAAAAGAATACACAAAAGAGAATTTAGAACATGGAATGCACAACACAGTATTTAGAATATAGAATACAGAATACTGAACATAGAATTAAGAATATAGAATGCAGAACACAGAATTAAGAATATAGAATACAGAATACTGAATATAGAATTGAGAACATGGAATGAAGAACACAGAATATACAATATAGAATAGAGAATACTAAATGTAGAATTTAGAATATAGAAAGTAGAACACAGAATATAAAATATAGAGTAGAAAATTTAGAACATGGAATGCAGAACACAGAATTAAAATATAGAATACAGAATACTGAATATAGAATTTGGAATATAGAATATAGAACACAGAATATAGAATGTAGAACACCGAATATATAATGTAGAATACGGAATGCAGAATATAGAATACAGAATATAGAATTTAGAACACAGAATATAATTTATGGAAAAAAGAATATAGGACCCAGAAGTTAGAACAAGTTATACAGAACACAGAATTTAGAATATACTATACAGATTACTGAATATAGAATTAAGAATATAGAATGAAGATCACAGAATATAAAATATAGAATACGGAATGCAGAATATAGTATACAGAATATAGGATTTAGAACACAGAAAATAGATTATGGAAACTTAACACAAAACCCAGAATTTAGAACATGGAATGAAGAACACAGAATTTAGATTATAGAATACAGAATACTGAATATAGAATATGGAATATAGAATGCAGAACACAGAATTAAGTATATACATTAGAGAATACTGAATATAGAATTTACAACATGGAATGCAGAACACAGAATTTAGATTATAGAATAAAGAATATAGATGCCGGATTATAGAACATGGAATGCAGAACACAGAATTTAGAATATGGAATACTGAATACTGAATATAGAATTTAGAGTATAGAAAGTAGAACACAGAATATAGAATATAGAAGAGAGAATTAAGAACATGGAATGTAGAGCACAGAATTTAGATTATAGAATACATAATACTGAATATAGAATATAGAATTTAGAACACAAAATTTAGAAAATAGAATACAGAATACTGAATATAGAATTTAGGACATGGAATTCAGAACACAGAATTTAGAATATAGAATACAGAATACTGAATAAATAACTTAGAATATAGAATTTAGAACACAGAATATAGAATATAGAATACGGAATGCAAAATATAGATTGTAGAATATAGAATGAAGTACGCAAAATATAGGATATAGAATAGAGAATATAGAAGACAGTATTTAGAACATGGGATGCGGAACACAGAATTTCGAATATAAATACGGAATACTGAATGTAGGATTTTGAATATAGAATGCAAATCACAGGATATATAATAGAGTATACACAACCCAGAATTTAAAACGTGGAATCCTGAACACAGTATTTAGAATATAGAATACAGAATATAAACATAGAATTTTGAATATAGAATGTAGAACACAGAATAAAGAATATAGAATACGGAATGTAGAATATAGAATGTAGAATATAGATTTAAGAATACGAAATATAGAATAGATAATAGAGAATATACAACACATAATTTAGAACATGGAATGCAGAGCATAGAATTTAGAATATAGAATACAGAATACTGAATATACAATTTAGAATATAGTATAGAGATTACTGAATATAGAATTTTGAATATAGAATGTAGAACACAGAATTCAGAATATAGAATACAGAATACTGAATAAATAAATTAGAATATAGAATGTAGAACACAGAATATAGAATATAGAATACGGAAGGCAAAATATAGATTGTAGAAAATACAATGAAGTACGAAAAATATAGAAAATAGAAAAGAGAATATAGAAGTCAGAATTTAGAACATGGAATGCAGAACACAGAATTTCGAATATAAATACAGAATATTGAATGTAGGAATTTGAATATAGAATACAGAACACAGGATATATAATAGAGTATACAGAACCCAGAATTTAAAACATGGAATCCGGAACACAGAATTCAGTATATAGAATACAGAATACTGAATATAGGATTTAGAATATAGAATGTAGAACACAGAAAAAAGAATATAGAAAACGGAATGCAAAATATAGTATGTAGAATATTGAATATAGAACCCAGAATATAGAATATAGAATTGAGAATCTAGAACCCACAATTTATAACATGGAATGCAGAACAGAGAATTTAGATTATAGAATATATAATACTGAATATAGAATTTAGAATATAGAATGTAGAACACAAAATATAGAATATAGAATACAGAATGCTGAATATAGAATTTAGAATATACAATGAAGAACACAGAATATAGAATATAGAAAAGAGAATATAGAACCCAGAATTTACATCATGGAATGCAAAACACTGAATTTAGAATATAGTATAAAGAATGCATAATAAACAATTAAAAAAATTGAATGTAGAACAGAGAATATAGAATATAGTATACATAATACTGAATAAATAATTTAGAATATAGAATGTAGAACACAGTATTTAGAATATACAATACAGAATACTAAATATAGAATTTAGAATATACAATGTAGAACACAGAATTTAGAATATGCACTACAGAATACTAAACATAGGATTTAGAATATAGAATATAGAACACTGAATAAAGAAAATAGAATAGAGAATGAGGAACCCAGAATTTAGTACATGGAATCAGAACCCAGAATTGTAATATAGAATACAGAACACAGAATATGGAATTTAGAATATAGAATGTAGAACACAGAATATAGAATATAGAATACAGAGTATAGAACCCAGAATTTAGAACATGGAATGCAAAACACAGAATTAAGAACATTGAATGCAGAAAGAGTATTTAGAATATACATTACAGAACACTGAATATAGAATTTAGAATATACAATGTAGAACATAGAATTTAGACTATGGAATAAAGAATACTGAATATAGAATTTAGAATATAGAATGTAGAACAAAGAATGTAGAAAATAGAATAGAGAATTTAGAACACAGAATTTAGTACATGGAATCAGAACACAGAATGTAGAATATAGAATACAGAACACTGAATATGGAATTTAGAATTTAGAACGTAGAACACAGAATATAGAATATAGAATACACAGTATAGAACTCAGAATTTAGAACAAGGAATGCAGAACACAGAATTTAGAATCTAGAATACAGAACTGAATATAGAATTTATAATATAGCAAGTATAACACAGAATTTAGAATGTAGAATACGGAATGCAGAAAATAGTATACAGAAGATAGAATGTAGAACTCAGAATATAGTATATGGAAAACAGAATATAGAACCCAGAATTTAGAACATGGAATGCAGAACACAGAATTTGGAATATACAATACAGAATAGTGCCTATAGAATTTAGAATATGGAATGTAGAACACAGAATATAGAATATAGATTAAGGAATACAGAATATATAATACAGAATATAAAATATAGAAAACAGAATATAGAATATGGAAAACAGAATACAGAACCCAGAATTTAGAACATGGAATGCAGAACACAGAATTTCGTATAGAGAACACAGAATACTGAATATAGAATTTAAAATATACAATGCGGAACACAGACTTTAGAATATAGAATACAGAATACTGAATATAGAATATAGAACTTGGAATGCAGAACACATTATTTAGAATATAGAATACAGAATACTGAATATAGAATTTAGAATATAGCATGTAGAACACAGAATTTATACTATAGTATACAGAAAGCTGAATATAGAATTTAGAATATAGAATGTAGAACACAGAATATAGAATATAGAATATAGATTATAGAACCCAAAATTTAGAACATGGAATGCAGAACACAGAATTTAGAATACAGCATACGGATTACTGAATATAGAATTTAGAATATAGAATGTAGAACACAGAATATTGAATATATAATAAAGAATACTGAAAGGAGAGTTTAGAATATAGAATGTAGGACACAGAATATAGAATGTAGAATACATAATATAGAATCCAAAATAAAGAACATTCTATGCAGAACACAGAATTTAGAATATAGAATACATAATACTGAATATAGAATATAGAATATAGAATGTAGAACACAGAATATAGAATATAGAATTTAGATTATAGAACCCAGAATTTAGAACATGGAATGCAGAACACAGAATTTGGAATATAGCATACAGAATAGTGTATATAGAATTTAGAAAATGGAATGTAGAACACAGAATATACAATATAGAATACGGAACACAGAATATATAATACAGAATATAGAATGAGAAAACAGTATATAGAATATGGAAATCAGAATACAGAACCCAGAATTTAGAACAAGGAATGCAGAACACAGAATTTGGTATATAGAACACAGAATAATGAATATAGAATTTAGAATATACAATGCGGAACACAGATTTTAGAATATAGAATACAGAATACTGAATATAGAATTTAGAATATAGTATGAGGAACACAGAATATAAATTATACAATAAAGAATATTGAAGCCATACTTTAGAACATGGAATGCAGAACACAGAATTTACAATATAGAATACAGAATACTGAAGATAGAATTTAGAATATAGAATGTAGAACATACAATATGATTATAGAATACGGAATGCAGAATATAGAATGTAAAATATAAAATGAAGAACACAAAATATAAAATATAGAATAGAGTATATAGAAACAAGAATTTAGAACATAGAATTGCAGAACACTGAATTTATAATATAGAATACAGAATACTTAATAAACAATTAAATAATTGAATGTAGAACACAGAATATAGAATATAAAATACATAATACTGAATATATAATTTAGAAAATAGAATGTAGAAAAGAGAATAAAAAATATAGCTTAGAGAATATTGAAGCCAGACTTTGTAACATGGAAAGCAGAACTCACAATTTCGAATATAGAATACAGAATACTGAATATACAATTTAGAATATAGAATGTAGAACACAGAATATACAATATAGAATAAAGAATACTGAATATAGAATTTAGAATATAGAATGTAGAACACAGATTATAGAATGTAGAATACAGATTATAGAATCCAGAATTAAGAACATGTTATGCAGAACACAGAATTAAGAATATAGATTATATAATACTGAATATAGGATTTAGAATATAGAATGCAAAACACAGAATTTATAATATTGTATACAGAAATCTGAATTTAGTATATAGAATATAGAGTATAGAACAGAGAATATAGAATATAGATTATAGATTATAGAACCCAGAATTTAGAACATGGAATTCAGAACACAGAATAGAATATAGCATACGGAATACTGAATATACAATTTACAATATAGAATGTAGAACACAGAATATAGAATATAGTATACGGAATTCAAAATATAGTATGTAGAAACTAGAATGAAAAACACACAATTTAGAATATAGAATAGAGAATGTAGAACACAGAATTTAGAACATGGAATGCAGAACACAGAATTTAGAATATAGAATACAGAGTACTGAATATAGAATTTGGAATATAGAATGTAGAACACAGAATATATAATGTAGAATACGGAATGCAGAATCTAGAATACAGAATATAGAATTTAGAACACAGAATATAAAATATGGAAAACAGAATATAGAATCCAGAATTTAGAACATGGAATGCAGAACACAGAATGTAGAATATAATATAGAGATTACTGAATATAGAATTTAGAATATAGAATTTAGAACACAGAATTTAGAATATAGAATACAGAATACTGAATAAATAACTTAGAATATAGAATTTAGAACACAGAATATAGAATATAGAATACGGAATGCAAAATATAGATTGTAGAATTTTGAATGAAGTACGCAAAACATAGAATATAGAATAGAGAATATAGTAGCCAGAATTTAGAACATGGGATTCGGAACACAGAATTTCGAATATAAATATGGAATACTGAATGTAGGATTTTGAATATAGAATGCAGAACACAGGATATATAATAGAGTATACAGAACCCAGAGTATAAAACCTGGAATCCAGAACACAGAATTTAGAATATAGAATACAGAATACTGAATATAGAATTTTGAATATAGAATGTAGAACACAGAATAAAGAATATAGAAAACGGAATGCAGAATATAGAATGTAGAAAATAGAATGAAGAATACAAAATATAGAATAGAGAATATACAACACAGAATTTAGAACATGAAATGCAGAACATAGAATTTAGAATATAGAATACAGAATAATGAATATAGAACTTAGAATATAGAATATAGAACACAGAATATAGAATATAGTATACCTAATGCAAAATATAGTATGTTGAATATAGAATGTAGAATCCAGAATATAGAATATAGATTTGAGAATTTAGAACCCACAATTTATAACATGGAATGCAGAAAAGAGAATTTAGATTATAGAATACATAATACTGAATATAGAATTTAGAATATAGAATGTAGAACACAAAATTTAGAATAAAGAATACAGAATGCTGAATAAAGAATTTAGAATATACAATGAAGAACACAGAATATAGAATATATTAAAGAGAATATAGAACCCAGAATTTACAGCATGGAATTCCGAACACTGAATTTAGAACATAGTATAAAGAATACATAATAAACCATTAAAAAAACTGAATGTAGAAGAGAGCATATAGAATATAGTATACATAATACTGAATAAATAATTTAGAATATAGAATGTAGAACACAGAAATTAGAATATATAATAAAAAATACTGAATATAGAACTTAGAATATAGAATTTACAACACAGAATATAGAATGTAGAATACAGAATAAAGAATCCAGAATAAAGAACATGCTATGCAGAACACAGAATTTAGAATATAGATTACATAATACTGAATATAGAATTTAGAATATAGAATGTAGAACACAGATTTTATAATATAGAATACAGAAAGCTGAATATAGTATTTAGAATATAGAATGTAGAACACAGATATAGAATATAGAATATAGATTATAGAACCCAGAATTTAGAACATGTAATGCATAACACAGAAATTAGAATATACAGTACAATATACTGATAATATAACTTAGAACATAGACTGCAGAAACCAGACTTTAGAATATGGAATACAGAATACTGAATATTGAATTGAGAACATGGAGTGGAGAACGCATAATTTAGAATATAGAATACAGAATACTGAATATAGAATTTAGAATATAGAAAGTAGAACACAGATTATAGAATATACAATAGAGAATTTTAAACATGGAATGCAGAACACAGAATATAGAATACAGAATACTGAATAAAGAATTTGGTATATAGAAGGTAGAACACAGAATATATAATGTAGAATACGGAATGCAAAATATATATTGTAGAATATAGACTGAAGTACGCAAAATATAGAATAAAGAATAGAGAATATAGAAGCCAGATTTTAGAACATGGGATGCGGAACACAGAATTTTGAATATAAATACGGAATACTGAATGTAGGATTTTGAATATAGAATGCAGAACACAGGATATATAATAGAGTATACAGAACCCAGAATTTAAAACATGGAATCCAGAACACAGAATTTAGAATATAGAATACAGAATACTGAATAAATTAATTAGAATATAGAATGTAGAACACAGAATATAGAATATAGAATACGGAAGGCAAAATATAGATTGTAGAATATACAATGAAGTACGCAAAATATAGAATATAGGATAGAGAATATAGAAGCCAGAATTTAGAACATGGAATGCAGAACACAGAATTTCGAAAATAAATACGGAATACTGAATGTAGGATTTTGAATATAGAATGCAGGACACAGGATATATAATAGAGTATACAGAACCCAGAATTTAAAACGTGGAATCCGGAACACAGAATTTAGTATATAGAATACAGAATACAGAATATAGGATTTAGAATATAGAATGTAGAACACAGAATATAGAAAAAAGCATAGAGAATGAGGAACCCAGAATTTAGTACATGGAAGCAGAACCCAGAATTATAATATAGAATACAGAACACAGAATATGGAATTTAGAATATAGAATGTAGAACATAGAATATAGAATATAGAATACAGAGTATAGAAACCAGAAATTAGAACATGGAATGCAAAACACAGAATTAAGAATATTGAATGCAGAACAGAGTGTTTAGAATATACATTACAGAACACTGAATAAAGAATTTACAATATACAATGTAGAACATAGAATTTAGAATATGGAATAAAGAATACTGAATATAGAATTTAGAATATAGAATGTAGAACACAGAATATAGAAAATAGAATAGAAAACTTAGAACACAGAATTTAGTACATGGAATCAGAACACAGAATGTAGAATATAGAATACAGAACACTGAATATGGAATTTTGAATATAGAACGTAGAACACAGAATATAGAATATAGAATACACAATATAGAACCCAGAATTTAGAATAAGGAATGCAGAACACAGAATTTAGAATCTAGAATACAGAACTGAATATAGAATTTATAATAAAGCAAGTATAACACAGAATTTAGAATGTAGAATACGGAATGCAGAAAATAGTATACAGACTATAGAATGTAGAACTCAGAATATAGTATATGGAAAACAGAATAAAGAACCCAGAATTTAGAACATGGAATGCAGAACACAGAATTTGGAATACAGCATACGGAATACTAAATATAGAATTTAGAATATAGAATGTAAAACACAGAATATAGAATGTAGAATACATAATATAGAATCCAAAATATAGAATATTCTATGCAGAATACAGAATTTAGAATATAGATTACATAATACTGAATATAGAATTTAGAATATAGAATGTAGAACACAGAATTTATAATATAGAATACAGAAAGCTGAATATAGTATTTAGAATATAGAATGTAGAACACAGAATATAGAATATAGAATTTAGATTATAGAACCCAGAATTTAAACATGGAATGCAGAACACAGAATTAAGAATATAGCATACCGAATACTTAAAATATAAATTACAATATATAATTTAGAACACAGAATATTGAATATAGAATACCGAAGGCAGAATATAGAATACAGAATATAGAATGTAGAAAACAGAATATAGATTATGAAAAATAGAATACACAAAAGAGAATTTAGAATATGGAATGCAGAACACAGAATTTAGAATATACATTAGAGAATACTGAATATAGAATTTACAACATGGAATGCAGAACACAGAATTTAGATTATAGAATAAAGAATATAGATGCCGGATAATAGAACATGGAATGCAGAACACAGAATTTAGAATATGGAATACTGAATGCTGAATATAGAATTTAGAATATAGAAAGTAGAACACAGAATATAGAATATAGAATAGAGAATTTAGAACATGGTATGTAGAGCACAGAATTTAGATTATAGAATACATAATACTGAATATAGAATTTAGAATATAGAATTTAGAACACAAAATTTAGAAAATAGAATACAGAATACTGAATATAGAATTTCGGACATGGAATGCAGAACACAGAATTTAGAATATAGAATACAGAATACTGAATATAGAATTTAGAACATGGAATGCATAACACAGAATTTAGAATATAGAATACAGAATACTGAATATAGAGTTAAAATATTGAATGTAGAACCCAGAATATAGAATATAGAATGGAGAATATAGTACCCAGAATTTCGAAAATGGAATGCAGAAAACAGAATATAGTTTATAGAATACATAATACTGAATACAGAATTTAGAATAGAATGTAGAACACAAAATTTAGGATATAGAATACAGAATGCTGAATATATAATTTAGAATATAGAATGTAGAACACAGAATATAGAAAATAGAAAAGAGAATATAGAACCCAGAATTTAGAACATGGAATGCAGAACACAGAATTTAGATTATAGAATACAGAATACTTAATATACAATTAAAAAATTGAATGTAGAACATAGAATGTAGAATATAAAACACATAAAACTGAATATATAATTTAGAAAATAGAATGTAGAAAACAGAATAAAAAATATAGCTTAGAGAATATTGAAGCCAGATTTTGGAACATGGAAATCACAACTCAGTATTTAGAATATAGAATACATAATACTGAATATGCAATTTAGAATATAGAATGTAGAACCCAGAATTTAGAATATATAATACAGAATACTGAATATCGAATTTAGAATATAGAATGTAGAACACAGAATATAGAATGAAGAATACAGAAAGCTGAATATAGTATTTAGAATATAGAATGTAGAACACAGATATAGAATATAGAATATAGATAATAGAAACCAGAATTTAGAACATGGAATGCATAACACAGAAATTAGAATATATAATGCAGTTTAATGATCATAGAAATTAGAACATAGAATGAAGAACACAGAATTTAGAATATGGAATACAGAATACTGAATATAGGATTGAGAACATGGAGTGAAAAACACAGAATATAGAATATAGAATACAGAATACTGAATATTGTATTTAGAATATAGAAAGTAGATCACAGAATATAGAATATAGAATAGAGAAAATTGAATATGGAATGCAGAACACAAAATTTAGAATATAGAATACAGAATACTGAATATAGAATTTGGAATATAGAAGGTAGAACACAGAATATATAATGTAGAATACGGAATGCAGAATATAGAATACAGAATATAGAATTTAGAACACAGAATATAAAATATGGAAAACAGAATATAGAATCCAGAATTTAGAACATGGAATGCAGAGCACAGAATTTAGAATATAGTATAGAGATTACTGAATATAGAATTTAGAATATAGAATGTAGAACACAGAATATAGAATATAGAATACGGAATGCAGAATATAGAATGTAGAATATAGATTGAAGAATACGAAATATAGAATATAGAATAGAGAATATACAACACAGAATTTAGAACATGGAATGCAGAACATAGAATTTAGTATATAGAATACAGAATACTGAATATACAATTTTGAATATAGTATAGAGATTACTGAATATACAATTTAGAATATAGAATGTAGAACACAGAATTTAGAATATAGAATACAGAATACTGAATAAATAAATTAGAATATAGAATTTAGAACACAGAATATAGAATATAGAATACGGAATGCAAAATATAGTTTATAGATTATAGAATGAATTACGCAAAATATAGAATAGAGAATATAGAAGCCAGAATTTAGAACATGGGATGCGGAACACAGAATTTCGAATATAAATACGGAATACTGAATGTAGGATTTTGAATATAGAATGCAGAACACAGGATATATAATAGACTATACAGAACCCAGAATTTAAAACGTGGAATCCAGAACACAGAATTTAGAATATAGAATAAACAATGCTGAATATAGAATTTAGAATATACAATGTAGAACACAGAATATAGATAATAGAAAAGAGAATATAGAACCCAGAATTTAGAACATGGAATGCAGAACACAGAATTTAGATTATAGAATACAGAATACTTAATAAACAATTAAAAAATTGAATGTAGAGCACAGAATGTAGAATATAAAACACATAAAACTGAATATATAATTTAGAAAATAGAATGTAGAAAACAGAATAAAAAATATAGCTTAGAGAATATTGAAGCCAGATTTTGGAACATGGAAATCAGACCTCAGTATTTAGAATATAGAATACATATTACTGAATATACAATTTAGAATATAGAATGTAGAACCCAGAATTTAGAATATATAATACAGAATACTGAATATCGAATTTTGAATATAGAATGTAGAACACAGAATATAGAATGTAGAATACAGAAAGCTGAATATAGTATTTAGAATATAAATGTAGGACACAGATATAGAATATAGAATATAGATAATAGAACCCTGAATTTAGAACATGGAATGCATAACACAGAAATTAGAATATATAATGCAGTATAATGATCATAGAACTTAGAACATAGAATGCAGAACACAGAATTTAGAATATGGAATACAGAATACTGAATATAGGATTGAGAACATGGAGTGAAAAACACAGAATTTAGAATATAGAATACAGAATACTGAATATGGTATTTAGAATATAGAAATTAGATCACAGAATATAGAATATAGAATAGAGAAAATTGAATATGGAATGCAGAACACAAAATTTAGCATATAGAATACAGAATACTGAATATAGAAGGTAGAACACAGAATATATAATGTAGAATACGGAATGCAGAATATAGAATACAGAATATAGAATTTAGAACACAGAATATAAAATATGGAAAACAGAATATAGAATCCAGAATTTAGAACATGGAATGCAGAGCACAGAATTTAGAATATAGTATAGAGATTACTGAATATAGAATTTAGAATATAGAATGTAGAACACAGAATATAGAATATAAAATACGGAATGCAGAATATAGAATGTAGAATATAGATTGAAGAATACGAAATATAGAATATAGAATAGAGATTATACAACACAGAATTTAGAACATGGAATGCAGAACATAGAATTTAGAATATAGAATACAGAATACTGAATATAAAATTTTGAATATAGTATAGAGATTACTGAATATAGAATTTAGAATATAGAATGTAGAACACAGAATATAGAATATAGAATACGGAAGGCAAAATATAGATTGTAGAATATACAATGAAGTACGCAAAATATAGAATATACAATAGAGAATATACAAGCCAGAATTTAGATCATGGAATAGAGAACACAGAATTTCGAATATAAATACAGAATATTGAATGTAGGATTTTGAATAAAGAATGCAGAACAGAGGATATATAATAGAGTATACAGAACCCAGAATTTAGAACATGGAATGCAGAACATAGAATTTAGTATATAGAATACTGAATACTGAATATAGAATTTAGAATATTGAATGTAGAACACAGAATATAGAATATAGTATACGGAATGCAAAATATAGTATGTAGAATATAGAATGTAGAACCCAGAATATAGAATATAGATTTGAGAATCTAGAACCCAGAATTTATAACATGGAATGCAGAACAGAGAATTTAGATTATAGAATACATAATACTGAATATAGAATTTAGAAAATAGAATGTAGAACACAAAATACAGAATATAGAATACAGAATACTGAATATAGAATTTAGAATATACAATGAAGAACACAGAATATAGAACATAGAAAAGAGAATATAAAACCCAGAATTTACAACATGGAATGCAGGACACTGAATTTAGAATAAAGTATAAAGAATGCATAATAAACAATTAAAAAAATTGAATGGAGAACAGAGAATATACAATATAGTATACAAAATACTGAATAAATAATTTAGAATATAGAATGTAGAACACAGTATTTAGAATATACAATACTGAATACTAAATATAGAATTTAGAATATACAATGTAGAACACAGAATTTAGAATATGCAATACAGAATACTAAATATAGGATATAGAATATAGAATATAGAACACTGAATATAGGAAATAGAATAGAGAATGAGGAACCCAGAATTTAGTACATGGAATCAGAGCCCAGAATTATAATATAGAGTACAGAACACATAATATGGAATTTAGAATATATAATGTAGAACACAGAATATAGAATATAGAATACGGAATACAGAATATATAATAAAGAATATAGAATGTAGAAAACAGAATATAGAATACGGAAAACAGAATACAGAACACAGATTTTAGAACATGGAATGCAGAATACAGAATTATGTATATAGAACACAGAATACTGAATATAGAATTTAAAATATACAATGCGGAACACAGATTTTAGAATATAGAATACAGAATACTGAATATAGAATTTAGAACATGGAATGCAGAACACATTATTTAGAATATAGAATACAGAATACTGAATATAGAATTTAGAATATAGAATGTAGAACACAGAATTTATAATATAGTATACAGAAAGCTGAATATAGTATTTAGAATATAGAATGTAGAACACAGAATATAGAATATAGAATATAGATTATAGAACCCAAAATTTAGAACATGGAATTCAGAACACAGAATTTAGAATACAGCATACGGAATACTGAATATAGAATTTAGAATATAGAATGTAGAACACAGAATATTGAATATATAATAAAGAATACTGAATATAGAATTTAGAATATAGAATATAGAACACAGAATATAGAATGTGGAATACATAATATAGAATACAAAATAAAGAACATTCTTTGCAGAACACAGAATTAAGAATATAGATTACATAACACTGAATATAGAATTTAGAATATAGAATGTAGAACACAGAATTTATAATATAGAATACAGAAATCTGAATATAGTATTTAGAATATAGTATGTAGAACACAGAATATAGAATATAGAATTTAAATTATAGAACCCAGAATTGAGAACATGGAATGCAGAACACAGAATTTGGAATATAGCATACAGAATAGTGCCTATAGACATTAGAATATGGAATGTAGAACACAGAATATAGAATATAGAATACGGAATACCGAATATATAATACAGAATATAGAATGTAGAAAACAGAATATAGAATATGGAAAACAGAATACAGAAACCAGAATTTAGAACATGGAATGCAGAACACAGAATTTCGTATATTGAACAGGGAATACTGAATATAAAATTTCGAATATACAATGCGGAACACAGATTTTAGAATACAGAATACAGAATACTGAATATAGAATTTAGAACATGGAATGCAGAACACATTATTTAGAATATAGAATACAGAATACTGAATATAGAATTTAGAATATATTATGAGGAACACAGAATACAGAATATAGAATAAAGAATATTGAACCCATACTTTAGAACATGGAATGCAGAACACAGAATTTACAATATTGAATACAGAATACTGAAGATAGAATTTAGAATATAGAATGTAGAACATAGTATAAAGAATATAGAATACGGAATGCGGAATATAGAATGTAGAATATAAAATGAAGAACACAAAATATAAAATATAGAATAGAGTATATAGAACCCAGAATTTAGAACATAGAATTGCAGATCACTGAATTTTGAATATAGTATACAGAATATTTAATAAAAAATTAAATAATTGAAAATAGAACACAGAATTTAGAATATAGATTACATAATACTGAATATAGAATTTAGAATATAGAATGTAGAACACAGAATTTATAACATAGAATACAGAAAGCTGAATATAATATTTAGAATATAGAATGTAGAACACAAAATATACAATATAGATTAGAGAATAAAGAAGCCAGAATTTTGAACATTGAATGCAGAACACAGAATTTAGAATATAGAATGCAAAATACTGAATATAGAATTTAGAATATAGAATGTAGAACGCAGAATATAGAAAATAGAATACGGAATGTACAATATAGAATACAGATTATAGAATATAGGACACAGAATATAGAATATGGAAAACAAAATACAGAACCCAGAATTTAGAACATGGAATGCAGAACACAGAATATAGAATTTAGAATACAGAATGCTGAATATAGAATATAGAATATAGAATATAGAATATAGAACATGGAATATAGAATATAGAATAAAGAATATTGAACCCAGAATTTTGAACATGTAATGCAGAACACAGAATTTAGAATATGGAATACAGAATACTGAATATAGAATTTAGAATATAGAATTTTGAACACAGTATAAAGAATATAGAATATTGAATGCAGAATATAGAATTTAGAATATACAATGTAGAACACAGAATATAAAATATAGAAAAGAGAATATAAAACCCAGAATTTACAACCTGGTATGCAAAACACAGAATTTAGAATACAGTATACAGAATACTTAATAAACAAATGAAAAAATTGAATGTAGAACATAGAATAAAGGATATAGAATACATAATACTGAATATATAATTTAGAATATACACTGTAAAAAACAGAATAAAAAATATATCTTAAAGTATATTTAAGCCAGATTTTGGAACATGGAATTCAGAACTCAGAATTTCGAATGTAGAATACAGAAAACTGAATATACAATATAGAATATAGAATGTAAAACACAGAATATAGAATATAGAATAAATAATACTGAATATAATATTTAGAATATACAATGTAGAACACAGAATATAGAATGTAGAATAGAGAATTTAGAATCCAGATATAAGAACATGGAATTCTGAACACAGAATTTAGAATATAGAATACATAACACTGAATATAGAATGTAGAATGTAAAACCCAGAATTAATTATATAGAACACAGAATACTGAATATAGAATTTGGAATATAGAATGTAGAACACAGAGTATATAATGTAGAATATGGAATGCAGAAGATAGAATACAGAATATAGAACTTAGAACACAGAATATAAAATATGGAAAACAGAATATAGGACCCAGAAGTTAGAACAAGTTTTACAGAACACAGAATTTAGAATATACTATACCGATTACTGAATATAGAATTTAGAATATAGAATGTAGATCACAGAATATAGAATATAGATTACGGAATGCAGAATATAGTATACAGAATATAGCATTTAGAACACAGAATATAGATTATGGAAACTTAACACAGAACCCAGAATATAGAACATGGGATGCAGAACACAGAATTTAGATTATAGAATACAGAATACTTAATATAGAATATAGAATGCAGAACACAGAATTTAGAATATACATTAGAGAATACTGAATATAGAATTTACAACATGGAATGCAGAACACAGAATTTAGATTATAGAATAAAGAATATAGATGCCGGATTATAGAACATGGAATGCAGAACACAGAATTTAGAATATGGAATACTGAATACTGAATATAGAATTTAGAATATAGAAAGTAGAACACAGAATATAGAATATAGAATAGAGAATTTAGAACATGGAATGTAGAGCATAGAATTTAGATTATAGAATACATAATACTGAATATAGAATTTAGAATATAGAATTTAGAACACAAAATTTAGAAAACAGAATACAGAATACTGAATATAGAATATAGGACATGGAATTCAGAACACAGAATTTAGAATATACAATACAGAATACTGAATATAGAAATTAGAACATGGAATGCATAAAACAGAATTTAGAATATAGAATACAGAATACTGAATATAGAGTTAAAATATAGAATGTAGAACCCAGAATATAGAATATAGAATTGAGAATATAGTACCCAGAATTTAGAACATGGAATGCAGAAAACAGAATATAGTTTATAGAATACATAACACTGAATACAGAATTTAGAATAGAATGTAGAACACAAAATTTAGAATATAGAATACAGAATGCTGAATATAGAATTTAGATTATAGAATGTACAACACAGAATATAGAAAATAGAAAAGAGAATATAGAACACAGAATTTAGAACATGGAATGCAGAACACAGAATTAAGATTATACAATACAGAATACTTAATAAACAATTAAAAAATTGAATGTAGGGCACAGAATGTAGAATATAAAACACATAAAACTGAATATATAATTTAGAAAATAGAATGTAGAAAACAGAATAAAAAATATAGCTTAGAGAATATTGAAGATAGATTTTGGAACATGAAAATCAGAACTCAGTATTTAGAATATAGAATACATAATACTGAATATACAATTTAGAATATAGAATGTAGAACGCAGAATTTAGAATATATAATACAGAATACTGAATATCGAATTTAGAATATAGAATGTAGAACACAGAATATAGAATGTAGAATACAGAAAGCTAAATATAGTATTTAGAATATAGAATGTAGAACACAGATATAGAATATAGAATATACATAATAGAACCCAGAATTTTGAACATGGAATGCATAACACAGAAATTAGGATATATAATGCAGTATAATGATCATAGAACTTAGAACATAGAATGCAGAACACAGAATTTAGAATATGGAATACAGAATACTGAATATAGGATTGAGAACATGGAGTGAAAAACACAGAATATAGAATATAGAATACAGAATACTGAATACTGTATTTAGAATATAGTAAGTAGATCACAAAATATAGAATATAGAATACAGAATTTTGAATATGGAATGCAGAACACAAAATTTAGTATATAGAATACAGAATACTAAATATAGAAGTTAGAACACAGAATATATAATGTAGAATACGGAATGCAGAATATAGAATACAGAATATAGAATTTAGAACACAGAATATAAAATATGGAAAACAGAATTTAGAATCCAGAATTTAGAACATGGAATGCAGAGCACAGAATTTAGAATATAGTATAGAGATTACTGAATATAGAATTTAGAATATAGAATATAGAACACAGAATTTAGAATATAGAATACAGAATACTGAATAAATAACTTAGAATATACAATTTAGAACACAGAATATAGAATATAGAATACGGAATGCAAAATATAGATTGTAGAATTTTGAATGAAGTACGCAAAATATAGGATATAGAATAGGTAATATAGAAGCCAGAAATTAGAACATGGGATGCGGAACACAGAATTTCGAATATAAATACGGAATACTGAATGTAGGATTTTGAATATAGAATGCAGAACACACGATATATAATAGAGTATACAGAAGCCAGAATTTAAAACGTGGAATCCAGAACACAGAATTTAGAATATAGAATACAGAATACTGAATATAGAAGTTTGAATATAGAATGTAGAACACAGAATAAAGAATATAGTATACGGAATGCAGAATATAGAATGTAGAAAATAGATTTAAGAATACGAAATTTAGAATAGAGAATAGAGAATATACAACACAGAATTTTGAACATGGAATGCAGAACATAGAATTTAGAATATAGAATACAGAATACTGAATATACAATTTAGAATATAGTATAGAGATTACTGAATATAGAATTTAGAATATAGAATGTAGAACACAGAATTTAGAATATAGAATACAGAATACTGAATAAATAAATTAGAATATAGAATGTAGAACACAGAATATAGAATATAGAATACGGAAGGCAAAATATAGATTGTAGAATATACAATGAAGTACGCAAAATATAGAATATAGAATAGAGAATATAGAAGCCAGAATTTAGAACATGGGATGCAGAACACAGAATTTCGAATATAAATACAGAATATAGAATGTAGGATTTTGAATATAGAATGCAGAACACAGGATATATAATAGAGTATACAGAACCCAGAATTTAAAACATGGAATCCGGAACACAGAATTTAGTATATAGAATAGAGAATACTGAATATAGTATTTAGAATATAGAATGTAGAACACAGAATAAACAATATAGAAAACGGAATGCAGAATATAGAATGTAGAATACAAAATATAGAATATAGAATAAAGAATATACAACACAGAATTTAGAACATGGAATGCAGAACATAGAATTTAGAATATAGAATATTGAATACTGAATATAGAATTTAGAATATTGAATGTAGAACACAGAATATAGAATGTAGAATACATAATATAGAATCCAAAATAAAGAATATTCTATGCAGAACACAGAACTTAGAATATAGATTACATAATACTGAATATAGAATTTAGAATATAGAATGTAGAACACAGAATTTATAATATAGAATACAGAAAGCTGAATATAGTATTTAGAATATTGAATGTAGAACACAGAATATAGAATATAGAATTTAGATTATAGAACCCAGAATTAAGAACATGGAATGCAGAACACAGAATTTGCTATATAGCATACAGAATAGTGCCTATAGAATTTAGAATATGGAATGTAGAACACAGAATATAGAATATAGAATATGGAACACAGAATATATAATACAGAATATAGAATGAGAAAAGAGTATATAGAATATGCAAAACAGTATACAGAACCCAGAATTTAGAACATGGAATGCAGAACACAGAATTTGGTATATAGAACACAGAATACTGAATATAGAATTTAGAATATACAATGCGGAACACAGATTTTAGAATATAGAATACAGAATACTGAATATAGAATTTAGAACATGGAATGCAGAACACATTATTTAGAATATAGAATACAGAATACTGAATATAGAATTTAGAATATAGTATGAGGAACACAGAATATAGAATATAGAATAAAGAATATTGAACCCATACTTTAGAACATGGAATGCAGAACACAGAATTTACAATACAGATTACAGAATATTGAAGATAGAATTTAGAATATTGAATGTAGAACATAGTATAAAGAATATAGAATACGGAATGCAGAATATAGAATGTAGAATATAAAATGAAGAACACAAAATATAAAATATAGAATAGAGTAATTAGAACCCAGAATTTAGAACATAGAAATGCAGAACACTGATTTAAGCATACAGTATACAGAATACTAAATAAACAATTAAATAATTGAATGTAGAACACAGAATATAGAATATAAAATACATAATACTGAATATATAATTTAGAATATAGAATGTAGAAAACAGAATAAAAAATATAGCTTAGAGAATATTGAAGCCAGACTTTGTAACATGGAAAGCATAACTCACAATTTCGAATATAGGATACAGAATACTGAATATACAATTTAGAATATAGACTGTAGAACACAGAATATACAATATAGAATAAAGTATACTGAATATAGAATTTAGAATATAGAATCTAGAACACAGAATATAGAATGTAGAATACAGATTATAGAATCCATAATTAAGAACATGTTATGCAGAACACAGAACAAAGAATATAGATTATATAATACTGAATATAGGATTTAGAATATAGAATGCAGAACACAGAATTTATAATATTGTATACAGAAATCTGAATTTAGTATTTAGAATATAGAATATAGGACACAGAATATAGAATATAGATTATAGATTACAGAACCCAGAATTTAGAACATGGAATGCAGAACACAGAATAGAATATAGCATATGGAATACTGAATATAGAATTTACAATATAGAATGTAGAACACAGAATATAGAATATAGTATAGGGAATTCAAAATATAGCATGTAGAAACTAGAATGAGAAACACACAATTTAGAATATAGAATAGAGAATGTAGAACCCAGAATTTAGAACATGGAATGCAGAACACAGAATATAGAATATATAATAAAGAATACTGAATATAGAATTTAGAATATAGAATGCAGAACACAGTACATAGAATGTAGAATACAGAATAAAGAATCCAGAATAAAGAACATGCTATGCAGAACACAGAATTCAGAATATAGATTACATAATACTGAATATGGAATTTAGAATATAGAATATAGAACACAGAATTTATAACATAGAATACAGAAAGCTGAATATAATATTTAGAATATAGAATGTAGAACACAAAATATACAATGTAGAATATAGAATAAAGAAGCCAGAATATTGAACATTGAATGCAGAACACAGAATTTAGTATATACAATACAGAATACTGAATATAGAATTTAGAATATAGAATGTAGAACACAGAATATAGAATATAGAATACGGAATGTAGAATATAGAATACAGAATATAGAATATAGGACACAAAATATAGAATATGGAAAACAAAATACACAACCCAGAATTTAGAACATGGAATGCAGAACACGGAATATAGAATATAGAATACAGAATGCTGAATATAGAGTTTAGAATATAGAATATAGAACATGGAATATAGAGTATAGAATAAAGAATATTGAACCCAGAATTTTGAACATGGAATGCAGAACACAGAATTTAGAATATGGAATACAGAATACTGAATATAGAATTTAGAATATAGAATGTTGAACACAGTATAAAGAATATAGAATACTGAATGCAGAATATTGAATTTAGAATACACAATGTAGAACACAGAATATAAATATAGAAAAGGGAATATAAAACCCAGAATTTACAACATCGTATGCATAACACAGAATTTAGAATACAGCATACAGAATACTTAATAAACAAATGAAAAAATTGAATGTAAAACATAGAATATAGAATATAGAATACATAATACTGAAAATATAATTTACAATATACAATGTAAAAAACAGAATATAAATATATATCTTGAACAATATTTAATCCAGATTTTGGAACATGGAATTCAGAACTCAGAATTTCGAATATAGAATACAGAAAACTGAATATACAATTTAGAATATAGAATGTAAATCACAGAATTTAGAATATAGAATAAATAATACTGAATATAAAATTTAGAATATACAATGTAGAACACAGAATATAGAATGTAGAATAGAGAATTCAGAATCCAGATATAAGAACATGGAATTCTGAACACAGAATTTAGAATATAGAATACATAATACTGAATATAGAATTTAGAATATAGAATGTAGAACCCAGAATTAATAATATAGAATATAGAATGCTGAATATAGGATTTAGAATATAGAATGTAGAACACAGAATATAGAATATAGAATACAGATTATAGAACACAGTATTTAGAACATGGAATGCAGAACCCAGAATTAAGAATATAGCATACCGAATACTTAATATAGAAATTAGAATATATAATGTAGAACACAGAATATTGAATATAGAATACGGAATGCAGAATATAGAATACAGAATATAGAATGTAGAAAACACAATATAGATTATGAAAAAAGAATACACAGAAGAGAATTTAGAACATGGAATGCAGAACACAGAATTTAGAATATAGAATAAAGAATACTGAATATAGAATTGAGAACATGGAATGAAGAACACAGAATATACAATATAGAATAGAGAATACTAAATGTAGAATTTAGAATATAGAAATTAGAACACAGAATATAGAATATAGAGTAGTAAATTTAGAACATGGAATGCAGAACACAGAATTTAGAATATAGAATACAGAATACTGAATATAGAAATTGGAATATAGAATGTAAAACACAGAATATATAATGTAGAATACGGAATGCAGTATATAGAATACAGAATATAGAATTTAGAACACAGAACACAAAATAGGGAAAACAGAATATAGGACCCAGAAGTTAGAACAAGTTATACAGAACACATAATTTAGAATATACTATACAGATTACTGAATATAGAATTTAGAATATAGAATGTAGATCACAGATTATAGAATATAGATTACAGAATGCAGAATATAGTATACAGAATATAGGATTTAGAACACAGAATATAGATTATGGAAACTTTACACAGAACCCAGAATATAGAAAATGGGATGCAGAACACAGAATTTAGATTATAGAATACAGAATACTGAATATAGAATATAGAATATAGAATGCAGACACAGAACTTAGAATATACATTAGAGAATACTGAATATAGAATTCACAATATGGAATGCAGAACACAGAATTTAGATTATAGAATAAAGAATATAGATGCCGGATTATAGAACATGGAATGCAAAACACAGAATTTTGAATATGGAATACTGAATACAGAATACAGAATTTAGAATATAGAAAGTAGAACACAGAATATAGAATATAGAATACAGAAAATAGAACATGGAATGTAGAGCACAGAATTAAGATTATAGAATTCATAATACTGAATATAGAATTTAGAATATTGAATTTAGAACAGAAAATTTAGAAAATAGAATACAGATTACTGAATATAGAATTTAGGACATGGAATGCAGAACACAGAATTTAGAATATAGAATACAGAATACTGAATACAGAATTTAGAACATGGATTGCATAACCCAGAATTTAGAATATAGAATACAGAATACTGAATATAGAGTTAAAATATAGAATGTAGAACCCAGAATATAGAATATAGAATTGAGAATATAGTACCCAGAATTTAGAACATGGAATGCAGAAAACAGAATATAGTTTATAGAATACATAATACTGAATACAGAATTTAGAATAGAATGTAGAACACAAAATTTAGAATATAGAATACAGAATGCTGAATATAGAATTTAGAATATAGAATGTAGAACACAGAATATAGAAAATAGAAAAGAGAATATAGAACCCAGAATTTAGAACATGGAATGCAGAACACAGAATTTAGATTATAGAATACAGAATACTTAATAAACAATTAAAAAATTCAATGTAGAGCACAGAATGTAGAATATAAAACACATAAAACTGAATATATAATATAGAAAATAGAATGTAGAAAACAGAATAAAAAATATAGCTTAGAGAATATTGAAGCCAGATTTTGGAACATGGAAATCAGACCTCAGTTTTAGAATATAGTATACATAATACCGAATATACAATTTAGAATATAGAATGTAGAACCCAGAATTTAGAATATATAATACAGAATACTGAATATCGAATTTTGAATATCGAATGTAGAACACAGAATATAGAATGTAGAATACAGAAAGCTGAATATAGTATTCAGAATATAGAATGTAGGACAAAGTTATAGAATATAGAATATAGATAATAGAACTCAGAATTTAGAACATGGAATGCATAACACAGAAATTAGAATATATAATGCAGTATAATGATCATAGAACTTAGAACATAGAAAGCAGAACACAGAATTTAGAATATGGAATACAGAATACTGAATATAGGATTGAGAACATGGAGTGAAAAACACAGAATTTAGAATATAGAATACAGAATACTGAAAATTGTATTTAGAATATAGAAAGTAGATCACAGAATATAGAATATAGAATACAGAATTTTGAATATGGAATGCAGAACACAAAATTTAGAATATAGAATACAGAATACTGAATATAGAATTTGGAATATAGAAGGTAGAACACAGAATATATAATGTAGAATACGGAATGCAGAATATAGAATGTAGAATCAAGATGGAAGAATGCGAAATATAGAATATAGAAAAGAGAATATACAACACAGAATTTAGAACATGCAATGCAGTACATAGAATTTAGAATATAGAATACAGAATACTGAATATAAAATTTAGAATATAGTATAGAGATTACTGAATATAGAATTTAGTATATAGAATGTAGAACACAGAATTTAGAATATAGAATACAGAATACTGAATAAATAAATTAGAATAGAGAATGTAGAACACAGAATATAGAATATAGAATACGGAAGGCAAAATATAGATTGTAGAATATACAATGAAGTACGCAAAATATAGAATATAGAATAGAGAATATAGAAGCCAGAATTTAGAACATGGAATGCAGAATACAGAATTTCGAAAATAAATACGGAATACTGAATGTAGGATTTTGAATATAGAATGCAGGACACAGGATATATAATAGAGTATACAGAACCCAGAATTTAAAACGTGGAATCCGGAACACAGAATTTAGTATATAGAATACAGAATACTGAATATAGGATTTACAATATAGAATGTAGAACACAGAATAAAGAATATAGAAAACGGAATGCAGAATATAGAATGTAGAATATAGAATGAAGAATACAAAATAGAGAATAGAGAATAGAGAATATACAACACACAATTTAGAACATGGAATGCAGAACATAGAATTTTGAATATAGAATACTGAATACTGAATATAGAATTTAGAATATTGAATGTAGAACACAGAATATAGAATATAGTATACGGAAAGCAAAATATAGTATGTAGAATATAGAATGTAGAACCCAGAATATAGAATATAGAATTGAGAATCTAGAACCCACAATTTATAACATGGAATGCAGAACAGAGAATTTAGATTATAGAATACATAATACTGAATATAGAATTTAGAATATAGAATGTAGAACACAAAATATAGAATATAGAATACAGAATGCTGAATATAGAATTTAGAATATACAATGAAGAACACAGAATATAGAATATAGAAAAGAGAATATAGAACCCAGAATTTACAACATGGAATGTAGAACACTGAATTTAGAATATAGTATAAAGAATGTATAATAAACAATTAAAAAAATTGAATGTAGGACAGAGAATATAGAATATAGTATACATAATACTGAATAAATAATTTAGAATATAGAATGTAGAACACAGTATTTAGAATATACAATACAGAATACTAAATATAGAATTTAGAATATACAATGTAGAACACAGAATTTAGAATATGCAATACAGAATACTAAATATAGGATTTAGAATATAGAATATAGAACACTGAATATAGAAAAAAGCATAGAGAATGAGGAACCCAGAATTTAGTACATGGAAGCAGAACCCAGAATTATAATATAGAATACAGAACACAGAATATGGATTTTAGAATATAGAATGTAGAACATAGAATATAGAATATAGAATACAGAGTATAGAACCCAGAAATTAGAACATGGAATGCAAAAGACAGAATTAAGAATATTGAATGCAGAACAGAGTGTTTAGAATATACATTACAGAAAACTGAATATAGAATTTACAATATACAATGTAGAACATAGAATTTAGAATATGGAATAAAGAATACTGAAAATAGAATTTAGAATATAGAATTTAGAACGCAGAATAAAGAAAATAGAATAGAAAACTTAGAACACAGAATTTAGTATATGGAATCAGAACACAGAATTTAGAATATAGAATTCAGAACACTGAATATAGAATTTAGAATATAGAATGTAGAAGACAGAATTTATAATATAGAATACAGAAAGCTGAATATAGTATTTAGAATATAGAATGTAGAACACAGAATATAGAATATAGAATTTAGATTATTGAACCCAGAATTTAAACATGGAATGCAGAACACAGAATTAAGAATATAGCATACCGAATACTTAAAATAAAATTTACAATATATAATTTAGAACACAGAATATTGAATATAGAATACCGAAGGCAGAATATAGAATACAGAATATAGAATGTAGAAAACAGAATATAGATTCTGAAAAAAAGAATACACAAAAAAGAATTTAGAACATGGAATGCAGAACACAGAATTTAGAATATATTAGAGAATACTGAATATAGAATTTACAACATGGAATTCAGAACATAGAATTTAGATTATAGAATAAAGAATATAGATGCCGGATAATAGAACATGGAATGCAGAACACAGAATTTAGAATATGGAATACTGAAAACTAAATATAGAATTTAGAATATAGAAAGTAGAACACAGAATATAGAATATAGAATAGAGAATTTAGAACATGGTATGTAGAGCACAGAATTTAGATTATAGAATACATAATACTGAATATAGAATTTAGAATATAGAATTTAGAACACAAAATTTAGAAAATAGAATACAGAATACTGAATATAGAATTTAGGACATGGAATGCAGAACACAGAATTTAGAATATAGAATACAGAATACTGAATATAGAATTTAGAACATGGAATGCCTAACACAGAATTTAGAATATAGAATACAGAATACTGAATATAGAGTTAAAATATAGAATGTAGAACCCAGAATATAGAATATAGAATTGAGAATATAGTACCCAGAATTTAGAACATGGAATGCAGAAAACAGAATATAGTTTATAGAATACATAATACTGAATACAGAATTTAGAATAGAATGTAGAACACAAAATTTAGAATATAGAATACAGAATGCTGAATATAGAATTTAGAATATAGAATGTAGAACACAGAATATAGAAAATAGAAAAGAGAATATAGAACCCAGAATTTAGAACATGGAATGCAGAACACAGAATTTAGATTATAGAATACAGAATACTTAATAAACAATTAAAAAATTGAATGTAGAGCACAGAATGTAGAATATAAAACACATAAAACTGAATATATAATTTAGAAAATAGAATGTAGAAAACAGAATAAAAAATATAGCTTAGAGTATATTGAAGCCAGATTTTGGAACATGGAAATCAGACCTCAGTATTTAGAATATAGAATACATAATACTGAATATACAATTAAGAATATAGAATGTAGAACCCAGAATATAGAATATATAATACAGAATCCTGAATATCGAATTTTGAATATAGAATGTAGAACACAGAATATAGAATGTAGAATACAGAAAGCTGAATATAGTGTTTAGAATATAAATGTAGGACACAGATATAGAATATAGAATACAGATAATAGAACCCAGAATTTAGAACATGGAATGCATAACACAGAAATTAGAAAATATAATGCAGAATAATGATCATAGAACTTAGAAAATAGAATGCAGAACACAGAATTTAGAATATGGAATACAGAATACTGAATATAGGATTGAGAATATGGAGTGAAAAACACAGAATTTAGAATATAGAATACAGAATACTGAATATTGTATTTAGAATATAGATATTAGATCACAGAATATAGAATATAGAATAGAGAAAATTGAATATGGAATGCAGAACACAAAATTTAGAATATAGAATACAGAATACTGAGTATAGAAGGTAGAACACAGAATATATAATGTAGAATACGGAATGCAGAATAAAGAATACAGAATATAGAATTTAGAACACAGAATATAAAATATGGAAAACAGAATGTAGAATCCAGAATTTAGATCATGGAATGCAGAGCACAGAATTTAGAATATAGTATAGAGATTACTGAATATAGAATTTAGAATATAGAATGTAGAACACAGAATATAGAATATAGAATACGGAATGCAGAATATAGAATGTAGAATATAGATTGAAAAATACGAAATATAGTATATAGAATAGAGAATATACAACACAGAATTTAGAACATGGAATACAGAACATAGAATTTAGAATATAGAATACATAATACTGAATATACAATTTTGAATATAGTATAGAGATTACTGAATATAGAATTTAGAATATAGAATGTAGAACACAGAATATAGTATATAGAATACGGAAGGCAAAAAAAAGATTGTAGAATATACAATGAAGTACGCAAAATATAGAATATACAATAGAGAATATACAAGCCAGAATTTAGATCATGGAATGCAGAACACAGAATTTCGAATATAAATACAGAAAATTGAATGTAGGAATTTGAATATAGAATGCAGAACACAGGATGTATAATAGAGTATACAGAACCCAGAATTTAGAACATGGAATGCAGAACATAGAATTTAGTTTATAGAATACTGAATACTGAATATAGAATTTAGAATATTGAATGTAGAACACAGAATATAGAATGTAGTATACGGAATGCAAAATATAGTATGTAGAATATAGAATGTAGAACCCAGAATATAGAATATAGATTTGAGGATCTAGAACCGACAATTTATAACATGGAATGCAGAACAGAGAATTTAGATTATAGAATACATAATACTGAATATAGAATTTACAATATAGAATGTAGAACACAAAATATAGAATATAGAATACAGAATACTGAATATAGAATTTAGAATATACAATGAAGAACACAAAATATAGAACATAGAATAGAGAATATAGAAACCAGAATTTACAACATGGAATGCAGGACACTGAATTTAGAATATAGTATAAAGAATGCATAATAAACAATTAAAAAAAATTGAATGTAGAACAGAGAATATACAATATAGTATACAAAATACTGAATAAATAATTTAGAATATAGAATGTAGAACACAGTATTTAGAATATACAATACAGAATACTAAATATAGAATTTAGAATATACAATGTAGAACACAGAATTTAGAATATGCAATACAGAATACTAAATATAGGATTTAGAATATAGAATATAGAACACTGAATATAGAAAATAGAATAGAGAATGAGGAACCCAGAATTTAGTACATGGAATCAGAACCCAGAATTATAATACAGAATACAGAACACAGAATATGGAATTTAGAATATAGAATGTAGAACACAGAATATAGAATATAGAATACGGAATACAGAATATATAATAAAGAATATAGAATGTAGAAAACAGAATATAGAATATGGAAAACAGAATACAGAACACAGATTTTAGAACATGGAATGCAGAATACAGAATTATGTATATAGAACACAGAATAATGAATATAGAATTTAAAATATACAATACGGAACACAGATTTTAGAATATAGAATACAGAATACTGAATATAGAATTTAGAACATGGAATGCAGAACACATTATTTAGAATATAGAATACAGAATACTGAATATAGAATTTAGAATATAGAATGTAGAACACAGAATTTATAATATAGTATACAGAAAGCTGAATATAGTATTTAGAATATAGAATGTAGAACACAGAATATAGAATATAGAATATAGATTATAGAACCCAAAATTTAGAACATTGAATTCAGAACACAGAATTTAGAATACAGCATACGGAATACTGAATATAGAATTTAGAATATAGAATGTAGAACACAGAATATTGAATATATAATAAAGAATACTGAATATAGAGTTTAGAATATAGAATGTAGAACACAGAATATAGAATGTAGAATACATAATATAGAATCCAAAATAAAGAACATTCTTTGCAGAACACAGAATTTAGAATATAGATTACATAACACTGAATATAGAATTTAGAATATAGAATGTAGAACACAGAATATTGAATATATAATAAAGAATACTGAATACAGAATTAGAATATAGAATGTAAAACACAGAATATAGAATGTATAATACATAATATAGAATCCAAAATAAAGAACATTCTATGCAGAACACAGAATTTAGAATATAGAATACATAATACTGAATATAGAATTTAGAATATAGAATGTAGAACACAGAATTTATAATATAGAATACAGAAAGCTGAATATAGTATTTAGAATATAGAATGTAGAACACAGAATATAGAATATAGAATTTAGATTATAGAAACCAGAATTTAGAACATGGAATGCAGAACTCAGAATTTGGAATATAGCATACAGAATAGTGCCTATAGAATTTAGAATATGGAATGTAGAACACAGAATATAGAATATAGAATACGGAACACAAAATATATAATACAGAATATAGAATGAGAAAAGAGTATATTGAATATTGAAAACAGAATACAGAACCCAGAATTTAGAACATGGAATGCAGAACACAGAATTATGTATATAGAACACAGAATACTGAATATATAATTTCGAATATACAATGCGGAACACAGATTTTAGAATACAGAATACAGAATACTGAATATAGAATTTAGAACATGGAATGCAGAACACATTATTTAGAATATAGAATACAGAATACTGAATATAGAATTTAGAATATAGTATGAGGAACACAGAATATAGAATATATAATAAAGAATATTGAACCCATACTTTAGAACATGGAATGCAGAACACAGAATTTACAATATAGAATACAGAATACTGAAGATAGAATTTAGAATATAGAATGTAGAACATAGTATAAAGAATATAGAATACGGAATGAAGAATATAGAATGTAGAATATAAAATGAAGAACACAAAATATAAAATATAGAATAGAATATATAGAACCCAGAATTTAGAACATAGAATTTCAGAACACTGAATTTTGAATATAGTATACAGAATACTTAATAAAAAATTAAATAATTGAATGTAGAACACAGAATATAGAATATAAAATACATAATACTGAAAATATAATTTAGAATATAGAATGTAGAAAACATAATAAAAAATATAGCTTAGAGAATATTGAAGCCAGACTTTGTAACATGAAAAGCAGAACTCACAATTTCGAATATAGAATACAGAATACTGAATATACAATTTAGAATATAGAATGTAGAACACAGAATATACAATATAGAATAAAGAATACTGAATATAGAATTTAGAATATAGAATGTAGAACACAGAATATAGAATGTAGAATACAGATTATAGAATTCAGAATTAAGAACATGTTATACAGAACACAGAATTAAGAATATGGATTATATAATACTGAATATAGGATTTAGAATATAGAATGCAGAACACAGAATTTATAATATTGTATACAGAAATCTGAATTTAGTATTTAGAATATAGAATATAGGACACAGAATATAGAATATAGAATATAGATTAGAGAACCCAGAATTTAGAACATGGAATGCAGAACACAGAATAGAATATAGCATACGGAATACTGAATATAGAATTTACAATATAGAATGTAGAACACAGAATATAGAATATAGTATACGGAATTCAAAATATAGTATGTAGAAACTAGAATGAAAAACACACAATTTAGAATATAGAATAGAGAATGTAGAACCCACAATTTAGAACATGAAATGCAGAACACGAATTTAGAATATAGAATAGAGAATACTGAATATAGAATTTAGAATATAGAATGAAGAACACAGAATATAGAATATAGAATAAAGAATACTGAATATAGAATTTAGATTATAGAATGCAGAACACAGTATATAGAATGTAGAATACAGAATAAAGAATCCAGAATAAAGAAAATGCAATGCAGAACACAGAATTTAGAATATAGATTACATAATACTGAAAATAGAATTTAGAATATAGAATGTAGAACACAGAATTTATAACATAGAATACAGAAAGCTGAATATATTATTTAGAATATAGAATGTAGAACACAAAATATACAATATAGATTAAAGAATAAAGAAGCCAGAATTTTGAACATTGAATGCAGAACACAGAATTTAGAATATAGAATACAGAATACTGAATATAGAATTTAGAATATAGAATGTAGAACACAGAATATAGAAGATAGATTACGGAATGTACAATATAGAATACATAATATAGAATATATGACACAGAATATAGAATATGGAAAACAAAATACACAACCCAGAAATTAGGACATGGAATGCAGAACACATAATATAGAATTTAGAATACATAATGCTGAATATAGAATTTAGGATATAGAATATAGGACATGGAATATAGAATATAGAATAAAGAATATTGAACCCAGAATTTTGAACATGTAATGCAGAACACAGAATTTAGAATATGGAATACAGAATACTGAATATAGAATTTAGAATATAGAATGTTGATCACAGTATAAAGAATATAGAATACTGAATTCAGAATATAGAATTTAGAATATACAATGTAGAACACAGAATATAAAATATAAAAAAAGGAATATAAAACCCAGAATTTACAACATGGTATGCAAAACACAGAATTTAGAATACAGTATACAGAATACTTAATAAACAAATGAAAAAATTGAATGTATAACATAGAATAAAGAATATAGAATACATAATACTGAATATATAATTTAGATTATACACTGTAAAAAACAGAAAAAAAATATATCTTAAAGAATATTTAAGCCAGATTTTGGAACATGGAATTCAGAACTCAGAATTTCGAATATAGAATACAGAAAACTGAATATACAATTTAGAATATAGAATGTAAAACACAGAATATAGAATATAGAATAAATAATACTGAATATAATATTTAGAATATACAATGTAGAACACAGAATATAGAATGTAGAATAGAGAAATTAGAATCCAGATATAAGAACATGGAATTCTGAACACAGAATTTAGAATATAGAATACATAATACTGAATATAGAATTTAGAATGTAGAATGTAAAACCCAGAATTAATAATATAGAATATAGAATGCTGAATATAGGATTTAGAATATAGAATGTAGAACACGGAATATAGAATATAGAATATAGATCATAGAACACAGTATTTAGAACATGGAATGCAGAACAGAGAATTAAGAATATAGCATACCGAATACTTAATATAGAATTTAGAATATAGAGTGTAGAACACAGAATATTGAATATAGAATACGGAATGCAGAATATAGAATACAGAATATAGAATGTAGAAAACAGAATATAGATTATGAAAAAAAGAATACACAAAATAGAATTTAGAACATAGAATGCAGAACACTGAATTTAGAATATAGAATAGAGAATACTGAATATAGAATAAAGAATATAGAATGCAGAACACAGAATTAAGAATATAGAATACAGAATACTGAATATAGAATTGAGAACATGAAATGAAGAACACAGAATATACAAGATAGAATAGAGAATACTAAATGTAGAATTAAGAATATAGAAAGTAGAACACAGAATATAGATTATAGAGTAGAAAATTTAGAAAATGGAATGCAGAACACAGAATTTAGAATATAGAATACAGAATACTGAATATAGAATTTGGAATATAGAATGTAGAACACAGAATATATAATGTAGAATACGGAATGCAGAAGATAGAATACAGAATATAGAACTTAGAACACAGAATATAAAATATGGAAAACAGAATATAGGACCCAGAATTTAGAACAAGTTATACAGAACACAGAATTTAGAATATACTATACAGATTACTGAACATAGAATTTAGAATATAGAATGTAGATCACAGAATATAGAATATAGATTACGGAATGCAAAATATAATATACAGAATATAGGATTTAGAACACAGAATATAGATTATGGAAACTTAACACAGAACACAGAATATAGAACATGGGATGCAGAACACAGAATTTAGATTATAGAATACAGAATACTTAATATAGAATATAGCATATAGAATGCAGAACACAGAATTAAGAATATACATTAGAGAATACTGAATATAGACTTTACAACATGGAATGCAGAACACAGAATTTAGATTATAGAATAAAGAATATAGATGCCGGATTATAGAACATGGAATGCAGAACACAGAATTTAGAATATGGAATTCTGAATACTGAATATAGAATTTAGAATATAGAAAGTAGAACACAGAATATAGAATATAGAATAGAGAATTTAGAACATGGAATGTAGAGCACAGAATTTAGATTATAAAATACATAATACTGAATATAGAATTTAGAATATAGAATTTAGAACACAAAATTTAGAAAATAGAATACAGAATACTGAATATAGAATATAGGACATGGAATGCAGAACACAGAATTTAGAATATACAATACAGAATACTGAATATAGAATTTAGAACATGGAATGCATAAAACAGTATTTAGAATATAGAATACAGAATACTGAATATAGAGTTAAAATATAGAATGTAGAACACAGAATTTATAATATACTATACAGAAAGCTGAATATAGTATTTAGAATATAGAATGTAGAACACAGAATATAGAATATAAAATATAGATTATAGAACCCAAAATTTAGAACATGGAAAGCAGAACACAGAATTTAGAATACAGCATACGGAATACTGAATATAGAATTTAGAATATAGAATGTAGAACACAGAATATTGAATAAATAATAAAGAATACTGAATATAGAGTTTAGAATATAGAATGTAGAACACAGAATATAGAATGTAGAATAAATAATATAGAATCCAAAATAAAGAACTTTCTAAGAAGAACACAGAATTTAGAATATAGATTACATAATACTGAATATAGAATTTAGAATATAGAATGTAGAACACAGAATATAGAATACAGTATACGGAATGCAAAATATAGAATGTAGAATCTAGAATGAAAAACAAACAATTTAGAATATAGAATAGAGAATATAGAACCCAGAACTTAAAACATGGAATGCAGAACACAGAATTTAGAATATAGAATAGAGAATACTGAATATAGAGTTTAGAATATAGAATGTAGAACACAAGATTTTGAATATATAATAAAGAATACTGAATATAGAATTTAGAATATAGAATGCAGAACACAGAATACAGAATATAGAATACAGAATTAAGAATCCAGAATAAAGAACATGCTATGCAGAACACACAATTTAGAATATAGATTACATAATACTGAATATAGAATTTAGAATATAGAATGCAGAACACAGAATTTATAATATGGAATACAGAATACTGAATATAGTATTTAGAATATAGAATGTTGAACACAGTATAAAGAATATAGAATACTGAATGCAGAATATAGAATTTAGAATATACAATGTAGAACACAGAATATAAAATATAGAAAAGAGAATATAAAACCCAGAATTTACAACATAGTATGCAAAAAACAGAATTTAGAATATAGTATAAAGAATACTTAATAAACAAATGAAAAAATTTAATATAGAACATAGAATATAGAATATAGAATACATAATACTGAATATATAATTTAGAATATACAATGTAAAAAACAGAATAAAAAATATATCTTAAAGAATATTTAAGCCAGATTTTGGAACATGGAATTCAGAACTCAGAATTTCGAATATAGAATACAGAAAACTGAATATACAATTTAGAATATAGAATGTATAATACAGAATTAAGATTATAGAATAAATAATACTGAATATAAAATTTAGAATATAGAATATAGAAATCCGAATAAAAAATATACCTTAGAGAATATTGAAGCCAGATTTTAGAACTTGGAAAGCAGAAATCCGAATTTAGAATATAGAATACAGAATACTGTATATAGAATGTAAAATACAGAATATAGAATAGAGAATAGAGAATAGAGAACCCAGAATTTACAACATGGAATGCAGAACACAGAATTTAGATTATAGAATACAGAATAATTAATAAACAATTAAAAAATTGAATGTAGAACACAGAATATAAAATACAAAACACATAATACTGAATATACAATTTAGAATATAGAATGTAGAAAACAGAATAAAAAATATAGCTTAGAGCATATTGAAGCGAGATTTTGGGCAATGGGAATCAGAACTCAGTATTTAGAATATAGAATAAAGAATACTGAATATAGAATTTAGAATATAGAATGCAGAACACAGTATATAGAATGTAGAATACAGAATAAAGAATCCAGAATAAAGAACATGCTATGCAGAACACAGAATTTAGAATATAGATTACATAATACTGAATATAGAATTTAGAATATAGAATGTAGAACACAGAATTTATAATATAGAATAAAGAAAGATGAATATAGTATTTAGAATATAGAATGTAGAACACAGATATAGAATATAGAATATAGATTATAGAACCCAGAATTTAGAACATGGAATGCATAACACACAAATTAGAATATATAATACAGTACACTGATCATAGAACTTAGAACATAGAATGCAGAACACAGACTTTAGAATATGGAATACAGAATACTGAATATTGAATTCAGAACAAGGAATGCAGAAAACAGAATTTAGAATATAGAATACAGAATACTGAATAAAGAATTTAGAATATAGAAATTAGAACACAGAATATAGAATAGAGAATAGAGAATTTAGAACATGGAATGCAGAACACAGAATTTAGAATATAGCATACGGAATACTGAATATAGAATTTAGAATATAGAATGTAGAACACAGAATATTGAATATAGAATACGGAATGCAGAATAGAGAATACAGTATATAGAATGCAGAAAACAGATTATAGAATATGGAAAAAAGAATACAGAAACAGAATTAAAACATGGAATGCTGAACACAATATTTAGAATATAGAATACAGAATAGTGCATATAGAATATAGAATGTGGAATGTAAAACACGGAAAAGAGAATATAGAATACCTAATACAGAATATAGATTGTAGAATATAGAATGAATTACACAAAATTTAGAATATAGAATAGAGAATATAGAACCCAGAATTTCGAACATGGAATTCATAACACCGAAATTAGAATATAGAATACAGAATACTGAATATAGAATTTAGAATATAGAATGCAGAACACAGAATATGGAATGTAGAATACAGAATATAGAATCCAGAATAAAGAACATGCTATGCAGAAAACAGAAGTTAGAATATAGAATACGGAATACTGAATATAGAATTTAGAATATAGAAAGCAGAACACAGAATTTTGAATATAGAATACGGAATGCAGAATATAGAATGTAGAAAACAGAATATAGAATATGGAAAAAATAATACAGAAAACAGAATTTAGAACAAGGATTGCAGAACACAGTAATTAGAATAGTGCATATAGAATAGTGCATATAGAATTTAGAATATGGAATTTAGAACACAGTATAAAGAATATAGAATTCAGAATGCAGAATATAGAATGTTGAATATAAAATGAAGTAGACAAAATATAGAATAGAAAATATAGAAGCCAGAATTTAGAACATGGAATGCAGAACACAAAATATACACTATAGAAAACTGAATACTGAAGATAGAATTTAGAATATAGAATGTAGAACACAGTATAAAGAATATAGAATACGGAATGCAGAATATAGAATGTAGAGCATAGAATGAAGAACACAAAATATAGAATACAGAATAGAGAATATAGAAGACAGAATTTAGAACAAGGAATGCAGAAGACAGAATTTAGAATATAGAATACAGAATAATGAATATAGAATATATAATATAGAATGTAGAACACAGAAAATAGAACATAGAATACGGAATGCAGAATACAAAATTTAGAATATAGAATGAATAACACAAAATATAGACTATAGAATACAGAATATAGAACCCAGAATTTAGAACATTGAATGCAGAACATAGTATCTAGAATATACATTATAGAATACTGTATATAGAATTTAGAATATAGAATGAAGAACACAGAATATAGAATTTGAATACGGAATATAAAATAAAGAATACAGAATATACAATTTAGAACTCAGAGAATACAATATGGAAAACAGAATACAGAACCCAGCACTTAGAACATGGAATGCAGAACACAGAATTTAGTACATTGAATGCAGAACACAGTATTTAGAATATACAATAAAGAATACTAAATATAGAATTTAGAATATACAATGTAGAACACAGAATTTAGAATATGCAATACAGAATACTAAATATAGGATTTAGAATATAGAATATAGAACACTGAATATAGAAAATAGAATAGAGAATGAGGAACCCAGAATTTAGTACATGGAATCAGAACCCAGAATTATAATATAGAATACAGAACACAGAATATGAAATTTAGAATATAGAATGTAGAACACAGAATAGAGAATATAGAATACAGAATACTGAAAATAGAATTTAGAATATAGAAAGTAGAACACAGAATATAGAATATAGAATAGAGAATTTAGAACATGGAATGCAGAACACAGAATTTATAATATAGAATACAGAATACTGAATATAGATTTTGGATTATAGAAGGTAGAACACAGAATATATAATGTAGAATACGGAATGCAGAATATAGAAAACAGAATATAGAATTAAGAACACAAAATATAAAATATGGAAAACAGAATATTGAACGCAGAATTTATAACATGGAATGTAGAACCAGAATTTAGAATATAGTATAGAGATTACTGAATATAGAATTTAGAATATAGAATGTAGAACACAGAATTAAGAATATAGAATACAGAATACTGAATAAATAACTTTGAATATAGAATGTAGAACACAGAATATAGAATATAGGATACGGAATGCAAAATATAGATTGTAGAATATAGAATGAAGTACGCAAAATATAGAATATAGAATAGAGAATATAGAAGCATGAATTTAGAACATGGAATTCAGAACAGAGAATTTCGAATATAAATACAGAATACTGAATATAGAATTGAGAACATGGAATGAAGAACACAGAATATACAAAATAGAATAGAGAATACTAAATGTAGAATTTAGAATATAGAAAGTAGAACACAGAATATAGAATATAGAGTAGAAAATTTAGAACATGGAATGCAGAACACAGAATTAAAATATAGAATACAGAATACTGAATATAGAATTTGGAATATAGAATATAGAACACAGAATATAGAATGTAGAACACCGAATATATAATGTAGAATACGGAATGCAGAATATAGAATACAGAATATAGAATTTAGAACACAGAATATAATTTATGGAAAAAAGAATATAGGACCCAGAAGTTAGAACAAGTTATACAGAACACAGAATTTAGAATATACTATACAGATTACTGAATATAGAATTAAGAATATAGAATGAAGATCACAGAATATAAAATATAGAATACGGAATGCAGAATATAGTATACAGAATATAGGATTTAGAACACAGAAAATAGATTATGGAAACTTAACACAAAACCCAGAATTTAGAACATGGAATGAAGAACACAGAATTTAGATTATAGAATACAGAATACTGAATATAGAATATGGAATATAGAATGCAGAACACAGAATTTAGAATATACATTAGAGAATACTGAATATAGAATTTACAACATGGAATGCAGAACACAGAATTTAGATTATAGAATAAAGAATATAGATGCCGGATTATAGAACATGGAATGCAGAACACAGAATTTAGAATATGGAATACTGAATACTGAATATAGAATTTAGAGTATAGAAAGTAGAACACAGAATATAGAATATAGAAGAGAGAATTAAGAACATGGAATGTAGAGCACAGAATTTAGATTATAGAATACATAATACTGAATATAGAATATAGAATATAGAATTTAGAACACAAAATTTAGAAAATAGAATACAGAATACTGAATATAGAATTTAGGACATGGAATGCAGAACACAGAATTTAGAATATAGAATACAAAATACTGAATAAATAACTTAGAATATAGAATTTAGAACACAGAATATAGAATATAGAATACGGAATGCAAAATATAGATTGTAGAATATAGAATGAAGTACGCAAAATATAGGATATAGAATAGAGAATATAGAAGACAGTATTTAGAACATGGGATGCGGAACACAGAATTTCGAATATAAATACGGAATACTGAATGTAGGATTTTGAATATAGAATGCAAATCACAGGATATATAATAGAGTATACACAACCCAGAATTTAAAACGTGGAATCCTGAACACAGTATTTAGAATATAGAATACAGAATATAAACATAGAATTTTGAATATAGAATGTAGAACACAGAATAAAGAATATAGAATACGGAATGTAGAATATAGAATGTAGAATATAGATTTAAGAATACGAAATATAGAATAGATAATAGAGAATATACAACACATAATTTAGAACATGGAATGCAGAGCATAGAATTTAGAATATAGAATACAGAATACTGAATATACAATTTAGAATATAGTATAGAGATTACTGAATATAGAATTTAGAATATAGAATGTAGAACACAGAATTCAGAATATAGAATACAGAATACTGAATAAATAAATTAGAATATAGAATGTAGAACACAGAATATAGAATATAGAATACGGAAGGCAAAATATAGATTGTAGAAAATACAATGAAGTACGCAAAATATAGAAAATAGAAAAGAGAATATAGAAGTCAGAATTTAGAACATGGAATGCAGAACACAGAAATTCGAATATAAATACAGAATATTGAATGTAGGAATTTGAATATAGAATACAGAACACAGGATATATAATAGAGTATACAGAACCCAGAATTTAAAACATGGAATCCGGAACACAGAATTCAGTATATAGAATACAGAATACTGAATATAGGATTTAGAATATAGAATGTAGAACACAGAAAAAAGAATATAGAAAACGGAATGCAAAATATAGTATGTAGAATATTGAATATAGAACCCAGAATATAGAATATAGAATTGAGAATCTAGAACCCACAATTTATAACATGGAATGCAGAACAGAGAATTTAGATTATAGAATATATAATACTGAATATAGAATTTAGAATATAGAATGTAGAACACAAAATATAGAATATAGAATACAGAATGCTGAATATAGAATTTAGAATATACAATGAAGAACACAGAATATAGAATATAGAAAAGAGAATATAGAACCCAGAATTTACATCATGGAATGCAAAACACTGAATTTAGAATATAGTATAAAGAATGCATAATAAACAATTAAAAAAATTGAATGTAGAACAGAGAATATAGAATATAGTATACATAATACTGAATAAATAATTTAGAATATAGAATGTAGAACACAGTATTTAGAATATACAATACAGAATACTAAATATAGAATTTAGAATATACAATGTAGAACACAGAATTTAGAATATGCACTACAGAATACTAAACATAGGATTTAGAATATAGAATATAGAACACTGAATAAAGAAAATAGAATAGAGAATGAGGAACCCAGAATTTAGTACATGGAATCAGAACCCAGAATTGTAATATAGAATACAGAACACAGAATATGGAATTTAGAATATAGAATGTAGAACACAGAATATAGAATATAGAATACAGAGTATAGAACCCAGAATTTAGAACATGGAATGCAAAACACAGAATTAAGAACATTGAATGCAGAAAGAGTATTTAGAATATACATTACAGAACACTGAATATAGAATTTAGAATATACAATGTAGAACATAGAATTTAGAATATGGAATAAAGAATACTGAATATAGAATTTAGAATATAGAATGTAGAACAAAGAATGTAGAAAATAGAATAGAGAATTTAGAACACAGAATTTAGTACATGGAATCAGAACACAGAATGTAGAATATAGAATACAGAACACTGAATATGGAATTTAGAATTTAGAACGTAGAACACAGAATATAGAATATAGAATACACAGTATAGAACTCAGAATTTAGAACAAGGAATGCAGAACACAGAATTTAGAATCAAGAATACAGAACTGAATATAGAATTTATAATATAGCAAGTATAACACAGAATTTAGAATGTAGAATACGGAATGCAGAAAATAGTATACAGAAGATAGAATGTAGAACTCAGAATATAGTATATGGAAAACAGAATATAGAACCCAGAATTTAGAACATGGAATGCAGAACACAGAATTTGGAATATACAATACAGAATAGTGCCTATAGAATTTAGAATATGGAATGTAGAACACAGAATATAGAATATAGATTAAGGAATACAGAATATATAATACAGAATATAAAATATAGAAAACAGAATATAGAATATGGAAAACAGAATACAGAACCCAGAATTTAGAACATGGAATGCAGAACACAGAATTTCGTATAGAGAACACAGAATACTGAATATAGAATTTAAAATATACAATGCGGAACACAGATTTTAGAATATAGAATACAGAATACTGAATATAGAATATAGAACTTGGAATGCAGAACACATTATTTAGAATATAGAATACAGAATACTGAATATAGAATTTAGAATATAGCATGTAGAACACAGAATTTATACTATAGTATACAGAAAGCTGAATATAGAATTTAGAATATAGAATGTAGAACACAGAATATTGAATATATAATAAAGAATACTGAAAGGAGAGTATAGAATATAGAATGTAGGACACAGAATATAGAATGTAGAATACATAATATAGAATCCAAAATAAAGAACATTCTATGCAGAACACAGAATTTAGAATATAGAATACATAATACTGAATATAGAATATAGAATATAGAAAGTAGAACACAGAATATAGAATATAGAATTTAGATTATAGAACCCAGAATTTAGAACATGGAATGCAGAACACAGAATTTGGAATATAGCATACAGAATAGTGTATATAGAATTTAGAAAATGGAATGTAGAACACAGAATATACAATATAGAATACGGAACACAGAATATATAATACAGAATATAGAATGAGAAAACAGTATATAGAATATGGAAATCAGAATACAGAACCCAGAATTTAGAACAAGGAATGCAGAACACAGAATTTGGTATATAGAACACAGAATAATGAATATAGAATTTAGAATATACAATGCGGAACACAGATTTTAGAATATAGAATACAGAATACTGAATATAGAATTTAGAATATAGTATGAGGAACACAGAATATAAATTATACAATAAAGAATATTGAAGCCATACTTTAGAACATGGAATGCAGAACACAGAATTTACAATATAGAATACAGAATACTGAAGATAGAATTTAGAATATAGAATGTAGAACATACAATATGATTATAGAATACGGAATGCAGAATATAGAATGTAAAATATAAAATGAAGAACACAAAATATAAAATATAGAATAGAGTATATAGAAACAAGAATTTAGAACATAGAATTGCAGAACACTGAATTTATAATATAGAATACAGAATACTTAATAAACAATTAAATAATTGAATGTAGAACACAGAATATAGAATATAAAATACATAATACTGAATATATAATTTAGAAAATAGAATGTAGAAAAGAGAATAAAAAATATAGCTTAGAGAATATTGAAGCCAGACTTTGTAACATGGAAAGCAGAACTCACAATTTCGAATATAGAATACAGAATACTGAATATACAATTTAGAATATAGAATGTAGAACACAGAATATACAATATAGAATAAAGAATACTGAATATAGAATTTAGAATATAGAATGTAGAACACAGATTATAGAATGTAGAATACAGATTATAGAATCCAGAATTAAGAACATGTTATGCAGAACACAGAATTAAGAATATAGATTATATAATACTGAATATAGGATTTAGAATATAGAATGCAAAACACAGAATTTATAATATTGTATACAGAAATCTGAATTTAGTATATAGAATATAGAGTATAGAACAGAGAATATAGAATATAGATTATAGATTATAGAACCCAGAATTTAGAACATGGAATTCAGAACACAGAATAGAATATAGCATACGGAATACTGAATATACAATTTACAATATAGAATGTAGAACACAGAATATAGAATATAGTATACGGAATTCAAAATATAGTATGTAGAAACTAGAATGAAAAACACACAATTTAGAATATAGAATAGAGAATGTAGAACACAGAATTTAGAACATGGAATGCAGAACACAGAATTTAGAATATAGAATACAGAGTACTGAATATAGAATTTGGAATATAGAATGTAGAACACAGAATATATAATGTAGAATACGGAATGCAGAATCTAGAATACAGAATATAGAATTTAGAACACAGAATATAAAATATGGAAAACAGAATATAGAATCCAGAATTTAGAACATGGAATGCAGAACACAGAATGTAGAATATAATATAGAGATTACTGAATATAGAATTTAGAATATAGAATTTAGAACACAGAATTTAGAATATAGAATACAGAATACTGAATAAATAACTTAGAATATAGAATTTAGAACACAGATTATAGAATATAGAATACGGAATGCAAAATATAGATTGTAGAATTTTGAATGAAGTACGCAAAACATAGAATATAGAATAGAGAATATAGTAGCCAGAATTTAGAACATGGGATTCGGAACACAGAATTTCGAATATAAATATGGAATACTGAATGTAGGATTTTGAATATAGAATGCAGAACACAGGATATATAATAGAGTATACAGAACCCAGAGTATAAAACCTGGAATCCAGAACACAGAATTTAGAATATAGAATACAGAATACTGAATATAGAATTTTGAATATAGAATGTAGAACACAGAATAAAGAATATAGAAAACGGAATGCAGAATATAGAATGTAGAAAATAGAATGAAGAATACAAAATATAGAATAGAGAATATACAACACAGAATTTAGAACATGAAATGCAGAACATAGAATCTAGAATATAGAATACAGAATAATGAATATAGAACTTAGAATATAGAATATAGAACACAGAATATAGAATATAGTATACCTAATGCAAAATATAGTATGTTGAATATAGAATGTAGAATCCAGAATATAGAATATAGATTTGAGAATTTAGAACCCACAATTTATAACATGGAATGCAGAAAAGAGAATTTAGATTATAGAATACATAATACTGAATATAGAATTTAGAATATAGAATGTAGAACACAAAATTTAGAATAAAGAATACAGAATGCTGAATATAGAATTTAGAATATACAATGAAGAACACAGAATATAGAATATATTAAAGAGAATATAGAACCCAGAATTTACAGCATGGAATTCCGAACACTGAATTTAGAACATAGTATAAAGAATACATAATAAACCATTAAAAAAACTGAATGTAGAAGAGAGCATATAGAATATAGTATACATAATACTGAATAAATAATTTAGAATATAGAATGTAGAACACAGAAATTAGAATATATAATAAAAAATACTGAATATAGAACTTAGAATATAGAATTTACAACACAGAATATAGAATGTAGAATACAGAATAAAGAATCCAGAATAAAGAACATGCTATGCAGAACACAGAATTTAGAATATAGATTACATAATACTGAATATAGAATTTAGAATATAGAATGTAGAACACAGATTTTATAATATAGAATACAGAAAGCTGAATATAGTATTTAGAATATAGAATGTAGAACACAGATATAGAATATAGAATATAGATTATAGAACCCAGAATTTAGAACATGTAATGCATAACACAGAAATTAGAATATACAGTACAATATACTGATAATATAACTTAGAACATAGACTGCAGAAACCAGACTTTAGAATATGGAATACAGAATACTGAATATTGAATTGAGAACATGGAGTGGAGAACGCATAATTTAGAATATAGAATACAGAATACTGAATATAGAATTTAGAATATAGAAAGTAGAACACAGATTATAGAATATACAATAGAGAATTTTAAACATGGAATGCAGAACACAGAATATAGAATACAGAATACTGAATAAAGAATTTGGTATATAGAAGGTAGAACACAGAATATATAATGTAGAATACGGAATGCAAAATATATATTGTAGAATATAGACTGAAGTACGCAAAATATAGAATAAAGAATAGAGAATATAGAAGCCAGATTTTAGAACATGGGATGCGGAACACAGAATTTTGAATATAAATATGGAATACTGAATGTAGGATTTTGAATATAGAATGCAGAACACAGGATATATAATAGAGTATACAGAACCCAGAATTTAAAACATGGAATCCAGAACACAGAATTTAGAATATAGAATACAGAATACTGAATAAATTAATTAGAATATAGAATGTAGAACACAGAATATAGAATATAGAATACGGAAGGCAAAATATAGATTGTAGAATATACAATGAAGTACGCAAAATATAGAATATAGGATAGAGAATATAGAAGCCAGAATTTAGAACATGGAATGCAGAACACAGAATTTCGAAAATAAATACGGAATACTGAATGTAGGATTTTGAATATAGAATGCAGGACACAGGATATATAATAGAGTATACAGAACCCAGAATTTAAAACGTGGAATCCGGAACACAGAATTTAGTATATAGAATACAGAATACAGAATATAGGATTTAGAATATAGAATGTAGAACACAGAATATAGAAAAAAGCATAGAGAATGAGGAACCCAGAATTTAGTACATGGAAGCAGAACCCAGAATTATAATATAGAATACAGAACACAGAATATGGAATTTAGAATATAGAATGTAGAACATAGAATATAGAATATAGAATACAGAGTATAGAAACCAGAAATTAGAACATGGAATGCAAAACACAGAATTAAGAATATTGAATGCAGAACAGAGTGTTTAGAATATACATTACAGAACACTGAATAAAGAATTTACAATATACAATGTAGAACATAGAATTTAGAATATGGAATAAAGAATACTGAATATAGAATTTAGAATATAGAATGTAGAACACAGAATATAGAAAATAGAATAGAAAACTTAGAACACAGAATTTAGTACATGGAATCAGAACACAGAATGTAGAATATAGAATACAGAACACTGAATATGGAATTTTGAATATAGAACGTAGAACACAGAATATAGAATATAGAATACAAAATATAGAACACAGAATTTAGAATAAGGAATGCAGAACACAGAATTTAGAATCTAGAATACAGAACTGAATATAGAATTTATAATAAAGCAAGTATAACACAGAATTTAGAATGTAGAATACGGAATGCAGAAAATAGTATACAGACTATAGAATGTAGAACTCAGAATATAGTATATGGAAAACAGAATAAAGAACCCAGAATTTAGAACATGGAATGCAGAACACAGAATTTGGAATACAGCATACGGAATACTAAATATAGAATTTAGAATATAGAATGTAAAACACAGAATATAGAATGTAGAATACATAATATAGAATCCAAAATATAGAATATTCTATGCAGAACACAGAATTTAGAATATAGATTACATAATACTGAATATAGAATTTAGAATATAGAATGTAGAACACAGAATTTATAATATAGAATACAGAAAGCTGAATATAGTATTTAGAATATAGAATGTAGAACACAGAATATAGAATATAGAATTTAGATTATAGAACCCAGAATTTAAACATGGAATGCAGAACACAGAATTAAGAATATAGCATACCGAATACTTAAAATATAAATTACAATATATAATTTAGAACACAGAATATTGAATATAGAATACCGAAGGCAGAATATAGAATACAGAATATAGAATGTAGAAAACAGAATATAGATTATGAAAAATAGAATACACAAAAGAGAATTTAGAATATGGAATGCAGAACACAGAATTTAGAATATACATTAGAGAATACTGAATATAGAATTTACAACATGGAATGCAGAACACAGAATTTAGATTATAGAATAAAGAATATAGATGCCGGATAATAGAACATGGAATGCAGAACACAGAATTTAGAATATGGAATACTGAATGCTGAATATAGAATTTAGAATATAGAAAGTAGAACACAGAATATAGAATATAGAATAGAGAATTTAGAACATGGTATGTAGAGCACAGAATTTAGATTATAGAATACATAATACTGAATATAGAATTTAGAATATAGAATTTAGAACACAAAATTTAGAAAATAGAATACAGAATACTGAATATAGAATTTAGGACATGGAATGCAGAACACAGAATTTAGAATATAGAATACAGAATACTGAATATAGAATTTAGAACATGGATTGCATAACCCAGAATTTAGAATATAGAATACAGAATACTGAATATAGAGTTAAAATATAGAATGTAGAACCCAGAATATAGAATATAGAATGGAGAATATAGTACCCAGAATTTCGAAAATGGAATGCAGAAAACAGAATATAGTTTATAGAATACATAATACTGAATACAGAATTTAGAATAGAATGTAGAACACAAAATTTAGGATATAGAATACAGAATGCTGAATATATAATTTAGAATATAGAATGTAGAACACAGAATATAGAAAATAGAAAAGAGTATATAGAACCCAGAATTTAGAACATGGAATGCAGAACACAGAATTTAGATTATAGAATACAGAATACTTAATATACAATTAAAAAATTGAATGTAGAACATAGAATGTAGAATATAAAACACATAAAACTGAATATATAATTTAGAAAATAGAATGTAGAAAACAGAATAAAAAATATAGCTTAGAGAATATTGAAGCCAGATTTTGGAACATGGAAATCACAACTCAGTATTTAGAATATAGAATACATAATACTGAATATGCAATTTAGAATATAGAATGTAGAACCCAGAATTTAGAATATATAATACAGAATACTGAATATCGAATTTAGAATATAGAATGTAGAACACAGAATATAGAATGAAGAATACAGAAAGCTGAATATAGTATTTAGAATATAGAATGTAGAACACAGATATAGAATATAGAATATAGATAATAGAAACCAGAATTTAGAACATGGAATGCATAACACAGAAATTAGAATATATAATGCAGTTTAATGATCATAGAAATTAGAACATAGAATGAAGAACACAGAATTTAGAATATGGAATACAGAATACTGAATATAGGATTGAGAACATGGAGTGAAAAACACAGAATATAGAATATAGAATACAGAATACTGAATATTGTATTTAGAATATAGAAAGTAGATCACAGAATATAGAATATAGAATAGAGAAAATTGAATATGGAATGCAGAACACAAAATTTAGAATATAGAATACAGAATACTGAATATAGAATTTGGAATATAGAAGGTAGAACACAGAATATATAATGTAGAATACGGAATGCAGAATATAGAATACAGAATATAGAATTTAGAACACAGAATATAAAATATGGAAAACAGAATATAGAATCCAGAATTTAGAACATGGAATGCAGAGCACAGAATTTAGAATATAGTATAGAGATTACTGAATATAGAATTTAGAATATAGAATGTAGAACACAGAATATAGAATATAGAATACGGAATGCAGAATATAGAATGTAGAATATAGATTGAAGAATACGAAATATAGAATATAGAATAGAGAATATACAACACAGAATTTAGAACATGGAATGCAGAACATAGAATTTAGTATATAGAATACAGAATACTGAATATACAATTTTGAATATAGTATAGAGATTACTGAATATACAATTTAGAATATAGAATGTAGAACACAGAATTTAGAATATAGAATACAGAATACTGAATAAATAAATTAGAATATAGAATTTAGAACACAGAATATAGAATATAGAATACGGAATGCAAAATATAGTTTATAGATTATAGAATGAATTACGCAAAATATAGAAGAGAGAATATAGAAGCCAGAATTTAGAACATGGGATGCGGAACACAGAATTTCGAATATAAATACGGAATACTGAATGTAGGATTTTGAATATAGAATGCAGAACACAGGATATATAATAGACTATACAGAACCCAGAATTTAAAACGTGGAATCCAGAACACAGAATTTAGAATATAGAATAAACAATGCTGAATATAGAATTTAGAATATACAATGTAGAACACAGAATATAGATAATAGAAAAGAGAATATAGAACCCAGAATTTAGAACATGGAATGCAGAACACAGAATTTAGATTATAGAATACAGAATACTTAATAAACAATTAAAAAATTGAATGTAGAGCACAGAATGTAGAATATAAAACACATAAAACTGAATATATAATTTAGAAAATAGAATGTAGAAAACAGAATAAAAAATATAGCTTAGAGAATATTGAAGCCAGATTTTGGAACATGGAAATCAGACCTCAGTATTTAGAATATAGAATACATATTACTGAATATACAATTTAGAATATAGAATGTAGAACCCAGAATTTAGAATATATAATACAGAATACTGAATATCGAATTTTGAATATAGAATGTAGAACACAGAATATAGAATGTAGAATACAGAAAGCTGAATATAGTATTTAGAATATAAATGTAGGACACAGATATAGAATATAGAATATAGATAATAGAACCCTGAATTTAGAACATGGAATGCATAACACAGAAATTAGAATATATAATGCAGTATAATGATCATAGAACTTAGAACATAGAATGCAGAACACAGAATTTAGAATATGGAATACAGAATACTGAATATAGGATTGAGAACATGGAGTGAAAAACACAGAATTTAGAATATAGAATACAGAATACTGAATATGGTATTTAGAATATAGAAATTAGATCACAGAATATAGAATATAGAATAGAGAAAATTGAATATGGAATGCAGAACACAAAATTTAGCATATAGAATACAGAATACTGAATATAGAAGGTAGAACACAGAATATATAATGTAGAATACGGAATGCAGAATATAGAATACAGAATATAGAATTTAGAACACAGAATATAAAATATGGAAAACAGAATATAGAATCCAGAATTTAGAACATGGAATGCAGAGCACAGAATTTAGAATATAGTATAGAGATTACTGAATATAGAATTTAGAATATAGAATGTAGAACACAGAATATAGAATATAAAATACGGAATGCAGAATATAGAATGTAGAATATAGATTGAAGAATACGAAATATAGAATATAGAATAGAGATTATACAACACAGAATTTAGAACATGGAATGCAGAACATAGAATTTAGAATATAGAATACAGAATACTGAATATAAAATTTTGAATATAGTATAGAGATTACTGAATATAGAATTTAGAATATAGAATGTAGAACACAGAATATAGAATATAGAATACGGAAGGCAAAATATAGATTGTAGAATATACAATGAAGTACGCAAAATATAGAATATACAATAGAGAATATACAAGCCAGAATTTAGATCATGGAATAGAGAACACAGAATTTCGAATATAAATACAGAATATTGAATGTAGGATTTTGAATAAAGAATGCAGAACAGAGGATATATAATAGAGTATACAGAACCCAGAATTTAGAACATGGAATGCAGAACATAGAATTTAGTATATAGAATACTGAATACTGAATATAGAATTTAGAATATTGAATGTAGAACACAGAATATAGAATATAGTATACGGAATGCAAAATATAGTATGTAGAATATAGAATGTAGAACCCAGAATATAGAATATAGATTTGAGAATCTAGAACCCAGAATTTATAACATGGAATGCAGAACAGAGAATTTAGATTATAGAATACATAATACTGAATATAGAATTTAGAAAATAGAATGTAGAACACAAAATACAGAATATAGAATACAGAATACTGAATATAGAATTTAGAATATACAATGAAGAACACAGAATATAGAACATTGAAAAGAGAATATAAAACCCAGAATTTACAACATGGAATGCAGGACACTGAATTTAGAATAAAGTATAAAGAATGCATAATAAACAATTAAAAAAATTGAATGGAGAACAGAGAATATACAATATAGTATACAAAATACTGAATAAATAATTTAGAATATAGAATGTAGAACACAGTATTTAGAATATACAATACTGAATACTAAATATAGAATTTAGAATATACAATGTAGAACACAGAATTTAGAATATGCAATACAGAATACTAAATATAGGATATAGAATATAGAATATAGAACACTGAATATAGGAAATAGAATAGAGAATGAGGAACCCAGAATTTAGTACATGGAATCAGAGCCCAGAATTATAATATAGAGTACAGAACACATAATATGGAATTTAGAATATATAATGTAGAACACAGAATATAGAATATAGAATACGGAATACAGAATATAAAATAAAGAATATAGAATGTAGAAAACAGAATATAGAATACGGAAAACAGAATACAGAACACAGATTTTAGAACATGGAATGCAGAATACAGAATTATGTATATAGAACACAGAATACTGAATATAGAATTTAAAATATACAATGCGGAACACAGATTTTAGAATATAGAATACAGAATACTGAATATAGAATTTAGAACATGGAATGCAGAACACATTATTTAGAATATAGAATACAGAATACTGAATATAGAATTTAGAATATAGAATGTAGAACACAGAATTTATAATATAGTATACAGAAAGCTGAATATAGTATTTAGAATATAGAATGTAGAACACAGAATATAGAATATAGAATATAGATTATAGAACCCAAAATTTAGAACATGGAATTCAGAACACAGAATTTAGAATACAGCATACGGAATACTGAATATAGAATTTAGAATATAGAATGTAGAACACAGAATATTGAATATATAATAAAGAATACTGAATATAGAATTTAGAATATAGAATATAGAACACAGAATATAGAATGTGGAATACATAATATAGAATACAAAATAAAGAACATTCTTTGCAGAACACAGAATTTAGAATATAGATTACATAACACTGAATATAGAATTTAGAATATAGAATGTAGAACACAGAATTTATAATATAGAATACAGAAATCTGAATATAGTATTTAGAATATAGTATGTAGAACACAGAATATAGAATATAGAATTTAAATTATAGAACCCAGAATTGAGAACATGGAATGCAGAACACAGAATTTGGAATATAGCATACAGAATAGTGCCTATAGACATTAGAATATGGAATGTAGAACACAGAATATAGAATATAGAATACGGAATACCGAATATATAATACAGAATATAGAATGTAGAAAACAGAATATAGAATATGGAAAACAGAATACAGAAACCAGAATTTAGAACATGGAATGCAGAACACAGAATTTCGTATATTGAACAGGGAATACTGAATATAAAATTTCGAATATACAATGCGGAACACAGATTTTAGAATACAGAATACAGAATACTGAATATAGAATTTAGAACATGGAATGCAGAACACATTATTTAGAATATAGAATACAGAATACTGAATATAGAATTTAGAATATATTATGAGGAACACAGAATACAGAATATAGAATAAAGAATATTGAACCCATACTTTAGAACATGGAATGCAGAACACAGAATTTACAATATTGAATACAGAATACTGAAGATAGAATTTAGAATATAGAATGTAGAACATAGTATAAAGAATATAGAATACGGAATGCGGAATATAGAATGTAGAATATAAAATGAAGAACACAAAATATAAAATATAGAATAGAGTATATAGAACCCAGAATTTAGAACATAGAATTGCAGATCACTGAATTTTGAATATAGTATACAGAATATTTAATAAAAAATTAAATAATTGAAAATAGAACACAGAATTTAGAATATAGATTACATAATACTGATTATAGAATTTAGAATATAGAATGTAGAACACAGAATTTATAACATAGAATACAGAAAGCTGAATATAATATTTAGAATATAGAATGTAGAACACAAAATATACAATATAGATTAGAGAATAAAGAAGCCAGAATTTTGAACATTGAATGCAGAACACAGAATTTAGAATATAGAATGCAAAATACTGAATATAGAATTTAGAATATAGAATGTAGAACGCAGAATATAGAAAATAGAATACGGAATGTACAATATAGAATACAGATTATAGAATATAGGACACAGAATATAGAATATGGAAAACAAAATACACAACCCAGAATTTAGAACATGGAATGCAGAACACAGAATATAGAATTTAGAATACAGAATGCTGAATATAGAATATAGAATATAGAATATAGAATATAGAACATGGAATATAGAATATAGAATAAAGAATATTGAACCCAGAATTTTGAACATGTAACGCAGAACACAGAATTTAGAATATGGAATACAGAATACTGAATATAGAATTTAGAATATAGAATGTTGAACACAGTATAAAGAATATAGAATATTGAATGCAGAATATAGAATTTAGAATATACAATGTAGAACACAGAATATAAAATATAGAAAAGAGAATATAAAACCCAGAATTTACAACCTGGTATGCAAAACACAGAATTTAGAATACAGTATACAGAATACTTAATAAACAAATGAAAAAATTGAATGTAGAACATAGAATAAAGGATATAGAATACATAATACTGAATATATAATTTAGAATATACACTGTAAAAAACAGAATAAAAAATATATCTTAAAGTATATTTAAGCCAGATTTTGGAACATGGAATTCAGAACTCAGAATTTCGAATGTAGAATACAGAAAACTGAATATACAATATAGAATATAGAATGTAAAACACAGAATATAGAATATAGAATAAATAATACTGAATATAATATTTAGAATATACAATGTAGAACACAGAATATAGAATGTAGAATAGAGAATTTAGAATCCAGATATAAGAACATGGAATTCTGAACACAGAATTTAGAATATAGAATACATAACACTGAATATAGAATGTAGAATGTAAAACCCAGAATTAATTATATAGAACACAGAATACTGAATATAGAATTTGGAATATAGAATGTAGAACACAGAGTATATAATGTAGAATATGGAATGCAGAAGATAGAATACAGAATATAGAACTTAGAACACAGAATATAAAATATGGAAAACAGAATATAGGACCCAGAAGTTAGAACAAGTTTTACAGAACACAGAATTTAGAATATACTATACCGATTACTGAATATAGAATTTAGAATATAGAATGTAGATCACAGAATATAGAATATAGATTACGGAATGCAGAATATAGTATACAGAATATAGCATTTAGAACACAGAATATAGATTATGGAAACTTAACACAGAACCCAGAATATAGAACATGGGATGCAGAACACAGAATTTAGATTATAGAATACAGAATACTTAATATAGAATATAGAATGCAGAACACAGAATTTAGAATATACATTAGAGAATACTGAATATAGAATTTACAACATGGAATGCAGAACACAGAATTTAGATTATAGAATAAAGAATATAGATGCCGGATTATAGAACATGGAATGCAGAACACAGAATTTAGAATATGGAATACTGAATACTGAATATAGAATTTAGAATATAGAAAGTAGAACACAGAATATAGAATATAGAATAGAGAATTTAGAACATGGAATGTAGAGCATAGAATTTAGATTATAGAATACATAATACTGAATATAGAATTTAGAATATAGAATTTAGAACACAAAATTTAGAAAACAGAATACAGAATACTGAATATAGAATATAGGACATGGAATTCAGAACACAGAATTTAGAATATACAATACAGAATACTGAATATAGAAATTAGAACATGGAATGCATAAAACAGAATTTAGAATATAGAATACAGAATACTGAATATAGAGTTAAAATATAGAATGTAGAACCCAGAATATAGAATATAGAATTGAGAATATAGTACCCAGAATTTAGAACATGGAATGCAGAAAACAGAATATAGTTTATAGAATACATAACACTGAATACAGAATTTAGAATAGAATGTAGAACACAAAATTTAGAATATAGAATACAGAATGCTGAATATAGAATTTAGATTATAGAATGTACAACACAGAATATAGAAAATAGAAAAGAGAATATAGAACACAGAATTTAGAACATGGAATGCAGAACACAGAATTAAGATTATACAATACAGAATACTTAATAAACAATTAAAAAATTGAATGTAGGGCACAGAATGTAGAATATAAAACACATAAAACTGAATATATAATTTAGAAAATAGAATGTAGAAAACAGAATAAAAAATATAGCTTAGAGAATATTGAAGATAGATTTTGGAACATGAAAATCAGAACTCAGTATTTAGAATATAGAATACATAATACTGAATATACAATTTAGAATATAGAATGTAGAACGCAGAATTTAGAATATATAATACAGAATACTGAATATCGAATTTAGAATATAGAATGTAGAACACAGAATATAGAATGTAGAATACAGAAAGCTAAATATAGTATTTAGAATATAGAATGTAGAACACAGATATAGAATATAGAATATACATAATAGAACCCAGAATTTTGAACATGGAATGCATAACACAGAAATTAGGATATATAATGCAGTATAATGATCATAGAACTTAGAACATAGAATGCAGAACACAGAATTTAGAATATGGAATACAGAATACTGAATATAGGATTGAGAACATGGAGTGAAAAACACAGAATATAGAATATAGAATACAGAATACTGAATACTGTATTTAGAATATAGTAAGTAGATCACAAAATATAGAATATAGAATACAGAATTTTGAATATGGAATGCAGAACACAAAATTTAGTATATAGAATACAGAATACTAAATATAGAAGTTAGAACACAGAATATATAATGTAGAATACGGAATGCAGAATATAGAATACAGAATATAGAATTTAGAACACAGAATATAAAATATGGAAAACAGAATTTAGAATCCAGAATTTAGAACATGGAATGCAGAGCACAGAATTTAGAATATAGTATAGAGATTACTGAATATAGAATTTAGAATATAGAATATAGAACACAGAATTTAGAATATAGAATACAGAATACTGAATAAATAACTTAGAATATACAATTTAGAACACAGAATATAGAATATAGAATACGGAATGCAAAATATAGATTGTAGAATTTTGAATGAAGTACGCAAAATATAGGATATAGAATAGGTAATATAGAAGCCAGAAATTAGAACATGGGATGCGGAACACAGAATTTCGAATATAAATACGGAATACTGAATGTAGGATTTTGAATATAGAATGCAGAACACACGATATATAATAGAGTACACAGAAGCCAGAATTTAAAACGTGGAATCCAGAACACAGAATTTAGAATATAGAATACAGAATACTGAATATAGAAGTTTGAATATAGAATGTAGAACACAGAATAAAGAATATAGTATACGGAATGCAGAATATAGAATGTAGAAAATAGATTTAAGAATACGAAATTTAGAATAGAGAATAGAGAATATACAACACAGAATTTTGAACATGGAATGCAGAACATAGAATTTAGAATATAGAATACAGAATACTGAATATACAATTTAGAATATAGTATAGAGATTACTGAATATAGAATTTAGAATATAGAATGTAGAACACAGAATTTAGAATATAGAATACAGAATACTGAATAAATAAATTAGAATATAGAATGTAGAACACAGAATATAGAATATAGAATACGGAAGGCAAAATATAGATTGTAGAATATACAATGAAGTACGCAAAATATAGAATATAGAATAGAGAATATAGAAGCCAGAATTTAGAACATGGGATGCAGAACACAGAATTTCGAATATAAATACAGAATATAGAATGTAGGATTTTGAATATAGAATGCAGAACACAGGATATATAATAGAGTATACAGAACCCAGAATTTAAAACATGGAATCCGGAACACAGAATTTAGTATATAGAATAGAGAATACTGAATATAGTATTTAGAATATAGAATGTAGAACACAGAATAAACAATATAGAAAACGGAATGCAGAATATAGAATGTAGAATACAAAATATAGAATATAGAATAAAGAATATACAACACAGAATTTAGAACATGGAATGCAGAACATAGAATTTAGAATATAGAATATTGAATACTGAATATAGAATTTAGAATATTGAATGTAGAACACAGAATATAGAATGTAGAATACATAATATAGAATCCAAAATAAAGAATATTCTATGCAGAACACAGAACTTAGAATATAGATTACATAATACTGAATATAGAATTTAGAATATAGAATGTAGAACACAGAATTTATAATATAGAATACAGAAAGCTGAATATAGTATTTAGAATATTGAATGTAGAACACAGAATATAGAATATAGAATTTAGATTATAGAACCCAGAATTAAGAACATGGAATGCAGAACACAGAATTTGCTATATAGCATACAGAATAGTGCCTATAGAATTTAGAATATGGAATGTAGAACACAGAATATAGAATATAGAATATGGAACACAGAATATATAATACAGAATATAGAATGAGAAAAGAGTATATAGAATATGCAAAACAGTATACAGAATCCAGAATTTAGAACATGGAATGCAGAACACAGAATTTGGTATATAGAACACAGAATACTGAATATAGAATTTAGAATATACAATGCGGAACACAGATTTTAGAATATAGAATACAGAATACTGAATATAGAATTTAGAACATGGAATGCAGAACACATTATTTAGAATATAGAATACAGAATACTGAATATAGAATTTAGAATATAGTATGAGGAACACAGAATATAGAATATAGAATAAAGAATATTGAACCCATACTTTAGAACATGGAATGCAGAACACAGAATTTACAATACAGATTACAGAATATTGAAGATAGAATTTAGAATATTGAATGTAGAACATAGTATAAAGAATATAGAATACGGAATGCAGAATATAGAATGTAGAATATAAAATGAAGAACACAAAATATAAAATATAGAATAGAGTAATTAGAACCCAGAATTTAGAACATAGAATTGCAGAACACTGATTTAAGCATACAGTATACAGAATACTAAATAAACAATTAAATAATTGAATGTAGAACACAGAATATAGAATATAAAATACATAATACTGAATATATAATTTAGAATATAGAATGTAGAAAACAGAATAAAAAATATAGCTTAGAGAATATTGAAGCCAGACTTTGTAACATGGAAAGCATAACTCACAATTTCGAATATAGGATACAGAATACTGAATATACAATTTAGAATATAGACTGTAGAACACAGAATATACAATATAGAATAAAGTATACTGAATATAGAATTTAGAATATAGAATCTAGAACACAGAATATAGAATGTAGAATACAGATTATAGAATCCATAATTAAGAACATGTTATGCAGAACACAGAACAAAGAATATAGATTATATAATACTGAATATAGGATTTAGAATATAGAATGCAGAACACAGAATTTATAATATTGTATACAGAAATCTGAATTTAGTATTTAGAATATAGAATATAGGACACAGAATATAGAATATAGATTATAGATTACAGAACCCAGAATTTAGAACATGGAATGCAGAACACAGAATAGAATATAGCATATGGAATACTGAATATAGAATTTACAATATAGAATGTAGAACACAGAATATAGAATATAGTATAGGGAATTCAAAATATAGCATGTAGAAACTAGAATGAGAAACACACAATTTAGAATATAGAATAGAGAATGTAGAACCCAGAATTTAGAACATGGAATGCAGAACACAGAATATAGAATATATAATAAAGAATACTGAATATAGAATTTAGAATATAGAATGCAGAACACAGTACATAGAATGTAGAATACAGAATAAAGAATCCAGAATAAAGAACATGCTATGCAGAACACAGAATTCAGAATATAGATTACATAATACTGAATATGGAATTTAGAATATAGAATATAGAACACAGAATTTATAACATAGAATACAGAAAGCTGAATATAATATTTAGAATATAGAATGTAGAACACAAAATATACAATGTAGAATATAGAATAAAGAAGCCAGAATATTGAACATTGAATGCAGAACACAGAATTTAGTATATACAATACAGAATACTGAATATAGAATTTAGAATATAGAATGTAGAACACAGAATATAGAATATAGAATACGGAATGTAGAATATAGAATACAGAATATAGAATATAGGACACAAAATATAGAATATGGAAAACAAAATACACAACCCAGAATTTAGAACATGGAATGCAGAACACGGAATATAGAATATAGAATACAGAATGCTGAATATAGAGTTTAGAATATAGAATATAGAACATGGAATATAGAGTATAGAATAAAGAATATTGAACCCAGAATTTTGAACATGGAATGCAGAACACAGAATTTAGAATATGGAATACAGAATACTGAATATAGAATTTAGAATATAGAATGTTGAACACAGTATAAAGAATATAGAATACTGAATGCAGAATATTGAATTTAGAATACACAATGTAGAACACAGAATATAAATATAGAAAAGGGAATATAAAACCCAGAATTTACAACATCGTATGCATAACACAGAATTTAGAATACAGCATACAGAATACTTAATAAACAAATGAAAAAATTGAATGTAAAACATAGAATATAGAATATAGAATACATAATACTGAAAATATAATTTACAATATACAATGTAAAAAACAGAATATAAATATATATCTTGAACAATATTTAATCCAGATTTTGGAACATGGAATTCAGAACTCAGAATTTCGAATATAGAATACAGAAAACTGAATATACAATTTAGAATATAGAATGTAAATCACAGAATTTAGAATATAGAATAAATAATACTGAATATAAAATTTAGAATATACAATGTAGAACACAGAATATAGAATGTAGAATAGAGAATTCAGAATCCAGATATAAGAACATGGAATTCTGAACACAGAATTTAGAATATAGAATACATAATACTGAATATAGAATTTAGAATATAGAATGTAGAACCCAGAATTAATAATATAGAATATAGAATGCTGAATATAGGATTTAGAATATAGAATGTAGAACACAGAATATAGAATATAGAATACAGATTATAGAACACAGTATTTAGAACATGGAATGCAGAACCCAGAATTAAGAATATAGCATACCGAATACTTAATATAGAAATTAGAATATATAATGAAGAACACAGAATATTGAATATAGAATACGGAATGCAGAATATAGAATACAGAATATAGAATGTAGAAAACACAATATAGATTATGAAAAAAGAATACACAGAAGAGAATTTAGAACATGGAATGCAGAACACAGAATTTAGAATATAGAATAAAAAATACTGAATATAGAATTGAGAACATGGAATGAAGAACACAGAATATACAATATAGAATAGAGAATACTAAATGTAGAATTTAGAATATAGAAATTAGAACACAGAATATAGAATATAGAGTAGAAAATTTAGAACATGGAATGCAGAACACAGAATTTAGAATATAGAATACAGAATACTGAATATAGAATTTGGAATATAGAATGTAAAACACAGAATATATAATGTAGAATACGGAATGCAGTATATAGAATACAGAATATAGAATTTAGAACACAGAACACAAAATAGGGAAAACAGAATATAGGACCCAGAAGTTAGAACAAGTTATACAGAACACATAATTTAGAATATACTATACAGATTACTGAATATAGAATTTAGAATATAGAATGTAGATCACAGATTATAGAATATAGATTACAGAATGCAGAATATAGTATACAGAATATAGGATTTAGAACACAGAATATAGATTATGGAAACTTTACACAGAACCCAGAATATAGAAAATGGGATGCAGAACACAGAATTTAGATTATAGAATACAGAATACTGAATATAGAATATAGAATATAGAATGCAGACACAGAACTTAGAATATACATTAGAGAATACTGAATATAGAATTCACAATATGGAATGCAGAACACAGAATTTAGATTATAGAATAAAGAATATAGATGCCGGATTATAGAACATGGAATGCAAAACACAGAATTTTGAATATGGAATACTGAATACAGAATACAGAATTTAGAATATAGAAAGTAGAACACAGAATATAGAATATAGAATACAGAAAATAGAACATGGAATGTAGAGCACAGAATTAAGATTATAGAATTCATAATACTGAATATAGAATTTAGAATATTGAATTTAGAACAGAAAATTTAGAAAATAGAATACAGATTACTGAATATAGAATTTAGGACATGGAATGCAGAACACAGAATTTAGAATATAGAATACAGAATACTGAATACAGAATTTAGAACATGGATTGCATAACCCAGAATTTAGAATATAGAATACAGAATACTGAATATAGAGTTAAAATATAGAATGTAGAACCCAGAATATAGAATATAGAATTGAGAATATAGTACCCAGAATTTAGAACATGGAATGCAGAAAACAGAATATAGTTTATAGAATACATAATACTGAATACAGAATTTAGAATAGAATGTAGAACACAAAATTTAGAATATAGAATACAGAATGCTGAATATAGAATTTAGAATATAGAATGTAGAACACAGAATATAGAAAATAGAAAAGAGAATATAGAACCCAGAATTTAGAACATGGAATGCAGAACACAGAATTTAGATTATAGAATACAGAATACTTAATAAACAATTAAAAAATTCAATGTAGAGCACAGAATGTAGAATATAAAACACATAAAACTGAATATATAATATAGAAAATAGAATGTAGAAAACAGAATAAAAAATATAGCTTAGAGAATATTGAAGCCAGATTTTGGAACATGGAAATCAGACCTCAGTTTTAGAATATAGTATACATAATACCGAATATACAATTTAGAATATAGAATGTAGAACCCAGAATTTAGAATATATAATACAGAATACTGAATATCGAATTTTGAATATCGAATGTAGAACACAGAATATAGAATGTAGAATACAGAAAGCTGAATATAGTATTCAGAATATAGAATGTAGGACAAAGTTATAGAATATAGAATATAGATAATAGAACTCAGAATTTAGAACATGGAATGCATAACACAGAAATTAGAATATATAATGCAGTATTATGATCATAGAACTTAGAACATAGAAAGCAGAACACAGAATTTAGAATATGGAATACAGAATACTGAATATAGGATTGAGAACATGGAGTGAAAAACACAGAATTTAGAATATAGAATACAGAATACTGAAAATTGTATTTAGAATATAGAAAGTAGATCACAGAATATAGAATATAGAATACAGAATTTTGAATATGGAATGCAGAACACAAAATTTAGAATATAGAATACAGAATACTGAATATAGAATTTGGAATATAGAAGGTAGAACACAGAATATATAATGTAGAATACGGAATGCAGAATATAGAATGTAGAATCAAGATGGAAGAATGCGAAATATAGAATATAGAAAAGAGAATATACAACACAGAATATAGAACATGCAATGCAGTACATAGAATTTAGAATATAGAATACAGAATACTGAATATAAAATTTAGAATATAGTATAGAGATTACTGAATATAGAATTTAGTATATAGAATGTAGAACACAGAATTTAGAATATAGAATACAGAATACTGAATAAATAAATTAGAATATAGAATGTAGAACACAGAATATAGAATATAGAATACGGAAGGCAAAATATAGATTGTAGAATATACAATGAAGTACGCAAAATATAGAATATAGAATAGAGAATATAGAAGCCAGAATTTAGAACATGGAATGCAGAACACAGAATTTCGAAAATAAATACGGAATACTGAATGTAGGATTTTGAATATAGAATGCAGGACACAGGATATATAATAGAGTATACAGAACCCAGAATTTAAAACGTGGAATCCGGAACACAGAATTTAGTATATAGAATACAGAATACTGAATATAGGATTTACAATATAGAATGTAGAACACAGAATAAAGAATATAGAAAACGGAATGCAGAATATAGAATGTAGAATATAGAATGAAGAATACAAAATAGAGAATAGAGAATAGAGAATATACAACACACAATTTAGAACATGGAATGCAGAACATAGAATTTTGAATATAGAATACTGAATACTGAATATAGAATTTAGAATATTGAATGTAGAACACAGAATATAGAATATAGTATACGGAAAGCAAAATATAGTATGTAGAATATAGAATGTAGAACCCAGAATATAGAATATAGAATTGAGAATCTAGAACCCACAATTTATAACATGGAATGCAGAACAGAGAATTTAGATTATAGAATACATAATACTGAATATAGAATTTAGAATATAGAATGTAGAACACAAAATATAGAATATAGAATACAGAATGCTGAATATAGAATTTAGAATATACAATGAAGAACACAGAATATAGAATATAGAAAAGAGAATATAGAACCCAGAATTTACAACATGGAATGTAGAACACTGAATTTAGAATATAGTATAAAGAATGTATAATAAACAATTAAAAAAATTGAATGTAGGACAGAGAATATAGAATATAGTATACATAATACTGAATAAATAATTTAGAATATAGAATGTAGAACACAGTATTTAGAATATACAATACAGAATACTAAATATAGAATTTAGAATATACAATGTAGAACACAGAATTTAGAATATGCAATACAGAATACTAAATATAGGATTTAGAATATAGAATATAGAACACTGAATATAGAAAAAAGCATAGAGAATGAGGAACCCAGAATTTAGTACATGGAAGCAGAACCCAGAATTATAATATAGAATACAGAACACAGAATATGGATTTTAGAATATAGAATGTAGAACATAGAATATAGAATATAGAATACAGAGTATAGAACCCAGAAATTAGAACATGGAATGCAAAACACAGAATTAAGAATATTGAATGCAGAACAGAGTGTTTAGAATATACATTACAGAAAACTGAATATAGAATTTACAATATACAATGTAGAACATAGAATTTAGAATATGGAATAAAGAATACTGAAAATAGAATTTAGAATATAGAATTTAGAACGCAGAATAAAGAAAATAGAATAGAAAACTTAGAACACAGAATTTAGTATATGGAATCAGAACACAGAATTTAGAATATAGAATTCAGAACACTGAATATAGAATTTAGAATATAGAATGTAGAAGACAGAATTTATAATATAGAATACAGAAAGCTGAATATAGTATTTAGAATATAGAATGTAGAACACAGAATATAGAATATAGAATTTAGATTATTGAACCCAGAATTTAAACATGGAATGCAGAACACAGAATTAAGAATATAGCATACCGAATACTTAAAATAAAATTTACAATATATAATTTAGAACACAGAATATTGAATATAGAATACCGAAGGCAGAATATAGAATACAGAATATAGAATGTAGAAAACAGAATATAGATTCTGAAAAAAAGAATACACAAAAAAGAATTTAGAACATGGAATGCAGAACACAGAATTTAGAATATATTAGAGAATACTGAATATAGAATTTACAACATGGAATTCAGAACATAGAATTTAGATTATAGAATAAAGAATATAGATGCCGGATAATAGAACATGGAATGCAGAACACAGAATTTAGAATATGGAATACTGAAAACTAAATATAGAATTTAGAATATAGAAAGTAGAACACAGAATATAGAATATAGAATAGAGAATTTAGAACATGGTATGTAGAGCACAGAATTTAGATTATAGAATACATAATACTGAATATAGAATTTAGAATATAGAATTTAGAACACAAAATTTAGAAAATAGAATACAGAATACTGAATATAGAATTTAGGACATGGAATGCAGAACACAGAATTTAGAATATAGAATACAGAATACTGAATATAGAGTTAAAATATAGAATGTAGAACCCAGAATATAGAATATAGAATTGAGAATATAGTACCCAGAATTTAGAACATGGAATGCAGAAAACAGAATATAGTTTATAGAATACATAATACTGAATACAGAATTTAGAATAGAATGTAGAACACAAAATTTAGAATATAGAATACAGAATGCTGAATATAGAATTTAGAATATAGAATGTAGAACACAGAATATAGAAAATAGAAAAGAGAATATAGAACCCAGAATTTAGAACATGGAATGCAGAACACAGAATTTAGATTATAGAATACAGAATACTTAATAAACAATTAAAAAATTGAATGTAGAGCACAGAATGTAGAATATAAAACACATAAAACTGAATATATAATTTAGAAAATAGAATGTAGAAAACAGAATAAAAAATATAGCTTAGAGTATATTGAAGCCAGATTTTGGAACATGGAAATCAGACCTCAGTATTTAGAATATAGAATACATAATACTGAATATACAATTAAGAATATAGAATGTAGAACCCAGAATATAGAATATATAATACAGAATCCTGAATATCGAATTTTGAATATTGAATGTAGAACACAGAATATAGAATGTAGAATACAGAAAGCTGAATATAGTGTTTAGAATATAAATGTAGGACACAGATATAGAATATAGAATACAGATAATAGAACCCAGAATTTAGAACATGGAATGCATAACACAGAAATTAGAAAATATAATGCAGAATAATGATCATAGAACTTAGAAAATAGAATGCAGAACACAGAATTTAGAATATGGAATACAGAATACTGAATATAGGATTGAGAATATGGAGTGAAAAACACAGAATTTAGAATATAGAATACAGAATACTGAATATTGTATTTAGAATATAGATATTAGATCACAGAATATAGAATATAGAATAGAGAAAATTGAATATGGAATGCAGAACACAAAATTTAGAATATAGAATACAGAATACTGAGTATAGAAGGTAGAACACAGAATATATAATGTAGAATACGGAATGCAGAATAAAGAATACAGAATATAGAATTTAGAACACAGAATATAAAATATGGAAAACAGAATGTAGAATCCAGAATTTAGATCATGGAATGCAGAGCACAGAATTTAGAATATAGTATAGAGATTACTGAATATAGAATTTAGAATATAGAATGTAGAACACAGAATATAGAATATAGAATACGGAATGCAGAATATAGAATGTAGAATATAGATTGAAAAATACGAAATATAGTATATAGAATAGAGAATATACAACACAGAATTTAGAACATGGAATACAGAACATAGAATTTAGAATATAGAAAACAGAATACTGAATATACAATTTTGAATATAGTATAGAGATTACTGAATATAGAATTTAGAATATAGAATGTAGAACACAGAATATAGTATATAGAATACGGAAGGCAAAAAAAAGATTGTAGAATATACAATGAAGTACGCAAAATATAGAATATTCAATAGAGAATATACAAGCCAGAATTTAGATCATGGAATGCAGAACACAGAATTTCGAATATAAATACAGAAAATTGAATGTAGGATTTTGAATATAGAATGCAGAACACAGGATGTATAATAGAGTATACAGAACCCAGAATTTAGAACATGGAATGCAGAACATAGAATTTAGTTTATAGAATACTGAATACTGAATATAGAATTTAGAATATTGAATGTAGAACACAGAATATAGAATGTAGTATACGGAATGCAAAATATAGTATGTAGAATATAGAATGTAGAACCCAGAATATAGAATATAGATTTGAGGATCTAGAACCGACAATTTATAACATGGAATGCAGAACAGAGAATTTAGATTATAGAATACATAATACTGAATATAGAATTTACAATATAGAATGTAGAACACAAAATATAGAATATAGAATACAGAATACTGAATATAGAATTTAGAATATACAATGAAGAACACAAAATATAGAACATAGAATAGAGAATATAGAAACCAGAATTTACAACATGGAATGCAGGACACTGAATTTAGAATATAGTATAAAGAATGCATAATAAACAATTAAAAAAAATTGAATGTAGAACAGAGAATATACAATATAGTATACAAAATACTGAATAAATAATTTAGAATATAGAATGTAGAACACAGTATTTAGAATATACAATACAGAATACTAAATATAGAATTTAGAATATACAATGTAGAACACAGAATTTAGAATATGCAATACAGAATACTAAATATAGGATTTAGAATATAGAATATAGAACACTGAATATAGAAAATAGAATAGAGAATGAGGAACCCAGAATTTAGTACATGGAATCAGAACCCAGAATTATAATACAGAATACAGAACACAGAATATGGAATTTAGAATATAGAATGTAGAACACAGAATATAGAATATAGAATACGGAATACAGAATATATAATAAAGAATATAGAATGTAGAAAACAGAATATAGAATATGGAAAACATAATACAGAACACAGATTTTAGAACATGGAATGCAGAATACAGAATTATGTATATAGAACACAGAATAATGAATATAGAATTTAAAATATACAATACGGAACACAGATTTTAGAATATAGAATACAGAATACTGAATATAGAATTTAGAACATGGAATGCAGAACACATTATTTAGAATATAGAATACAGAATACTGAATATAGAATTTAGAATATAGAATGTAGAACACAGAATTTATAATATAGTATACAGAAAGCTGAATATAGTATTTAGAATATAGAATGTAGAACACAGAATATAGAATATAGAATATAGATTATAGAACCCAAAATTTAGAACATTGAATTCAGAACACAGAATTTAGAATACAGCATACGGAATACTGAATATAGAATTTAGAATATAGAATGTAGAACACAGAATATTGAATATATAATAAAGAATACTGAATATAGAGTTTAGAATATAGAATGTAGAACACAGAATATAGAATGTAGAATACATAATATAGAATCCAAAATAAAGAACATTCTTTGCAGAACACAGAATTTAGAATATAGATTACATAACACTGAATATAGAATTTAGAATATAGAATGTAGAACACAGAATATTGAATATATAATAAAGAATACTGAATACAGAATTAGAATATAGAATGTAAAACACAGAATATAGAATGTATAATACATAATATAGAATCCAAAATAAAGAACATTCTATGCAGAACACAGAATTTAGAATATAGAATACATAATACTGAATATAGAATTTAGAATATAGAATGTAGAACACAGAATTTATAATATAGAATACAGAAAGCTGAATATAGTATTTAGAATATAGAATGTAGAACACAGAATATAGAATATAGAATTTAGATTATAGAAACCAGAATTTAGAACATGGAATGCAGAACTCAGAATTTGGAATATAGCATACAGAATAGTGCCTATAGAATTTAGAATATGGAATGTAGAACACAGAATATAGAATATAGAATACGGAACACAAAATATATAATACAGAATATAGAATGAGAAAAGAGTATATTGAATATTGAAAACAGAATACAGAACCCAGAATTTAGAACATGGAATGCAGAACACAGAATTATGTATATAGAACACAGAATACTGAATATATAATTTCGAATATACAATGCGGAACACAGATTTTAGAATACAGAATACAGAATACTGAATATAGAATTTAGAACATGGAATGCAGAACACATTATTTAGAATATAGAATACAGAATACTGAATATAGAATTTAGAATATAGTATGAGGAACACAGAATATAGAATATATAATAAAGAATATTGAACCCATACTTTAGAACATGGAATGCAGAACACAGAATTTACAATATAGAATACAGAATACTGAAGATAGAATTTAGAATATAGAATGTAGAACATAGTATAAAGAATATAGAATACGGAATGAAGAATATAGAATGTAGAATATAAAATGAAGAACACAAAATATAAAATATAGAATAGAATATATAGAACCCAGAATTTAGAACATAGAATTTCAGAACACTGAATTTTGAATATAGTATACAGAATACTTAATAAAAAATTAAATAATTGAATGTAGAACACAGAATATAGAATATAAAATACATAATACTGAAAATATAATTTAGAATATAGAATGTAGAAAACATAATAAAAAATATAGCTTAGAGAATATTGAAGCCAGACTTTGTAACATGAAAAGCAGAACTCACAATTTCGAATATAGAATACAGAATACTGAATATACAATTTAGAATATAGAATGTAGAACACAGAATATACAATATAGAATAAAGAATACTGAATATAGAATTTAGAATATAGAATGTAGAACACAGAATATAGAATGTAGAATACAGATTATAGAATTCAGAATTAAGAACATGTTATACAGAACACAGAATTAAGAATATGGATTATATAATACTGAATATAGGATTTAGAATATAGAATGCAGAACACAGAATTTATAATATTGTATACAGAAATCTGAATTTAGTATTTAGAATATAGAATATAGGACACAGAATATAGAATATAGAATATAGATTAGAGAACCCAGAATTTAGAACATGGAATGCAGAACACAGAATAGAATATAGCATACGGAATACTGAATATAGAATTTACAATATAGAATGTAGAACACAGAATATAGAATATAGTATACGGAATTCAAAATATAGTATGTAGAAACTAGAATGAAAAACACACAATTTAGAATATAGAATAGAGAATGTAGAACCCACAATTTAGAACATGAAATGCAGAACACGAATTTAGAATATAGAATAGGGAATACTGAATATAGAATTTAGAATATAGAATGTAGAACACAGAATATAGAATATAGAATAAAGAATACTGAATATAGAATTTAGATTATAGAATGCAGAACACAGTATATAGAATGTAGAATACAGAATATAGAATCCAGAATAAAGAAAATGCAATGCAGAACACAGAATTTAGAATATAGATTACATAATACTGAAAATAGAATTTAGAATATAGAATGTAGAACACAGAATTTATAACATAGAATACAGAAAGCTGAATATATTATTTAGAATATAGAATGTAGAACACAAAATATACAATATAGATTAAAGAATAAAGAAGCCAGAATTTTGAACATTGAATGCAGAACACAGAATTTAGAATATAGAATACAGAATACTGAATATAGAATTTAGAATATAGAATGTAGAACACAGAATATAGAAGATAGATTACGGAATGTACAATATAGAATACATAATATAGAATATATGACACAGAATATAGAATATGGAAAACAAAATACACAACCCAGAAATTAGGACATGGAATGCAGAACACATAATATAGAATTTAGAATACATAATGCTGAATATAGAATTTAGGATATAGAATATAGAACATGGAATATAGAATATAGAATAAAGAATATTGAACCCAGAATTTTGAACATGTAATGCAGAACACAGAATTTAGAATATGGAATACAGAATACTGAATATAGAATTTAGAATATAGAATGTTGATCACAGTATAAAGAATATAGAATACTGAATTCAGAATATAGAATTTAGAATATACAATGTAGAACACAGAATATAAAATATAAAAAAAGGAATATAAAACCCAGAATTTACAACATGGTATGCAAAACACAGAATTTAGAATACAGTATACAGAATACTTAATAAACAAATGAAAAAATTGAATGTAGAACATAGAATAAAGAATATAGAATACATAATACTGAATATATAATTTAGATTATACACTGTAAAAAACAGAAAAAAAATATATCTTAAAGAATATTTAAGCCAGATTTTGGAACATGGAATTCAGAACTCAGAATTTCGAATATAGAATACAGAAAACTGAATATACAATTTAGAATATAGAATGTAAAACACAGAATATAGAATATAGAATAAATAATACTGAATATAATATTTAGAATATACAATGTAGAACACAGAATATAGAATGTAGAATAGAGAATTTAGAATCCAGATATAAGAACATGGAATTCTGAACACAGAATTTAGAATATAGAATACATAATACTGAATATAGAATTTAGAATGTAGAATGTAAAACCCAGAATTAATAATATAGAATATAGAATGCTGAATATAGGATTTAGAATATAGAATGTAGAACACGGAATATAGAATATAGAATATAGATCATAGAACACAGTATTTAGAACATGGAATGCAGAACAGAGAATTAAGAATATAGCATACCGAATACTTAATATAGAATTTAGAATATAGAGTGTAGAACACAGAATATTGAATATAGAATACGGAATGCAGAATATAGAATACAGAATATAGAATGTAGAAAACAGAATATAGATTATGAAAAAAAGAATACACAAAATAGAATTTAGAACATAGAATGCAGAACACTGAATTTAGAATATAGAATAGAGAATACTGAATATAGAATAAAGAATATAGAATGCAGAACACAGAATTAAGAATATAGAATACAGAATACTGAATATAGAATTGAGAACATGAAATGAAGAACACAGAATATACAAGATAGAATAGAGAATACTAAATGTAGAATTAAGAATATAGAAAGTAGAACACAGAATATAGATTATAGAGTAGAAAATTTAGAAAATGGAATGCAGAACACAGAATTTAGAATATAGAATACAGAATACTGAATATAGAATTTGGAATATAGAATGTAGAACACAGAATATATAATGTAGAATACGGAATGCAGAAGATAGAATACAGAATATAGAACTTAGAACACAGAATATAAAATATGGAAAACAGAATATAGGACCCAGAATTTAGAACAAGTTATACAGAACACAGAATTTAGAATATACTATACAGATTACTGAACATAGAATTTAGAATATAGAATGTAGATCACAGAATATAGAATATAGATTACGGAATGCAAAATATAATATACAGAATATAGAATTTAGAACGCAGAATAAAGAAAATAGAATAGAAAACTTAGAACACAGAATTTAGTATATGGAATCAGAACACAGAATTTAGAATATAGAATTCAGAACACTGAATATAGAATTTAGAATATAGAATGTAGAAGACAGAATTTATAATATAGAATACAGAAAGCTGAATATAGTATTTAGAATATAGAATGTAGAACACAGAATATAGAATATAGAATTTAGATTATTGAACCCAGAATTTAAACATGGAATGCAGAACACAGAATTAAGAATATAGCATACCGAATACTTAAAATAAAATTTACAATATATAATTTAGAACACAGAATATTGAATATAGAATACCGAAGGCAGAATATAGAATACAGAATATAGAATGTAGAAAACAGAATATAGATTCTGAAAAAAAGAATACACAAAAAAGAATTTAGAACATGGAATGCAGAACACAGAATTTAGAATATATTAGAGAATACTGAATATAGAATTTACAACATGGAATTCAGAACATAGAATTTAGATTATAGAATAAAGAATATAGATGCCGGATAATAGAACATGGAATGCAGAACACAGAATTTAGAATATGGAATACTGAAAACTAAATATAGAATTTAGAATATAGAAAGTAGAACACAGAATATAGAATATAGAATAGAGAATTTAGAACATGGTATGTAGAGCACAGAATTTAGATTATAGAATACATAATACTGAATATAGAATTTAGAATATAGAATTTAGAACACAAAATTTAGAAAATAGAATACAGAATACTGAATATAGAATTTAGGACATGGAATGCAGAACACAGAATTTAGAATATAGAATACAGAATACTGAATATAGAATTTAGAACATGGAATGCCTAACACAGAATTTAGAATATAGAATACAGAATACTGAATATAGAGTTAAAATATAGAATGTAGAACCCAGAATATAGAATATAGAATTGAGAATATAGTACCCAGAATTTAGAACATGGAATGCAGAAAACAGAATATAGTTTATAGAATACATAATACTGAATACAGAATTTAGAATAGAATGTAGAACACAAAATTTAGAATATAGAATACAGAATGCTGAATATAGAATTTAGAATATAGAATGTAGAACACAGAATATAGAAAATAGAAAAGAGAATATAGAACCCAGAATTTAGAACATGGAATGCAGAACACAGAATTTAGATTATAGAATACAGAATACTTAATAAACAATTAAAAAATTGAATGTAGAGCACAGAATGTAGAATATAAAACACATAAAACTGAATATATAATTTAGAAAATAGAATGTAGAAAACAGAATAAAAAATATAGCTTAGAGTATATTGAAGCCAGATTTTGGAACATGGAAATCAGACCTCAGTATTTAGAATATAGAATACATAATACTGAATATACAATTAAGAATATAGAATGTAGAACCCAGAATATAGAATATATAATACAGAATCCTGAATATCGAATTTTGAATATAGAATGTAGAACACAGAATATAGAATGTAGAATACAGAAAGCTGAATATAGTGTTTAGAATATAAATGTAGGACACAGATATAGAATATAGAATACAGATAATAGAACCCAGAATTTAGAACATGGAATGCATAACACAGAAATTAGAAAATATAATGCAGAATAATGATCATAGAACTTAGAAAATAGAATGCAGAACACAGAATTTAGAATATGGAATACAGAATACTGAATATAGGATTGAGAATATGGAGTGAAAAACACAGAATTTAGAATATAGAATACAGAATACTGAATATTGTATTTAGAATATAGATATTAGATCACAGAATATAGAATATAGAATAGAGAAAATTGAATATGGAATGCAGAACACAAAATTTAGAATATAGAATACAGAATACTGAGTATAGAAGGTAGAACACAGAATATATAATGTAGAATACGGAATGCAGAATAAAGAATACAGAATATAGAATTTAGAACACAGAATATAAAATATGGAAAACAGAATGTAGAATCCAGAAATTAGATCATGGAATGCAGAGCACAGAATTTAGAATATAGTATAGAGATTACTGAATATAGAATTTAGAATATAGAATGTAGAACACAGAATATAGAATATAGAATACGGAATGCAGAATATAGAATGTAGAATATAGATTGAAAAATACGAAATATAGTATATAGAATAGAGAATATACAACACAGAATTTAGAACATGGAATACAGAACATAGAATTTAGAATATAGAATACAGAATACTGAATATACAATTTTGAATATAGTATAGAGATTACTGAATATAGAATTTAGAATATAGAATGTAGAACACAGAATATAGTATATAGAATACGGAAGGCAAAAAAAAGATTGTAGAATATACAATGAAGTACGCAAAATATAGAATATTCAATAGAGAATATACAAGCCAGAATTTAGATCATGGAATGCAGAACACAGAATTTCGAATATAAATACAGAAAATTGAATGTAGGATTTTGAATATAGAATGCAGAACACAGGATGTATAATAGAGTATACAGAACCCAGAATTTAGAACATGGAATGCAGAACATAGAATTTAGTTTATAGAATACTGAATACTGAATATAGAATTTAGAATATTGAATGTAGAACACAGAATATAGAATGTAGTATACGGAATGCAAAATATAGTATGTAGAATATAGAATGTAGAACCCAGAATATAGAATATAGATTTGAGGATCTAGAACCGACAATTTATAACATGGAATGCAGAACAGAGAATTTAGATTATAGAATACATAATACTGAATATAGAATTTACAATATAGAATGTAGAACACAAAATATAGAATATAGAATACAGAATACTGAATATAGAATTTAGAATATACAATGAAGAACACAAAATATAGAACATAGAATAGAGAATATAGAAACCAGAATTTACAACATGGAATGCAGGACACTGAATTTAGAATATAGTATAAAGAATGCATAATAAACAATTAAAAAAAATTGAATGTAGAACAGAGAATATACAATATAGTATACAAAATACTGAATAAATAATTTAGAATATAGAATGTAGAACACAGTATTTAGAATATACAATACAGAATACTAAATATAGAATTTAGAATATACAATGTAGAACACAGAATTTAGAATATGCAATACAGAATACTAAATATAGGATTTAGAATATAGAATATAGAACACTGAATATAGAAAATAGAATAGAGAATGAGGAACCCAGAATTTAGTACATGGAATCAGAACCCAGAATTATAATACAGAATACAGAACACAGAATATGGAATTTAGAATATAGAATGTAGAACACAGAATATAGAATATAGAATACGGAATACAGAATATATAATAAAGAATATAGAATGTAGAAAACAGAATATAGAATATGGAAAACATAATACAGAACACAGATTTTAGAACATGGAATGCAGAATACAGAATTATGTATATAGAACACAGAATAATGAATATAGAATTTAAAATATACAATACGGAACACAGATTTTAGAATATAGAATACAGAATACTGAATATAGAATTTAGAACATGGAATGCAGAACACATTATTTAGAATATAGAATACAGAATACTGAATATAGAATTTAGAATATAGAATGTAGAACACAGAATTTATAATATAGTATACAGAAAGCTGAATATAGTATTTAGAATATAGAATGTAGAACACAGAATATAGAATATAGAATATAGATTATAGAACCCAAAATTTAGAACATTGAATTCAGAACACAGAATTTAGAATACAGCATACGGAATACTGAATATAGAATTTAGAATATAGAATGTAGAACACAGAATATTGAATATATAATAAAGAATACTGAATATAGAGTTTAGAATATAGAATGTAGAACACAGAATATAGAATGTAGAATACATAATATAGAATCCAAAATAAAGAACATTCTTTGCAGAACACAGAATTTAGAATATAGATTACATAACACTGAATATAGAATTTAGAATATAGAATGTAGAACACAGAATATTGAATATATAATAAAGAATACTGAATACAGAATTAGAATATAGAATGTAAAACACAGAATATAGAATGTATAATACATAATATAGAATCCAAAATAAAGAACATTCTATGCAGAACACAGAATTTAGAATATAGAATACATAATACTGAATATAGAATTTAGAATATAGAATGTAGAACACAGAATTTATAATATAGAATACAGAAAGCTGAATATAGTATTTAGAATATAGAATGTAGAACACAGAATATAGAATATAGAATTTAGATTATAGAAACCAGAATTTAGAACATGGAATGCAGAACTCAGAATTTGGAATATAGCATACAGAATAGTGCCTATAGAATTTAGAATATGGAATGTAGAACACAGAATATAGAATATAGAATACGGAACACAAAATATATAATACAGAATATAGAATGAGAAAAGAGTATATTGAATATTGAAAACAGAATACAGAACCCAGAATTTAGAACATGGAATGCAGAACACAGAATTATGTATATAGAACACAGAATACTGAATATATAATTTCGAATATACAATGCGGAACACAGATTTTAGAATACAGAATACAGAATACTGAATATAGAATTTAGAACATGGAATGCAGAACACATTATTTAGAATATAGAATACAGAATACTGAATATAGAATTTAGAATATAGTATGAGGAACACAGAATATAGAATATATAATAAAGAATATTGAACCCATACTTTAGAACATGGAATGCAGAACACAGAATTTACAATATAGAATACAGAATACTGAAGATAGAATTTAGAATATAGAATGTAGAACATAGTATAAAGAATATAGAATACGGAATGAAGAATATAGAATGTAGAATATAAAATGAAGAACACAAAATATAAAATATAGAATAGAATATATAGAACCCAGAATTTAGAACATAGAATTTCAGAACACTGAATTTTGAATATAGTATACAGAATACTTAATAAAAAATTAAATAATTGAATGTAGAACACAGAATATAGAATATAAAATACATAATACTGAAAATATAATTTAGAATATAGAATGTAGAAAACATAATAAAAAATATAGCTTAGAGAATATTGAAGCCAGACTTTGTAACATGAAAAGCAGAACTCACAATTTCGAATATAGAATACAGAATACTGAATATACAATTTAGAATATAGAATGTAGAACACAGAATATACAATATAGAATAAAGAATACTGAATATAGAATTTAGAATATAGAATGTAGAACACAGAATATAGAATGTAGAATACAGATTATAGAATTCAGAATTAAGAACATGTTATACAGAACACAGAATTAAGAATATGGATTATATAATACTGAATATAGGATTTAGAATATAGAATGCAGAACACAGAATTTATAATATTGTATACAGAAATCTGAATTTAGTATTTAGAATATAGAATATAGGACACAGAATATAGAATATAGAATATAGATTAGAGAACCCAGAATTTAGAACATGGAATGCAGAACACAGAATAGAATATAGCATACGGAATACTGAATATAGAATTTACAATATAGAATGTAGAACACAGAATATAGAATATAGTATACGGAATTCAAAATATAGTATGTAGAAACTAGAATGAAAAACACACAATTTAGAATATAGAATAGAGAATGTAGAACCCACAATTTAGAACATGAAATGCAGAACACGAATTTAGAATATAGAATAGAGAATACTGAATATAGAATTTAGAATATAGAATGTAGAACACAGAATATAGAATATAGAATAAAGAATACTGAATATAGAATTTAGATTATAGAATGCAGAACACAGTATATAGAATGTAGAATACAGAATAAAGAATCCAGAATAAAGAAAATGCAATGCAGAACACAGAATTTAGAATATAGATTACATAATACTGAAAATAGAATTTAGAATATAGAATGTAGAACACAGAATTTATAACATAGAATACAGAAAGCTGAATATATTATTTAGAATATAGAATGTAGAACACAAAATATACAATATAGATTAAAGAATAAAGAAGCCAGAATTTTGAACATTGAATGCAGAACACAGAATTTAGAATATAGAATACAGAATACTGAATATAGAATTTAGAATATAGAATGTAGAACACAGAATATAGAAGATAGATTACGGAATGTACAATATAGAATACATAATATAGAATATATGACACAGAATATAGAATATGGAAAACAAAATACACAACCCAGAAATTAGGACATGGAATGCAGAACACATAATATAGAATTTAGAATACATAATGCTGAATATAGAATTTAGGATATAGAATATAGAACATGGAATATAGAATATAGAATAAAGAATATTGAACCCAGAATTTTGAACATGTAATGCAGAACACAGAATTTAGAATATGGAATACAGAATACTGAATATAGAATTTAGAATATAGAATGTTGATCACAGTATAAAGAATATAGAATACTGAATTCAGAATATAGAATTTAGAATATACAATGTAGAACACAGAATATAAAATATAAAAAAAGGAATATAAAACCCAGAATTTACAACATGGTATGCAAAACACAGAATTTAGAATACAGTATACAGAATACTTAATAAACAAATGAAAAAATTGAATGTAGAACATAGAATAAAGAATATAGAATACATAATACTGAATATATAATTTAGATTATACACTGTAAAAAACAGAAAAAAAATATATCTTAAAGAATATTTAAGCCAGATTTTGGAACATGGAATTCAGAACTCAGAATTTCGAATATAGAATACAGAAAACTGAATATACAATTTAGAATATAGAATGTAAAACACAGAATATAGAATATAGAATAAATAATACTGAATATAATATTTAGAATATACAATGTAGAACACAGAATATAGAATGTAGAATAGAGAATTTAGAATCCAGATATAAGAACATGGAATTCTGAACACAGAATTTAGAATATAGAATACATAATACTGAATATAGAATTTAGAATGTAGAATGTAAAACCCAGAATTAATAATATAGAATATAGAATGCTGAATATAGGATTTAGAATATAGAATGTAGAACACGGAATATAGAATATAGAATATAGATCATAGAACACAGTATTTAGAACATGGAATGCAGAACAGAGAATTAAGAATATAGCATACCGAATACTTAATATAGAATTTAGAATATAGAGTGTAGAACACAGAATATTGAATATAGAATACGGAATGCAGAATATAGAATACAGAATATAGAATGTAGAAAACAGAATATAGATTATGAAAAAAAGAATACACAAAATAGAATTTAGAACATAGAATGCAGAACACTGAATTTAGAATATAGAATAGAGAATACTGAATATAGAATAAAGAATATAGAATGCAGAACACAGAATTAAGAATATAGAATACAGAATACTGAATATAGAATTGAGAACATGAAATGAAGAACACAGAATATACAAGATAGAATAGAGAATACTAAATGTAGAATTAAGAATATAGAAAGTAGAACACAGAATATAGATTATAGAGTAGAAAATTTAGAAAATGGAATGCAGAACACAGAATTTAGAATATAGAATACAGAATACTGAATATAGAATTTGGAATATAGAATGTAGAACACAGAATATATAATGTAGAATACGGAATGCAGAAGATAGAATACAGAATATAGAACTTAGAACACAGAATATAAAATATGGAAAACAGAATATAGGACCCAGAATTTAGAACAAGTTATACAGAACACAGAATTTAGAATATACTATACAGATTACTGAACATAGAATTTAGAATATAGAATGTAGATCACAGAATATAGAATATAGATTACGGAATGCAAAATATAATATACAGAATATAGGATTTAGAACACAGAATATAGATTATGGAAACTTAACACAGAACACAGAATATAGAACATGGGATGCAGAACACAGAATTTAGATTATAGAATACAGAATACTTAATATAGAATATAGCATATAGAATGCAGAACACAGAATTAAGAATATACATTAGAGAATACTGAATATAGACTTTACAACATGGAATGCAGAACACAGAATTTAGATTATAGAATAAAGAATATAGATGCCGGATTATAGAACATGGAATGCAGAACACAGAATTTAGAATATGGAATTCTGAATACTGAATATAGAATTTAGAATATAGAAAGTAGAACACAGAATATAGAATATAGAATAGAGAATTTAGAACATGGAATGTAGAGCACAGAATTTAGATTATAAAATACATAATACTGAATATAGAATTTAGAATATAGAATTTAGAACACAAAATTTAGAAAATAGAATACAGAATACTGAATATAGAATATAGGACATGGAATGCAGAACACAGAATTTAGAATATACAATACAGAATACTGAATATAGAATTTAGAACATGGAATGCATAAAACAGTATTTAGAATATAGAATACAGAATACTGAATATAGAGTTAAAATATAGAATGTAGAACACAGAATTTATAATATACTATACAGAAAGCTGAATATAGTATTTAGAATATAGAATGTAGAACACAGAATATAGAATATAGAATATAGATTATAGAACCCAAAATTTAGAACATGGAAAGCAGAACACAGAATTTAGAATACAGCATACGGAATACTGAATATAGAATTTAGAATATAGAATGTAGAACACAGAATATTGAATAAATAATAAAGAATACTGAATATAGAGTTTAGAATATAGAATGTAGAACACAGAATATAGAATGTAGAATAAATAATATAGAATCCAAAATAAAGAACTTTCTAAGAAGAACACAGAATTTAGAATATAGATTACATAATACTGAATATAGAATTTAGAATATAGAATGTAGAACACAGAATATAGAATACAGTATACGGAATGCAAAATATAGAATGTAGAATCTAGAATGAAAAACAAACAATTTAGAATATAGAATAGAGAATATAGAACCCAGAACTTAAAACATGGAATGCAGAACACAGAATTTAGAATATAGAATAGAGAATACTGAATATAGAGTTTAGAATATAGAATGTAGAACACAGAATTTAGAATATATAATAAAGAATACTGAATATAGAATTTAGAATATAGAATGCAGAACACAGAATACAGAATATAGAACATGGGATGCAGAACACAGAATTTAGATTATAGAATACAGAATACTTAATATAGAATATAGCATATAGAATGCAGAACACAGAATTAAGAATATACATTAGAGAATACTGAATATAGACTTTACAACATGGAATGCAGAACACAGAATTTAGATTATAGAATAAAGAATATAGATGCCGGATTATAGAACATGGAATGCAGAACACAGAATTTAGAATATGGAATTCTGAATACTGAATATAGAATTTAGAATATAGAAAGTAGAACACAGAATATAGAATATAGAATAGAGAATTTAAAACATGGAATGTAGAGCACAGAATTTAGATTATAAAATACATAATACTGAATATAGAATTTAGAATATAGAATTTAGAACACAAAATTTAGAAAATAGAATACAGAATACTGAATATAGAATATAGGACATGGAATGCAGAACACAGAATTTAGAATATACAATACAGAATACTGAATATAGAATTTAGAACATGGAATGCATAAAACAGTATTTAGAATATAGAATACAGAATACTGAATATAGAGTTAAAATATAGAATGTAGAACACAGAATTTATAATATACTATACAGAAAGCTGAATATAGTATTTAGAATATAGAATGTAGAACACAGAATATAGAATATAGAATATAGATTATAGAACCCAAAATTTAGAACATGGAAAGCAGAACACAGAATTTAGAATACAGCATACGGAATACTGAATATAGAATTTAGAATATAGAATGTAGAACACAGAATATTGAATAAATAATAAAGAATACTGAATATAGAGTTTAGAATATAGAATGTAGAACACAGAATATAGAATGTAGAATAAATAATATAGAATCCAAAATAAAGAACTTTCTAAGAAGAACACAGAATTTAGAATATAGATTACATAATACTGAATATAGAATTTAGAATATAGAATGTAGAACACAGAATATAGAATACAGTATACGGAATGCAAAATATAGAATGTAGAATCTAGAATGAAAAACAAACAATTTAGAATATAGAATAGAGAATATAGAACCCAGAACTTAAAACATGGAATGCAGAACACAGAATTTAGAATATAGAATAGAGAATACTGAATATAGAGTTTAGAATATAGAATGTAGAACACAAGATTTTGAATATATAATAAAGAATACTGAATATAGAATTTAGAATATAGAATGCAGAACACAGAATACAGAATATAGAATACAGAATTAAGAATCCAGAATAAAGAACATGCTATGCAGAACACACAATTTAGAATATAGATTACATAATACTGAATATAGAATTTAGAATATAGAATGCAGAACACAGAATTTAGAATATGGAATACAGAATACTGAATATAGAATTTAGAATATAGAATGTTGAACACAGTATAAAAAATATAGAATACTGAATGCAGAATATAGAATTTAGAATATACAATGTAGAACACAGAATATAAAATATAGAAAAGAGAATATAAAACCCAGAATTTACAACATAGTATGCAAAAAACAGAATTTAGAATATAGTATAAAGAATACTTAATAAACAAATGAAAAAATTTAATATAGAACATAGAATATAGAATATAGAATACATAATACTGAATATATAATTTAGAATATACAATGTAAAAAACAGAATAAAAAATATATCTTAAAGAATATTTAAGCCAGATTTTGGAACATGGAATTCAGAACTCAGAATTTCGAATATAGAATACAGAAAACTGAATATACAATTTAGAATATAGAATGTATAATACAGAATTAAGATTATAGAATAAATAATACTGAATATAAAATTTAGAATATAGAATATAGAAATCCGAATAAAAAATATACCTTAGAGAATATTGAAGCCAGATTTTAGAACTTGGAAAGCAGAAATCCGAATTTAGAATATAGAATACAGAATACTGTATATAGAATGTAAAATACAGAATATAGAATAGAGAATAGAGAATAGAGAACCCAGAATTTACAACATGGAATGCAGAACACAGAATTTAGATTATAGAATACAGAATAATTAATAAACAATTAAAAAATTGAATGTAGAACACAGAATATAAAATACAAAACACATAATACTGAATATACAATTTAGAATATAGAATGTAGAAAACAGAATAAAAAATATAGCTTAGAGCATATTGAAGCGAGATTTTGGGCAATGGGAATCAGAACTCAGTATTTAGAATATAGAATAAAGAATACTGAATATAGAATTTAGAATATAGAATGCAGAACACAGTATATAGAATGTAGAATACAGAATAAAGAATCCAGAATAAAGAACATGCTATGCAGAACACAGAATTTAGAATATAGATTACATAATACTGAATATAGAATTTAGAATATAGAATGTAGAACACAGAATTTATAATATAGAATAAAGAAAGATGAATATAGTATTTAGAATATAGAATGTAGAACACAGATATAGAATATAGAATATAGATTATAGAACCCAGAATTTAGAACATGGAATGCATAACACACAAATTAGAATATATAATACAGTACACTGATCATAGAACTTAGAACATAGAATGCAGAACACAGACTTTAGAATATGGAATACAGAATACTGAATATTGAATTCAGAACAAGGAATGCAGAAAACAGAATTTAGAATATAGAATACAGAATACTGAATAAAGAATTTAGAATATAGAAATTAGAACACAGAATATAGAATAGAGAATAGAGAATTTAGAACATGGAATGCAGAACACAGAATTTAGAATATAGCATACGGAATACTGAATATAGAATTTAGAATATAGAATGTAGAACACAGAATATTGAATATAGAATACGGAATGCAGAATAGAGAATACAGTATATAGAATGCAGAAAACAGATTATAGAATATGGAAAAAAGAATACAGAAACAGAATTAAAACATGGAATGCTGAACACAATATTTAGAATATAGAATACAGAATAGTGCATATAGAATATAGAATGTGGAATGTAAAACACGGAAAAGAGAATATAGAATACCTAATACAGAATATAGATTGTAGAATATAGAATGAATTACACAAAATTTAGAATATAGAATAGAGAATATAGAACCCAGAATTTCGAACATGGAATTCATAACACGGAAATTAGAATATAGAATACAGAATACTGAATATAGAATTTAGAATATAGAATGCAGAACACAGAATATGGAATGTAGAATACAGAATATAGAATCCAGAATAAAGAACATGCTATGCAGAAAACAGAAGTTAGAATATAGAATACGGAATACTGAATATAGAATTTAGAATATAGAAAGCAGAACACAGAATTTTGAATATAGAATACGGAATGCAGAATATAGAATGTAGAAAACAGAATATAGAATATGGAAAAAATAATACAGAAAACAGAATTTAGAACAAGGATTGCAGAACACAGTAATTAGAATAGTGCATATAGAATAGTGCATATAGAATTTAGAATATGGAATTTAGAACACAGTATAAAGAATATAGAATTCAGAATGCAGAATATAGAATGTTGAATATAAAATGAAGTAGACAAAATATAGAATAGAAAATATAGAAGCCAGAATTTAGAACATGGAATGCAGAACACAAAATATACACTATAGAAAACTGAATACTGAAGATAGAATTTAGAATATAGAATGTAGAACACAGTATAAAGAATATAGAATACGGAATGCAGAATATAGAATGTAGAGCATAGAATGAAGAACACAAAATATAGAATACAGAATAGAGAATATAGAAGACAGAATTTAGAACAAGGAATGCAGAAGACAGAATTTAGAATATAGAATACAGAATAATGAATATAGAATATATAATATAGAATGTAGAACACAGAAAATAGAACATAGAATACGGAATGCAGAATACAAAATTTAGAATATAGAATGAATAACACAAAATATAGACTATAGAATACAGAATATAGAACCCAGAATTTAGAACATTGAATGCAGAACATAGTATCTAGAATATACATTATAGAATACTGTATATAGAATTTAGAATATAGAATGAAGAACACAGAATATAGAATTTGAATACGGAATATAAAATTAAGAATACAGAATATAGAATTTAGAACTCAGAGAATACAATATGGAAAACAGAATACAGAACCCAGCACTTAGAACATGGAATGCAGAACACAGAATTTAGTACATTGAATGCAGAACACAGTATTTAGAATATACAATAAAGAATACTAAATATAGAATTTAGAATATACAATGTAGAACACAGAATTTAGAATATGCAATACAGAATACTAAATATAGGATTTAGAATATAGAATATAGAACACTGAATATAGAAAATAGAATAGAGAATGAGGAACCCAGAATTTAGTACATGGAATCAGAACCCAGAATTATAATATAGAATACAGAACACAGAATATGGAATTTAGAATATAGAATGTAGAACACAGAATAGAGAATATAGAATACAGAATACTGAATATAGAATTTAGAATATAGAAAGTAGAACACAGAATATAGAATATAGAATAGAGAATTTAGAACATGGAATGCAGAACACAGAATTTATAATATAGAATACAGAATACTGAATATAGATTTTGGATTATAGAAGGTAGAACACAGAATATATAATGTAGAATACGGAATGCAGAATATAGAAAACAGAATATAGAATTAAGAACACAAAATATAAAATATGGAAAACAGAATATTGAACGCAGAATTTATAACATGGAATGTAGAACCAGAATTTAGTATATAGTATAGAGATTACTGAATATAGAATTTAGAATATAGAATGTAGAACACAGAATTAAGAATATAGAATACAGAATACTGAATAAATAACTTTGAATATAGAATGTAGAACACAGAATATAGAATATAGGATACGGAATGCAAAATATAGATTGTAGAATATAGAATGAAGTACGCAAAATATAGAATATAGAATAGAGAATATAGAAGCATGAATTTAGAACATGGAATTCAGAACAGAGAATTTCGAATATAAATACAGAATACTGAATGTAGGAATTTGAATATAGAATGCAGAACACAGGATATATAATAGAGTATACAGAACCCAGAATTTAAAACATGGAATGCAGAACACAGAATTTAGAATATGGAATACAGAATACTGAGTATATAATTGAGAAAATTGAGTGAAGAACACAGAATTTAGAATATAGAATACAGAATACTGAATATAAAATTTGAATATAGAAAGTAGAACACAGAATATAGAATAGAGAATTTAGAAAATGGAATGCAGAACACAGAATATAGAATATAGAATACAGAATACTGAATATAGAATTTGGAATATAGAAGGTAGAACCCAGAATATAGAATATAGAATACGGAATGCAAAATATAGATTGTAGAATATACAATGAAGTACGCAAAATATAGAATATAGAATAGAGAATATAGAAGCCAGAATTTAGAACATGGAATGCAGAACACAGAATTTCGAATATAAATACAAAATACTAAATATAGGATTTTAAATATAGAATGCAGAACACAGGATATATAATAGAGTATCAGAACCCAGAATTTAAAACATGGAATCCAGAACACAGAATTTAGAATATAAAATACAGAAAGTTGTATATAGTATTTAGAATATAGAATGTAGAACACAGAATATAGAACATAGAATATAGATTATAGAACCCAGAATTTAAAACAAGGAATGCAGAACACAGAATTTAGAATATAGCTTACTGTATACTGAATATAGAATTTAGAATATAGAATATAGAACACAGAATATAGAATATAGAATACGAAATGCAGAATAAAGAATACAGAATACAGAATGTAGAAAACATATTATAGAATATGGAAAAAAGAATACAGAAAAAAGAATTTAGAACATGAAATGCAGAACACAGTATTTAGATTATAGAATACAGAATAGTGCATATAGAATTTAGAATGTGGAATGCGGAACACAGATTTTAGAATATAGAATACAGAATACTGAATATAGAATTTAGAATATAGAATGTAGAACACAGAATTTATAATATACAATACAGAAAGCTGAATATAGTATTTAGAATATAGAATGTAGAACACAGAATATAGAATATAGAATATAGATTATAGAACCCAAAATTTAGAACATGGAAAGCAGAACCCAGAATTTAGAATACAGCATACGGAATACTGAATATAGAATTTAGAATATAGAATGTAGAACACAGAATATTGAATAAATAATAAAGAATACTGAATATAGAGTTTAGAATATAGAATGTAGAACACAGAATATAGAATGTAGAATACATAATATAGAATCCAAAATAAAGAACTTTCTATGCAGAACACAGAATTTAGAATATAGATTACATAATACTGAATATAGAATTTAGAATATAGAATGTAGAACACAGAATATAGAATACAGTATACAGAATGCAAAATATAGAATGTAGAATCTAGAATGAAAAACAAACAATTTAGAATATAGAATAGAGAATATAGAAGCCAGAACTTAAAACATGGAATGCAGAACACAGAATTTAGAATATAGAATAGAGAATACTGAATATAGAGTTTAGAATATAGAATGTAGAACACAGAATTTAGAATATATAATAAATAATACTGAATATAGAATTTAGAATATAGAATGCAGAACACAGAATACAGAATATAGAATACAGAATTAAGAATCCAGAATAAAGAACATGCTACGCAGAACCCAGAATTTAGAATATAGATTACATAATACTGAATATAGAATTTAGAATATAGAATGCAGAAACAGAATTTATAATATAGAATACAGAAAGCTGAATATAGTATTTATAATATAGAATGTAGAACACAAAATATACAATATAGAATATAGAATAAAGAAGCCAGAATTTAGAACATTGAATGCAGAACACAGAATTTAGAATATAGAATACAGAATACTGAATATAGAATTTAGAATATAGAATGTAGAACACAGATTATAGAATATAGAATACGGAATGCAGGATATAGAATACGGAATATAGAATATAGGACACAGAATATACAATATGGAAAACAAAATGCACAACCCAGAATTTAGAACATCAAATGCAGAACACAGAATATAGAATATAGAATACAGAATTCTGAATATAGAATTTAGAATATAGAAGGTAGAACACGGAATATAAAATATAAAATAAAGAATATTGAACCCAGAATTTTGAACATGGAATGCAGAACACAGAATTTAGAATATGGAATACAGAATACTGAATATAGAATTTAGAATATAGAATGTTGAACACAGTATAAAAAATATAGAATACTGAATGCAGAATATAGAATTTAGAATATACAATGTAGAACACAGAATATAAAATATAGAAAAGAGAATATAAAACCCAGAATTTACAACATAGTATGCAAAAAACAGAATTTAGAATATAATATAAAGAATACTTAATAAACAAATGAAAAAATTTAATATAGAACATAGAATATAGAATATAGAATACATAATACTGAATATATAATTTAGAATATACAATGTAAAAAACAGAATAAAAAATATATCTTAAAGAATATTTAAGCCAGATTTTGGAACATGGAATTCAGAACTCAGAATTTCGAATATAGAATACAGAAAACTGAATATACAATTTAGAATATAGAATGTATAATACAGAATTAAGATTATAGAATAAATAATACTGAATATAAAATTTAGAATATAGAATATAGAAATCCGAATAAAAAATATACCTTAGAGAATATTGAAGCCAGATTTTAGAACTTGGAAAGCAGAAATCCGAATTTAGAATATAGAATACAGAATACTGTATATAGAATGTAAAATACAGAATATAGAATAGAGAATAGAGAATAGAGAACCCAGAATTTACAACATGGAATGCAGAACACAGAATTTAGATTATAGAATACAGAATAATTAATAAACAATTAAAAAATTGAATGTAGAACACAGAATATAAAATACAAAACACATAATACTGAATATACAATTTAGAATATAGAATGTAGAAAACAGAATAAAAAATATAGCTTAGAGCATATTGAAGCGAGATTTTGGGCAATGGGAATCAGAACTCAGTATTTAGAATATAGAATAAAGAATACTGAATATAGAATTTAGAATATAGAATGCAGAACACAGTATATAGAATGTAGAATACAGAATAAAGAATCCAGAATAAAGAACATGCTATGCAGAACACAGAATTTAGAATATAGATTACATAATACTGAATATAGAATTTAGAATATAGAATGTAGAACACAGAATTTATAATATAGAATAAAGAAAGATGAATATAGTATTTAGAATATAGAATGTAGAACACAGATATAGAATATAGAATATAGATTATAGAACCCAGAATTTAGAACATGGAATGCATAACACACAAATTAGAATATATAATACAGTACACTGATCATAGAACTTAGAACATAGAATGCAGAACACAGACTTTAGAATATGGAATACAGAATACTGAATATTGAATTCAGAACAAGGAATGCAGAAAACAGAATTTAGAATATAGAATACAGAATACTGAATAAAGAATTTAGAATATAGAAATTAGAACACAGAATATAGAATAGAGAATTTAGAACATGGAATGCAGAACACAGAATTTAGAATATAGCATACGGAATACTGAATATAGAATTTAGAATATAGAATGTAGAACACAGAATATTGAATATAGAATACGGAATGCAGAATAGAGAATACAGTATATAGAATGCAGAAAACAGATTATAGAATATGGAAAAAAGAATACAGAAACAGAATTTAGAACATGGAATGCTGAACACAATATTTAGAATATAGAATACAGAATAGTGCATATAGAATATAGAATGTGGAATGTAAAACACGGAAAAGAGAATATAGAATACCTAATACAGAATATAGATTGTAGAATATAGAATGAATTACACAAAATTTAGAATATAGAATAGAGAATATAGAACCCAGAATTTCGAACATGGAATTCATAACACCGAAATTAGAATATAGAATACAGAATACTGAATATAGAATTTAGAATATAGAATGCAGAACACAGAATATGGAATGTAGAATACAGAATATAGAATCCAGAATAAAGAACATGCTATGCAGAAAACAGAAGTTAGAATATAGAATACGGAATACTGAATATAGAATTTAGAATATAGAAAGCAGAACACAGAATTTTGAATATAGAATACGGAATGCAGAATATAGAATGTAGAAAACAGAATATAGAATATGGAAAAAATAATACAGAAAACAGAATTTAGAACAAGGATTGCAGAACACAGTAATTAGAATAGTGCATATAGAATAGTGCATATAGAATTTAGAATATGGAATTTAGAACACAGTATAAAGAATATAGAATTCAGAATGCAGAATATAGAATGTTGAATATAAAATGAAGTAGACAAAATATAGAATAGAAAATATAGAAGCCAGAATTTAGAACATGGAATGCAGAACACAAAATATACACTATAGAAAACTGAATACTGAAGATAGAATTTAGAATATAGAATGTAGAACACAGTATAAAGAATATAAAATACGGAATGCAGAATATAGAATGTAGAGCATAGAATGAAGAACACAAAATATAGAATACAGAATAGAGAATATAGAAGACAGAATTTAGAACAAGGAATGCAGAAGACAGAATTTAGAATATAGAATACAGAATAATGAATATAGAATATATAATATAGAATGTAGAACACAGAAAATAGAACATAGAATACGGAATGCAGAATACAAAATTTAGAATATAGAATGAATAACACAAAATATAGACTATAGAATACAGAATATAGAACCCAGAATTTAGAACATTGAATGCAGAACATAGTATCTAGAATATACATTATAGAATACTGTATATAGAATTTAGAATATAGAATGAAGAACACAGAATATAGAATTTGAATACGGAATATAAAATAAAGAATACAGAATATAGAATTTAGAACTCAGAGAATACAATATGGAAAACAGAATACAGAACCCAGCACTTAGAACATGGAATGCAGAACACAGAATTTAGTACATTGAATGCAGAACACAGTATTTAGAATATACAATAAAGAATACTAAATATAGAATTTAGAATATACAATGTAGAACACAGAATTTAGAATATGCAATACAGAATACTAAATATAGGATTTAGAATATAGAATATAGAACACTGAATATAGAAAATAGAATAGAGAATGAGGAACCCAGAATTTAGTACATGGAATCAGAACCCAGAATTATAATATAGAATACAGAACACAGAATATGGAATTTAGAATATAGAATGTAGAACACAGAATAGAGAATATAGAATACAGAATACTGAATATAGAATTTAGAATATAGAAAGTAGAACACAGAATATAGAATATAGAATAGAGAATTTAGAACATGGAATGCAGAACACAGAATTTATAATATAGAATACAGAATACTGAATATAGATTTTGGATTATAGAAGGTAGAACACAGAATATATAATGTAGAATACGGAATGCAGAATATAGAAAACAGAATATAGAATTAAGAACACAAAATATAAAATATGGAAAACAGAATATTGAACGCAGAATTTATAACATGGAATGTAGAACCAGAATTTAGAATATAGTATAGAGATTACTGAATATAGAATTTAGAATATAGAATGTAGAACACAGAATTAAGAATATAGAATACAGAATACTGAATAAATAACTTTGAATATAGAATGTAGAACACAGAATATAGAATATAGGATACGGAATGCAAAATATAGATTGTAGAATATAGAATGAAGTACGCAAAATATAGAATATAGAATAGAGAATATAGAAGCATGAATTTAGAACATGGAATTCAGAACAGAGAATTTCGAATATAAATACAGAATACTGAATGTAGGAATTTGAATATAGAATGCAGAACACAGGATATATAATAGAGTATACAGAACCCAGAATTTAAAACATGGAATGCAGAACACAGAATTTAGAATATGGAATACAGAATACTGAGTATATAATTGAGAAAATTGAGTGAAGAACACAGAATTTAGAATATAGAATACAGAATACTGAATATAAAATTTGAATATAGAAAGTAGAACACAGAATATAGAATAGAGAATTTAGAAAATGGAATGCAGAACACAGAATATAGAATATAGAATACAGAATACTGAATATAGAATTTGGAATATAGAAGGTAGAACCCAGAATATAGAATATAGAATACGGAATGCAAAATATAGATTGTAGAATATACAATGAAGTACGCAAAATATAGAATATAGAATAGAGAATATAGAAGCCAGAATTTAGAACATGGAATGCAGAACACAGAATTTCGAATATAAATACAAAATACTAAATATAGGATTTTAAATATAGAATGCAGAACACAGGATATATAATAGAGTATCAGAACCCAGAATTTAAAACATGGAATCCAGAACACAGAATTTAGAATATAAAATACAGAAAGTTGTATATAGTATTTAGAATATAGAATGTAGAACACAGAATATAGAACATAGAATATAGATTATAGAACCCAGAATTTAAAACAAGGAATGCAGAACACAGAATTTAGAATATAGCTTACTGTATACTGAATATAGAATTTAGAATATAGAATATAGAACACAGAATATAGAATATAGAATACGAAATGCAGAATAAAGAATACAGAATACAGAATGTAGAAAACATATTATAGAATATGGAAAAAAGAATACAGAAAAAAGAATTTAGAACATGAAATGCAGAACACAGTATTTAGATTATAGAATACAGAATAGTGCATATAGAATTTAGAATGTGGAATGCGGAACACAGATTTTAGAATATAGAATACAGAATACTGAATATAGAATTTAGAATATAGAATGTAGAACACAGAATTTATAATATACAATACAGAAAGCTGAATATAGTATTTAGAATATAGAATGTAGAACACAGAATATAGAATATAGAATATAGATTATAGAACCCAAAATTTAGAACATGGAAAGCAGAACCCAGAATTTAGAATACAGCATACGGAATACTGAATATAGAATTTAGAATATAGAATGTAGAACACAGAATATTGAATAAATAATAAAGAATACTGAATATAGAGTTTAGAATATAGAATGTAGAACACAGAATATAGAATGTAGAATACATAATATAGAATCCAAAATAAAGAACTTTCTATGCAGAACACAGAATTTAGAATATAGATTACATAATACTGAATATAGAATTTAGAATATAGAATGTAGAACACAGAATATAGAATACAGTATACAGAATGCAAAATATAGAATGTAGAATCTAGAATGAAAAACAAACAATTTAGAATATAGAATAGAGAATATAGAAGCCAGAACTTAAAACATGGAATGCAGAACACAGAATTTAGAATATAGAATAGAGAATACTGAATATAGAGTTTAGAATATAGAATGTAGAACACAGAATTTAGAATATATAATAAATAATACTGAATATAGAATTTAGAATATAGAATGCAGAACACAGAATACAGAATATAGAATACAGAATTAAGAATCCAGAATAAAGAACATGCTACGCAGAACCCAGAATTTAGAATATAGATTACATAATACTGAATATAGAATTTAGAATATAGAATGCAGAAACAGAATTTATAATATAGAATACAGAAAGCTGAATATAGTATTTATAATATAGAATGTAGAACACAAAATATACAATATAGAATATAGAATAAAGAAGCCAGAATTTAGAACATTGAATGCAGAACACAGAATTTAGAATATAGAATACAGAATACTGAATATAGAATTTAGAATATAGAATGTAGAACACAGATTATAGAATATAGAATACGGAATGCAGGATATAGAATACGGAATATAGAATATAGGACACAGAATATACAATATGGAAAACAAAATGCACAACCCAGAATTTAGAACATCAAATGCAGAACACAGAATATAGAATATAGAATACAGAATTCTGAATATAGAATTTAGAATATAGAAGGTAGAACACGGAATATAAAATATAAAATAAAGAATATTGAACCCAGAATTTTGAACATGGAATGCAGAACACAGAATTTAGAATATGGAATACAGAATACTGAATATAGAATTTAGAATATAGAATGTTGAACACAGTATAAAAAATATAGAATACTGAATGCAGAATATAGAATTTAGAATATACAATGTAGAACACAGAATATAAAATATAGAAAAGAGAATATAAAACCCAGAATTTACAACATAGTATGCAAAAAACAGAATTTAGAATATAATATAAAGAATACTTAATAAACAAATGAAAAAATTTAATATAGAACATAGAATATAGAATATAGAATACATAATACTGAATATATAATTTAGAATATACAATGTAAAAAACAGAATAAAAAATATATCTTAAAGAATATTTAAGCCAGATTTTGGAACATGGAATTCAGAACTCAGAATTTCGAATATAGAATACAGAAAACTGAATATACAATTTAGAATATAGAATGTATAATACAGAATTAAGATTATAGAATAAATAATACTGAATATAAAATTTAGAATATAGAATATAGAAATCCGAATAAAAAATATACCTTAGAGAATATTGAAGCCAGATTTTAGAACTTGGAAAGCAGAAATCCGAATTTAGAATATAGAATACAGAATACTGTATATAGAATGTAAAATACAGAATATAGAATAGAGAATAGAGAATAGAGAACCCAGAATTTACAACATGGAATGCAGAACACAGAATTTAGATTATAGAATACAGAATAATTAATAAACAATTAAAAAATTGAATGTAGAACACAGAATATAAAATACAAAACACATAATACTGAATATACAATTTAGAATATAGAATGTAGAAAACAGAATAAAAAATATAGCTTAGAGCATATTGAAGCGAGATTTTGGGCAATGGGAATCAGAACTCAGTATTTAGAATATAGAATAAAGAATACTGAATATAGAATTTAGAATATAGAATGCAGAACACAGTATATAGAATGTAGAATACAGAATAAAGAATCCAGAATAAAGAACATGCTATGCAGAACACAGAATTTAGAATATAGATTACATAATACTGAATATAGAATTTAGAATATAGAATGTAGAACACAGAATTTATAATATAGAATAAAGAAAGATGAATATAGTATTTAGAATATAGAATGTAGAACACAGATATAGAATATAGAATATAGATTATAGAACCCAGAATTTAGAACATGGAATGCATAACACACAAATTAGAATATATAATACAGTACACTGATCATAGAACTTAGAACATAGAATGCAGAACACAGACTTTAGAATATGGAATACAGAATACTGAATATTGAATTCAGAACAAGGAATGCAGAAAACAGAATTTAGAATATAGAATACAGAATACTGAATAAAGAATTTAGAATATAGAAATTAGAACACAGAATATAGAATAGAGAATTTAGAACATGGAATGCAGAACACAGAATTTAGAATATAGCATACGGAATACTGAATATAGAATTTAGAATATAGAATGTAGAACACAGAATATTGAATATAGAATACGGAATGCAGAATAGAGAATACAGTATATAGAATGCAGAAAACAGATTATAGAATATGGAAAAAAGAATACAGAAACAGAATTTAGAACATGGAATGCTGAACACAATATTTAGAATATAGAATACAGAATAGTGCATATAGAATATAGAATGTGGAATGTAAAACACGGAAAAGAGAATATAGAATACCTAATACAGAATATAGATTGTAGAATATAGAATGAATTACACAAAATTTAGAATATAGAATAGAGAATATAGAACCCAGAATTTCGAACATGGAATTCATAACACCGAAATTAGAATATAGAATACAGAATACTGAATATAGAATTTAGAATATAGAATGCAGAACACAGAATATGGAATGTAGAATACAGAATATAGAATCCAGAATAAAGAACATGCTATGCAGAAAACAGAAGTTAGAATATAGAATACGGAATACTGAATATAGAATTTAGAATATAGAAAGCAGAACACAGAATTTTGAATATAGAATACGGAATGCAGAATATAGAATGTAGAAAACAGAATATAGAATATGGAAAAAATAATACAGAAAACAGAATTTAGAACAAGGATTGCAGAACACAGTAATTAGAATAGTGCATATAGAATAGTGCATATAGAATTTAGAATATGGAATTTAGAACACAGTATAAAGAATATAGAATTCAGAATGCAGAATATAGAATGTTGAATATAAAATGAAGTAGACAAAATATAGAATAGAAAATATAGAAGCCAGAATTTAGAACATGGAATGCAGAACACAAAATATACACTATAGAAAACTGAATACTGAAGATAGAATTTAGAATATAGAATGTAGAACACAGTATAAAGAATATAAAATACGGAATGCAGAATATAGAATGTAGAGCATAGAATGAAGAACACAAAATATAGAATACAGAATAGAGAATATAGAAGACAGAATTTAGAACAAGGAATGCAGAAGACAGAATTTAGAATATAGAATACAGAATAATGAATATAGAATATATAATATAGAATGTAGAACACAGAAAATAGAACATAGAATACGGAATGCAGAATACAAAATTTAGAATATAGAATGAATAACACAAAATATAGACTATAGAATACAGAATATAGAACCCAGAATTTAGAACATTGAATGCAGAACATAGTATCTAGAATATACATTATAGAATACTGTATATAGAATTTAGAATATAGAATGAAGAACACAGAATATAGAATTTGAATACGGAATATAAAATAAAGAATACAGAATATAGAATTTAGAACTCAGAGAATACAATATGGAAAACAGAATACAGAACCCAGCACTTAGAACATGGAATGCAGAACACAGAATTTAGTACATTGAATGCAGAACACAGTATTTAGAATATACAATAAAGAATACTAAATATAGAATTTAGAATATACAATGTAGAACACAGAATTTAGAATATGCAATACAGAATACTAAATATAGGATTTAGAATATAGAATATAGAACACTGAATATAGAAAATAGAATAGAGAATGAGGAACCCAGAATTTAGTACATGGAATCAGAACCCAGAATTATAATATAGAATACAGAACACAGAATATGGAATTTAGAATATAGAATGTAGAACACAGAATAGAGAATATAGAATACAGAATACTGAATATAGAATTTAGAATATAGAAAGTAGAACACAGAATATAGAATATAGAATAGAGAATTTAGAACATGGAATGCAGAACACAGAATTTATAATATAGAATACAGAATACTGAATATAGATTTTGGATTATAGAAGGTAGAACACAGAATATATAATGTAGAATACGGAATGCAGAATATAGAAAACAGAATATAGAATTAAGAACACAAAATATAAAATATGGAAAACAGAATATTGAACGCAGAATTTATAACATGGAATGTAGAACCAGAATTTAGAATATAGTATAGAGATTACTGAATATAGAATTTAGAATATAGAATGTAGAACACAGAATTAAGAATATAGAATACAGAATACTGAATAAATAACTTTGAATATAGAATGTAGAACACAGAATATAGAATATAGGATACGGAATGCAAAATATAGATTGTAGAATATAGAATGAAGTACGCAAAATATAGAATATAGAATAGAGAATATAGAAGCATGAATTTAGAACATGGAATTCAGAACAGAGAATTTCGAATATAAATACAGAATACTGAATGTAGGAATTTGAATATAGAATGCAGAACACAGGATATATAATAGAGTATACAGAACCCAGAATTTAAAACATGGAATGCAGAACACAGAATTTAGAATATGGAATACAGAATACTGAGTATATAATTGAGAAAATTGAGTGAAGAACACAGAATTTAGAATATAGAATACAGAATACTGAATATAAAATTTGAATATAGAAAGTAGAACACAGAATATAGAATAGAGAATTTAGAAAATGGAATGCAGAACACAGAATATAGAATATAGAATACAGAATACTGAATATAGAATTTGGAATATAGAAGGTAGAACCCAGAATATAGAATATAGAATACGGAATGCAAAATATAGATTGTAGAATATACAATGAAGTACGCAAAATATAGAATATAGAATAGAGAATATAGAAGCCAGAATTTAGAACATGGAATGCAGAACACAGAATTTCGAATATAAATACAAAATACTAAATATAGGATTTTGAATATAGAATGCAGAACACAGGATATATAATAGAGTATCAGAACCCAGAATTTAAAACATGGAATCCAGAACACAGAATTTAGAATATAAAATACAGAAAGTTGAATATAGTATTTAGAATATAGAATGTAGAACACAGAATATAGAACATAGAATATAGATTATAGAACCCAGAATTTAAAACATGGAATGCAGAACACAGAATTTAGAATATAGCTTACTGTATACTGAATATAGAATTTAGAATATAGAATATAGAACACAGAATATAGAATATAGAATACGAAATGCAGAATATAGAATACAGAATACAGAATGTAGAAAACATATTATAGAATATGGAAAAAAGAATACAGAAAAAAGAATTTAGAACATGAAATGCAGAACACAGTATTTAGATTATAGAATACAGAATAGTGCATATAGAATTTAGAATGTGGAATGCGGAACACAGATTTTAGAATATAGAATACAGAATACTGAATATAGAATTTAGAATATAGAATGTAGAACACAGAATTTATAATATACAATACAGAAAGCTGAATATAGTATTTAGAATATAGAATGTAGAACACAGAATATAGAATATAGAATATAGATTATAGAACCCAAAATTTAGAACATGGAAAGCAGAACACAGAATTTAGAATACAGCATACGGAATACTGAATATAGAATTTAGAATATAGAATGTAGAACACAGAATATTGAATAAATAATAAAGAATACTGAATATAGAGTTTAGAATATAGAATGTAGAACACAGAATATAGAATGTAGAATACATAATATAGAATCCAAAATAAAGAACTTTCTATGCAGAACACAGAATTTAGAATATAGATTACATAATACTGAATATAGAATTTAGAATATAGAATGTAGAACACAGAATATAGAATACAGTATACAGAATGCAAAATATAGAATGTAGAATCTAGAATGAAAAACAAACAATTTAGAATATAGAATAGAGAATATAGAAGCCAGAACTTAAAACATGGAATGCAGAACACAGAATTTAGAATATAGAATAGAGAATACTGAATATAGAGTTTAGAATATAGAATGTAGAACACAGAATTTAGAATATATAATAAATAATACTGAATATAGAATTTAGAATATAGAATGCAGAACACAGAATACAGAATATAGAATACAGAATTAAGAATCCAGAATAAAGAACATGCTACGCAGAACCCAGAATTTAGAATATAGATTACATAATACTGAATATAGAATTTAGAATATAGAATGCAGAACACAGAATTTATAATATAGAATACAGAAAGCTGAATATAGTATTTAGAATATAGAATGTAGAACACAAAATATACAATATAGAATATAGAATAAAGAAGCCAGAATTTAGAACATTGAATGCAGAACACAGAATTTAGAATATAGAATACAGAATACTGAATATAGAATTTAGAATATAGAATGTAGAACACAGATTATAGAATATAGAATACGGAATGCAGGATATAGAATACGGAATATAGAATATAGGACACAGAATATACAATATGGAAAACAAAATGCACAACCCAGAATTTAGAACATCAAATGCAGAACACAGAATATAGAATATAGAATACAGAATTCTGAATATAGAATTTAGAATATAGAAGGTAGAACACGGAATATAAAATATAAAATAAAGAATATTGAACCCAGAATTTTGAACATGGAATGCAGAACACAGAATTTAGAATATGGAATACAGAATACTGAATATAGAATTTAGAATATAGAATGTTGAACACAGTATAAAAAATATAGAATACTGAATGCAGAATATAGAATTTAGAATATACAATGTAGAACACAGAATATAAAATATAGAAAAGAGAATATAAATCCCAGAATTTACAACATAGAATGCAAAAAACAGAATTTAGAAGATAGTATAAAGAATACTAAATAAACAAATGATAAAATTTAATATAGAACATAGAATATAGAATATAGAATACATAATACTGAATATATAATTTAGAATATACAATGTAAAAGACAGAATAAAATATATATCTTAAAGAATATTTAAGTCAGATTATGGAACATGGAACTCAGAACTCAGAATTTCGAATATAGAATACAGAAAACTGAATATACAATTTAGAATATAGAATGTATAATACAGAATTAAGATTATAGAATAAATAATACTGAATATAAAATTTAGAATATAGAATATAGAAAACCGAATAAAAAATATACCTTAGAGAATATTGAAGCCAGATTTTAGAACTTGGAAAGCAGAAATCCGAATTTAGAATATAGAATACAGAATACTGTATATAGAATGTAGAATACAGAATATAGAATAGAGAATAGAGAATAGAGAACCCAGAATTTACAACATGGAATGCAGAACACAGAATTTAGATTATAGAATACAGAATAATTAATAAACAATTAAAAAATTGAATGGAGAACACAGAATATAGAATACAAAACACATAATACTGAATATACAATTTAGCATATAGAATGTAGAAAACAGAATAAAAAATATAGCTTAGAGCATATTGAAGCGAGATTTTGGGCAATGGAATTCAGAACTCAGTATTTAGAATATAGAATAAAGAATACTGAATATAGAATTTAGAATATAGAATGCAGAACACAGTATATAGAATGTAGAATACAGAATAAAGAATCCAGAATAAAGAACATGCTATGCAGAACACAGAATTTAGAATATAGATTTCATAATACTGAATATAGAATTTAGAATATAGAATGTAGAACACAGAATTTATAATATAGAATAAAGAAAGATGAATATAGTATTAAGAATATAGAATGTAGAACACAGATATAGAATATAGAATATTGATTATAGAACCCAGAATTTGAACATGGAATGCATAACACACAAATTAGAATATATAATACAGTACACTGATCATAGAACTTAGAACATAGAATGCAGAACACAGACTTTAGAATATGGAATACAGAATACTGAATATTGAATTCAGAACAAGGAATGCAGAAAACAGAATTTAGAATATAGAATACAGAATACTGAATAAAGAATTTAGAATATAGAAATTAGAACACAGAATATAGAATAGAGAATAGAGAATTTAGAACATGGAATGCAGAACACAGAATTTAGAATATAGCATACGGAATACTGAATATAGAATTTAGAATATAGAATGTAGAACACAGAATATTGAATATAGAATACGGAAAGCAGAATAGAGAATACAGTATATAGAATGCAGAAAACAGATTATAGAATATGGAAAAAAGAATACAGAAACAGAATTTAGAACATGGAATGCCGAACACAATATTTAGAATATAGAATAGAGAATAGTGCATATAGAATTTAGAATATAGAATGCAGAACACAGAATATGGAATGTAGAGTACAGAATATAGAATCCAGAATAAAGAACATGCTATGCAGAACACAGAAGTTAGAATATAGAATACGGAATACTGAATATAGAATTTAGAATATAGAAAGCAGAACACAGAATTTTGAATATAGAATACGGAATGCAGAATATAGAATGTAGAAAACAGAATATAGGATATGGAAAAAATAATACAGAAAAAAGAATTTAGAAAAAGGATTGCAGAACACAGTAATTAGAATAGTGCATATAGAATAGTGCATATAGAATTTAGAATATGGAATTTAGAACACAGTATAAAGAATATAGAATTCAGAATGCAGAATATAGAATGTTGAATATAAAATGAAGAAGACAAAATATAGAATAGAAAATATAGAAGCCAGAATTTAGAACATGGAATGCAGAACACAAAATATACACTATAGAAAACTGAATACTGAAGATAGAATTTAGAATATAGAATGTAGAACACAGTATAAAGAATATAGATTACGGAATGCAGAATATAGAATGTAGAGCATAGAATGAAGAACACAAAATATAGAATACAGAATAGAGAATATAGAAGACAGAATTTAGAACAAGGAATGCAGAAGACAGAATTTAGAATATAGAATAAAGAATAATGAATATAGAATATATAATATAGAATGTAGAACACAGAAAATAGAACATAGAATACGGAATGCAGAATATAAAATTTAGAATATAGAATGAATAACACAAAATATAGACTATAGAATACAGAATATAGAACCCAGAATTTAGAACATTGAATGCAGAACATAGTATCTAGAATATACATTATAGAATACTGTATATAGAATTTAGAATATAGAATGAAGAACACAGAATATAGAACTTGAATACGGAATATAAAATAAAGAATACAGAATACAGAATTTAGAACTCAGAGAATAGAATATGGAAAACAGAATACAGAACCCAGTACGTAGAACATGGAATGCAGAACACAGAATTTAGTACATTGAATGCAGAACACAGTATTTAGAATATACAATACAGAATACTAAATATAGAATTTAGAATATACAATTTAGAACACAGAATTTAGAATATGCAATACAGAATACTAAATATAGGATTTAGAATATAGAATATAGAACACTGAATATAGAAAATAGAATAGAGAATGAGGAACACAGAATTTAGTACATGGAATCAGAACCCAGAATTATAATATAGAATACAGAACACAGAATATGGAATTTAGAATATAGAATGTAGAACACAGAATATAGAATATAGAATACAGAGTATAGAATCCAGAATTTAGAACATGGAATGCAAAACACAGAATTAAGAACATTGAATGCAGAACAGAGTATTTAGAATATACATTACAGAACCCTGAATATAGAATTTAGAATATACAATGTAGAACATAGAATTTTTAATATGGAATAAAGAACACTGAATATAGAATTTAGAATATAGAATGTAGAACACAGAATATAGAAAAGAGAATAGAGAATTTAGAACACAGAATTTAGTACATGGAATCAGAACACAGAATTTAGAATATAGAATTCAGAACACTGAATATGGAATTTAGAATATAGAACGTAGAACACAGAATATAGAATATAGAGTACACAGTATAGAACCCAGAATTAAGAACAAGGAATGCAGAACACAGAATTTAGAATCTAGAATACAGAACTGAATATAGAATTTATAATATAGCAAGTATAACACAGAATTTAGAATGTAGAATACGGAATGCAGAAATTAGTATACAGAATATAGAATGAAGAACTCAGAGTATAGTATTTGGAAAACAGAATATAGAACCGAGAATTTAGAACATGGAATGCATAACACAGAATTTGGAATATAGCATACAGAATAGTGCCTATAGAATTTAGAATATGGAATGTAGAACACAGAATATAGAATTTAGAATACGGAATACAGAAAATATAATACAGAATATAGAATGTAGAAAACAGAAAATAGAATATGGAAAACAGAATACAGAACCCAGATTTTAGAACATTGAATGCAGAATACAGAATTTCGCATACAGAACACAGAATACTGAATATAGTATTTAGAATATAGAATATAGAACACAGAATTTATAATATAGTATACAGAAAGCTGAATATAGTATTTAGAATATAGAATGTAGAACACAGAATATAGAATATAGAATATAGGTTATAGAACCCAAAATTTAGAACATGGAATGCAGAACACAGAATTTAGAATACAGCATATGAATACTGAATATAGAATTTAGAATATAGAATGTAGAACACAGAATATTGAATATATAATAAAGAATACTGAATATAGAGTTTAGAATATAGAATGTAGAACACAGAAGATAGAATGTAGAATACATAATATAGAATCCAAAATAAAGAACATTCTATGCAGAACACAGAATTTAGAATATAGATTACATAATACTGAATATAGAATTTAGAATATAGAATGTAGAACACAGAATTTATAATATAGAATACAGAAAGCTGAATATAGTATTTAGAATATAGAATGTAGAACACAGAATATAGAATATAGAATTTAGATTACAGAACCCAGAATTTAGAACATGGAATGCAGAACACAGAATTTGAAATATAGCATACAGAATAGTGCCTATAGAATTTAGAATATGGAATGTAGAACACAGAATATAGAATATAGAATACGGAATACTGAATATATAATACAGAATATAGAATGTAGAAAACAGAATATAGAATATGGAAAACAGAATACAGAACCCAGAATTTAGAACATGGGATGCAGAACACAGAATTTCGTATATAGAACACATAATACAGAATATAGAATTTAAAATATACAATGCGGAACACAGATTTAAAATATAGAATACAGAATACTGAATATAGAATTTGGAACATGGAATGCAGAACACATTATTTAGAATATAGAATACAGAATACTGAATATAGAATTTAGAATATAGAATGTAGAACACAGAATTTATAATATAGTATACAGAAAGCTTAATATAGTATTAAGAATATAGAATGTAGAACACAGAATATAGAATATAGAATATAGATTATAGAACCCAAAATTTAGAACATGGAAAGCAGAACACAGAATTTAGAAAACAGCATACGGAATACTGAATATAGAATTTAGAATATAGAATGTAGAACACAGAATATTGAATATATAATAAAGAATACTGAATATAGAGTTTAGAATATAGAATGTAGAACACAGAATATAGAATGTAGAATACATAATATAGAATCCAAAATAAAGAAGTTTCTATGCAGAACACAGAATTTAGAATATACATTACATAATACTGAATATAGAATTTAGAATATACAATGTAGAAAACAAAATTTATAATATAGAATACAGAAAACTGAATATAGTATTTAGAACATAGAATGTAGAACACAGAATATAGAATATAGAATTTAGATTATAGAACCCAGAATTTAGAACATGGAATGCAGAACACAGAATTTGGAATATAGCATACAGAATAGTGCCTATAGAATTTAGAATATGGAATGTAGAACACAGAATATAGAATATAGAATACGGAACACAGAATATATAATACAGAATATAGAATGAGAAAACAGTATATAGAATATGGAAAACAGAATACAGAACCCAGAATTTAGAACATGGAATGCAGAACACAGAATTTGATATATATAACACAGAATCCTGAATATAGAATTTAGAATATACAATGCGGAACACAGATTTTAGAATATAGAATACAGAATACTGAATATAGAATTTAGAATATAGTATGAGGAACACAGAATATAGAATAAAGAATATTGAACCCATACTTTAGAACATGGAATGCAGAACACAGAATTTACAATATAGAATAGAGAATACTGAAGAAAGAATTTAGAATATAGAATGTAGAACATAGTATAAAGAATATAGAATACGGAATGCAGAATATAGAATGTAGAATATAAAATGAAGAACACAAAATATAAAATATAGAATAGAGTATATAGAACCCAGAATTTAGAACATAGAATTGCAGAAAAATGAATTTAGAATATAGTATACAGAATACTTAATAAACAATTAAATAATTGAATGTAGAACACAGAATATAGTATATAATATACATAATACTGAATATATAATTTAGAATATAGAATGTAGAAAACAGAATAAAAAATATAGCTTAGAGAATATTGAAGCCAGACATTGTAACATGGAAAGCAGAACTCACAATTTCGAATATAGAATACAGAATACTGAATATACAATTTAGAATATAGAATGTAGAACACAGAATATAGAATATAGAATAATGAATACTGAATATAGAATTTAGAATATAGAATGTAAAACACAGAATATAGAATGTAGAATACAGATTATAGAATCCAGAATTAAGAACATGTTATGCAGAACACAGAATTAAGAATATAGATTATATAATACTGAATATAGGATTTAGAATATAGAATGCAGAACACAGAATTTATAATATTGTATACAGAAATGTGAATTTAGTATTTAGAATATAGAATATAGAACACAGAATATTGAATATAGATTAAAGATTATAGAAACCAGAATTTAGAACATGGAATGCATAACACACAAATTAGAATATATAATACAGTACACTGATCATAGAACTTAGAACATAGAATGCAGAACACAGACTTTAGAATATGGAATACAGAATACTGAATATTGAATTCAGAACAAGGAATGCAGAAAACAGAATTTAGAATATAGAATACAGAATACTGAATAAAGAATTTAGAATATAGAAATTAGAACACAGAATATAGAATAGAGAATAGAGAATTTAGAACATGGAATGCAGAACACAGAATTTAGAATATAGCATACGGAATACTGAATATAGAATTTAGAATATAGAATGTAGAACACAGAATATTGAATATAGAATACGGAAAGCAGAATAGAGAATACAGTATATAGAATGCAGAAAACAGATTATAGAATATGGAAAAAAGAATACAGAAACAGAATTTAGAACATGGAATGCCGAACACAATATTTAGAATATAGAATAGAGAATAGTGCATATAGAATTTAGAATATAGAATGCAGAACACAGAATATGGAATGTAGAGTACAGAATATAGAATCCAGAATAAAGAACATGCTATGCAGAACACAGAAGTTAGAATATAGAATACGGAATACTGAATATAGAATTTAGAATATAGAAAGCAGAACACAGAATTTTGAATATAGAATACGGAATGCAGAATATAGAATGTAGAAAACAGAATATAGGATATGGAAAAAATAATACAGAAAAAAGAATTTAGAAAAAGGATTGCAGAACACAGTAATTAGAATAGTGCATATAGAATAGTGCATATAGAATTTAGAATATGGAATTTAGAACACAGTATAAAGAATATAGAATTCAGAATGCAGAATATAGAATGTTGAATATAAAATGAAGAAGACAAAATATAGAATAGAAAATATAGAAGCCAGAATTTAGAACATGGAATGCAGAACACAAAATATACACTATAGAAAACTGAATACTGAAGATAGAATTTAGAATATAGAATGTAGAACACAGTATAAAGAATATAGATTACGGAATGCAGAATATAGAATGTAGAGCATAGAATGAAGAACACAAAATATAGAATACAGAATAGAGAATATAGAAGACAGAATTTAGAACAAGGAATGCAGAAGACAGAATTTAGAATATAGAATAAAGAATAATGAATATAGAATATATAATATAGAATGTAGAACACAGAAAATAGAACATAGAATACGGAATGCAGAATATAAAATTTAGAATATAGAATGAATAACACAAAATATAGACTATAGAATACAGAATATAGAACCCAGAATTTAGAACATTGAATGCAGAACATAGTATCTAGAATATACATTATAGAATACTGTATATAGAATTTAGAATATAGAATGAAGAACACAGAATATAGAACTTGAATACGGAATATAAAATAAAGAATACAGAATACAGAATTTAGAACTCAGAGAATAGAATATGGAAAACAGAATACAGAACCCAGTACGTAGAACATGGAATGCAGAACACAGAATTTAGTACATTGAATGCAGAACACAGTATTTAGAATATACAATACAGAATACTAAATATAGAATTTAGAATATACAATTTAGAACACAGAATTTAGAATATGCAATACAGAATACTAAATATAGGATTTAGAATATAGAATATAGAACACTGAATATAGAAAATAGAATAGAGAATGAGGAACCCAGAATTTAGTACATGGAATCAGAACCCAGAATTATAATATAGAATACAGAACACAGAATATGGAATTTAGAATATAGAATGTAGAACACAGAATATAGAATATAGAATACAGAGTATAGAATCCAGAATTTAGAACATGGAATGCAAAACACAGAATTAAGAACATTGAATGCAGAACAGAGTATTTAGAATATACATTACAGAACCCTGAATATAGAATTTAGAATATACAATGTAGAACATAGAATTTTTAATATGGAATAAAGAACACTGAATATAGAATTTAGAATATAGAATGTAGAACACAGAATATAGAAAAGAGAATAGAGAATTTAGAACACAGAATTTAGTACATGGAATCAGAACACAGAATTTAGAATATAGAATTCAGAACACTGAATATGGAATTTAGAATATAGAACGTAGAACACAGAATATAGAATATAGAGTACACAGTATAGAACCCAGAATTAAGAACAAGGAATGCAGAACACAGAATTTAGAATCTAGAATACAGAACTGAATATAGAATTTATAATATAGCAAGTATAACACAGAATTTAGAATGTAGAATACGGAATGCAGAAATTAGTATACAGAATATAGAATGAAGAACTCAGAGTATAGTATTTGGAAAACAGAATATAGAACCGAGAATTTAGAACATGGAATGCATAACACAGAATTTGGAATATAGCATACAGAATAGTGCCTATAGAATTTAGAATATGGAATGTAGAACACAGAATATAGAATTTAGAATACGGAATACAGAATATATAATACAGAATATAGAATGTAGAAAACAGAAAATAGAATATGGAAAACAGAATACAGAACCCAGATTTTAGAACATTGAATGCAGAATACAGAATTTCGCATACAGAACACAGAATACTGAATATAGTATTTAGAATATAGAATATAGAACACAGAATTTATAATATAGTATACAGAAAGCTGAATATAGTATTTAGAATATAGAATGTAGAACACAGAATATAGAATATAGAATATAGGTTATAGAACCCAAAATTTAGAACATGGAATGCAGAACACAGAATTTAGAATACAGCATATGAATACTGAATATAGAATTTAGAATATAGAATGTAGAACAGAGAATATTGAATATATAATAAAGAATACTGAATATAGAGTTTAGAATATAGAATGTAGAACACAGAAGATAGAATGTAGAATACATAATATAGAATCCAAAATAAAGAACATTCTATGCAGAACACAGAATTTAGAATATAGATTACATAATACTGAATATAGAATTTAGAATATAGAATGTAGAACACAGAATTTATAATATAGAATACAGAAAGCTGAATATAGTATTTAGAATATAGAATGTAGAACACAGAATATAGAATATAGAATTTAGATTACAGAACCCAGAATTTAGAACATGGAATGCAGAACACAGAATTTGGAATATAGCATACAGAATAGTGCCTATAGAATTTAGAATATGGAATGTAGAACACAGAATATAGAATATAGAATACGGAATACTGAATATTTAATACAGAATATAGAATGTAGAAAACAGAATATAGAATATGGAAAACAGAATACAGAACCCAGAATTTAGAACATGGGATGCAGAACACAGAATTTCGTATATAGATCACATAATACAGAATATAGAATTTAAAATATACAATGCGGAACACAGATTTAAAATATAGAATACAGAATACTGAATATAGAATTTGGAACATGGAATGCAGAACACATTATTTAGAATATAGAATACAGAATACTGAATATAGAATTTAGAATATAGAATGTAGAACACAGAATTTATAATATAGTATACAGAAAGCTTAATATAGTATTAAGAATATAGAATGTAGAACACAGAATATAGAATATAGAATATAGATTATAGAACCCAAAATTTAGAACATGGAAAGCAGAACACAGAATTTAGAAAACAGCATACGGAATACTGAATATAGAATTTAGAATATAGAATGTAGAACACAGAATATTGAATATATAATAAAGAATACTGAATATAGAGTTTAGAATATAGAATGTAGAACACAGAATATAGAATGTAGAATACATAATATAGAATCCAAAATAAAGAAGTTTCTATGCAGAACACAGAATTTAGAATATACATTACATAATACTGAATATAGAATTTAGAATATACAATGTAGAAAACAAAATTTATAATATAGAATACAGAAAACTGAATATAGTATTTAGAACATAGAATGTAGAACACAGAATATAGAATATAGAATTTAGATTATAGAACCCAGAATTTAGAACATGGAATGCAGAACACAGAATTTGGAATATAGCATACAGAATAGTGCCTATAGAATTTAGAATATGGAATGTAGAACACAGAATATAGAATATAGAATACGGAACACAGAATATATAATACAGAATATAGAATGAGAAAACAGTATATAGAATATGGAAAACAGAATACAGAACCCAGAATTTAGAACATGGAATGCAGAACACAGAATTTGATATATATAACACAGAATCCTGAATATAGAATTTAGAATATACAATGCGGAACACAGATTTTAGAATATAGAATACAGAATACTGAATATAGAATTTAGAATATAGTATGAGGAACACAGAATATAGAATAAAGAATATTGAACCCATACTTTAGAACATGGAATGCAGAACACAGAATTTACAATATAGAATAGAGAATACTGAAGAAAGAATTTAGAATATAGAATGTAGAACATAGTATAAAGAATATAGAATACGGAATGCAGAATATAGAATGTAGAATATAAAATGAAGAACACAAAATATAAAATATAGAATAGAGTATATAGAACCCAGAATTTAGAACATAGAATTGCAGAAAAATGAATTTAGAATATAGTATACAGAATACTTAATAAACAATTAAATAATTGAATGTAGAACACAGAATATAGTATATAATATACATAATACTGAATATATAATTTAGAATATAGAATGTAGAAAACAGAATAAAAAATATAGCTTAGAGAATATTGAAGCCAGACATTGTAACATGGAAAGCAGAACTCACAATTTCGAATATAGAATACAGAATACTGAATATACAATTTAGAATATAGAATGTAGAACACAGAATATAGAATATAGAATAATGAATACTGAATATAGAATTTAGAATATAGAATGTAAAACACAGAATATAGAATGTAGAATACAGATTATAGAATCCAGAATTAAGAACATGTTATGCAGAACACAGAATTAAGAATATAGATTATATAATACTGAATATAGGATTTAGAATATAGAATGCAGAACACAGAATTTATAATATTGTATACAGAAATGTGAATTTAGTATTTAGAATATAGAATATAGAACACAGAATATTGAATATAGATTAAAGATTATAGAAACCAGAATTTAGAACATGGAATGCATAACACACAAATTAGAATATATAATACAGTACACTGATCATAGAACTTAGAACATAGAATGCAGAACACAGACTTTAGAATATGGAATACAGAATACTGAATATTGAATTCAGAACAAGGAATGCAGAAAACAGAATTTAGAATATAGAATACAGAATACTGAATAAAGAATTTAGAATATAGAAATTAGAACACAGAATATAGAATAGAGAATAGAGAATTTAGAACATGGAATGCAGAACACAGAATTTAGAATATAGCATACGGAATACTGAATATAGAATTTAGAATATAGAATGTAGAACACAGAATATTGAATATAGAATACGGAAAGCAGAATAGAGAATACAGTATATAGAATGCAGAAAACAGATTATAGAATATGGAAAAAAGAATACAGAAACAGAATTTAGAACATGGAATGCCGAACACAATATTTAGAATATAGAATAGAGAATAGTGCATATAGAATTTAGAATATAGAATGCAGAACACAGAATATGGAATGTAGAGTACAGAATATAGAATCCAGAATAAAGAACATGCTATGCAGAACACAGAAGTTAGAATATAGAATACGGAATACTGAATATAGAATTTAGAATATAGAAAGCAGAACACAGAATTTTGAATATAGAATACGGAATGCAGAATATAGAATGTAGAAAACAGAATATAGGATATGGAAAAAATAATACAGAAAAAAGAATTTAGAAAAAGGATTGCAGAACACAGTAATTAGAATAGTGCATATAGAATAGTGCATATAGAATTTAGAATATGGAATTTAGAACACAGTATAAAGAATATAGAATTCAGAATGCAGAATATAGAATGTTGAATATAAAATGAAGAAGACAAAATATAGAATAGAAAATATAGAAGCCAGAATTTAGAACATGGAATGCAGAACACAAAATATACACTATAGAAAACTGAATACTGAAGATAGAATTTAGAATATAGAATGTAGAACACAGTATAAAGAATATAGATTACGGAATGCAGAATATAGAATGTAGAGCATAGAATGAAGAACACAAAATATAGAATACAGAATAGAGAATATAGAAGACAGAATTTAGAACAAGGAATGCAGAAGACAGAATTTAGAATATAGAATAAAGAATAATGAATATAGAATATATAATATAGAATGTAGAACACAGAAAATAGAACATAGAATACGGAATGCAGAATATAAAATTTAGAATATAGAATGAATAACACAAAATATAGACTATAGAATACAGAATATAGAACCCAGAATTTAGAACATTGAATGCAGAACATAGTATCTAGAATATACATTATAGAATACTGTATATAGAATTTAGAATATAGAATGAAGAACACAGAATATAGAACTTGAATACGGAATATAAAATAAAGAATACAGAATACAGAATTTAGAACTCAGAGAATAGAATATGGAAAACAGAATACAGAACCCAGTACGTAGAACATGGAATGCAGAACACAGAATTTAGTACATTGAATGCAGAACACAGTATTTAGAATATACAATACAGAATACTAAATATAGAATTTAGAATATACAATTTAGAACACAGAATTTAGAATATGCAATACAGAATACTAAATATAGGATTTAGAATATAGAATATAGAACACTGAATATAGAAAATAGAATAGAGAATGAGGAACCCAGAATTTAGTACATGGAATCAGAACCCAGAATTATAATATAGAATACAGAACACAGAATATGGAATTTAGAATATAGAATGTAGAACACAGAATATAGAATATAGAATACAGAGTATAGAATCCAGAATTTAGAACATGGAATGCAAAACACAGAATTAAGAACATTGAATGCAGAACAGAGTATTTAGAATATACATTACAGAACCCTGAATATAGAATTTAGAATATACAATGTAGAACATAGAATTTTTAATATGGAATAAAGAACACTGAATATAGAATTTAGAATATAGAATGTAGAACACAGAATATAGAAAAGAGAATAGAGAATTTAGAACACAGAATTTAGTACATGGAATCAGAACACAGAATTTAGAATATAGAATTCAGAACACTGAATATGGAATTTAGAATATAGAACGTAGAACACAGAATATAGAATATAGAGTACACAGTATAGAACCCAGAATTAAGAACAAGGAATGCAGAACACAGAATTTAGAATCTAGAATACAGAACTGAATATAGAATTTATAATATAGCAAGTATAACACAGAATTTAGAATGTAGAATACGGAATGCAGAAATTAGTATACAGAATATAGAATGAAGAACTCAGAGTATAGTATTTGGAAAACAGAATATAGAACCGAGAATTTAGAACATGGAATGCATAACACAGAATTTGGAATATAGCATACAGAATAGTGCCTATAGAATTTAGAATATGGAATGTAGAACACAGAATATAGAATTTAGAATACGGAATACAGAATATATAATACAGAATATAGAATGTAGAAAACAGAAAATAGAATATGGAAAACAGAATACAGAACCCAGATTTTAGAACATTGAATGCAGAATACAGAATTTCGCATACAGAACACAGAATACTGAATATAGTATTTAGAATATAGAATATAGAACACAGAATTTATAATATAGTATACAGAAAGCTGAATATAGTATTTAGAATATAGAATGTAGAACACAGAATATAGAATATAGAATATAGGTTATAGAACCCAAAATTTAGAACATGGAATGCAGAACACAGAATTTAGAATACAGCATATGAATACTGAATATAGAATTTAGAATATAGAATGTAGAACAGAGAATATTGAATATATAATAAAGAATACTGAATATAGAGTTTAGAATATAGAATGTAGAACACAGAAGATAGAATGTAGAATACATAATATAGAATCCAAAATAAAGAACATTCTATGCAGAACACAGAATTTAGAATATAGATTACATAATACTGAATATAGAATTTAGAATATAGAATGTAGAACACAGAATTTATAATATAGAATACAGAAAGCTGAATATAGTATTTAGAATATAGAATGTAGAACACAGAATATAGAATATAGAATTTAGATTACAGAACCCAGAATTTAGAACATGGAATGCAGAACACAGAATTTGGAATATAGCATACAGAATAGTGCCTATAGAATTTAGAATATGGAATGTAGAACACAGAATATAGAATATAGAATACGGAATACTGAATATTTAATACAGAATATAGAATGTAGAAAACAGAATATAGAATATGGAAAACAGAATACAGAACCCAGAATTTAGAACATGGGATGCAGAACACAGAATTTCGTATATAGATCACATAATACAGAATATAGAATTTAAAATATACAATGCGGAACACAGATTTAAAATATAGAATACAGAATACTGAATATAGAATTTGGAACATGGAATGCAGAACACATTATTTAGAATATAGAATACAGAATACTGAATATAGAATTTAGAATATAGAATGTAGAACACAGAATTTATAATATAGTATACAGAAAGCTTAATATAGTATTAAGAATATAGAATGTAGAACACAGAATATAGAATATAGAATATAGATTATAGAACCCAAAATTTAGAACATGGAAAGCAGAACACAGAATTTAGAAAACAGCATACGGAATACTGAATATAGAATTTAGAATATAGAATGTAGAACACAGAATATTGAATATATAATAAAGAATACTGAATATAGAGTTTAGAATATAGAATGTAGAACACAGAATATAGAATGTAGAATACATAATATAGAATCCAAAATAAAGAAGTTTCTATGCAGAACACAGAATTTAGAATATACATTACATAATACTGAATATAGAATTTAGAATATACAATGTAGAAAACAAAATTTATAATATAGAATACAGAAAACTGAATATAGTATTTAGAACATAGAATGTAGAACACAGAATATAGAATATAGAATTTAGATTATAGAACCCAGAATTTAGAACATGGAATGCAGAACACAGAATTTGGAATATAGCATACAGAATAGTGCCTATAGAATTTAGAATATGGAATGTAGAACACAGAATATAGAATATAGAATACGGAACACAGAATATATAATACAGAATATAGAATGAGAAAACAGTATATAGAATATGGAAAACAGAATACAGAACCCAGAATTTAGAACATGGAATGCAGAACACAGAATTTGATATATATAACACAGAATCCTGAATATAGAATTTAGAATATACAATGCGGAACACAGATTTTAGAATATAGAATACAGAATACTGAATATAGAATTTAGAATATAGTATGAGGAACACAGAATATAGAATAAAGAATATTGAACCCATACTTTAGAACATGGAATGCAGAACACAGAATTTACAATATAGAATAGAGAATACTGAAGAAAGAATTTAGAATATAGAATGTAGAACATAGTATAAAGAATATAGAATACGGAATGCAGAATATAGAATGTAGAATATAAAATGAAGAACACAAAATATAAAATATAGAATAGAGTATATAGAACCCAGAATTTAGAACATAGAATTGCAGAAAAATGAATTTAGAATATAGTATACAGAATACTTAATAAACAATTAAATAATTGAATGTAGAACACAGAATATAGTATATAATATACATAATACTGAATATATAATTTAGAATATAGAATGTAGAAAACAGAATAAAAAATATAGCTTAGAGAATATTGAAGCCAGACATTGTAACATGGAAAGCAGAACTCACAATTTCGAATATAGAATACAGAATACTGAATATACAATTTAGAATATAGAATGTAGAACACAGAATATAGAATATAGAATAATGAATACTGAATATAGAATTTAGAATATAGAATGTAAAACACAGAATATAGAATGTAGAATACAGATTATAGAATCCAGAATTAAGAACATGTTATGCAGAACACAGAATTAAGAATATAGATTATATAATACTGAATATAGGATTTAGAATATAGAATGCAGAACACAGAATTTATAATATTGTATACAGAAATGTGAATTTAGTATTTAGAATATAGAATATAGAACACAGAATATTGAATATAGATTAAAGATTATAGAAACCAGAATTTAGAACATGGAATGCATAACACACAAATTAGAATATATAATACAGTACACTGATCATAGAACTTAGAACATAGAATGCAGAACACAGACTTTAGAATATGGAATACAGAATACTGAATATTGAATTCAGAACAAGGAATGCAGAAAACAGAATTTAGAATATAGAATACAGAATACTGAATAAAGAATTTAGAATATAGAAATTAGAACACAGAATATAGAATAGAGAATAGAGAATTTAGAACATGGAATGCAGAACACAGAATTTAGAATATAGCATACGGAATACTGAATATAGAATTTAGAATATAGAATGTAGAACACAGAATATTGAATATAGAATACGGAAAGCAGAATAGAGAATACAGTATATAGAATGCAGAAAACAGATTATAGAATATGGAAAAAAGAATACAGAAACAGAATTTAGAACATGGAATGCCGAACACAATATTTAGAATATAGAATAGAGAATAGTGCATATAGAATTTAGAATATAGAATGCAGAACACAGAATATGGAATGTAGAGTACAGAATATAGAATCCAGAATAAAGAACATGCTATGCAGAACACAGAAGTTAGAATATAGAATACGGAATACTGAATATAGAATTTAGAATATAGAAAGCAGAACACAGAATTTTGAATATAGAATACGGAATGCAGAATATAGAATGTAGAAAACAGAATATAGGATATGGAAAAAATAATACAGAAAAAAGAATTTAGAAAAAGGATTGCAGAACACAGTAATTAGAATAGTGCATATAGAATAGTGCATATAGAATTTAGAATATGGAATTTAGAACACAGTATAAAGAATATAGAATTCAGAATGCAGAATATAGAATGTTGAATATAAAATGAAGAAGACAAAATATAGAATAGAAAATATAGAAGCCAGAATTTAGAACATGGAATGCAGAACACAAAATATACACTATAGAAAACTGAATACTGAAGATAGAATTTAGAATATAGAATGTAGAACACAGTATAAAGAATATAGATTACGGAATGCAGAATATAGAATGTAGAGCATAGAATGAAGAACACAAAATATAGAATACAGAATAGAGAATATAGAAGACAGAATTTAGAACAAGGAATGCAGAAGACAGAATTTAGAATATAGAATAAAGAATAATGAATATAGAATATATAATATAGAATGTAGAACACAGAAAATAGAACATAGAATACGGAATGCAGAATATAAAATTTAGAATATAGAATGAATAACACAAAATATAGACTATAGAATACAGAATATAGAACCCAGAATTTAGAACATTGAATGCAGAACATAGTATCTAGAATATACATTATAGAATACTGTATATAGAATTTAGAATATAGAATGAAGAACACAGAATATAGAACTTGAATACGGAATATAAAATAAAGAATACAGAATACAGAATTTAGAACTCAGAGAATAGAATATGGAAAACAGAATACAGAACCCAGTACGTAGAACATGGAATGCAGAACACAGAATTTAGTACATTGAATGCAGAACACAGTATTTAGAATATACAATACAGAATACTAAATATAGAATTTAGAATATACAATTTAGAACACAGAATTTAGAATATGCAATACAGAATACTAAATATAGGATTTAGAATATAGAATATAGAACACTGAATATAGAAAATAGAATAGAGAATGAGGAACCCAGAATTTAGTACATGGAATCAGAACCCAGAATTATAATATAGAATACAGAACACAGAATATGGAATTTAGAATATAGAATGTAGAACACAGAATATAGAATATAGAATACAGAGTATAGAATCCAGAATTTAGAACATGGAATGCAAAACACAGAATTAAGAACATTGAATGCAGAACAGAGTATTTAGAATATACATTACAGAACCCTGAATATAGAATTTAGAATATACAATGTAGAACATAGAATTTTTAATATGGAATAAAGAACACTGAATATAGAATTTAGAATATAGAATGTAGAACACAGAATATAGAAAAGAGAATAGAGAATTTAGAACACAGAATTTAGTACATGGAATCAGAACACAGAATTTAGAATATAGAATTCAGAACACTGAATATGGAATTTAGAATATAGAACGTAGAACACAGAATATAGAATATAGAGTACACAGTATAGAACCCAGAATTAAGAACAAGGAATGCAGAACACAGAATTTAGAATCTAGAATACAGAACTGAATATAGAATTTATAATATAGCAAGTATAACACAGAATTTAGAATGTAGAATACGGAATGCAGAAATTAGTATACAGAATATAGAATGAAGAACTCAGAGTATAGTATTTGGAAAACAGAATATAGAACCGAGAATTTAGAACATGGAATGCATAACACAGAATTTGGAATATAGCATACAGAATAGTGCCTATAGAATTTAGAATATGGAATGTAGAACACAGAATATAGAATTTAGAATACGGAATACAGAATATATAATACAGAATATAGAATGTAGAAAACAGAAAATAGAATATGGAAAACAGAATACAGAACCCAGATTTTAGAACATTGAATGCAGAATACAGAATTTCGCATACAGAACACAGAATACTGAATATAGTATTTAGAATATAGAATATAGAACACAGAATTTATAATATAGTATACAGAAAGCTGAATATAGTATTTAGAATATAGAATGTAGAACACAGAATATAGAATATAGAATATAGGTTATAGAACCCAAAATTTAGAACATGGAATGCAGAACACAGAATTTAGAATACAGCATATGAATACTGAATATAGAATTTAGAATATAGAATGTAGAACACAGAATATTGAATATATAATAAAGAATACTGAATATAGAGTTTAGAATATAGAATGTAGAACACAGAAGATAGAATGTAGAATACATAATATAGAATCCAAAATAAAGAACATTCTATGCAGAACACAGAATTTAGAATATAGATTACATAATACTGAATATAGAATTTAGAATATAGAATGTAGAACACAGAATTTATAATATAGAATACAGAAAGCTGAATATAGTATTTAGAATATAGAATGTAGAACACAGAATATAGAATATAGAATTTAGATTACAGAACCCAGAATTTAGAACATGGAATGCAGAACACAGAATTTGGAATATAGCATACAGAATAGTGCCTATAGAATTTAGAATATGGAATGTAGAACACAGAATATAGAATATAGAATACGGAATACTGAATATATAATACAGAATATAGAATGTAGAAAACAGAATATAGAATATGGAAAACAGAATACAGAACCCAGAATTTAGAACATGGGATGCAGAACACAGAATTTCGTATATAGAACACATAATACAGAATATAGAATTTAAAATATACAATGCGGAACACAGATTTAAAATATAGAATACAGAATACTGAATATAGAATTTGGAACATGGAATGCAGAACACATTATTTAGAATATAGAATACAGAATACTGAATATAGAATTTAGAATATAGAATGTAGAACACAGAATTTATAATATAGTATACAGAAAGCTTAATATAGTATTAAGAATATAGAATGTAGAACACAGAATATAGAATATAGAATATAGATTATAGAACCCAAAATTTAGAACATGGAAAGCAGAACACAGAATTTAGAAAACAGCATACGGAATACTGAATATAGAATTTAGAATATAGAATGTAGAACACAGAATATTGAATATATAATAAAGAATACTGAATATAGAGTTTAGAATATAGAATGTAGAACACAGAATATAGAATGTAGAATACATAATATAGAATCCAAAATAAAGAAGTTTCTATGCAGAACACAGAATTTAGAATATACATTACATAATACTGAATATAGAATTTAGAATATACAATGTAGAAAACAAAATTTATAATATAGAATACAGAAAACTGAATATAGTATTTAGAACATAGAATGTAGAACACAGAATATAGAATATAGAATTTAGATTATAGAACCCAGAATTTAGAACATGGAATGCAGAACACAGAATTTGGAATATAGCATACAGAATAGTGCCTATAGAATTTAGAATATGGAATGTAGAACACAGAATATAGAATATAGAATACGGAACACAGAATATATAATACAGAATATAGAATGAGAAAACAGTATATAGAATATGGAAAACAGAATACAGAACCCAGAATTTAGAACATGGAATGCAGAACACAGAATTTGATATATATAACACAGAATCCTGAATATAGAATTTAGAATATACAATGCGGAACACAGATTTTAGAATATAGAATACAGAATACTGAATATAGAATTTAGAATATAGTATGAGGAACACAGAATATAGAATAAAGAATATTGAACCCATACTTTAGAACATGGAATGCAGAACACAGAATTTACAATATAGAATAGAGAATACTGAAGAAAGAATTTAGAATATAGAATGTAGAACATAGTATAAAGAATATAGAATACGGAATGCAGAATATAGAATGTAGAATATAAAATGAAGAACACAAAATATAAAATATAGAATAGAGTATATAGAACCCAGAATTTAGAACATAGAATTGCAGAAAAATGAATTTAGAATATAGTATACAGAATACTTAATAAACAATTAAATAATTGAATGTAGAACACAGAATATAGTATATAATATACATAATACTGAATATATAATTTAGAATATAGAATGTAGAAAACAGAATAAAAAATATAGCTTAGAGAATATTGAAGCCAGACATTGTAACATGGAAAGCAGAACTCACAATTTCGAATATAGAATACAGAATACTGAATATACAATTTAGAATATAGAATGTAGAACACAGAATATAGAATATAGAATAATGAATACTGAATATAGAATTTAGAATATAGAATGTAAAACACAGAATATAGAATGTAGAATACAGATTATAGAATCCAGAATTAAGAACATGTTATGCAGAACACAGAATTAAGAATATAGATTATATAATACTGAATATAGGATTTAGAATATAGAATGCAGAACACAGAATTTATAATATTGTATACAGAAATGTGAATTTAGTATTTAGAATATAGAATATAGAACACAGAATATTGAATATAGATTAAAGATTATAGAAACCAGAATTTAGAACATGGAATGCATAACACACAAATTAGAATATATAATACAGTACACTGATCATAGAACTTAGAACATAGAATGCAGAACACAGACTTTAGAATATGGAATACAGAATACTGAATATTGAATTCAGAACAAGGAATGCAGAAAACAGAATTTAGAATATAGAATACAGAATACTGAATAAAGAATTTAGAATATAGAAATTAGAACACAGAATATAGAATAGAGAATAGAGAATTTAGAACATGGAATGCAGAACACAGAATTTAGAATATAGCATACGGAATACTGAATATAGAATTTAGAATATAGAATGTAGAACACAGAATATTGAATATAGAATACGGAAAGCAGAATAGAGAATACAGTATATAGAATGCAGAAAACAGATTATAGAATATGGAAAAAAGAATACAGAAACAGAATTTAGAACATGGAATGCCGAACACAATATTTAGAATATAGAATAGAGAATAGTGCATATAGAATTTAGAATATAGAATGCAGAACACAGAATATGGAATGTAGAGTACAGAATATAGAATCCAGAATAAAGAACATGCTATGCAGAACACAGAAGTTAGAATATAGAATACGGAATACTGAATATAGAATTTAGAATATAGAAAGCAGAACACAGAATTTTGAATATAGAATACGGAATGCAGAATATAGAATGTAGAAAACAGAATATAGGATATGGAAAAAATAATACAGAAAAAAGAATTTAGAAAAAGGATTGCAGAACACAGTAATTAGAATAGTGCATATAGAATAGTGCATATAGAATTTAGAATATGGAATTTAGAACACAGTATAAAGAATATAGAATTCAGAATGCAGAATATAGAATGTTGAATATAAAATGAAGAAGACAAAATATAGAATAGAAAATATAGAAGCCAGAATTTAGAACATGGAATGCAGAACACAAAATATACACTATAGAAAACTGAATACTGAAGATAGAATTTAGAATATAGAATGTAGAACACAGTATAAAGAATATAGATTACGGAATGCAGAATATAGAATGTAGAGCATAGAATGAAGAACACAAAATATAGAATACAGAATAGAGAATATAGAAGACAGAATTTAGAACAAGGAATGCAGAAGACAGAATTTAGAATATAGAATAAAGAATAATGAATATAGAATATATAATATAGAATGTAGAACACAGAAAATAGAACATAGAATACGGAATGCAGAATATAAAATTTAGAATATAGAATGAATAACACAAAATATAGACTATAGAATACAGAATATAGAACCCAGAATTTAGAACATTGAATGCAGAACATAGTATCTAGAATATACATTATAGAATACTGTATATAGAATTTAGAATATAGAATGAAGAACACAGAATATAGAACTTGAATACGGAATATAAAATAAAGAATACAGAATACAGAATTTAGAACTCAGAGAATAGAATATGGAAAACAGAATACAGAACCCAGTACGTAGAACATGGAATGCAGAACACAGAATTTAGTACATTGAATGCAGAACACAGTATTTAGAATATACAATACAGAATACTAAATATAGAATTTAGAATATACAATTTAGAACACAGAATTTAGAATATGCAATACAGAATACTAAATATAGGATTTAGAATATAGAATATAGAACACTGAATATAGAAAATAGAATAGAGAATGAGGAACCCAGAATTTAGTACATGGAATCAGAACCCAGAATTATAATATAGAATACAGAACACAGAATATGGAATTTAGAATATAGAATGTAGAACACAGAATATAGAATATAGAATACAGAGTATAGAATCCAGAATTTAGAACATGGAATGCAAAACACAGAATTAAGAACATTGAATGCAGAACAGAGTATTTAGAATATACATTACAGAACCCTGAATATAGAATTTAGAATATACAATGTAGAACATAGAATTTTTAATATGGAATAAAGAACACTGAATATAGAATTTAGAATATAGAATGTAGAACACAGAATATAGAAAAGAGAATAGAGAATTTAGAACACAGAATTTAGTACATGGAATCAGAACACAGAATTTAGAATATAGAATTCAGAACACTGAATATGGAATTTAGAATATAGAACGTAGAACACAGAATATAGAATATAGAGTACACAGTATAGAACCCAGAATTAAGAACAAGGAATGCAGAACACAGAATTTAGAATCTAGAATACAGAACTGAATATAGAATTTATAATATAGCAAGTATAACACAGAATTTAGAATGTAGAATACGGAATGCAGAAATTAGTATACAGAATATAGAATGAAGAACTCAGAGTATAGTATTTGGAAAACAGAATATAGAACCGAGAATTTAGAACATGGAATGCATAACACAGAATTTGGAATATAGCATACAGAATAGTGCCTATAGAATTTAGAATATGGAATGTAGAACACAGAATATAGAATTTAGAATACGGAATACAGAATATATAATACAGAATATAGAATGTAGAAAACAGAAAATAGAATATGGAAAACAGAATACAGAACCCAGATTTTAGAACATTGAATGCAGAATACAGAATTTCGCATACAGAACACAGAATACTGAATATAGTATTTAGAATATAGAATATAGAACACAGAATTTATAATATAGTATACAGAAAGCTGAATATAGTATTTAGAATATAGAATGTAGAACACAGAATATAGAATATAGAATATAGGTTATAGAACCCAAAATTTAGAACATGGAATGCAGAACACAGAATTTAGAATACAGCATATGAATACTGAATATAGAATTTAGAATATAGAATGTAGAACAGAGAATATTGAATATATAATAAAGAATACTGAATATAGAGTTTAGAATATAGAATGTAGAACACAGAAGATAGAATGTAGAATACATAATATAGAATCCAAAATAAAGAACATTCTATGCAGAACACAGAATTTAGAATATAGATTACATAATACTGAATATAGAATTTAGAATATAGAATGTAGAACACAGAATTTATAATATAGAATACAGAAAGCTGAATATAGTATTTAGAATATAGAATGTAGAACACAGAATATAGAATATAGAATTTAGATTACAGAACCCAGAATTTAGAACATGGAATGCAGAACACAGAATTTGGAATATAGCATACAGAATAGTGCCTATAGAATTTAGAATATGGAATGTAGAACACAGAATATAGAATATAGAATACGGAATACTGAATATTTAATACAGAATATAGAATGTAGAAAACAGAATATAGAATATGGAAAACAGAATACAGAACCCAGAATTTAGAACATGGGATGCAGAACACAGAATTTCGTATATAGATCACATAATACAGAATATAGAATTTAAAATATACAATGCGGAACACAGATTTAAAATATAGAATACAGAATACTGAATATAGAATTTGGAACATGGAATGCAGAACACATTATTTAGAATATAGAATACAGAATACTGAATATAGAATTTAGAATATAGAATGTAGAACACAGAATTTATAATATAGTATACAGAAAGCTTAATATAGTATTAAGAATATAGAATGTAGAACACAGAATATAGAATATAGAATATAGATTATAGAACCCAAAATTTAGAACATGGAAAGCAGAACACAGAATTTAGAAAACAGCATACGGAATACTGAATATAGAATTTAGAATATAGAATGTAGAACACAGAATATTGAATATATAATAAAGAATACTGAATATAGAGTTTAGAATATAGAATGTAGAACACAGAATATAGAATGTAGAATACATAATATAGAATCCAAAATAAAGAAGTTTCTATGCAGAACACAGAATTTAGAATATACATTACATAATACTGAATATAGAATTTAGAATATACAATGTAGAAAACAAAATTTATAATATAGAATACAGAAAACTGAATATAGTATTTAGAACATAGAATGTAGAACACAGAATATAGAATATAGAATTTAGATTATAGAACCCAGAATTTAGAACATGGAATGCAGAACACAGAATTTGGAATATAGCATACAGAATAGTGCCTATAGAATTTAGAATATGGAATGTAGAACACAGAATATAGAATATAGAATACGGAACACAGAATATATAATACAGAATATAGAATGAGAAAACAGTATATAGAATATGGAAAACAGAATACAGAACCCAGAATTTAGAACATGGAATGCAGAACACAGAATTTGATATATATAACACAGAATCCTGAATATAGAATTTAGAATATACAATGCGGAACACAGATTTTAGAATATAGAATACAGAATACTGAATATAGAATTTAGAATATAGTATGAGGAACACAGAATATAGAATAAAGAATATTGAACCCATACTTTAGAACATGGAATGCAGAACACAGAATTTACAATATAGAATAGAGAATACTGAAGAAAGAATTTAGAATATAGAATGTAGAACATAGTATAAAGAATATAGAATACGGAATGCAGAATATAGAATGTAGAATATAAAATGAAGAACACAAAATATAAAATATAGAATAGAGTATATAGAACCCAGAATTTAGAACATAGAATTGCAGAAAAATGAATTTAGAATATAGTATACAGAATACTTAATAAACAATTAAATAATTGAATGTAGAACACAGAATATAGTATATAATATACATAATACTGAATATATAATTTAGAATATAGAATGTAGAAAACAGAATAAAAAATATAGCTTAGAGAATATTGAAGCCAGACATTGTAACATGGAAAGCAGAACTCACAATTTCGAATATAGAATACAGAATACTGAATATACAATTTAGAATATAGAATGTAGAACACAGAATATAGAATATAGAATAATGAATACTGAATATAGAATTTAGAATATAGAATGTAAAACACAGAATATAGAATGTAGAATACAGATTATAGAATCCAGAATTAAGAACATGTTATGCAGAACACAGAATTAAGAATATAGATTATATAATACTGAATATAGGATTTAGAATATAGAATGCAGAACACAGAATTTATAATATTGTATACAGAAATGTGAATTTAGTATTTAGAATATAGAATATAGAACACAGAATATTGAATATAGATTAAAGATTATAGAAACCAGAATTTAGAACATGGAATGCATAACACACAAATTAGAATATATAATACAGTACACTGATCATAGAACTTAGAACATAGAATGCAGAACACAGACTTTAGAATATGGAATACAGAATACTGAATATTGAATTCAGAACAAGGAATGCAGAAAACAGAATTTAGAATATAGAATACAGAATACTGAATAAAGAATTTAGAATATAGAAATTAGAACACAGAATATAGAATAGAGAATAGAGAATTTAGAACATGGAATGCAGAACACAGAATTTAGAATATAGCATACGGAATACTGAATATAGAATTTAGAATATAGAATGTAGAACACAGAATATTGAATATAGAATACGGAAAGCAGAATAGAGAATACAGTATATAGAATGCAGAAAACAGATTATAGAATATGGAAAAAAGAATACAGAAACAGAATTTAGAACATGGAATGCCGAACACAATATTTAGAATATAGAATAGAGAATAGTGCATATAGAATTTAGAATATAGAATGCAGAACACAGAATATGGAATGTAGAGTACAGAATATAGAATCCAGAATAAAGAACATGCTATGCAGAACACAGAAGTTAGAATATAGAATACGGAATACTGAATATAGAATTTAGAATATAGAAAGCAGAACACAGAATTTTGAATATAGAATACGGAATGCAGAATATAGAATGTAGAAAACAGAATATAGGATATGGAAAAAATAATACAGAAAAAAGAATTTAGAAAAAGGATTGCAGAACACAGTAATTAGAATAGTGCATATAGAATAGTGCATATAGAATTTAGAATATGGAATTTAGAACACAGTATAAAGAATATAGAATTCAGAATGCAGAATATAGAATGTTGAATATAAAATGAAGAAGACAAAATATAGAATAGAAAATATAGAAGCCAGAATTTAGAACATGGAATGCAGAACACAAAATATACACTATAGAAAACTGAATACTGAAGATAGAATTTAGAATATAGAATGTAGAACACAGTATAAAGAATATAGATTACGGAATGCAGAATATAGAATGTAGAGCATAGAATGAAGAACACAAAATATAGAATACAGAATAGAGAATATAGAAGACAGAATTTAGAACAAGGAATGCAGAAGACAGAATTTAGAATATAGAATAAAGAATAATGAATATAGAATATATAATATAGAATGTAGAACACAGAAAATAGAACATAGAATACGGAATGCAGAATATAAAATTTAGAATATAGAATGAATAACACAAAATATAGACTATAGAATACAGAATATAGAACCCAGAATTTAGAACATTGAATGCAGAACATAGTATCTAGAATATACATTATAGAATACTGTATATAGAATTTAGAATATAGAATGAAGAACACAGAATATAGAACTTGAATACGGAATATAAAATAAAGAATACAGAATACAGAATTTAGAACTCAGAGAATAGAATATGGAAAACAGAATACAGAACCCAGTACGTAGAACATGGAATGCAGAACACAGAATTTAGTACATTGAATGCAGAACACAGTATTTAGAATATACAATACAGAATACTAAATATAGAATTTAGAATATACAATTTAGAACACAGAATTTAGAATATGCAATACAGAATACTAAATATAGGATTTAGAATATAGAATATAGAACACTGAATATAGAAAATAGAATAGAGAATGAGGAACCCAGAATTTAGTACATGGAATCAGAACCCAGAATTATAATATAGAATACAGAACACAGAATATGGAATTTAGAATATAGAATGTAGAACACAGAATATAGAATATAGAATACAGAGTATAGAATCCAGAATTTAGAACATGGAATGCAAAACACAGAATTAAGAACATTGAATGCAGAACAGAGTATTTAGAATATACATTACAGAACCCTGAATATAGAATTTAGAATATACAATGTAGAACATAGAATTTTTAATATGGAATAAAGAACACTGAATATAGAATTTAGAATATAGAATGTAGAACACAGAATATAGAAAAGAGAATAGAGAATTTAGAACACAGAATTTAGTACATGGAATCAGAACACAGAATTTAGAATATAGAATTCAGAACACTGAATATGGAATTTAGAATATAGAACGTAGAACACAGAATATAGAATATAGAGTACACAGTATAGAACCCAGAATTAAGAACAAGGAATGCAGAACACAGAATTTAGAATCTAGAATACAGAACTGAATATAGAATTTATAATATAGCAAGTATAACACAGAATTTAGAATGTAGAATACGGAATGCAGAAATTAGTATACAGAATATAGAATGAAGAACTCAGAGTATAGTATTTGGAAAACAGAATATAGAACCGAGAATTTAGAACATGGAATGCATAACACAGAATTTGGAATATAGCATACAGAATAGTGCCTATAGAATTTAGAATATGGAATGTAGAACACAGAATATAGAATTTAGAATACGGAATACAGAATATATAATACAGAATATAGAATGTAGAAAACAGAAAATAGAATATGGAAAACAGAATACAGAACCCAGATTTTAGAACATTGAATGCAGAATACAGAATTTCGCATACAGAACACAGAATACTGAATATAGTATTTAGAATATAGAATATAGAACACAGAATTTATAATATAGTATACAGAAAGCTGAATATAGTATTTAGAATATAGAATGTAGAACACAGAATATAGAATATAGAATATAGGTTATAGAACCCAAAATTTAGAACATGGAATGCAGAACACAGAATTTAGAATACAGCATATGAATACTGAATATAGAATTTAGAATATAGAATGTAGAACACAGAATATTGAATATATAATAAAGAATACTGAATATAGAGTTTAGAATATAGAATGTAGAACACAGAAGATAGAATGTAGAATACATAATATAGAATCCAAAATAAAGAACATTCTATGCAGAACACAGAATTTAGAATATAGATTACATAATACTGAATATAGAATTTAGAATATAGAATGTAGAACACAGAATTTATAATATAGAATACAGAAAGCTGAATATAGTATTTAGAATATAGAATGTAGAACACAGAATATAGAATATAGAATTTAGATTACAGAACCCAGAATTTAGAACATGGAATGCAGAACACAGAATTTGGAATATAGCATACAGAATAGTGCCTATAGAATTTAGAATATGGAATGTAGAACACAGAATATAGAATATAGAATACGGAATACTGAATATATAATACAGAATATAGAATGTAGAAAACAGAATATAGAATATGGAAAACAGAATACAGAACCCAGAATTTAGAACATGGGATGCAGAACACAGAATTTCGTATATAGAACACATAATACAGAATATAGAATTTAAAATATACAATGCGGAACACAGATTTAAAATATAGAATACAGAATACTGAATATAGAATTTGGAACATGGAATGCAGAACACATTATTTAGAATATAGAATACAGAATACTGAATATAGAATTTAGAATATAGAATGTAGAACACAGAATTTATAATATAGTATACAGAAAGCTTAATATAGTATTAAGAATATAGAATGTAGAACACAGAATATAGAATATAGAATATAGATTATAGAACCCAAAATTTAGAACATGGAAAGCAGAACACAGAATTTAGAAAACAGCATACGGAATACTGAATATAGAATTTAGAATATAGAATGTAGAACACAGAATATTGAATATATAATAAAGAATACTGAATATAGAGTTTAGAATATAGAATGTAGAACACAGAATATAGAATGTAGAATACATAATATAGAATCCAAAATAAAGAAGTTTCTATGCAGAACACAGAATTTAGAATATACATTACATAATACTGAATATAGAATTTAGAATATACAATGTAGAAAACAAAATTTATAATATAGAATACAGAAAACTGAATATAGTATTTAGAACATAGAATGTAGAACACAGAATATAGAATATAGAATTTAGATTATAGAACCCAGAATTTAGAACATGGAATGCAGAACACAGAATTTGGAATATAGCATACAGAATAGTGCCTATAGAATTTAGAATATGGAATGTAGAACACAGAATATAGAATATAGAATACGGAACACAGAATATATAATACAGAATATAGAATGAGAAAACAGTATATAGAATATGGAAAACAGAATACAGAACCCAGAATTTAGAACATGGAATGCAGAACACAGAATTTGATATATATAACACAGAATCCTGAATATAGAATTTAGAATATACAATGCGGAACACAGATTTTAGAATATAGAATACAGAATACTGAATATAGAATTTAGAATATAGTATGAGGAACACAGAATATAGAATAAAGAATATTGAACCCATACTTTAGAACATGGAATGCAGAACACAGAATTTACAATATAGAATAGAGAATACTGAAGAAAGAATTTAGAATATAGAATGTAGAACATAGTATAAAGAATATAGAATACGGAATGCAGAATATAGAATGTAGAATATAAAATGAAGAACACAAAATATAAAATATAGAATAGAGTATATAGAACCCAGAATTTAGAACATAGAATTGCAGAAAAATGAATTTAGAATATAGTATACAGAATACTTAATAAACAATTAAATAATTGAATGTAGAACACAGAATATAGTATATAATATACATAATACTGAATATATAATTTAGAATATAGAATGTAGAAAACAGAATAAAAAATATAGCTTAGAGAATATTGAAGCCAGACATTGTAACATGGAAAGCAGAACTCACAATTTCGAATATAGAATACAGAATACTGAATATACAATTTAGAATATAGAATGTAGAACACAGAATATAGAATATAGAATAATGAATACTGAATATAGAATTTAGAATATAGAATGTAAAACACAGAATATAGAATGTAGAATACAGATTATAGAATCCAGAATTAAGAACATGTTATGCAGAACACAGAATTAAGAATATAGATTATATAATACTGAATATAGGATTTAGAATATAGAATGCAGAACACAGAATTTATAATATTGTATACAGAAATGTGAATTTAGTATTTAGAATATAGAATATAGAACACAGAATATTGAATATAGATTAAAGATTATAGAAACCAGAATTTAGAACATGGAATGCATAACACACAAATTAGAATATATAATACAGTACACTGATCATAGAACTTAGAACATAGAATGCAGAACACAGACTTTAGAATATGGAATACAGAATACTGAATATTGAATTCAGAACAAGGAATGCAGAAAACAGAATTTAGAATATAGAATACAGAATACTGAATAAAGAATTTAGAATATAGAAATTAGAACACAGAATATAGAATAGAGAATAGAGAATTTAGAACATGGAATGCAGAACACAGAATTTAGAATATAGCATACGGAATACTGAATATAGAATTTAGAATATAGAATGTAGAACACAGAATATTGAATATAGAATACGGAAAGCAGAATAGAGAATACAGTATATAGAATGCAGAAAACAGATTATAGAATATGGAAAAAAGAATACAGAAACAGAATTTAGAACATGGAATGCCGAACACAATATTTAGAATATAGAATAGAGAATAGTGCATATAGAATTTAGAATATAGAATGCAGAACACAGAATATGGAATGTAGAGTACAGAATATAGAATCCAGAATAAAGAACATGCTATGCAGAACACAGAAGTTAGAATATAGAATACGGAATACTGAATATAGAATTTAGAATATAGAAAGCAGAACACAGAATTTTGAATATAGAATACGGAATGCAGAATATAGAATGTAGAAAACAGAATATAGGATATGGAAAAAATAATACAGAAAAAAGAATTTAGAAAAAGGATTGCAGAACACAGTAATTAGAATAGTGCATATAGAATAGTGCATATAGAATTTAGAATATGGAATTTAGAACACAGTATAAAGAATATAGAATTCAGAATGCAGAATATAGAATGTTGAATATAAAATGAAGAAGACAAAATATAGAATAGAAAATATAGAAGCCAGAATTTAGAACATGGAATGCAGAACACAAAATATACACTATAGAAAACTGAATACTGAAGATAGAATTTAGAATATAGAATGTAGAACACAGTATAAAGAATATAGATTACGGAATGCAGAATATAGAATGTAGAGCATAGAATGAAGAACACAAAATATAGAATACAGAATAGAGAATATAGAAGACAGAATTTAGAACAAGGAATGCAGAAGACAGAATTTAGAATATAGAATAAAGAATAATGAATATAGAATATATAATATAGAATGTAGAACACAGAAAATAGAACATAGAATACGGAATGCAGAATATAAAATTTAGAATATAGAATGAATAACACAAAATATAGACTATAGAATACAGAATATAGAACCCAGAATTTAGAACATTGAATGCAGAACATAGTATCTAGAATATACATTATAGAATACTGTATATAGAATTTAGAATATAGAATGAAGAACACAGAATATAGAACTTGAATACGGAATATAAAATAAAGAATACAGAATACAGAAATTAGAACTCAGAGAATAGAATATGGAAAACAGAATACAGAACCCAGTACGTAGAACATGGAATGCAGAACACAGAATTTAGTACATTGAATGCAGAACACAGTATTTAGAATATACAATACAGAATACTAAATATAGAATTTAGAATATACAATTTAGAACACAGAATTTAGAATATGCAATACAGAATACTAAATATAGGATTTAGAATATAGAATATAGAACACTGAATATAGAAAATAGAATAGAGAATGAGGAACCCAGAATTTAGTACATGGAATCAGAACCCAGAATTATAATATAGAATACAGAACACAGAATATGGAATTTAGAATATAGAATGTAGAACACAGAATATAGAATATAGAATACAGAGTATAGAATCCAGAATTTAGAACATGGAATGCAAAACACAGAATTAAGAACATTGAATGCAGAACAGAGTATTTAGAATATACATTACAGAACCCTGAATATAGAATTTAGAATATACAATGTAGAACATAGAATTTTTAATATGGAATAAAGAACACTGAATATAGAATTTAGAATATAGAATGTAGAACACAGAATATAGAAAAGAGAATAGAGAATTTAGAACACAGAATTTAGTACATGGAATCAGAACACAGAATTTAGAATATAGAATTCAGAACACTGAATATGGAATTTAGAATATAGAACGTAGAACACAGAATATAGAATATAGAGTACACAGTATAGAACCCAGAATTAAGAACAAGGAATGCAGAACACAGAATTTAGAATCTAGAATACAGAACTGAATATAGAATTTATAATATAGCAAGTATAACACAGAATTTAGAATGTAGAATACGGAATGCAGAAATTAGTATACAGAATATAGAATGAAGAACTCAGAGTATAGTATTTGGAAAACAGAATATAGAACCGAGAATTTAGAACATGGAATGCATAACACAGAATTTGGAATATAGCATACAGAATAGTGCCTATAGAATTTAGAATATGGAATGTAGAACACAGAATATAGAATTTAGAATACGGAATACAGAATATATAATACAGAATATAGAATGTAGAAAACAGAAAATAGAATATGGAAAACAGAATACAGAACCCAGATTTTAGAACATTGAATGCAGAATACAGAATTTCGCATACAGAACACAGAATACTGAATATAGTATTTAGAATATAGAATATAGAACACAGAATTTATAATATAGTATACAGAAAGCTGAATATAGTATTTAGAATATAGAATGTAGAACACAGAATATAGAATATAGAATATAGGTTATAGAACCCAAAATTTAGAACATGGAATGCAGAACACAGAATTTAGAATACAGCATATGAATACTGAATATAGAATTTAGAATATAGAATGTAGAACAGAGAATATTGAATATATAATAAAGAATACTGAATATAGAGTTTAGAATATAGAATGTAGAACACAGAAGATAGAATGTAGAATACATAATATAGAATCCAAAATAAAGAACATTCTATGCAGAACACAGAATTTAGAATATAGATTACATAATACTGAATATAGAATTTAGAATATAGAATGTAGAACACAGAATTTATAATATAGAATACAGAAAGCTGAATATAGTATTTAGAATATAGAATGTAGAACACAGAATATAGAATATAGAATTTAGATTACAGAACCCAGAATTTAGAACATGGAATGCAGAACACAGAATTTGGAATATAGCATACAGAATAGTGCCTATAGAATTTAGAATATGGAATGTAGAACACAGAATATAGAATATAGAATACGGAATACTGAATATTTAATACAGAATATAGAATGTAGAAAACAGAATATAGAATATGGAAAACAGAATACAGAACCCAGAATTTAGAACATGGGATGCAGAACACAGAATTTCGTATATAGATCACATAATACAGAATATAGAATTTAAAATATACAATGCGGAACACAGATTTAAAATATAGAATACAGAATACTGAATATAGAATTTGGAACATGGAATGCAGAACACATTATTTAGAATATAGAATACAGAATACTGAATATAGAATTTAGAATATAGAATGTAGAACACAGAATTTATAATATAGTATACAGAAAGCTTAATATAGTATTAAGAATATAGAATGTAGAACACAGAATATAGAATATAGAATATAGATTATAGAACCCAAAATTTAGAACATGGAAAGCAGAACACAGAATTTAGAAAACAGCATACGGAATACTGAATATAGAATTTAGAATATAGAATGTAGAACACAGAATATTGAATATATAATAAAGAATACTGAATATAGAGTTTAGAATATAGAATGTAGAACACAGAATATAGAATGTAGAATACATAATATAGAATCCAAAATAAAGAAGTTTCTATGCAGAACACAGAATGTAGAATATACATTACATAATACTGAATATAGAATTTAGAATATACAATGTAGAAAACAAAATTTATAATATAGAATACAGAAAACTGAATATAGTATTTAGAACATAGAATGTAGAACACAGAATATAGAATATAGAATTTAGATTATAGAACCCAGAATTTAGAACATGGAATGCAGAACACAGAATTTGGAATATAGCATACAGAATAGTGCCTATAGAATTTAGAATATGGAATGTAGAACACAGAATATAGAATATAGAATACGGAACACAGAATATATAATACAGAATATAGAATGAGAAAACAGTATATAGAATATGGAAAACAGAATACAGAACCCAGAATTTAGAACATGGAATGCAGAACACAGAATTTGATATATATAACACAGAATCCTGAATATAGAATTTAGAATATACAATGCGGAACACAGATTTTAGAATATAGAATACAGAATACTGAATATAGAATTTAGAATATAGTATGAGGAACACAGAATATAGAATAAAGGATATTGAACCCATACTTTAGAACATGGAATGCAGAACACAGAATTTACAATATAGAATAGAGAATACTGAAGAAAGAATTTAGAATATAGAATGTAGAACATAGTATAAAGAATATAGAATACGGAATGCAGAATATAGAATGTAGAATATAAAATGAAGAACACAAAATATAAAATATAGAATAGAGTATATAGAACCCAGAATTTAGAACATAGAATTGCAGAAAAATGAATTTAGAATATAGTATACAGAATACTTAATAAACAATTAAATAATTGAATGTAGAACACAGAATATAGTATATAATATACATAATACTGAATATATAATTTAGAATATAGAATGTAGAAAACAGAATAAAAAATATAGCTTAGAGAATATTGAAGCCAGACATTGTCACATGGAAAGAAGAACTCACAATTTCGAATATAGAATACAGAATACTGAATATACAATTTAGAATATAGAATGTAGAACACAGAATATAGAATATAGAATAATGAATACTGAATATAGAATTTAGAATATAGAATGTAAAACACAGAATATAGAATGTAGAATACAGATTATAGAATCCAGAATTAAGAACATGTTATGCAGAACACAGAATTAAGAATATAGATTATATAATACTGAATATAGGATTTAGAATATAGAATGCAGAACACAGAATTTATAATATTGTATACAGAAATGTGAATTTAGTATTTAGAATATAGAATATAGAACACAGAATATTGAATATAGATTAAAGACTATAGAACCCAGAATTTAGAACATGGAATGCAGAACACAGAATAGAATATAGCATACGGAATACTGAATATAGAATTTACAATATAGAATGTAGAACACCGAATATAGATTATAGTATACGGAATTCAAAATATAGTATGTAGAAACCAGAATGAAAAACACACAATTTAGAATATAGAATAGAGAATGTAGAACCCAGAATTTAGAACATGGAATGCAGAACACAGAATTTAGAATATAGAATAGAGAATACTGAATATAGGGTTTAGTATATAGAACGTAGAACACAGAATTTAGAATATATAATAAAGAATACTGAATATAGAATTTAGAATATAGAATGCAGAACACAGTATATAGAATGTAGAATACAGAATAAAGAATCCAGAATAAAGAACATGCTATGCAGAACAAGAAATTAGAATATATATTACATACTACTGAATATAGAATTTAGAATATATAATGTGGAACACAGAATATTGAATATAGAATACGGAATGCAGAATATAGAATACAGAATATTGAATGTAGAAAACAGAATATAGATTATGAAAAAAAGAATACACAAAAGAGAATTTAGAACATGGAATGCAGAACACAGAATTTAGAATATACATTAGAGAATACTGAATATAGAATTAAGAATATAGAATGCAGTACACAGAATTAAGAATATAGAATACAGAATACTGAATATAGAATTGAGAACATGGAATTAAGAACACAGAATAAACAATATAGTATAGAGAATACTAAATGTAGAATATAGAATATAGAAAGTAGGACACAGAATATAGAATATAGAGTAGAAAATTATAACATGGAATGCAGAACACAGAATTTAGAATATAGAATACAGAATACTGAATATAGAGTTAAAATATAGAATGTAGAACACAGAATATAGAATATACAATTGAGAATATAGTACCCAGAATTTAGAACATGGAATGCAGAACACAGAATTTAGATTATAGAATACAGAATACTTAATAAACAATTAAAAAATTGAATGTAGAGCACAGAATATAGAATATAATACACATAAAACTGAATATATAATTTAGAAAATAGAATGTAGAAAACAGAATAAAAAATATATCTTAGAGAATATTGAAGCCAGATTTTGGAACATGGAAATCAGAAATCAGTATTTAGAATATAGAATACATAATACTGCATATACAATTTAGAATATAGAATGTAGAACACAGAATATAGAATGTAGAATACAGAAAGCTGAATATAGTATTCAGAATATAGAATTTAGGACACAGTTATAGAATATAGAATATAGATATTAGAACCCAGAATTTAGAACATGGAATGCATAACACAGAAATTAGAATATATAATGCAGTATAATGATCACAGAACTTAGAACATAGAATGCAGAACACAGAATTTAGAATATGGAATACAGAATACTGAATATACGATTGAGAACATGGAGTGAAAAACACAGAATTTAGAATATAGAATACAGAATACTGAATATTGTATTTAGAATATAGAAAGTAGATCACAGAATATAGAATATAGAATAGAGAATTTTGAATATGGAATGCAGAACACAAAATTTAGAATATAGAATACAGAATACTGAATATAGAATTTGGAATATGGAAGGTAGAACACAGAATATATAATGTACAATACGGAATGCAGAATATAGAATACAGAATATAGAATTTAGAACACATAATATAAAATATGGAAAACAGAATATAGAATCCAGAATTTAGAACATGGAATGCAGAACACAGGATTTAGAATATAGTATAGAGATTACTGAATATAGAATTTAGAATATAGAATTTAGAACACAGAATTTAGAATATAGAATACAGAATAGTGAATAAATAACTTAGAATATAGAATTTAGAACACAGAATATAGAATATAGAATATAGAATACGGAATGCAAAATATAGATTGTAGAATATAGAATGAAGTACACAAAATATAGGATATAGAATAGAGAATATAGAAGCCAGAATTTAGAACATGGGATGCGGAAAACAGAATTTCGAATATAAAAACGGAATACTGAATGTAGGATTTTGAATATAGAATGCAGAACACAGGATATATAATAGAGTATACAGAACCCAGAATTTAAAAGGTGGAATCCAGATCACAGAATTTAGAATACAGAATACTGAATATAGAATTTTGAATATAGAATGTAGAACACAGAATAAAGAATATAGAATACGGAATGCAGAATATTGAATGTAGAATATAGATTGAAGAATACGAAATATAGAATATAGAATACAGAATATGCAACACAGAATTTAGAACATGGAATGCAGAACATAGAATTTAGAATATAGAATACAGAATACTGAATATACAATTTAGAATATAGTATAGAGATTACTGAATATAGAATTTAGAATATAGAATGTAGAACACAGAATTTAGAATATAGAATACAGAACACTGAATAAATAAATTAGAATATAAAATGTATAACACAGAATATAGAATATAGAATACGGAAGGCAAAATATAGATTGTAGAATATACAATGAAGTACGCAAAATATAGAATATAGAATAGAGAATATGGAAGCAAGAATTTAGAACATGGAATACAAACACAGAATTTCGAATATAAATACAGAATATTGAATGTAGGATTTTGAATATAGAATGCAGAACACAGGATATATAATAGATTATACAGAACCCAGAATTTAAAACATGGAATCCGGAACACAGAATTTATAATATAGAATACAGAAAGCTGAATATAGTTTTTAGAATATAGAATGTAGAACACAGAATATAGAATATAGAATTTAGATTATAGAACACAGAATTCAGAACATGGAATGCAGAACACTGAATTTGGAATATACAATACAGAATAGTGCCTACAGAATTTAGAATATGGAATGTAGAACACAGAATATAGAATATAGAATACGGAATACAGAATATATAATACAGAATATAGAATGTAGAAAACAGAATATAGAATATGGAAAACAGAATACAGAACCCAGAATTTAGAACATGGAATGCAGAACACAGAATTTCGTATATAGAACACAGATTACTTAATATAGAATTTAAAATATACAATGTGGAACCCAGAATTTAGAATATAGAATACAGAATACTGAATATAGAATTTAGAACATGGAATGCAGAACACATTATTTAGAATATAGTATACAGAATACTGAATATAGAATTTAGAATATAGAATGTAGAACACAGAATTTATAACATACTATACAGAAAGCTGAATATAGTATTTAGAATATAGAATGTAGAACACAGAATTTAGAATATAGATTATAGATTATAGAACCCAAAATTTAGAACATGGAAAGCAGAACACAGAATTTAGAATACAGCATACGGAATACTGAATATAGAATTTAGAATTTAGAATGTAGAACACAGAATATTGAATAAATAATAAAGAATACTGAATATAGAGTTTAGAATATAGAATGTAGAACACAGAATATAGAATGTAGAATACATAATATAGAATCCAAAATAAAGAACATTCTATGCAGAACACAGAATTTAGAATATAGATTACATAATACTGAATATAGAATTTAGAATATAGAATGTAGAACACAGAATATAGAATACAGTATACGGAATGCAAAATATAGAATGTAGAATCTAGCATGAAAAACAAACAATTTAGAATATAGAATAGAGAATATAGAACCCAGAACTTAAAACATGGAATGCAGAACACAGAATTTATAATTTAGAATAGAGAATACTGAATATAGAGTTTAGAATATGGAATGTAGAACACAGAATTTAGAATATATAATAAAGAACACTGAATATAGAATTTAGAATATAGAATGCAGAACACAGAATACAGAATATAGAATACAGAATTAAGAATCCAGAATAAAGAACATGCTATGCAGAACACAGAATGTAGAATATAGATTACATAATACTGAATATAGAATTTAGAATATAGAATGTAGAACACAGAGTTTATAATATAGAATACAGAAAGCTGAATATAGTATTTAGAATATAGAATGTAGAACACAAAATATACAATATAGAATATAGAATAAAGAAGCCAGAATTTAGAACATTGAATGCAGAACACAGAATTTAGAATATAGAATACAGAATACTGAATATAGAATTTAGAATATAGAATGTAGAACACAGAGTATAGAATATAGAATACGGAATGCAGGATATAGAATACGGAATATAGAATATAGGACACAGAATATAGAATATGGAAAACAAAATACACAACCCAGAATTTAGAACATCAAAAGCAGAACACAGAATATAGAATATAGAATACAGAATTCTGAATATAGAATTTAGAATATAGAAGGTAGAACACGGAATTTAGAATATAGAATAAAGAATATTGAACCCAGAATTTTGAACATGGAATGCAGAACTCAGAATTTATAATATGGAATACAGAATACTGAATATAAAATTTAGAATATAGAATGTTGAACACAGTATAAAGAATATAGAATACTGAATGCAGAATATAGTATTTAAAATATACAATGTAGAACACAGAATATAAAATATAGAAAAGAGAATATAAAACCCAGAATTTACAACATAGTATGCAAAAAACAGATTTTAGAATATAGTATACAGAATACTTAATAAACAAATGAAAAAATTTAATATAGAACATAGAATATAGAATATAGAATACATAATACTGAATATATAATTTAGAATATACAATGTAAAAAACAGAATAAAAAATATATCTTTAATAATATTTAAGCCAGATTTTGGAACATGGAATTCAGAACTCAGAATTTCGAATACAGAATACAGAAAACTGAAAATACAATTTAGAATATAGAATGTATAATACAGAATTTAGAATATAGAATAAATAATACTGAATAAAAAATTTAGAATATAGAATGTAGAAAACCGAATAAAAAATATACATTAGAGAATATTGAAGCCAGATTTTAGAACTTGGAAAGCAGAACTCCGAATTTAGAATATAGAATACAGAATACTGTATATAGAATGTAGAATACAGAATATAGAATAGAGAATAGAGAATAGAGAACCCAGAATTTACAACATGGAATGCAGAACACAGAATTTAGATTATAGAATACAGAATAATTAATAAACAATTAAAAAATTGAATGTAGAACACAGAATATAGAATACAAAACACATAATACTGAATATACAATTTAGAATATAGAATGTAGAAAACAGAATAAAAAATATAGCTTAGAGAATATTGAAGCGAGATTTTGGGCAATGGAAATCAGAACTCAGTATTTAGAATATAGAATAAAGAATACTGAATATAGAATTTAGAATATAGAATGTAGAACACAGAATTTATAATATAGAATAAAGAAAGATGAATATAGTATTAAGAATATAGAATGTAGAACACAGATATAGAATATAGAATATTGATTATAGAACCCAGAATTTGAACATGGAATGCATAACACACAAATTAGAATATATAATACAGTACACTGATCATAGAACTTAGAACATAGAATGCAGAACACAGACTTTAGAATATGGAATACAGAATACTGAATATTGAATTCAGAACAAGGAATGCAGAAAACAGAATTTAGAATATAGAATACAGAATACTGAATAAAGAATTTAGAATATAGAAATTAGAACACAGAATATAGAATAGAGAATAGAGAATTTAGAACATGGAATGCAGAACACAGAATTTAGAATATAGCATACGGAATACTGAATATAGAATTTAGAATATAGAATGTAGAACACAGAATATTGAATATAGAATACGGAATGCAGAATAGAGAATACAGTATATAGAATGCAGAAAACAGATTATAGAATATGGAAAAAAGAATACAGAAACAGAATTTAGAACATGGAATTCCGAACACAATATTTAGAATATAGAATACAGAATAGTGCATATAGAATTTAGAATGTGGAATGTAAAACACGGAAAAGAGAATATAGAAAACCTAATACAGGATATAGATTGTAGAATATAGAATGAAATATACAAAATTTTGAATATAGAATAGAGAATATAGAACCCAGAATTTAGAACATGGAATTCATAACACCGAAATTAGAATATAGAATACAGAATACTGAATATAGAATTTAGAATATAGAATGCAGAACACAGAATATAGAATGTAGAAGACAGAATATAGAATACAGAATAAAGAACATGCTATGCAGAACACAGAAGTTAGAATATAGAATACGGAATACTGAATATAGAATTTAGAATATAGAAAGCAGAACACAGAATTTTGAATATAGAATACGGAATGCAGAATATAGAATGTAGAAAACAGAATATAGAATATGGAAAAAATAATACAGAAAACAGAATTTAGAACAAGGATTGCAGAACACAGTAATTAGAATAGTGCATATAGAATAGTGCATATAGAATTTAGAATATGGAATGTAGAACACAGTATAAAGAATAAAGAATTCAGAATGCAGAATATAGAATGTTGAATATAAAATGAAGAAGACAAAATATAGAATAGAAAATATAGAAGCCAGAATTTAGAACATGGAATGCAGATCACAAAATATACACTATAGAAAACTGAATACTGAAGATAGAATTTAGAATATAGAATGTAGAACACAGTATAAAGAATATAGAATACGGAATGCAGAATATAGAATGTAGAGCATAGAATGAAGAACACAAAATATAGAATACAGAATAGAGAATATAGAAGACAGAATTTAGAACAAGGAATGCAGAAGACAGAATTTAGAATATAGAATACAGAATAATGAATATAGAATATATAATATAGAATGCAGAACACAGAAAATAGAACATAGAATACGGAATGCAGAATATAAAATTTAGAATATAGAATGAATAACACAAAATATAGACTATAGAATACAGAATATAGAATCCAGAATTTAGAACATTGAATGCAGAACATAGTATCTAGAATATACATTATAGAATACTGTATATAGAATTTAGAATATAGAATGAAGAACACAGAATATAGAATTTGAATAAGGAATTTAAAATAAAGAATACAGAATATAGAATTTAGAACTCAGAGAATAGAATATGGAAAACAGAATACAGAACCCAGCACTTAGAACATGGAATGCAGAACACAGAATTTAGTACATTGAATGCAGAACACAGTATTTAGAATATACAATACAGAATACTAAATATAGAATTTAGAATATGCAATGTAGAACACAGAATTTAGAATATGCAATACAGAATACTAAATATAGGATTTAGAATATAGAATATAGAACACTGAATATAGAAAATAGAATAGAGAATGAGGAACCCAGAATTTAGTACATGGAATCAGAACCCAGAATTATAATATAGAATACAGAACACAGAATATGGAATTTAGAATATAGAATGTAGAACACAGAATATAGAATATACAATACAGAGTATAGAAACCAGAATTTAGAACATGGAATGCAGAACACAGAATTAAGAACATTGAATGCAGAACAGAGTATTTAGAATATACATTACAGAACACTGAATATAGAATTTAGAATATACAATGTAGAACATAGAATTTAGAATATGGAATAAAGAATACTGAATATAGAATTTAGAAAATAGAATGTAGAACACAGAATATAGAAAATAGAATAGAGAATGTAGAACACAGAATTTAGTACATGGAATCAGAACACAGAATTTAGAATATAGAATACAGAACATTGATAATGGAATTTAGAATATAGAACGTAGAACACAGAATATAGAATATAGAATACACAGTATAGAACCCAGAATTTAGAACAAGGAATGCAGAACACAGAATTTAGAATCTAGAATACAGAACTGAATATAGAATTTATAATATAGCAAGTATAAAACAGAATTAAGAATGTAGAATACGGAATGCAGAAAATAGTATACAGATTATAGAATGTAGAACTCAGAATATAGTATATGGAAAACAGAATATAGAACCCAGAATTTAGAACATGGAATGCAGAACACAGAATTTGGAATATACAATACAGAATAGTGAATATAGAATTTAGAATATGGAATGTAGAACACAGAATATAGAATATAGAATACGGAATACAGAATATATAATACAGAATATAGAATGTAGAAAACAGAATATAGAATATGGAAAACAGAATACAGAACCCAGAATTTAGAACATGGAATGCAGAACACAGAATTTCGTATATAGAACACAGAATACTGAATATAGAATTTAAAATATACAATGCGGAACACAGATTTTAGAATATAGAATACAGAATACTGAATATAGAATTTAGAACATGGAATGCAGAACACATTATTTAGAATATAGAATACAGAATACTGAATATAGAATTTAGAATATAGAATGTTGAACACAGTATAAAGAATATAGAATACTGAATGCAGAATATAGAATTTAGAATATACAATGTAGAACACAGAATATAAAATATAGAAAAGAGAAAATAAAACCCAGAATTTACAACATAGTGTGCAAAACACAGAATTTAGAATATAGTATACAGAATACTTAATAAACAAATGAAAAAATTTAATATAGAACATAGAATATAGAATATAGAATACATAATACTGAATATATAATTTAGAATATACAATGTAAAAAACAGAATAAAAAATATATCTTAAAGAATATTTAAGCCAGATTTTGGAACATGGAATTCAGAACTCAGAATTTCGAATATAGAATACAGAAAACTGAATATACAATTTAGAAATAGAATGTATAACACAGAATTTAGAATATAGAATAAATAATACTGAATATAAAATTTAGAATTTAGAATGCAGAACACAGAATTTAGAATGTAGAAAAGAGAATTTAGAATCTAGATATAAGAACATGGAATTCTGAACCCAGAATTTTGAATATAGAATACATAATACTGAATATAGAATTTAGAATATAGATTGTAGAACCCAGAATTAATAATATAGAATATACAATGCTGAATATAGGATTTAGAATATAGAATGTAGAACACAGAATATAGAATATATAATATAGATTATAGAACACATAATTTAGAACATGGAATTCAGAACACAGAATTAAGAATATTGCTTACAGAATACTTAATATAGAATTTAGAATATATAATGTAGAGCACAGAATATTGAATATAGAATACGGAATGCAGAATATAGCATACAGAATATAGAATGTAGAAAACAGAATATAGATTATGAAAAAAAGAATACACAAAAGAGAATTTAGAACATGGAATGCAGAACACAGAATTTAGAATATAGAATAGAGAATACTGAACATAGAATTAAGAGTAAAGAATGCAGAACAAAGAATTAAGAATATAGATTATATAATACTGAATATATGACTTAGAATATAGAATGCAGAACACAGAATTTATAATATTGTATACAGAAATCTGAATTTACTATTTAGAATATACATTAGAGAACACAGAATATAGAATATAGATTATAGATTATAGAACCCAGAAATTAGAACATGGAATGCAGAAAACAGAGTATAGAATATAGAATACAGAATACTGAATATAGAATTTAGAATATAGAAAGTAGAACACAGAATATAGAATATAGAATAGAGAATTTAGAACATGGAATGCAGAACACAGAATTTAGAATATAGAATACAGAATACTGAATATAGAATTTGGATTATAGAAGGTAGAACACAGAATATATAATGTAGAATACGGAATGCAGAATATAGAATACAGAATATAGAATTAAGAACACAAAATATAAATTATGGAAAACAGAATATTGAACGCAGAATTTATAACATGGAATGTAGAACCAGAATTTAGAATGTAGTATAGAGATTACTGAATATAGAATTTAGAATATAGAATGTAGAACACAGAATTTAGAATATAGAATACAGAATACTGAATAAATAACTTTGAATATAGAATGTAGAACACAGAATATAGAATATAGGATACGGAATGCAAAATATAGTTTGTAGAATATAGAATGAAGTACGCAAAATTTAGAATATAGAATAGAGAATATAGAAGCATGAATTTAGAACATGGAATTCAGAACAGAGAATTTCGAATATAAATACAGAATACTGAATGTAGGATTTTGAATATAGAATGCAGAACACAGGATATATAATAGAGTATAGAGAACCCAGAATTTAAAACATGGAATGCAGAACACAGAATTTAGAATATGGAATACAGAATTCTGAATATATAATTGAGAACATTGAGTGAAGAACACAGAATTTAGAATATAGAATACAGAATACTGAATATAAAATTTAGAATATAGATAGTAGAACACAGAATATAGAATAGAGAATTTAGAAAATGGAATGCAGAACACCGAATATAAAATATAGAATGCAGAATACTGAATATAGAATTTGGAATATAGAAGGTAGAACACAGAATATATAATGTAGATTACGGAATGTAGAATTTAGAATACAGAATATAGAATAGAGAACACAGAATATAAAATATGGAAAACAGAGTACAGAACCCAGAATTAAAAACATGGAATGCAGGACACATAATTTAGAATATAGTATCGGGATTACTGAATATAGAATTTAGAATATAGAATGCAGAACACAGAATTTAGAATATGGAATACAGTATACTGAATATTGAATTGAGAACATGGAGTGCAGAACACAGGATATAGAATATAGAATACAGAATACTGAATATAGAATTTAGAATATAGAATGTAGAACACAGAATATAGAATATAGAAGAGAGAATTTAGAACATGGAATTCAGAACACAGAATTTAGAATATAGAATACAGAATACTGAATATAGATTTTGGATTATAGAAGGTAGAACACAGAATATATAATGTAGAATACGGAATGCAGAATATACAATACAGAATATAGAATTAAGAACACAAATTATAAAATATGGAAAACAGAATATTGAACGCAGAATGTATAACATGGAATGTAGAACCAGAATTTAGAATATAGTATAGAGATTACTGAATATAGAATTTAGAATATAGAATGTAGAACACAGGATTTAGAATATAGAATACAGAATACTGAATAAATAAATTTGAATATAGAATGTAGAACCCAGAATATAGAATATAGGATACGGAATGCAAAATATAGTTTGTAGAATACAGAATGAAGTAAGCAAAATATAGAATATAGAATAGAGAATATAGAAGCACGAATTTAGAACATGGAATTCAGAACAGAGAATTTCGAATATAAATACAGTATACTGAATGTAGGATTTTGAAGATAGAATGCATAACACAGGATATATAATAGACTATACAGAATCCAGAATTTAAAACATGGAATGCAGAACACAGAATTTAGAATATGGAATACAGAATACTGAATATATAATTGAGAACATTGAGTGAAGAACACAGAATTTAGAATATAGAATACAGAACATTGATAATGGAATTTAGAATATAGAACGTAGAACACAGAATATAGAATATAGAATACACAGTATAGAACCCAGAATTTAGAACAAGGAATGCAGAACACAGAATTTAGAATCTAGAATACAGAACTGAATATAGAATTTATAATATAGCAAGTATAAAACAGAATTAAGAATGTAGAATACGGAATGCAGAAAATAGTATACAGATTATAGAATGTAGAACTCAGAATATAGTATATGGAAAACAGAATATAGAACCCAGAATTTAGAACATGGAATGCAGAACACAGAATTTGGAATATACAATACAGAATAGTGAATATAGAATTTAGAATATGGAATGTAGAACACAGAATATAGAATATAGAATACGGAATACAGAATATATAATACAGAATATAGAATGTAGAAAACAGAATATAGAATATGGAAAACAGAATACAGAACCCAGAATTTAGAACATGGAATGCAGAACACAGAATTTCGTATATAGAACACAGAATACTGAATATAGAATTTAAAATATACAATGCGGAACACAGATTTTAGAATATAGAATACAGAATACTGAATATAGAATTTAGAACATGGAATGCAGAACACATTATTTAGAATATAGAATACAGAATACTGAATATAGAATTTAGAATATAGAATGTTGAACACAGTATAAAGAATATAGAATACTGAATGCAGAATATAGAATTTAGAATATACAATGTAGAACACAGAATATAAAATATAGAAAAGAGAAAATAAAACCCAGAATTTACAACATAGTGTGCAAAACACAGAATTTAGAATATAGTATACAGAATACTTAATAAACAAATGAAAAAATTTAATATAGAACATAGAATATAGAATATAGAATACATAATACTGAATATATAATTTAGAATATACAATGTAAAAAACAGAATAAAAATATATCTTAAAGAATATTTAAGCCAGATTTTGGAACATGGAATTCAGAACTCAGAATTTCGAATATACAATACAGAAAACTGAATATACAATTTAGAAATAGAATGTATAACACAGAATTTAGAATATAGAATAAATAATACTGAATATAAAATTTAGAATTTAGAATGCAGAACACAGAATTTAGAATGTAGAAAAGAGAATTTAGAATCTAGATATAAGAACATGGAATTCTGAACCCAGAATTTTGAATATAGAATACATAATACTGAATATAGAATTTAGAATATAGATTGTAGAACCCAGAATTAATAATATAGAATATACAATGCTGAATATAGGATTTAGAATATAGAATGTAGAACACAGAATATAGAATATATAATATAGATTATAGAACACATAATTTAGAACATGGAATTCAGAACACAGAATTAAGAATATTGCTTACAGAATACTTAATATAGAATTTAGAATATATAATGTAGAGCACAGAATATTGAATATAGAATACGGAATGCAGAATATAGCATACAGAATATAGAATGTAGAAAACAGAATATAGATTATGAAAAAAAGAATACACAAAAGAGAATTTAGAACATGGAATGCAGAACACAGAATTTAGAATATAGAATAGAGAATACTGAACATAGAATTAAGAGTAAAGAATGCAGAACAAAGAATTAAGAATATAGATTATATAATACTGAATATATGACTTAGAATATAGAATGCAGAACACAGAATTTATAATATTGTATACAGAAATCTGAATTTACTATTTAGAATATACATTAGAGAACACAGAATATAGAATATAGATTATAGATTATAGAACCCAGAAATTAGAACATGGAATGCAGAAAACAGAGTATAGAATATAGAATACAGAATACTGAATATAGAATTTAGAATATAGAAAGTAGAACACAGAATATAGAATATAGAATAGAGAATTTAGAACATGGAATGCAGAACACAGAATTTAGAATATAGAATACAGAATACTGAATATAGAATTTGGATTATAGAAGGTAGAACACAGAATATATAATGTAGAATACGGAATGCAGAATATAGAATACAGAATATAGAATTAAGAACACAAAATATAAATTATGGAAAACAGAATATTGAACGCAGAATTTATAACATGGAATGTAGAACCAGAATTTAGAATGTAGTATAGAGATTACTGAATATAGAATTTAGAATATAGAATGTAGAACACAGAATTTAGAATATAGAATACAGAATACTGAATAAATAACTTTGAATATAGAATGTAGAACACAGAATATAGAATATAGGATACGGAATGCAAAATATAGTTTGTAGAATATAGAATGAAGTACGCAAAATTTAGAATATAGAATAGAGAATATAGAAGCATGAATTTAGAACATGGAATTCAGAACAGAGAATTTCGAATATAAATACAGAATACTGAATGTAGGATTTTGAATATAGAATGCAGAACACAGGATATATAATAGAGTATAGAGAACCCAGAATTTAAAACATGGAATGCAGAACACAGAATTTAGAATATGGAATACAGAATTCTGAATATATAATTGAGAACATTGAGTGAAGAACACAGAATTTAGAATATAGAATACAGAATACTGAATATAAAATTTAGAATATAGATAGTAGAACACAGAATATAGAATAGAGAATTTAGAAAATGGAATGCAGAACACCGAATATAAAATATAGAATGCAGAATACTGAATATAGAATTTGGAATATAGAAGGTAGAACACAGAATATATAATGTAGATTACGGAATGTAGAATTTAGAATACAGAATATAGAATAGAGAACACAGAATATAAAATATGGAAAACAGAGTACAGAACCCAGAATTAAAAACATGGAATGCAGGACACATAATTTAGAATATAGTATCGGGATTACTGAATATAGAATTTAGAATATAGAATGCAGAACACAGAATTTAGAATATGGAATACAGTATACTGAATATTGAATTGAGAACATGGAGTGCAGAACACAGGATATAGAATATAGAATACAGAATACTGAATATAGAATTTAGAATATAGAATGTAGAACACAGAATATAGAATATAGAAGAGAGAATTTAGAACATGGAATTCAGAACACAGAATTTAGAATATAGAATACAGAATACTGAATATAGATTTTGGATTATAGAAGGTAGAACACAGAATATATAATGTAGAATACGGAATGCAGAATATACAATACAGAATATAGAATTAAGAACACAAATTATAAAATATGGAAAACAGAATATTGAACGCAGAATGTATAACATGGAATGTAGAACCAGAATTTAGAATATAGTATAGAGATTACTGAATATAGAATTTAGAATATAGAATGTAGAACACAGGATTTAGAATATAGAATACAGAATACTGAATAAATAAATTTGAATATAGAATGTAGAACCCAGAATATAGAATATAGGATACGGAATGCAAAATATAGTTTGTAGAATACAGAATGAAGTAAGCAAAATATAGAATATAGAATAGAGAATATAGAAGCACGAATTTAGAACATGGAATTCAGAACAGAGAATTTCGAATATAAATACAGTATACTGAATGTAGGATTTTGAAGATAGAATGCATAACACAGGATATATAATAGACTATACAGAATCCAGAATTTAAAACATGGAATGCAGAACACAGAATTTAGAATATGGAATACAGAATACTGAATATATAATTGAGAACATTGAGTGAAGAACACAGAATTTAGAATATAGAATACAGAATACTGAATATAAAATTTAGAATATAGATAGTAGAACACAGAATATAGAATAGAGAATTTAGAAAATGGAATGCAGAACACAGATTATAGAATATAGAATGCAGAATACTGAATATAGAATTTGGAATATAGAAGGTAGAACACAGAATATATAATGTAGAATACGGAATGCAGAATATATAATACAGAATATAGAAATTAGAACACAGAATATAAAATATGGAAAACAGAGTATTGAACCCAGAATTAAAAACATGGAATGCAGAACACATAATTTAGAATATAGTATCGAGATTACTGAATATAGAATTTAGAATATAGAATGTAGAACACAGAATTTAGAATATGGAATACAGTATACTGAATATTGAATTGAGAACATGGAGTGTAGAACACAGAATATAGAATATAGAATACAGAATACTGAATATAGAATTTAGAATGTAGAATATAGAACACAGAATATAGAATATAGAATAGAGAATTTAGAACATGGAATGCAGAACACAGAATTTAGAATATAGAATACAGTATACTGAATATAGATTTTGGATTATAGAAGGTAGAACACAGAATATATAATGTAGAATACGGAATGCAGAATAAAGAATACAGAATATAGAATTAAGAACACAAATTATAAAATATGGAAAACAGAACATTGAACGCAGAATGTATAACATGGAATGTAGAACCAGAATTTAGAATATAGTATAGAGATTACTGAATATAGAATTTAGAATATAGAATGTAGAACACAGAATTTAGAATATAGAATACAGAATACTGAATAAATAACTTTGAATATAGAATGTAGAACACAGAATATAGAATATAGGATACGGAATGCAAAATATAGTTTGTAGAATATAGAATGAAGTACGCAAAATATAGAATATAGAATAGAGAATATAGAAGCACGAATTTAGAACATGGAATTCAGAACAGAGAATTTCGAATATAAATACAGAATACTGAATGTAGGATTTTGAATATAGAATGCAGAACACAGGATATATAATAGAGTATAGAGAACCCAGAATTTAATACATGGAATGCAGAACACAGAATTTAGAATATGGAATACAGAATACTGAATATATAATTGAGAACATTGAGTGAAGAACACAGAATTTATAATATAGAATACAAAATACTGAATATAAAATTTAGAATATAGATAGTAGAACACAGAATATAGAATAGAGAATTTAGAAAATGGTATGCAGAACACAGATTATAGAATATAGAATGCAGAATACTGAATATAGAATTTGGAATATAGAAGGTAGAACACAGAATATATAATGTAGAATACGGAATGCATAATATAGAATACAGAATATAGAATTTAGAACACAGAATATAAAATATGGAAAACAGAGTATAGAACCAAGAATTTAAAACATGGAATGCATAACACATAATTTAGAATATAAAATAAAGAAAGTTAAATATAGTATTTAGAATATAAAATGTAGAACACAGAATATAGAACATAGAATATAGATTATAGAACCCAGAATTTAAAACATGGAATGCAGAACACAGAATTTAGAATATAGCATACTGTATACTGAATATAGAATTTAGAATATAGAATGTAGAACACAGAATATAGGATATAGAATACGAAATGCAGAATATAAAATACAGAATATAAAATGTAGAAAACATATTATACAATATGGAAAAAAGAATACAGAAAACAGAATTTAGAACATGGAATGCAGAACACAGTATTTAGATTATGGAATACAAAATAGTGCATTTAGAATTTAGAATGTGGAATGCGGAACACATTATTCAGAATATAGAATACAGAATACTGAATATAGAATTTAGAATATAGTGTGAGGAGCACTGTATATAGAATATAGAATAAAGAATATTGAACCCATAATTTAGTACATGGAATGCAGAACACAGAATTTACAATATAGAGTACAGAATACTGAAGATAGAATTTAGAATATAAAATGTAGAACATTGTATAAAGAATTCAGAATACGGAGTGCAGAATATAGAATGTAGAATATAAAATGAAGAACACAAAATATAAAATATAGAATAGTTTATATAGAACCCAGAATTTAGAACATTGAATTGCAGAACACTGAATTTAGAATATATTATACAGAATACTTAATAAAGAAATAAAAAATTGAATGTGGAACACAGAATATAGAATATAAAATACATAATACTGAATATATAATTTAGAATACAGAATGTAGAAAACAGAATAAATAATATAGCTTAAAGAATATTGAAGACAGATTTTGGAACATGAAAAGCAGAACTCACAATTTTGAATATAGAATACAGAATACTGAATATACAATATAGAATATACAATGTAGAACACAGAATATAGAATATAGAATACAGAATACTGAATATAGAATTTAGAATATAGAATGTAGAACACGGAATTTAGAATATAGAATAAAGAATATTGAACCCAGAATTTTGAACATGGAATGCAGAACACAGATTTTAGAATATGGAATACAGAATACTGAATATAGAATTTAGAATATAGAATGTTGAACACTGTATAAAGAATATAGAATACTGAATGCAGAATATAGAATTTAGAATATACAATGTAGAACACAGAATATAAAATATAGAAAAGAGAATATAAAACTCAGAATTTACAACATGGTAGGCAAAACACAGAATTTAGAATATAGTATACAGAATACTTAATAAACAAATGAAAAAATTGAATGTAGAACATAGAATATAGAATATAGAATACATAATACTGAATATATAATTTAGAATATACAATGTAAAAAACAGAATAAAAAATATATCTTAAAGAATATTTAAGCCAGATTTTGTAACATGGAATGCAGAACTCAGAATTTCGAATTTAGAACAGAAAACTGAATATACAATTTAGAATATAGAATATAGAACACAGAATATAGAATATAGAATATAGATTATAGAACACAGAATTTAAAACATGGAATGCAGAACCCAGAATTAAGAATATAGCATACCGAATACTTAATATAGAATTTAGAATATATAATGTAGAACACAGAATATTGAATATAGAATACAGAATGCAGAATAAAGAATACAGAATATTGAATGTAGAAAACAGAATATAGATTATGAAAAAAAGAATACACAAAAGAGAATTTAGAATATGGAATGCAGAACACAGAATTTAGAATATAGAATACAGAATACTGAACATAGGATTAAGAATATAGAATGCAGAACACAGAATTAAGAATATAGAATACAGAATACTGAATAAAGAATTGAGAACATGGAATGAAGAACACAGAATATACAATATAGAATAGAGAATACTAAATGTAGAATTTAGAATATAGAAAGTAGAACACAGAATATAGAATATAGAGTAGAAAATTTAGAACATAGAATGAAGTACAGAGAATTTTGAATATAGAATACAGAATACTGAATTTAGAATTTGGAATATAGAATGTAGAACACCGAATATATAATGTAAATACGGAATGCAGAATTTAGAATACAGAATATAGAATTTAGAACACAGAATATAAAATATGGAAAACAGAAGATAGGACCCAGAATTTAGAACAAGTTATACAGAACACAGAATTTAGAATATACTATAGAGATTACTGAATATAGAATTTAGAATGTAGAATGTAGATCACAGAACATAGAATATTGAATACGGAATGCAGAATATAGTATACAGAATATAGGATTTAGAACACAGAATATAGATTATGGAAACTTAACACAGAACCCAGAATTTAGAACATGGGATGCAGAACACAGAATTTAGATTATAGAATACAGAATACTGAATATATAATATATATTATAGAATGCAGAACACAGAATTTAGTATATACATTAGAGAATACTGAATATAGAATTTAAAACATGGAATGCAGAACACAGAATTTAGATTATAGAATAAAAGATATAGATGCCAGATTACAGAACATGGAATGCAGAACACAGAATTTTGAATATGGAATACTGAATACTGAATATAGAGTTTAGAATATAGAAAGTAGAACACAGAATATAGAAAATAGAATAGAGAATTTAGAACATGGAATGTAGAGCACAGAATTCAGATTATAGAATACATAATACTGAATATAGAATTTAGAATATAGAATTTAGAACACAAAATTTAGAAAATTGAATACAAAATACTGAATATAGAATTTAGGACATGGAATGCAGAACACAGAATTTAGAATATAGTATACCGAATACTGAATATAGAATTTAGAACATGGAATGCATAACACAGAATTTAGAATATAGAATACAGAATACTGAATATAGAGTTAAAATATAGAATGCAGAACCCAGAATATAGAATATAGAATTGAGAATATAGTACCCAGAATTTAGAACATGGAATGTAGAGCACAGAATTTAGATTATAGAATACATAATACTGAATATAGAATTTAGAATATAGAATTTAGAACACAAAATTTAGAAAATAGAATACAGAATACAGAATATAGAATTTAGGACATGGAATGCAGAACACAGAATTTAGAATATAGAATACAGAATACTGAATATAGAATTTAGAACATGGAATGCATAACACAGAATTTAGAATATAGAATACAGAATACTGAATATAGAGTTAAAATATAGAATGTACAACCCAGAATATAGAATATAGAATTGAGAATATAGTACCCAGAATTTAGAACATGGAATGAAGAAAACAGAATTTAGTTTATAGAATACATAATACTGAATACAGGATTTAGAATAGAAAGTAGAACACAAAATTTAGAATATAGAATACAGAATGCTGAATATAGAACTTAGAATATAGAATGTAAAACACTGAATATAGAAAATAGAAAAGAGAATATAGAACACAGAATTTAGAACATGAATTGCAGAACACAGAATTTAGATTATAGAATACAGGATACTAAATAAACAATTAAAAATTGAATGTAGAACACAGAATAAAGAATATAAAACACATAATACTGAATATACAATTTGGAATATAGAATGTAGAAAACAGAATAATAAATATACCTTAGAGTATATTGAATCCACATTTTAGAATTTGGAAAGCAGAACTCCGAATTTAGAATATAGAATACAGAATACTGTATATAGAATTTAGAACACAGAATATAGAATAGAGAATAGACAATAGAGAAACCTGAATTTACAACATGGTATGGAGAACACAGAATTTAGATTATAGAATACAGAATACTTAATAAACAATTAAAAAATTGAATGTAGAACACAGAATACAGAATATAAAACACATAATACTGAATATACAATTAAGAATATAGAATGTAGAAAACAGAATAAAAAATATAGCTTAGAGAATATTGAAGCCAGATATTGGGCAATGGAAATCAGAACTCAGTATTTAGAATATAGAATAAAGAATATTCACTATAGAATTTAGAATATAGAATGTAGAACACAGAATATAGAAAGTAGAATACAGAAAAAAGAATCCAGAATAAAGAACATGCTATGCAGAACACAGAATATAGAATATAGATTACATAATACTGAATATAGAATTTAGAATATAGAATGTAGAACACAGAATTTATAATATAGAATAAAGAAAAATGAATATAGTATTTAGAATATAGAATGTAGAACACAGATATAGAATATAGAATATAGAATATAGAATTTAGAACCCAGAATTTAGAACATGGAATGCATAACACAGAAATTAGAATATATAATACAGTATACTGATCATAGAATATAGAACAAAGAATGCAGAACACAGAATTTAGAATATGGAATAGAGAATACTGAATATTGAATTGAGAACATGGAGTGCAGAACACAGAATATAGAATATAGAATACAGAATACTGAATATAGAATATAGAATATACAAAGTAGAACACAGAATATAGAATATAGAATACAGAATACTGAATATAGATTTTGGATTATACAAGGTAGAACACATAATATATAATGTAGAATACGGAATGCAGAATATAGAATACAGAATATAGAATTAAGAACTCAAAATATAAAATATGGAAAACAGAATATTGAACGCAGAATTTATAACATGGAATGTAGAACCAGAATTTAGAATATAGTATAGAGATTACTGAATATAGAATTTAGAATATAGAATGTAGAACACAGAATTTAGAATATAGAATACAGAATACTGAATAAATAACTTTGAATATAGAATGTAGAACACAGAATATAAAATATAGAATACAGAATGCAAAATATAGATTGTAGAATATACAATGAAGTATGCAAAATATAGAATATAGAATAGAGAATATAGAAGCCAGAATTTAGAACATGGAATGCAGAACACAGAATTTCGAATATAAATACAAAATACTAAATATAGGATTTTGAATATAGAATGCAGAACACAGGATATATAATAGAGTATCAGAACCCAGAATTTAAAACATGGAATCCAGAACACAGAATTTGAATATAAAATACAGAAAGTTGAATATAGTATTTAGAATATAGAATGTAGAACACAGAATATAGAACATAGAATATAGATTATATAACCCAGAATTTAAAACATGAAATGCAGAACACAGAATTTAGAATATAGAATACGAAATGCAGAATATAGTATACAGAATATAGAATGTAGAAAACATATTATAAAATATGGAAAAAAGAATACAGAAAAAAGAATTTAGAACATGAAAGGCAGAACACAGTATTTAGATTATAGAATACAGAATAGTGCATATAGAATTTAGAATGTGGAATGCGGAACACAGATTTTAGAATATAGAATACAGAATACTGAATATAGAATTTAGAACTTGGAATGCAGAACACATTATTCAGAATATAGAATACAGAATACTGAATATAGAATTTAGAATATAGTGTGAGGAATACAGCCTATATAATATAGAAGAAAGATTATTGAACCCATAATTTAGAACATTGAATGCAGAAAACAGAATTTGCAATATAGAATAAGAATACTGAAGATAGAATTTAGAATGTAAAATGTAGAACATAGAATAAAGAATTCAGAATACGGAATGCAGAATATAGAATGTAGAATATAAAATGAAGAACACAAAATATAAAATATAGAATAGAGTATATAGAACCCAGAATTTAGAACATTGAATTGCATAACACTGAATTTAGAATATAGTATACAGAATACTTAATAAAGAAATAAATAATTGAATGTAGAACACAGAATATAGAATATAAAATACATAATACTGAATATATAATTTAGAATATAGAATGTAGAAAACAGAATAAAAAATATAGCTTAAAGAATATTGAAGCCAGATTTTGGAACATGAAAATCAGAACTCACAATTTCGAATATAGAATACAGAATACTGAATATACAATTTAGAATATAGAATGTAGAACAAAGAATATAGAATATAGAATAAAGAATATTGAATATAGAATTTAGAATATAGAATGTAGAACACGGAATATAGAATATAGAATAAAGAATATTGAACCCAGAATTTTGAACATGGAATGCAGAACACATTATTTAGAATATAGAATACAGAATACTGAATATAGAGTTAAAATATAGAATGTAGAACCCAGAATATAGAATATAGAATTGAGAATATAGTACCCAGAATTTAGAACATGGAATGAAGAAAACAGAATTTAGTTTATAGAATACATAATACTGAATACAGGATTTAGAATAGAAAGTAGAACACAAAATTTAGAATATAGAATACAGAATGCTGAATATAGAATTTAGAATATAGAATGTAAAACACTGAATATAGAAAATAGAAAAGAGAATATAGAACACAGAATTTAGAACATGAATTGCAGAACACAGAATTTAGATTATAGAATACAGGATACTAAATAAACAATTAAAAAATTGAATGTAGAACACAGAATACAGAATATAAAACACATAATACTGAATATACAATTTGGAATATAGAATGTAGAAAACAGAATAATAAATATACCTTAGAGTATATTGAATCCACATTTTAGAATTTGGAAAGCAGAACTCCGAATTTAGAATATAGAATACAGAATACTGTATGTAGAATTTAGAACACAGAATATAGAATAGAGAATAGACAATAGAGAAACCTGAATTTACAACATGGTATGGAGAACACAGAATTTAGATTATAGAATACAGAATACTTAATAAACAATTAAAAAATTGAATGTAGAACACAGAATACAGAATATAAAACACATAATACTGAATATACAATTAAGAATATAGAATGTAGAAAACAGAATAAAAAATATAGCTTAGAGAATATTGAAGCCAGATATTGGGCAATGGAAATCAGAACTCAGTATTTAGAATATAGAATAAAGAATATTCACTATAGAATTTAGAATATAGAATGTAGAACACAGAATATAGAAAGTAGAATACAGAATAAAGAATCCAGAATAAAGAACATGCTATGCAGAACACAGAATTTAGAATATAGATTACATAATACTGAATATAGAATTTAGAATATAGAATGTAGTACACAGAATTTATAATATAGAATAAAGAAAAATGAATATAGTATTTAGAATATAGAATGTAGAACACAGATATAGAATATAGAATATAGAATATAGAATTTAGAACCCAGAATTTAGAACATGGAATGCATAACACAGAAATTAGAATATATAATACAGTATACTGATCATAGAATATAGAACAAAGAATGCAGAACACAGACTTTAGAATATGGAATAGAGAATACTGAATATTGAATTGAGAACATGGAGTGCAGAACACAGAATATAGAATATAGAATACAGAATACTGAATATAGAATATAGAATATACAAAGTAGAACACAGAATATAGAATATAGAATACAGAATACTGAATATAGATTTTGGATTATACAAGGTAGAACACATAATATATAATGTAGAATACGGAATGCAGAATATAGAATACAGAATATAGAATTAAGAACTCAAAATATAAAATATGGAAAACAGAATATTGAACGCAGAATTTATAACATGGAATGTAGAACCAGAATTTAGAATATAGTATAGAGATTACTGAATATAGAATTTAGAATATAGAATGTAGAACACAGAATTTAGAATATAGAATACAGAATACTGAATAAATAACTTTGAATATAGAATGTAGAACACAGAATATAAAATATAGAATACAGAATGCAAAATATAGATTGTAGAATATACAATGAAGTATGCAAAATATAGAATATAGAATAGAGAATATAGAAGCCAGAATTTAGAACATGGAATGCAGAACACAGAATTTCGAATATAAATACAAAATACTAAATATAGGATTTTGAATATAGAATGCAGAACACAGGATATATAATAGAGAATCAGAACCCAGAATTTAAAACATGGAATCCAGAACACAGAATTTGAATATAAAATACAGAAAGTTGAATATAGTATTTAGAATATAGAATGTAGAACACAGAATATAGAACATAGAATATAGATTATATAACCCAGAATTTAAAACATGAAATGCAGAACACAGAATTTAGAATATAGAATACGAAATGCAGAATATAGTATACAGAATATAGAATGTAGAAAACATATTATAAAATATGGAAAAAAGAATACAGAAAAAAGAATTTAGAACATGAAAGGCAGAACACAGTATTTAGATTATAGAATACAGAATAGTGCATATAGAATTTAGAATGTGGAATGCGGAACACAGATTTTAGAATATAGAATACAGAATACTGAATATAGAATTTAGAACTTGGAATGCAGAACACATTATTCAGAATATAGAATACAGAATACTGAATATAGAATTTAGAATATAGTGTGAGGAATACAGCCTATATAATATAGAGGAAAGATTATTGAACCCATAATTTAGAACATTGAATGCAGAAAACAGAATTTGCAATATAGAATAAGAATACTGAAGATAGAATTTAGAATGTAAAATGTAGAACATAGAATAAAGAATTCAGAATACGGAATGCAGAATATAGAATGTAGAATATAAAATGAAGAACACAAAATATAAAATATAGAATAGAGTATATAGAACCCAGAATTTAGAACATTGAATTGCATAACACTGAATTTAGAATATAGTATACAGAATACTTAATAAAGAAATAAATAATTGAATGTAGAACACAGAATATAGAATATAAAATACATAATACTGAATATATAATTTAGAATATAGAATGTAGAAAACAGAATAAAAAATATAGCTTAAAGAATATTGAAGCCAGATTTTGGAACATGAAAATCAGAACTCACAATTTCGAATATAGAATACAGAATACTGAATATACAATTTAGAATATAGAATGTAGAACAAAGAATATAGAATATAGAATAAAGAATATTGAATATAGAATTTAGAATATAGAATGTAGAACACGGAATATAGAATATAGAATAAAGAATATTGAACCCAGAATTTTGAACATGGAATGCAGAACACATTATTTAGAATATAGAATACAGAATACTGAATATAGAGTTAAAATATAGAATGTAGAACCCAGAATATAGAATATAGAATTGAGAATATAGTACCCAGAATTTAGAACATGGAATGAAGAAAACAGAATTTAGTTTATAGAATACATAATACTGAATACAGGATTTAGAATAGAAAGTAGAACACAAAATTTAGAATATAGAATACAGAATGCTGAATATAGAATTTAGAATATAGAATGTAAAACACTGAATATAGAAAATAGAAAAGAGAATATAGAACACAGAATTTAGAACATGAATTGCAGAACACAGAATTTAGATTATAGAATACAGGATACTAAATAAACAATTAAAAAATTGAATGTAGAACACAGAATACAGAATATAAAACACATAATACTGAATATACAATTTGGAATATAGAATGTAGAAAACAGAATAATAAATATACCTTAGAGTATATTGAATCCACATTTTAGAATTTGGAAAGCAGAACTCCGAATTTAGAATATAGAATACAGAATACTGTATGTAGAATTTAGAACACAGAATATAGAATAGAGAATAGACAATAGAGAAACCTGAATTTACAACATGGTATGGAGAACACAGAATTTAGATTATAGAATACAGAATACTTAATAAACAATTAAAAAATTGAATGTAGAACACAGAATACAGAATATAAAACACATAATACTGAATATACAATTAAGAATATAGAATGTAGAAAACAGAATAAAAAATATAGCTTAGAGAATATTGAAGCCAGATATTGGGCAATGGAAATCAGAACTCAGTATTTAGAATATAGAATAAAGAATATTCACTATAGAATTTAGAATATAGAATGTAGAACACAGAATATAGAAAGTAGAATACAGAATAAAGAATCCAGAATAAAGAACATGCTATGCAGAACACAGAATTTAGAATATAGATTACATAATACTGAATATAGAATTTAGAATATAGAATGTAGTACACAGAATTTATAATATAGAATAAAGAAAAATGAATATAGTATTTAGAATATAGAATGTAGAACACAGATATAGAATATAGAATATAGAATATAGAATTTAGAACCCAGAATTTAGAACATGGAATGCATAACACAGAAATTAGAATATATAATACAGTATACTGATCATAGAATATAGAACAAAGAATGCAGAACACAGACTTTAGAATATGGAATAGAGAATACTGAATATTGAATTGAGAACATGGAGTGCAGAACACAGAATATAGAATATAGAATACAGAATACTGAATATAGAATATAGAATATACAAAGTAGAACACAGAATATAGAATATAGAATACAGAATACTGAATATAGATTTTGGATTATACAAGGTAGAACACATAATATATAATGTAGAATACGGAATGCAGAATATAGAATACAGAATATAGAATTAAGAACTCAAAATATAAAATATGGAAAACAGAATATTGAACGCAGAATTTATAACATGGAATGTAGAACCAGAATTTAGAATATAGTATAGAGATTACTGAATATAGAATTTAGAATATAGAATGTAGAACACAGAATTTAGAATATAGAATACAGAATACTGAATAAATAACTTTGAATATAGAATGTAGAACACAGAATATAAAATATAGAATACAGAATGCAAAATATAGATTGTAGAATATACAATGAAGTATGCAAAATATAGAATATAGAATAGAGAATATAGAAGCCAGAATTTAGAACATGGAATGCAGAACACAGAATTTCGAATATAAATACAAAATACTAAATATAGGATTTTGAATATAGAATGCAGAACACAGGATATATAATAGAGAATCAGAACCCAGAATTTAAAACATGGAATCCAGAACACAGAATTTGAATATAAAATACAGAAAGTTGAATATAGTATTTAGAATATAGAATGTAGAACACAGAATATAGAACATAGAATATAGATTATATAACCCAGAATTTAAAACATGAAATGCAGAACACAGAATTTAGAATATAGAATACGAAATGCAGAATATAGTATACAGAATATAGAATGTAGAAAACATATTATAAAATATGGAAAAAAGAATACAGAAAAAAGAATTTAGAACATGAAAGGCAGAACACAGTATTTAGATTATAGAATACAGAATAGTGCATATAGAATTTAGAATGTGGAATGCGGAACACAGATTTTAGAATATAGAATACAGAATACTGAATATAGAATTTAGAACTTGGAATGCAGAACACATTATTCAGAATATAGAATACAGAATACTGAATATAGAATTTAGAATATAGTGTGAGGAATACAGCCTATATAATATAGAAGAAAGATTATTGAACCCATAATTTAGAACATTGAATGCAGAAAACAGAATTTGCAATATAGAATAAGAATACTGAAGATAGAATTTAGAATGTAAAATGTAGAACATAGAATAAAGAATTCAGAATACGGAATGCAGAATATAGAATGTAGAATATAAAATGAAGAACACAAAATATAAAATATAGAATAGAGTATATAGAACCCAGAATTTAGAACATTGAATTGCATAACACTGAATTTAGAATATAGTATACAGAATACTTAATAAAGAAATAAATAATTGAAAGTAGAACACAGAATATAGAATATAAAATACATAATACTGAATATATAATTTAGAATATAGAATGTAGAAAACAGAATAAAAAATATAGCTTAAAGAATATTGAAGCCAGATTTTGGAACATGAAAATCAGAACTCACAATTTCGAATATAGAATACAGAATACTGAATATACAATTTAGAATATAGAATGTAGAACAAAGAATATAGAATATAGAATAAAGAATATTGAATATAGAATTTAAAATATAGAATGTAGAACACGGAATATAGAATATAGAATAAAGAATATTGAACCCAGAATTTTGAACATGGAATGCAGAACACAGAATTTAGAATATGGAATACAGAATACTGAATATAGAATTTAGAATATAGAATGTAGAACACCGAATATAGAATATAGAATACGAAATGCAGAATATAGAATACAGAATATAGAATGTAGAAAACATATTATAGAATATGGAAAAAAGAATACAGAAAAAAGAATTTAGAAAATGAAAGGCAGAACACAGTATTTAGATTATAGAATACAGAATAGTGCATATAGTATTTAGAATGTGGAGTGCGGAACACAGATTTTAGAATATAGAATACAGAATACTGAATATAGAATTTAGAACTTGGAATGCAGAACACATTATTCAGAATATAGAATACAGAATACTGAATATAGAATTAAGAATATAGTGTGAGGAATACAGACTATATAATATAGAAGAAAGATTATTGAACCCATTATTTAGAACATGGAATGCAGAACACAGAATTTACAATATAGAATAAGAATACTGAAGATAGAATTTAGAATATAAAATGTAGAACATAGAATAAAGAATTCAGAATACGGAATGCAGAATATAGAATGTAGAATATAAAATGAAGAACACAAAATATAAAATATAGAATAGAGTATATAGAACCCAGAATTTAGAACATTGAATTGCATAACACTGAATTTAAAATATAGTATACAGAATACTTAATAAAGAAATAAATAATTGAATGTAGAACACAGAATATAGAATATAAAATACATAATACTGAATATATAATTTAGAATATAGAATGTAGAAAACATAATAAAAAATATAGCTTAAAGAATATTGAAGCCAGATTTTGGAACATGAAAATCAGAACTCAAAATTTCGAATATAGAATACAGAATACTGAATATAAAATTTAGAATATAGAATGTAGAACAAAGAATATAGAATATAGAATAAAGAATATTGAATATAGAATTTAGAAAATAGAATGTAGAACACGGAATATAGAATATAGAATAAAGAATATTGAACCCAGAATTTTGAACATGGAATGTAGAACACAGAATTTAGAATATGGAATACAGAATACTGAATATAGAATTTAGAATATAGAATGTTGAACACAGTATAAAGAATATAGAATACTGAATGCAGAATATAGAATTTAGAATATACAATATAGAACACAGAATATAAAATATAGAAAAGAGAATATAAAACCCAGAATTTACAACATGGTATGCAAAACACAGAATTTAGAATATAGTATGCAGAATGCTTAATAAACAAATGAAAAAATTGAATGTAGAACATACAATATAGAATATAGAATACATAATACTGAAAATATAATTTAGAATATATAATGTAAAAAACAGAATAAAAAATATATCTTAAAGAATATTTAAGCCAGATTTTGGAACATGGAATTCAGAACTCAGAATTTAGAATATAGAATAGAAAACTGAATATACAATTTATAATATAGAATGTAGAAACCAGAATTAATAATATAGAATATAGAATGCTGAATATAGGATTTAGAACATAGAATGTAGAACACGGAATCTAGAATATAGAATGTAGATAATAGAACACAGTATTTAGAACATGGAATGCACAACACAGAATTAAGAATATAGCATACAGAATACTTAATATAGAATTTAGAATATATAATGTAGAACACAGAATATTGAATATAGAATACGGAATGCAGAATATAGAATACAGAATATAGAATGTAGAAATCAGAATATACATTATGAAAAAAAGAATACACAAAAGAGAATTTAGAACATGGAATGCAGAACACAGAATATAGAATATAGAATAGAGAATACTGAACATAGAATTAAGAATATAGAATGCAGAACACAGAATTAAGAATAAAGAATACAGAATACTGAATATAGTATTGAGAACATGGAATGAAGAACACAGAATATACAATATAGAATAGAGAATACGAAATGTAGAATTTAGAATATAGAAAGTAGAACACAGAATATAGAATATAGAGTAGAAAATTTAGCACATGGAATGCAGAACACAGAATTTAGAATATAGAATACAGAATACTGAATATAGAATTTGGAATATAGAAAGTAGAACACAGAATATATAATGTAGAATACGGAATGCAGAATATAGAATACAGAATATAGAATTTAGAACACATTATATAAAATATGGAAAACAGAATATAGGACCCAGAAGTTAGAACAACTTATACAGAACACAGAATTTAGAATACACTATACAGAATACTGAATATAGAATTTAGAATATTGAATGTAGATCACAGAATATAGAATATAGATTACGGAATGCAGAATATAGTATACAGAATATAGGATTTAGAACACAGAATATAAATATTGGAAACTTAACACAGAACACAGAATATAGAACATGGGATGCAGAACACAGAATTTAGATTATATAATACAGAATACTGAATATAGAATATAGAATATAGAATGCAGAACACAGAATTAGGAATATACATTAGAGAATACTGAATATAGAATTTACACCATGGAATGCAGAACACAGAATTTAGATTATACAATAAAGAATATAGATGCCGGATTATAGAACATGGAATGCAGAACACAGAATTTAGAATATGGAATACTGAATACTGAATATAGAATTTAGAATATAGAAAGTAGAACACAGAATATAGAATATAGAATAGAGAATATAGAACATGGATTGTAGAGCACAGAATTTAGATTATAGAATACATAATACTGAATATAGAATTTAGAATATAGAATTTAGAACACAAAATTTAGAAAAGAGAATACAGAATACTGAATATAGAATTTAGGACATGGAATGCAGAACACAGAATTTAGAATATAGAATACAGAATACTGAATATAGAATTTAGAACATGGAATGCATAACACAGAATTTAGAATATAGAATACAGAATACTGAATATAGAGTTAAAATATAGAATGTAGAACCCAGAATATAGAATATAGAATTGAGAATATAGTACCCAGAATTTAGAACATGGAATGCAGAAAACAGAATATAGTTTATAGAATACATAATACTGAATACAGAATTTAGAATAGAATGTAGAACACAAAATTTAGAATATAGAATACAGAATGCTGAATATAGAATTTAGAATATAGAATGTAGAACACAGAATATAGAAAATAGAAAAGATAATATAGAACCCAGAATTTAGAACATGGAATGCAGAACACAGAATTTAGATTATAGAATACAGAATACTTAATAAACAACTAAAAAATTGAATGTAGAGCACAGAATGAATAATATAAAACACATAAAACTGAATATATATTTTAGAAAATAGAATGTAGAAAACAGAATAAAAAATATAGCTTAGAGAATATTGAAGCCAGATTTTGGAACATGGAAATCAGAACTCAGTATTTAGAATATAGAATACATAATACTGAATATACAATTTAGAATACAGAATGTAGAACCCAGAATTTAGAATATATAATACAGAATACTGAATATCGAATTATGAATATAGAATGTAGAACACAGAATATAGAATATAGAATACAGAAAGCTGAATATAGTATTTAGAATATAGAATGCAGGACACAGATATAGAATATAGAATATAGATAATAGAAACCAGAATTTAGAACATGGAATGCATAACACAGAAATTAGAATATATAATGCAGTATAATGATCATAGAACTTAGAACATAGAATGAAGAACACAGAATTTAGAATATGGAATACAGAATACTGAATATAGGATTGAGAACATGGAGTGAAAAACACAGAATTTAGATTATAGAATACAGAATACTGAAAAATGTATTTAGAATATAGAAAGTAGATTACAGAATATCGAATATAGAATAGAGAATTTTTAAAATGGAATGCAGAACACAAAATTTAGAATATAGAATACAGAATACTGAATATAGAATGTAGAACACAGAATATATAATGTAGAATACGGAATGCAGAATATAGAATACAGAATATAGAATTTAGAACACAGAATATAAAATATGGAAAAGAGAATATGGAATCCAGAATTTAGAACATGGAATGCAGAGCACAGAATTTAGAATATAGTATAGAGATTACTGAATATAGAATTTAGAATATAGAATTTAGAACACAGAATTTAGAATATAGAATACAGAATACTGAATAAAAAACTTAGAATATAGAATTTAGGACACAGAATATAGAATATACAATACGGAATGCAAAATATACATTGTAGAATATAGAATGAAGTACGCAAAATATAGAATATAGAATAGAGAATATAGAAGCCAGAATTTAGAACATGGGATGCGGAACACAGAATTTCGAATATAAATACGGAATACTGAATGTAGGATTTTGAATATAGAATGCAGAACACAGGATATATAATAGAGTATACAGAACCCAGAATTTAAAACATGGAATCCGGAACACAGAATTTAGAATATAGAATACAGAATACTGAATATAGAATTTTGAATATAGAATGTAGAACACAGAATAAAGAATATAGAATACGGAATGCAGAATATAGAATGTAGAATATAGATTGAAGAATACGAAATATAGAATAGAGAATAGAGAATATACAACACAGAATTTAGAACATGGAATGCAGAACATAGAATTTAGAATATAGAATACTGAATACTGAATATAGAATTTAGAATATTGAATGTAGAACACAGAATATAGAATATAGTATACGGAATGCAAAATATAGTATGTAGAATATAGAATGTAGAACCCAGAATATAGAATGTAGAATTGAGAATCTAGAACCCAGAATTTATAACATGGAATGCAGAACAGAGAATTTAGATAATTGAATACATAATACTGAATATAGAATTTAGAATATAGAATGTAGAACACAAAATATAGAATATAGAATACAGAATGCTGAATATAGAATTTAGAATATACAATGAAGAACACAGAATATAGCATATAGAAAAGAGAATATAGAACCCAGAATTTACAACATGGAATGCAGAACACTGAATTTAGAATATAGGATAAAGAATGCATAATAAACAATTAAAAAAATTGAATGTAGAACAGAGAATATAGTATATAGTATACATAATACTGAATAAATAATTTAGAATATAGAATGTAGAACACAGTACATAGAATATACAATACAGAATACTAAATATAGAAATTAGAATATACAATGTAGAACACAGAATATAGAATATGCAATACAGAATACTAAATATAGGATTTAGAATATAGAATATAGAACACTGAATATAGAAAACAGAATAGAGAATGAGGAACCCAGAATTTAGTACATGGAAGCAGAACCCAGAATTAAAATATAGAATAAAGAACACAGAATATGGAATTAAGAATATAGAATGTAGAACACAGAATATAGAATATAGAATACAGAGTATAGAACCCAGAATTTAGAACATGGAATGCAAAACACAGAATTAATAACATTGAATGCAGAACAGAGTATTAAGAATATACATTACAGAACACTGAATATAGAATTTAGAATATACAATGTAGAACATAGAATTTAGAATATGGAATAAAGAATACTGAATATAGAATTTAGAATATAGAATGTAGAACACAGAATATAGAAAATAGAATAAAGAATTTAGAACACAGAATTTAGTACATGGAATCAGAACACAGAATTTTGAATATAGTATACAGAACACTGAATATGGAATTTAGAATATAGAACGTAGAACACAGAATATAGAATATAGAATACACAATATAGAACCCAGAATTTAGAACAAGGAATGCAGAACACAGAATTTAGAATCTAGAATACAGAACTGAATATAGAATTTATAATATAGAAAGTATAACACAGAATTTAGAATGTAGAATACAAAATGCAGAAAATAGTATAGAGAATATAGAATGTAGAACTCAGAATATAGAATATAGAATTTAGGTTATAGAACCCAGAATTTTGAACATGGAATGCAGCACACAGAATTTGGTATATAGCATACAGAATAGTGCCTATAGAATTTAGAATATGGAATGTAGAACACAGAGTATAGAATACAGAATACGGAACACAGAATATATAATACAGAATATAGAATGAGAAAACAGTATATAGAATATGGAAAACAGAATACAGAACCCAGAATTTAGAACATGGAATGCAGAACACAGAATTTGGTATATAGAACACAGAATACTGAATATAGAATTTAGAATATACAATGCGGAACACAGATTTTAAAATATAGAATACAGAATACTGAATATAGAATTTAGAACATGGAATGCAGAACACATTATTTAGAATATAGAATACAGAATACTGAATATAGTATTTAGAATATAGTATGAGGAACACAGAATATAGAATATAGAATAAAGAATTTTGAACCCATACTTTAGAACATGGAATGCAGAACACAGAATTTACAATATAGAATACAGAATACTGAATATAGAATTAAGAATATAGAATGTAGAACACAGAATTTATAATCTAGTATACAGAAAGCTGAATATAGTATTTAGAATATAGAATGTAGAACACAGAATATAGAATATAGTATATAGTTTATAGAACCCAAAATTTAGAACATGGAATTCAGAACACAGAATTTAGAATACAGCATACGGAATACTGAATATAGAATTTAGAATATAGAATGTAGAACACAGAATATTGAATATATAATAAAGAATACTGAATATAGTGTTTAGAATATAGAATGTAGAACACAGAATATAGAATGTAGAATACATAATATAGAATCCAAAATAAAGAACATTCTATGCAGAACACAGAATTTAGAATATAGATTACATAATACTGAATATAGAATTTAGAATATAGAATGTAGAACACAGAATTTATAATATAGAATACAGAAAGCTGAATATAGTATTTAGAATATAGAATGTAGAACACAGAATATAGAATATAGGATTTAGTTTATAGAACCCAGAATTTAGAACATGGTATGCAGAACAGAGAATTTGGAATATAGCATAAAGAATAGTGCCTATAGAATTTAGAATATGGAATGTAGAACACAAAATATAGAATATAGAATACGGAACACAGAATATATAATACAGAATATAGAATGAGAAAACAGTATATAGAATATGGAAAACAGAATACAGAACTCAGAATTTAGTACATGGAATGCAGAACACAGAAATTTGTATATAGAACGCAGAAAACTGAATATAGAATTTAGAATATACAATGCGGAACACAGATTTTAGAATATAGAATACAGAATACTGAATATAGAATTTAGAACATGGAATGCAGAACACATTATTTAGAATATAGAATACAGTATACTGAATATAGAATTTAGACTGTAGTATGAGGAACAGAGAATATAGTATATAGAATAAAGAATATTGAAACCATACTTTAGAACATGGAATGCAGAACACAGAATTTACAATATAGAATACAGAATACTGAAGATAGAATTTAGAATATAGAATGCAGAACATAGTATAAAGAATATAGAATACGGAATGCAGAATATAGAATGTAGAATATAAAATGAAGAACACAAAATATAAAATATAGAATACAGTATATAGAACCCAGAATTTAGAACATAGAATTGCAGAACACTGAATTTAGAATATAGTATACAGAATACTTAATAAACAATTAAATAATTGAATGTGGAACACAGAATATAGAATATAAAATATATAATACGGAATATATAATTTAGAATATAGAATGTATAAAACAGAATAAAAAATATATCTTAGAGAATATTGAAGCCAGATTTTGTAACATGGAAGCAGAACTCTCAATTTCGAATATAGAATACAGAATACTGAATATACAATTTAGAATATAGAATGTTGAACACAGAATATACAATATAGAATAAAGAATACTGAATATAGAATTTTTAATATAGAATGTATAACACAGAATATAGAATGTAGAATACAGATTATAGAATCCAGAATTTAAAACATGTTATACAGAACACAGAATTAAGAATATAGATTATATAATACTGAGTATAGGATTTAGAATATAGAAATTAGAACACAGAATATAGAATATAGTATACGGAATTCAAAATATAGTATATAGAAACTAGAATGAAAACACACAATTTAGAATATAGAATAGAGAATGTAGAACCCGGAATTTAGAACATGGAATGCAAAACACAGAATTTAGAATATAGTATAAAGAATGCATAATAAACAATTAAAAAAATTGAATGTAGAACAGAGAATATAGTATATAGTATACATAATACTGAATAAATAATTTAGAATATAGAATGTAGAACACTGTATATAGAATATACAATACAGAATACTAAATATAGAAATTAGAATATACAATGTAGAACACAGAATATAGAATATGCAATACAGAATACTAAATATAGGATTTAGAATATAGAATATAGAACACTGAATATAGAAAATAGAATAGAGAATGAGGAACCCAGAATTTAGTACATGGAAGCAGAACCCAGAATTATAATATAGAATACAGAACACAGAATATGGAATTTAGAATATAGAATGTAGAACACAGAATATAGAATATAGAATACAGAGTATAGAACCCAGAATTTAGAACATGGAATGCAAAACACAGAATTAAGAACATTGAATGCAGAACAGAGTATTTAGAATATAAATTACAGAACACTGAATATAGAATTTAGAATATACAATGTAGAACATAGAATTTAGAATATGGAATAAAGAATACTGATTATAGAATTTAGAATATAGAATGTAGAACAAAGAATATAGAAAATAGAATAAAGAATTTAGAACACAGAATTTAGTACATGGAATCAGAACACAGAATTTTGAATATAGTATACAGAACACTGAATATGGAATTTAGAATATAGAACGTAGAACACAGAATATAGAATATAGAATACACAATATAGAACCCAGAATTTAGAATCTAGAATACAGAACTGAATATAGAATTTATAATATAGCAAGTATAACACAGAATTTAGAATGTAGAATACGGAATGCAGAAAATAGTATAGAGAATATAGAATGTAGAACTCAGAATATAGTATATGGAAAACAGAATAAAGAACCCAGAATTTAGAACATGGAATGCAGAACACAGAATTTGGAATATACAATACAGAATAGTGCCTATAGAATTTAGAATATGGAATGTAGAGCACAGAATATAGAATATAGAATACGGAATACAGATTATATAATACAGAATATCAAATGTAGAAAACAGAATATAGAATATGTAAAACAGAATACAGAACCCAGAATTTAGAACACGGAATGCAGAACACAGATTTTCGTATATAGAACACAGAATACTGAATATAGAATTTAAAATATACAATGCGGAACACAGATTTTAGAATATAGAATACAGAATACTGAATATAGAATTTAGAACATGGAATGCAGAACACATTATTTAGAATATAGAATACAGAATACTGAATATACTGAATATAGAATATAGAATGTAGAACACAGAATTTATAATATAGTATACAGAAAGCTGAATATAGTATTTAGAATATAGAATGTAGAACACAGAATATTGAATATATAATAAAGAATACTGAATATAGAGTTTAGAATATAGAATGTAGAACACAGAATATAGAATGTAGAATACAAAATATACAATCCAAAATACAGAACATTCTATGCAGAACACAGAATTTAGAATATGGATTACATAATACTGAATATAGAATTTAGAATATAGAATGTAGAACCCAGAATTAATAATATAGAATATAGAATGCTGAATATAGGATTTAGAATATAGAATGTAGAACACGGAATATAGAATATAGAATATAGATTATAGAACACAGTATTTAGAACATGGAATGCAGAACTCAGAATTAAGAATATAGCATACCGAATAATTAATATAGAATTTAGTATATATAATTTAGAGCACAGAATATTGAATATAGTATACGGAATGCAGTATATAGAATACAGAATATAGAATGTAGTCAACAGAATATAGATTATGAAAAGATAATACACAAAATAGAATTTAGAACATGGAATGCAGAACACAGAATATAGAATATAGAATAGAGAATACTGAACATAGAATTAAGAATATAGAATGCAGAACACAGAATTAAGAATATAGAATACAGAATACTGAATATAGAATTGAGAACATGGAATGAAGAAAACAGAATGTACATTATAGAATAGAGAATACTAAATGTAGAATTTAGAATATAGAAAGTAGAACACAGAATATAGAATATAGAGTAGAAAATTTAGAACATGGAATGCAGAACACAGAAATTAGAATATAGAATACAGAATACTGAATATAGAATTTGGAAATTAGAAAGTAGAACACAGAATATATAATGTAGAATACGGAATGCAGAATATAGAATACAGAATATAGACTTTAGAACACAGAATATAAAATATGGAAAACAGAATATAGGACCCAGAAGTTAGAACAAGTTATACAGAACACAGAATTTAGAATATACTATACAGATTACTGAATATAGAATTTAGAATATTGAATGTAGATCACAGAATATAGAATATAGATTACGGAATGCAGAATATAGTATACAGAATATAGGATTTAGAACACATAATATAAATTATGGAAACTTAACACAGAACGCAGAATATAGAACATGGGATACAGAACACAGAATTTAGATTATAGAATACAGAATACTGAATATAGAATATAGAATGCAGAACACAGAATTTAGAATATACATTAGAGAATACTGAATATAGAATTTAAATCATGGAATGCAGAACACAGAATTTAGATTATAGAATAAAGAATATAGATGCCGGATAATAGAACATGGAATGCAGAACACAGAATTTAGAATATGGAATACTGAATACTGAATATAGAATTTAGAATATAGAAAGAAGAACACAGAATATAGAATATAGAATAGAGAATTTAGAACATGGAATGTAGAGCACAGAATTTAAATTATAGAATACATAATACTGAATATAGAATTTAGAATATAGAATTTAGAACACAAAATTTAGAAAATAGAATACAGAATACTGAATATAGAATTTAGGACATGGAATGCAGAACACAGAATTTAGATTATAGAATACAGAATACTTAATAAACAATTAAAAAATTGAATGTAGAGCACAGAATGTAGAATATAAAACACATAAAACTGAATATATACTTTAGAAAATAGAATGTAGAAAACAGAATAAAAATTATAGCTTAGAGAATATTGAAGCCAGATTTTGGAACATGGAAATCACAACTCAGTATTTAGAATATAGAATACATAATACTGAATATACAATTTAGAATATAGAATGTAGAACCCAGAATTTAGAATAAATAATACAGAATACTGAATATCGAATTTAGAATATAGAATGTAGAACACATAATATAGAATGTAGAATACAGAAAGCTGAATATAGTATTTAGAATATAGAATGTAGAACACAGATATAGAATATACAATATAGATAATAGAAACCAGAATTTAGAACATGGAATGCATAACACAGAAATTAGAATATATAATGCAGTATAATGATCATAGAATTTAGAACATAGAATGCAGAACACAGAATTTAGAATATGGAATACAGAATACTGAATATAGGATTGAGAACATGGAGTGAAAAACACAGAATTTAGAATATAGAATACAGAATACTGAATATTGTATTTAGAATATAGAAAGTAGATCACAGAATATAGAATATAGAACAGAGAATTTTGAATATGGAATGCAGAACACAAAATTTAGAATATAGAATACAGTATACTGAATATAGAATTTGGAATATAGAAGGTAGAACACAGAATATATAAAGTAGAATACCAAATGAAGAATATAGAATACAGAATATAGAATTTAGAACACAGAATATAAAATATGGAAAACAGAATATAGAATCCAGAATTTAGAACATGGAATTCAGAACACAGAATTTAGAATATAGTATAGAGATTACTGAATATAGAATTTAGAATATAGAATTTAGAACACAGAATTTAGAATATAGAATACAGAATACTGAATAAATAACTTAGAATATAGAATGTAGAACACAGAATAAAGAATATAGAATACGGAATGCAGAATATAGAATGTAGAATATAGATTGAAGAATACGAAATATAGAATATAGAATAGAGAATATACAACACAGAATTTAGAACATGGAATGCACGACATAGAATTTAGAATATAGAATACAGAATACTGAATAAATAAATTAGAATATAGAATGTAGAACACAGAATATAGAATATAGAATACGGAAGGCAAAATATTGATTGTAGAATATACAATGAATTACGCAAAATATAGAATATAGAATAGAGAATATAGAAGCCAGAATTTAGAACATGGAATGCAGAACACAGAATTTCGAATATAAATACAGAATATTGAATGTAGGATTTTGAATATAGAATGCAGAACACAGGATATATAATAGAGTAAACAGAACCCAGAATTTAAAACATGGAATCTGGAACACAGAATTTATAATATAGAATAAATAATACTGAATATAAAATTTAGAGTATACAATGTAGAACACAGGATATAGAATGTAGAATAGAGAATTAGGATCCAGATATAAGAACATGGAATTCTGAACACAGAATTTAGAATATAGAATACAGAATACTGAATAAAGTATTTAGAATATAGAAATTAGAACACAGAATATAGAATAGAGAATAGAGAATTTAGAACATGGAATGCAGAACACAGAATTTAGAATATAGCATACGGAACACTTAATATAGAATTTAGAATATAGAATGTAGAACACAGAATATTGAATATAGAATACGGAATGCAGAATAGAGAATACAGTATATAGAATGCTGAAAACAGATTATAGAATATGGAAAAAAGAATACAGAAACAGAATTTAGAACATGGAATGCCGAACACAATATTTAGAATTTAGAATACAGAATAGTGCATATAGAATTTAGAATGTGGAATGTAAAACACGGAAAAGAGAATATAGAATACCTAATACAGAATATAGATTATAGAATATAGAATGAAATACACAAAATTTAGAATATCGAATAGAGAATATAGAAACCAGAATTTAGAACATGGAATTCAAAACACCGAAATTAGAATATAGAATACAGAATACTGAATATAGAATTTAGAATATAGAATGCAGAACACAGAATATAGAATGTAGAATACAGAATATAGAATCCAGTATAAAGAACATGCTATGCAGAACACAGAAGTTAGAATATAGAATACGGAATACTGAATATAGAATTTAGAATATAGAAAGCAGAACACAGAATTTTGAATATAGAATACGGAATGCAGAATATAGAATGTAGAAAACAGAATATAGAATATGGAAAAAATAATACAGAAAACAGAATTTAGAACAAGGATTGCAGAACACAGTAATTAGAATAGTGCATATAGAATAGTACATATAGAATATAGAATATGGAATGTAGAACACAGTATAAAGAATATAGAATTCAGAATGCAGAATATAGAAAGTTGAATATAAAATGAAGAAGACAAAATATAGAATAGAAAATATAGAAGCCAGAATTTAGAACATGGAATGCAGAATACAAAATATACACTATAGAAAACTGAATACTGAAGATAGAATTTAGAATATAGAATGTAGAACACAGTATAAAGAATATAGAATACGGAATGCAGAATATAGAATGTAGAGCATAGAATGAAGAACACAAAATATAGAATACAGAATAGAGAATATGAAGAGAGAATTTAGAACAAGGAATGCAGAAGACAGAATTTAGAATATAGAATACAGAATAATGAATATAGAATATATAATATAGAATGTAGAACACAGAAAATAGAACATAGAATACGGAATGCAGAATATAAAATTTAGAATATAGAATGAATAACACAAAATATAGACTATAGAATACAGAATATAGAACCCAGAATTTAGAACATTGAATGCAGAACATAGTATCTAGAATATACATTATAGAATACTGTATATATAATTTAGAATATAGAATGAAGAACACAGAATATAGAATTTGAATACGGAATTTAAAATAAAGAATACAGAATATAGAATTTAGAACTCAGAGAATAGAAAATGGAAAACAGAATACAGAACCCAGAACTTAGAACGTGGAATGCAGAACACAGAATTTAGTACATTGAATGCAGAACACAGTACTTAGAATATACAATACAGAATACTAAATATAGAATTTAGAATATACAATGTAGAACACAGAATTTAGAATATGCAATACAGAATACTAAATAGAGGATTTAGAATATAGAATATAGAACACTGAATATAGAAAATAGAATAGAGAATGAGGAACCCAGAATTTAGTACATGGAATCAGAACCCAGAATTATAATATAGAATACAGAACACAGAATATGGAATTTAGAATATAGAATGTAGAACACAAAATATAGAATATAGAATACAGAGTATAGAACCCAGAATTTAGAACATGGAATGCAGAACACAGAATTAAGAACATTGAATGCAGAACAGAGTGTTTAGAATATTCATTACAGAACACTGAATATAAAATTTAGAATATACAATGTAGAACATAGAATTTAGAAAATGGAATAAAGAATACTGAATATAGAATTTAGAAAATAGAATGTAGAACACAGAATATAGAAAATAGAATAGAGAATGTAGAACACAGAATTTAGAATATAGAATAGAGAATACTGAATATAGAGTTTAGAATATAGAATGTAGAACACAGAATTTAGAATATATAATAAAGAATACTGAATATAGAATTTTGAATATAGAATGCAAAACACAGAATACAGAATATAGAATACAGAATTAAGAATCCAGAATAAAGAACATGCTATGCAGAACACAGAATTTAGAATATAGATTACATAATACTGAATATAGAATTTAGAATATAGAATGTAGAACACAGAATTTATAATATAGAATACAGAAAGCTGAATATAGTATTTAGAATATAGAATGTAGAACACAAAATATACAATATAGAATATAGAATAAAGAAGCCAGAATTTTCAACATTGAATGCAGAACACAGAATTTACAATATAGAATACAGAATACTGAATAAAGAATTTAGAATATAGAATGTAGAACACAGAATAAAGAATATAGAAAACGGAATGCAGAATATAGAATGTAGAATATACAATGTAGAATAAAAAATATAGAATATAGAATAGAGAATATACAACACAGAATTTAGAACATGGAATGCAGAACATAGAATTTAGAATATAGAATACTGAATACTGAATATAGAATTTAGAATATTGAATGTAGAACACAGAATATAGAATATAGTATACGGAATGCAAAATATAGTATGTAGAATATAGAATGTAGAACCCAGAATATAGAATATAGAATTGAGAATCTAGAACCCAGAGTTTATAACATGGAATGCAGAACAGAGAATTTAGATTATAGAATACATAATACTGAATATAGAATTTAGAATATAGAATGTAGAACACAAAATATAGAATATAGAATACAGAATGCTGAATATAGAATTTAGAATATACAATGAAGAACACAGAATACAGAATATAGAAAAGAGAATATAGAACCCAGTATATACAACATGGAATGCAGAACACTGAATTTAGAATATAGTATAAAGAATGCATAATAAACAATTAAAAAAATTGAATGTAGAACAGAGAATATAGAATATATTATACATAATACTGAATAAATAATTTAGAATATAGAATGTAGAACACAGTATTTAGAATATACAATACAGAAAACGAAATATAGAATTTAGAATATACAATGTAGAACACAGAATTTAGAATATGCAATACAGAATACTAAATATAGGATTTAGAATATAGAATATAGAACACTGAATATAGAAAATAGAATAGAGAATGAGGAACCCAGAATTTAGTACATGGAATCAGAACCCAGAATTATAATATAGAATACAGAACACAGAATATGGAATTTAGAATATTGAATGTAGAACACAGAATATAGAATATAGAATACAGAGTATAGAAACCAGAATTTAGAACATGGAATGCAGAACACAGAATTAAGAACATTGAATGCAGAACAGAGTATTTAGAATATACATTACAGAACAATGAATATAGAATTTAGAATATACAATGTAGAACATAGAATTTAGAATATGGAATAAAGAATACTGAATATAGAATTTAGAAAATAGAATGTAGAACACAGAATATAGAAAATAGAATAGAGAATGTAGAACACAGAATTTAGTACATGGAATCAGAACACAGAATTTAGAATATAGAATACAGAACATTGAATATGGAATTTAGAATATAGAAAGTAGAACACAGAATATAGAATATAGAATACACAGTATAGAATCCAGAATTTAGAACAAGGAATGCAGAACACAGAATTTAGAATCTAGGATACAGAACTGAATATAGAATTTATAATATAGCAAGTATAACACAGAATTAAGAATGTAGAATACGGAATGCAGAAAATAGTATACAGAATATAGAATGTAGAACTCAGAATATAGTATATGGAAAACAGAATATAGAACCCAGAATTTAGAACATGGAATGCAGAACACAGAAATTGGAATATACAATACAGAATAGTGCCTATAGAATTTAGAATATGGAATGTAGAACACAGAATATAGAATATAGAATACGGAATACAGAATATATAATACAGAATATAGAATGTAGAAAACAGAATATAGAATATGGAAAACAGAATACAGAACCCAGAATTTAGAACATGGAATGCAGAACACAGAATTTCGTATATAGAACACAGAATACTGAATATAGAATTTAAAATATACAATGCGGAACACAGATTTAAGAATATACAATACAGAATACTGAATATAGAATTTAGAACATGGAATGCAGAACACATTATTTAGAATATAGAATACAGAATACTGAATGTAGAATTTAGAATATAGAATGTAGAACACAGAATTTATAATATACTATACAGAAAGCTGAATATAGTATTTAGAATATAGAATGTAGAACACAGAATATAGAATATAGATTATAGAACCCAAAATTTAGAACATGGAAAGCAGAACACAGAATTTAGAATACAGTATACGGAATACTGAATATAGAATTTAGAATATAGAATGTAGAACACAGAATATTGAATAAATAATAAAGAATACTGAATATAGAGATTAGAATATAGAATGTATAACACAGAATATAGAATGCAGAATACATAATATGGAATCCAAAATAAAGAACATTCTATGCAGAACACAGAATTTAGAATATAGATTACATAATACTGAATATAGAATTTAGAATATAGAATGTAGAACACAGAATATAGAATAAAGTATACGGATGCAAAATATAGAATGTAGATTCTAGAATGAAAAACAAACACTTTAGAATATAGAATAGAGAATATAGAACCCAGAACTTAAAACATGGAATGCAGAAAACAGAATTTAGAATATAGAATAGAGAATACTGAATATAGAGTTTAGAATATAGAATGTAGAACACAGAATTTTGAATATATAATAAAGAATACTGAATATAGAATTTAGAATATAGAATGTAGAATACAGAATATTGAATATATAATAAAGAATACTGAATATAGAGTTTAGAATATAGAATGTAGAACACAGAATATAAAATGTAGAATACATAATATAGAATCCAAAATAAAGAACATTCTATGCAGAACACAGAATTTAGAATATAGCTTACATAATACTGAATATAGAATTTAGAATTTAGAATGTAGAACACAGAATTTATAATATAGAATACAGAAAGCTGAATATAGTTTTTAGAATATAGAATGTAGAACACAGAATATAGAATATAGAATTTAGATTATAGAACCCAGAATTTAGAACATGGAATGCAGAACACAGAATTTGGAATATATCATACAGAATAGTGCCTATAGAATTTATAATATGGAATGTAGAACACAGAATATAGAATATAGAATACGGAATACAGAATATATAATACAGAATATAGAATGTAGAAAACAGAATATAGAATATGGAAAACAGAATACAGAACCCAGAATTTAGAACATGGGATGCAGAACACAGAATTTCGTATATAGAACACAGAATACAGAATATAGAATTTAAAATATACAATGCGGAACACATATTTTAGAATACAGAATACAGAATACTGAATATAGAATTTAGAACATGGAATGCAGAACACATAATTTAGAATATAGAATACAGAATACTGAATATAGAATTTAGAATATAGTATGAGGAACACAGAATATAGAATATAGAATAAAGAATTTTGAACCCATACTTTAGAACATGGAATGCAGAACACAGAATTTACAATATAGAATACAGAATACTGAAGAAAGAATTTAGAATATAGAATGTTGAACATAGTATAAAAAATATAGAATACGGAATGCAGAATATAGAATGTAGAATATAAAATGAAGAACACAATATATAAAATATAGAATATAGTATATAAAACACAGAATTTAGAACATTGAATTGCAGAACACTGAATTTAGAATATTGTATACAGAATACTTAATAAACAATTAAATTATTGAATGTAGAACACAGAATATAGAATATAAAATACATAATACTGAATATATAATTTAGAATATAGAATGTAGAAAACAGAATAAATAATATAGCTTAGAGAATATTGAAGCCAGACATTGTACCATGGAAAGCAGAACTCACAATTTCGAATATAGAATACAGAATACTGAATATACAATTTACAATATAGAATGTAGAACACAGAATATACAATATAGAATAAAGAATACTGAATATAGAATTTAGAATATAGAATGTAGAACACAGAATATAGAATGTAGAATACAGATTATAGAATCCAGAATTAAGAACATGTTATGCAGAACACAGAATTAAGAATATAGTTTATATAATACTGAATATAGGATTTAGAATATAGAATGCAGAACACAGAATTTATAATATTGTATACATAATTGTGAATTTAGTATTTAGAATATATAATATAGAACACAGAATATAGAATATAGATTAAAGATTATAGAACCCAGAATTTAGAAAATGGAATGCAGAACACAGAATAGAATATAGCATACGGAATACTGAATATAGAATTAACAATATAGAATTTAGAACACAGAATATAGAATATAGTATACGGAATTCAAAATATAGTATGTAGAAACTAGAATGAAAAACACACAATTTAGAATATAGAATAGAGAATTTAGAACCAAGAATTTAGAACATGGAATGCAGAACACAGAATTTAGAATAAAGAATAGAGAATACTGAATATAGAGTTTAGAATATAGAATGTTGAACACAGAATTTAGAATATATAATAAAGAATACTGAATATTGAATTTAGAATATAGAATGCAGAACACAGTATATAGAATGTAGAATACAGAATAAAGAATCCAGAATAAAGAACATGCCATGCAGAACACAGAATTTAGAATATAGATTACATAATACTGAATATAGGATTTAGAATATAGAAGGTAGAACACAGAATTTATAACATAGAATAGAGAAAGCTGAATATAATATTTAGAATATAGAATGTAGAACACAAAATATACAATATAGAATAGAGAATAAAGAAGCCAGAATTTAGAACATTGAATGCAGAACACAGAATTTACAATATAGAATACAGAATACTGAATATAGAATTAAGAATATAGAATGTAGAACACAGAGTATAGAATATAGAATACGGAATGCAGGATATAGAATACGGAATATAGAATATAGGACACAGAATATACAATATGGAAAACAAAATACACAACCCAGAATTTAGAACATCAAATGCAGAACACAGAATATAGAATATAGATTACAGAATTCTGAATATAGAATTTAGAATATAGAAGGTAGAACACGGAATATAGAATATAGAATAAAGAATATTGAACCCAGAATTTTGAAGATGGAATGCAGAACACAGAATTTAGAATATGGAATACAGAATACTGAATATAGAATTTAGAATATAGAATGTTGAACACTGTATAAAGAATATAGAACACTGAATGCAGAATATAGAATTTAGAATATACAATGTAGAACACAGAATATAAAATAAAGAAAAGAGAATATAAAACCCAGAATTTACAACATAGTATGCAAAAAACAGAATTTAGAATATAGTATACAGAATACTTAATAAACAAATGAAAAAATTTAATATACAACATAGAATATAGAATATAGAATACATAATACTGAATATATAATTTAGAATATACAATGTAAAAAACAGAATAAAAAATATATCTTAAAGAATATTTAAGCCAGATTTTGGAACATGGAATTCAGAACTCAGAATTTCGAATATAGAATACAGAAAACTGAATATACAATTTAGAATATAGAATGTATAATACAGAATTTAGAATATAGAATAAATAATACTGAATATAAAATTTAGAATATAGAATATAAAAAACCGATTAAAAAATATACCTTAGAGAATTTTGAAGCCAGATTTTAGAACTTGGAAAGCAGAACTCCGAATTTAGAATATAGAATACAGAATACTGTATATAGAATGTAGAATACAGAATATAGAATAGAGAATAGAGTATAGAGAACCCAGAATTTACAACATGGAATGCAGAACACAGAATTTAGATTATAGAATACAGAATAATTAATAAACAATTAAAAAATTGAATGTAGAAGACAAAATATAGAATACAAAACACATAATACTGAATATACAATTTAGAATATAGAATGTAGAAAACAGAATAAAAAATATAGCTTAGAGAATATTGAAGCGAGATTTTGGGCAATGGAAATCAGAACTCAGTATTTAGAATATAGAATAAAGAATACTGAATATAGAATTTAGAATATAGAATGTAGAACACAGTATATAGAATGTAGAATACAGAATAAAGAATCCAGAATAAAGAACATGCTATGCAGAACACAGAATTTAGAATATAGATTACATAATACTGAAATAGAATTTAGAATATAGAATGTAGAACACAGAATTTATAATATAGAATAAAGAAAGATGAATATAGTATTTAGAATATAGAATGTAGAACACAAATATAGAATATAAAATAAAGATTATAGAACCCAGAATTTAGAACATGGAATGCATAACACACAAATTAGAATATATAATACAGTACACTGATCATAGAACTTAGAACATAGAATGCAGAATACAGAGTTTAGAATATGGAATACAGAATACTGAATATTGAATTCAGAACAAGGAATGCAGAAAACAGAATTTAGAATATAGAATACAGAATACTGAAAAAAGAATTTAGAATATAGAAATTAGAACACAGAATATAGAATAGAGAAGAGAGAATTTAGAACATGGAATGCAGAACACAAAATTTAGAATATAGAATGCAGAATACTGAATATAGAAGGTAGAACACAGAATATATAATGTAGAATACGGAATGCAGAATATAGAATACAGAATATAGAATTAAGAACACAGAATATAAAATATGGAAAACAGAATATAGAATCCAGAATTTAGAACATGGAATGCAGATCACAGAATTTAGAATATAGTATAGAGATTACTGAATATAGAATTTAGAATATAGAATGTAGAACACAGAATTTAGAATATAGAATACAGAATACATAATAAATAATTTAGAATATAGAATTTAGAACACAGAATATAGAATATAGAATACGGAAAGCAAAATATAGATTGTAGAATATAGAATGAAGTACGCATAATTTAGAATATAGAATAGAGAATATAGAAGCCAGAATTTAGAACATAGGATGCGGAACACAGAATTTCGAATATAAATACGGAATACTGAATGCAGGATTTTGAATATAGTATGCAGAACACAGGATATATAATAGAGTATACAGAAACCAGAATTTAAAACGTGGAATCCAGAACACAGAATTTAGAATATAGAATACAGAATACTGAATATAGAATTTTGAATATAGAATGTAGAACACAGAATAAAGAATATAGAATACGGAATGCAGAATATAGAATTTAGAATATAGATTGAAGAATACGAAATATAGAATATAGAATAGAGAATATACAACACAGAATTTAGAACATGGAATGCAGAACATAGAAATTAGAATATAGAATACAGAATACTGAATCAATAAATTAGAATATAGAATGTAGAACACAGAATTTAGAATTTAGAATACGGAAGGTAAAATATAGATTTTAGAATATACAATGATGTACGCAAAATATAGAATATAGAATAGAGAATATAGAAGCCAGAATTTAGAACATGGAATGCAGAACACAGAATTTCGAATATAAATACAGAATATTGAATGTAGGACTTTGAATATAGAATGCAGAACACAGGATATATAATAGAGTATACAGAACCCAGAATTTAAAACATGGAATCCGGAACACAGAATTTAGTATATAGAATACAGAATACTGAATATAGGATTTAGAATATAGAATTAAGAACACAGAATAAAGAATATAGAAAACGGAATGCAGAATATAGGATGTAGAATATAGAATGTAGAATACAAAATATAGAATATAGAATAGAGAATATACAACACATAATTTAGAACATGGAATACAGAACATAGAATCTAGAATATAGAATACTGAATACTGAATATAGAATTTAGAATATTGAAGGTAGAACACAGAATATAGAATATAGTATACGGAATTCAAAATATAGTATGTAGAATATAGAATGTAGAACCCAGAAAATAGAATATAGAATTGAGAATCTAGAACCCAAAATTTATAACATGGAATGCAGAACAGAGAATTTAGAATATAGAATACATAATACTGCATATAGAAATTAGAATATAGAATGTAGAACACAAAATATAGAATATAGAATACAGAATGCTGAATATAGAATTTAGAATATACAATGAAGAACACAGAATATAGAATATAGAAAAGAGAATATAGAACCCAGAATATACAACATGGAATGCAGAACACTGAATTTAGAATATAGTATAAAGAATGCATAATAAACAATTAAAAAAATTGAATGTAGAACAGAGAATATAGAATATATTATACATAATACTGAATAAATAATTTAGAATATACAATGTAGAACACAGAATTTAGAATATGCAATACAGAATACTAAATATAGGATTTAGAATATAGAATATAGAACACTGAATATAGAAAATAGAATAGAGAATGAGGAACCCAGAATTTAGTACATGGAATCAGAACCCAGAATTATAATATAGAATACAGAACACAGAATATTGAATTTAGAATATAGAATGTAGAACATAGAATATAGAATATAGAATACAGAGTATAGAACCCAGAATTGAGAACATGGATTGCAAAACACAGAATTAAGAATATTGAATGCAGAACAGAGTATTTAGAATATACATTACAGAACCCTGAATATAGAATTTAGAATATACAATGTAGAACATAGAATTTAGAATATGGAATAAAGAACACTGAATATAGAATTTAGAATATAGAATGTAGAACACGGAATATAGAAAATAGTATAGAGAATTTAGAACACAGAATTAAGTACATGGAATCAGAACACAGAATTTAGAATAAAGAATACAGAACACTGAATATGGAATTTAGAATATAGAACGTAGACCACAGAATATAGAATATAGAATACACAGTATAGAACCCAGAATTTAGAAAAAGAATGCAGAACACAGAATTTAGGATCTAGAATACAGAACTGAATATAGAATATATAATATAGCAAGTATAACACAGAATTTAGAATGTAGAATACGAAATGCAGAAAATAGTATACAGAATATAGAATGAAGAACTCAAAATATAGTATTTGGAAAACAGAATATAGAACCCAGAATTTAGAACATGGAATGCAGAACACAGAATTTGGAATATAGCATACAGAATAGTGCCTATAGAATTTAGAATATGGAATGTTGAACACAGAATATAGAACATAGTATACGGAATACAGAATATATAATACAGAATATAGAATCTAGAAAACAGAATATAGAATATAGAAAACAGAATACAGAACCCAGAATTTAGAACATGGAATGCAGAACACAGAATTTTGTATATAGAACACAGAATACTGAAAATAGAATTTAAAATATACAATACGGAACACAGATTTTAGAATATAGAATACAGAATACTGAATATAGAATTTAGAACATGGAATGCAGAACACATTATTTAGAATATAGAATACAGAATACTGAATATAGAATTTAGAATATAGAATGTAGAACACAGAATTTATAATATAGAATACAGAAAGCTTAATAGAGTATTTAGAATATAGAATGTAGAACACAGAATATAGAATATTGAATTTAGATTATAGAACCCAGAATTTAGAACATGGAATGCAGAACACAGAATTTGGAATATAGCATACAGAATAGTGCCTATAGAATTTAGAATATGGTATGTAGAACACAGAATATAGAATATAGAATACGGAATACAGAATACATAATACAGAATATAGAATGTAGAAAACAGAATATAGAATATGGAAAACAGAATACAGAACCCAGATTTTAGAAGATGGAATGCAGAATACAGAATTTCGCATACAGAACACAGAATACTGAATATAGTATTTAAAATATACAATGCGGAACACAGATTTTAGTATATAGAATACAGAATACTGAATATAGAATTTAGAACATGGAATGCAGTACACATTATTTAGAATATACAATACAGAATACTGAATATAGAATTTAGAATATAGAATGTAGAACACAGAATTTATAATATAGTATACAGAAAGCTGAATATAGTATTTAGAATATGGAATGTACAACACAGAATGTAGAATATAGAATATAGATTATAGAACCCAAAATTTAGAACATGGAATGCAGAACACAGAATTTAGAATACAGCATAGGAATACTGAAAATAGAATTTAGAATATAGAATGTAGAACACATAATATTGAATATATAATAAAGAATACTGAATATAGAATTTAGAATATACAATGTAGAACACAGAATAGAGAATGTAGAATACATAATATAGAATCCAAAGTAAAGAACATACTATGCAGAACACAGAATTTAGAATATAGATTACAGAATACTGAATATAGAATTTAGAATATAGAATGTAGAACACAGAATTTATAATATAGAATACAGAAAGCTGAATATAGTATTTAGAATATAGAATGTAGAACACAGAATATAGAATATAGAATTTAGATTATGGAACGCAGAATGTAGAACATGGAATGCAGAACACAGAATATGGAATATAGCATACAGAATAGTGCCTATAGAATTTAGAATATGGAATGTAGAACACAGAATATAGAATATAGAATACGGAATACAGAATATATAATACAGAATATAGAATGTAGAAAACAGAATATAGAATATGGAAAACAGAATACAGAACCCAGAATTTAGAACATGGAATGCAGAATACAGAATTTCGTATATAGAACACAGAATACTGAATATAGAATTTAAAATATACAATGCGGAACACAGATTGTAGAATATAGAATACAGAATACTGAATATAGAATTTAGAACATGGAATGCAGAACACATTATTTAGAATATAGAATACAGAATCCTGAATATAAAATTTGGAATATAGAATGTAGAACACAGAATTTATAATATAGTATACAGAAATTTGAATATAGTATTTAGAATATAGAATGTAGAACACAGAATATAGAATATAGAATATAGAGTATAGAACACAAAATTTAGAACATGGAATGCAGAACACAGAATTTAGAATAGAGCATACGGTATACTGAATATAGAATTTATAATATAGAATGTAGAACACAGAATATTGAATATATAATAAAGAATACTGAATATAGAGTTTAGAATATAGAATGTAGAACACAGAATATGGAATATAGAATACATAATATAGAAACCAAAATAAAGAACATTCTATGCAGAACACAGAATTTAGAATATAGATTACATAATACTGAATATAGAATTTAGAATATAGAATGTAGAACACAGAATTTATAATATAGAATACAAAAAGCTGAATATAGTATTTAGACTATAGAATGTAGAACACAGAATTTAGAATACAGAATTTAGAACATGGAATGCAGAACACAGAATTTGGAATAGAGCATACAGAATAGTGCCTATAGAGTTTAGAATTTGGAATGTAGAGCACAGAATATAGAATATAGAATACGGAACACAGAATATATAATACAGAATATAGAATTAGAAAACAGTATATAGAATATGGAAAACAGAATACAGAATACAGAATTTAGAACATGGAATGCAGAACACAGAATTTGGTATATAGAACACAGAATACTGAATATCGAATTTAGAATATACAATGCGTAACACAGATTTTACAATATAGAATACAGAATACTGAATATAGTATTTAGAACATGGAATGTAGAACACATAATTTAGAATATAGAATACAGAATACTGAATATAGTATTTAGAATATAGTATGAGGAACACAGAATATAGAATATAGAATAAAGAATATTGAACCCATACTTTAGAACATGGAATGCAGAACACAGAATTTACAATATAGAATACAGAATACTGAAGATAGAATTTAGAATATAGAATGTAGAACATAGTATAAAGAATATAGAATACGGAATGCAGAATAAAGGATGTAGAATATAAAATGAAGAACACAGAATATAAAGTATAAAATAGAGTATATAGAACCCAGAATTTAGAAGATAGAATTGCAGAACACTGAATTTAGAATATAGTATACAGAATACTTAATAAACAATTAAATAAGTGAATGTAGAACACAGAATATAGAATATAAAATACATAATACTGAATATATAATTTAGAATATAGAATGTAGAAAACAGAATAAAAAATATAGCTTAGAGAATATTGAAGCCAGACTTTGTAGCATGGAAAGCAGAACTCACAATTTCGAATATAGAATACAGAATACTGAATATACAATTTAGAATATAGAATGTAGAACACAGAATATACACTATAGAATAAAGAATACTGAATATAGAATTTAGAATATAGAATGTAGAACACCGAATGTAGAATGTAGAATACAGATTATAGAATCCAGAATTAAGAACATGTTATGCAGAACACAGAATTAAGAATATAGATAATATAATACTGAATATAGGATTTAGAATATAGAATGCAGAACACAGAATTTATTATATTGTATACAGAAATCTGAATTTAGTATTTAGAATATAGAATATAGAACACAAAATATAGAATATAGATTATAGATTATAGAACCCAGAATTTAGAACATGGAATGCAGACACAGAATATAATATAGCATACGGAATACTGAATATAGAATTTACAATATAGAATGTAGAACACAGAATATAGAATATAGTATACGGAATTCAAAATATAGTATATAGAAACTAGAATGAAAAACACACAATTTAGAATATAGAATAGAGAATGTAGAACCCAGAATTTAGAACATGGAATGCAGAACACAGAATTTAGAATATAGAATAGAGAATACTGAATATAGAGTATACAATATATAAAGTAGAACACAGAATTTAGAATATATAATAAAGAATACTGAATATAGAATTTAGAATATAGAATGCAGAACACAGTATATAGAATATAGAATACAGAATAAAGAATCCAGAATAAAGAACATGCTATGCAGAACACAGAATTTAGAATATAGATTACATAATACTGAATATAGAATTTAGAATATAGAATGTAGAACACAGAATTTATAACATAGAATACAGAAAGCTGAATATAATATTTAGAAAATAGAGTGTAGAACACAAAATATACAATATAGAATAGAGAATATAGAGGCAGAATTTTGAACATTGAATGCAGAACACAGAATTTAGAATATAGAATTCAGAATACTGAATATAGAATTTAGAATATAAAATGTAGAACACAGAATATAGAATATAGAATACGGAATGTAGAATATAGAATACAGAATATAGAATATAGAACACAGAATATAGTATATGGAAAACAAAATACACAACCCAGAATTTAGAACATGGAATGCAGAACACAGAATATAGAATATAGAATACAGAATGCTGAATATAGAATTTAGAATATAGAATATAGAACATGGAATATAGAATATAGAATAAAGAATATTGAACCCAAAATTTTGAACATGGAATGCAGAACACAGAATTTAGAATATGGAATACAGAATACTGAATATAGAATTTAGAATATAGAATGTTGAACACTGTATAAAGTATATAGAATACTGAATGCAGAAAATAGAATTTAGAATATACAATGTAGAACACAGAATATAAATTATAAAAAAGAGAATATAAAACCCAGAATTTACAATATGGTATGCAAAACACAGAATTTAGAATATAGTATACAGAATACTTAATAAACAAATGAAAAAATTGAATGTAGAACATAGAATATAGAATATAGAATACATAATACTGAATATATAATTTAGAATATACAATGTAAAAAACAGAATAAAAAATATATCTTAAAGAATATTTAAGCCAGATTTTGTAACATGGAATGCAGAACTCAGAATTTCGAATTTAGAACAGAAAACTGAATATACAATTTAGAATATAGAATATAGAACACAGAATATAGAATATAGAATATAGATTATAGAACACAGAATTTAAAACATGGAATGCAGAACCCAGAATTAAGAATATAGCATACCGAATACTTAATATAGAATTTAGAATATATAATGTAGAACACAGAATATTGAATATAGAATACAGAATGCAGAATATAGAATACAGAATATTGAATGTAGAAAACAGAATATAGATTATGAAAAAAAGAATACACAAAAGAGAATTTAGAATATGGAATGCAGAACACAGAATTTAGAATATAGAATACAGAATACTGAACATAGGATTAAGAATATAGAATGCAGAACACAGAATTAAGAATATAGAATACAGAATACTGAATAAAGAATTGAGAACATGGAATGAAGAACACAGAATATACAATATAGAATAGAGAATACTAAATGTAGAATTTAGAATATAGAAAGTAGAACACAGAATATAGAATATAGAGTAGAAAATTTAGAACATGGAATGAAGAACAGAGAATTTTGAATATAGAATACAGAATACTGAATTTAGAATTTGGAATATAGAATGTAGAACACCGAATATATAATGTAGAATACGGAATGCAGAATTTAGAATACAGAATATAGAATTTAGAACACAGAATATAAAATATGGAAAACAGAAGATAGGACCCAGAATTTAGAACAAGTTATACAGAACACAGAATTTAGAATATACTATAGAGATTACTGAATATAGAATTTAGAATGTAGAATGTAGATCACAGAACATAGAATATTGAATACGGAATGCAGAATATAGTATACAGAATATAGGATTTAGAACACAGAATATAGATTATGGAAACTTAACACAGAACCCAGAATTTAGAACATTGAATGCAGAACACAGAATTTAGATTATAGAATACAGAATACTGAATATATAATATATATTATAGAATGCAGAACACAGAATTTAGTATATACATTAGAGAATACTGAATATAGAATTTACAACATGGAATGCAGAACACAGAATTTAGATTATAGAATAAAAAATATAGATGCCAGATTACAGAACATGGAATGCAGAACACAGAATTTTGAATATGGAATACTGAATACTGAATATAGAATTTAGAATATAGAAAGTAGAACACAGAATATAGAAAATAGAATAGAGAATTTAGAACATGGAATGTAGAGCACAGAATTCAGATTATAGAATACATAATACTGAATATAGAATTTAGAATATAGAATTTAGAACACAAAATTTAGAAAATTGAATACAAAATACTGAATATAGAATTTAGGACATGGAATGCAGAACACAGAATTTAGAATATAGTATACCGAATACTGAATATAGAATTTAGAACATGGAATGCATAACACAGAATTTAGAATATAGAATACAGAATACTGAATATAGAGTTAAAATATAGAATGCAGAACCCAGAATATAGAATATAGAATTGAGAATATAGTACCCAGAATTTAGAACATGGAATGTAGAGCACAGAATTTAGATTATAGAATACATAATACTGAATATAGAATTTAGAATATAGAATTTAGAACACAAAATTTAGAAAATAGAATACAGAATACAGAATATAGAATTTAGGACATGGAATGCAGAACACAGAATTTAGAATTTAGAATACAGAATACTGAATATAGAATTTAGAACATGGAATGCATAACACAGAATTTAGAATATAGAATACAGAATACTGAATATAGAGTTAAAATATAGAATGTAGAACCCAGAATATAGAATATAGAATTGAGAATATAGTACCCAGAATTTAGAACATGGAATGAAGAAAACAGAACTTAGTTTATAGAATACATAATACTGAATACAGGATTTAGAATAGAAAGTAGAACACAAAATTTAGAATATAGAATACAGAATGCTGAATATAAAATTTAGAATATAGAATGTAAAACACTGAATATAGAAAATAGAAAATAGAATATAGAACACAGTATTTAGAACATGAAATGCAGAACACAGAATTTAGATTATAGAATACAGGATACTAAATAAACAATTAAAAAATTGAATGTAGAACACAGAATACAGAATATAAAACACATAATACTGAATATACAATTTGGAATATAGAATGTAGAAAACAGAATAATAAATATACCTTAGAGTATATTGAATCCACATTTTAGAATTTGGAAAGCAGAACTCCGAATTTAGAATATAGAATACAGAATACTGTATATAGAATTTAGAACACAGAATATAGAATAGAGAATAGACAATAGAGAAACCTGAATTTACAACATGGTATGGAGAACACAGAATTTAGATTATAGAATACAGAATACTTAATAAACAATTAAAAAATTGAATGTAGAACACAGAATACAGAATATAAAACACATAATACTGAATATACAATTAAGAATATAGAATGTAGAAAACAGAATAAAAAATATAGCTTAGAGAATATTGAAGCCAGATATTGGGCAATGGAAATCAGAACTCAGTATTTAGAATATAGAATAAAGAATATTCACTATAGAATTTAGAATATAGAATGTAGAACACAGAATATAGAAAGTAGAATACAGAATAAAGAATCCAGAATAAAGAACATGCTATGCAGAACACAGAATTTAGAATATAGATTACATAATACTGAATATAGAATTTAGAATATAGAATGTAGAACACAGAATTTATAATATAGAATAAAGAAAAATGAATATAGTATTTAGAATATAGAATGTAGAACACAGATATAGAATATAGAATATAGAATTTAGAACCCAGAATTTAGAACATGGAATGCATAACACAGAAATTAGAATATATAATACAGTATACTGATCATAGAATATAGAACAAAGAATGCAGAACACAGACTTTAGAATATGGAATAGAGAATACTGAATATTGAATTGAGAACATGGAGTGCAGAACACAGAATATAGAATATAGAATACAGAATACTGAATATAGAATATAGAATATACAAAGTAGAACACAGAATATAGAATATAGAATACAGAATACTGAATATAGATTTTGGATTATACAAGGTAGAACACATAATATATAATGTAGAATACGGAATGCAGAATATAGAATACAGAATATAGAATTAAGAACACAAAATATAAAATATGGAAAACAGAATATTGAACGCAGAATTTATAACATGGAATGTAGAACCAGAATTTAGAATATAGTATAGAGATTACTGAATATAGAATTTAGAATATAGAATGTAGAACACAGAATTTAGAATATAGAATACAGAATACTGAATAAATAACTTTGAATATAGAATGTAGAACACAGAATATAAAATATAGAATACAGAATGCAAAATATAGATTGTAGAATATACAATGAAGTATGCAAAATATAGAATATAGAATAGAGAATATAGAAGCCAGAATTTAGAACATGGAATGCAGAACACAGAATTTCGAATATAAATACAAAATACTAAATATAGGATTTTGAATATAGAATGCAGAACACAGGATATATAATAGAGTATCAGAACCCAGAATTTAAAACATGGAATCCAGAACACAGAATTTGAATATAAAATACAGAAAGTTGAATATAGTATTTAGAATATAGAATGTAGAACACAGAATATAGAACATAGAATATAGATTATAGAACCCAGAATTTAAAACATGAAATGCAGAACACAGAATTTAGAATATAGAATACGAAATGCAGAATATAGTATACAGAATATAGAATGTAGAAAACATATTATAAAATATGGAAAAAAGAATACAGAAAAAAGAATTTAGAACATGAAAGGCAGAACACAGTATTTAGATTATAGAATACAGAATAGTGCATATAGAATTTAGAATGTGGAATGCGGAACACAGATTTTAGAATATAGAATACAGAATACTGAATATAGAATTTAGAACTTGGAATGCAGAACACATTATTCAGAATATAGAATACAGAATACTGAATATAGAATTTAGAATATAGTGTGAGGAATACAGCCTATATAATATAGAAGAAAGATTATTGAACCCATAATTTAGAACATTGAATGCAGAAAACAGAATTTGCAATATAGAATAAGAATACTGAAGATAGAATTTAGAATATAAAATGTAGAACATTGAATAAAGAATTCAGAATACGGAATGCAGAATATAGAATGTAGAATATAAAATGAAGAACACAAAATATAAAATATAGAATAGAGTATATAGAACCCAGAATTTAGAACATTGAATTGCATAACACTGAATTTAGAATATAGTATACAGAATACTTAATAAAGAAATAAATAATTGAATGTAGAACACAGAATATAGAATATAAAATACATAATACTGAATATATAATTTAGAATATAGAATGTAGAAAACAGAATAAAAAATATAGCTTAAAGAATTTTGAAGCCAGATTTTGGAACATGAAAATCAGAACTCACAATTTCGAATATAGAATACAGAATACTGAATATACAATTTAGAATATAGAATGTAGAACAAAGAATATAGAATATAGAATAAAGAATATTGAATATAGAATTTAGAATATAGAATGTAGAACACGGAATATAGAATATAGAATAAAGAATATTGAACCCAGAATTTTGAACATGGAATGCAGAACACAGAATTTAGAATATGGAATACAGAATACTGAATATAGAATTTAGAATATAGAATGTAGAACACAGAATATAGAATATAGAATACGAAATGCAGAATATAGAATACAGAATATAGAATGTAGAAAACATATTATAGAATATGGAAAAAAGAATACAGAAAAAAGAATTTAGAAAATGAAAGGCAGAACACAGTATTTAGATTATAGAATACAGAATAGTGCATATAGTATTTAGAATGTGGAGTGCGGAACACAGATTTTAGAATATAGAATACAGAATACTGAATATAGAATTTAGAACTTGGAATGCAGAACACATTATTCAGAATATAGAATACAGAATACTGAATATAGAATTAAGAATATAGTGTGAGGAATACAGACTATATAATATAGAAGAAAGATTATTGAACCCATTATTTAGAACATGGAATGCAGAACACAGAATTTACAATATAGAATAAGAATACTGAAGATAGAATTTAGAATATAAAATGTAGAACATAGAATAAAGAATTCAGAATACGGAATGCAGAATATAGAATGTAGAATATAAAATGAAGAACACAAAATATAAAATATAGAATAGAGTATATAGAACCCAGAATTTAGAACATTGAATTGCATAACACTGAATTTAAAATATAGTATACAGAATACTTAATAAAGAAATAAATAATTGAATGTAGAACACAGAATATAGAATATAAAATACATAATACTGAATATATAATTTAGAATATAGAATGTAGAAAACAGAATAAAAAATATAGCTTAAAGAATATTGAAGCCAGATTTTAGAACATGAAAATCAGAACTCACAATTTCGAATATAGAATACAGAATACTGAATATACAATTTAGAATATAGAATGTAGAACAAAGAATATAGAATATAGAATAAAGAATATTGAATATAGAATTTAGAAAATAGAATGTAGAACACGGAATATAGAATATAGAATAAAGAATATTGAACCCAGAATTTTGAACATGGAATGTAGAACACAGAATTTAGAATATGGAATACAGAATACTGAATATAGAATTTAGAATATAGAATGTTGAACACAGTATAAAGAATATAGAATACTGAATGCAGAATATAGAATTTAGAATATACAATATAGAACACAGAATATAAAATATAGAAAAGAGAATATAAAACCCAGAATTTACAACATGGTATGCAAAACACAGAATTTAGAATATAGTATACAGAATGCTTAATAAACAAATGAAAAAATTGAATGTAGAACATACAATATAGAATATAGAATACATAATACTGAAAATATAATTTAGAATATATAATGTAAAAAACAGAATAAAAAATATATCTTAAAGAATATTTAAGCCAGATTTTGGAACATGGAATTCAGAACTCAGAATTTAGAATATAGAATAGAAAACTGAATATACAATTTATAATATAGAATGTAGAAACCAGAATTAATAATATAGAATATAGAATGCTGAATATAGGATTTAGAACATAGAATGTAGAACACGGAATCTAGAATATAGAATGTAGATAATAGAACACAGTATTTAGAACATGGAATGCACAACACAGAATTAAGAATATAGCATACAGAATACTTAATATAGAATTTAGAATATATAATGTAGAACACAGAATATTGAATATAGAATACGGAATGCAGAATATAGAATACAGAATATAGAATGTAGAAATCAGAATATACATTATGAAAAAAAGAATACACAAAAGAGAATTTAGAACATGGAATGCAGAACACAGAATATAGAATATAGAATAGAGAATACTGAACATAGAATTAAGAATATAGAATGCAGAACACAGAATTAAGAATAAAGAATACAGAATACTGAATATAGTATTGAGAACATGGAATGAAGAACACAGAATATACAATATAGAATAGAGAATACGAAATGTAGAATTTAGAATATAGAAAGTAGAACACAGAATATAGAATATAGAGTAGAAAATTTAGCACATGGAATGCAGAACACAGAATTTAGAATATAGAATACAGAATACTGAATATAGAATTTGGAATATAGAAAGTAGAACACAGAATATATAATGTAGAATACGGAATGCAGAATATAGAATACAGAATATAGAATTTAGAACACATTATATAAAATATGGAAAACAGAATATAGGACCCAGAAGTTAGAACAACTTATACAGAACACGGAATTTAGAATACACTATACAGAATACTGAATATAGAATTTAGAATATTGAATGTAGATCACAGAATATAGAATATAGATTACGGAATGCAGAATATAGTATACAGAATATAGGATTTAGAACACAGAATATAAATATTGGAAACTTAACACAGAACACAGAATATAGAACATGGGATGCAGAACACAGAATTTAGATTATAGAATACAGAATATTGAATGTAGAATATAGAATATAGAATGCAGAACACAGAATTAGGAATATACATTAGAGAATACTGAATATAGAATTTACACCATGGAATGCAGAACACAGAATTTAGATTATACAATAAAGAATATAGATGCCGGATTATAGAACATGGAATGCAGAACACAGAATTTAGAATATGGAATACTGAATACTGAATATAGAATTTAGAATATAGAAAGTAGAACACAGAATATAGAATATAGAATAGAGAATTTAGAACATGGATTGTAGAGCACAGAATTTAGATTATAGAATACATAATACTGAATATAGAATTTAGAATATAGAATTTAGAACACAAAATTTAGAAAAGAGAATACAGAATACTGAATATAGAATTTAGGACATGGAATGCATAACACAGAATTTAGAATATAGAATACAGAATACTGAATATAGAATTTAGAACATGGAATGCATAACACAGAATTTAGAATATAGAATACAGAATACTGAATATAGAGTTAAAATATAGAATGTAGAACCCAGAATATAGAATATAGAATTGAGAATATAGTACCCAGAATTTAGAACATGGAATGCAGAAAACAGAATATAGTTTATAGAATACATAATACTGAATACAGAATTTAGAATTGAATGTAGAACACAAAATTTAGAATATAGAATACAGAATGCTGAATATAGAATTTAGAATATAGAATGTAGAACACAGAATATAGAAAATAGAAAAGATAATATAGAACCCAGAATTTAGAACATGGAATGCAGAACACAGAATTTAGATTATAGAATACAGAATACTTAATAAACAACTAAAAAATTGAATGTAGAGCACAGAATGTAGAATATAAAACACATAAAACTGAATATATATTTTAGAAAATAGAATGTAGAAAACAGAATAAAAAATATAGCTTAGAGAATATTGAAGCCAGATTTTGGAACATGGAAATCAGAACTCAGTATTTAGAATATAGAATACATAATACTGAATATACAATTTAGAATACAGAATGTAGAACCCAGAATTTAGAATATATAATACAGAATACTGAATATCGAATTATGAATATAGAATGTAGAACACAGAATATAGAATATAGAATACAGAAAGCTGAATATAGTATTTAGAATATAGAATGCAGGACACAGATATAGAATATAGAATATAGATAATAGAAAACAGAATTTAGAACATGGAATGCATAACACAGAAATTAGAATATATAATGCAGTATAATGATCATAGAACTTAGAACATAGAATGAAGAACACAGAATTTAGAATATGGAATACAGAATACTGAATATAGGATTGAGAACATGGAGTGAAAAACACAGAATTTAGATTGTAGAATACAGAATACTGAAAAATGTATTTAGAATATAGAAAGTAGATTACAGAATATCGAATATAGAATAGAGAATTTTTAAAATGGAATGCAGAACACAAAATTTAGAATATAGAATACAGAATACTGAATATAGAATGTAGAACACAGAATATATAATGTAGAATACGGAATGCAGAATATAGAATACAGAATAAAGAATTTAGAACACAGAATATAAAATATGGAAAAGAGAATATGGAATCCAGAATTTAGAACATGGAATGCAGAGCACAGAATTTAGAATATAGTATAGAGATTACTGAATATAGAATTTAGAATATAGAATTTAGAACACAGAATTTAGAATATAGAATACAGAATACTGAATAAAAAACTTAGAATATAGAATTTAGGACACAGAATATAGAATATACAATACGGAATGCAAAATATACATTGTAGAATATAGAATGAAGTACGCAAAATATAGAATATAGAATAGAGAATATAGAAGCCAGAATTTAGAACATGGGATGCGGAACACAGAATTTCGAATATAAATACGGAATACTGAATGTAGGATTTTGAATATAGAATGCAGAACACAGGATATATAATAGAGTATACAGAACCCAGAATTTAAAACATGGAATCCGGAACACAGAATTTAGAATATAGAATACAGAATACTGAATATAGAATTTTGAATATAGAATGTAGAACACAGAATAAAGAATATAGAATACGGAATGCAGAATATAGAATGTAGAATATAGATTGAAGAATACGAAATATAGAATAGAGAATAGAGAATATACAACACAGAATTTAGAACATGGAATGCAGAACATAGAATTTAGAATATAGAATACTGAATACTGAATATAGAATTTAGAATATTGAATGTAGAACACAGAATATAGAATATAGTATACGGAATGCAAAATATAGTATGTAGAATATAGAATGTAGAACCCAGAATATAGAATGTAGAATTGAGAATCTAGAACCCAGAATTTATAACATGGAATGCAGAACAGAGAATTTAGATAATTGAATACATAATACTGAATATAGAATTTAGAATATAGAATGTAGAACACAAAATATAGAATATAGAATACAGAATGCTGAATATAGAATTTAGAATATACAATGAAGAACACAGAATATAGCATATAGAAAAGAGAATATAGAACCCAGAATTTACAACATGGAATGCAGAACACTGAATTTAGAATATAGGATAAAGAATGCATAATAAACAATTAAAAAAATTGAATGTAGAACAGAGAATATAGTATATAGTATACATAATACTGAATAAATAATTTAGAATATAGAATGTAGAACACAGTACATAGAATATACAATACAGAATACTAAATATAGAAATTAGAATATACAATGTAGAACACAGAATATAGAATATGCAATACAGAATACTAAATATAGGATTTAGAATATAGAATATAGAACACTGAATATAGAAAACAGAATAGAGAATGAGGAACCCAGAATTTAGTACATGGAAGCAGAACCCAGAATTAAAATATAGAATAAAGAACACAGAATATGGAATTAAGAATATAGAATGTAGAACACAGAATATAGAATATAGAATACAGAGTATAGAACCCAGAATTTAGAACATGGAATGCAAAACACAGAATTAATAACATTGAATGCAGAACAGAGTATTTAGAATATACATTACAGAACACTGAATATAGAATTTAGAATATACAATGTAGAACATAGAATTTAGAATATGGAATAAAGAATACTGAATATAGAATTTAGAATATAGAATGTAGAACACAGAATAAAGAAAATAGAATAAAGAATTTAGAACACAGAATTTAGTACATGGAATCAGAACACAGAATTTTGAATATAGTATACAGAACACTGAATATGGAATTTAGAATATAGAACGTAGAACACAGAATATAGAATATAGAATACACAATATAGAACCCAGAATTTAGAACAAGGAATGCAGAACACAGAATTTAGAATCTAGAATACAGAACTGAATATAGAATTTATAATATAGTAAGTATAACACAGAATTTAGAATGTAGAATACAAAATGCAGAAAATAGTATAGAGAATATAGAATGTAGAACTCAGAATATAGAATATAGAATTTAGGTTATAGAACCCAGAATTTTGAACATGGAATGCAGCACACAGAATTTGGTATATAGCATACAGAATAGTGCCTATAGAATTTAGAATATGGAATGTAGAACACAGAGTATAGAATACAGAATACGGAACACAGAATATATAATACAGAATATAGAATGAGAAAACAGTATATAGAATATGGAAAACAGAATACAGAACCCAGAATTTAGAGCATGGAATGCAGAACACAGAATTTGGTATATAGAACACAGAATACTGAATATAGAATTTAGAATATACAATGCGGAACACAGATTTTAAAATATAGAATACAGAATACTGAATATAGAATTTAGAACATGGAATGCAGAACACATTATTTAGAATATAGAATACAGAATACTGAATATAGTATTTAGAATATAGTATGAGGAACACAGAATATAGAATATAGAATAAAGAATATTGAACCCATACTTTAGAACATGGAATGCAGAACACAGAATTTACAATATAGAATACAGAATACTGAAGATAGAATTAAGAATATAGAATGTAGAACACAGAATTTATAATCTAGTATACAGAAAGCTGAATATAGTATTTAGAATATAGAATGTAGAACACAGAATATAGAATATAGTATATAGTTTATAGAACCCAAAATTTAGAACATGGAATTCAGAACACAGAATTTAGAATACAGCATACGGAATACTGAATACAGAATTTAGAATATAGAATGTAGAACACAGAATATTGAATATATAATAAAGAATACTGAATATAGAGTTTAGAATATAGAATGTAGAACACAGAATATAGAATGTAGAATACATAATATAGAATCCAAAATAAAGAACATTCTATGCAGAACACAGAATTTAGAATATAGATTAAATAATACTGAATATAGAATTTAGAATATAGAATGTAGAACACAGTATTTATAATATAGAATACAGAAAGCTGAATATAGTATTTAGAATATAGAATGTAGAACACAGAATATAGAATATAGGATTTAGTTTATAGAACCCAGAATTTAGAACATGGAATGCAGAACAGAGAATTTGGAATATAGCATAAAGAATAGTGCCCATAGAATTTAGAATATGGAATGTAGAACACAAAATATAGAATATAGAATACGGAATACAGAATATATAATACAGAATATAGAATGAGAAAACAGTATATAGAATATGGAAAACAGAATACAGAACTCAGAATTTAGTACATGGAATGCAGAACACAGAAATTTGTATATAGAACGCAGAATACTGAATATAGAATTTAGAATATACAATGCGGAACACAGATTTTAGAATATAGAATACAGAATACTGAATATAGAATTTAGAACATGGAATGCAGAACACATTATTTAGAATATAGAATACAGTATACTGAATATAGAATTTAGACTGTAGTATGAGGAACAGAGAATATAGAATATAGAATAAAGAATATTGAAACCATACTTTAGAACATGGAATGCAGAACACAGAATTTACAATATAGAATACAGAATACTGAAGATAGAATTTAGAATATAGAATGTAGAACATAGTATAAAGAATATAGAATACGGAATGCAGAATATAGAATGTAGAATATAAAATGAAGAACACAAAATATAAAATATAGAATACAGTATATAGAACCCAGAATTTAGAACATAGAATTGCAGAACACTGAATTTAGAATATAGTATACAGAATACTTAATAAACAATTAAATAATTGAATGTGGAACACAGAATATAGAATATAAAATATATAATACTGAGTATATAATTTAGAATATAGAATGTATAAAACAGAATAAAAAATATATCTTAGAGAATATTGAAGCCAGATTTTGTAACATGGAAGCAGAACTCACAATTTCGAATATAGAATACAGAATACTGAATATACAATTTAGAATAGAGAATGTTGAACACAGAATATACAATATAGAATAAAGAATACTGAATATAGAATTTTGAATATAGAATGTATAACACAGAATATAGAATGTAGAATACAGATTATAGAATCCAGAATTTAAAACATGTTATACAGAACACAGAATTAAGAATATAGATTATATAATACTGAGTATAGGATTTAGAATATAGAAATTAGAACACAGAATATAGAATATAGTATACGGAATTCAAAATATAGTATATAGAAACTAGAATGAAAACACACAATTTAGAATATAGAATAGAGAATGTAGAACCCGGAATTTAGAACATGGAATGCAGAACACAGAATTTAGAATATAGTATAAAGAATGCATAATAAACAATTAAAAAAATTGAATGTAGAACAGAGAATATAGTATATAGTATACATAATACTGAATAAATAATTTAGAATATAGAATGTAGAACACTGTATATAGAATATACAATACAGAATACTAAATATAGAAATTAGAATATACAATGTAGAACACAGAATATAGAATATGCAATACAGAATACTAAATATAGGATTTAGAATATAGAATATAGAACACTGAATATAGAAAACAGAATAGAGAATGAGGAACCCAGAATTTAGTACATGGAAGCAGAACCCAGAATTATAATATAGAATACAGAACACAGAATATGGAATTTAGAATATAGAATGTAGAACACAGAATATAGAATATAGAATACAGAGTATAGAACCCAGAATTTAGAACATGGAATGCAAAACACAGAATTAAGAACATTGAATGCAGAACAGAGTATTTAGAATATAAATTACAGAACACTGAATATAGAATTTAGAATATACAATGTAGAACATAGAATTTAGAATATGGAATAAAGAATACTGATTATAGAATTTAGAATATAGAATGTAGAACACAGAATATAGAAAAAAGAATAAAGAATTTAGAACACAGAATTTAGTACATGGAATCAGAACACAGAATTTTGAATATAGTATACAGAACACTGAATATGGAATTTAGAATATAGAACGTAGAACACAGAATATAGAATATAGAATACACAATATAGAACCCAGAATTTAGAATCTAGAATACAGAACTGAATATAGAATTTATAATATAGCAAGTATAACACAGAATTTAGAATGTAGAATACGGAATGCAGAAAATAGTATAGAGAATATAGAATGTAGAACTCAGAATATAGTATATGGAAAACAGAATAAAGAACCCAGAATTTAGAACATAGAATGCAGAACACAGAATTTGGAATATACAATACAGAATAGTGCCTATAGAATTTAGAATATGGAATGTAGAGCACAGAATATAGAATATAGAATACGGAATACAGAATATATAATACAGAATATAAAATGTAGAAAACAGAATATAGAATATGTAAAACAGAATACAGAACCCAGAATTTAGAACACGGAATGCAGAACACAGATTTTCGTATATAGAACACAGAATACTGAATATAGAATTTAAAATATACAATGCGGAACACAGATTTTAGAATATAGAATACAGAATACTGAATATAGAATTTAGAACATGGAATGCAGAACACATTATTTAGAATATAGAATACAGAATACTGAATATACTGAATATAGAATATAGAATGTAGAACACAGAATTTATAATATAGTATACAGAAAGCTGAATATAGTATTTAGAATATAGAATGTAGAACACAGAATATTGAATATATAATAAAGAATACTGAATATAGAGTTTAGAATATAGAATGTAGAACACAGAATATAGAATGTAGAATACAAAATATACAATCCAAAATACAGAACATTCTATGCAGAACACAGAATTTAGAATATGGATTACATAATACTGAATATAGATTTTAGAATATAGAATGTAGAACCCAGAATTAATAATATAGAATATAGAATGCTGAATATAGGATTTAGAATATAGAATGTAGAACACGGAATATAGAATATAGAATATAGATTATAGAACACAGTATTTAGAACATGGAATGCAGAACTCAGAATTAAGAATATAGCATACCGAATAATTAATATACAATTTAGTATATATAATGTAGAGCACAGAATATTGAATATAGTATACGGAATGCAGTATATAGAATACAGAATATAGAATGTAGTCAACAGAATATAGATTATGAAAAAATAATACACAAAATAGAATTTAGAACATGGAATGCAGAACACAGAATATAGAATATAGAATAGAGAATACTGAACATAGAATTAAGAATATAGAATGCAGAACACAGAATTAAGAATATAGAATACAGAATACTGAATATAGAATTGAGAACATGGAATGAAGAAAACAGAATGTACATTATAGAATAGAGAATACTAAATGTAGAATTTAGAATATAGAAAGTAGAACACAGAATATAGAATATAGAGTAGAAAATTTAGAACATGGAATGCAGAACACAGAATTTAGAATATAGAATACAGAATACTGAATATAGAATTTGGAAATTAGAAAGTAGAACACAGAATATATAATGTAGAATACGGAATGCAGAATATAGAATACAGAATATAGACTTTAGAACACAGAATATAAAATATGGAAAACAGAATATAGGACCCACAAGTTAGAACAAGTTATACAGAACACAGAATTTTGAATATACTATACAGATTACTGAATATAGAATTTAGAATATTGAATGTAGATCACAGAATATAGAATATAGATTACGGAATGCAGAATATAGTATACAGAATATAGGATTTAGAACACAGAATATAAATTATGGAAACTTAACACAGAACGCAGTATATAGAACATGGGATGCAGAACACAGAATTTAGATTATAGAATACAGAATACTGAATATAGAATATAGAATGCAGAACACAGAATTTAGAATATACATTAGAGAATACTGAATATAGAATTTAAATCATGGAATGCAGAACACAGAATTTAGATTATAGAATAAAGAATATAGATGCCGGATAATAGAACATGGAATGAAGAACACAGAATTTAGAATATGGAATACAGAATACTGAATATAGAATTTAGAATATAGAAAGAAGAACACAGAATATAGAATAGAGAATAGAGAATTTAGAACATGGAATGTAGAGCACAGAATTTAAATTATAGAATACATAATACTGAATATAGAATTTAGAATATAGAATTTAGAACACAAAATTTAGAAAATAGAATACAGAATACTGAATATAGAATTTAGGACATGGAATGCAGAACACAGAATTTAGATTATAGAATACAGAATACTTAATAAACAATTAAAAAATTGAATGTAGAGCACAGAATGTAGAATATAAAACACATAAAACTGAATATATACTTTAGAAAATAGAATGTAGAAAACAGAATAAAAATTATAGCTTAGAGAATATTGAAGCCAGATTTTGGAACATGGAAATCACAACTCAGTATTTAGAATATAGAATACATAATACTGAATATACAATTTAGAATATAGAATGTAGAACCCAGAATTTAGAATAAATAATACAGAATACTGAATATCGAATTTAGAATATAGAATGTAGAACACATAATATAGAATGTAGAATACAGAAAGCTGAATATAGTATTTAGAATATAGAATGTAGAACACAGATATAGAATATAGAATATAGATAATAGAAACCAGAATTTAGAACATGGAATGCATAACACAGAAATTAGAATATATAATGCAGTATAATGATCATAGAATTTAGAACATAGAATGCAGAACACAGAATTTAGAATATGGAATACAGAATACTGAATATAGGATTGAGAACATGGAGTGAAAAACACAGAATTTAGAATATAGAATACAGAATACTGAATATTGTATTTAGAATATAGAAAGTAGATCACAGAATATAGAATATAGAACAGAGAATTTTGAATATGGAATGCAGAACACAAAATTTAGAATATAGAATACAGTATACTGAATATAGAATTTGGAATATAGAAGGTAGAACACAGAATATATAAAGTAGAATACGGAATGAAGAATATAGAATACAGAATATAGAATTTAGAACACAGAATATAAAATATGGAAAACAGAATATAGAATCCAGAATTTAGAACATGGAATGCAGAACACAGAATTTAGAATATAGTATAGAGATTACTGAATATAGAATTTAGAATATAGAATTTAGAACACAGAATTTAGAATATAGAATACAGAATACTGAATAAATAACTTAGAATATAGAATGTAGAACACAGAATAAAGAATATAGAATACGGAATGCAGAATATAGAATGTAGAATATTGATTGAAGAATACGAAATATAGAATATAGAATAGAGAATATACAACACAGAATTTAGAACATGGAATGCACGACATAGAATTTAGAATATAGAATACAGAATACTGAATAAATAAATTAGAATATAGAATGTAGAACACAGAATATAGAATATAGAATACGGAAGGCAAAATATAGATTGTAGAATATACAATGAATTACGCAAAATATAGAATATAGAATAGAGAATATAGAAGCCAGAATTTAGAACATGGAATGCAGAACACAGAATTTCGAATATAAATACAGAATATTGAATGTAGGATTTTGAATATAGAATGCAGAACACAGGATATATAATAGAGTAAACAGAACCCAGAATTTAAAACATGGAATCCGGAACACAGAATTTATAATATAGAATAAATAATACTGAATATAAAATTTAGAGTATACAATGTAGAACACAGGATATAGAATGTAGAATAGAGAATTAGGATCCAGATATAAGAACATGGAATTCTGTACACAGAATTTAGAATATAGAATACAGAATACTGAATAAAGTATTTAGAATATAGAAATTAGAACACAGAATATAGAATAGAGAATAGAGAATTTAGAACATGGAATGCAGAACACAGGATTTAGAATATAGCATACGGAACACTTAATATAGAATTTAGAATATAGAATGTAGAACACAGAATATTGAATATAGAATACGGAATGCAGAATAGAGAATACAGTATATAGAATGCTGAAAACAGATTATAGAATATGGAAAAAAGAATACAGAAACAGAATTTAGAACATGGAATGCCGAACACAATATTTAGAATTTAGAATACAGAATAGTGCATATAGAATTTAGAATGTGGAATGTAAAACACGGAAAAGAGAATATAGAATACCTAATACAGAATATAGATTATAGAATATAGAATGAAATACACAAAATTTAGAATATCGAATAGAGAATATAGAAACCAGAATTTAGAACATGGAATTCAAAACACCGAAATTAGAATATAGAATACAGAATACTGAATATAGAATTTAGAATATAGAATGCAGAACACAGAATATAGAATGTAGAATACAGAATATAGAATTCAGTATAAAGAACATGCTATGCAGAACACAGAAGTTAGAATATAGAATACGGAATACTGAATATAGAATTTAGAATATAGAAAGCAGAACACAGAATTTTGAATATAGAATACGGAATGCAGAATATAGAATGTAGAAAACAGAATATAGAATATGGAAAAAATAATACAAAAAACAGAATTTAAAACAAGGATTGCAGAACACAGTAATTAGAATAGTGCATATAGAATAGTACATATAGAATATAGAATATGGAATGTAGAACACAGTATAAAGAATATAGAATTCAGAATGCAGAATATAGAAAGTTGAATATAAAATGAAGAAGACAAAATATAGAATAGAAAATATAGAAGCCAGAATTTAGAACATGGAATGCAGAATACAAAATATACACTATAGAAAACTGAATACTGAAGATAGAAATTAGAATATAGAATGTAGAACACAGTATAAAGAATATAGAATACGGAATGCAGAATATAGAATGTAGAGCATAGAATGAAGAACACAAAATATAGAATACAGAATAGAGATTATGAAGAGAGAATTTAGAACAAGGAATGCAGAAGACAGAATTTAGAATATAGAATACAGAATAATGAATATAGAATATATAATATAGAATGTAGAACACAGAAAATAGAACATAGAATACGGAATGCAGAATATAAAATTTAGAATATAGAATGAATAACACAAAATATAGACTATAGAATACAGAATATAGAACCCAGAATTTAGAACATTGAATGCAGAACATAGTATCTAGAATATACATTATAGAATACTGTATATATAATTTAGAATATAGAATGAAGAACACAGAATATAGAATTTGAATACGGAATTTAAAATAAAGAATACAGAATATAGAATTTAGAACTCAGAGAATAGAAAATGGAAAACAGAATATAGAACCCAGAAATTAGAACATGGAATGCAGAACACAGAATTTAGTACATTGAATGCAGAACACAGTACTTAGAATATACAATACAGAATACTAAATATAGAATTTAGAATATACAATGTAGAACACAGAATTTAGAATATGCAATACAGAATACTAAATAGAGGATTTAGAATATAGAATATAGAACACTGAATATAGAAAATAGAATAGAGAATGAGGAACCCAGAATTTAGTACATGGAATCAGAACCCAGAATTATAATATAGAATACAGAACACAGAATATGGAATTTAGAATATAGAATGTAGAACACAAAATATAGAATATAGAATACAGAGTATAGAACCCAGAATTTAGAACATGAAATGCAGAACACAGAATTAAGAACATTGAATGCAGAACAGAGTGTTTAGAATATTCATTACAGAACACTGAATATAAAATTTAGAATATACAATGTAGAACATAGAATTTAGAAAATGGAATAAAGAATACTGAATATAGAATTTAGAAAATAGAATTTAGAACACAGAATATAGAAAATAGAATAGAGAATGTAGAACACAGAATTTAGAATATAGAATAGAGAATACTGAATATAGAGTTTAGAATATAGAATGTAGAACACAGAATTTAGAATATATAATAAAGAATACTGAATATAGAATTTTGAATATAGAATGCAAAACACAGAATACAGAATATAGAATACAGAATTAAGAATCCAGAATAAAGAACATGCTATGCAGAACACAGAATTTAGAATATAGATTACATAATACTGAATATAGAATTTAGAATATAGAATGTAGAACACAGAATTTATAATATAGAATACAGAAAGCTGAATATAGTATTTAGAATATAGAATGTAGAACACAAAATATACAATATAGAATATAGAATAAAGAAGCCAGAATTTACAACATTGAATGCAGAACACAGAATTTACAATATAGAATACAGAATACTGAATAAAGAATTTAGAATATAGAATGTAGAACACAGAGTATAGAATATAGAATACGGAATGCAGGATATAGAATACGGAATATAGAATATAGGACACAGAATATACAATATGGAAAACAAAATACACAACCCAGAATTTAGAACACCAAATGCAGAACACAGAATATAGAATATAGATTACAGAATTCTGAATATAGAATTTAGAATATAGAAGGTAGAACACGGAATATAGAATATAGAATAAAGAATATTGAACCCAGAATTTTGAACATGGAATGCAGAACACAGAATTTAGAATATGGAATACAGAATACTGAATATAGAATTTAGAATATAGAATGTTGAACACAGTATAAAGAATATAGAATACTGAATGCAGAATATAGAATTTAGAATATACAATGTAGAACACAGAATATAAAATATAGAAAAGAGAATATAAAACCCAGAATTTACAACATAGTATGCAAAAAACAGAATTTAGAATATAGTATACAGAATACTTAATAAACAAACGAAAAAATTTAATATAGAACATAGAATAAGGAATATAGAATACATAATACTGAATATATAATTTAGAATATACAATGTAAAAAACAGAATAAAATATATATCTTAAAGAATATTTAAGCCAGATTTTGGAACATGGAATTCAGAACTCAGAATTTCGAATATAGAATACAGAAAACTGAATATACAATTTAGAATAGAGAATGTATAATACAGAATTTAGAATATAGAATAAATAATACTGAATATAAAATTTAGAATATAGAATATAGAAAACCGAATAAAAAATATACCTTAGAGAATATTGAAGCCAGAGTTTAGAACTTGGAAAGCAGAACTCCGAATTTAGAATATAGAATACAGAATACTGTATATACAATGTAGAATACAGTATATAGAATATAGAATAGAGAATAGAGAACCCAGAATATACAACATGGAATGCAGAACACAGAATTTAGATAATAGAATACAGAATAGTTAATAAACAATTAAAAAATTGAATGTAGAACACAGAATATAGAATACAAAACACATAATACTGAATATACAATTTAGAATATAGAATGTAGAAAACAGAATAAAAAATATAGCTTAGAAAATATTGAAGCGAGATTTTGGGCAATGGAAATCAGAACTCAGTATTTAGAAAATAGAATAAAGAATACTGAATATAGAATTTAGAATATAGAATGTAGAACACAGTATATAGAATTTAGAATACAGAATAAAGAATCCAGAATAAAGAACATGCTATGCAGAACACAGAATTTAGAATATAGATTACATAATACTGAATATAGAATTTAGAATATAGAATGTAGAACACAGAATTTATAATATAGATTAAAGAAAGATGAATATAGTATTTAGAATATAGAATGTAGAACACAGATATAGAATATAGAATATAGATTATAGAACCCAGAATTTAGAACATGGAATGCATAGCACACAAATTAGAATATATAATACAGTACACTGATCATAGAACTTAGAACATAGAATGCAGAACACAGACTTTAGAATATGGAATACAGAATACTGAATATTGAATTCAGAACAAGGAATGCAGAAAACAGAATTTAGAATATAGAATACAGAATACTGAATAAAGAATTTAGAATATAGAAATTAGAACACAGAATATAGAATAGAGAATAGAGAATTTAGAACATGGAATGCAGAACACAAAATTTAGAATATAGAATGCAGAACACTGAATATAGAAGGTAGAACACAGAATATATAATGTAGAATACGGAATGCAGAATATAGAATACAGAATATAGAATTTAGAACACAGAATATAAAATATGGAAAACAGAATATAGAATCCAGAATTTAGAACATGGAATGCAGAGCACAGAATTTAGAATATACTATATAGATTACTGAATATAGAATTTAGAATATAGAATGTAGAACACAGAATTTAGAATATAGAATACAGAATACTTAATAAATAACTTAGAATATAGAATTTAGAACACAGAATATAGAATATAGTATACGGAATGCAAAATATAGATTGTAGAATATAGAATGAAGTACGCAAAATTTAGAATATAGAATAGAGAATATAGAAGCCAGAATTTAGAACATAGGATGCGGAACACAGAATTTCGAATATAAATACGGAATACTGAATGTAGGATTTTGAATATAGTATGCAGAACACAGGATATATAATAGAGTATACACAAACCAGAATTTAAAACGTGGAATCCAGAACACAGAATTTAGAATATAGAATACAGAATACTGAATATAGAAATTTGAATATAGAATGTAGAACACAGAATAAAGAATATAGAATACAGAATGCAGAATATAGAATCTAGAATATAGATTGAAGAATATGAAATATAGAATATAGAATAGAGAATATACAACACAGAATTTATAACATGGAATGCAGAACATAGAATTTAGAATATATAATACAGAATACTGAATAAATAAATTAGAATATAGAATGTAGAACACAGAATATAGAATTTAGAATACGGAAGGCAAAATATAGATTGTAGAATATACAATGAATTACGCAAAATATAGAATATAGAATAGAGAATATAGAAGCCAGAATTTAGAACATGGAATGCAGAACACAGAATTTCGAATATAAATACAGACTATTGAATGTAGGAGTTTGAATATAGAATGCAGAACACAGGATATATAATAGAGTATACAGAAACCAGAATTTAAAACATGGAATCCGGAACACAGAATTTAGTATATAGAATACAGAATACTGAATATAGTATTTAGAATATAGAATGTAGAACACAGAATAAAGAATATAGAAAACGGAATGCAGAATATAGAATGTAGAATATACAATGTAGAATAAAAAATATAGAATATAGAATAGAGAATATACAACACAGAATTTAGAACATGGAATGCAGAACATAGAATTTAGAATATAGAATACTGAATACTGAATATAGAATTTAGAATATTGAATGTAGAACACAGAATATAGAATATAGTATACGGAATGCAATATATAGTATGTAGAATATAGAATGTAGAACCCAGAATATAGAATATAGAATTGAGAATCTAGAACCCAGAATTTATAACATGGAATGCAGAACAGAGAATTTAGATTATAGAATACATAATACTGAATATAGAATTTAGAATATAGAATGTAGAACACAAAATATAGAATATAGAATACAGAATGCTGAATATAGAATTTAGAATATACAATGAAGAACACAGAATACAGAATATAGAAAAGAGAATATAGAACCCAGTATATACAACATGGAATGCAGAACACTGAATTTAGAATATAGTATAAAGAATGCATAATAAACAATTAAAAAAATTGAATGTAGAACAGAGAATATAGAATATATTATACATAATACTGAATAAATAATTTAGAATATAGAATGTAGAACACAGTATTTAGAATATACAATACAGAAAACGAAATATAGAATTTAGAATATACAATGTAGAACACAGAATTTAGAATATGCAATACAGAATACTAAATATAGGATTTAGAATATAGAATATAGAACACTGAATATAGAAAATAGAATAGAGAATGAGGAACCCAGAATTTAGTACATGGAATCAGAACCCAGAATTATAATATAGAATACAGAACACAGAATATGGAATTTAGAATATTGAATGTAGAACACAGAATATAGAATATAGAATACAGAGTATAAAAACCAGAATTTAGAACATGGAATGCAGAACACAGAATTAAGAACATTGAATGCAGAACAGAGTATTTAGAATATACATTACAGAACAATGAATATAGAATTTAGAATATACAATGTAGAACATAGAATTTAGAATATGGAATAAAGAATACTGAATATAGAATTTAGAAAATAGAATGTAGAACACAGAATATAGAAAATAGAATAGAGAATGTAGAACACAGAATTTAGTACATGGAATCAGAACACAGAATTTAGAATATAGAATACAGAACATTGAATATGGAATTTAGAATATAGAAAGTAGAACACATAATATAGAATATAGAATACACAGTATAGAATCCAGAATTTAGAACAAGGAATGCAGAACACAGAATTTAGAATCTAGGATACAGAACTGAATATAGAATTTATAATATAGCAAGAATAACACAGAATTAAGAATGTAGAATACGGAATGCAGAAAATAGCATACAGAATATAGAATGTAGAACTCAGAATATAGTATATGGAAAACAGAATATAGAACCCAGAATTTAGAACATGGAATGCAGAACACAGAAATTGGAATATACAATACAGAATAGTGCCTATAGAATTTAGAATATGGAATGTAGAACACAGAATATAGAATATAGAATACGGAATACAGAATATATAATACAGAATATAGAATGTAGAAAACAGAATATAGAATATGGAAAACAGAATACAGAACCCAGAATTTAGAACATGGAATGCAGAACACAGAATTTCGTATATAGAACACAGAATACTGAATATAGAATTTAAAATATACAATGCGGAACACAGATTTTAGAATATAGAATACAGAATACTGAATATAGAATTTAGAACATGGAATGCAGAACACATTATTTAGAATATAGAATACAGAATACTGAATGTAGAATTTAGAATATAGAATGTAGAACACAGAATTTATAATATACTATACAGAAAGCTGAATATAGTATTTAGAATATAGAATGTAGAACACAGAATATAGAATATAGATTATAGAACCCAAAATTTAGAACATGGAAAGCAGAACACAGAATTTAGAATACAGTATACGGAATACTGAATATAGAATTTAGAATATAGAATGTAGAACACAGAATATTGAATAAATAATAAAGAATACTGAATATAGAGATTAGAATATAGAATGTATAACACAGAATATAGAATGCAGAATACATAATATAGAATCCAAAATAAAGAACATTCTATGCAGAACACAGAATTTAGAATATAGATTACATAATACTGAATATAGAATTTAGAATATAGAATGTAGAACACAGAATATAGAATACAGTATACGGATGCAAAATATAGAATGTAGATTCTAGAATGAAAAACAAACAATTTAGAATATAGAATAGAGAATATAGAACCCAGAACTTAAAACATGGAATGCAGAACACAGAATTTAGAATATAGAATAGAGAATACTGAATATAGAGTTTAGAATATAGAATGTAGAACACAGAATTTTGAATATATAATAAAGAATACTGAATATAGAATTTAGAATATAGAATGTAGAACACAGAATATTGAATATATAATAAAGAATACTGAATATAGAGTTTAGAATATAGAATGTAGAACACAGAATATAGAATGTAGAATACATAATATAGAATCCAAAATAAAGAACATTCTATGCAGAACACAGAATTTAGAATATAGCTTACATAATACTGAATATAGAATTTAGAATTTAGAATGTAGAACACAGAATTTATAATATAGAATACAGAAAGCTGAATATAGTTTTTAGAATATAGAATGTAGAACACAGAATATAGAATATAGAATTTAGATTATAGAACCCAGAATTTAGAACATGGAATGCAGAACACAGAATTTGGAATATAGCATACAGAATAGTGCCTATAGAATTTATAATATGGAATGTAGAACACAGAATATAGAATATAGAATACGGAATACAGAATATATAATACAGAATATAGAATGTAGAAAACAGAATATAGAATATGGAAAACAGAATACAGAACCCAGAATTTAGAACATGGGATGCAGAACACAGAATTTCGTATATAGAACAAAGAATACAGAATATAGAATTTAAAATATACAATGCGGAACACATATTTTAGAATACAGAATACAGAATACTGAATATAGAATTTAGAACATGGAATGCAGAACACATAATTTAGAATATAGAATACAGAATACTGAATATAGAATTTAGAATATAGTATGAGGAACACAGAATATAGAATATAGAATAAAGAATTTTGAACCCATACTTTAGAACATGGAATGCAGAACACAGAATTTACAATATAGAATACAGAATACTGAAGAAAGAATTTAGAATATAGAATGTTGAACATAGTATAAAAAATATAGAATACGGAATGCAGAATATAGAATGTAGTATATAAAATGAAGAACACAAAATATAAAATATAGAATATAGTATATAAAACACAGAATTTAGAACATTGAATTGCAGAACACTGAATTTAGAATATTGTATACAGAATACTTAATAAACAATTAAATTATTGAATGTAGAACACAGAATATAGAATATAAAATACATAATACTGAATATATAATTTAGAATATAGAATGTAGAAAACAGAATAAATAATATAGCTTAGAGAATATTGAAGCCAGACATTGTACCATGGAAAGCAGAACTCACAATTTCGAATATAGAATACAGAATACTGAATATACAATTTACAATATAGAATGTAGAACACAGAATATACAATATAGAATAAAGAATACTGAATATAGAATTTAGAATATAGAATGTAGAACACAGAATATAGAATGTAGAATACAGATTATAGAATCCAGAATTAAGAACATGTTATGCAGAACACAGAATTAAGAATATAGTTTATATAATACTGAATATAGGATTTAGAATATAGAATGCAGAACACAGAATTTATAATATTGTATACATAATTGTGAATTTAGTATTTAGAATATATAATATAGAACACAGAATATAGAATATAGATTAAAGATTATAGAACCCAGAATTTAGAAAATGGAATGCAGAACACAGAATAGAATATAGCATACGGAATACTGAATATAGAATTAACAATATAGAATGTAGAACACAGAATATAGAATGTAGTATACGGAATTCAAAATATAGTATGTAGAAACTAGAATGAAAAACACACAATTTAGAATATAGAATAGAGAATGTAGAACCAAGAATTTAGAACATGGAATGCAGAACACAGAATTTAGAATATAGAATAGAGAATATAGAAGCCAGAATTTAGAACATAGGATGCGGAACACAGAATTTCGAATATAAATACGGAATACTGAATGCAGGATTTTGAATATAGTATGCAGAACACAGGATATATAATAGAGTATACAGAAACCAGAATTTAAAACGTGGAATCCAGAACACAGAATTTAGAATATAGAATATAGAATACTGAATATAGAATTTTGAATATAGAATGTAGAACACAGAATAAAGAATATAGAATACGGAATGCAGAATATAGAATCTAGAATATAGATTGAAGAATACGAAATATAGAATATAGAATAGAGAATATACAACACAGAATTTAGAACATGGAATGCAGAACATAGAAATTAGAATATAGAATACAGAATACTGAATCAATAAATTAGAATATAGAATGTAGAACACAGAATTTAGAATTTAGAATACGGAAGGTAAAATATAGATTTTAGAATATACAATGATGTACGCAAAATATAGAATATAGAATAGAGAATATAGAAGCCAGAATTTAGAACATGGAATGCAGAACACAGAATTTCGAATATAAATACAGAATATTGAATGTAGGACTTTGAATATAGAATGCAGAACACAGGATATATAATAGAGTATACAGAACCCAGAATTTAAAACATGGAATCCGGAACACAGAATTTAGTATATAGAATACAGAATACTGAATATAGGATTTAGAATATAGAATTAAGAACACAGAATAAAGAATATAGAAAACGGAATGCAGAATATAGGATGTAGAATATAGAATGTAGAATACAAAATATAGAATATAGAATAGAGAATATACAACACATAATTTAGAACATGGAATACAGAACATAGAATCTAGAATATAGAATACTGAATACTGAATATAGAATTTAGAATATTGAAGGTAGAACACAGAATATAGAATATAGTATACGGAATTCAAAATATAGTATGTAGAATATAGAATGTAGAACCCAGAAAATAGAATATAGAATTGAGAATCTAGAACCCAAAATTTATAACATGGAATGCAGAACAGAGAATTTAGAATATAGAATACATAATACTGCATATAGAAATTAGAATATAGAATGTAGAACACAAAATATAGAATATAGAATACAGAATGCTGAATATAGAATTTAGAATATACAATGAAGAACACAGAATATAGAATATAGAAAAGAGAATATAGAACCCAGAATATACAACATGGAATGCAGAACACTGAATTTAGAATATAGTATAAAGAATGCATAATAAACAATTAAAAAAATTGAATGTAGAACAGAGAATATAGAATATATTATACATAATACTGAATAAATAATTTAGAATATACAATGTAGAACACAGAATTTAGAATATGCAATACAGAATACTAAATATAGGATTTAGAATATAGAATATAGAACACTGAATATAGAAAATAGAATAGAGAATGAGGAACCCAGAATTTAGTACATAGAATCAGAACCCAGAATTATAATATAGAATACAGAACACAGAATATTGAATTTAGAATATAGAATGTAGAACATAGAATATAGAATATAGAATACAGAGTATAGAACCCAGAATTGAGAACATGGATTGCAAAACACAGAATTAAGAATATTGAATGCAGAACAGAGTATTTAGAATATACATTACAGAACCCTGAATATAGAATTTAGAATATACAATGTAGAACATAGAATTTAGAATATGGAATAAAGAACACTGAATATAGAATTTAGAATATAGAATGTAGAACACGGAATATAGAAAATAGTATAGAGAATTTAGAACACAGAATTAAGTACATGGAATCAGAACACAGAATTTAGAATAAAGAATACAGAACACTGAATATGGAATTTAGAATATAGAACGTAGACCACAGAATATAGAATATAGAATACACAGTATAGAACCCAGAATTTAGAAAAAGAATGCAGAACACAGAATTTAGGATCTAGAATACAGAACTGAATATAGAATATATAATATAGCAAGTATAACACAGAATTTAGAATGTAGAATACGAAATGCAGAAAATAGTATACAGAATATAGAATGAAGAACTCAAAATATAGTATTTGGAAAACAGAATATAGAACCCAGAATTTAGAACATGGAATGCAGAACACAGAATTTGGAATATAGCATACAGAATAGTGCCTATAGAATTTAGAATATGGAATGTAGAACACAGAATATAGAACATAGTATACGGAATACAGAATATATAATACAGAATATAGAATCTAGAAAACAGAATATAGAATATAGAAAACAGAATACAGAACCCAGAATTTAGAACATGGAATGCAGAACACAGAATTTTGTATATAGAACACAGAATACTGAAAATAGAATTTAAAATATACAATACGGAACACAGATTTTAGAATATAGAATACAGAATACTGAATATAGAATTTAGAACATGGAATGCAGAACACATTATTTAGAATATAGAATACAGAATACTGAATATAGAATTTAGAATATAGAATGTAGAACACAGAATTTATAATATAGAATACAGAAAGCTTAATAGAGTATTTAGAATATAGAATGTAGAACACAGAATATAGAATATTGAATTTAGATTATAGAACCCAGAATTTAGAACATGGAATGCAGAACACAGAATTTGGAATATAGCATACAGAATAGTGCCTATAGAATTTAGAATATGGTATGTAGAACACAGAATATAGAATATAGAATACGGAATACAGAATACATAATACAGAATATAGAATGTAGAAAACAGAATATAGAATATGGAAAACAGAATACAGAACCCAGATTTTAGAAGATGGAATGCAGAATACAGAATTTCGCATACAGAACACAGAATACTGAATATAGTATTTAAAATATACAATGCGGAACACAGATTTTAGTATATAGAATACAGAATACTGAATATAGAATTTAGAACATGGAATGCAGTACACATTATTTAGAATATACAATACAGAATACTGAATATAGAATTTAGAATATAGAATGTAGAACACAGAATTTATAATATAGTATACAGAAAGCTGAATATAGTATTTAGAATATGGAATGTACAACACAGAATGTAGAATATAGAATATAGATTATAGAACCCAAAATTTAGAACATGGAATGCAGAACACAGAATTTAGAATACAGCATAGGAATACTGAAAATAGAATTTAGAATATAGAATGTAGAACACATAATATTGAATATATAATAAAGAATACTGAATATAGAATTTAGAATATACAATGTAGAACACAGAATAGAGAATGTAGAATACATAATATAGAATCCAAAGTAAAGAACATACTATGCAGAACACAGAATTTAGAATATAGATTACAGAATACTGAATATAGAATTTAGAATATAGAATGTAGAACACAGAATTTATAATATAGAATACAGAAAGCTGAATATAGTATTTAGAATATAGAATGTAGAACACAGAATATAGAATATAGAATTTAGATTATGGAACGCAGAATGTAGAACATGGAATGCAGAACACAGAATATGGAATATAGCATACAGAATAGTGCCTATAGAATTTAGAATATGGAATGTAGAACACAGAATATAGAATATAGAATACGGAATACAGAATATATAATACAGAATATAGAATGTAGAAAACAGAATATAGAATATGGAAAACAGAATACAGAACCCAGAATTTAGAACATGGAATGCAGAATACAGAATTTCGTATATAGAACACAGAATACTGAATATAGAATTTAAAATATACAATGCGGAACACAGATTTTAGAATATAGAATACAGAATACTGAATATAGAATTTAGAACATGGAATGCAGAACACATTATTTAGAATATAGAATACAGAATCCTGAATATAAAATTTGGAATATAGAATGTAGAACACAGAATTTATAATATAGTATACAGAAATTTGAATATAGTATTTAGAATATAGAATGTAGAACACAGAATATAGAATATAGAATATAGAGTATAGAACACAAAATTTAGAACATGGAATGCAGAACACAGAATTTAGAATAGAGCATACGGAATACTGAATATAGAATTTATAATATAGAATGTAGAACACAGAATATTGAATATATAATAAAGAATACTGAATATAGAGTTTAGAATATAGAATGTAGAACACAGAATATGGAATATAGAATACTTAATATAGAAACCAAAATAAAGAACATTCTATGCAGAACACAGAATTTAGAATATAGATTACATAATACTGAATATAGAATTTAGAATATAGAATGTAGAACACAGAATTTATAATATAGAATACAAAAAGGTGAATATAGTATTTAGACTATAGAATGTAGAACACAGAATTTAGAATACAGAATTTAGAACATGGAATGCAGAACACAGAATTTGGAATAGAGCATACAGAATAGTGCCTATAGAGTTTAGAATTTGGAATGTAGAGCACAGAATATAGAATATAGAATACGGAACACAGAATATATAATACAGAATATAGAATTAGAAAACAGTATATAGAATATGGAAAACAGAATACAGAATACAGAATTTAGAACATGGAATGCAGAACACAGAATTTGGTATATAGAACACAGAATACTGAATATCGAATTTAGAATATACAATGCGTAACACAGATTTTACAATATAGAATACAGAATACTGAATATAGTATTTAGAACATGGAATGTAGAACACATAATTTAGTATATAGAATACAGAATACTGAATATAGTATTTAGAATATAGTATGAGGAACACAGAATATAGAATATAGAATAAAGAATATTGAACCCATACTTTAGAACATGGAATGCAGAACACAGAATTTACAATATAGAATACAGAATACTGAAGATAGAATTTAGAATATAGAATGTAGAACATAGTATAAAGAATATAGAATACGGAATGCAGAATAAATGATGTAGAATATAAAATGAAGAACACAGAATATTAAGTATAAAATAGAGTATATAGAACCCAGAATTTAGAAGATAGAATTGCAGAACACTGAATTTAGAATATAGTATACAGAATACTTAATAAACAATTAAATAAGTGAATGTAGAACACAGAATATAGAATATAAAATACATAATACTGAATATATAATTTAGAATATAGAATGTAGAAAACAGAATAAAAAATATAGCTTAGAGAATATTGAAACCAGACTTTGTAACATGGAAAGCAGAACTCACAATTTCGAATATAGAATACAGAATACTGAAAATACAATTTAGAATATAGAATGTAGAACACAGAATATACACTATAGAATAAAGAATACTGAATATACAATTTAGAATATAGAATGTAGAACACCGAATGTAGAATGTAGAATACAGATTATAGAATCCAGAATTAAGAACATGTTATGCAGAACACAGAATTAAGAATATAGATAATATAATACTGAATATAGGATTTAGAATATAGAATGCAGAACACAGAATTTATTATATTGTATACAGAAATCTGAATTTAGTATTTAGAATATAGAATATAGAACACAAAATATAGAATATAGATTATAGATTATAGAACCCAGAAATTAGAACATGGAATGCAGACACAGAATATAATATAGCATACGGAATACTGAATATAGAATTTACAATATAGAATGTAGAACACAGAATATAGAATATAGTATACGGAATTCAAAATATAGTATATAGAAACTAGAATGAAAAACACACAATTTAGAATATAGAATAGAGAATGTAGAACCCAGAATTTAGAACATGGAATGCAGAACACAGAATTTAGAATATAGAATAGAGAATACTGAATATAGAGTATACAATATATAAAGTAGAACACAGAATTTAGAATATATAATAAAGAATACTGAATATAGAATTTAGAATATAGAATGCAGAACACAGTATATAGAATATAGAATACAGAATAAAGAATCCAGAATAAAGAACATGCTATGCAGAACACAGAATTTAGAATATAGATTACATAATACTGAATATAGAATTTAGAATATAGAATGTAGAACACAGAATTTATAACATAGAATACAGAAAGCTGAATATAATATTTAGAAAATAGAGTGTAGAACACAAAATATACAATAAAGAATAGAGAATATAGAGGCAGAATTTTGAACATTGAATGCAGAACACAGAATTTAGAATATAGACTACAGAATACTGAATATAGAATTTAGAATATAAAATGTAGAACACAGAATATAGAATATAGAATACGGAATGTAGAATATAGTATACAGAATATAGAATATAGAACACAGAATATAGTATATGGAAAACAAAATACACAACCCAGAATTTAGAACATGGAATGCAGAACACAGAATATAGAATATAGAATACAGAATGCTGAATATAGAATTTAGAATATAGAATATAGAACATGGAATATAGAATATAGAATAAAGAATATTGAACCCAAAATTTTGAACATGGAATGCAGAACACAGAATTTAGAATATGGAATACAGAATACTGAATATAGAATTTAGAATATAGAATGTTGAACACTGTATAAAGTATATAGAATACTGAATGCAGAAAATAGAATTTAGAATATACAATGTAGAACACAGAATATAAATTATAGAAAAGAGAATATAAAACCCAGAATTTACAATATGGTATGCAAAACACAGAATTTAGAATATAGTATACAGAATACTTAATAAACAAATGAAAAAATTGAATGTAGAACATAGAAATTAGAATATAGAATACATAATACTGAATAAATAATTTAGAATATACAATGTAAAAAACAGAATAAAAAATATATCTTAAAGAATATTTAAGCCAGATTTTGGAACATGGAATTCAGAACTCAGAATTTCGAATATAGAATACAGAAAACTGAATATACAATTTAGAATATAGAATGTAAAACACAGAATTTAGAATATAGAACAAATAATACTGAATATAAAATTTAGAATATACAATGAAGAACACAGAATATACAATGTAGAATAGAGAATTTAGAATCCAGATATAAGAACATGGAATTCTGAACACAGAATTTAGAATATAGAATACATAATACTGAATATAGAATTTAGAATATAGAATGTAGAACGCAGAATTAATAATATAGAATATAGAATGCTGAATATAGGATTTAGAATATAGAATGTAGAACACGGAATATAGAATATAGAATATAGATTATAGAACACAGTATTTAGAACATGGAATGCAGAACACAGAATTAAGAATATAGCATACCGAATACTTAATATAGAATTTAGTATATATAATGTAGAGAACAGAATATTGAATATAGAATACGGAATGCAGAATATAGAATACAGAATATAGAATGTAGTCAACAAAATATAGATTATGAAAAAAAGAATACACAAAAAAGAATTTAGAACATGGAATGCAGAACACAGAATATAGAATATAGAATAGAGAATACTGAACATAGAATTAAGAATATAGAATACAGAATACTGAATATAGAATTGAGAACATGGAATGAAGAACACAGAATGTACAATATAGAATAGAGAATACTAAATGTAGAATTTAGAATATAGAAAGTAGAACACAGAATATAGAATATAGAGTAGAAAATTTAGAACATGGAATGCAGAACACAGAATTTAGAATATAGAATACAGAATACTGAATATAGAATTTGGAAATTAGAAAGTAGAACACAGAATATATAATTTAGAATACGGAATGCAGAATATAGAATACAGAATATAGAATTTAGAACACAGAATATAAAATATGGAAAACAGAATATAGGACCCAGAAGTTAGAACAAGTTATACAGAACACAGAATTTAGAATATACTATACAGATTACTGAATATAGAATTTAGAATATTGAATGTAGATCACAGAATATAGAATATAGATTACGGAATGCAGAATATAGTATACAGAATATAGGATTTAGAACACAGAATATAGATTATGGAAACGTAACACAGAACGCAGAATATAGAACATGGGATGCAGAACACAGAATTTAGACTATAGAATATAGAATACTGAATATTGAATATAGAATGCAGAACACAGAATTTAGAATATACATTAGAGAATACTGAATATAGAATTTACAAGATGGAATGCAGAACACAGAATTTAGATTATAGAATAAAGGATATAGATGCCGGATTATAGAACATGGAATGCAGAACACAGAATTTAGAATATGGAATACTGAATACTGAATATAGAAATTAGAATATAGAAAGAAGAACACAGAATATAGAATATAGAATAGAGAATTTAGAACATGGAATGTAGAGCACAGAATTTAGATTACAGAATACATAATACTGAATATAGAATTTAGAATATAGAATTTAGAACACAAAATTTAGAAAATAGAATACAGAATACTGAATATAGAATTTAGGACATGGAATGCAGAACACAGAATTTAGATTATAGAATACAGAATACTTAATAAACAATTAAAAAATTGAATGTAGAGCACAGAATGTAGAATATAAAACACATAAAACTGAATATATAATTTAGAAAATAGAATGTAGAAAACAGAATAAAAATTATAGCTTAGAGAATATTGAAGCCAGATTTTGGAACATGGAAATCACAACCCAGAATTTAGAATATAGAATACATAATACTGAATATACAATTTACAATATAGAATGTAGAACCCAGAATTTAGAATATATAATACAGAATACTGAATATCGAATTATGAATATAGAATGTAGAACATATAATATAGAATGTAGAATACAGAAATCTGAATATAGTATTTAGAATATAGAATGTAGAACACAGATATAGAATATAGAATATAGATAATAGAACCCAGAATTTAGAACATGGAATGCATAACACAGAAATTAGAATATATAATGCAGTATAATGATCATAGAATTTAGAACATAGAATGCAGAACACAGAATTTAGAATATGGAATACAGAATACTGAATATAGGATTGAGAACATGGAGTGAAAAACACAGAATTTAGAATATAGAATACAGAATACTGAATATTGTATTTAGAATATAGAAAGTAGATCACAGAATATAGAATATAGAATAGAGAATTTTGAATATGGAATGCAGAACACAAAATTTAGAATATAGAATACAGTATACTGAATATAGAATTTGGAATATAGAAAGTAGAACACAGAATATATAAAGTAGAATACGGAATGATAAATATAGAATACACAATATAGAATTTAGAACACAGAATATAAAATATGGAAAAAAGAATATAGAATCCAGAATTTAGAACATGGAATGCAGAACACAGAATTTAGAATATAGTATAGAGATTACTGAATATAGAATTTAGAATATAGAATTTAGAACACAGAATTTAGAATATAGAATACAGAATACTGAATATATAACTTAGAATATAGAATGTAGAACACAGAATAAAGAATATAGAATACGGAATGCAGAATATAGAATGTAGAATATAGATTGAGGAATACGAAATATAGAATATAGAATAGAGAATATACAACACAGAAGTTAGAACATGGAATGCAGAACATAGAATTTAGAATATAGAATACAGAATACTGAATAAATAAATTAGAATATAGAATGTAGAACACAGAGTATAGAATATAGAATACGGAAGGCAAAATATAGATTGTAGAATATACAATGAATTACGCAAAATATAGAATAGAGAATAGAGAATATAGAAGCCAGAATTTAGAACATGGAATGCAGAACACAGAATTTCGAATATAAATACAGAATATTGAATGTAGGATTTTGAATATAGAATGCAGAACACAGGATATATAATAGAGTATACAGAACCCAGAATTTAAAACATGGAATCCGGAACACAGAATTTAGTATACAGAATACAGAATACTGAATATAGGATTTAGAATATAGAATGTAGAACACAGAATAAGGAATATAGAAAACGGAATGCAGAATATAGAATGTAGAATACAAAATATAGAATATAAAATAGAGAATATACAACACAGAATTTAGAACATGGAATGCAGAACATAGAATTTAGAATATAGAATACATAATACTGAATATAGAATTTAGAATATAGAATGTAGAACACAAAATATAGAATATAGAATACAGAATGCTGAATATAGAATTTAGAATATTCAATGAAGAACACAGAATATAGAATATAGAAAAGAGAATATAGAACCCAGAATTTACAACATGGAATGCAGAACACTGAATTTAGAATATAGTATAAAGAATGCATAATAAACAATTAAAAATATTGAATGTATAACAGAGAATGTAGAATATATTTTACATAATACTGAATAAATAATTTAGAATATAGAATGTAGAACACAGTATTTAGAATATACAATACAGAATACTAAATATAGAATTTAGAATATACAATGTAGAACACAGAATTTAGAATATACAATACAGAATACTAAATATAGGATTTAGAATATAGAATATAGAACACTGAATATAGAAAATAGAATAGAGAATGAGGAACCCAGAATATAGTACATGGAATCAGAACCCAGAATTATAATATAGAATACAGAACACAGAATATGGAATTTAGAATATAGAATGTAGAACACAGAATATAGAATATAGAATACAGAGTATAGAACCCAGAATTTAGAACATGGAATGCAAAACACAGAATTAAGAACATTAAATGCAGAACAGAGTATATAGAATATACATTACAGAACACTGAATATAGAATTTAGAATATACAATGTATAACATAGAATTTATAATATGGAATAAAAAACACTGAATATAGAATTTAGAATATAGAATGTAGAACACAGAATATATAAAATAGAATAGAGAATTTAGAACACAGAATTTAGTACATGGAATCAGAACACAGAATTTAGAATATAGAATTCAGAACACTGAATATGGAATTTAGAATATAGAAATTAGAACACAGAATATAGAATATAGAATACACAGTATAGAACCCAGAATTTAGAACATGAGATGCAGAACACAGAATTTCGTATATAGAACACAGAATACAGAATTTAGAATTTAAAATATACAATGCGGAACACCGATTTTAGAATACAGAATACAGAATATAGAATATAGAACATGGAATGCAGAACACATTATTTAGAATATAGAATACAGAATACTGAATATAGAATTTAGAATATAGAATGTAGAACACAGAATTTATAATATAGTATACAGAAAGCTGAATATAGTATTTAGAATATAGAATGTAGAACACTGCGGGGAGCCACTCGTTACGGAGGGCTGCCGCGCACAGAACTTGGGCGTAAAACCCCAAAGTGCAGGGCGCCAGGCTCTGAGATTGAGGCTGCCGAGCACAAAGGTTGGGCCTAAACTCCCACAGTGCGGGGCGCCCGGCTCAAAGGTCAATTGAGTTAGAACAATCTCTGTCCCGCCACCCCTTTTACTAAAGAATACACCACGTGCGCTAATGCCTGAGGCCATTAAGTCACAAAGGACCTTCAGAGGGAGAGATATGATCGGCACACAAATCAGTGATTTTTTAGAGAAAAATCACCTGAGTTAAAAATATACGAGTCACGATGTTAGTTTATAGTTTAGAGAAACAATACCTAAGTTTATGACTTTTGTCTTATGATCCTGCTTTGGGGAATAGTTGATCCGGGTTTTTTGGGAACAGTAAACAATAATGATGTCTTTTAAGTTAATGATTTTAGTACATGTTGTTAATATGCCCTAAAACAATACCACTGCCTACGTGCAGGAATGTGTGAGCTAATGGGTTAAAATCATATAAATGAACTGCTGAAAATAAACTCGAAGTCCACTCTTGACCTAGCGTCTTGCGGGCTAGAGTGAGACCCTCTCAACCCCAACTTGTCTTGTCTTGCTGTCTCTTTGTCACGTCTTTCCTTTTCTCAGTCCTGCAGCACAGGTTTCTGGACCTGATCGATTGTCGGCTGGCACCGACAGAACACAGAATATAGAATATAGAATATAGATTATAGAACACAAAATTTAGAAAATGGAATGCAGAACACTGAATTTAGAATACAGCATACGGAATACTGAATATAGTATTTAGAATATAGAATGTAGAACACAGAATATTGAATATATAATAAAGAATACTGAATATAGAGTTTAGAATATAGAATGTAGAACACAGAATATAGAATGTAGAATACATAATATAGAATCCAAAATAAAGAAGATTCTATGCAGAACACAGAATTTAGAATATAGATTACATAATACTGAATATAGAATTTAGAATATAGAATGTAGAACACAGAATTTATAATATAGAATACAGAAAACTGAATATAGTATTTAGAACATAGAATGTAGAACACAGAATATAGAATATAGAATTTAGATTATAGAACCCAGAATTTAGAACATGGAATGCAGAACACAGAATTTGGAATATAGCATACAGAATAGTGCCTATAGAATTTAGAATATGGAATGTAGAACAGAGAATATAGAATATAGAATACGGAACACAGAATATATAATGAAGAATATAGAATGAGAAAACAGTATATAGAATATGGAAAACAGAATACAGAACCCAGAATTTAGAACATGGAATGCAGAACACAGAATTTGGTATATATAACACAGAATCCTGAATATAGAATTTAGAATATACAAAGCGGGAACACAGATTTTAGAATATAGAATACAGAATACTGAATAAAGAATTTAGAATATAGTATGAGGAACACAGAATATAGAATATAGAATAAATAATATTGAAACCATACTTTAGAACATGGAATGCAGAACACAGAATTTACAATATAGAATACAGAATACTGAAGAAAGAATTTAGAATATAGAATGTAGAACATAGTATAAAGAATATAGAATACGGAATGCAGAATATAGAATGTAGAATATTAAATGAAGAACACAAAATATAAAATATAGAATAGAGTATATAGAACCCAGAATTTAGAACATAGAATTGCAGAACACTGAATTTAGAATATAGTATACAGAATACTTAATAAACAATTAAATAATTGAATGTAGAACACAGAATATAGAATATAAAATACATAATACTGAATATATAATTTAGAATATAGAATGTAGAAAACAGAATAAAAAATATAGCTTAGAGAATATTGAAGCCAGACATTGTAACATGGAAAGCATAACTCACAATTTCGAATATAGAATACAGAATACTGAATATACAATTTAGAATATAGAATGTAGAACACAGAATATAAAATATAGAATAAAGAATACTGAATATAGAATTTAGAATATAGAATGTAGAACACAGAATATAGAATGTAGAATACAGATTATAGAATCCAGAATTAAGAACATGTTATGCAGAACACAGAATTAAGAATATAGATTATATAATACTGAATATAGGATTTAGAATATAGAATGCAGAACACAGAATTTATAATATTGTATACAGAAATGTGAATTTAGTATTTAGAATATAGAATATAGAACACAGAATATAGAAAATAGATTAAAGATTATAGAACCCAGAATTTAGAATATGGAATGCAGAAAACAGAATAGAATATAGCATACGTAATACTGAATATAGAATTTACAATATAGAAAGTAGAACACAGAATATAGAATATAGTATACGGAATTCAAAATATAGTATGTAGAAACTAGAATGAAAAACACACAATTTAGAATATAGAATAGAGAATGTAGAACACAGAATTTAGAACATGGAATGCAGAACACAGAATTTAGAATATAGAGTAGAGAATACTGAATATAGATTTTAGAATATAGAATGTAGAACACAGAATTTAGAATATATAATAAAGAATACTGAATATAGAATTTAGAATATAGAATGAAGAACACAGTATATAGAATGTAGAATACAGAATAAAGAATCCAGAATAAAGAACATGCTATGCAGAACACAGAATTTAGAATATAGATTACATAATACTGAATATAGAATTTAGAATATAGAATGTAGAACACAGAATTTATAACATAGAATACAGAAATCTGAATATAATATTTAGAATATAGAGTGTAGAACACAAAATATACAATATAGAATAGAGAATAAAGAAGCCAGAATTTTGAACATTGAATGCAGAACACAGAATTTAGAATATAGAATACAGAATACTGAATATAGAATTTAGAATATAAAACGTAGAACACAGAATATAGAATATAGAATACGGAATGTAGAATATAGAATACAGAATATAGAATATAGGACACAGAATATAGTATATGAAAAACAAAATACACAACCCAGAATTTAGAACATGGAATGCAGAACACAGAATTTAGAATATAGAATACAGAATGCTGAATATAGAATTTAGAATATAGAATATAAACATGGAATATAGAATATAGAATAAAGAATATTGAACACAGAATTTTGAACATGAATGCAGAACACAGAATTTAGAATATGGAATACAGAATACTGAATATAGAATTTAGAATATACAATGTTGAACACTGTATAAAGAATATAGAATACTGAATGCAGAATATAGAATTTAGAATGTAAAATGTAGAACACAGAATATAAATTATAGAAAACAGAATATAAAACCCAGAATTTAAAATATGGTATGCAAAACACAGAATTTAGAATATAGTATACAGAATACTTAATAAACAAATGAAAAAATTGAATGTAGAACATAGAATATAGAATATAGAATACATAATACTGAATATATAATTTAGAATATACAATGTAAAAAACAGAATAAAAAATATATCTTAAAAAATATTTAAGCCAGATTTTGGAACATGGAATTCAGAACTCAGAATTTCGAATATACAATACAGAAAACTGAATATACAATTTAGAATATAGAATGTAAAACACAGAATTTAGAATATAGAACAAATAATACTGAATATAAAATTTAGAATATACAATGTAGAACACAGAATATTCAATGTAGAATAGAGAATTTAGAATCCAGATTTAAGAACATGGAATTCTGAACACAGAATTTAGAATATAGAATACATAATACTGAATATAGAATTTAGAATATAGAATGTAGAATCCAGAATTAATAATATAGAATATAGAATGCTGAATATAGGATTTAGAATATAGAATGTAGAACACGGAATATAGAATATAGAATATAGATTATAGAACACAGTATTTAGAACATGGAATGCAGAACACAGAATTAAGAATATAGCATACCGAATACTTAATATAGAATTTAGTATATATAATGTAGAGCACAGAATATTGAATATAGAATACGGAATGCAGAATATAGAATACAGAATATAGAAAGTAGTCAACAGAATATAGACTATGAAAAAAAGAATACACAAAAAAGAATTTAGAACATGGAATGCAGAACACAGAATTTAGAATATAGAATAGAGAATACTGAACATAGAATTAAGAATATAGAATGCAGAACACAGAATTAAGAATATAGAATACAGAATACTGAATATAGAATTGAGAACATGGAATGAAGAACACAGAATGTACAATATAGAATAGAGAATACTAAATGTAGAATTTAGAATATAGAAAGTAGAACACAGAATATAGAATATAGAGTAGAAAATTTAGAACATGGAATGCAGAACACAGAATTTAGAATATAGAATACAGAATACTGAATATAGAATTTGGAAATTAGAAAGTAGAACACAGAATATATAATGTAGAATACGGAATGCAGAATATAGAATACAGAATATAGAATTTAGAACACAGAATATAAAATATGGAAAACAGAATATAGGACCCAGAAGTTAGAACAAGTTATACAGAACACAGAAATTAGAATATACTATACAGATTACTAAATATAGAATTTAGAATATTGAATGTAGATCACAGAATATAGAATATAGATTACGGAATGCAGAATATAGTATACAGAATATAGGATTTAGAACACAGATTATAGATTATGGAAACGTAACACAGAACGCAGAATATAGAACATGGGATGCAGAACACAGAATTTAGATTATAGAATACAGAATACTGAATATAGAATGTAGAATGCAGAACACAGAACATAGAATATACATTAGAGAATACTGAATATAGAATTTACAACATGGAATGCAGAACACAGAATTTAGATTATAAAATAAAGAATATAGATGCCGGATTATAGAACATGGAATGCAGAACACAGAATTTAGAATATGGAATACTGAATACTGAATATAGAAATTAGAATATAGAAAGAAGAACACAGAATAGAGAATATAGAATAGAGAATTTAGAATATGGAATGTAGAGCACAGAATTTAGATTATAGAATACATAATACTGAATATAGAATTTAGAATATAGAATTTAGAACACAAAATTTAGAAAATAGAATACAGAATACTGAATATAGGATTTAGGACATGGAATGCAGAACACAGAATTTAGATTATAGAATACAGAATACTTAATAATCAATTAAAAAATTGAATGTAGAGCACAGAATGTAGAATATAAAACACATAAAACTGAATATATAATTTAGAAAATAGAATGTAGAAAACAGAATAAAAATTATAGCTTAGAGAATATTGAAGCCAGATTTTGGAACATGGAAATCACAACCCAGTATTTAGAATATAGAATACATAATACTGAATATACAATTTAGAATATAGAATGTAGTACCCAGAATTTAGAATATATAATACAGAATACTGAATATCGAATTTAGAATATAGAATGTAGAACACATAATATAGAATGTAGAATACAGAAAGCTGAATATAGTATTTAGAATATAGAATGTAGAACACAGATATAGAATATAGAATATAGATAATAGAACCCAGAATTTAGAACATGGAATGCATAACACAGAAATTAGAATATATAATGCAGTATAATGATCATAGAATTTAGAACATAGAATGCAGAACACAGAATTTAGAATATGGAATACAGAATACTGAATATAGGATTGAGAACATGGAGTGAAAAACACAGAATTTAGAATATAGAATACAGAATACTGAATATTGTATTTAGAATATAGAAAGTAGATCACAGAATATAGAATAAAGAATAGAGAATTTTGAATATGGAATGCAGAACACAAAATTTAGAATATAGAATACAGTATACTGAATATAGAATTTGGAATATAGAAGGTAGAACACAGAATATATAAAGTAGAATACGGAATGAAGAATATAGAATACAGAATATAGAATTTAGAACACAGAATATAAAATATGGAAAACAGAATATAGAATCCAGAATTTAGAACATGGAATGCAGAACACAGAATTTAGAATATAGTATAGAGATTACTGAATATAGAATTTAGAATATAGAATTTAGAACACAGAATTTAGAATATAGAATACAGAATACTGAATAAATAATTTAGAATATAGAATGTAGAACACAGAATAAAGAATATAGAATACGGAATGCAGAATATAGAATGTAGAATATAGATTGAAGAATACGAAATATAGAATATAGAATAGAGAATATAAAACACAGAATTTAGAACATGGAATGCAGAACATAGAATTTAGAATATAGAATACAGAATACTGAATAAATAAATTAGAATATAGAATGTAGAACACAGAATTTAGAATATAGAATACAGAATACTGAATAAATAAATTAGAATATAGAATTTAGAACACAGAATATAGAATATAGAATACGGAAGGCAAAATATAGTTTGTAGAATATACAATGAAGTACGCAAAATATAGAATATAGAATAGAGAATATAGAAGCCAGAATTTAGAACATGGAATGCAGAATACAGAATTTCGAATATAAATACAGAATATTGAATGTAGGATTTTGAATATAGAATGCAGAACACAGGATATATAATAGAGTATACAGAACCCAGAATTTAAAACATGGAATCTGGAACACAGAATTTAGTATATAGAATACAGAATACTGAATATAGGATTTAGAATATAGAATGTAGAACACAGAATAAGGAATATAGAAAACGGAATGCAGAATATAGAATGTAGAATATAGAATGTAGAATACAAAATATAGAATATAGAATAGAGAATATACAACACAGAATTTAGAACATGGAATGCAAAACACTGAATTTAGTATATAGAATACAGAATACTGAATATAGTATTTAGAACATGGAATGCATAACACAGAATTATAATATAGAATACAGAACACAGAATATGGAATTTAGAATATAGAATGTAGAACACAGAATATAGAATATAGAATACAGAGTATAGAAACCAGAATTTAGAACATGGAATGCAGAACACAGAATTAAGAACATTGAATGCAGAACAGAGTATTTAGAATATACATTACAGAACACTGAATATAGAATTTAGAATATACAATGTAGAACATAGAATTTAGAATATGGAATAAAGAATACTGAATATAGAATTTAGAAAATAGAATGTAGAACACAGAATATAGAAAATAGAGTAGAGAATGTAGAACACAGAATTTAGTACATGGAATCAGAACACAGAATTTAGAATATAGAATACAGAACATTGAATATGGAATTTAGAACATAGAACGTAGAACACAGAATATAGAATATAGAATCCACAGTATAGAACCCAGAATTTAGAACAAGGAATGCAGAACACAGAATTTAGAATCTAGAATACAGAACTGAATATAGAATTTATAATATAGAAAGTATAACACAGAATTAAGAATGTAGAATACGGAATGCAGAAAATAGTATACAGAATATAGAATATAGAACTCAGAATATAGTTTATGGAAAACAGAATACAGAAAACAGAATTTAGAACATGGAATGCAGAACACAGAATATCGTATATAGAACACAGAATACTGAATATAGAATTTAAAATATACAATGCGGAACACAGATTTTAGTATATAGAATACAGAACACTGAATATAGAATTTGGAATATAGAATGTAGAACACAGAATATAGAATATAGAATATAGATTATAGAACCCAAAATTTAGAACATGAAAAGCAGAACACAGAATTTAGAATACAGCATACGGAATACTGAATATAGAATTTAGAATATAGAATGTAGAACACAGAATATTGAATAAATAATAAACAATACTGAATATAGAGTTTAGAATATAGAATGTAGAACACAGAATATAGAATGTAGAATACATAATATAGAATCCAAAATAAAGAACATTCTATGCAGAACACAGAATTTAGAATATAGATTACATAATACTGAATATAGAATTTAGAATATAGAATGTAGAACACAGAATATAGAATACAGTATACGGAATGCAAAATATAGAATGTAGAATCTAGAATGAAAAACAAACAATTTAGAATATAGAATAGAGAATATAGAACCCAGAACTTAAAACATGGAATGCAGAACACAGAATTTAGAATATAGAATAGAGAATACTGAATATAGAGTTTAGAATTTAGAATGTAGAACACAGAATTTAGAATATATTATAAAGAATACTGAATATAGAATTTAGAATATAGAATGCAGAACACAGAATACAGAATATAGAATACAGAATTAAGAATCCAGAATAAAGAACATGCTATGCAGAACACAGAATTTAGAATATAGATTACATAATACTGAATATAGAATTTAGAATATAGAATGTAGAACACAGAATTTATAATATAGAATACAGAAAGCTGAATATAGTATTTAGAATATAGAATGTAGAACACAAAATATACAATATATAATATAGAATAAAGAAGTCAGAATTTAGAATATTGAATGCAGAACACAGAATTTAGAATATAGAATACAGAATACTGAATATAGAATTTAGAATATAGAATGTAGAACACAGAGTATAGAATATAGAATACGGAATGCAGGATATAGAATACGGAATATAGTATATAGGACACAGAATATAGAATATGTAAAACAAAATACACAACCCAGAATTTAGAACATCAAATGCAGAACACAGAATATAGAATATAGTATACAGAATAGTGAATATAGAATTTAGAATATAGAACGTAGAACCCAGAATAAATAATATAAAATATAGAATGCTGAATATAGGATTTAGAATATAGAATTTAGAACACGGAATATAGAATATAGAATATAGATTATAGAACAAAGTATTTAGAGCATGGAATGTAGAACACAGAATTAAGAATATAGAATACCGAATACTTAATATAGAATTTAGAATATATAATGTAGAACACAGAATATTGAATATAGAATACGGAATGCAGAATATAGATACAGAATATAGAATGTAGAAAACAGAATATAGATTATGAAAAAAAGAATACACAAAAGAGAGTTTAGAACATGGAATGCAGAACACAGAATTTAGAATATAGAATAGAGAATACTGAACATAGAATTAAGAATATAGAATGCAGTACACAGAATTAAGAATATAGAATACAGAATACTGAATATAGAATTGAGAACATGGAATGAAGAATACAGAATATACAATATAGAATAGAGAATACTAAATGTAGAATTTAGAATATAGAAAGTAGAACACAGAATATATTATATAGAGTAGAAAATTTAGAACATGGAATGCAGAACACAGAATTTAGAATATAGAATACAGAATAGTGAATATAGAATTTGGAATATAGAATGTAGAACACAGAATATATAATGTAGAATACGGAATGCCGAATATAGTATACAGAATATAGAATTTAGAACACAGAATATAAAATATGGAAAACAGAATATAGGACCCAGAATTTAGAACAAGTTATACAGAACACAGAATTTAGAATATACTATACAGAATACTGAATATAGAATTTGGAATATAGAATGTAGATCACAGAATATAGAATATAGATTACGGAAGGCAGAATATACTATACAGAATATAGGATTTAGAACACAGAATATAGATCATGGAAACTTAACACAGAACACAGAATATAGAACATGGGATGCAGAACACAGAATTTAGTTTTTAGAATACAGAATACTGAATATAGAATATAGAATATAGAATGCAGAACACAGAATTTAGAATATACATTAGAGAATTCTGAATATAGAATTTACAACATGGAATGCAGAACACAGAATTTAGATTATAGAATAAAGAATATAGATGCCGGATTATAGAACATGGAATGCAGAACACAGAATTTAGAATATGGAATAATGAATACTGAATATAGAATTTAGAATATAGAAAGTAGAACACAGAATATAGAATATAGAATATAGAATAGAGAATTTAGAACATGGAATGTAGAGCACAGAATTTAGATTATAGAATACATAATACTGAATACAGAATTTAGAATATAGAATTTAGAACACAAAATTTAGAAAATAGAATACAGAATACTGAATAAAGTATTTAGGACATGGAATGCAGAACACAGAATTTAGAATATAGAATACAGAATACTGAATATAGAATTTAGAACATGAAATGCATAACACAGAATTTAGAATATAGAATACAGAATACTGAATATAGAGTTAAAATATAGAATGTTGAACCCAGAATATAGAATATAGAATTTAGAATATAGTACCCAGAATTTAGAACATGGAATGCAGAAAACAGAATATAGTTTATAGAATAAATAATACTGAATACAGAATTTTGAATAGAATGTAGAACACAAAATTTAGAATATAGAATACAGAATGCTGAATATAGAATTTAGAATATACAATGAAGAACACAGAATATAGAATATAGAAAAGAGTATATTGAACCCAGAATTTACAACATGGAATGCAGAACACTGAATTTAGAATATAATATAAAGAATGCATAATAAACAATTAAAAAAATTGAATGTAGAACAGAGAATTTATAATATAGTATACATAATACTGAATAAATAATTTAGAATATAGAATGTAGAACACAGTATTTAGAATATACAATACAGAATACTAAATATAGAATTTAGAATATACAATGTAGAACACAGAATTTAGAATATGCAATACAGAATACTAAATATAGGATTTAGAATATAGAATATAGAACACTGAATATAGAAAATAGAATAGAGAATGAGGAACCCAGAATTTAGTACATGGAATCAGAACCCAGAATTATAATATAGAATACAGAACACAGAATATGGAATTTAGAATATAGAATGTAGAACACAGAATATAGAATATAGAATACAGAGTATAGAACCCAGAATTTAGAACATGGAATGCAAAACACAGAATTAAGAACATTGAATGCAGAACAGAGTATTTAGAATATACATTACAGAACACTGAATATAGAATTTAGTATATACAATGTAGAACATAGAATTTAGAATATGGAATAAAGAACACTGAATATAGAATTTAGAATAAAGAATGTAGAACACAGAATATAGAAAAAAGAATAGAGAATTTAGAACACAGAATTTAGTACATGGAATCAGAACACAGAATTTAGAATATAGAATTCAGAACACTGAATATGGAATTTAGAATATAGAACGTAGAACACAGAATATAGAATATAGAATACACAGCATAGAACCCTGAATTTAGAACAAGGAATGCAGAACACAGAATTTAGAATCTAGAATACAGAACTGAATATAGAATTTATAATATAGCAAGTATAACACAGAATTATAATGTAGAATACGGAATGCAGAAATTAGTATACAGAATATAGAATGAAGAACTCAGAGTATAGTATTTGGAAAACAGAATATAGAACCCAGAATTTAGAACATAGAATGCATTACACAGAATTTGGAATATAGCATACAGAATAGTGCCTATAGAATTTAGAATATGGAATGTAAAACACAGAATATAGAATTTAGAATACGGAATACAGAATATATAATACAGAATGTAGAAAACAGAATATAGAATATGGAAAACAGAATACAGGACACAGATTTTAGAACATGGAATGCAGAATACAGAATTTCGTATATAGAACACAGAATACTGAATATAGAATTTAAAATATACAATGCGGAACACAGATTTTAGTATATAGAATACAGAATACTGAATATAGAATTTAGAACATGGAATGCAGTACACATTATTTAGAATATAGAATACAAAATACTGAATATAGAATTTAGAATATAGAATGTAGAACACAGAATTTATAATATACTATACAGAAAGCTGAATATAGTATTTAGAATATAGAATGTAGAACACAGAATATAGAATATAGAATATAGATTATAGAACCCAAAATTCAGAACATGGAATGCAGAACACAGAATTTAGAATACAGCATAGGAATACTGAATATAGAATTTAGAATATAGAATGTAGAACACAGAATATTGAATATATAATAAAGAATACTGAATATAGAGTTTAGAATATAGAATGTAGAACACAGAATATAGAATGTAGAATACATAATATAGAATCCAAAATAAAGAAGATTCTATGCAGAACACAGAATTTAGAATATAGATTACATAATACTGAATATAGAATTTAGAATATAGAATGTAGAACACAGAATTTATAATATAGAATACAGAAAGCTGAATATAGTATTTAGAATATAGAATGTAGAACACAGAATATAGAATATAGAATTAAGATTATAGAACCCAGAATTTAGAACATGGAATGCAGAATACAGAATTTCGTATATAGAACAATGAATACAGAATATAGAATTTAAAATATACAATGCGGAACACAGATTTAAGAATATAGAATACAGAATACTGAATATAGAATTTAGAACATGGAATGCAGAACACATAATTTAGAATATAGAATAGAGAATACTGAATATAGAATTTAGAATATAGTATGAGAAACACAGAATATAGAATATAGAATAAAGAATATTGAACCCATACTTTAGAACATGGAATGCAGAACACAGAATTTACAATATAGAATACAGAATACTGAAGAAAGAATTTAGAATATAGAATGTAGAACATAGTATAAAGAATATAGAATACGGAATGCAGAATATAGAATGTAGAATATAAAATGAAGAACACAAAATATAAAATATAGAATAGAGTATATAGAACTAAGAATTTAGAACATTGAATTGCAGAACACTGAATTTAGAATATTGTATACAGAATACTTAATAAGCAATTAAATAATTGAATGTAGAACACAGAATATAGAATATAAAATACATAATACTGAATATAAAATTTAGAATATGGAATGTAGAAAACAGAATAAAAAATATAGCTTAGAGAATATTGAAGCCAGACATTGTAATATGGAAAGCAGACCTCACAATTTCGAATATAGAATACAGAATACTGAATATACAATTTACAATATAGAATGTAGAACACAGAATATACAATATAGAATAAAGAATACTGAATATAGAATTTAGAATATAGAATGTAGAACACAGAATATAGAATGTAGAATACAGATTATAGAATCCAGTATTAAGAACATGTTATGCAGAACACAGAATTAAGAATATACATTATATAATACTGAATATAGGATTTAGAATATAGAATGCAGAACACAGAATTTATAGTATTGTATACAGAAATGTGAATTTAGTATTTAGAATATAGAATATAGAACACAGAATATAGAATATAGATTAAAGATTATAGAACCCAGAATTTAGAAAATGGAATGCAGAACACAGAATAGAATATAGCATACGGAATACTGAATATAGAATTTAGAATATAGAATGTAGAACACCGAATATAGAATATAGAATACGGAATTCAAAATATAGTATGTAGAAACTAGAATGAAAAACACTCAATTTAGAATATTGAATAGAGAATGTAGAACCCAGAATTTAGAACATGGAATGCAGAACACAGAATTTAGAATATAGAATAGAGAATACTGAATATAGAGTTTAGAATATAGAATGTAGAACACAGAATTTAGAATATATAATAAAGAATACTGAATATAGAATTTAGAATATAGAATGCAGAACACAGTATATAGAATGTAGAATACAGAATAAAGAATCCAGAATAAAGAACATGATATGCAGAACACAGAATTTAGAATATAGATTACATAATACTGAATATAGAATTTAGAATATAGAATGTAGAACACAGAATTTATAACATAGAATACAGAAAGCTGAATATTATATTTAGAATATAGAATGTAGAACACAAAATATACAATATAATATAGAGAATAAAGAAACCAGAATTTTGAACATTGAATGCAGAACACAGAATTTAGAATATAGAATACAGAATACTGAATATAGAATTTAGAATAAAGATTGTAGAACACAGAATATAGAATATAGAATACGGAATGTAGAATATAGAATACAGAATATAGAATATAGGACACAGAATATAGAATATGGAAAACAAAATACACAACCCAGAATTTAGAACATGGAATGCAGAACACAGAATATAGAATATAGAATAGAGAATGCTGAATATATAATTTAGAATATAGAATATAGAACATGGAATATAGAATATAGAATAAAGAATATTGAACCCAGAATTTTGAACATGGAATACAGAACACAGAATTTAGAGTATGGAATACAGAATACTGAATATAGAATTTAGAATATAGAATGTTGAACACAGTATAAAAAATATAGAATACTGAATGCAGAATATAGAATTTAGAATATACACTCTATAACACAGAATATAAATTATAGAAAAGAGAATATAAAACCCAGAATTTACAACATGGTATGCAAAACACAGAATTTAGAATATAGTATACAGAATACTTAATAATCAAATGAAAAAATTGAATGTAGAACATAGAATATAGAATATAGAATACATAATACTGAATATATAATTTAGAATATACAATGTAAAAAACAGAATAAAAATTATATCTAAAAGTATATTTAAGCCAGATTTTGGAACATGGATTTCAGAACTCAGAATTTCGAATATAGAATACAGAAAACTGAATATACAATTTAGAATATAGAATGTAAAACACAGAATTTAGAATATAGAATAAATGATACTGAATATAAAATTTAGAGTATACAATGTAGAACACAGAATATAGAATGTAGAATAGAGAATTTAGAATCCAGATATAAGAACATGGAATTCTGAACACAGAATTTAGAATATAGAATACAGAATACTGAATAAAGAATTTAGAATATTGAAATTAGAACACAGAATATAGAATAGAGAATAGAGAATTTAGAAAATGGAATGCAGAACACAGAATTTAGAATATATCATACGGAATACTGAATATAGAATTTAGAATATAGAATGTAGAACACAGAATATTGAATATAGAATACGGAATGCAGAATAGAGAATACAGTATATAGAATGCTGAAAACAGATTATAGAATATGGAAAAAAGAATACAGAAAAAGAATTTAGAACATGGAATGCCGAACACAATATTTAGTATATAGAATACAGAATAGTGCATATAGAATTTAGAATGTGGAATGTAAAACACGGAAAAGAGAATATAGAATACCTAATACAGAATATAGATTGTAGAATATAGAATGAAATACACAAAATTTAGAATATAGAATAGAGAATATAGAAACCAGAATTTAGAACATGGAAATCATAACACCGAAATTAGAATATAGAATACAGAATACTGAATATAGAATTTAGAATATAGAATGCAGAACACAGAATATAGAATGTAGAATACAGAATATAGAATCCAGTATAAAGAACATGCTATGCAGAACACAGAAGTTAGAATATAGAATACGGAATACTGAATATAGAATTTAGAATATAGAAAGCAGAACACAGAATTTTGAATATAGAATACGGAATGCAGAATATAGAATGTAGAAAACAGAATATAGAATATGGAAAAAATAATACAGAAAACAGAATTTAGAACAAGGATTGCAGAACACAGTAATTAGTAGAGTGCATATAGAATAGTGCATATAGAATTTAGAATATGGAATGTAGAACACAGTATAAAGAATATAGAATTCAGAATGCAGAATATAGAAAGTTGAATATAAAATGAAGAAGACAAAATATAGAATAGAAAATATAGAAGCCAGAATTTAGAACATGGAATGCAGAACACAAAATATACACTATAGAAAACTGAATACTGAAGATAGAATTTAGAATATAGAATTTAGAACACATATAAAGAATATAGAATACGGAATGCAGAATATAGAATGTAGAGCATAGAATGAAGAACACAAAATATAGAATACAGAATAGAGAATAAAGAAGACAGAATTTAGAACAAGGAATGCAGAAGACAGAATTTAGAATATAGAATACAGAATAATGAATATAGAATATATAATATAGAATGTAGAACACAGAAAATAGAACATAGAATACGGAATGCAGAATATAAAATTTAGAATATAGAATGAATAACACAAAATATAGACTATAGAATACAGAATATAGAACCCAGAATTTAGAACATTGAATGCAGAACATAGTATCTAGAATATACATTATAGAATACTGTATATAGAATTTAGAATATAGAATGAAGAACACAGAATATAGAATTTGAATACGGAATTTAAAATAAAGAATACAGAATATAGAATTTAGAACTCAGAGAATAGAAAATGGAAAACAGAATACAGAACCCAGAACTTAGAACGTGGAATGCAGAACACAGAATTTAGTACATTGAACGCAGAACACAGTACTTAGAATATACAATACAGAATACTAAATATAGAATTTAGAATATACAATGTAGAACACAGAATTTAGAATATGCAATACAGAATACTAAATATAGGATTTAGAATATAGAATATAGAACACTGAATATAGACAATAGAATAGAGAATGAGGAACCCAGAATTTAGTACATGGAATCAGAACCCAGAATTATAATATAGAATACAGAACACAGAATATGGAATTTAGAATATAGAATGTAGAACACAGAATATAGAATATAGAATACAGAGTATAGAAACCAGAATTTAGAACATGGAATGCAGAACACAGAATTAAGAACATTGAATGCAGAACAGAGTATTTAGAATATACATTACAGAACACTGAATATAGAATTTAGAATATACAATGTAGAACATAGAATTTAGAATATGGAATAAAGAATACTGAATATAGAATTTAGAAAATAGAATGTAGAACACAGAATATAGAAAATAGAGTAGAGAATGTAGAACACAGAATTTAGTACATGGAATCAGAACACAGAATTTAGAATATAGAATACAGAACATTGAATATGGAATTTAGAACATAGAACGTAGAACACAGAATATAGAATATAGAATCCACAGTATAGAACCCAGAATTTAGAACAAGGAATGCAGAACACAGAATTTAGAATCTAGAATACAGAACTGAATATAGAATTTATAATATAGCAAGTATAACACAGAATTAAGAATGTAGAATACGGAATGCAGAAAATAGTATACAGAATATAGAATGTAGAACTCAGAATATAGTATATGGAAAACAGAATACAGAACCCAGAATTTAGAACATGGAATGCAGAACACAGAATTTCGTATATAGAACACAGAATACTGAATATAGAATTTAAAATATACAATGTGGAACACAGATTTTAGAATATAGAATACAGAATACTGAATATAGAATTTAGAAAATGGAATGCAGAACACATTATTTAGAATATAGAATACAGAATACTGAATATAGAATTTAGAATATAGAATGTAGAACACAGAATTTATAATATAATATACAGAAAGCTGAATATAGTATTTAGAATATAGAATGTAGAACACAGAATATAGAATATAGAATATAGATTATAGAACCCAAAATTTAGAACATGGAAAGCAGAACACAGAATTTAGAATACAGCATACGGAATACTGAGTATAGAATTTAGAATATAGAATGTAGAACACAGAATATTGAATAAATAATAAAGAATACTGAATATAGATTTTAGAATATAGAATGCAGAACACAGTATATAGAATGTAGAATACAGAATAAAGAATCCAGAATAAAGAACATGCTATGCAGAACACAGAATTTAGAATATAGATTACATAATACTGAATATAGAATTTAGACTATAGAATGTAGAACACAGAATTTATAACATAGAATACAGAAAGCTGAATATAATATTTAGAATATAGAATGTAGAACACAAAATATACAATATAGAATAGAGAATAAAGAAGCCAGAATTTTGAACATTGAATGCAGAACACAGAATTTAGAATATAGAATACAGAATACTGAATATAGAATTTAGAATAAAGAATGTAGAACACAGAATATAGAATATAGAATACGGAATGTAGAATATAGAATACAGAATATAGAATATAGGACACAGAATATAGAATATGGAAAACAAAATACACAACCCAGAATTTAGAACATGGAATGCAGAACACAGAATATAGAATATAGAATAGAGAATGCTGAATATAGAATTTAGAATATAGAATATAGAACATGGAATATAGAATATAGAATAAAGAATATTGAACCCAGAATTTTGAACATGGAATACAGAACACAGAATTTAGATTATGGAATACAGAATACTGAATATAGAATTTAGAATATAGAATGTTGAACACAGTATAAAAAATATAGAATACTGAATGCAGAATATAGAATTTAGAATATACAATGTAGAACACAGAAAATAAATTATAGAAAAGAGAATATAAAACCCAGAATTTACAACATGGTATGCAAAACACAGAATTTAGAATATAGTATACAGAATACTTAATAAACAAATGAAAAAATTGAATGTAGAACATAGATTATAGAATATATAATACATAATACTGAATATATAATTTAGAATATACAATGTAAAAAACAGAATAAAAATTATATCTAAAAGTATATTTAAGCCAGATTTTGGAACATGGAATTCAGAACTCAGAATTTCGAATATAGAATACAGAAAACTGAATATACAATTTAGAATATAGAATGTAAAACACAGAATTTAGAATATAGAATAAATGATACTGAATATAAAATTTAGAGTATACAATGTAGAACACAGAATATAGAATGTAGAATAGAGAATTTAGAATCCAGATATAAGAACATGGAATTCTGAACACAGAATTTAGAATATAGAATACAGAATACTGAATAAAGAATTTAGAATATTGAAATTAGAACACAGAATATAGAATAGAGAATAGAGAATTTAGAACATGGAATGCAGAACACAGAATTTAGAATATAGCATACGGAATACTGAATATAGAATTTAGAATATAGAATGTAGAACACAGAATATTGAATATAGAATACGGAATGCAGAATAGAGAATACAGTATATAGAATGCTGAAAACAGATTATAGAATATGGAAAAAAGAATACAGAAAAAGAATTTAGAACATGGAATGCCGAACACAATATTTAGTATATAGAATACAGAATAGTGCATATAGAATTTAGAATGTGGAATGTAAAACACGGAAAAGAGAATATAGAATACCTAATACAGAATATAGATTGTAGAATATAGAATGAAATACACAAAATTTAGAATACAGAATAGAGAATATAGAAAGCAGAATTTAGAACATGGAATTCATAACACCGAAATTAGAATATAGAATACAGAATACTGAATATAGAATTTAGAATATAGAATGCAGAACACAGAATATAGAATGTAGAATACAGAATATAGAATCCAGTATAAAGAACATGCTATGCAGAACACAGAATTTAGAATATAGAATACGGAATACTGAATATAGAATTTAGAATATAGAAAGCAGAACACAGAATTTTGAATATAGAATACGGAATGCAGAATATAGAATGTAGAAAACAGAATATAGAATATGGAAAAAATAATACAGAAAACAGAATTTAGAACAAGGATTGCAGAACACAGTAATTAGTAGAGTGCATATAGAATAGTGCATATAGAATTTAGAATATGGAATGTAGAACACAGTATAAAGAATATAGAATTCAGAATGCAGAATATAGAAAGTTGAATATAAAATGAAGAAGACAAAATATAGAATAGAAAATATAGAAGCCAGAATTTAGAACATGGAATGCAGAACACAAAATATACACTATAGAAAACTGAATACTGAAGATAGAATTTAGAATATAAAATTTAGAACACATATAAAGAATATAGAATACGGAATGCAGAATACAGAATGTAGAGCATAGAATGAAGAACACAAAATATAGAATACAGAATAGAGAATATAGAAGACAGAATTTAGAACAAGGAATGCAGAAGACAGAATTTAGAATATAGAATACAGAATAATGAATATAGAATATATAATATAGAATGTAGAACACAGAAAATAGAACATAGAATACGGAATGCAGAATATAAAATTTAGAATATAGAATGAATAACACAAAATATAGACTATAGAATACAGAATATAGAACCCAGAATTTAGAACATTGAATGCAGAACATAGTATCTAGAATATACATTATAGAATACTGTATATAGAATTTAGAATATAGAATGAAGAACACAGAATATAGAATTTGAATACGGAATTTAAAATAAAGAATACAGAATATAGAATTTAGAACTCAGAGAATAGAAAATGGAAAACAGAATACAGAACCCAGAACTTAGAACGTGGAATGCAGAACACAGAATTTAGTACATTGAATGCAGAACACAGTACATAGAATATACAATACAGAATACTAAATATAGAATTTAGAATATACAATGTAGAACACAGAATTTAGAATATGCAATACAGAATACTAAATATAGGATTTAGAATATAGAATATAGAACACTGAATATAGACAATAGAATAGAGAATGAGGAACCCAGAATTTAGTACATGGAATCAGAACCCAGAATTATAATATAGAATACAGAACACAGAATATGGAATTTAGAATATAGAATGTAGAACACAGAATATAGAATATAGAATACAGAATACTGAATATAGAATTTAGAATATAGAATGAAGAACACAGAATATAGAATTTGAATACGGAATTTAAAATAAAGAATACAGAATATAGAATTTAGAACTCAGAGAATAGAAAATGGAAAACAGAATACAGAATCCAGAACTTAGAACGTGGAATGCAGAACACAGAATTTAGTACATTGAATGCAGAACACAGTACATAGAATACACAATACAGAATACTAAATATAGAATTTAGAATATACAATGTAGAACACAGAATTTAGAATATGCAATACAGAATACAAAATATAGGATTTAGAATATAGAATATAGAACACTGAATATAGACAATAGAATAGAGAATGAGGACCCCAGAATTTAGTACATGGAATCAGAACCCAGAATTATAATATAGAATACAGAACACAGAATATGGAATTTAGAATATAGAATGTAGAACACAGAATATAGAATATAGAATACAGAGTATAGAAACCAGAATTTAGAACATGGAATGCAGAACACAGAATTAAGAACATTGAATGCAGAACAGAGTATTTAGAATATACATTACAGAACACTGAATATAGAATTTAGAATATACAATGTAGAACATAGAATTTAGAATATGGAATAAAGAATACTGAATATAGAATTTAGAAAATAGAATGTAGAACACAGAATATAGAAAATAGAGTAGAGAATGTAGAACACAGAATTTAGTACATGGAATCAGAACACAGAATTTAGAATATAGAATACAGAACATTGAATATGGAATTTAGAACATAGAACGTAGAACACAGAATATAGAATATAGAATCCACAGTATAGAACCCAGAATTTAGAACAAGGAATGCAGAACACAGAATTTAGAATCTAGAATACAGAACTGAATATAGAATTTATAATATAGCAAGTATAACACAGAATTAAGAATGTAGAATATGGAATGCAGAAAATAGTATACAGAATATAGAATATAGAACTCAGAATATAGTATAAGTAAAACAGAATACAGAACCAAGAATTTAGAACATGGAATGCAGAACACAGAATTTCGTATATAGAACACAGAATACTGAATATAGAATTCAAAATATACAATGCGGAACACAGATTTTAGAATATAGAATACAGAATACTGAATATAGAATTTAGAACATGGAATGCAGAACACATTATTTAGAATATAGAATACAGAATACTGAATATAGAATTTAGAATATAGAATGTAGAACACAGAATTTATAATATACTATACAGAAAGCTGAATATAGTATTTAGAATATAGAATGTAGAACACAGAATATAGAATATAGAATACAGATTATAGAACCCAAAATTTAGAACATGGAAAGCAGAACACAGAATTTAGAATACAGCATACGGAATACTGAATATAGAATTTAGAATATAGAATGTAGAACACAGAATATTGAAAAACTAATAAAGAATACTGAATATAGAGTTTAGAATATAGAATGTAGAACACAGAATATAGAATGTAGAATACATAATATAGAATCCAAAATAAAGAACATTCTATGCAGAACACAGAATTTAGAATATAGATTACATAATACTGAATATAGAATTTAGAATATAGAATGTAGAACACAGAATATAGAATACAGTATACGGAATGCAAAATATAGAATGCAGAATCTAGAATGAAAAACAAACAATTTAGAATATAGAATAGAGAATATAGAACCCAGAACTTAAAACATGGAATGCAGAACACAGAATTTAGAATATAGAATAGAGAATACTGAATATAGAGTTTAGAATATAGAATGTAGAACACAGAATTTACAATATATAATAAAGAATACTGAATATAGAATTTAGAATATAGAATGCAGAATACAGAATACAGAATATAGAATACAGAATTAAGAATCCAGAATAAAGAACATGCTATGCAGAACACAGAATTTAGAATATAGATTACATAATACTGAATATAGAATTTAGAATATAGAATGTAGAACACAAAATATACAATATATAATATAGAATATACAAGTCAGAATTTAGAATATTGAATGCAGAACACAGAATTTAGACTATAGAATACAGAATACTGAATATAGAAATTAGAATATAGAATGTAGAACACAGAGTATAGAATATAGAATACGGAATGCAGGATATAGAATACGGAATATAGAATATAGGACACAGAATATACAATATGTAAACCAAAATACACAACCCAGAATTTAGAACATCAAATGCAGAACACAGAATATAGAATAAAGAATACAGAATACTGAATATAGAATTTAGAATATAGAATGAAGAACACAGAATATAGAATTTGAATACGGAATTTAAAATAAAGAATACAGAATATAGAATTTAGAACTCAGAGAATAGAAAATGGAAAACAGAATACAGAACCCAGAACTTAGAACGTGGAATGCAGAACACAGAATTTAGTACATTGAATGCAGAACACAGTACTTAGAATATACAATACAGAATACTAAATATACAATTTAGAATATACAATGTAGAACACAGAATTTAGAATATGCAATACAGAATACTAAATATAGGATTTAGAATATAGAATATAGAACACTGAATATAGACAATAGAATAGAGAATGAGGAACCCAGAATTTAGTACATGGAATCAGAACCCAGAATTATAATTTAGAATACAGAACACAGAATATGGAATTTAGAATATAGAATGTAGAACACAGAATATAGAATATAGAATACAGAGTATAGAAACCAGAATTTAGAACATGGAATGCAGAACACAGAATTAAGAACATTGAATGCAGAACAGAGTATTTAGAATATACATTACAGAACACTGAATATAGAATTTAGAATATACAATGTAGAACATAGAATTTAGAATATGGAATAAAGAATACTGAATATAGAATTTAGAAAATAGAATGTAGAACACAGAATATAGAAAATAGAGTAGAGAAGGTAGAACACAGAATTTAGTACATGGAATCAGAACACAGAATTTAGAATATAGAATACAGAACATTGAATATGGAATTTAGAACATAGAACGTAGAACACAGAATATAGAATATAGAATCCACAGTATAGAACCCAGAATTTAGAACAAGGAATGCAGAACACAGAATTTAGAATCTAGAATACAGAACTGAATATAGAATTTATAATATAGCAAGTATAACACAGAATTAAGAATGTAGAATACGGAATGCAGAAAATAGTATACAGAATATAGAATATAGAACTCAGAATATAGTATATGGAAAACAGAATACAGAAACCAGAATTTAGAACTTGGAATGCAGAGCACAGAATTTCGTATATAGAACACAGAATACTGAATATAGAATTTAAAATATACAATGCGGAACACAGATTTTAGAATATAGAATACAGAATGCTGAATATAGAATTTAGAACATGGAATGCAGAACACATTATTTAGAATATAGAATACAGTATAATGAATATAGAATTTAGAATATAGAATGTAGAACACAGAATTTATAATATACTATACAGAAAGCTGAATATAGTATTTAGAATATAGAATGTAGAACACAGAATATAGAATATAGAATATAGATTATAGAATCCAAAATTTAGAACATGAAAAGCAGAACACAGAATTTAGAATACAGCATACGGAATACTGAATATAGAATTTAGAATATAGAATGTAGAATTCAGAATATTGAATAAATAATAAAGAATACTGAATATAGAGTTTAGAATATAGAATGTAGAACACAGAATATAGAATGTAGAATACATAATATAGAATCCAAAATAAAGAACATTCTATGCAGAACACAGAATTTAGAATATAGATTACATAATACTGAATATAGAATTTAGAATATAGAATGTAGAACACAGAATATAGAATACAGTATACGGAATGCAAAATATAGAATGTAGAATCTAGAATGAAAAACAAACAATTTAGAATATAGAATAGAGAATATAGAACCCTGAACTTAAAACATGGAATGCAGAACACAGAATTTAGAATATAGAATAGAGAATACTGAATATAGAGTTTAGAATATAGAATGTAGAACACAGAATTTACAATATATAATAAACAATACTGTATATAGAATTTAGAATATAGAATGAAGAACACAGAATGTACAATATAGAATAGAGAATACTAAATGTAGAATTTAGAATATAGAAACTAGAAAACAGAATATAGAATATAGAGTAGAAAATTAAGAACATGGAATGCAGAACACAGAATTTAGAATATAGAATACAGACTACTGAATATAGAATTTAAAATTAGAAAGTAGAACACAGAATATATATTGTAGAATACGGAATTCAGAATATAGAATACAGAATATAGAATTTAGAACACAGAATATAAAATATGGAAAACAGAATATAGGACCCAGAAGTTAGAACAAGTTATACAGAACACAGAATTTAGAATATACTATACAGATTACTGAATATAGAATTTAGAATATTGAATGTAGATCACAGAATATAGAATATAGATTACGGAATGCAGAATATAGTATACAGAATATAGGATTTAGAACACAGAATATAGATTATGGAAACGTAACACAGAACGCAGAATATAGAACATGGGAGGCAGAACACAGAATTTAGACTATAGAATATAGAATACTGAATATTGAATATAGAATGCAGAACACAGAATATAGAATATACATTAGAGAATACTGAATATAGAATTTACAAGATGGAATGCAGAACACAGAATTTAGATTATAGAATAAAGGATATAGATGCCGGATTATAGAACATGGAATGCAGAACACAGAATTTAGAATATGGAATACTGAATACTGAATATAGAAATTAGAATATAGAAAGAAGAACACAGAATATAGAATATAGAATAGAGAATTTAGAACATGGAATGTAGAGCACATAATTTAGATTACAGAATACATAATACTGAATATAGAATTTAGAATATAGAATTTAGAACACAAAATTTAGAAAATAGAATACAGAATACTGAATATAGAATTTAGGACATGGAATGCAGAACACAGAATTTAGATTATAGAATACAGAATACTTAATAATCAATTAAAAAATTGAATGTAGAGCACAGAATGTAGAATATAAAACACATAAAACTGAATATATAATTTAGAAAATAGAATGTAGAAAACAGAATAAAAATTATAGCTTAGAGAATATTGAAGCCAGATTTTGGAACATGGAAAACACAACCCAGAATTTAGAATATAGAATACATAATACTGAATATACAATTTACAATATAGAATGTAGAACCCAGAATTTAGAATATATAATACAGAATACTGAATATCGAATTATGAATATAGAATGTAGAACACATAATATAGAATGTAGAATACAGAAAGCTGAATATAGTATTTAGAATATAGAATGTAGAACACAGATATAGAATATAGAATATAGATAATAGAACCCAGAATTTAGAACATGGAATGCATAACACAGAAATTAGAATATATAATGCAGTATAATGATCATAGAATTTAGAACATAGAATGCAGAACACAGAATTTAGAATATGGAATACAGAATACTGAATATAGGATTGAGAAAATGGAGTGAAAAACACAGAATTTAGAATATAGAATACAGAATACTGAATATTGTATTTAGAATATAGAAAGTAGATCACAGAATATAGAATATAGAATAGAGAATTTTGAATATGGAATGCAGAACACAAAATTTAGAATATAGAATACAGTATACTGAATATAGAATTTGGAATATAGAAGGTAGAACACAGAATATATAAAGTAGAATACGGAATGATGAATATAGAATACACAATATAGAATTTAGAACACAGAATATAAAATATGGAAAACAGAATATAGAATCCAGAATTTAGAACATGGAATTCAGAACACAGAATTTAGAATATAGTATAGAGTTTACTGAATATAGAATTTAGAATATAGAATTTAGAACACAGAATTTAGAATATAGAATACAGAATACTGAATATATAACTTAGAATATAGAATGTAGAACACAGAATAAAGAATATAGAATACGGAATGCAGAATATAGAATGTAGAATATAGATTGAGGAATACGAAATATAGAATATAGAATAGAGAATATACAACACAGAATTTAGAACATGGAATGCAGAACATAGAATTTAGAATATAGAATACAGAATACTGAATAAATAAATTAGAATATAGAATGTAGAACACAGAGTATAGAATATAGAATACGGAAGGCAAAATATAGATTGTAGAATATACAATGAATTACGCAAAATATAGAATAGAGAATAGAGAATATAGAAGCCAGAATTTAGAACATGGAATGCAGAACACAGAATTTCGAATATAAATACAGAATATTGAATGTAGGATTTTGAATATAGAATGCAGAACACAGGATATATAATAGAGTATACAGAACCCAGAATTTAAAACATGGAATCCGGAACACAGAATTTAGTATACAGAATACAGAATACTGAATATAGGATTTAGAATATAGAATGTAGAACACAGAATAAGGAATATAGAAAACGGAATGCAGAATATAGAATGTAGAATACAAAATATAGAATATAGAATAGAGAATATACAACACAGAATTTAGAACATGGAATGCAGAACATAGAATTTAGAATATAGAATACATAATACTGAATATAGAATTTAGAATAAAGAATGTAGAACACAAAATATAGAATATAGAATACAGAATGCTGAATATAGAATTTAGAATATTCAATGAAGAACACAGAATATAGAATATAGAAAAGAGAATATAGAACCCAGAATTTACAACATGGAATGCAGAACTCTGAATTTAGAATATAGTATAAAGAATGCATAATAAACAATTAAAAAAATTGAATGTATAACAGAGAATATAGAATATATTTTACATAATACTGAATAAATAATTTAGAATATAGAATGTAGAATACAGTATTTAGAATATACAATACAGAATACTAAATATAGAATTTAGAATATACAATGTAGAACACAGAATTTAGAATATGCAATACAGAATACTAAATATAGGATTTAGAATATAGAATATAGAACACTGAATATAGAAAATAGAATAGAGAATGAGGAACCCAGAATATAGTACATGGAATCAGAACCCAGAATTATAATATAGAATACAGAACACAGAATATGCAATTTAGAATATTGAATGTAGAACACAGAATATAGAATATAGAATACAGAGTATAGAACCCAGAATTTAGAACATGGAATGCAAAACACAGAATTAAGAACATTGAATGCAGAACAGAGTATATAGAATATACATTACAGAACACTGAATATAGAATTTAGAATATACAATGTATAACATAGAATTTATAATATGGAATAAAGAACACTGAATATAGAATTTAGAATATAGAATGTAGAACACAGAATATAGAAAATAGAATAGAGAATTTAGAACACAGAATTTAGTACATGGAATCAGAACACAGAATTTAGAATATAGAATACACAGTATAGAACCCAGAATTTAGAACATGAGATGCAGAACACAGATTTTCGTATATAGAACACAGAATACAGAATATAGAATTTAAAATATACAATGCGGAACACCGATTTTAGAATACAGAATACAGAATATAGAATATAGAACATGGAATGCAGAACACATTATTTAGAATATAGAATACAGAATACTGAGTATAGAATTTAGAATATAGAATGTAGAACACAGAATTTATAATATAGTATACAGAAAGCTGAATATAGTATTTAGAATATAGAATGTAGAACACTGCGGGGAGCCACTCGTGACGGAGGGCTGCCGCGCACAGAACTTGGGCGTAAAACCCCAAAGTGCAGGGCGCCAGGCTCTGAGATTGAGGCTGCCGAGCACAAAGGTTGGGCCTAAACTCCCACAGTGCGGGGCGCCCGGCTCAAAGGTCAATTGAGTTAGAACAATCTCTGTCCCGCCACCCCTTTTACTAAAGAATACACCACGTGCGCTAATGCCTGAGGCCATTAAGTCACAAAGGACCTTCAGAGGGAGAGATATGATCGGCACACAAATCAGTGATTTTTTAGAGAACAATCACCTGAGTTAAAAATATACGAGTCACGATGTTAGTTTATAGTTTAGAGAAACAATACCTAAGTTTATGACTTTTGTCTTATGATCCTGCTTTGGGGAATAGTTGATCCGGGTTTTTTGGGAACAGTAAACAATAATGATGTCTTTTAAGTTAATGATTTTAGTACATGTTGTTAATATGCCCTAAAACAATACCACTGCCTACGTGCAGGAATGTGTGAGCTAATGGGTTAAAATCATATAAATGAACTGCTGAAAATAAACTCGAAGTCCACTCTTGACCTAGCGTCTTGCGGGCTAGAGTGAGACCCTCTCAACCCCAACTTGTCTTGTCTTGCTGTCTCTTTGTCACGTCTTTCCTTTTCTCAGTCCTGCAGCACAGGTTTCTGGACCTGATCGATTGTCGGCTGGCACCGACAGAACACAGAATATAGAATATAGAATATAGATTATAGAACACAAAATTTAGAAAATGGAATGCAGAACACTGAATTTAGAATACAGCATACGGAATACTGAATATAGTATTTAGAATATAGAATGTAGAACACAGAATATTGAATATATAATAAAGAATACTGAATATAGAGTTTAGAATATAGAATGTAGAACACAGAATATAGAATGTAGAATACATAATATAGAATCCAAAATAAAGAAGATTCTATGCAGAACACAGAATTTAGAATATAGATTACATAATACTGAATATAGAATTTAGAATATAGAATGTAGAACACAGAATTTATAATATAGAATACAGAAAACTGAATATAGTATTTAGAACATAGAATGTAGAACACAGAATATAGAATATAGAATTTAGATTATAGAACCCAGAATTTAGAACATGGAATGCAGAACACAGAATTTGGAATATAGCATACAGAATAGTGCCTATAGAATTTAGAATATGGAATGTAGAACAGAGAATATAGAATATAGAATACGGAACACAGAATATATAATGAAGAATATAGAATTAGAAAACAGTATATAGAATATGGAAAACAGAATACAGAACCCAGAATTTAGAACATGGAATGCAGAACACAGAATTTGGTATATATAACACAGAATCCTGAATATAGAATTTAGAATATACAAAGCGGGAACACAGATTTTAGAATATAGAATACAGAATACTGAATAAAGAATTTAGAATATAGTATGAGGAACACAGAATATAGAATATAGAATAAATAATATTGAAACCATACTTTAGAACATGGAATGCAGAACACAGAATTTACAATATAGAATACAGAATACTGAAGAAAGAATTTAGAATATAGAATGTAGAACATAGTATAAAGAATATAGAATACGGAATGCAGAATATAGAATGTAGAATATTAAATGAAGAACACAAAATATAAAATATAGAATAGAGTATATAGAACCCAGAATTTAGAACATAGAATTGCAGAACACTGAATTTAGAATATAGTATACAGAATACTTAATAAACAATTAAATAATTGAATGTAGAACACAGAATATAGAATATAAAATACATAATACTGAATATATAACTTAGAATATAGAATGTAGAAAACAGAATAAAAAATATAGCTTAGAGAATATTGAAGCCAGACATTGTAACATGGAAAGCATAACTCACAATTTCGAATATAGAATACAGAATACTGAATATACAATTTAGAATATAGAATGTAGAACACAGAATATACAATATAGAATAAAGAATACTGAATATAGAATTTAGAATATAGAATGTAGAACACAGAATATAGAATGTAGAATACAGATTATAGAATCCAGAATTAAGAACATGTTATGCAGAACACAGAATTAAGAATATAGATTATATAATACTGAATATAGGATTTAGAATATAGAATGCAGAACACAGAATTTATAATATTGTATACAGAAATGTGAATTTAGTATTTAGAATATAGAATATAGAACACAGAATATAGAAAATAGATTAAAGATTATAGAACCCAGAATTTAGAATATGGAATGCAGAAAACAGAATAGAATATAGCATACGTAATACTGAATATAGAATTTACAATATAGAAAGTAGAACACAGAATATAGAATATAGTATACGGAATTCAAAATATAGTATGTAGAAACTAGAATGAAAAACACACAATTTAGAATATAGAATAGAGAATGTAGAACACAGAATTTAGAACATGGAATGCAGAACACAGAATTTAGAATATAGAATAGAGAATACTGAAAATAGAGTTTAGAATATAGAATGTAGAACACAGAATTTAGAATATATAATAAAGAATACTGAATATAGAATTTAGAATATAGAATGAAGAACACAGTATATAGAATGTAGAATACAGAATAAAGAATCCAGAATAAAGAACATGCTATGCAGAACACAGAATTTAGAATATAGATTACATAATACTGAATATAGAATTTAGAATATAGAATGTAAAACACAGAATTTATAACATAGAATACAGAAAGCTGAATATAATATTTAGAATATAGAGTGTAGAACACAAAATATACAATATAGAATAGAGAATAAAGAAGCCAGAATTTTGAACATTGAATGCAGAACACAGAATTTAGAATATAGAATACAGAATACTGAATATAGAATTTAGAATATAAAACGTAGAACACAGAATATAGAATATAGAATACGGAATGTAGAATATAGAATACAGAATATAGAATATAGGACACAGAATATAGTATATGAAAAACAAAATACACAACCCAGAATTTAGAACATGGAATGCAGAACACAGAATTTAGAATATAGAATAGAGAATACTGAAAATAGAGTTTAGAATATAGAATGTAGAACACAGAATTTAGAATATATAATAAAGAATACTGAATATAGAATTTAGAATATAGAATGAAGAACACAGTATATAGAATGTAGAATACAGAATAAAGAATCCAGAATAAAGAACATGCTATGCAGAACACAGAATTTAGAATATAGATTACATAATACTGAATATAGAATTTAGAATATAGAATGTAAAACACAGAATTTATAACATAGAATACAGAAAGCTGAATATAATATTTAGAATATAGAGTGTAGAACACAAAATATACAATATAGAATAGAGAATAAAGAAGCCAGAATTTTGAACATTGAATGCAGAACACAGAATTTAGAATATAGAATACAGAATACTGAATATAGAATTTAGAATATAAAACGTAGAACACAGAATATAGAATATAGAATACGGAATGTAGAATATAGAATACAGAATATAGAATATAGGACACAGAATATAGTATATGAAAAACAAAATACACAACCCAGAATTTAGAACATGGAATGCAGAACACAGAATTTAGAATATAGAATACAGAATGCTGAATATAGAATTTAGAATATAGAATATAAACATGGAATATAGAATATAGAATAAAGAATATTGAACCCAGAATTTTGAACATGAATGCAGAACACAGAATTTAGAATATGGAATACAGAATACTGAATATAGAATTTAGAATATAGAATGTTGAACACTGTATAAAGAATATAGAATACTGAATGCAGAATATAGAATTTAGAATATACAATTTAGAACACAGAATATAAATTATAGAAAAGAGAATATAAAACCCAGAATTTACAATATGGTATGCAAAACACAGAATTTAGAATATAGTATACAGAATACTTAATAAACAAATGAAAAAATTGAATGTAGAACATAGAATATAGAATATAGAATACATAATACTGAATATATAATTTAGAATATACAATGTAAAAAACAGAATAAAAAATATATCTTAAAGAATATTTAAGCCAGATTTTGGAACATGGAATTCAGAACTCAGAATTTCGAATATAGAATACAGGAAACTGAATATACAATTTAGAATATAGAATGTAAAACACAGAATTTTGAATATAGAACAAATAATACTGAATATAAAATTTAGAATATACAATGTAGAACACAGAATATTCAATGTAGAATAGAGAGTTTAGAATCCAGATATAAGAACATGGAATTCTGAACACAGAATTTAGAATATAGAATACATAATACTGAATATAGAATTTAGAATATAGAATGTAGAATCCAGAATTAATAATATAGAATATAGAATGCTGAATATAGGATTTAGAATATAGAATGTAGAACACGGAATATAGAATATAGAATATAGAATATAGAACACAGTATTTAGAACATGGAATGCAGAAATCAGAATTAAGAATATAGCATACCGAATACTTAATATAGAATTTAGTATATATAATGTAGAGCACAGAATATTGAATATAGAATACGGAATGCAGAATATAGAATACAGAATATAGAATGTAGTCAACAGAATATAGATTATGAAAAAAAGAATACACAAAAAAGAATTTAGAACATGGAATGCAGAACACAGAATTTAGAATATAGAATAGAGAATACTGAACATAGAATTAAGAATATAGAATGCAGAACACAGAATTAAGAATATAGAATACAGAATACTGAATATAGAATTGAGAACATGGAATGAAGAACACAGAATGTACAATATAGAATAGAGAATACTAAATGTAGAATTTAGAATATAGAAAGTAGAACACAGAATATAGAATATAGAGTAGAAAATTTAGAACATGGAATGCAGAACACAGAATTTAGACTATAGAATACAGAATACTGAATATCGAATTTGGAAATTAGAAAGTAGATCACAGAATATAGAATATAGATTACGGAATGCAGAATATAGTATACAGAATATAGGATTTAGAACACAGATTATAGATTATGGAAACGTAACACAGAACGCAGAATATAGAACATGGGATGCAGAACACAGAATTTAGAACATGGAATACAGAATACTGAATATAGGATTGAGAACATGGAGTGAAAAACACAGAATTAAGAATATAGAATACAGAATACTGAATATTGTATTTAGAATATAGAAAGTAGATCACAGAATATAGAATATAGAATAGAGAATTTTGAATATGGAATGCAGAACACAAAATTTAGAATATAGAATACAGTATACTGAATATAGAATTTGGAATATAGAAGGTAGAACACAGAATATATAAAGTAGAATACGGAATGCAGAATATAGAATACAGAATATAGAATTTAGAACACAGAATATAAAATATGGAAAACAGAATATAGAATCCAGAATTTAGAACATGGAATGCAGAACACAGAATTTAGAATATAGTATAGAGATTACTGAATATAGAATTTAGAATATAGAATTTAGAACACAGAATTTAGAATATAGAATACAGAATACTGAATAAATAATTTAGAATATAGAATGTAGAACACAGAATAAAGAATATAGAATACGGAATGCAGAATATAGAATGTAGAATATAGATTGAAGAATACGAAATATAGAATATAGAATAGAGAATATACAACACAGAATTTAGAACATGGAATGCAGAACATAGAATTTAGAATATAGAATACAGAATACTGAATAAATAAATTAGAATATAGAATGTAGAACACAGAATATAGAATATAGAATACGGAAGGCAAAATATAGTTTGTAGAATATACAATGAAGTACGCAAAATATAGAATATACAATAGAGAATATAGAAGCCAGAATTTAGAACATGGAATGCAGAACACAGAATTATAATATAGAATACAGAACACAGAATATGGAATTTAGAATATGGAATGTAGAACACAGAATATAGAATATAGAATACAGAGTATAGAAACCAGAATTTAGAAGATGGAATGCAGAACACAGAATTAAGAACAATGAATGCAGAACAGAGTATTTAGAATATACATTATAGAACACTGAATATAGAATTTAGAATATACAATGTAGAACATAGAATTTAGAATATGGAATAAAGAATACTGAATATAGAATTTAGAAAATAGAATGTAGAACACAGAATATAGAAAATAGAGTAGAGAATGTAGAACACAGAATTTAGTACATGGAATCAGAACACAGAATTTAGAATATAGAATACAGAACATTGAATATGGAATTTAGAACATTGAACGTAGAACACAGAATATAGAATATAGAATCCACAGTATAGAACCCAGAATTTAGAACAAGGAATGCAGAACACAGAATTTAGAATCTAGAATACAGAACTGAATATAGAATTTATAATATAGCAAGTATAACACAGAATTAAGAATGTAGAATACGGAATGCAGAAAATAGTATACAGAATATAGAATATAGAACTCAGAATATAGTTTATGGAAAACAGAATACAGAAACCAGAATTTAGAACATGGAATGCAGAACACAGAATATCGTATATAGAACACAGAATACTGAATATAGAATTTAAAATATACAATGCGGAACAAAGATTTTAGAATATAGAATACAGAATACTGAATATAGAATTTAGAACATGGAATGCAGAACACATTATTTAGAATATAGAATACAGAATACTGAATATAGAATTTAGAATATAGAATGTAGAACACAGAATTTATAATATACTATACAGAAAGCTGAATATAGTATTTAGAATATAGAATGTAGAACACAGAATATAGAATATAGAATATAGATTATAGAACCCAAAATTTAGAACATGAAAAGCAGAACACAGAATTTAGAATACAGCATACGGAATACTGAATATAGAATTTAGAATATAGAATGTAGAACACAGAATATTGAATAAATAATAAAGAATACTGAATATAGAGTTTGGAATATAGAATGTAGAACACAGAATATAGAATGTAGAATACATAATATAGAATCCAAAATAAAGAACATTCTATGCAGAACACAGAATTTAGAATATAGATTACATAATACTGAATATAGAATTTAGAATATAGAATGTAGAACACAGAATATAGAATACAGTATACGGAATGCAAAATATAGAATGTAGAATCTAGAATGAAAAACAAACAATTTAGAATATAGAATAGAGAATATAGAACCCAGAACTTAAAACATGGAATGCAGAACACAGAATTTAGAATATAGAATAGAGAATACTGAATATAGAGTTTAGAATATAGAATGTAGAACACAGAATTTAGAATATATAATAAAGAATACTGAATATAGAATTTAGAATATAGAATGCAGAACACAGAATACAGAATATAGAATACAGAATTAAGAATCCAGAATAAAGAACATGCTATGCAGAACACAGAATTTAGAATATAGATTACATAATACTGATTATAGAATTTAGAATATAGAATGTAGAACACAGAATTTATAATATAGAATACAGAAAGCTGAATATAGTATTTAGAATATAGAATGTAGAACACAAAATATACAATATATAATATAGAATAAAGAAGTCAGAATTTAGAATATTGAATGCAGAACACAGAATTTAGAATATAGAATACAGAATACTGAATATAGAATTTAGAATATAGAATGTAGAACACAGAGTATAGAATATAGAATACGGAATGCAGGATATAGAATATGGAATATAGTATATAGGACACAGAATATAGAATATGTAATACAAAATACACAACCCAAAATTTAGAACATCAAATGTAGAACACAGAATATAAAATATAGAATACAGAATACTGAATATGGAATTTAGAATATAGAACGTAGAACACAGAATATATAATATAAAATATAGAATGCTGAATATAGGATTTAGAATATAGAATTTAGAACACGGAATATAGAATATAGAATATAAAATATATAGAACAAAGTATTTAGAGCATGGAATGTAGAACACAGAATTAAGAATATAGAATACCGAATACTTAATATAGAATTTAGAATATATAATGTAGAACACAGAATATTGAATATAGAATACGGAATGCAGAATATAGATACAGAATATAGAATGTAGAAAACAGAATATAGATTATGAAAAAAAGAATACACAGAAGAGAGTTTAGAACATGGAATGCAGAACACAGAATTTAGAATATAGAATAGAGAATACTGAACATAGAATTAAGAATATAGAATGCAGTACACAGAATTAAGAATATAGAATACAGAATACTGAATATAGAATTGAGAACATGGAATGAAGAATACAGAATATACAATATAGAATAGAGAATACTAAATGTAGAATTTAGAATATAGAAAGTAGAACACAGAATATATTATATAGAGTAGAAAATTTACAACATGGAATGCAGAACACAGAATTTAGAATATAGAATACAGAATAGTGAATATAGAATTTGGAATATAGAATGTAGAACACAGAATATATAATGTAGAATACGGAATGCCGAATATAGTATACAGAATATAGAATTTAGAACACAGAATATAAAATATGGAAAACAGAATATAGGACCCAGAATTTAGAACAAGTTATACAGAACACAGAATTTAGAATATACTATACAGAATACTGAATATAGAATTTGGAATATAGAATGTAGATCACAGAATATAGAATATAGATTACGGAAGGCAGAATATACTATACAGAATATAGGATTTAGAACACAGAATATAGATCATGGAAACTTAACACAGAACACAGAATATAGAACATGGGATGCAGAACACAGAATTTAGTTTTTAGAATACAGAATACTGAATATAGAATATAGAATATAGAATGCAGAACACAGAATTTAGAATATACATTAGTGAATACTGAATATAGAATTTACAACATGGAATGCAGAACACAGAATTTACATTATAGAATAAAGAATATAGATGCCGGATTATAGAACATGGAATGCAGAACACAGAATTTAGAATATGGAATACTGAATACTGAATATAGAATTTAGAATATAGAAAGTAGAACACAGAATATAGAATATAGAATAGAGAATTTAGAACATGGAATGTAGAGCACAGAATTTAGGTTATAGAATACATAATACTGAATACAGAATTTAGAATATAGAATTTAGAACACAAAATTTAGAAAATAGAATACAGAATACTGAATAAAGAATTTAGGACATGGAATGCAGAACACAGAATTTAGAATATAGAATACAGAATACTGAATATAGAATTTAGAACATGGAATGCATAACACAGAATTTAGAATATAGAATACAGAATACTGAATATAGAGTTAAAATATAGAATGTAGAACCCAGAATATAGAATATAGAATTGAGAATATAGTACCCAGAATTTAGAACATGGAATGCAGAAAACAGAATATAGTTTATAGAATACATAATACTGAATACAGAATTTAGAATAGAATGTAGAACACAAAATTTAGAATATAGAATACAGAATGCTGAATATAGAATTTAAAATATAGAATGTAGAACACAGAATATAGAAAATAGAAAATACAATACAGAACCCAGAATTTAGAACATGGAATGCAGAACACAGAATTTAGATTATAGAATACAGAATACTTAATAAACAATTAAAAAATTGAATGTAGAGCACAGAATGTAGAATATAAAACACGTAAAACTGAATATATAATTTAGAAAATAGAATGTAGAAAACAGAAAAAAATATAGCTTAGAGTATATTGAAGCCAGATTTTGGAACACGGAAATCAGAACTCAGTATTTAGAATATAGAATACAAAATACTGAATATACAATTTAGAATATAGAATGTAGAACCTAGAATTTAGAATATATAATACAGTATACTGAATATCGAATTTAGAATATAGAAGGTAGAACACAGAATATAGAATGAAGAATACAGAAACCTGAATATAGTATTCAGAATATAGAATGTAGGACTCAGTTATAGAATATAGAATATAGATAATAGAACCCAGAATTTAGAACATGGAATTCATAACACAGAAATTAGAATATATAATGCAGTATAATGATCATAGAACTTAGAACATAGAATGCAGAACACAGAATTTAGAATATCGAATACAGAATACTGAATATAGGATTGAGAACATGGAGTGAAAAACACAGAATTTAGAATATAGAATACAGAATACTGAATATTGTATTTAGAATATAGAAAGTAGAACACAGAAATTATAATATAGAATACAGAAAGCTGAATATAGTATTAAGAATATAGAATGTAGAACACAGAATATAGAATATAGAATTTAGATTATAGAAACCAGAAATTAGAACATGGAATGCAGAACACAGAATTTGGAATATAGCATACAGAATAGTGCCTATAGAATATAGAATATGGAAAGTAGAACACAGAATATAGAATATAGAGTACGGAATACAGAAAATATAATACAGAATATAGAATGTAGAAAACAGAATTTACAATATGGAAAAAAGAATACAGAACCCAGATTTTAGAACATGGAATGCAGAATACAGAATTTCGTATATAGAACACAGAATACTGAATATAGAATTTTGAATATGTAATGCAGAACACAGATTTTAGAATATAGAATAGAGAATACTGAATATAGAATTTAGAACATGGAATGCAGAACACATTATTTAGAATATAGAATACAGAATACTGAATATAGAATTTAGAATATAGAATTTAGAACACAGAATTAATAATATAGTATACCGAAAGCTGAATATAGTATTTAGAATATAGAATGTAGAACACAGAATATAGAATATAGAATATAGATTATAGAACCCAAAATTTAGAACATGGAATGCAGAACACAGAATTTAGAATATAGCATACGGAATAATGAATATAGAATTTAGAATATAGAATGTGGAACACAGAATATTGAATATATAATAAAGAATACTGAATATAGAGTTTAGAATATAGAATGTAGAACACAGAATATAGAATTTAGAATACATAATATAGAATCCAAAATAAAGAACATTCTATGCAGAACACAGAATATAGAATATAGATTACATAATACTGAATATAGAATTTAGAATATAGAATGTAGAACACAGAATTTATAATATAGAAAACAGAAAGCTGAATATAGTATTAAGAATATAGAATGTAGAACACAGAATATAGAATATAGAATTTAGTTTATAGAACCCAGAATTTAGAACATGGAATGCAGAACACAGAATATGGAATATAGCATACAGAATAGTGCCTATAGGATTTAGAATATGGAATGTAGAACACAGAATATAGAATACAGAATACGGAATACAGAATATATAATACAGAATATAGAATGTAGAAAACAGAATATAGAATATGGAAAACAGAATACAGAACACAGATTTTAGAACATTGAATGCAGAACACAGAATTTCGTATATAGAACACAGAATACTGAATATAGAATTTAAAATATACAATGCGGAACACAGATTTTAGAATATAGAATACAGAATACTGAATATAGAATTTAGAACATGGAATGCAGAACACATTATTTAGAATATAGAATACAGAATACTGAATATAGAATTTAGAATATAGAATGTAGAACACAGAATTTATAATATAGTATACAGAAAGCTGAATATAGTATTTAGAATATAGAATGTAGAACACAGAATATAGAATATAGAATATAGATTATAGAACCCAAAATTTGGAACATGGAATGCAGAACACTGAATATAGAATACAGCATACGGAATACTGAATATAGAATTTAGAATATAGAATGTAGAACACAGAATATTGAATATATAATAAAGAATACTGAATATGGAGTTTAGAATATAGAATGTAGAACACAGAATCTAGAATCTAGAATACATAATATAGAATCAAAAATAAAGAATATTCTATGCAGAACACAGAATTTAGAATATAGATTACATAATACTGAATATAGAATTTGGAATATAGAAGGTAGAACACAGAATATATAATGCAGAATACGGAATGCAGAATATAGAATACAGAATATAAAATTTAGAACACAGAATATAAAAAATGGTAAACAGAATATAGAATCCAGGATTTAGAACATGGAATGCAGAACACAGAATTTCGAATAAAAATAAAGAATATTTAATGTAGGATTTTGAATATAGAATGCAGAACACAGGATATATAATAGAGTATACAGAACCCAGAATTTAAAACATGGAATCCGGAACACAGAAATTATAATATAGAATACAGAAAGCTGAATATAGTATTTAGAATATAGAATGTAGAACACAAAATATAGAATATAGAATTTAGATTATACAACCCAGAATTTAGAACATGGAATGCAGAACACAGAATTTGGAATATAGCATACAGTATAGTGCCTATAGAATTTAGAATATGGAATGTAGAACACAGTATATAGAATATAGAATAAGGAATGCTGAATATAGAATGTAGAATATAAAATGAAGAACACAAAATATAAAATGTAGAATAGAGTATATAGAAACCAGAATTAAGAACATAGAATTGCAGAACACAGAATTTATTATATAGAATACAGAATACTGAATATAGAATTTAGAATATAGAATGTAGAACATAGTATAAAGAATATAGAATACATAATGCAGAATATTGAATGTAGAATATAAAATGAAGTACACAGAATATAAAGTATAGAATAGAGTATATAGAATCCAGAATTTAGAAGATAGAATTGCAGAACACTGAATTTAGAATATAGTATACAGAATACTTAATAAACAATTAAATAATTGAATGTAGAACACAGAATATAGAATATAAAATACATAAAACTGAATATATAATTTAGAATATAGAATGTAGAAAACAGAATAAAAAATATAGCTTAGAGAATATTGAAGCCAGACTTTGTAACATGGAAAGCAGAACTCACAATTTCGAATAAAGAATACAGAATACTGAATATGCAATGTAGAATATAGAATGTAGAACACAGAATATACAATATAGAATAAAGAATACTGAATATAGAATTTAGAATATATAATGTAGAACACAGAGTATAGAATATAGAATACGGAAGGCAAAATATAGATTGTAGAATATACAATGAAGTACGCAAAATATAGAATATTGAATAGAGAACATAGAAGCCAGAATTTAGAACATGGAATGCAGAACACAGAATTTCGAATATAAATACAGAATATTGAATGTAGGATTTTGAATATAGAATGCAGAACAAAGGATATATAATAGAGTATACAGAACCCAGAATTTAAAACATGGAATCCGGAACACAGAATTTATAATATAGAATACATAAAGCTGAATATAGTATTTAGAATATAGAAAGTAGAACACAGAATATAGAATATAGAATTTAGATTATAGAACCCAGAATTTAGAACATGGAATGCAGAACACAGAATTAGGTATATAACATACAGAATAGTGCCTATAGAATTTAGAATATGGAATGTAGAACACAGAATATAGAATATAGAATACGGAATACAGAATATATAATACAGAATATAGAATGTAGAAAACAGAATATAGAATATGGAAAACAGAATACAGAACCCAGATTTTAGAACATGGAATGCAGAATACAGAATTTCATATATAGAACACAGAATACTGAATACAGAATTTAAAATATACAATGCGGAACACAGATTTTAGTATATAGAATACAGAATACTGAATATAGAATTTAGAACATGGAATGCAGAACACATTATTTAGAATATAGAATACAGAATACTGAATATAGAATTTAGAATATAGAATGTAGAACACAGAATTTATAATATAGTATATAGAAAGCTGAATATAGTATTAAGAATATAGAATGTAGAACACAGAATATAGAATATAGAATATAGTGTATAGAACCCAAAGTTTAGAACATGGAATGCAGAACACAGAATTTAGAATACAGCATACGGAATACTGAATATAGAATTTAGAATATAGAATGTAGAACACAGAATATTTAATATATAATAAAGAATACTGAATATAGAGTTTAGAATATAGAATGTAGAACACAGAATTTAGAATGTAGAATACATAATATAGAATCCAAAATAAAGAACATTCTATGCAGAACACAGAATTTAGAATATACATTACATAATACTGAATATAGAATTTAGAATATAGAATGTAGAACACAGAATATATAATATAGAACACAGAAAGCTTAATAAAGAGTTTAGAATATAGAATGTAGAACACAGAATATAGAATTTAGAATTTAGAATATAGAACCTAGAATTTAGAACATGAAATGCAGAACACAGAATTTGGAATATAGCATACAGAATAGTGCCTATAGAATTTAGAATATGGAATGTAGAACACAGAATATAGAATAAAGAATACGGAACACAGAATATATAATACAGAATATAGAATGAGAAAACAGTATATAGAATATGGAAAACAGAATACAGAACCCAGAATTTAGAACATGGAATGCAGAACACAGAATTTGGTATATAGAACACAGAATACTGAATATAGAATTTAGAATATACAATGCGGAACACAGATATTCAATATAGAATACAGAATACTGAATATAGAATTTAAAACATGGAATGCAGAACACATAATTTAGAATATTGAATACAGAATAGTGAATATAGGATTTCGAATATAATATGAGGAACACAGAATATAGAATATAGAATAAAGAATATTGAACCCATACTTTAGAACATGGAATGACGAACACAGAATTTACAATATAGAATACAGAATACTGAAGATAGAATTTAGAATATAGAATGTAGAACACCGAATATATAATGTAGAATACGGAATGCAGAATATAGTATACAGAATATAGAATTTAGAACACAGAATATAAAATATGGAAAACAGAATATAGGACCCAGAAGTTAGAACAAGTTATACAGAACACAGAATTTAGAATATACTATACAGATTACTGAATATAGAATTTAGAATATAGAATGTAGATCACAGAATGTAGAATATAGAATACGGAATGCAGAATATAGTATACAGAATATAGGATTTAGAACACAGAATATAGATCATGGAAACTTAACACAGAACACAGAATATAAAACATGGGATGCAGAACACAGAATTTAGATTATAGAATACACAATACTGAATATAGAATATAGAATATAGAATGCAGAACACAGAATTTAGAATATACATTAGAGAATACTGAATATAGAATTTACAACATGGAATGCAGAACACAGAATTTAGATTATAGAATAAAGAATATAGATGCCGGATTATAGAACATGGAATGCAGAACACAGAATTTAGAATATGGAATACTGAATACAGAATATAGAATTTAGAATATAGAAAGTAGAACACAGAATATAGAGTATAGAATAGAGAATTTAGAACATGGAATGCAGAACACAGAATTTAGAATATAGAATACAGAATACTGAATATAGAATTTAGAACATGGAATGCATAACACAGAATTTAGAATATAGAATACAGAATACTGAATATAGAGTTAAAATATAGAATGTAGAACCCAGAATATAGAATATAGAATTGAGAATATAGTACCCAGAATTTAGAACATGGAATGCAGAAAACAGAATATAGTTTATAGAATACATAATACTGAATACAGAATTTAGAATAGAATGTAGAACACAAAATTTAGAATATAGAATACAGAATGCTGAATATAGAATTTAGAATATAGAATGTAGAACACATAATTTAGAATATTGAATACAGAATACTGAATATAGAATTTCGAATATAATATGAGGAACACAGAATATAGAATATAGAATAAAGAATATTGAACCCATACTTTAGAACATGGAATGACGAACACAGAATTTACAATATAGAATACAGAATACTGAAGATAGAATTTAGAATATAGAATGTAGAACATAGTATAAAGAATATAGAATACGGAATGCAGAATATAGAATGTAGAATATAAAATGAAGAACACAGAATATAAAGTATAGAATAGAGTATATAGAACCAAGAATTTAGAAGATAGAATTGCAGAGCACTGAACTTAGACTATAGTATACAGAATACTAAATAAACAATTAAAAAATTGAATGTAGAACACAGAATGTAGAATATAAAATACATAATACTGAATATATAATTTAGAATATAGAATGTAGAAAACAGAATAAAAAATATAGCTTAGAGAATATTGAAGCCAGACTTTGTAACATGGAAAGCAGAACTCACAATTTCGAATATAGAATACAGAATACTGAATATAGAGTTTAGAATATAGAATGTAGAACACAGAATATACAATATAGAATAAAGAATACTGAATATAGAATTTAGAATATAGAATGTAGAACACAGAATATAGAATGTAGAATACAGATTATAGAATACAGAATTAAGAACATGTTATGCAGAACACAGAATTAAGAATATAGTTTATATAATACTGAATATAGGATTTAGAATATAGAATGCAGAACACCGAATTTATTATATTGTATACAGAAATCTGAATTTAGTATTTAGAATATAGAATATAGAACCCAGAATATAGAATATAGATTATAGATTATAGAACCCAGAATTTAGAACATGGAATGCAGACACAGAATAGAATATATCATACGGAATACTGAATATAGAATTTACAATATAGAATGTAGAACACAGAATATAGAATATAGTATACGGAATTCAAAACATTGTATGTAGAAACTGGAATGAAAAACACACAATTTAGAATATAGAATAGAGAATGTAGAACCCAGAATTTAGAACATGGAATCAGAACACAGAATTTAGAATATAGAATAGAGAATACTGAATATAGAGTTTAGAATATAGAATGTAGAACACAGAATTTAGAATATATAATAAAGAATACTGAATATAGAATTTAGAATATAGAATGCAGAACACAGTATATAGAATGTAGAATACAGAATAAAGAATCCAGAATAAAGGACATGCTATGCAGAACACAGAATTTAGAATATAGATTACATAATACTGAATATAGAATTTAGACTATAGAATGTAGAACACAGAATTTATAACATTGAACACAGAAAGCTGAATATAATATTTAGAATATAGAATGTAGAACACAAAATATACAATATAGAATAGAGAATAAAGAAGCCAGGATTTTGAACATTGAATGCAGAACACAGAATTTAGAATATAGAATACAAAATACTGAATATAGAATTTAGAATATAGAATGAAGAACACAGAATATAGAATATAGAATATGGAATGTAGAATATAGAATACAGAATATAGAATATAGGACACAGAATATAGAATATGGAAAACAAAATACACAACCCAGAATTTAGAACATGGAATGAAGAACACAGAATTTAGAATATAGAATACAGAATACTGAATATAGAATTTGGAATATAGAATGTAGAACACAGAATATATAATGTAGAATACGGAATGCAGAATATAGAATACAGAATATAGAATTTAGAACACAGAATATAAAATATGGAAAACAGAATATAGGACCCAGAAGTTAGAACAAGTTATACAGAACACAGAATTTAGAATATACTATACAGATTACTGAATATAGAATTTAGAATATAGAATGTAGATCACAGAATATAGAATATAGATTACGGAATGCAGAATATAGTATAAAGAATATAGGAATTTGAACACAGAATATAGATCATGGAAACTTAACACAGAACACAGAATATAGAACATGGGATGCAGAACACAGAATTTAGTTTATAGAATACAGAATACTGAATATAGAATATAGAATATATAATGCATAACACAGAATTTAGAATATACATTAGAGAATACTGAATATAGAATTTACAACATGGAATGCAGAACACAGAATTTAGATTATAGAATAAAGAATATAGACGCCGGATTATAGAACATGGAATGCAGAACACAGAATTTAGAATATGGAATACTGAATACTGAATATAGAATTTAGAATATAGAAAGTAGAACACAGAATATAGAATATAGAATAGAGAATTTAGAACATGGAATGTAGAGCACAGAATTTAGGTTATAGAATACATAATACTGAATATAGAATTTAGAATATAGAATTTAGAACACAAAATTTAGAAAATAGAATACAGAATACTGAATAAAGTATATAGGACATGGAATGCAGAACACAGAATTTAGAATATAGAATACAGAATACTGAATATAGAGTTAAAATATAGAATGTAGAACCCAGAATATAGAATATAGAATTGAGAATATAGTACCCAGAATTTAGAACATGGAATGCAGAAAACAGAATATAGTTTATAGAATACATAATACTGAATACAGAATTTAGAAAAGAATGTAGAACACAAAATTTAGAATATAGAATACAGAATGCTGAATATAGAATTTAGAATATAGAATGTAGAACACAGAATATAGAAAATAGAAAAGAGAATATAGAACCCAGAATTTAGAACATGGAAAGCAGAACACAGAATTTAGATTATAGAATACTGAATACTTAATAAACAATTAAAAAATTGAATATAGAGCACAGAATATAGAATATAAAACACATAAAACTGAATATATAGTTTAGAAAATAGAATGTAGAAAACAGAATAAAAAATATAGCTTAGAGAATATTGAAGCCAGATTTTGGAACATGGAAATCAGAACTCAGTATTTAGAATATAAAATATATAATACTGAATATACAATTTAGAATATAGAATGTAGAACCCAGAATTTAGAATATATAATACAGAATACTGAATATCGAATTTAGAATATAGAATTTAGAACACAGAATATAGAATGTAGAATACAGAAACTGAATATAGTATTTAGAATATAGAATGTAGAACACAGATATAGAATACCGAATATAGATAATAGAAACCAGAATTTAGAACATGGAATGCATAACACAGAAATTAGAATATATAATGCAGTATAATGATCATTGAACTTAGAATATAGAATGCAGAACACAGAATTTAGAATATGGAATACAGAATACTGAATATAGGATTGAGAACATGGAGTGAAAAACACAGAATTTAGAATATAGAATACAGAATACTGAATATTGTATTTAGAATATAGAAAGTAGATCGCAAAATATAGAATATAGAATAGAGAATTTTGAATATGGAATGCAGAACACAAAATTTAGAATATAGAATACAGTATACTGAATATAGAATTTGGAATATAAAAGGTAGAACACAGAATACGGAATGCAAAATATAGATTATAGATTTTAGAATGAATTACGCAAAATATACAATATACAATAGAGAATATAGAAGCCAGAATTTAGAACATGGGATGCGGAACACAGAATTTCGAATATAAATACGGAATACTGAATGTAGGATTTTGAATATAGAATGTAGAAAACAGGATATATAATAGACTATACAGAACCCAGAATTTAAAACGTGGAATCCAGAACACAGAATTTAGAATATAGAATACAGAATGCTGATTATAGAATTTAGAATATACAATGTAGAACACAGAATATAGAAAATAGAAAAGAGAATATAGATCCCAGAATTTAGAACATGGAATGCAGAACACAGAATTTAGATTATAGAATACAGAATACTTAATATACAATTAAAAAATTGAATGTAGATCACAGAATGTAGAATATAAAACACATAAAACAGAATATATAATTTAGAAAATAGAATGTAGAAAACAGAATAAAAAATATAGCTTAGAGAATATTGAAGCCAGATTTTGGAACATGGAAATCAGACCTCAGTATTTAGAATATAGAATATATAAGAATGAATATACAATTTAGAATATAGAATGTAGAACTCAGAATTTAGAATTTATAATACAGAATACTGAATATCGAATTTTGAATATAGAATGTAGAACACAGAATATAGAATGTAGAATACAGAAAGCTGAATATAGTATTTAGAATATAAATGTAGGACACAGATATAGAATATAGAATATAGATAATAGAACCCAGAATTTAGAACATGAAATGCATAACACAGAAATTAATATATATAATACAGTGTAATGATGATAGAACTTAGAACATAGAATGCAGAACACAGAATTTAGAATATGGAATACAGAATACTGAATATAGGATTGAGAACATGGAGTGAAAAACACAGAATTTAGAATATAGAATACAGAATACTGAATATTGTATTTAGAATATAGAAATTAGATCACAGAATATAGAATATAGAATAGAGAAAATTGAATATGGAATGCAGAACACAAAATTTAGAATATAGAATACAGAATACTGAATATAGAAGGTAGAACACAGAATACATAATGTAGAATACGGAATGCAGAATATAGAATACAGAATAAAGAATTTAGAACACAGAATATAAAATATGGAAAACAGAATATAGAATCCAGAATTTAGAAAATGGAATGCAGAGCACAGAATTTAGAATATAGTATAGAGATTACTGAATATAGAATTTAGAATATAGAATTTAGAACACAGAATTTAGAATATAGAATACAGAATACTGAATAAATAACTTAGAATATAGAATTTAGAACACAGAATATAGAATATAGAATACGGAATGCAAAATATAGATTGTAGAATATAGAATGAAGTACACAAAATATAGGATATAGAATAGAGAATATAGAAGCCAGAATTTAGATCATGGGATGCGGAACACAGAATTTCGAATATGGAATACAGAATACTGAATGTAGGATTTTGAATATAGAATGCAATACACAAGATATATAATAGAGTATACAGAACCCAGAATTTAAAACGTGGAATCCAGAACACAGAATTTAGAATACAGAATACTGAATATAGAATTTTGAATATAGAATATAGAACACAGAATAAAAAAATAGAATACGGAATGCAGAATATAAACTGCAGAATCTAGATTGAAGAATAGAAATATTGAATATAGAATAGAGAATATACAAAACAGAATTTAGAACATGGAATGCAGAACATAGAATTTAGAATATAGAATACAGAATAATGAATATACAATTTAGAATATAGTATAGAGATTGCTGTATATAGAATTTAGAATATAGAATGTAGAACACAGAATTTAGAATATAGAATACAGAATACTGAATAAATACATTAGAATATAGAATGTAGAACACAGAATATAGAATATAGAATACGGAAGGCAAAATATAGATTGTATAATATACAATGAAGTACGCAAAATATAGAATATAGAATAGAGAATATAGAAGCCAGAATTTAGAACATAGAATGCAGAACACAGAATTTCGAATATAAATACAGAATATTGAATGTAGGATTTTGAATATAGAATTCAGAACACAGGATATATAATAGAGTATACAGAACCCAGAATTTAAAACATCGAATCCGGAACACAGAATTTAGTATATAGAATACAGAATACTGAATATAGGATTTAGAATATAGAATGTAGAACACAGAATACGGAATATAGAAAACGGAATGCAGAATATAGAATGTAGAATATAGAATGAAGAATAAAAAATATAGAATAGAGAATATAGAATATACAACATAGAATTTAGAACATGGAATGCAGAACATGGAATTTAGAATATAGAATACTGAATACTGAATATAGAATTTAGAATATAGAATGTAGAACACAAAATATAGAATATAGAATACAGAATGCTGAATGTAGAATTTAGAATATACAATGAAGAACACAGAATATAGAATATAGAAAAGAGAATATAGAACCCAGAATTTACAACATGGAATGCAGAACAATGAATTTAGAATATAGTATAAAGAATGCATAATAAACAATTAAAAAAATTGAATGTAGAACAGAGAATATAGAATATAGTATACATAATACTGAATAAATAATTTAGAATATAGAATGTAGAACACAGTATTTAGAATATACAATACAGAATACTAAATATAGAATTTAGAATATACAATGTAGAACACAGAATTTAGAATATGCAATACAGAATAATAAATATAGGATTTAGAATATAGAATATAGAACACTGAACATAGAAAATAGAATAGAGAATTAGGAACCCAGAATTTAGTAAATGGAAGCAGAACCCAGAAATATAATATAGAATACATAACACAGAATATGGAATTTAGAATATAGAATGTAGAAAACAGAATATACTATATAGAATACAGAGTATACAACCCAGAAATTAGAACATGGAATGCAAAACACAGAATTAAGAACATTGAATGCAGAACAGAGTATTTAGAATATACATTACAGAACACTAGAATATAGAATTTTGAATATACAATGTAGAACATAGAATTTAGAATATGGAATAAAGAATACTGAATATAGAATTTAGAATATAGAATGTAGAACACAGAATATAGAATATAGAATAGAGAATTTAAAACACAGAATTTAGTACATGGAATCAGAACACAGAATTTAGAATATAGAATACAGAACACTGAATATGGAATTTAGAATATAGAACGTAGAACACAGAATATAGAATATAGAATACACAATATAGAACCCAGAATTTAGAATCTAGAACACAGAAATGAATAAAGAATTTATAATATAGCAAGTATAAAACAGAATTTAGAATGTAGAATACGGAATGCAGAAAATAATATACAGAATATAGAATGTAGAACTCAGAATATAGTAAATGGAAAACAGAATAAAGAACCCAGAATTTAGAACATGGAATGCAGAACACAGAATTTCGAATATACAATACAGAATAGTGTCTATAGAATTTAGAATATGGAATGTAGAACACAAAATATAGAATACAGAATACGGAATACAGAATATATTATACAGAATATAGAATTTAGAAAACAGAATATAGAATATGGAAAACAGAATACAGAATCCAGATTTTAGAACATGGAATGCAGAACACAGAATTTCGTATATAGAACACAGAATACTGAATATAGAATTTAAAATATACAATGCGGAACACAGATTTCATAATATAGAATACTGAATACTGAATATAGAATTCAGAACATGGAATGCAGAGCACATTATTTAGAATATAGAATACAGAATACCGAATATAGAATTTAGAATATAGAATGTAGAACACAGAAATTATAATATAGTATACAGAAAGCTGAATATAGTATTTAGAATATAGAATGTAGAACACAGAATATAGAATATAGAATATAGATTATAGAACCCAAAATTTAGAACATGGAATGCAGAACACAGAATTTAGAATACAGCATACGGAATACTGAATATAGAATTTAGAATATAGAATGTAGAACACAGAATATTGAATATATAATAAAGAATACTGAATATAGGGTTTAGAATATAGAATGTAGAACACAGAATATAGAATGTAGAATACATAATATAGAATCCAAAATAAAGAACATTCTATGCAGAACACAGAATTTAGAATATAGATTACATAATACTGAATATAGAATTTAGAATATAGAAAGTAGAACACAGAATATAGAATATAGAATAGAGAATTTAGAACATGGATTGTAGAGCACAGAATTTAGATTATAGAATACATAATACTGAATATAGAATTTAGAATATAGAATTTAGAACACAAAATTTAGAAAAGAGAATACAGAATACTGAATATAGAATTTAGGACATGGAAAGCAGAACACAGAATTTAGAATATAGAATACAGAATACTGAATATAGAATTTAGAACATGGAATGCATAACACAGAATTTAGAATATAGAATACAGAATACTGAATATAGAGTTAAAATATAGAATGTAGAACCCAGAATATAGAATATAGAATTGAGAATATAGTACCCAGAATTTAGAACATGGAATGCAGAAAACAGAATATAGTTTATAGAATACATAATACTGAATACAGAATTTAGAATAGAATGTAGAACACAAAATTTAGAATATAGAATACAGAATGCTGAATATAGAATTTAGAATATAGAATGTAGAACACAGAATATAGAAAATAGAAAAAATAATATAGAACCCAGAATTTAGAACATGGAATGCAGAACACAGAATTTAGATTATAGAATACAGAATACTTAATAAACAACTAAAAAATTGAATGTAGAGCACAGAATGAATAATATAAAACACATAAAACTGAATATATATTTTAGAAAATAGAATGTAGAAAACAGAATAAAAAATATAGCTTAGAGAATATTGAAGCCAGATTTTGGAACATGGAAATCAGAACTCAGTATTTAGAATATAGAATACATAATACTGAATATACAATTTAGAATACAGAATGTAGAACCCAGAATTTAGAATATATAATACAGAATACTGAATATCGAATTATGAATATAGAATGTAGAACACAGAATATAGAATATAGAATACAGAAAGCTGAATATAGTATTTAGAATATAGAATGCAGGACACAGATATAGAATATAGAATATAGATAATAGAAAACAGAATTTAGAACTTGGAATGCATAACACAGAAATTAGAATATATAATGCAGTATAATGATCATAGAACTTAGAACATAGAATGAAGAACACAGAATTTAGAATATGGAATACAGAATACTGAATATAGGATTGAGAACATGGAGTGAAAAACACAGAATTTAGATTATAGAATACAGAATACTGAAAAATGTATTTAGAATATAGAAAGTAGATTACAGAATATCGAATATAGAATAGAGAATTTTTAAAATGGAATGCAGAACACAAAATTTAGAATATAGAATACAGAATACTGAATATAGAATGTAGAACACAGAATATATAATGTAGAATACGGAATGCAGAATATAGAATACAGAATAAAGAATTTAGAACACAGAATATAAAATATGGAAAAGAGAATATGGAATCCAGAATTTAGAACATGGAATGCAGAGCACAGAATTTAGAATATAGTATAGAGATTACTGAATATAGAATTTAGAATATAGAATTTAGAACACAGAATTTAGAATATAGAATACAGAATACTGAATAAAAAACTTAGAATATAGAATTTAGGACACAGAATATAGAATATACAATACGGAATGCAAAATATACATTGTAGAATATAGAATGAAGTACGCAAAATATAGAATATAGAATAGAGAATATAGAAGCCAGAATTTAGAACATGGGATGCGGAACACAGAATTTCGAATATAAATACGGAATACTGAATGTAGGATTTTGAATATAGAATGCAGAACACAGGATATATAATAGAGTATACAGAACCCAGAATTTAAAACATGGAATCCGGAACACAGAATTTAGAATATAGAATACAGAATACTGAATATAGAATTTTGAATATAGAATGTAGAACACAGAATAAAGAATATAGAATACGGAATGCAGAATATAGAATGTAGAATATAGATTGAAGAATACGAAATATAGAATAGAGAATAGAGAATATACAACACAGAATTTAGAACATGGAATGCAGAACATAGAATTTAGAATATAGAATACTGAATACTGAATATAGAATTTAGAATATTGAATGTAGAACACAGAATATAGAATATAGTATACGGAATGCAAAATATAGTATGTAGAATATAGAATGTAGAACCCAGAATATAGAATGTAGAATTGAGAATCTAGAACCCAGAATTTATAACATGGAATGCAGAACAGAGAATTTAGATAATTGAATACATAATACTGAATATAGAATTTAGAATATAGAATGTAGAACACAAAATATAGAATATAGAATACAGAATGCTGAATATAGAATTTAGAATATACAATGAAGAACACAGAATATAGCATATAGAAAAGAGAATATAGAACCCAGAATTTACAACATGGAATGCAGAACACTGAATTTAGAATATAGGATAAAGAATGCATAATAAACAATTAAAAAAATTGAATGTAGAACAGAGAATATAGTATATAGTATACATAATACTGAATAAATAATTTAGAATATAGAATGTAGAACACAGTACATAGAATATACAATACAGAATACTAAATATAGAAATTAGAATATACAATGTAGAACACAGAATATAGAATATGCAATACAGAATACTAAATATAGGATTTAGAATATAGAATATAGAACACTGAATATAGAAAACAGAATAGAGAATGAGGAACCCAGAATTTAGTACATGGAAGCAGAACCCAGAATTAAAATATAGAATAAAGAACACAGAATATGGAATTTAGAATATAGAATGTAGAACACAGAATATAGAATATAGAATACAGAGTATAGAACCCAGAATTTAGAACATGGAATGCAAAACACAGAATTAATAACATTGAATGCAGAACAGAGTATTTAGAATATACATTACAGAACACTGAATATAGAATTTAGAATATACAATGTAGAACATAGAATTTAGAATATGGAATAAAGAATACTGAATATAGAATTTAGAATATAGAATGTAGAACACAGAATATAGAAAATAGAATAAAGAATTTAGAACACAGAATTTAGTACATGGAATCAGAACACAGAATTTTGAATATAGTATACAGAACACTGAATATGGAATTTAGAATATAGAACGTAGAACACAGAATATAGAATATAGAATACACAATATAGAACCCAGAATTTAGAACAAGGAATGCAGAACACAGAATTTAGAATCTAGAATACAGAACTGAATATAGAATTTATAATATAGAAAGAATAACACAGAATTTAGAATGTAGAATACAAAATGCAGAAAATAGTATAGAGAATATAGAATGTAGAACTCAGAATATAGAATATAGAATTTAGGTTATAGAACCCAGAATTTTGAACATGGAATGCAGCACACAGAATTTGGTATATAGCATACAGAATAGTGCCTATAGAATTTAGAATATGGAATGTAGAACACAGAGTATAGAATACAGAATACGGAACACAGAATATATAATACAGAATATAGAATGAGAAAACAGTATATAGAATATGGAAAACAGAATACAGAACCCAGAATTTAGAACATGGAATGCAGAACACAGAATTTGGTATATAGAACACAGAATACTGAATATAGAATTTAGAATATACAATGCGGAACACAGATTTTAAAATATAGAATACAGAATACTGAATATAGAATTTAGAACATGGAATGCAGAACACATTATTTAGAATATAGAATACAGAATACTGAATATAGTATTTAGAATATAGTATGAGGAACACAGAATATAGAATATAGAATAAAGAATTTTGAACCCATACTTTAGAACATGGAATGCAGAACACAGAATTTACAATATAGAATACAGAATACTGAATATAGAATTAAGAATATAGAATGTAGAACACAGAATTTATAATCTAGTATACAGAAAGCTGAATATAGTATTTAGAATATAGAATGTAGAACACAGAATATAGAATATAGTATATAGTTTATAGAACCCAAAATTTAGAACATGGAATTCAGAACACAGAATTTAGAATACAGCATACGGAATACTGAATATAGAATTTAGAATATAGAATGTAGAACACAGAATATTGAATATATAATAAAGAATACTGAATATAGTGTTTAGAATATAGAATGTAGAACACAGAATATAGAATGTAGAATACATAATATAGAATCCAAAATAAAGAACATTCTATGCAGAACACAGAATTTAGAATATAGATTACATAATACTGAATATAGAATTTAGAATATAGAATGTAGAACACAGAATTTATAATATAGAATACAGAAAGCTGAATATAGTATTTAGAATATAGAATGTAGAACACAGAATATAGAATATAGGATTTAGTTTATAGAACCCAGAATTTAGAACATGGAATGCAGAACAGAGAATTTGGAATATAGCATAAAGAATAGTGCCTATAGAATTTAGAATATGGAATGTAGAACACAAAATATAGAATATAGAATACGGAACACAGAATATATAATACAGAATATAGAATGAGAAAACAGTATATAGAATATGGAAAACAGAATACAGAACTCAGAATTTAGTACATGGAATGCAGAACACAGAAATTTGTATATAGAACGCAGAAAACTGAATATTGAATTTAGAATATACAATGCGGAACACAGATTTTAGAATATAGAATACAGAATACTGAATATAGAATTTAGAACATGGAATGCAGAACACATTATTTAGAATATAGAATACAGTATACTGAATATAGAATTTAGACTGTAGTATGAGGAACAGAGAATATAGTATATAGAATAAAGAATATTGAACCCATACTTTAGAACATGGAATGCAGAACACAGAATTTACAATATAGAATACAGAATACTGAAGATAGAATTTAGAATATAGAATGCAGAACATAGTATAAAGAATATAGAATACGGAATGCAGAATATAGAATGTAGAATATAAAATGAAGAACACAAAATATAAAATATAGAATACAGTATATAGAACCCAGAATTTAGAACATAGAATTGCAGAACACTGAATTTAGAATATAGTATACAGAATACTTAATAAACAATTAAATAATTGAATGTGGAACACAGAATATAGAATATAAAATATATAATACGGAATATATAATTTAGAATATAGAATGTATAAAACAGAATAAAAAATATATCTTAGAGAATATTGAAGCCAGATTTTGTAACATGGAAGCAGAACTCTCAATTTCGAATATAGAATACAGAATACTGAATATACAATTTAGAATATAGAATGTTGAACACAGAATATACAATATAGAATAAAGAATACTGAATATAGAATTTTGAATATAGAATGTATAACACAGAATATAGAATGTAGAATACAGATTATAGAATCCAGAATTTAAAACATGTTATACAGAACACAGAATTAAGAATATAGATTATATAATACTGAGTATAGGATTTAGAATATAGAAATTAGAACACAGAATATAGAATATAGTATACGGAATTCAAAATATAGTATATAGAAACTAGAATGAAAACACACAATTTAGAATATAGAATAGAGAATGTAGAACCCGGAATTTAGAACATGGAATGCAGAACACAGAATTTAGAATATAGTATAAAGAATGCATAATAAACAATTAAAAAAATTGAATGTAGAACAGAGAATATAGTATATAGTATACATTATACTGAATAAATAATTTAGAATATAGAATGTAGAACACTGTATATAGAATATACAATACAGAATACTAAATATAGAAATTAGAATATACAATGTAGAACACAGAATATAGAATATGCAATACAGAATACTAAATATAGGATTTAGAATATAGAATATAGAACACTGAATATAGAAAACAGAATAGAGAATGAGGAACCCAGAATTTAGTACATGGAAGCAGAACCCAGAATTATAATATAGAATACAGAACACAGAATATGGAATTTAGAATATAGAATGTAGAACACAGAATATAGAATATAGAATACAGAGTATAGAACCCAGAATTTAGAACATGGAATGCAAAACACAGAATTAAGAACATTGAATGCAGAACAGAGTATTTAGAATATAAATTACAGAACACTGAATATAGAATTTAGAATATACAATGTAGAACATAGAATTTAGAATATGGAATAAAGAATACTGATTATAGAATTTAGAATATAGAATGTAGAACAAAGAATATAGAAAATAGAATAAAGAATTTAGAACACAGAATTTAGTACATGGAATCAGAACACAGAATTTTGAATATAGTATACAGAACACTGAATATGGAATTTAGAATATAGAACGTAGAACACAGAATATAGAATATAGAATACACAATATAGAACCCAGAATTTAGAATCTAGAATACAGAACTGAATATAGAATTTATAATATAGCAAGTATAACACAGAATTTAGAATGTAGAATACGGAATGCAGAAAATAGTATAGAGAATATAGAATGTAGAACTCAGAATATAGTATATGGAAAACAGAATAAAGAACCCAGAATTTAGAACATGGAATGCAGAACACAGAATTTGGAATATACAATACAGAATAGTGCCTATAGAATTTAGAATATGGAATGTAGAGCACAGAATATAGAATATAGAATACGGAATACAGAATATATAATACAGAATATCAAATGTAGAAAACAGAATATAGAATATGTAAAACAGAATACAGAACCCAGAATTTAGAACACGGAATGCAGAACACAGATTTTCGTATATAGAACACAGAATACTGAATATAGAATTTAAAATATACAATGCGGAACACAGATTTTAGAATATAGAATACAGAATACTGAATATAGAATTTAGAACATGGAATGCAGAACACATTATTTAGAATATAGAATACAGAATACTGAATATACTGAATATAGAATATAGAATGTAGAACACAGAATTTATAATATAGTATACAGAAAGCTGAATATAGTATTTAGAATATAGAATGTAGAACACAGAATATTGAATATATAATAAAGAATACTGAATATAGAGTTTAGAATATAGAATGTAGAACACAGAATATAGAATGTAGAATACAAAATATACAATCCAAAATACAGAACATTCTATGCAGAACACAGAATTTAGAATATGGATTACATAATACTGAATATAGAATTTAGAATATAGAATGTAGAACCCAGAATTAATAATATAGAATATAGAATGCTGAATATAGGATTTAGAATATAGAAAGTAGAACACGGAATATAGAATATAGAATATAGATTATAGAACACAGTATTTAGAACATGGAATGCAGAACTCAGAATTAAGAATATAGCATACCGAATAATTAATATAGAATTTAGTATATATAATTTAGAGCACAGAATATTGAATATAGTATACGGAATGCAGTATATAGAATACAGAATATAGAATGTAGTCAACAGAATATAGATTATGAAAAGATAATACACAAAATAGAATTTAGAACATGGAATGCAGAACACAGAATATAGAATATAGAATAGAGAATACTGAACATAGAATTAAGAATATAGAATGCAGAACACAGAATTAAGAATATAGAATACAGAATACTGAATATAGAATTGAGAACATGGAATGAAGAAAACAGAATGTACATTACAGAATAGAGAATACTAAATGTAGAATTTAGAATATAGAAAGTAGAACACAGAATATAGAATATAGAGTAGAAAATTTAGAACATGGAATGCAGAACACAGAAATTAGAATATAGAATACAGAATACTGAATATAGAATTTGGAAATTAGAAAGTAGAACACAGAATATATAATGTAGAATACGGAATGCAGAATATAGAATACAGAATATAGACTTTAGAACACAGAATATAAAATATGGAAAACAGAATATAGGACCCAGAAGTTAGAACAAGTTATACAGAACACAGAATTTAGAATATACTATACAGATTACTGAATATAGAATTTAGAATATTGAATGTAGATCACAGAATATAGAATATAGATTACGGAATGCAGAATATAGTATACAGAATATAGGATTTAGAACACAGAATATAAATTATGGAAACTTAACACAGAACGCAGAATATAGAACATGGGATGCAGAACACAGAATTTAGATTATAGAATACAGAATACTGAATATAGAATATAGAATGCAGAACACAGAATTTAGAATATACATTAGAGAATACTGAATATAGAATTTAAATCATGGAATGCAGAACACAGAATTTAGATTATAGAATAAAGAATATAGATGCCGGATAATAGAACATGGAATGCAGAACACAGAATTTAGAATATGGAATACTGAATACTGAATATAGAATTTAGAATATAGAAAGAAGAACACAGAATATAGAATATAGAATAGAGAATTTAGAACATGGAATGTAGAGCACAGAATTTAAATTATAGAATACATAATACTGAATATAGAATTTAGAATATAGAATTTAGAACACAAAATTTAGAAAATAGAATACAGAATACTGAATATAGAATTTAGGACATGGAATGCAGAACACAGAATTTAGATTATAGAATACAGAATACTTAATAAACAATTAAAAAATTGAATGTAGAGCACAGAATGTAGAATATAAAACACATAAAACTGAATATATACTTTAGAAAATAGAATGTAGAAAACAGAATAAAAATTATAGCTTAGAGAATATTGAAGCCAGATTTTGGAACATGGAAATCACAACTCAGTATTTAGAATATAGAATACATAATACTGAATATACAATTTAGAATATAGAATGTAGAACCCAGAATTTAGAATAAATAATACAGAATACTGAATATCGAATTTAGAATATAGAATGTAGAACACATAATATAGAATGTAGAATACAGAAAGCTGAATATAGTATTTAGAATATAGAATGTAGAACACAGATATAGAATATAGAATATAGATAATAGAAACCAGAATTTAGAACATGGAATGCATAACACAGAAATTAGAATATATAATGCAGTATAATGATCATAGAATTTAGAACATAGAATGCAGAACACAGAATTTAGAATATGGAATACAGAATACTGAATATAGGATTGAGAACATGGAGTGAAAAACACAGAATTTAGAATATAGAATACAGAATACTGAATATTGTATTTAGAATATAGAAAGTAGATCACAGAATATAGAATATAGAACAGAGAATTTTGAATATGGAATGCAGAACACAAAATTTAGAATATAGAATACAGTATACTGAATATAGAATTTGGAATATAGAAGGTAGAACACAGAATATATAAAGTAGAATACGGAATGAAGAATATAGAATACAGAATATAGAATTTAGAACACAGAATATAAAATATGGAAAACAGAATATAGAATCCAGAATTTAGAACATGGAATTCAGAACACAGAATTTAGAATATAGTATAGAGATTACTGAATATAGAATTTAGAATATAGAATTTAGAACACAGAATTTAGAATATAGAATACAGAATACTGAATAAATAACTTAGAATATAGAATGTAGAACACAGAATAAAGAATATAGAATACGGAATGCAGAATATAGAATGTAGAATATAGATTGAAGAATACGAAATATAGAATATAGAATAGAGAATATACAACACAGAATTTAGAACATGGAATGCACGACATAGAATTTAGAATATAGAATACAGAATACTGAATAAATAAATTAGAATATAGAATGTAGAACACAGAATATAGAATATAGAATACGGAAGGCAAAATATAGATTGTAGAATATACAATGAATTACGCAAAATATAGAATATAGAATAGAGAATATAGAAGCCAGAATTTAGAACATGGAATGCAGAACACAGAATTTCGAATATAAATACAGAATATTGAATGTAGGATTTTGAATATAGAATGCAGAACACAGGATATATAATAGAGTAAACAGAACCCAGAATTTAAAACATGGAATCCGGAACACAGAATTTATAATATAGAATAAATAATACTGAATATAAAATTTAGAGTATACAATGTAGAACACAGGATATAGAATGTAGAATAGAGAATTAGGATCCAGATATAAGAACATGGAATTCTGAACACAGAATTTAGAATATAGAATACAGAATACTGAATAAAGTATTTAGAATATAGAAATTAGAACACAGAATATAGAATAGAGAATAGAGAATTTAGAACATGGAATGCAGAACACAGAATTTAGAATATAGCATACGGAACACTTAATATAGAATTTAGAATATAGAATGTAGAACACAGAATATTGAATATAGAATACGGAATGCAGAATAGAGAATACAGTATATAGAATGCTGAAAACAGATTATAGAATATGGAAAAAAGAATACAGAAACAGAATTTAGAACATGGAATGCCGAACACAATATTTAGAATTTAGAATACAGAATAGTGCATATAGAATTTAGAATGTGGAATGTAAAACACGGAAAAGAGAATATAGAATACCTAATACAGAATATAGATTATAGAATATAGAATGAAATACACAAAATTTAGAATATCGAATAGAGAATATAGAAACCAGAATTTAGAACATGGAATTCAAAACACCGAAATTAGAATATAGAATACAGAATACTGAATATAGAATTTAGAATATAGAATGCAGAACACAGAATATAGAATGTAGAATACAGAATATAGAATCCAGTATAAAGAACATGCTATGCAGAACACAGAAGTTAGAATATAGAATACGGAATACTGAATATAGAATTTAGAATATAGAAAGCAGAACACAGAATTTTGAATATAGAATACGGAATGCAGAATATAGAATGTAGAAAACAGAATATAGAATATGGAAAAAATAATACAGAAAACAGAATTTAGAACAAGGATTGCAGAACACAGTAATTAGAATAGTGCATATAGAATAGTACATATAGAATATAGAATATGGAATGTAGAACACAGTATAAAGAATATAGAATTCAGAATGCAGAATATAGAAAGTTGAATATAAAATGAAGAAGACAAAATATAGAATAGAAAATATAGAAGCCAGAATTTAGAACATGGAATGCAGAATACAAAATATACACTATAGAAAACTGAATACTGAAGATAGAATTTAGAATATAGAATGTAGAACACAGTATAAAGAATATAGAATACGGAATGCAGAATATAGAATGTAGAGCATAGAATGAAGAACACAAAATATAGAATACAGAATAGAGAATATGAAGAGAGAATTTAGAACAAGGAATGCAGAAGACAGAATTTAGAATATAGAATACAGAATAATGAATATAGAATATATAATATAGAATGTAGAACACAGAAAATAGAACATAGAATACGGAATGCAGAATATAAAATTTAGAATATAGAATGAATAACACAAAATATAGACTATAGAATACAGAATATAGAACCCAGAATTTAGAACATTGAATGCAGAACATAGTATCTAGAATATACATTATAGAATACTGTATATATAATTTAGAATATAGAATGAAGAACACAGAATATAGAATTTGAATACGGAATTTAAAATAAAGAATACAGAATATAGAATTTAGAACTCAGAGAATAGAAAATGGAAAACAGAATATAGAACCCAGAAATTAGAACATGGAATGCAGAACACAGAATTTAGTACATTGAATGCAGAACACAGTACTTAGAATATACAATACAGAATACTAAATATAGAATTTAGAATATACAATGTAGAACACAGAATTTAGAATATGCAATACAGAATACTAAATAGAGGATTTAGAATATAGAATATAGAACACTGAATATAGAAAATAGAATAGAGAATGAGGAACCCAGAATTTAGTACATGGAATCAGAACCCAGAATTATAATATAGAATACAGAACACAGAATATGGAATTTAGAATATAGAATGTAGAACACAAAATATAGAATATAGAATACAGAGTATAGAACCCAGAATTTAGAACATGGAATGCAGAACACAGAATTAAGAACATTGAATGCAGAACAGAGTGTTTAGAATATTCATTACAGAACACTGAATATAAAATTTAGAATATACAATGTAGAAAATAGAATTTAGAAAATGGAATAAAGAATACTGAATATAGAATTTAGAAAATAGAATGTAGAACACAGAATATAGAAAATAGAATAGAGAATGTAGAACACAGAATTTAGAATATAGAATAGAGAATACTGAATATAGAGTTTAGAATATAGAATGTAGAACACAGAATTTAGAATATATAATAAAGAATACTGAATATAGAATTTTGAATATAGAATGCAAAACACAGAATACAGAATATAGAATACAGAATTAAGAATCCAGAATAAAGAACATGCTATGCAGAACACAGAATTTAGAATATAGATTACATAATACTGAATATAGAATTTAGAATATAGAATGTAGAACACAGAATTTATAATATAGAATACAGAAAGCTGAATATAGTATTTAGAATATAGAATGTAGAACACAAAATATACAATATAGAATATAGAATAAAGAAGCCAGAATTTTCAACATTGAATGCAGAACACAGAATTTACAATATAGAATACAGAATACTGAATAAAGAATTTAGAATATAGAATGTAGAACACAGAATAAAGAATATAGAAAACGGAATGCAGAATATAGAATGTAGAATATACAATGTAGAATAAAAAATATAGAATATAGAATAGAGAATATACAACACAGAATTTAGAACATGGAATGCAGAACATAGAATTTAGAATATAGAATACTGAATACTGAATATAGAATTTAGAATATTGAATGTAGAACACAGAATATAGAATATAGTATACGGAATGCAAAATATAGTATGTAGAATATAGAATGTAGAACCCAGAATATAGAATATAGAATTGAGAATCTAGAACCCAGAGTTTATAACATGGAATGCAGAACAGAGAATTTAGATTATAGAATACATAATACTGAATATAGAATTTAGAATATAGAATGTAGAACACAAAATATAGAATATAGAATACAGAATGCTGAATATAGAATTTAGAATATACAATGAAGAACACAGAATACAGAATATAGAAAAGAGAATATAGAACCCAGTATATACAACATGGAATGCAGAACACTGAATTTAGAATATAGTATAAAGAATGCATAATAAACAATTAAAAAAATTGAATGTAGAACAGAGAATATAGAATATATTATACATAATACTGAATAAATAATTTAGAATATAGAATGTAGAACACAGTATTTAGAATATACAATACAGAAAACGAAATATAGAATTTAGAATATACAATGTAGAACACAGAATTTAGAATATGCAATACAGAATACTAAATATAGGATTTAGAATATAGAATATAGAACACTGAATATAGAAAATAGAATAGAGAATGAGGAACCCAGAATTTAGTACATGGAATCAGAACCCAGAATTATAATATAGAATACAGAACACAGAATATGGAATTTAGAATATTGAATGTAGAACACAGAATATAGAATATAGAATACAGAGTATAGAAACCAGAATTTAGAACATGGAATGCAGAACACAGAATTAAGAACATTGAATGCAGAACAGAGTATTTAGAATATACATTACAGAACAATGAATATAGAATTTAGAATATACAATGTAGAACATAGAATTTAGAATATGGAATAAAGAATACTGAATATAGAATTTAGAAAATAGAATGTAGAACACAGAATATAGAATATAGAATAGAGAATGTAGAACACAGAATTTAGTACATGGAATCAGAACACAGAATTTAGAATATAGAATACAGAACATTGAATATGGAATTTAGAATATAGAAAGTAGAACACAGAATATAGAATATAGAATACACAGTGTAGAATCCAGAATTTAGAACAAGGAATGCAGAACACAGAATTTAGAATCTAGGATACAGAACTGAATATAGAATTTATAATATAGCAAGTATAACACAGAATTAAGAATGTAGAATACGGAATGCAGAAAATAGTATACAGAATATAGAATGTAGAACTCAGAATATAGTATATGGAAAACAGAATATAGAACCCAGAATTTAGAACATGGAATGCAGAACACAGAAATTGGAATATACAATACAGAATAGTGCCTATAGAATTTAGAATATGGAATGTAGAACACAGAATATAGAATATAGAATACGGAATACAGAATATATAATACAGAATATAGAATGTAGAAAACAGAATATAGAATATGGAAAACAGAATACAGAACCCAGAATTTAGAACATGGAATGCAGAACACAGAATTTCGTATATAGAACACAGAATACTGAATATAGAATTTAAAATATACAATGCGGAACACAGATTTAAGAATATACAATACAGAATACTGAATATAGAATTTAGAACATGGAATGCAGAACACATTATTTAGAATATAGAATACAGAATACTGAATGTAGAATTTAGAATATAGAATGTAGAACACAGAATTTATAATATACTATACAGAAAGCTGAATATAGTATTTAGAATATAGAATGTAGAACACAGAATATAGAATATAGATTATAGAACCCAAAATTTAGAACATGGAAAGCAGAACACAGAATTTAGAATACAGTATACGGAATACTGAATATAGAATTTAGAATATAGAATGTAGAACACAGAATATTGAATAAATAATAAAGAATACTGAATATAGAGATTAGAATATAGAATGTATAACACAGAATATAGAATGCAGAATACATAATATAGAATCCAAAATAAAGAACATTCTATGCAGAACACAGAATTTAGAATATAGATTACATAATACTGAATATAGAATTTAGAATATAGAATGTAGAACACAGAATATAGAATAAAGTATACGGATGCAAAATATAGAATGTAGATTCTAGAATGAAAAACAAACACTTTAGAATATAGAATAGAGAATATAGAACCCAGAACTTAAAACATGGAATGCAGAACACAGAATTTAGAATATTGAATAGAGAATACTGAATATAGAGTTTAGAATATAGAATGTAGAACACAGAATTTTGAATATATAATAAAGAATACTGAATATAGAATTTAGAATATAGAATGTAGAATACAGAATATTGAATATATAATAAAGAATACTGAATATAGAGTTTAGAATATAGAATGTAGAACACAGAATATAGAATGTAGAATACATAATATAGAATCCAAACTAAAGAACATTCTATGCAGAACACAGAATTTAGAATATAGCTTACATAATACTGAATATAGAATTTAGAATTTAGAATGTAGAACACAGAATTTATAATATAGAATACAGAAAGCTGAATATAGTTTTTAGAATATAGAATGTAGAACACAGAATATAGAATATAGAATTTAGATTATAGAACCCAGAATTTAGAACATGGAATGCAGAACACAGAATTTGGAATATAGCATACAGAATAGTGCCTATAGAATTTATAATATGGAATGTAGAACACAGAATATAGAATATAGAATACGGAATACAGAATATATAATACAGAATATAGAATGTAGAAAACAGAATATAGAATATGGAAAACAGAATACAGAACCCAGAATTTAGAACATGGGATGCAGAACACAGAATTTCGTATATAGAACACAGAATACAGAATATAGAATTTAAAATATACAATGCGGAACACATATTTTAGAATACAGAATACAGAATACTGAATATAGAATTTAGAACATGGAATGCAGAACACATAATTTAGAATATAGAATACAGAATACTGAATATAGAATTTAGAATATAGTATGAGGAACACAGAATATAGAATAAAGAATTTTGAACCCATACTTTAGAACATGGAATGCAGAACACAGAATTTACAATATAGAATACAGAATACTGAAGAAAGAATTTAGAATATAGAATGTTGAACATAGTATAAAAAATATAGAATACGGAATGCAGAATATAGAATGTAGAATATAAAATGAAGAACACAATATATAAAATATAGAATATAGTATATAAAACACAGAATTTAGAACATTGAATTGCAGAACACTGAATTTAGAATATTGTATACAGAATACTTAATAAACAATTAAATTATTGAATGTAGAACACAGAATATAGAATATAAAATACATAATACTGAATATATAATTTAGAATATAGAATGTAGAAAACAGAATAAATAATATAGCTTAGAGAATATTGAAGCCAGACATTGTACCATGGAAAGCAGAACTCACAATTTCGAATATAGAATACAGAATACTGAATATACAATTTACAATATAGAATGTAGAACACAGAATATACAATATAGAATAAAGAATACTGAATATAGAATTTAGAATATAGAATGTAGAACACAGAATATAGAATGTAGAATACAGATTATAGAATCCAGAATTAAGAACATGTTATGCAGAACACAGAATTAAGAATATAGTTTATATAATACTGAATATAGGATTTAGAATATAGAATGCAGAACACAGAATTTATAATATTGTATACATAATTGTGAATTTAGTATTTAGAATATATAATATAGAACACAGAATATAGAATATAGATTAAAGATTATAGAACCCAGAATTTAGAAAATGGAATGCAGAACACAGAATAGAATATAGCATACGGAATACTGAATATAGAATTTACAATATAGAATTTAGAACACAGAATATAGAATATAGTATACGGAATTCAAAATATAGTATGTAGAAACTAGAATGAAAAACACACAATTTAGAATATAGAATAGAGAATGTAGAACCAAGAATTTAGAGCATGGAATGCAGAACACAGAATTTAGAATATAGAATAGAGAATACTGAATATAGAGTTTAGAATATAGAATGTTGAACACAGAATTTAGAATATATAATAAAGAATACTGAATATTGAATTTAGAATATAGAATGCAGAACACAGTATATAGAATGTAGAATACAGAATAAAGAATCCAGAATAAAGAACATGCTATGCAGAACACAGAATTTAGAATATAGATTACATAATACTGAATATAGGATTTAGAATATAGAAGGTAGAACACAGAATTTATAACATAGAATAGAGAAAGCTGAATATAATATTTAGAATATAGAATGTAGAACACAAAATATACAATATAGAATAGAGAATAAAGAAGCCAGAATTTAGAACATTGAATGCAGAACACAGAATTTACAATATAGAATACAGAATACTGAATATAGAATTAAGAATATAGAATGTAGAACACAGAGTATAGAACATAGAATACGGAATGCAGGATATAGAATACGGAATATAGAATATAGGACACAGAATATACAATATGGAAAACAAAATACACAACCCTGAATTTAGAACATCAAATGCAGAACACAGAATATAGAATATAGATTACAGAATTCTGAATATAGAATTTAGAATATAGAAGGTAGAACACGGAATATAGAATATAGAATAAAGAATATTGAACCCAGAATTTTGAAGATGGAATGCAGAACACAGAATTTAGAATATGGAATACAGAATACTGAATATAGAATTTAGAATATAGAATGTTGAACACTGTATAAAGAATATAGAACACTGAATGCAGAATATAGAATTTAGAATATACAATGTAGAACACAGAATATAAAATAAAGAAAAGAGAATATAAAACCCAGAATTTACAACATAGTATGCAAAAAACAGAATTTAGAATATAGTATACAGAATACTTAATAAACAAATGAAAAAATTTAATATAGAACATAGAATATAGAATATAGAATACATAATACTGAATATATAATTTAGAATATACAATGTAAAAAACAGAATAAAAAATATATCTTAAAGAATGTTTAAGCCAGATTTTGGAACATGGAATTCAGAACTCAGAATTTCGAATATAGAATACAGAAAACTGAATATACAATTTAGAATATAGAATGTATAATACAGAATATAGAATATAGAATAAATAATACTGAATATAAAATTTAGAATATAGAATATAGAAAACCGATTAAAAAATATACCTTAGAGAATATTGAAGCCAGATTTCAGAACTTGGAAAGCAGAACTCCGAATTTAGAATATAGAATACAGAATACTGTATATAGAATGTAGAATACAGAATATAGAATAGAGAATAGAGTATAGAGAACCCAGAATTTACAACATGGAATGCAGAACATAGAATTTAGATTTTAGAATACAGAATAATTAATAAACAATTAAAAAATTGAATGTAGAACACAGAATATAGAATACAAAACACATAATACTGAATATACAATTTAGAATATAGAATGTAGAAAACAGAATAAAAAATATAGCTTAGAGAATATTGAAGCGAGATTTTGGGCAATGGAAATCAGAACTCAGTATTTAGAATATAGAATAAAGAATACTGAATATAGAATTTAGAATATAGAATGTAGAACACAGTATATAGAATGTAGAATACAGAATAAAGAATCCAGAATAAAGAACATGCTATGCAGAACACAGAATTTAGAATATACATTACATAATACTGAAATAGAATTTAGAATATAGAATGTAGAACACAGAATTTATAATATAGAATAAAGAAAGATGAATATAGTATTTAGAATATAGAATGTAGAACACAAATATAGAATATAAAATAAAGATTATAGAACCCAGAATTTAGAACATGGAATGCATAACACACAAATTAGAATATATAATACAGTACACTGATCATAGAACTTAGAACATAGAATGCAGAATACAGAGTTTAGAATATGGAATACAGAATACTGAATATTGAATTCAGAACAAGGAATGCAGAAAACAGAATTTAGAATATAGAATACAGAATACTGAAAAAAGAATTTAGAATATAGAAATTAGAACACAGAATATAGAATAGAGAAGAGAGAATTTAGAACATGGAATGCAGAACACAAAATTTAGAATATAGAATGCAGAATACTGAATATAGAAGGTAGAACACAGAATATATAATGTAGAATACGGAATGCAGAATATAGAATACAGAATATAGAATTAAGAACACAGAATATAAAATATGGAAAACAGAATACAGAATCCAGAATTTAGAACATGGAATGCAGATCACAGAATTTAGAATATAGTATAGAGATTACTGAATATAGAATTTAGAATATAGAATGTAGAACACAGAATTTAGAATATAGAATACAGAATACATAATAAATAATTTAGAATATAGAATTTAGAACACAGAATATAGAATATAGAATACGGAAAGCAAAATATAGATTGTAGAATATAGAATGAAGTACGCAAAATTTAGAATATAGAATAGAGAATATAGAAGCCAGAATTTAGAACATAGGATGCGGAACACAGAATTTCGAATATAAATACGGAATACTGAATGCAGGATTTTGAATATAGTATGCAGAACACAGGATATATAATAGAGTATACAGAAACCAGAATTTAAAACGTGGAATCCAGAACACAGAATTTAGAATATAGAATACAGAATACTGAATATAGAATTTTGAATATAGAATGTAGAACACAGAATAAAGAATATAGAATACGGAATGCAGAATATAGAATCTAGAATATAGATTGAAGAATACGAAATATAGAATATAGAATAGAGAATATACAACACAGAATTTAGAACATGCAATGCAGAACATAGAAATTAGAATATAGAATACAGAATACTGAATCAATAAATTAGAATATAGAATGTAGAACACAGAATTTAGAATTTAGAATACGGAAGGTAAAATATAGATTTTAGAATATACAATGATGTACGCAAAATATAGAATATAGAATAGAGAATATAGAAGCCAGAATTTAGAACATGGAATGCAGAACACAGAATTTCGAATATAAATACAGAATATTGAATGTAGGACTTTGAATATAGAATGCAGAACACAGGATATATAATAGAGTATACAGAACCCAGAATTTAAAACATGGAATCCGGAACACAGAATTTAGTATATAGAATACAGAATACTGAATATAGGATTTAGAATATAGAATTAAGAACACAGAATAAAGAATATAGAAAACGGAATGCAGAATATAGGATGTAGAATATAGAATGTAGAATACAAAATATAGAATATAGAATAGAGAATATACAACACATAATTTAGAACATGGAATACAGAACATAGAATCTAGAATATAGAATACTGAATACTGAATATAGAATTTAGAATATTGAAGGTAGAACACAGAATATAGAATATAGTATACGGAATTCAAAATATAGTATGTAGAATATAGAATGTAGAACCCAGAAAATAGAATATAGAATTGAGAATCTAGAACCCAAAATTTATAACATGGAATGCAGAACAGAGAATTTAGAATATAGAATACATAATACTGCATATAGAAATTAGAATATAGAATGTAGAACACAAAATATAGAATATAGAATACAGAATGCTGAATATAGAATTTAGAATATACAATGAAGAACACAGAATATAGAATATAGAAAAGAGAATATAGAACCCAGAATATACAACATGGAATGCAGAACACTGAATTTAGAATATAGTATAAAGAATGCATAATAAACAATTAAAAAAATTGAATGTAGAACAGAGAATATAGAATATATTATACATAATACTGAATAAATAATTTAGAATATACAATGTAGAACACAGAATTTAGAATATGCAATACAGAATACTAAATATAGGATTTAGAATATAGAATATAGAACACTGAATATAGAAAATAGAATAGAGAATGAGGAACCCAGAATTTAGTACATGGAATCAGAACCCAGAATTATAATATAGAATACAGAACACAGAATATTGAATTTAGAATATAGAATGTAGAACATAGAATATAGAATATAGAATACAGAGTATAGAACCCAGAATTGAGAACATGGATTGCAAAACACAGAATTAAGAATATTGAATGCAGAACAGAGTATTTAGAATATACATTACAGAACCCTGAATATAGAATTTAGAATATACAATGTAGAACATAGAATTTAGAATATGGAATAAAGAACACTGAATATAGAATTTAGAATATAGAATGTAGAACACGGAATATAGAAAATAGTATAGAGAATTTAGAACACAGAATTAAGTACATGGAATCAGAACACAGAATTTAGAATAAAGAATACAGAACACTGAATATGGAATTTAGAATATAGAACGTAGACCACAGAATATAGAATATAGAATACACAGTATAGAACCCAGAATTTAGAAAAAGAATGCAGAACACAGAATTTAGGATCTAGAATACAGAACTGAATATAGAATATATAATATAGCAAGTATAACACAGAATTTAGAATGTAGAATACGAAATGCAGAAAATAGTATACAGAATATAGAATGAAGAACTCAAAATATAGTATTTGGAAAACAGAATATAGAACCCAGAATTTAGAACATGGAATGCAGAACACAGAATTTGGAATATAGCATAAAGAATAGTGCCTATAGAATTTAGAATATGGAATGTAGAACACAGAATATAGAACATAGTATACGGAATACAGAATATATAATACAGAATATAGAATCTAGAAAACAGAATATAGAATATAGAAAACAGAATACAGAACCCAGAATTTAGAACATGGAATGCAGAACACAGAATTTTGTATATAGAACACAGAATACTGAAAATAGAATTTAAAATATACAATACGGAACACAGATTTTAGAATATAGAATACAGAATACTGAATATAGAATTTAGAACATGGAATGCAGAACACATTATTTAGAATATAGAATACAGAATACTGAATATAGAATTTAGAATATAGAATGTAGAACACAGAATTTATAATATAGAATACAGAAAGCTTAATAGAGTATTTAGAATATAGAATGTAGAACACAGAATATAGAATATTGAATTTAGATTATAGAACCCAGAATTTAGAACATGGAATGCAGAACACAGAATTTGGAATATAGCATACAGAATAGTGCCTATAGAATTTAGAATATGGTATGTAGAACACAGAATATAGAATATAGAATACGAAATACAGAATACATAATACAGAATATAGAATGTAGAAAACAGAAAATAGAATATGGAAAACAGAATACAGAACCCAGATTTTAGAAGATGGAATGCAGAATACAGAATTTCGCATACAGAACACAGAATACTGAATATAGTATTTAAAATATACAATGCGGAACACAGATTTTAGTATATAGAATACAGAATACTGAATATAGAATTTAGAACATGGAATGCAGTACACATTATTTAGAATATACAATACAGAATACTGAATATAGAATTTAGAATATAGAATGTAGAACACAGAATTTATAATATAGTATACAGAAAGCTGAATATAGTATTTAGAATATGGAATGTACAACACAGAATGTAGAATATAGAATATAGATTATAGAACCCAAAATTTAGAACATGGAATGCAGAACACAGAATTTAGAATACAGCATAGGAATACTGAAAATAGAATTTAGAATATAGAATGTAGAACACATAATATTGAATATATAATAAAGAATACTGAATATAGAATTTAGAATATACAATGTAGAACACAGAATAGAGAATGTAGAATACATAATATAGAATCCAAAGTAAAGAACATACTATGCAGAACACAGAATTTAGAATATAGATTACAGAATACTGAATATAGAATTTAGAATATAGAATGTAGAACACAGAATTTATAATATAGAATACAGAAAGCTGAATATAGTATTTAGAATATAGAATGTAGAACACAGAATATAGAATATAGAATTTAGATTATGGAACGCAGAATTTAGAACATGGAATGCAGAACACAGAATATGGAATATAGCATACAGAATAGTGCCTATAGAATTTAGAATATGGAATGTAGAACACAGAATATAGAATATAGAATACGGAATACAGAATATATAATACAGAATATAGAATGTAGAAAACAGAATATAGAATATGGAAAACAGAATACAGAACCCAGAATTTAGAACATGGAATGCAGAATACAGAATTTCGTATATAGAACACAGAATACTGAATATAGAATTTAAAATATACAATGCGGAACACAGATTTTAGAATATAGAATACAGAATACTGAATATAGAATTTAGAACATGGAATGCAGAACACATTATTTAGAATATAGAATACAGAATCCTGAATATAAAATTTGGAATATAGAATGTAGAACACAGAATTTATAATATAGTATACAGAAATTTGAATATAGTATTTAGAATATAGAATGTAGAACACAGAATATAGAATATAGAATATAGAGTATAGAACACAAAATTTAGAACATGGAATGCAGAACACAGAATTTAGAATAGAGCATACGGAATACTGAATATAGAATTTATAATATAGAATGTAGAACACAGAATATTGAATATATAATAAAGAATACTGAATATAGAGTTTAGAATATAGAATGTAGAACACAGAATATGGAATATAGAATACATAATATAGAAACCAAAATAAAGAACATTCTATGCAGAACACAGAATTTAGAATATAGATTACATAATACTGAATATAGAATTTAGAATATAGAATGTAGAACACAGAATTTATAATATAGAATACAAAAAGCTGAATATAGTATTTAGACTATAGAATGTAGAACACAGAATTTAGAATACAGAATTTAGAACATGGAATGCAGAACACAGAATTTGGAATAGAGCATACAGAATAGTGCCTATAGAGTTTAGAATTTGGAATGTAGAGCACAGAATATAGAATATAGAATACGGAACACAGAATATATAATACAGAATATAGAATTAGAAAACAGTATATAGAATATGGAAAACAGAATACAGAATACAGAATTTAGAACATGGAATGCAGAACACAGAATTTGGTATATAGAACACAGAATACTGAATATCGAATTTAGAATATACAATGCGTAACACAGATTTTACAATATAGAATACAGAATACTGAATATAGTATTTAGAACATGGAATGTAGAACACATAATTTAGTATATAGAATACAGAATACTGAATATAGTATTTAGAATATAGTATGAGGAACACAGAATATAGAATATAGAATAAAGAATATTGAACCCATACTTTAGAACATGGAATGCAGAACACAGAATTTACAATATAGAATACAGAATACTGAAGATAGAATTTAGAATATAGAATGTAGAACATAGTATAAAGAATATAGAATACGGAATGCAGAATAAATGATGTAGAATATAAAATGAAGAACACAGAATATTAAGTATAAAATAGAGTATATAGAACCCAGAATTTAGAAGATAGAATTGCAGAACACTGAATTTAGAATATAGTATACAGAATACTTAATAAACAATTAAATAAGTGAATGTAGAACACAGAATATAGAATATAAAATACATAATACTGAATATATAATTTAGAATATAGAATGTAGAAAACAGAATAAAAAATATAGCTTAGAGAATATTGAAGCCAGACTTTGCAGCATGGAAAGCAGAACTCACAATTTCGAATATAGAATACAGAATACTGAATATACAATTTAGAATATAGAATGTAGAACACAGAATATACACTATAGAATAAAGAATACTGAATATAGAATTTAGAATATAGAATGTAGAACACCGAATGTAGAATGTAGAATACAGATTATAGAATCCAGAATTAAGAACATGTTATGCAGAACACAGAATTAAGAATATAGATAATATAATACTGAATATAGGATTTAGAATATAGAATGCAGAACACAGAATTTATTATATTGTATACAGAAATCTGAATTTAGAATTTAGAATATAGAATATAGAACACAAAATATAGAATATAGATTATAGATTATAGAACCCAGAAATTAGAACATGGAATGCAGACACAGAATATAATATAGCATACGGAATACTGAATATAGAATTTACAATATAGAATGTAGAACACAGAATATAGAATATAGTATACGGAATTCAAAATATAGTATATAGAAACTAGAATGAAAAACACACAATTTAGAATATAGAATAGAGAATGTAGAACCCAGAATTTAGAACATGGAATGCAGAACACAGAATTTAGAATATAGAATAGAGAATACTGAATATAGAGTATACAATATATAAAGTAGAACACAGAATTTAGAATATATAATAAAGAATACTGAATATAGAATTTAGAATATAGAATGCAGAACACAGTATATAGAATATAGAATACAGAATAAAGAATCCAGAATAAAGAACATGCTATGCAGAACACAGAATTTAGAATATAGATTACATAATACTGAATATAGAATTTAGAATATAGAATGTAGAACACAGAATTTATAACATAGAATACAGAAAGCTGAATATAATATTTAGAAAATAGAGTGTAGAACACAAAATATACAATAAAGAATAGAGAATATAGAGGCAGAATTTTGAACATTGAATGCAGAACACAGAATTTAGAATATAGAATACAGAATACTGAATATAGAATTTAGAATATAAAATGTAGAACACAGAATATAGAATATAGAATACGGAATGTAGAATATAGTATACAGAATATAGAATATAGAACACAGAATATAGTATATGGAAAACAAAATACACAACCCAGAATTTAGAACATGGAATGCAGAACACAGAATATAGAATATAGAATACAGAATGCTGAATATAGAATTTAGAATATAGAATATAGAACATGGAATATAGAATATAGAATAAAGAATATTGAACCCAAAATTTTGAACATGGAATGCAGAACACAGAATTTAGAATATGGAATACAGAATACTGAATATAGAATTTAGAATATAGAATGTTGAACACTGTATAAAGTATATAGAATACTGAATGCAGAAAATAGAATTTAGAATATACAATGTAGAACACAGAATATAAATTATAGAAAAGAGAATATAAAACACAGAATTTACAATATGGTATGCAAAACACAGAATTTAGAATATAGTATACAGAATACTTAATAAACAAATGAAAAAATTGAATGTAGAACATAGAAATTAGAATATAGAATACATAATACTGAATAAATAATTTAGAATATACAATGTAAAAAACAGAATAAAAAATATATCTTAAAGAATATTTAAGCCAGATTTTGGAACATGGAATTCAGAACTCAGAATTTCGAATATAGAATACAGAAAACTGAATATACAATTTAGAATATAGAATGTAAAACACAGAATTTAGAATATAGAACAAATAATACTGAATATAATATTTAGAATATACAATGAAGAACACAGAATATACAATGTAGAATAGAGAATTTAGAATCCAGATATAAGAACATGGAATTCTGAACACAGAATTTAGAATATAGAATACATAATACTGAATATAGAATTTAGAATATAGAATGTAGAACGCAGAATTAATATTATAGAATATAGAATGCTGAATATAGGATTTAGAATATAGAATGTAGAACACGGAATATAGAATATAGAATATAGATTATAGAACACAGTATTTAGAACATGGAATGCAGAACACAGAATTAAGAATATAGCATACCGAATACTTAATATAGAATTTAGTATATATAATGTAGAGAACAGAATATTGAATATAGAATACGGAATGCAGAATATAGAATACAGAATATAGAATGTAGAAAACAGAATATAGATTATGAAAAAAAGAATACACAAAATAGAATTTAGAACATGGAATGCAGAACACAGAATATAGAATATAGAATAGAGAATACTGAACATAGAATTAAGAATATAGAATGCAGAACACAGAATTAAGAATATAGAATACAGAATACTGAATATAGAATTGAGAACATGGAATGAAGAACACAGAATGTACAATATAGAATAGAGAATACTAAATGTAGAATTTAGAATATAGAAAGTAGAACACAGAATATAGAATATAGAGTAGAAAATTTAGAACATGGAATGCAGAACACAGAATTTAGAATATAGAATACAGAATACTGAATATAGAATTTGGAAATTAGAAAGTAGAACACAGAATATATAATTTAGAATACGGAATGCAGAATATAGAATACAGAATATAGAATTTAGAACACAGAATATAAAATATGGAAAACAGAATATAGGACCCAGAAGTTAGAACAAGTTATACAGAACACAGAATTTAGAATATACTATAGAGATTACTGAATATAGAATTTAGAATATTGAATGTAGATCACAGAATATAGAATATAGATTACGGAATGCAGAATATAGTATACAGAATATAGGATTTAGAACACAGAATATAGATTATGGAAACGTAACACAGAACGCAGAATATAGAACATGGGATGCAGAACACAGAATTTAGACTATAGAATATAGAATACTGAATATTGAATATAGAATGCAGAACACAGAATTTAGAATATACATTAGAGAATACTGAATATAGAATTTACAAGATGGAATGCAGAACAAAGAATTTAGATTATAGAATAAAGGATATAGATGCCGGATTATAGAACATGGAATGCAGAACACAGAATTTAGAATATGGAATACTGAATACTGAATATAGAAATTAGAATATAGAAAGAAGAACACAGAATATAGAATATAGAATAGAGAATTTAGAACATGGAATGTAGAGCACAGAATTTAGATTACAGAATACATAATACTGAATATAGAATTTAGAATATAGAATTTAGAACACAAAATTTAGAAAATAGAATACAGAATACTGAATATAGAATTTAGGACATGGAATGCAGAACACAGAATTTAGATTATAGAATACAGAATACTTAATAAACAATTAAAAAATTGAATGTAGAGCACAGAATGTAGAATATAAAACACATAAAACTGAATATATACTTTAGAAAATAGAATGTAGAAAACAGAATAAAAATTATAGCTTAGAGAATATTGAAGCCAGATTTTGGAACATGGAAATCACAACCCAGAATTTAGAATATAGAATACATAATACTGAATATACAATTTACAATATAGAATGTAGAACCCAGAATTTAGAATATATAATACAGAATACTGAATATCGAATTATGAATATAGAATGTAGAACACATAATATAGAATGTAGAATACAGAAATCTGAATATAGTATTTAGAATATAGAATGTAGAACACAGATATAGAATATAGAATATAGATAATAGAACCCAGAATTTAGAACATGGAATGCATAACACAGAAATTAGAATATATAATGCAGTATAATGATCATAGAATTTAGAACATAGAATGCAGAACACAGAATTTAGAATATGGAATACAGAATACTGAATATAGGATTGAGAACATGGAGTGAAAAACACAGAATTTAGAATATAGAATACAGAATACTGAATATTGTATTTAGAATATAGAAAGTAGATCACAGAATATAGAATATAGAATAGAGAATTTTGAATATGGAATGCAGAACACAAAATTTAGAATATAGAATACAGTATACTGAATATAGAATTTGGAATATAGAAGGTAGAACACAGAATATATAAAGTAGAATACGGAATGATGAATATAGAATACACAATATAGAATTTAGAACACAGAATATAAAATATGGAAAACAGAATATAGAATCCAGAATTTAGAACATGGAATGCAGAACACAGAATTTAGAATATAGTATAGAGATTACTGAATATAGAATTTAGAATATAGAATTTAGAACACAGAATTTAGAATATAGAATACAGAATACTGAATATATAACTTAGAATATAGAATGTAGAACACAGAATAAAGAATATAGAATACGGAATGCAGAATATAGAATGTAGAATATAGATTGAGGAATACGAAATATAGAATAGAGAATATACAACACAGAAGTTAGAACATGGAATGCAGAACATAGAATTTAGAATATAGAATACAGAATACTGAATAAATAAATTAGAATATAGAATGTAGAACACAGAGTATAGAATATAGAATACGGAAGGCAAAATATAGATTGTAGAATATACAATGAATTACGCAAAATATAGAATAGAGAATAGAGAATATAGAAGCCAGAATTTAGAACATGGAATGCAGAACACAGAATTTCGAATATAAATACAGAATATTGAATGTAGGATTTTGAATATAGAATGCAGAACACAGGATATATAATAGAGTATACAGAACCCAGAATTTAAAACATGGAATCCGGAACACAGAATTTAGTATACAGAATACAGAATACTGAATATAGGATTTAGAATATAGAATGTAGAACACAGAATAAGGAATATAGAAAACGGAATGCAGAATATAGAATGTAGAATACAAAATATAGAATATAAAATAGAGAATATACAACACAGAATTTAGAACATGGAATGCAGAACATAGAATTTAGAATATAGAATACATAATACTGAATATAGAATTTAGAATATAGAATGTAGAACACAAAATATAGAATATAGAATACACAATGCTGAATATAGAATTTAGAATATTCAATGAAGAACACAGAATATAGAATATAGAAAAGAGAATATAGAACCCAGAATTTACAACATGGAATGCAGAACACTGAATTTAGAATATAGTATAAAGAATGCATAATAAACAATTAAAAAAATTGAATGTATAACAGAGAATATAGAATATATTTTACATAATACTGAATAAATAATTTAGAATATAGAATGTAGAACACAGTATTTAGAATATACAATACAGAATACTAAATATAGAATTTAGAATATACAATGTAGAACACAGAATTTAGAATATGCAATACAGAATACTAAATATAGGATTTAGAATATAGAATATAGAACACTGAATATAGAAAATAGAATAGAGAATGAGGAACCCAGAATATAGTACATGGAATCAGAACCCAGAATTATAATATAGAATACAGAACACAGAATATGGAATTTAGAATATAGAATGTAGAACACAGAATATAGAATATAGAATACAGAGTATAGAACCCAGAATTTAGAACATGGAATGCAAAACACAGAATTAAGAACATTGAATGCAGAACAGAGTATATAGAATATACATTACAGAACACTGAATATAGAATTTAGAATATACAATGTATAACATAGAATTTATAATATGGAATAAAAAACACTGAATATAGAATTTAGAATATAGAATGTAGAACACAGAATATAGAAAATAGAATAGAGAATTTAGAACACAGAATTTAGTACATGGAATCAGAACACAGAATTTAGAATATAGAATTCAGAACACTGAATATGGAATTTAGAATATAGAAATTAGAACACAGAATATAGAATATAGAATACACAGTATAGAACCCAGAATTTAGAACATGAGATGCAGAACACAGAATTTCGTATATAGAACACAGAATACAGAATTTAGAATTTAAAATATACAATGCGGAACACCGATTTTAGAATACAGAATACAGAATATAGAATATAGAACATGGAATGCAGAACACATTATTTAGAATATAGAATACAGAATACTGAATATAGAATTTAGAATATAGAATGTAGAACACAGAATTTATAATATAGTATACAGAAAGCTGAATATAGTATTTAGAATATAGAATGTAGAACACTGCGGGGAGCCACTCGTGACGGAGGGCTGCCGCGCACAGAACTTGGGCGTAAAACCCCAAAGTGCAGGGCGCCAGGCTCTGAGATTGAGGCTGCCGAGCACAAAGGTTGGGCCTAAACTCCCACAGTGCGGGGCGCCCGGCTCAAAGGTCAATTGAGTTAGAACAATCTCTGTCCCGCCACCCCTTTTACTAAAGAATACACCACGTGCGCTAATGCCTGAGGCCATTAAGTCACAAAGGACCTTCAGAGGGAGAGATATGATCGGCACACAAATCAGTGATTTTTTAGAGAAAAATCACCTGAGTTAAAAATATACGAGTCACGATGTTAGTTTATAGTTTAGAGAAACAATACCTAAGTTTATGACTTTTGTCTTATGATCCTGCTTTGGGGAATAGTTGATCCGGGTTTTTTGGGAACAGTAAACAATAATGATGTCTTTTAAGTTAATGATTTTAGTACATGTTGTTAATATGCCCTAAAACAATACCACTGCCTACGTGCAGGAATGTGTGAGCTAATGGGTTAAAATCATATAAATGAACTGCTGAAAATAAACTCGAAGTCCACTCTTGACCTAGCGTCTTGCGGGCTAGAGTGAGACCCTCTCAACCCCAACTTGTCTTGTCTTGCTGTCTCTTTGTCACGTCTTTCCTTTTCTCAGTCCTGCAGCACAGGTTTCTGGACCTGATCGATTGTCGGCTGGCACCGACAGAACACAGAATATAGAATATAGAATATAGATTATAGAACACAAAATTTAGAAAATGGAATGCAGAACACTGAATTTAGAATACAGCATACGGAATACTGAATATAGTATTTAGAATATAGAATGTAGAACACAGAATATTGAATATATAATAAAGAATACTGAATATAGAGTTTAGAATATAGAATGTAGAACACAGAATATAGAATGTAGAATACATAATATAGAATCCAAAATAAAGAAGATTCTATGCAGAACACAGAATTTAGAATATAGATTACATAATACTGAATATAGAATTTAGAATATAGAATGTAGAACACAGAATTTATAATATAGAATACAGAAAACTGAATATAGTATTTAGAACATAGAATGTAGAACACAGAATATAGAATATAGAATTTAGATTATAGAACCCAGAATTTAGAACATGGAATGCAGAACACAGAATTTGGAATATAGCATACAGAATAGTGCCTATAGAATTTAGAATATGGAATGTAGAACAGAGAATATAGAATATAGAATACGGAACACAGAATATATAATGAAGAATATAGAATGAGAAAACAGTATATAGAATATGGAAAACAGAATACAGAACCCAGAATTTAGAACATGGAATGCAGAACACAGAATTTGGTATATATAACACAGAATCCTGAATATAGAATTTAGAATATACAAAGCGGGAACACAGATTTTAGAATATAGAATACAGAATACTGAATAAAGAATTTAGAATATAGTATGAGGAACACAGAATATAGAATATAGAATAAATAATATTGAAACCATACTTTAGAACATGGAATGCAGAACACAGAATTTACAATATAGAATACAGAATACTGAAGAAAGAATTTAGAATATAGAATGTAGAACATAGTATAAAGAATATAGAATACGGAATGCAGAATATAGAATGTAGAATATTAAATGAAGAACACAAAATATAAAATATAGAATAGAGTATATAGAACCCAGAATTTAGAACATAGAATTGCAGAACACTGAATTTAGAATATAGTATACAGAATACTTAATAAACAATTAAATAATTGAATGTAGAACACAGAATATAGAATATAAAATACATAATACTGAATATATAATTTAGAATATAGAATGTAGAAAACAGAATAAAAAATATAGCTTAGAGAATATTGAAGCCAGACATTGTAACATGGAAAGCATAACTCACAATTTCGAATATAGAATACAGAATACTGAATATACAATTTAGAATATAGAATGTAGAACACAGAATATAAAATATAGAATAAAGAATACTGAATATAGAATTTAGAATATAGAATGTAGAACACAGAATATAGAATGTAGAATACAGATTATAGAATCCAGAATTAAGAACATGTTATGCAGAACACAGAATTAAGAATATAGATTATATAATACTGAATATAGGATTTAGAATATAGAATGCAGAACACAGAATTTATAATATTGTATACAGAAATGTGAATTTAGTATTTAGAATATAGAATATAGAACACAGAATATAGAAAATAGATTAAAGATTATAGAACACAGAATTTAGAATATGGAATGCAGAAAACAGAATAGAATATAGCATACGTAATACTGAATATAGAATTTACAATATAGAAAGTAGAACACAGAATATAGAATATAGTATACGGAATTCAAAATATAGTATGTAGAAACTAGAATGAAAAACACACAATTTAGAATATAGAATAGAGAATGTAGAACACAGAATTTAGAACATGGAATGCAGAACACAGAATTTAGAATATAGAGTAGAGAATACTGAATATAGATTTTAGAATATAGAATGTAGAACACAGAATTTAGAATATATAATAAAGAATACTGAATATAGAATTTAGAATATAGAATGAAGAACACAGTATATAGAATGTAGAATACAGAATAAAGAATCCAGAATAAAGAACATGCTATGCAGAACACAGAATTTAGAATATAGATTACATAATACTGAATATAGAATTTAGAATATAGAATGTAGAACACAGAATTTATAACATAGAATACAGAAATCTGAATATAATATTTAGAATATAGAGTGTAGAACACAAAATATACAATATAGAATAGAGAATAAAGAAGCCAGAATTTTGAACATTGAATGCAGAACACAGAATTTAGAATATAGAATACAGAATACTGAATATAGAATTTAGAATATAAAACGTAGAACACAGAATATAGAATATAGAATACGGAATGTAGAATATAGAATACAGAATATAGAATATAGGACACAGAATATAGTATATGAAAAACAAAATACACAACCCAGAATTTAGAACATGGAATGCAGAACACAGAATTTAGAATATAGAATACAGAATGCTGAATATAGAATTTAGAATATAGAATATAAACATGGAATATAGAATATAGAATAAAGAATATTGAACACAGAATTTTGAACATGAATGCAGAACACAGAATTTAGAATATGGAATACAGAATACTGAATATAGAATTTAGAATATACAATGTTGAACACTGTATAAAGAATATAGAATACTGAATGCAGAATATAGAATTTAGAATGTAAAATGTAGAACACAGAATATAAATTATAGAAAACAGAATATAAAACCCAGAATTTAAAATATGGTATGCAAAACACAGAATTTAGAATATAGTATACAGAATACTTAATAAACAAATGAAAAAATTGAATGTAGAACATAGAATATAGAATATAGAATACATAATACTGAATATATAATTTAGAATATACAATGTAAAAAACAGAATAAAAAATATATCTTAAAAAATATTTAAGCCAGATTTTGGAACATGGAATTCAGAACTCAGAATTTCGAATATACAATACAGAAAACTGAATATACAATTTAGAATATAGAATGTAAATCACAGAATTTAGAATATAGAACAAATAATACTGAATATAAAATTTAGAATATACAATGTAGAACACAGAATATTCAATGTAGAATAGAGAATTTAGAATCCAGATATAAGAACATGGAATTCTGAACACAGAATTAAGAATATAGAATACATAATATTGAATATAGAATTTAGAATATAGAATGTAGAATCCAGAATTAATAATATAGAATATAGAATGCTGAATATAGGATTTAGAATATAGAATGTAGAACACGGAATATAGAATATAGAATATAGATTATAGAACACAGTATTTAGAACATGGAATGCAGAACACAGAATTAAGAATATAGCATACCGAATACTTAATATAGAATTTAGTATATATAATGTAGAGCACAGAATATTGAATATAGAATACGGAATGCAGAATATAGAATACAGAATATAGAAAGTAGTCAACAGAATATAGATTATGAAAAAAAGAATACACAAAAAAGAATTTAGAACATGGAATGCAGAACACAGAATTTAGAATATAGAATAGAGAATACTGAACATAGAATTAAGAATATAGAATGCAGAACACAGAATTAAGAATATAGAATACAGAATACTGAATATAGAATTGAGAACATGGAATGAAGAACACAGAATGTACAATATAGAATAGAGAATACTAAATGTAGAATTTAGAATATAGAAAGTAGAACACAGAATATAGAATATAGAGTAGAAAATTTAGAACATGGAATGCAGAACACAGAATTTAGAATATAGAATACAGAATACTGAATATAGAATTTGGAAATTAGAAAGTAGAACACAGAATATATAATGTAGAATACGGAATGCAGAATATAGAATACAGAATATAGACTTTAGAACACAGAATATAAAATATGGAAAACAGAATATAGGACCCAGAAGTTAGAACAAGTTATACAGAACACAGAAATTAGAATATACTATACAGATTACTAAATATAGAATTTAGAATATTGAATGTAGATCACAGAATATAGAATATAGATTACGGAATGCAGAATATAGTATACAGAATATAGGATTTAGAACACAGATTATAGATTATGGAAACGTAACACAGAACGCAGAATATAGAACATGGGATGCAGAACACAGAATTTAGATTATAGAATACAGAATACTGAATATAGAATGTAGAATGCAGAACACAGAACTTAGAATATACATTAGAGAATACTGAATATAGAATTTACAACATGGAATGCAGAACACAGAATTTAGATTACAAAATAAAGAATATAGATGCCGGATTATAGAACATGGAATGCAGAACACAGAATTTAGAATATGGAATACTGAATACTGAATATAGAAATTAGAATATAGAAAGAAGAACACAGAATAGAGAATATAGAATAGAGAATTTAGAATATGGAATGTAGAGCACAGAATTTAGATTATAGAATACATAATACTGAATATAGAATTTAGAATATAGAATTTAGAACACAAAATTTAGAAAATAGAATACAGAATACTGAATATAGAATTTAGGACATGGAATGCAGAACACAGAATTTAGATTATAGAATACAGAATACTTAATAATCAATTAAAAAATTGAATGTAGAGCACAGAATGTAGAATATAAAACACATAAAACTGAATATATAATTTAGAAAATAGAATGTAGAAAACAGAATAAAAATTATAGCTTAGAGAATATTGAAGCCAGATTTTGGAACATGGAAATCACAACCCAGTATTTAGAATATAGAATACATAATACTGAATATACAATTTAGAATATAGAATGTAGTACCCAGAATTTAGAATATATAATACAGAATACTGAATATCGAATTTAGAATATAGAATGTAGAACACATAATATAAAATGTAGAATACAGAAAGCTGAATATAGTATTTAGAATATAGAATGTAGAACACAGATATAGAATATAGAATATAGATAATAGAACCCAGAATTTAGAACATGGAATGCATAACACAGAAATTAGAATATATAATGCAGTATAATGATCATAGAATTTAGAACATAGAATGCAGAACACAGAATTTAGAATATGGAATACAGAATACTGAATATAGGATTGAGAACATGGAGTGAAAAACACAGAATTTAGAATATAGAATACAGAATACTGAATATTGTATTTAGAATATAGAAAGTAGATCACAGAATATAGAATAAAGAATAGAGAATTTTGAATATGGAATGCAGAACACAAAATTTAGAATATAGAATACAGTATACTGAATATAGAATTTGGAATATAGAAGGTAGAACACAGAATATATAAAGTAGAATACGGAATGAAGAATATAGAATACAGAATATAGAATTTAGAACACAGAATATAAAATATGGAAAACAGAATATAGAATCCAGAATTTAGAACATGGAATGCAGAACACAGAATTTAGAATATAGTATAGAGATTACTGAATATAGAATTTAGAATATAGAATTTAGAACACAGAATTTAGAATATAGAATACAGAATACTGAATAAATAATTTAGAATATAGAATGTAGAACACAGAATAAAGAATATAGAATACGGAATGCAGAATATAGAATGTAGAATATAGATTGAAGAATACGAAATATAGAATATAGAATAGAGAATATAAAACACAGAATTTAGAACATGGAATGCAGAACATAGAATTTAGAATATAGAATACAGAATACTGAATAAATAAATTAGAATATAGAATGTAGAACACAGAATTTAGAATATAGAATACAGAATACTGAATAAATAAATTAGAATATAGAATTTAGAACACAGAATATAGAATATAGAATACGGAAGGCAAAATATAGTTTGTAGAATATACAATGAAGTACGCAAAATATAGAATATAGAATAGAGAATATAGAAGCCAGAATTTAGAACATGGAATGCAGAATACAGAATTTCGAATATAAATACAGAATATTGAATGTAGGATTTTGAATATAGAATGCAGAACACAGGATATATAATAGAGTATACAGAACCCAGAATTTAAAACATGGAATCTGGAACACAGAATTTAGTATATAGAATACAGAATACTGAATATAGGATTTAGAATAGAGAATGTAGAACACAGAATAAGGAATATAGAAAACGGAATGCAGAATATAGAATGTAGTATATAGAATGTAGAATACAAAATATAGAATATAGAATAGAGAATATACAACACAGAATTTAGAACATGGAATGCAAAACACTGAATTTAGTATATAGAATACAGAATACTGAATATAGTATTTAGAACATGGAATGCATAACACAGAATTATAATATAGAATACAGAACACAGAATATGGAATTTAGAATATAGAATGTAGAACACAGAATATAGAATATAGAATACAGAGTATAGAAACCAGAATTTAGAACATGGAATGCAGAACACAGAATTAAGAACATTGAATGCAGAACAGAGTATTTAGAATATACATTACAGAACACTGAATATAGAATTTAGAATATACAATGTAGAACATAGAATTTAGAATATGGAATAAAGAATACTGAATATAGAATTTAGAAAATAGAATGTAGAACACAGAATATAGAAAATAGAGTAGAGAATGTAGAACACAGAATTTAGTACATGGAATCAGAACACAGAATTTAGAATATAGAATACAGAACATTGAATATGGAATTTAGAACATAGAACGTAGAACACAGAATATAGAATATAGAATCCACAGTATAGAACCCAGAATTTAGAACAAGGAATGCAGAACACAGAATTTAGAATCTAGAATACAGAACTGAATATAGAATTTATAATATAGAAAGTATAACACAGAATTAAGAATGTAGAATACGGAATGCAGAAAATAGTATACAGAATATAGAATATAGAACTCAGAATATAGTTTATGGAAAACAGAATACAGAAAACAGAATTTAGAACATGGAATGCAGAACACAGAATATCGTATATAGAACACAGAATACTGAATATAGAATTTAAAATATACAATGCGGAACACAGATTTTAGTATATAGAATACAGAACACTGAATATAGAATTTGGAATATAGAATGTAGAACACAGAATATAGAATATAGAATATAGATTATAGAACCCAAAATTTAGAACATGAAAAGCAGAACACAGAATTTAGAATACAGCATACGGAATACTGAATATAGAATTTAGAATATAGAATGTAGAACACAGAATATTGAATAAATAATAAAGAATACTGAATATAGAGTTTAGAATATAGAATGTAGAACAAAGAATATAGAATGTAGAATACATAATATAGAATCCAAAATAAAGAACATTCTATGCAGAACACAGAATTTAGAATATAGATTACATAATACTGAATATAGAATTTAGAATATAGAATGTAGAACACAGAATATAGAATACAGTATACGGAATGCAAAATATAGAATGTAGAATCTAGAATGAAAAACAAACAATTTAGAATATAGAATAGAGAATATAGAACCCAGAACTTAAAACATGGAATGCAGAACACAGAATTTAGAATATAGAATAGAGAATACTGAATATAGAGTATAGAATTTAGAATGTAGAACACAGAATTTAGAATATATTATAAAGAATACAGAATATAGAATTTAGAATATAGAATGCAGAACACAGAATACAGAATATAGAATACAGAATTAAGAATCCAGAATAAAGAACATGCTATGCAGAACACAGAATTTAGAATATAGATTACATAATACTGAATATAGAATTTAGAATATAGAATGTAGAACACAGAATTTATAATATAGTATACAGAAAGCTGAATATAGTATTTAGAATATAGAATGTAGAACACAAAATATACAATATATAATATAGAATAAAGAAGTCAGAATTTAGAATATTGAATGCAGAACACAGAATTTAGAATATAGAATACAGAATACTGAATAAAGAATTTAGAATATAGAATGTAGAACACAGAGTATAGAATATAGAATACGGAATGCAGGATATAGAATACGGAATATAGTATATAGGACACAGAATATAGAATATGTAAAACAAAATACACAACCCAGAATTTAGAACATCAAATGCAGAACACAGAATATAGAATATAGAATACAGAATACTGAATATAGAATTTAGAATATAGAACGTAGAACCCAGAATAAATAATATAAAATATAGAATGCTGAATATAGGATTTAGAATATAGAATTTAGAACACGGAATATAGAATATAGAATATAGATTATAGAACAAAGTATTTAGAGCATGGAATGTAGAACACAGAATTAAGAATATAGAATACCGAATACTTAATATAGAATTTAGAATATATAATGTAGAACACAGAATATTGAATATAGAATACGGAATGCAGAATATAGATACAGAATATAGAATGTAGAAAACAGAATATAGATTATGAAAAAAAGAATACACAAAAGAGAGTTTAGAACATGGAATGCAGAACACAGAATTTAGAATATAGAATAGAGAATACTGAACATAGAATTAAGAATATAGAATGCAGTACACAGAATTAAGAATATAGAATACAGAATACTGAATATAGATTGAGAACATGGAATGAAGAATACAGAATATACAATATAGAATAGAGAATACTAAATGTAGAATTTAGAATATAGAAAGTAGAACACAGAATATATTATATAGAGTAGAAAATTTAGAACATGGAATGCAGAACACAGAATTTAGAATATAGAATACAGAATAGTGAATATAGAATTTGGAATATAGAATGTAGAACACAGAATATATAATGTAGAATACGGAATGCCGAATATAGTATACAGAATATAGAATTTAGAACACAGAATATAAAATATGGAAAACAGAATATAGGACCCAGAATTTAGAACAAGTTATACAGAACACAGAATTTAGAATATACTATACAGAATACTGAATATAGAATTTGGAATATAGAATGTAGATCACAGAATATAGAATATAGATTACGGAAGGCAGAATATACTATACAGAATATAGGATTTAGAACACAGAATATAGATCATGGAAACTTAACACAGAACACAGAATATAGAACATGGGATGCAGAACACAGAATTTAGTTTTTAGAATACAGAATACTGAATATAGAATATAGAATATAGAATGCAGAACACAGAATTTAGAATATACATTAGAGAATTCTGAATATAGAATTTACAACATGGAATGCAGAACACAGAATTTAGATTATAGAATAAAGAATATAGATGCCGGATTATAGAACATGGAATGCAGAACACAGAATTTAGAATATGGAATAATGAATACTGAATATAGAATTTAGAATATAGAAAGTAGAACACAGAATATAGAATATAGAATATAGAATAGAGAATTTAGAACATGGAATGTAGAGCACAGAATTTAGATTATAGAATACATAATACTGAATACAGAATTTAGAATATAGAATTTAGAACACAAAATTTAGAAAATAGAATACAGAATACTGAATAAAGTATTTAGGACATGGAATGCAGAACACAGAATTTAGAATATAGAATACAGAATACTGAATATAGAATTTAGAACATGGAATGCATAACACAGAATTTAGAATATAGAATACAGAATACTGAATATAGAGTTAAAATATAGAATGTAGAACCCAGAATATAGAATATAGAATTTAGAATATAGTACCCAGAATTTAGAACATGGAATGCAGAAAACAGAATATAGTTTATAGAATAAATAATACTGAATACAGAATTTTGAATAGAATGTAGAACACAAAATTTAGAATATAGAATACAGAATGCTGAATATAGAATTTAGAATATACAATGAAGAACACAGAATATAGAATATAGAAAAGAGTATATTGAACCCAGAATTTACAACATGGAATGCAGAACACTGAATTTAGAATATAATATAAAGAATGCATAATAAACAATTAAAAAAATTGAATGTAGAACAGAGAATTTATAATATAGTATACATAATACTGAATAAATAATTTAGAATATAGAATGTAGAACACAGTATTTAGAATATACAATACAGAATACTAAATATAGAATTTAGAATATACAATGTAGAACACAGAATTTAGAATATGCAATACAGAATACTAAATATAGGATTTAGAATATAGAATATAGAACACTGAATATAGAAAATAGAATAGAGAATGAGGAACCCAGAATTTAGTACATGGAATCAGAACCCAGAATTATAATATAGAATACAGAACACAGAATATGGAATTTAGAATATAGAATGTAGAACACAGAATATAGAATATAGAATACAGAGTATAGAACCCAGAATTTAGAACATGGAATGCAAAACACAGAATTAAGAACATTGAATGCAGAACAGAGTATTTAGAATATACATTACAGAACACTGAATATAGAATTTAGTATATACAATGTAGAACATAGAATTTAGAATATGGAATAAAGAACACTGAATATAGAATTTAGAATAAAGAATGTAGAACACAGAATATAGAAAAAAGAATAGAGAATTTAGAACACAGAATTTAGTACATGGAATCAGAACACAGAATTTAGAATATAGAATTCAGAACACTGAATATGGAATTTAGAATATAGAACGTAGAACACAGAATATAGAATATAGAATACACAGCATAGAACCCTGAATTTAGAACAAGGAATGCAGAACACAGAATTTAGAATCTAGAATACAGAACTGAATATAGAATTTATAATATAGCAAGTATAACACAGAATTATAATGTAGAATACGGAATGCAGAAATTAGTATACAGAATATAGAATGAAGAACTCAGAGTATAGTATTTGGAAAACAGAATATAGAACCCAGAATTTAGAACATAGAATGCATTACACAGAATTTGGAATATAGCATACAGAATAGTGCCTATAGAATTTAGAATATGGAATGTAAAACACAGAATATAGAATTTAGAATACGGAATACAGAATATATAATACAGAATACAGAATGTAGAAAACAGAATATAGAATATGGAAAACAGAATACAGGACACAGATTTTAGAACATGGAATGCAGAATACAGAATTTCGTATATAGAACACAGAATACTGAATATAGAATTTAAAATATACAATGCGGAACACAGATTTTAGTATATAGAATACAGAATACTGAATATAGAATTTAGAACATGGAATGCAGTACACATTATTTAGAATATAGAATACAAAATACTGAATATAGAATTTAGAATATAGAATGTAGAACACAGAATTTATAATATACTATACAGAAAGCTGAATATAGTATTTAGAATATAGAATGTAGAACACAGAATATAGAATATAGAATATAGATTATAGAACCCAAAATTCAGAACATGGAATGCAGAACACAGAATTTAGAATACAGCATAGGAATACTGAATATAGAATTTAGAATATAGAATGTAGAACACAGAATATTGAATATATAATAAAGAATACTGAATATAGAGTTTAGAATATAGAATGTAGAACACAGAATATAGAATGTAGAATACATAATATAGAATCCAAAATAAAGAAGATTCTATGCAGAACACAGAATTTAGAATATAGATTACATAATACTGAATATAGAATTTAGAATATAGAATGTAGAACACAGAATTTATAATATAGAATACAGAAAGCTGAATATAGTATTTAGAATATAGAATGTAGAACACAGAATATAGAATATAGAATTTAGATTATAGAACCCAGAATTTAGAACATGGAATGCAGAATACAGAATTTCGTATATAGAACAATGAATACAGAATATAGAATTTAAAATATACAATGCGGAACACAGATTTAAGAATATAGAATACAGAATACTGAATATAGAATTTAGAACATGGAATGCAGAACACATAATTTAGAATATAGAATAGAGAATACTGAATATAGAATTTAGAATATAGTATGAGAAACACAGAATATAGAATATAGAATAAAGAATATTGAACCCATACTTTAGAACATGGAATGCAGAACACAGAATTTACAATATAGAATACAGAATACTGAAGAAAGAATTTAGAATATAGAATGTAGAACATAGTATAAAGAATATAGAATACGGAATGCAGAATATAGAATGTAGAATATAAAATGAAGAACACAAAATATAAAATATAGAATAGAGTATATAGAACTAAGAATTTAGAACATTGAATTGCAGAACACTGAATTTAGAATATTGTATACAGAATACTTAATAAGCAATTAAATAATTGAATGTAGAACACAGAATATAGAATATAAAATACATAATACTGAATATAAAATTTAGAATATGGAATGTAGAAAACAGAATAAAAAATATAGCTTAGAGAATATTGAAGCCAGACATTGTAATATGGAAAGCAGACCTCACAATTTCGAATATAGAATACAGAATACTGAATATACAATTTACAATATAGAATGTAGAACACAGAATATACAATATAGAATAAAGAATACTGAATATAGAATTTAGAATATAGAATGTAGAACACAGAATATAGAATGTAGAATACAGATTATAGAATCCAGTATTAAGAACATGTTATGCAGAACACAGAATTAAGAATATACATTATATAATACTGAATATAGGATTTAGAATATAGAATGCAGAACACAGAATTTATAGTATTGTATACAGAAATGTGAATTTAGTATTTAGAATATAGAATATAGAACACAGAATATAGAATATAGATTAAAGATTATAGAACCCAGAATTTAGAAAATGGAATGCAGAACACAGAATAGAATATAGCATACGGAATACTGAATATAGAATTTAGAATATAGAATGTAGAACACCGAATATAGAATATAGTATACGGAATTCAAAATATAGTATGTAGAAACTAGAATGAAAAACACTCAATTTAGAATATTGAATAGAGAATGTAGAACCCAGAATTTAGAACATGGAATGCAGAACACAGAATTTAGAATATAGAATAGAGAATACTGAATATAGAGTTTAGAATATAGAATGTAGAACACAGAATTTAGAATATATAATAAAGAATACTGAATATAGAATTTAGAATATAGAATGCAGAACACAGTATATAGAATGTAGAATACAGAATAAAGAATCCAGAATAAAGAACATGCTATGCAGAACACAGAATTTAGAATATAGATTACATAATACTGAATATAGAATTTAGAATATAGAATGTAGAACACAGAATTTATAACATAGAATACAGAAAGCTGAATATTATATTTAGAATATAGAATGTAGAACACAAAATATACAATATAATATAGAGAATAAAGAAGCCAGAATTTTGAACATTGAATGCAGAACACAGAATTTAGAATATAGAATACAGAATACTGAATATAGAATTTAGAATAAAGATTGTAGAACACAGAATATAGAATATAGAATACGGAATGTAGAATATAGAATACAGAATATAGAATATAGGACACAGAATATAGAATATGGAAAACAAAATACACAACCCAGAATTTAGAACATGGAATGCAGAACACAGAATATAGAATATAGAATAGAGAATGCTGAATATATAATTTAGAATATAGAATATAGAACATGGAATATAGAATATAGAATAAAGAATATTGAACCCAGAATTTTGAACATGGAATACAGAACACAGAATTTAGAGTATGGAATACAGAATACTGAATATAGAATTTAGAATATAGAATGTTGAACACAGTATAAAAAATATAGAATACTGAATGCAGAATATAGAATTTAGAATATACACTCTATAACACAGAATATAAATTATAGAAAAGAGAATATAAAACCCAGAATTTACAACATGGTATGCAAAACACAGAATTTAGAATATAGTATACAGAATACTTAATAATCAAATGAAAAAATTGAATGTAGAACATAGAATATAGAATATAGAATACATAATACTGAATATATAATTTAGAATATACAATGTAAAAAACAGAATAAAAATTATATCTAAAAGTATATTTAAGCCAGATTTTGGAACATGGAATTCAGAACTCAGAATTTCGAATATAGAATACAGAAAACTGAATATACAATTTAGAATATAGAATGTAAAACACAGAATTTAGAATATAGAATAAATGATACTGAATATAAAATTTAGAGTATACAATGTAGAACACAGAATATAGAATGTAGAATAGAGAATTTAGAATCCAGATATAAGAACATGGAATTCTGAACACAGAATTTAGAATATAGAATACAGAATACTGAATAAAGAATTTAGAATATTGAAATTAGAACACAGAATATAGAATAGAGAATAGAGAATTTAGAAAATGGAATGCAGAACACAGAATTTAGAATATAGCATACGGAATACTGAATATAGAATTTAGAATATAGAATGTAGAACACAGAATATTGAATATAGAATACGGAATGCAGAATAGAGAATACAGTATATAGAATGCTGAAAACAGATTATAGAATATGGAAAAAAGAATACAGAAAAAGAATTTAGAACATGGAATGCCGAACACAATATTTAGTATATAGAATACAGAATAGTGCATATAGAATTTAGAATGTGGAATGTAAAACACGGAAAAGAGAATATAGAATACCTAATACAGAATATAGATTGTAGAATATAGAATGAAATACACAAAATTTAGAATATAGAATAGAGAATATAGAAACCAGAATTTAGAACATGGAAATCATAACACCGAAATTAGAATATAGAATACAGAATACTGAATATAGAATTTAGAATATAGAATGCAGAACACAGAATATAGAATGTAGAATACAGAATATAGAATCCAGTATAAAGAACATGCTATGCAGAACACAGAAGTTAGAATATAGAATACGGAATACTGAATATAGAATTTAGAATATAGAAAGCAGAACACAGAATTTTGAATATAGAATACGGAATGCAGAATATAGAATGTAGAAAACAGAATATAGAATATGGAAAAAATAATACAGAAAACAGAATTTAGAACAAGGATTGCAGAACACAGTAATTAGTAGAGTGCATATAGAATAGTGCATATAGAATTTAGAATATGGAATGTAGAACACAGTATAAAGAATATAGAATTCAGAATGCAGAATATAGAAAGTTGAATATAAAATGAAGAAGACAAAATATAGAATAGAAAATATAGAAGCCAGAATTTAGAACATGGAATGCAGAACACAAAATATACACTATAGAAAACTGAATACTGAAGATAGAATTTAGAATATAGAATTTAGAACACATATAAAGAATATAGAATACGGAATGCAGAATATAGAATGTAGAGCATAGAATGAAGAACACAAAATATAGAATACAGAATAGAGAATAAAGAAGACAGAATTTAGAACAAGGAATGCAGAAGACAGAATTTAGAATATAGAATACAGAATAATGAATATAGAATATATAATATAGAATGTAGAACACAGAAAATAGAACATAGAATACGGAATGCAGAATATAAAATTTAGAATATAGAATGAATAACACAAAATATAGACTATAGAATACAGAATATAGAACCCAGAATTTAGAACATTGAATGCAGAACATAGTATCTAGAATATACATTATAGAATACTGTATATAGAATTTAGAATATAGAATGAAGAACACAGAATATAGAATTTGAATACGGAATTTAAAATAAAGAATACAGAATATAGAATTTAGAACTCAGAGAATAGAAAATGGAAAACAGAATACAGAACCCAGAACTTAGAACGTGGAATGCAGAACACAGAATTTAGTACATTGAACGCAGAACACAGTACTTAGAATATACAATACAGAATACTAAATATAGAATTTAGAATATACAATGTAGAACACAGAATTTAGAATATGCAATACAGAATACTAAATATAGGATTTAGAATATAGAATATAGAACACTGAATATAGACAATAGAATAGAGAATGAGGAACCCAGAATTTAGTACATGGAATCAGAACCCAGAATTATAATATAGAATACAGAACACAGAATATGGAATTTAGAATATAGAATGTAGAACACAGAATATAGAATATAGAATACAGAGTATAGAAACCAGAATTTAGAACATGGAATGCAGAACACAGAATTAAGAACATTGAATGCAGAACAGAGTATTTAGAATATACATTACAGAACACTGAATATAGAATTTAGAATATACAATGTAGAACATAGAATTTAGAATATGGAATAAAGAATACTGAATATAGAATTTAGAAAATAGAATGTAGAACACAGAATATAGAAAATAGAGTAGAGAATGTAGAACACAGAATTTAGTACATGGAATCAGAACAGAGAATTTAGAATATAGAATACAGAACATTGAATATGGAATTTAGAACATAGAACGTAGAACACAGAATATAGAATATAGAATCCACAGTATAGAACCCAGAATTTAGAACAAGGAATGCAGAACACAGAATTTAGAATCTAGAATACAGAACTGAATATAGAATTTATAATATAGCAAGTGTAACACAGAATTAAGAATGTAGAATACGGAATGCAGAAAATAGTATACAGAATATAGAATGTAGAACTCAGAATATAGTATATGGAAAACAGAATACAGAACCCAGAATTTAGAACATGGAATGCAGAACACAGAATTTCGTATATAGAACACAGAATACTGAATATAGAATTTAAAATATACAATGTGGAACACAGATTTTAGAATATAGAATACAGAATACTGAATATAGAATTTAGAACATGGAATGCAGAACACATTATTTAGAATATAGAATACAGAATACTGAATATAGAATTTAGAATATAGAATGTAGAACACAGAATTTATAATATAATATACAGAAAGCTGAATATAGTATTTAGAATATAGAATGTAGAACACAGAATATAGAATATAGAATATAGATTATAGAACCCAAAATTTAGAACATGGAAAGCAGAACACAGAATTTAGAATACAGCATACGGAATACTGAGTATAGAATTTAGAATATAGAATGTAGAACACAGAATATTGAATAAATAATAAAGAATACTGAATATAGATTTTAGAATATAGAATGCAGAACACAGTATATAGAATGTAGAATACAGAATAAAGAATCCAGAATAAAGAACATGCTATGCAGAACACAGAATTTAGAATATAGATTACATAATACTGAATATAGAATTTAGACTATAGAATGTAGAACACAGAATTTATAACATAGAATACAGAAAGCTGAATATAATATTTAGAATATAGAATGTAGAACACAAAATATACAATATAGAATAGAGAATAAAGAAGCCAGAATTTTGAACATTGAATGCAGAACACAGAATTTAGAATATAGAATACAGAATACTGAATATAGAATTTAGAATAAAGAATGTAGAACACAGAATATAGAATATAGAATACGGAATGTAGAATATAGAATACAGAATATAGAATATAGGACACAGAATATAGAATATGGAAAACAAAATACACAACCCAGAATTTAGAACATGGAATGCAGAACACAGAATATAGAATATAGAATAGAGAATGCTGAATATAGAATTTAGAATATAGAATATAGAACATGGAATATAGAATATAGAATAAAGAATATTGAACCCAGAATTTTGAACATGGAATACAGAACACAGAATTTAGAGTATGGAATACAGAATACTGAATATAGAATTTAGAATATAGAATGTTGAACACAGTATAAAAAATATAGAATACTGAATGCAGAATATAGAATTTAGAATATACAATGTAGAACACAGAATATAAATTATAGAAAAGAGAATATAAAACCCAGAATTTACAACATGTTATGCAAAACACAGAATTTAGAATATAGTATACAGAATACTTAATAAACAAATGAAAAAATTGAATGTAGAACATAGATTATAGAATATATAATACATAATACTGAATATATAATTTAGAATATACAATGTAAAAAACAGAATAAAAATTATATCTAAAAGTATATTTAAGCCAGATTTTGGAACATGGAATTCAGAACTCAGAATTTCGAATATAGAATACAGAAAACTGAATATACAATTTAGAATATAGAATGTAAAACACAGAATTTAGAATATAGAATAAATGATACTGAATATAAAATTTAGAGTATACAATGTAGAACACAGAATATAGAATGTAGAATAGAGAATTTAGAATCCAGATATAAGAACATGGAATTCTGAACACAGAATTTAGAATATAGAATACAGAATACTGAATAAAGAATTTAGAATATTGAAATTAGAACACAGAATATAGAATAGAGAATAGAGAATTTAGAACATGGAATGCAGAACACAGAATTTAGAATATAGCATACGGAATACTGAATATAGAATTTAGAATATAGAATGTAGAACACAGAATATTGAATATAGAATACGGAATGCAGAATAGAGAATACAGTATATAGAATGCTGAAAACAGATTATAGAATATGGAAAAAAGAATACAGAAAAAGAATTTAGAACATGGAATGCCGAACACAATATTTAGTATATAGAATACAGAATAGTGCATATAGAATTTAGAATGTGGAATGTAAAACACGGAAAAGAGAATATAGAATACCTAATACAGAATATAGATTGTAGAATATAGAATGAAATACACAAAATTTAGAATACAGAATAGAGAATATAGAAAGCAGAATTTAGAACATGGAATTCATAACACCGAAATTAGAATATAGAATACAGAATACTGAATATAGAATTTAGAATATAGAATGCAGAACACAGAATATAGAATGTAGAATACAGAATATAGAATCCAGTATAAAGAACATGCTATGCAGAACACAGAAGTTAGAATATAGAATACGGAATACTGAATATAGAATTTAGAATATAGAAAGCAGAACACAGAATTTTGAATATAGAATACGGAATGCAGAATATAGAATGTAGAAAACAGAATATAGAATATGGAAAAAATAATACAGAAAACAGAATTTAGAACAAGGATTGCAGAACACAGTAATTAGTAGAGTGCATATAGAATAGTGCATATAGAATTTAGAATATGGAATGTAGAACACAGTATAAAGAATATAGAATTCAGAATGCAGAATATAGAAAGTTGAATATAAAATGAAGAAGACAAAATATAGAATAGAAAATATAGAAGCCAGAATTTAGAACATGGAATGCAGAACACAAAATATACACTATAGAAAACTGAATACTGAAGATAGAATTTAGAATATAGAATTTAGAACACATATAAAGAATATAGAATACGGAATGCAGAATACAGAATGTAGAGCATAGAATGAAGAACACAAAATATAGAATACAGAATAGAGAATATAGAAGACAGAATTTAGAACAAGGAATGCAGAAGACAGAATTTAGAATATAGAATACAGAATAATGAATATAGAATATATAATATAGAATGTAGAACACAGAAAATAGAACATAGAATACGGAATGCAGAATATAAAATTTAGAATATAGAATGAATAACACAAAATATAGACTATAGAATACAGAATATAGAACCCAGAATTTAGAACATTGAATGCAGAACATAGTATCTAGAATATACATTATAGAATACTGTATATAGAATTTAGAATATAGAATGAAGAACACAGAATATAGAATTTGAATATGGAATTTAAAATAAAGAATACAGAATATAGAATTTAGAACTCAGAGAATAGAAAATGGAAAACAGAATACAGAACCCAGAACTTAGAACGTGGAATGCAGAACACAGAATTTAGTACATTGAATGCAGAACACAGTACATAGAATATACAATACAGAATACTAAATATAGAATTTAGAATATACAATGTAGAACACAGAATTTAGAATATGCAATACAGAATACTAAATATAGGATTTAGAATATAGAATATAGAACACTGAATATAGACAATAGAATAGAGAATGAGGAACCCAGAATTTAGTACATGGAATCAGAACCCAGAATTATAATATAGAATACAGAACACAGAATATGGAATTTAGAATATAGAATGTAGAACACAGAATATAGAATATAGAATACAGAATACTGAATATAGAATTTAGAATATAGAATGAAGAACACAGAATATAGAATTTGAATACGGAATTTAAAATAAAGAATACAGAATATAGAATTTAGAACTCAGAGAATAGAAAATGGAAAACAGAATACAGAATCCAGAACTTAGAACGTGGAATGCAGAACACAGAATTTAGTACATTGAATGCAGAACAAAGTACATAGAATACACAATACAGAATACTAAATATAGAATTTAGAATATACAATGTAGAACACAGAATTTAGAATATGCAATACAGAATACAAAATATAGGATTTAGAATATAGAATATAGAACACTGAATATAGACAATAGAATAGAGAATGAGGAACCCAGAATTTAGTACATGGAATCAGAACCCAGAATTATAATATAGAATACAGAACACAGAATATGGAATTTAGAATATAGAATGTAGAACACAGAATATAGAATATAGAATACAGAGTATAGAAACCAGAATTTAGAACATGGAATGCAGAACACAGAATTAAGAACATTGAATGCAGAACAGAGTATTTAGAATATACATTACAGAACACTGAATATAGAATTTAGAATATACAATGTAGAACATAGAATTTAGAATATGGAATAAAGAATACTGAATATAGAATTTAGAAAATAGAATGTAGAACACAGAATATAGAAAATAGAGTAGAGAATGTAGAACACAGAATTTAGTACATGGAATCAGAACACAGAATTTAGAATATAGAATACAGAACATTGAATATGGAATTTAGAACATAGAACGTAGAACACAGAATATAGAATATAGAATCCACAGTATAGAACCCAGAATTTAGAACAAGGAATGCAGAACACAGAATTTAGAATCTAGAATACAGAACTGAATATAGAATTTATAATATAGCAAGTATAACACAGAATTAAGAATGTAGAATATGGAATGCAGAAAATAGTATACAGAATATACAATATAGAACTCAGAATATAGTATAAGTAAAACAGAATACAGAACCAAGAATTTAGAACATGGAATGCAGAACACAGAATTTCGTATATAGAACACAGAATACTGAATATAGAATTCAAAATATACAATGCGGAACACAGATTTTAGAATATAGAATACAGAATACTGAATATAGAATTTAGAACATGGAATGCAGAACACATTATTTAGAATATAGAATAAAGAATACTGAATATAGAATTTAGAATATAGAATGTAGAACACAGAATTTATAATATACTATACAGAAAGCTGAATATAGTATTTAGAATATAGAATGTAGAACACAGAATATAGAATATAGAATACAGATTATAGAACCCAAAATTTAGAACATGGAAAGCAGAACACAGAATTTAGAATACAGCATACGGAATACTGAATATAGAATTTAGAATATAGAATGTAGAACACAGAATATTGAAAAACTAATAAAGAATACTGAATATAGAGTTTAGAATATAGAATGTAGAACACAGAATATAGAATGTAGAATACATAATATAGAATCCAAAATAAAGAACATTCTATGCAGAACACAGAATTTAGAATATAGATTACATAATACTGAATATAGAATTTAGAATATAGAATGTAGAACACAGAATATAGAATACAGTATACGGAATGCAAAATATAGAATGCAGAATCTAGAATGAAAAACAAACAATTTAGAATATAGAATAGAGAATATAGAACCCAGAACTTAAAACATGGAATGCAGAACACAGAATTTAGAATATAGAATAGAGAATACTGAATATAGAGTTTAGAATATAGAATGTAGAACACAGAATTTACAATATATAATAAAGAATACTGAATATAGATTTTAGAATATAGAATGCAGAATACAGAATACAGAATATAGAATACAGAATTAAGAATCCAGAATAAAGAACATGCTTTGCAGAACACAGAATTTAGAATATAGATTACATAATACTGAATATAGAATTTAGAATATAGAATGTAGAACACAAAATATACAATATATAATATAGAATAAACAAGTCAGAATTTAGAATATTGAATGCAGAACACAGAATTTAGACTATAGAATACAGAATACTGAATATAGAAATTAGAATATAGAATGTAGAACACAGAGTATAGAATATAGAATACGGAATGCAGGATATAGAATACGGAATATAGAATATAGGACACAGAATATACAATATGTAAACCAAAATACACAACCCAGAATTTAGAACATCAAATGCAGAACACAGAATATAGAATAAAGAATACAGAATACTGAATATAGAATTTAGAATATAGAATGAAGAACACAGAATATAGAATTTGAATACGGAATTTAAAATAAAGAATACAGAATATAGAATTTAGAACTCAGAGAATAGAAAATGGAAAACAGAATACAGAACCCAGAACTTAGAACGTGGAATGCAGAACACAGAATTTAGTACATTGAATGCAGAACACAGTACTTAGAATATACAATACAGAATACTAAATATACAATTTAGAATATACAATGTAGAACACAGAATTTAGAATATGCAATACAGAATACTAAATATAGGATTTAGAATATAGAATATAGAACACTGAATATAGACAATAGAATAGAGAATGAGGAACCCAGAATTTAGTACATGGAATCAGAACCCAGAATTATAATTTAGAATACAGAACACAGAATATGGAATTTAGAATATAGAATGTAGAACACAGAATATAGAATATAGAATACAGAGTATAGAAACCAGAATTTAGAACATGGAATGCAGAACACAGAATTAAGAACATTGAATGCAGAACAGAGTATTTAGAATATACATTACAGAACACTGAATATAGAATTTAGAATATACAATGTAGAACATAGAATTTAGAATATGGAATAAAGAATACTGAATATAGAATTTAGAAAATAGAATTTAGAACACAGAATATAGAAAATAGAGTAGAGAATGTAGAACACAGAATTTAGTACATGGAATCAGAACACAGAATTTAGAATATAGAATACAGAACATTGAATATGGAATTTAGAACATAGAACGTAGAACACAGAATATAGAATATAGAATCCACAGTATAGAACCCAGAATTTAGAACAAGGAATGCAGAACACAGAATTTAGAATCTAGAATACAGAACTGAATATAGAATTTATAATATAGCAAGTATAACACAGAATTAAGAATGTAGAATACGGAATGCAGAAAATAGTATACAGAATATAGAATATAGAACTCAGAATATAGTATATGGAAAACAGAATACAGAAACCAGAATTTAGAACTTGGAATGCAGAGCACAGAATTTCGTATATAGAACACAGAATACTGAATATAGAATTTAAAATATACAATGCGGAACACAGATTTTAGAATATAGAATACAGAATACTGAATATAGAATTTAGAACATGGAATGCAGAACACATTATTTAGAATATAGAATACAGTATAATGAATATAGAATTTAGAATATAGAATGTAGAACACAGAATTTATAATATACTATACAGAAAGCTGAATATAGTATTTAGAATATAGAATGTAGAACACAGAATATAGAATATAGAATATAGATTATAGAATCCAAAATTTAGAACATGAAAAGCAGAACACAGAATTTAGAATACAGCATACGGAATACTGAATATAGAATTTAGAATATAGAATGTAGAATTCAGAATATTGAATAAATAATAAAGAATACTGAATATAGAGTTTAGAATATAGAATGTAGAACACAGAATATAGAATGTAGAATACATAATATAGAATCCAAAATAAAGAACATTCTATGCAGAACACAGAATTTAGAATATAGATTACATAATACTGAATATAGAATTTAGAATATAGAATGTAGAACACAGAATATAGAATACAGTATACGGAATGCAAAATATAGAATGTAGAATCTAGAATGAAAAACAAACAATTTAGAATATAGAATAGAGAATATAGAACCCTGAACTTAAAACATGGAATGCAGAACACAGAATTTAGAATATAGAATAGAGAATACTGAATATAGAGTTTAGAATATAGAATGTAGAACACAGAATTTACAATATATAATAAACAATACTGAATATAGAATTTAGAATATAGAATGAAGAACACAGAATGTACAATATAGAATAGAGAATACTAAATGTAGAATTTAGAATATAGAAACTAGAAAACAGAATATAGAATATAGAGTAGAAAATTAAGAACATGGACTGCAGAACACAGAATTTAGAATATAGAATACAGACTACTGAATATAGAATTTAAAATTAGAAAGTAGAACACAGAATATATATTGTAGAATACGGAATTCAGAATATAGAATACAGAATATAGAATTTAGAACACAGAATATAAAATATGGAAAACAGAATATAGGACCCAGAAGTTAGAACAAGTTATACAGAACACAGAATTTAGAATATACTATACAGATTACTGAATATAGAATTTAGAATATTGAATGTAGATCACAGAATATAGAATATAGATTACGGAATGCAGAATATAGTATACAGAATATAGGATTTAGAACACAGAATATAGATTATGGAAACGTAACACAGAACGCAGAATATAGAACATGGGAGGCAGAACACAGAATTTAGACTATAGAATATAGAATACTGAATATTGAATATAGAATGCAGAACACAGAATATAGAATATACATTAGAGAATACTGAATATAGAATTTACAAGATGGAATGCAGAACACAGAATTTAGATTATAGAATAAAGGATATAGATGCCGGATTATAGAACATGGAATGCAGAACACAGAATTTAGAATATGGAATACTGAATACTGAATATAGAAATTAGAATATAGAAAGAAGAACACAGAATATAGAATATAGAATAGAGAATTTAGAACATGGAATGTAGAGCACATAATTTAGATTACAGAATACATAATACTGAATATAGAATTTAGAATATAGAATTTAGAACACAAAATTTAGAAAATAGAATACAGAATACTGAATATAGAATTTAGGACATGGAATGCAGAACACAGAATTTAGATTATAGAATACAGAATACTTAATAATCAATTAAAAAATTGAATGTAGAGCACAGAATGTAGAATATAAAACACATAAAACTGAATATATAATTTAGAAAATAGAATGTAGAAAACAGAATAAAAATTATAGCTTAGAGAATATTGAAGCCAGATTTTGGAACATGGAAAACACAACCCAGAATTTAGAATATAGAATACATAATACTGAATATACAATTTACAATATAGAATGTAGAACCCAGAATTTAGAATATATAATACAGAATACTGAATATCGAATTATGAATATAGAATGTAGAACACATAATATAGAATGTAGAATACAGAAAGCTGAATATAGTATTTAGAATATAGAATGTAGAACACAGATATAGAATATAGAATATAGATAATAGAACCCAGAATTTAGAACATGGAATGCATAACACAGAAATTAGAATATATAATGCAGTATAATGATCATAGAATTTAGAACATAGAATGCAGAACACAGAATTTAGAATATGGAATACAGAATACTGAATATAGGATTGAGAAAATGGAGTGAAAAACACAGAATTTAGAATATAGAATACAGAATACTGAATATTGTATTTAGAATATAGAAAGTAGATCACAGAATATAGAATATAGAATAGAGAATTTTGAATATGGAATGCAGAACACAAAATTTAGAATATAGAATACAGTATACTGAATATAGAATTTGGAATATAGAAGGTAGAACACAGAATATATAAAGTAGAATACGGAATGATGAATATAGAATACACAATATAGAATTTAGAACACAGAATATAAAATATGGAAAACAGAATATAGAATCCAGAATTTAGAACATGGAATTCAGAACACAGAATTTAGAATATAGTATAGAGTTTACTGAATATAGAATTTAGAATATAGAATTTAGAACACAGAATTTAGAATATAGAATACAGAATACTGAATATATAACTTAGAATATAGAATGTAGAACACAGAATAAAGAATATAGAATACGGAATGCAGAATATAGAATGTAGAATATAGATTGAGGAATACGAAATATAGAATATAGAATAGAGAATATACAACACAGAATTTAGAACATGGAAAGCAGAACATAGAATTTAGAATATAGAATACAGAATACTGAATAAATAAATTAGAATATAGAATGTAGAACACAGAGTATAGAATATAGAATACGGAAGGCAAAATATAGATTGTAGAATATACAATGAATTACGCAAAATATAGAATAGAGAATAGAGAATATAGAAGCCAGAATTTAGAACATGGAATGCAGAACACAGAATTTCGAATATAAATACAGAATATTGAATGTAGGATTTTGAATATAGAATGCAGAACACAGGATATATAATAGAGTATACAGAACCCAGAATTTAAAACATGGAATCCGGAACACAGAATTTAGTATACAGAATACAGAATACTGAATATAAGATTTAGAATATAGAATGTAGAACACAGAATAAGGAATATAGAAAACGGAATGCAGAATATAGAATGTAGAATACAAAATATAGAATATAGAATAGAGAATATACAACACAGAATTTAGAACATGGAATGCAGAACATAGAATTTAGAATATAGAATACATAATACTGAATATAGAATTTAGAATATAGAATGTAGAACACAAAATATAGAATATAGAATACAGAATGCTGAATATAGAATTTAGAATATTCAATGAAGAACACAGAATATAGAATATAGAAAAGAGAATATAGAACCCAGAATTTACAACATGGAATGCAGAACTCTGAATTTAGAATATAGTATAAAGAATGCATAATAAACAATTAAAAAAATTGAATGTATAACAGAGAATATAGAATATATTTTACATAATACTGAATAAATAATTTAGAATATAGAATGTAGAATACAGTATTTAGAATATACAATACAGAATACTAAATATAGAATTTAGAATATACAATGTAGAACACAGAATTTAGAATATGCAATACAGAATACTAAATATAGGATTTAGAATATAGAATATAGAACACTGAATATAGAAAATAGAATAGAGAATGAGGAACCCAGAATATAGTACATGGAATCAGAACCCAGAATTATAATATAGAATACAGAACACAGAATATGCAATTTAGAATATTGAATGTAGAACACAGAATATAGAATATAGAATACAGAGTATAGAACCCAGAATTTAGAACATGGAATGCAAAACACAGAATTAAGAACATTGAATGCAGAACAGAGTATATAGAATATACATTACAGAACACTGAATATAGAATTTAGAATATACAATGTATAACATAGAATTTATAATATGGAATAAAGAACACTGAATATAGAATTTAGAATATAGAATGTAGAACACAGAATATAGAAAATAGAATAGAGAATTTAGAACACAGAATTTAGTACATGGAATCAGAACACAGAATTTAGAATATAGAATACACAGTATAGAACCCAGAATTTAGAACATGAGATGCAGAACACAGATTTTCGTATATAGAACACAGAATACAGAATATAGAATTTAAAATATACAATGCGGAACACCGATTTTAGAATACAGAATACAGAATATAGAATATAGAACATGGAATGCAGAACACATTATTTAGAATATAGAATACAGAATACTGAGTATAGAATTTAGAATATAGAATGTAGAACACAGAATTTATAATATAGTATACAGAAAGCTGAATATAGTATTTAGAATATAGAATGTAGAACACTGCGGGGAGCCACTCGTGACGGAGGGCTGCCGCGCACAGAACTTGGGCGTAAAACCCCAAAGTGCAGGGCGCCAGGCTCTGAGATTGAGGCTGCCGAGCACAAAGGTTGGGCCTAAACTCCCACAGTGCGGGGCGCCCGGCTCAAAGGTCAATTGAGTTAGAACAATCTCTGTCCCGCCACCCCTTTTACTAAAGAATACACCACGTGCGCTAATGCCTGAGGCCATTAAGTCACAAAGGACCTTCAGAGGGAGAGATATGATCGGCACACAAATCAGTGATTTTTTAGAGAACAATCACCTGAGTTAAAAATATACGAGTCACGATGTTAGTTTATAGTTTAGAGAAACAATACCTAAGTTTATGACTTTTGTCTTATGATCCTGCTTTGGGGAATAGTTGATCCGGGTTTTTTGGGAACAGTAAACAATAATGATGTCTTTTAAGTTAATGATTTTAGTACATGTTGTTAATATGCCCTAAAACAATACCACTGCCTACGTGCAGGAATGTGTGAGCTAATGGGTTAAAATCATATAAATGAACTGCTGAAAATAAACTCGAAGTCCACTCTTGACCTAGCGTCTTGCGGGCTAGAGTGAGACCCTCTCAACCCCAACTTGTCTTGTCTTGCTGTCTCTTTGTCACGTCTTTCCTTTTCTCAGTCCTGCAGCACAGGTTTCTGGACCTGATCGATTGTCGGCTGGCACCGACAGAACACAGAATATAGAATATAGAATATAGATTATAGAACACAAAATTTAGAAAATGGAATGCAGAACACTGAATTTAGAATACAGCATACGGAATACTGAATATAGTATTTAGAATATAGAATGTAGAACACAGAATATTGAATATATAATAAAGAATACTGAATATAGAGTTTAGAATATAGAATGTAGAACACAGAATATAGAATGTAGAATACATAATATAGAATCCAAAATAAAGAAGATTCTATGCAGAACACAGAATTTAGAATATAGATTACATAATACTGAATATAGAATTCAGAATATAGAATGTAGAACACAGAATTTATAATATAGAATACAGAAAACTGAATATAGTATTTAGAACATAGAATGTAGAACACAGAATATAGAATATAGAATTTAGATTATAGAACCCAGAATTTAGAACATGGAATGCAGAACACAGAATTTGGAATATAGCATACAGAATAGTGCCTATAGAATTTAGAATATGGAATGTAGAACAGAGAATATAGAATATAGAATACGGAACACAGAATATATAATGAAGAATATAGAATGAGAAAACAGTATATAGAATATGGAAAACAGAATACAGAACCCAGAATTTAGAACATGGAATGCAGAACACAGAATTTGGTATATATAACACAGAATCCTGAATATAGAATTTAGAATATACAAAGCGGGAACACAGATTTTAGAATATAGAATACAGAATACTGAATAAAGAATTTAGAATATAGTATGAGGAACACAGAATATAGAATATAGAATAAATAATATTGAAACCATACTTTAGAACATGGAATGCAGAACACAGAATTTACAATATAGAATACAGAATACTGAAGAAAGAATTTAGAATATAGAATGTAGAACATAGTATAAAGAATATAGAATACGGAATGCAGAATATAGAATGTAGAATATTAAATGAAGAACACAAAATATAAAATATAGAATAGAGTATATAGAACCCAGAATTTAGAACATAGAATTGCAGAACACTGAATTTAGAATATAGTATACAGAATACTTAATAAACAATTAAATAATTGAATGTAGAACACAGAATATAGAATATAAAATACATAATACTGAATATATAACTTAGAATATAGAATGTAGAAAACAGAATAAAAAATATAGCTAAGAGAATATTGAAGCCAGACATTGTAACATGGAAAGCATAACTCACATTTTCGAATATACAATACAGAATACTGAATATACAATTTAGAATATAGAATGTAGAACACAGAATATACAATATAGAATAAAGAATACTGAATATAGAATTTAGAATATAGAATGTAGAACACAGAATATAGAATGTAGAATACAGATTATAGAATCCAGAATTAAGAACATGTTATGCAGAACACAGAATTAAGAATATAGATTATATAATACTGAATATAGGATTTAGAATATAGAATGCAGAACACAGAATTTATATTATTGTATACAGAAATGTGAATTTAGTATTTAGAATATAGAATATAGAACACAGAATATAGAAAATAGATTAAAGATTATAGAACCCAGAATTTAGAATATGGAATGCAGAAAACAGAATAGAATATAGCATACGTAATACTGAATATAGAATTTACAATATAGAAAGTAGAACACAGAATATAGAATATAGTATACGGAATTCAAAATATAGTATGTAGAAACTAGAATGAAAAACACACAATTTAGAATATAGAATAGAGAATGTAGAACACAGAATTTAGAACATGGAATGCAGAACACAGAATTTAGAATATAGAATAGAGAATACTGAAAATAGAGTTTAGAATATAGAATGTAGAACACAGAATTTAGAATATATAATAAAGAATACTGAATATAGAATTTAGAATATAGAATGAAGAACACAGTATATAGAATGTAGAATACAGAATAAAGAATCCAGAATAAAGAACATGCTATGCAGAACACAGAATTTAGAATATAGATTACATAATACTGAATATAGAATTTAGAATATAGAATGTAAAACACAGAATTTATAACATAGAATACAGAAAGCTGAATATAATATTTAGAATATAGAGTGTAGAACACAAAATATACAATATAGAATAGAGAATAAAGAAGCCAGAATTTTGAACATTGAATGCAGAACACAGAATTTAGAATATAGAATACAGAATACTGAATATAGAATTTAGAATATAAAACGTAGAACACAGAATATAGAATATAGAATACGGAATGTAGAATATAGAATACAGAATATAGAATATAGGACACAGAATATAGTATATGAAAAACAAAATACACAACCCAGAATTTAGAACATGGAATGCAGAACACAGAATTTAGAATATAGAATACAGAATGCTGAATATAGAATTTAGAATATAGAATATAAACATGGAATATAGAATATAGAATAAAGAATATTGAACCCAGAATTTTGAACATGAATGCAGAACACAGAATTTAGAATATGGAATACAGAATACTGAATATAGAATTTAGAATATAGAATGTTGAACACTGTATAAAGAATATAGAATACTGAATGCAGAATATAGAATTTAGAATATACAATGTAGAACACAGAATATAAATTATAGAAAAGAGAATATAAAACCCAGAATTTACAATATGGTATGCAAAACACAGAATTTAGAATATAGTATACAGAATACTTAATAAACAAATGAAAAAATTGAATGTAGAACATAGAATATAGAATATAGAATACATAATACTGAATATATAATTTAGAATATACAATGTAAAAAACAGAATAAAAAATATATCTTAAAGAATATTTAAGCCAGATTTTGGAACATGGAATTCAGAACTCAGAATTTCGAATATAGAATACAGGAAACTGAATATACAATTTAGAATATAGAATGTAAAACACAGAATTTAGAATATAGAACAAATAATACTGAATATAAAATTTAGAATATACAATGTAGAACACAGAATATTCAATGTAGAATAGAGAATTTAGAATCCAGATATAAGAACATGGAATTCTGAACACAGAATTTAGAATATAGAATACATAATACTGAATATAGAATTTAGAATATAGAATGTAGAATCCAGAATTAATAATATAGAATATAGAATGCTGAATATAGGATTTAGAATATAGAATGTAGAACACGGAATATAGAATATAGAATATAGATTATAGAACACAGTATTTAGAACATGGAATGCAGAAAACAGAATTAAGAATATAGCATACTGAATACTTAATATAGAATTTAGTATATATAATGTAGAGCACAGAATATTGAATATAGAATACGGAATGCAGAATATAGAATACAGAATATAGAATGTAGTCAACAGAATATAGATTATGAAAAAAAGAATACACAAAAAAGAATTTAGAACATGGAATGCAGAACACAGAATTTAGAATATAGAATAGAGAATACTGAACATAGAATTAAGAATATAGAATGCAGAACACAGAATTAAGAATATAGAATACAGAATACTGAATATAGAATTGAGAACATGGAATGAAGAACACAGAATGTACAATATAGAATAGAGAATACTAAATGTAGACTTTAGAATATAGAAAGTAGAACACAGAATATAGAATATAGAGTAGAAAATTTAGAACATGGAATGCAGAACACAGAATTTAGACTATAGAATACAGAATACTGAATATCGAATTTGGAAATTAGAAAGTAGATCACAGAATATAGAATATAGATTACGGAATGCAGAATATAGTATACAGAATATAGGATTTAGAACACAGATTATAGATTATGGAAACGTAACACAGAACGCAGAATATAGAACATGGGATGCAGAACACAGAATTTAGATTATAGAATACAGAATACTGAATATAGAATATAGAATGCAGAACACAGAACTTAGAATATACATTAGAGAATACTGAATATAGAATTTACAACATGGAATGCAGAAAACAGAATTTAGATTATAAAATAAAGAATATAGATGCCGGATTATAGAACATGGAATGCAGAACACAGAATTTAGAATATGGAATACTGAATACTGAATATAGAAATTAGAATATAGAAAGAAGAACACAGAATAGAGAATATAGAATAGAGAATTTAGAATATGGAATGTAGAGCACAGAATTTAGATTATAGAATACATAATACTGAATATAGAATTTAGAATATAGAATTTAGAACACAAAATTTAGAAAATAGAATACAGAATACTGAATATAGAATTTAGGACATGGAATGCAGAACACAGAATTTAGATTATAGAATACAGAATACTTAATAAACAATTAAAAAATTGAATGTAGAGCACAGAATGTAGAATATAAAACACATAAAACTGAATATATAATTTAGAAAATAGAATGTAGAAAACAGAATAAAAATTATAGCTTAGAGAATATTGAAGCCAGATTTTGGAACATGGAAATCACAACCCAGTATTTAGAATATAGAATACATAATACTGAATATACAATTTAGAATATAGAATGTAGTACCCAGAATTTAGAATATATAATACAGAATACTGAATATCGAATTTAGAATATAGAATGTAGAACACATAATATAGAATGTAGAATACAGAAAGCTGAATATAGTATTTAGAATATAGAATGTAGAACACAGATATAGAATATAGAATATAGATAATAGAACCCAGAATTTAGAACATGGAATGCATAACACAGAAATTAGAATATATAATGCAGTATAATGATCATAGAATTTAGAACATAGAATACAGAACACAGAATTTAGAACATGGAATACAGAATACTGAATATAGGATTGAGAACATGGAGTGAAAAACACAGAATTTAGAATATAGAATACAGAATACTGAATATTATATTTAGAATATAGAAAGTAGATCACAGAATATAGAATATAGAATAGAGAATTTTGAATATGGAATGCAGAACACAAAATTTAGAATATAGAATACAGTATACTGAATATAGAATTTGGAATATAGAAGGTAGAACACAGAATATATAAAGTAGAATACGGAATGAAGAATATAGAATACAGAATATAGAATTTAGAACACAGAATATAAAATATGGAAAACAGAATATAGAAACCAGAATTTAGAACATGGAATGCAGAACACAGAATTTAGAATATAGTATAGAGATTACTGAATATAGAATTTAGAATATAGAATTTAGAACACAGAATTTAGAATATAGAATACAGAATACTGAATAAATAATTTAGAATATAGAATGTAGAACACAGAATAAAGAATATAGAATACGGAATGCAGAATATAGAATGTAGAATATAGATTGAAGAATACGAAATATAGAATATAGAATAGAGAATATACAACACAGAATTTAGAACATGGAATGCAGAACATAGAATTTAGAATATAGAATACAGAATACTGAATAAATAAATTAGAATATAGAATGTAGAACACAGAATATAGAATATAGAATACGGAAGGCAAAATATAGTTTGTAGAATATACAATGAAGTACGCAAAATATAGAATAGACAATAGAGAATATAGAAGCCAGAATTTAGAACATGGAATGCAGAACACAGAATTATAATATAGAATACAGAACACAGAATATGGAATTTAGAATATGGAATGTAGAACACAGAATATAGAATATAGAATACAGAGTATAGAAACCAGAATTTAGAACATGGAATGCAGAACACAGAATTAAGAAAAATGAATGCAGAACAGAGTATTTAGAATATACATTACAGAACACTGAATATAGAATTTAGAATATACAATGTAGAACATAGAATTTAGAATATGGAATAAAGAATACTGAATATAGAATTTAGAAAATAGAATGTAGAACACAGAATATAGAAAATAGAGTAGAGAATGTAGAACACAGAATTTAGTACATGGAATCAGAACACAGAATTTAGAATATAGAATACAGAACATTGAATATGGAATTTAGAACATTGAACGTAGAACACAGAATATAGAATATAGAATCCACAGTATAGAACCCAGAATTTAGAACAAGGAATGCAGAACACAGAATTTAGAATCTAGAATACAGAACTGAATATAGAATTTATAATATAGCAAGTATAACACAGAATTAAGAATGTAGAATACGGAATGCAGAAAATAGTATACAGAATATAGAATATAGAACTCAGAATATAGTTTATGGAAAACAGAATACAGAAACCAGAATTTAGAACATGGAATGCAGAACACAGAATATCGTATATAGAACACAGAATACTGAATATAGAATTTAAAATATACAATGCGGAACACAGATTTTAGACTATAGAATACAGAATACTGAATATAGAATTTAGAACATGGAATGCAGAACACATTATTTAGAATATAGAATACAGAATACTGAATATAGAATTTAGAATATAGAATGTAGAACACAGAATTTATAATATACTATACAGAAAGCTGAATATAGTATTTAGAATATAGAATGTAGAACACAGAATATAGAATATAGAATATAGATTATAGAACCCAAAATTTAGAACATGAAAAGCAGAACACAGAATTTAGAATACAGCATACGGAATACTGAATATAGAATTTAGAATATAGAATGTAGAACACAGAATATTGAATAAATAATAAAGAATACTGAATATAGAGTTTAGAATATAGAATGTAGAACACAGAATATAGAATGTAGAATACATAATATAGAATCCAAAATAAAGAACATTCTATGCAGAACACAGAATTTCGAATATAGATTACATAATACTGAATATAGAATTTAGAATATAGAATGTAGAACACAGAATATAGAATACAGTATACGGAATGCAAAATATAGAATGTAGAATCTAGAATGAAAAACAAACAATTTAGAATATAGAATAGAGAATATAGAACCCAGAACTTAAAACATGGTATGCAGAACACAGAATTTAGAATATAGAATAGAGAATACTGAATATAGAGTTTAGAATATAGAATGTAGAACACAGAATTTAGAATATATAATAAAGAATACTGAATAAAGAATTTAGAATATAGAATGCAGAACACAGAATATAGAATATAGAATACAGAATTAAGAATCCAGAATAAAGAACATGCTATGCAGAACACAGAATTTAGAATATAGATTACATAATACTGAATATAGAATTTAGAATATAGAATGTAGAACACAGAATTTATAATATAGAATACAGAAAACTGAATATAGTATTTAGAATATAGAATGTAGAACACAAAATATACAATATATAATATAGAATAAAGAAGTCAGAATTTAGAATATTGAATGCAGAACACAGAATTTAGAATATAGAATACAGAATACTGAATATAGAATTTAGAATATAGAATGTAGAACACAGAGTATAGAATATAGAATACGGAATGCAGGATATAGAATATGGAATATAGTATATAGGACACAGAATATAGAATATGTAATACAAAATACACAACCCAAAATTTAGAACATCAAATGTAGAACACAGAATATAAAATATAGAATACAGAATACTGAATATAGAATTTAGAATATAGAACGTAGAACACAGAATAAATAATATAAAATATAGAATGCTGAATATAGGATTTAGAATATAGAATTTAGAACACGGAATATAGAATATAGAATATAGAATATAGAACAAAGTATTTAGAGCATGGAATGTAGAACACAGAATTAAGAATATAGAATACCGAATACTTAATATAGAATTTAGAATATATAATGTAGAACACAGAATATTGAATATAGAATACGGAATGCAGAATATAGATACAGAATATAGAATGTAGAAAACAGAATATAGATTATGAAAAAAAGAATACACAGAAGAGAGTTTAGAACATGGAATGCAGAACACAGAATTTAGAATATAGAATAGAGAATACTGAACATAGAATTAAGAATATAGAATGCAGTACACAGAATTAAGAATATAGAATACAGAATACTGAATATAGAATTGAGAACATGGAATGAAGAATACAGAATATACAATATAGAATAGAGAATACTAAATGTAGAATTTAGAATATAGAAAGTAGAACACAGAATATATTATATAGAGTAGAAAATTTAGAACATGGAATGCAGAACACAGAATTTAGAATATAGAATACAGAATAGTGAATATAGAATTTGGAATATAGAATGTAGAACACAGAATATATAATGTAGAATACGGAATGCCGAATATAGTATACAGAATATAGAATTTAGAACACAGAATATAAAATATGGAAAACAGAATATAGGACCCAGAATTTAGAACAAGTTATACAGAACACAGAATTTAGAATATACTATACAGAATACTGAATATAGAATTTGGAATATAGAATGTAGATCACAGAATATAGAATATAGATTACGGAAGGCAGAATATACTATACAGAATATAGGATTTAGAACACAGAATATAGATCATGGAAACTTAACACAGAACACAGAATATAGAACATGGGATGCAGAACACAGAATTTAGTTTTTAGAATACAGAATACTGAATATAGAATATAGAATATAGAATGCAGAACACAGAATTTAGAATATACATTAGTGAATACTGAATATAGAATTTACAACATGGAATGCAGAACACAGAATTTACATTATAGAATAAAGAATATAGATGCCGGATTATAGAACATGGAATGCAGAACACAGAATTTAGAATATGGAATACTGAATACTGAATATAGAATTTAGAATATAGAAAGTAGAACACAGAATATAGAATATAGAATAGAGAATTTAGAACATGGAATGTAGAGCACAGAATTTAGGTTATAGAATACATAATACTGAATACAGAATTTAGAATATAGAATTTAGAACACAAAATTTAGAAAATAGAATACAGAATACTGAATAAAGAATTTAGGACATGGAATGCAGAACACAGAATTTAGAATATAGAATACAGAATACTGAATATAGAATTTAGAACATGGAATGCATAACACAGAATTTAGAATATAGAATACAGAATACTGAATATAGAGTTAAAATATAGAATGTAGAACCCAGAATATAGAATATAGAATTGAGAATATAGTACCCAGAATTTAGAACATGGAATGCAGAAAACAGAATATAGTTTATAGAATACATAATACTGAATACAGAATTTAGAATAGAATGTAGAACACAAAATTTAGAATATAGAATACAGAATGCTGAATATAGAATTTAAAATATAGAATGTAGAACACAGAATATAGAAAATAGAAAATACAATATAGAACCCAGAATTTAGAACATGGAATGCAGAACACAGAATTTAGATTATAGAATACAGAATACTTAATAAACAATTAAAAAATTGAATGTAGAGCACAGAATGTAGAATATAAAACACGTAAAACTGAATATATAATTTAGAAAATAGAATGTAGAAAACAGAAAAAAATATAGCTTAGAGTATATTGAAGCCAGATTTTGGAACACGGAAATCAGAACTCAGTATTTAGAATATAGAATACAAAATACTGAATATACAATTTAGAATATAGAATGTAGAACCTAGAATTTAGAATATATAATACAGTATACTGAATATCGAATTTAGAATATAGAAGGTAGAACACAGAATATAGAATGAAGAATACAGAAACCTGAATATAGTATTCAGAATATAGAATGAAGGACTCAGTTATAGAATATAGAATATAGATAATAGAACCCAGAATTTAGAACATGGAATTCATAACACAGAAATTAGAATATATAATGCAGTATAATGATCATAGAACTTAGAACATAGAATGCAGAACACAGAATTTAGAATATCGAATACAGAATACTGAATATAGGATTGAGAACATGGAGTGAAAAACACAGAATTTAGAATATAGAATACAGAATACTGAATATTGTATTTAGAATATAGAAAGTAGAACACAGGATATACAATATAGAATAAAGAATACTGAATATAGAATTTAGAATATATAATGTAGAACACAGAGTATAGAATATAGAATACGGAAGGCAAAATATAGATTGTAGAATATACAATGAAGTACGCAAAATATAGAATATTGAATAGAGAACATAGAAGCCAGAATTTAGAACATGGAATGCAGAACACAGAATTTCGAATATAAATACAGAATATTGAATGTAGGATTTTGAATATAGAATGCAGAACAAAGGATATATAATAGAGTATACAGAACCCAGAATTTAAAACATGGAATCCGGAACACAGAATTTATAATATAGAATACATAAAGCTGAATATAGTATTTAGAATATAGAATGTAGAACACAGAATATAGAATATAGAATTTAGATTATAGAACCCAGAATTTAGAACATGGAATGCAGAACACAGAATTAGGTATATAACATACAGAATAGTGCCTATAGAATTTAGAATATGGAATGTAGAACACAGAATATAGAATATAGAATACGGAATACAGAATATATAATACAGAATATAGAATGTAGAAAACAGAATATAGAATATGGAAAACAGAATACAGAACCCAGATTTTAGAACATGGAATGCAGAATACAGAATTTCATATATAGAACACAGAATACTGAATACAGAATTTAAAATATACAATGCGGAACACAGATTTTAGTATATAGAATACAGAATACTGAATATAGAATTTAGAACATGGAATGCAGAACACATTATTTAGAATATAGAATACAGAATACTGAATATAGAATTTAGAATATAGAATGTAGAACACAGAATTTATAATATAGTATATAGAAAGCTGAATATAGTATTTAGAATATAGAATGTAGAACACAGAATATAGAATATAGAATATAGTGTATAGAACCCAAAGTTTAGAACATGGAATGCAGAACACAGAATTTAGAATACAGCATACGGAATACTGAATATAGAATTTAGAATATAGAATGTAGAACACAGAATATTGAATATATAATAAAGAATACTGAATATAGAGTTTAGAATATAGAATGTAGAACACAGAATTTAGAATGTAGAATACATAATATAGAATCCAAAATAAAGAACATTCTATGCAGAACACAGAATTTAGAATATACATTACATAATACTGAATATAGAATTTAGAATATAGAATGTAGAACACAGAATATATAATATAGAACACAGAAAGCTTAATAAAGTGTTTAGAATATAGAATGTAGAACACAGAATATAGAATTTAGAATTTAGATTATAGAACCCAGAATTTAGAACATGAAATGCAGAACACAGAATTTGGAATATAGCATACAGAATAGTGCCTATAGAATTTAGAATATGGAATGTAGAACACAGAATATAGAATAAAGAATACGGAACACAGAATATATAATACAGAATATAGAATGAGAAAACAGTATATAGAATATGGAAAACAGAATACAGAACCCAGAATTTAGAACATGGAATGCAGAACACAGAATTTGGTATATAGAACACAGAATACTGAATATAGAATTTAGAATATACAATGCGGAACACAGATATTCAATATAGAATACAGAATACTGAATATAGAATTTAAAACATGGAATGCAGAACACATAATTTAGAATATTGAATACAGAATAGTGAATATAGGATTTCGAATATAATATGAGGAACACAGAATATAGAATATAGAATAAAGAATATTGAACCCATACTTTAGAACATGGAATGACGAACACAGAATTTACAATATAGAATACAGAATACTGAAGATAGAATTTAGAATATAGAATGTAGAACACCGAATATATAATGTAGAATACGGAATGCAGAATATAGTATACAGAATATAGAATTTAGAACACAGAATATAAAATATGGAAAACAGAATATAGGACCCAGAAGTTAGAACAAGTTATACAGAACACAGAATTTAGAATATACTATACAGATTACTGAATATAGAATTTAGAATATAGAATGTAGATCACAGAATGTAGAATATAGAATACGGAATGCAGAATATAGTATACAGAATATAGGATTTAGAACACAGAATATAGATCATGGAAACTTAACACAGAACACAGAATATAAAACATGGGATGCAGAACACAGAATTTAGATTATAGAATACACAATACTGAATATAGAATATAGAATATAGAATGCAGAACACAGAATTTAGAATATACATTAGAGAATACTGAATATAGAATTTACAACATGGAATGCAGAACACAGAATTTAGATTATAGAATAAAGAATATAGATGCCGGATTATAGAACATGGAATGCAGAACACAGAATTTAGAATATGGAATACTGAATACAGAATATAGAATTTAGAATATAGAAAGTAGAACACAGAATATAGAGTATAGAATAGAGAATTTAGAACATGGAATGTAGAGCACAGAATTTAGGTTATAGAATACATAATACTGAATATAGAATTTAGAATATAGAATTTAGAACACAAAATTTAGAAAATAGAATACAGAATACTGAATAAAGTATTTAGGACATGGAATGCAGAACACAGAATTTAGAATATAGAATACAGAATACTGAATATAGAATTTAGAACATGGAATGCATAACACAGAATTTAGAATATAGAATACAGAATACTGAATATAGAGTTAAAATATAGAATGTAGAACCCAGAATATAGAATATAGGATTGAGAATATAGTACCCAGAATTTAGAACATGGAATGCAGAAAACAGAATATAGTTTATAGAATACATAATACTGAATACAGAATTTAGAATAGAATGTAGAACACAAAATTTAGAATATAGAATACAGAATGCTGAATATAGAATTTAGAATATAGAATGTAGAACACATAATTTAGAATATTGAATACAGAATACTGAATATAGAATTTCGAATATAATATGAGGAACACAGAATATAGAATATAGAATAAAGAATATTGAACCCATACTTTAGAACATGGAATGACGAACACAGAATTTACAATATAGAATACAGAATACTGAAGATAGAATTTAGAATATAGAATGTAGAACATAGTATAAAGAATATAGAATACGGAATGCAGAATATAGAATGTAGAATATAAAATGAAGAACACAGAATATAAAGTATAGAATAGAGTATATAGAACCAAGAATTTAGAAGATAGAATTGCAGAGCACTGAACTTAGACTATAGTATACAGAATACTAAATAAACAATTAAAAAATTGAATGTAGAACACAGAATGTAGAATATAAAATACATAATACTGAATATATAATTTAGAATATAGAATGTAGAAAACAGAATAAAAAATATAGCTTAGAGAATATTGAAGCCAGACTTTGTAACATGGAAAGCAGAACTCACAATTTCGAATATAGAATACAGAATACTGAATATACAGTTTAGAATATAGAATGTAGAACACAGAATATACAATATAGAATAAAGAATACTGAATATAGAATTTAGAATATAGAATGTAGAACACAGAATATAGAATGTAGAATACAGATTATAGAATACAGAATTAAGAACATGTTATGCAGAACACAGAATTAAGAATATAGTTTATATAATACTGAATATAGGATTTAGAATATAGAATGCAGAACACCGAATTTATTATATTGTATACAGAAATCTGAATTTAGTATTTAGAATATAGAATATAGAACCCAGAATATAGAATATAGATTATAGATTATAGAACCCAGAATTTAGAACATGGAATGCAGACACAGAATAGAATATATCATACGGAATACTGAATATAGAATTTACAATATAGAATGTAGAACACAGAATATAGAATATAGTATACGGAATTCAAAACATTGTATGTAGAAACTGGAATGAAAAACACACAATTTAGAATATAGAATAGAGAATGTAGAACCCAGAATTTAGAACATGGAATCAGAACACAGAATTTAGAATATAGAATAGAGAATACTGAATATAGAGTTTAGAATATAGAATGTAGAACACAGAATTTAGAATATATAATAAAGAATACTGAATATAGAATTTAGAATATAGAATGCAGAACACAGTATATAGAATGTAGAATACAGAATAAAGAATCCAGAATAAAGGACATGCTATGCAGAACACAGAATTTAGAATATAGATTACATAATACTGAATATAGAATTTAGACTATAGAATGTAGAACACAGAATTTATAACATTGAACACAGAAAGCTGAATATAATATTTAGAATATAGAATGTAGAACACAAAATATACAATATAGAATAGAGAATAAAGAAGCCAGGATTTTGAACATTGAATGCAGAACACAGAATTTAGAATATAGAATACAAAATACTGAATATAGAATTTAGAATATAGAATGAAGAACACAGAATATAGAATATAGAATATGGAATGTAGAATATAGAATACAGAATATAGAATATAGGACACAGAATATAGAATATGGAAAACAAAATACACAACCCAGAATTTAGAACATGGAATGAAGAACACAGAATTTAGAATATAGAATACAGAATACTGAATATAGAATTTGGAATATAGAATGTAGAACACAGAATATATAATGTAGAATACGGAATGCAGAATATAGAATACAGAATATAGAATTTAGAACACAGAATATAAATATGGAAAACAGAATATAGGACCCAGAAGTTAGAACAAGTTATACAGAACACAGAATTTAGAATATACTATACAGATTACTGAATATAGAATTTAGAATATAGAATGTAGATCACAGAATATAGAATATAGATTACGGAATGCAGAATATAGTATAAAGAATATAGGAATTTGAACACAGAATATAGATCATGGAAACTTAACACAGAACACAGAATATAGAACATGGGATGCAGAACACAGAATTTAGTTTATAGAATACAGAATACTGAATATAGAATATAGAATATATAATGCATAACACAGAATTTAGAATATACATTAGAGAATACTGAATATAGAATTTACAACATGGAATGCAGAACACAGAATTTAGATTATAGAATAAAGAATATAGACGCCGGATTATAGAACATGGAATGCAGAACACAGAATTTAGAATATGGAATACTGAATACTGAATATAGAATTTAGAATATAGAAAGTAGAACACAGAATATAGAATATAGAATAGAGAATTTAGAACATGGAATGTAGAGCACAGAATTTAGGTTATAGAATACATAATACTGAATATAGAATTTAGAATATAGAATTTAGAACACAAAATTTAGAAAATAGAATACAGAATACTGAATAAAGTATTTAGGACATGGAATGCAGAACACAGAATTTAGAATATAGAATACAGAATACTGAATATAGAGTTAAAATATAGAATGTAGAACCCAGAATATAGAATATAGAATTGAGAATATAGTACCCAGAATTTAGAACATGGAATGCAGAAAACAGAATATAGTTTATAGAATACATAATACTGAATACAGAATTTAGAATAGAATGTAGAACACAAAATTTTGAATATAGAATACAGAATGCTGAATATAGAATTTAGAATATAGAATGTAGAACACAGAATATAGAAAATAGAAAAGAGAATATAGAACCCAGAATTTAGAACATGGAAAGCAGAACACAGAATTTAGATTATAGAATACTGAATACTTAATAAACAATTAAAAAATTGAATATAGAGCACAGAATATAGAATATAAAACACATAAAACTGAATATATAGTTTAGAAAATAGAATGTAGAAAACAGAATAAAAAATATAGCTTAGAGAATATTGAAGCCAGATTTTGGAACATGGAAATCAGAACTCAGTATTTAGAATATAAAATATATAATACTGAATATACAATTTAGAATATAGAATGTAGAACCCAGAATTTAGAATATATAATACAGAATACTGAATATCGAATTTAGAATATAGAATTTAGAACACAGAATATAGAATGTAGAATACAGAAACTGAATATAGTATTTAGAATATAGAATGTAGAACACAGATATAGAATACCGAATATAGATAATAGAAACCAGAATTTAGAACATGGAATGCATAACACAGAAATTAGAATATATAATGCAGTATAATGATCATTGAACTTAGAATATAGAATGCAGAACACAGAATTTAGAATATGGAATACAGAATACTGAATAAAGGATTGAGAACATGGAGTGAAAAACACAGAATTTAGAATATAGAATACAGAATACTGAATATTGTATTTAGAATATAGAAAGTAGATCGCAGAATATAGAATATAGAATAGAGAATTTTGAATATGGAATGCAGAACACAAAATTTAGAATATAGAATACAGTATACTGAATATAGAATTTGGAATATAAAAGGTAGAACACAGAATACGGAATGCAAAATATAGATTATAGATTTTAGAATGAATTACGCAAAATATAGAATATACAATAGAGAATATAGAAGCCAGAATTTAGAACATGGGATGCGGAACACAGAATTTCGAATATAAATACGGAATACTGAATGTAGGATTTTGAATATAGAATGTAGAAAACAGGATATATAATAGACTATACAGAACCCAGAATTTAAAACGTGGAATCCAGAACACAGAATTTAGAATATAGAATACAGAATGCTGATTATAGAATTTAGAATATACAATGTAGAACACAGAATATAGAAAATAGAAAAGAGAATATAGATCCCAGAATTTAGAACATGGAATGCAGAACACAGAATTTAGATTATAGAATACAGAATACTTAATATACAATTAAAAAATTGAATGTAGATCACAGAATGTAGAATATAAAACACATAAAACAGAATATATAATTTGGAAAATAGAATGTAGAAAACAGAATAAAAAATATAGCTTAGAGAATATTGAAGCCAGATTTTGGAACATGGAAATCAGACCTCAGTATTTAGAATATAGAATATATAAGAATGAATATACAATTTAGAATATAGAATGTAGAACTCAGAATTTAGAATTTATAATACAGAATACTGAATATCGAATTTTGAATATAGAATGTAGAACACAGAATATAGAATGTAGAATACAGAAAGCTGAATATAGTATTTAGAATATAAATGTAGGACACAGATATAGAATATAGAATATAGATAATAGAACCCAGAATTTAGAACATGAAATGCATAACACAGAAATTAATATATATAATACAGTGTAATGATGATAGAACTTAGAACATAGAATGCAGAACACAGAATTTAGAATATGGAATACAGAATACTGAAAATAGGATTGAGAACATGGAGTGAAAAACACAGAATTTAGAATATAGAATACAGAATACTGAATATTGTATTTAGAATATAGAAATTAGATCACAGAATATAGAATATAGAATAGAGAAATTTGAATATGGAATGCAGAACACAAAATTTAGAATATAGAATACAGAATACTGAATATAGAAGGTAGAACACAGAATACATAATGTAGAATACGGAATGCAGAATATAGAATACAGAATAAAGAATTTAGAACACAGAATATAAAATATGGAAAACAGAATATAGAATCCAGAATTTAGAAAATGGAATGCAGAGCACAGAATTTAGAATATAGTATAGAGATTACTGAATATAGAATTTAGAATATAGAATTTAGAACACAGAATTTAGAATATAGAATACAGAATACTGAATAAATAACTTAGAATATAGAATTTAGAACACAGAATATAGAATATAGAATACGGAATGCAAAATATAGATTGTAGAATATAGAATGAAGTACACAAAATATAGGATATAGAATAGAGAATATAGAAGCCAGAATTTAGATCATGGGATGCGGAACACAGAATTTCGAATATGGAATACAGAATACTGAATGTAGGATTTTGAATATAGAATGCAATACACAAGATATATAATAGAGTATACAGAACCCAGAATTTAAAACGTGGAATCCAGAACACAGAATTTAGAATACAGAATACTGAATATAGAATTTTGAATATAGAATATAGAACACAGAATAAAAAAATAGAATACGGAATGCAGAATATAGACTGCAGAATCTAGATTGAAGAATAGAAATATTGAATATAGAATAGAGAATATACAAAACAGAATTTAGAACATGGAATGCAGAACATAGAATTTAGAATATAGAATACAGAATAATGAATATACAATTTAGAATATAGTATAGAGATTGCTGTATATAGAATTTAGAATATAGAATGTAGAACACAGAATTTAGAATATAGAATACAGAATACTGAATAAATACATTAGAATATAGAATGTAGAACACAGAATATAGAATATAGAATACGGAAGGCAAAATATAGATTGTATAATATACAATTAAGTATGCAAAATATAGAATATAGAATAGAGAATATAGAAGCCAGAATTTAGAACATAGAATGCAGAACACAGAATTTCGAATATAAATACAGAATATTGAATGTAGGATTTTGAATATAGAATGCAGAACACAGGATATATAATAGAGTATACAGAACCCAGAATTTAAAACATCGAATCCGGAACACAGAATTTAGTATATAGAATACAGAATACTGAATATAGGATTTAGAATATAGAATGTAGAACACAGAATACGGAATATAGAAAACGGAATGCAGAATATAGAATGTAGAATATAGAATGAAGAATAAAAAATATAGAATAGAGAATAGAGAATATACAACATAGAATTTAGAACATGGAATGCAGAACATAGAATTTAGAATATAGAATACTGAATACTGAATATAGAATTTAGAATATAGAATGTAGAACACAAAATATAGAATATAGAATACAGAATGCTGAATGTAGAATTTAGAATATACAATGAAGAACACAGAATATAGAATATAGAAAAGAGAATATAGAACCCAGAATTTACAACATGGAATGCAGAACAATGAATTTAGAATATAGTATAAAGAATGCATAATAAACAATTAAAAAAATTGAATGTAGAACAGAGAATATAGAATATAGTATACATAATACTGAATAAATAATTTAGAATATAGAATGTAGAACACAGTATTTAGAATATACAATACAGAATACTAAATATAGAATTTAGAATATACAATGTAGAACACAGAATTTAGAATATGCAATACAGAATAATAAATATAGGATTTAGAATATAGAATATAGAACACTGAACATAGAAAATAGAATAGAGAATTAGGAACCCAGAATTTAGTAAATGGAAGCAGAACCCAGAAATATAATATAGAATACATAACACAGAATATGGAATTTAGAATATAGAATGTAGAAAACAGAATATACTATATAGAATACAGAGTATACAACCCAGAAATTAGAACATGGAATGCAAAACACAGAATTAAGAACATTGAATGCAGAACAGAGTATTTAGAATATACATTACAGAACACTAGAATATAGAATTTTGAATATACAATGTAGAACATAGAATTTAGAATATGGAATAAAGAATACTGAATATAGAATTTAGAATATAGAATGTAGAACACAGAATATAGAATATAGAATAGAGAATTTAAAACACAGAATTTAGTACATGGAATCAGAACACAGAATTTAGAATATAGAACACAGAACACTGAATATGGAATTTAGAATATAGAACGTAGAACACAGAATATAGAATATAGAATACACAATATAGAACCCAGAATTTAGAATCTAGAACACAGAAATGAATAAAGAATTTATAATATAGCAAGTATAACACAGAATTTAGAATGTAGAATACGGAATGCAGAAAATAATATACAGAATATAGAATGTAGAACTCAGAATATAGTAAATGGAAAACAGAATAAAGAACCCAGAATTTAGAACATGGAATGCAGAACACAGAATTTCGAATATACAATACAGAATAGTGTCTATAGAATTTAGAATATGGAATGTAGAACACAAAATATAGAATACAGAATACGGAATACAGAATATATTATACAGAATATAGAATTTAGAAAACAGAATATAGAATATGGAAAACAGAATACAGAATCCAGATTTTAGAACATGGAATGCAGAACACAGAATTTCGTATATAGAACACAGAATACTGAATATAGAATTTAAAATATACAATGCGGAACACAGATTTCATAATATAGAATACTGAATACTGAATATAGAATTCAGAACATGGAATGCAGAGCACATTATTTAGAATATAGAATACAGAATACCGAATATAGAATTTAGAATATAGAATGTAGAACACAGAAATTATAATATAGTATACAGAAAGCTGAATATAGTATTTAGAATATAGAATGTAGAACACAGAATATAGAATATAGAATATAGATTATAGAACCCAAAATTTAGAACATGGAATGCAGAACACAGAATTTAGAATACAGCATACGGAATACTGAATATAGAATTTAGAATATAGAATGTAGAACACAGAATATTGAATATATAATAAAGAATACTGAATATAGGGTTTAGAATATAGAATGTAGAACACAGAATATAGAATGTAGAATACATAATATAGAATCCAAAATAAAGAACATTCTATGCAGAACACAGAATTTAGAATATAGATTACATAATACTGAATATAGAATTTAGAATATAGAATGTAGAACACAGAATTTATAATATAGAATACAGAAAGCTGAATAAAGTATTTAGAATATAGAACGTAGAACACAGAATATAGAAAATTGAATTTAGATTATAGAACCCAGAATGTAGAATATGGAATGCAGAACACAGAATAGAATATAGCATACGGAATACTGAATATAGAATTTACAATATAGAATGTAGAACACAGAATATTGAATATAGTATACGGAATTCAAAATATAGTATGTAGAAACTAGAATGTAAAACACACAATTTAGAATATAGAATAGAGAATGTAGAACCAAGAATTTTGAACACGGAATGCAGAACACAGCATTTAGAATATAGAATAGAGAATACTGAATATAGAATTAAGAATATAGAATGCAGAACACAGAATTAAGAATATAGAATACAGAATACTGAATATAGAATTGAGAACATGAAATGAAGAACACAGAATATGCAATATAGAATAGAGAATACAAAATGTAGAATTTAGAATATAGAAAATAGAACACAGAATATAGAATATAGAGTAGAAAATTTAGAGCATGGAATGCAGAACACAGAATTTAGAATATAGAATACAGAATACTGAATATAGAATTTGGAATATAGAATGTAGAACACAGAATATATAATGTAGAATACGGAATGCAGAATATAGAATACAGAATATAGAATTTAGAGCACAGAATATAAAATATGGAAAACAGAATATAGGACCCAGAATTTAGAAAAAGTTATACAGAACACATAATTTAGAATATACTAAACAGATTACTGAATATAGAATTTAGAATATAGAATGTAGATCACAGAATATAGAATATAGATTACGGAATGCAGAATATAGAATACAGAATATAGGATTTAGAACACAGAATATAGATTATGGAAACTTAACACAGAACCCAGAATATAGAACATGGGATGCAGAAAACATAATTTAGATTATAGAATACAGAATACTGAATATAAAATATTGAATATAGAATGCAGAACACAGAATATAGAATATACATTAGAGAATACTGAATATTGAATTTACAACATGGAATGCAGAACACAGAATTTATATTATAGAATAAAGAATATAGATGCCGGATTATAGAACATGGAATGCAGAACACAGAATTTAGAAAATGTAATACTGAATACTGAATAAAGAATTTAGAATATAGAAAGTAGAACACAGAATATAGAATATAGAATAGAGAATTTAGAACATGGAATGTAGAGAACAGAATTTAGATTATAGAATACATAATACTGAATATAGAATTTAGAATATAGAATATAGAATTTAGAACACAAAATTTAGAAAATAGAATACAGATTACTGAATATAGAATTTAGAACATGGAATGCATAACACAGAATTTAGAATATAGAATACAGAATACTGAATATAGAGTTAAAATATAGAATGTAGAACCCAGAATATAGAATATAGAATTGAGAATATAGTATCCAGAATTTAGAACATGGAATGAAGAAAACAGAATATAGTTTATAGAATACATAATACTGAATACAGAATTGAGAATAGAATGTAGAACACAAAATTTAGAATATGGAATACAGAATGCTGGATATAGAATTTAGAATATAGAATGTATAACACAGAATATAGAAAATAGAAAAGAGAATATAGAAACCAGAATTTAGAACATAGAATGCAGAGCACAGAATTTAGATTATAGAATACAGAATACTGAATAACAATTAAAATATTGAATGTAGAGCACAGAATGTAGAATATAAAACACATAAAACTGAATATATAATTTAGAAAATAGAATGTAGAAAACAGAATGAAAAATATATCTTAGAGAATATTGAAGCTAGATTTTGGAACATGGAATTCAGAACTCAGTATTTAGAATATAGAATACATAATACTGAATATACAATTTAGAATATAGAATGTAGAACCCAGAATTTGGAATATATAAAACTGAATACTGAATATCGAATTTAGAAATTATAATGTAGAACACAGAATATAGAATGTAGAATACAGAAAGCTGAATATAGTATTTAGAATATAGCATGTAGAACACAGATATAGAATATAGAATATAGATAATAGAACCAAGAATTAGAACATGGAATGCATAACACAGAAATTAGTATATATAATGCAGTATAATGATCATAGAACTTAAAACATAGAATGCAGAACACAGAATTTAGAATATGGAATACAGAATACTGAATATAGGATGGAGAACATGGAGTGAAAAACCAGGAATTTAGAATATAGAATACAGAATACTGAATATTGTATTTAGAATATAGAAAGTAGATCACAGAATATAGAATATAGAATAGAGAATTTTGAATATGGAATGCAGAACACAAAATTTAGAATATAGAATACAGTATACTGAATATAGAATTTGGAATATAGATGGTAGAACACAGAATATATAATGTAGAATACGGAATGCAGAATATAGAATACAGAATATAGGATTTAGAACAAAGAATATAAAATATGGAAAACAGAATATAGAATCCAGAATTTAGAACATGGAATGCAGAGCACAGAATTTAGAATATAGTATAGAGATTACTGAATATAGAATTTAGATTATAGAATGTAGAACACAGAATTTAGAATATAGAATACAGAATACTGAATAAATAAATTAGAATATAGAATTTAGAACACAGAATAAATAATATAGAATACGGAAGGCAAAATATAGATTGTAGAATATACAATGAAGTACGCAAAATATAGAATATAGAATAGAGAATATAGAAGCCAGAATTTAGAACATGAAATGCAGAACACAGAATTTCGAATATAAATACAGAATATTGAATGTAGGATTTTGAATATAGAATGCAGAACACAGGATATATAATAGAGTATACAGAATTCAGAATTTAAAACATGGAATCCGGAACACAGAATTTCGTATATAGAACACAGAATACTGAATATAGAATTTAAAATATACAATGCGGAACACAGATTTTAGAATATAGAATACAGAATACTGAATATAGAATTTAGAACATGGAATGCAGAACACATTATTTAGAATATAGAATACAGAATCCTGAATATAGAATTTAGAATATAGAATGTAGAACACAGAATTTATAATATAGTATACAGAAAGCTGAATATAGTATTTAGAATATAGAATGTAGAACACAGAATATAGAATATAGAATATAGATTATAGAACCAAAAATTTAGAACATGGAATGCAGAACACAGAATTTAGAATAAAGCATTAAGAATACTGAATATAGAATTTAGAATATAGAATGTAGAACACAGAATATTGAATATATAATAAAGAATACTGAATATAGGGTTTAGAATATAGAATATAGAACACAGAATATAGAATGTAGAATAAATAATATAGAATCCAAAATAAAGAACATTCTATGCAGAACACAGAATTTAGAATAGAGATTACATAATTCTGAATATAGAATTTAGAATATAGAATGTAGAACACAGAATTTATAATATAGAATACAGAAAGCTGAATAAAGTATTTAGAATATAGAACGTAGAACACAGAATATAGAAAATAGAATTTAGTTTATAGAACCGAGAATTTAGAATATGGAATGCAAAACACAGAATAGAATATAGCATTCGGAATACTGAATATAGAATTTACAATATAGAATGTAGAAAACAGAATATAGAATATAGTATACGGAATTCAAAATATAGTATGTAGAAACTAGAATGTAAAACACACAATTTAGAATATAGAATAGACAATGTAGAACCCAGAATTTTGAACATGGAATGCAGAACACAGAATTTAGAATATAGAATAGAGAATACTGAATATAGAGTTTAGAATATAGAATGTAGAACACAGAATTTAGAATATAGAATAAAGAATACTGAATATTGAATTTAGAATATAGAATGCAGAACACTGTATATAGAATGTAGAATCCAGAATAAAGAATCCAGAATAAGGAACATGCTATGCAGAACACAGAATTTAGAATATAGATTACATAATACTGAATATAGAATTTAGAATATAGAATGTAGAACACAGAATTTATAATATAGAATACAGAAAGCTGAATATAGTATTTAGAATATAGAATGTAGAACACAGAATATAGAATATAGAATTTAGATTATAGAACCCAGAATTTAGAACATGGAATGCAGAACACAGAATTTGGAATATAGCATACAGAATAGTGCCTATAGAATTTAGAATATGCAATGTAGAACACAGAATATAGAATATAGAATACGGAATGTAGAATATAGAATACAGAATATAGAATAAAGGACACAGAATATAGAATATTGAAAACAAAATACACAACCCAGACTTTAGAACATGGAATGCAGAACACAGAATATAGAATATAGAATACAGAATGCTTAATATAGAATTTAGAATATAGAATATAGAGCATGGAATATAGAATGTAGAATAAAGAATATTGAACCCAGAATTTTGAACATGGAATGCAGAACACAGAATTTAGAATATGGAATATTGAATACTGAATATAGTATTTAGAATATAGAAAGTAGAACACAGAATATAGAATATAGTATAGAGAATTTAGAACATGGAATGTAGAGCACAGAATTCAGATTATAGAATACATAATACTGAATATAGAATTTAGAATATACAATTTAGAACACAAAATTTAGAAATAGAATACTGAATACTGAATATAGAATTAGGACATGTAATGAAGAACGCAGAATTTAGAATATAGAATACAGAATACTGAATATAGAATTTAGAACATGGAATGCATAACACAGAATTTAGAATATAGAATACAGAATACTGAATATAGAAGGTAGAACACAGAATATATAATGTAGAATATGGAATGCAGGATATAGAATACAGAATATAGAATTTAGAACACAGAATATAACATATGGAAAACAAAATATAGAATCCAGAATTTAGAACATGGAATGCAGGGCACAGAATTTAGAATATAGTATAGAGATTACTGAATATAGAATTTAGAATATAGAATGTAGAACACAGAATTTAGAATATAGAATATAGATTATAGAACACAAAATTTAGAACATGGAATGCAGAACACAGAATTTAGAATACAGCATACGGAATACTGAATATAGAATTTAGAATATAGAATGTAGAACACAGAATATTGAATATAGAATAAAGAATACTGAATATAGAGTTTAGAATATAGAATGTAGAACACAGAATATAGAATGTAGAATACATAATATAGAATCCAAAATAAAGGACATTCTATGCAGAACACAGAATTTAGAATATAGATTACATAATACTGAATATAGAATTTTGAATATAGAATGTAGAACACAGAATTTATAATATAGAATACAGAAAGCTGAATATAGTATTTAGAATATAGAATGTAGAACACAGAATATAGAATATAGAATTTAGATAATGGAACCCAGAATTTAGAACATGGAATGCAGAACACAGAATTTGGAATATAGCATACAGAATAGTGCCTATAGAATTTAGAATATGGAATGTAGAACACGGAATATAGAATATAGAATACGGAATACAGAATATATAATACAGAATATAGAATGTAGAAAACAGAATATAGAATATGTAAAACAGAATACAGAACCCAGAATTTAGAACACGGAATGCAGAACACAGAATTTCGTATATAGAACACAGAATACTGAATATAGAATTTAAAATATACAATGCGGAACACAGATTTTAGAATATAGAATACAGAATACTGAATATAGAATTTAGAACATGGAATGCAGAACACATTATTTAGAATATAGAATACAGAATACTGAATATAGAATTTAGAATATAGAATGTAGAACACAGAATTTATAATATAGTATAAAGAAAGCTGAATATAGTATTTAGAATATAGAATTTTGAACACAGAATATAGAATATAGAATATAGATTATAGAACCCAGAATTTAGAACATGGAATGCAGAACCCAGAATTTAGAAAACAGCATATGGAATACTGAATATAGAATTTAGAATATAGAATGTAGAACACAGAATATTGAATATATAATAAAGAATACTGAATATAGAATTTAGAATATAGAATGCAGAACACAGAAAATAGAATGTAGAATAAATAATATAGAATCCAAAATAAAGAACATTCTATGCAGAACACAGAATTTAGAATATAGATTACATAATACTGAATATAGAATTAAGAATATAGAATGTAGAACACAGAATTTATAATATAGAATACAGAAAGCTGAATATAGTATTTAGAATATAGAATGTAGAACACAGAATATAGAATATAGAATTCAGTTTATAGAACCCAGAATTTAGAACATGGAATGCATAACACAGAATTTAGAATATAGAATACAGAATACTGAATATAGAGTTAAAATATAGAATGTAGAACCCAGAATATAGAATATAGAATTGAGAATATAGTACCCAGAATTTAGAACATAGAATGCAGAAAACAGAATATAGTTTATAGAATACATAATACTAAATACAGAATTTAGAATAGAATGTAGAACACAAAATTTAGAATATAGAATAAGAATGCTGAATATAGAATATATAATATAGTATGTAGAACACAGAATATAGAAAATATAAAAGAGAATATAGAACCCAGAATTTAGAACATGGAATGCAGAACACAGAATGTAGATTATAGAATACAGAATACTTAATAAACAATTAAAAAATTGAATGTAGAGCACAGAATGTAGAATATAAAACACATAAAACTGAATATATAATTTAGAAAATAGAATGTAGAAAACAGAATAAAAAATATAGCTTACCGAATATTGAAGCCAGATTTTGGAACATGGAAATCAGACCTCAGTATTTAGAATATAGGATACATAATACTGAATATACAATTTAGAAAATAGAATGTAGAACCCAGAATTTAGAATATATAATACAGAATACTGAATATCTAATTTTGAATATAGAATGTAGAACCCAGAATATAGAATGTAGAATACAGAAAGCTGAATATAGTATTTAGAATATAGAATATAGGACACAGATATAGAATATAGAATATAGATAATAGAACCCAGAATTTAGAACATGGTATTCATAACACAGAAATTAGAATATATAATGCAGTATAATGATCATAGATCTTAGAACATAGAATGCAGAACACAGAATTCAGAATATGGAATACAGAATACTGAATATAGGATTGAGAACATGGAGTGAAAAACACAGAATTTAGAGTATAGAATACACAATACTGAATATTGTATTTAGAATATAGAAAGTAGATCACAGAATATAGAATATAGAATAGAGAATTTTGAATATGGAATGCAGAACACAAAATTTAGAATATAGAATACAGAATACTGAATATAGAAGGTAGAACACAGAATATATAATGTAGAATACGGAATGCAGGATATAGAATACAGAATATAGAATTTAGAACACAGAATATAACATAAGGAAAACAAAATATAGAATCCAGAATTTAGAACATGGAATGCAGAGCACAGAATTTAGAATATAGTATAGAGATTACTGAATATAGAATTTAGATTATAGAATGTAGAACACAGAATTTAGAATATAGAATATAGATTATAGAACACAAAATTTAGAAAATGGAATGCAGAACACGGAATTTAGAATACAGCATACGGAATACTGAATATAGAATTTAGAATATAGAATGTAGAAAACAGAATATTGAATATATAATAAAGAATACTGAATATAGAGTTTAGATTATAGAATGTAGAACACAGAATATAGAATGTAGAATACATAATATAGAATCCAAAATAAAGAACATTCTATGCAGAACACAGAATTTAGAATATAGATTACATAATACTGAATATAGAATTTAGAATATAGAATGTAGAACACAGAATTTATAATATAGAATACAGAAAGCTGAATATAGTATTTAGAATATAGAATGAAGAACACAGAATATAGAATATAGAATTTTGATTATAGAACCCAGAATTTAGAACATGGAATGCAGAACACAGAATTTGGAATATAGCATACAGAATAGTGCCTATAGAATTAAGAATATGGAATGTAGAACACAGAATATAGAATATAGAATACGGAATACAGAATATATAATACAGAATATAGAATGTAGAAAACAGAATATAGAATATGGAAAACAGAATACAGAAACCAGAATTTAGAACATGGAATGCAGAACACAGAATTTCGTACATAGAACACAGAATACTGAATATAGAATTTAAAATATACAATGCGGAAGACAGATTTTAGAATATAGAATACAGAATACTGAATATAGAATTTTGAACATGGAATGCAGAACACAGAATTTAGAATATGGAATACAGAATACTGAATATAGAATTTAGAATATAGAATGTTGAACACAGTATAAAGATATAGAATACTGAATGCAGAATATAGAATTTAGAATATACAATTTAGAACACAGAATATAAGATATAGAAAAGAGAATATAAAATCCAGAATTTACAACAAGGTATGCAAAACACAGAATTTAGGATATAGTATACAGAATACTTAATAAACAAATGAAAAAATTGAATATAGAACATAGAATGTAGAATATAGAATACATAATACTGAATATAGAATTAAGAATTTAGAATGTAGAACACAAAATTAATAATATAGAATATAGAATGCTGAATATAGGATTTAGAATATAGAATGTAGAACACGGAATATAGAATATAGAATATAGAATATAGATTATAGAACACAGTATTTAGAACATGGAATGCAGAACACAGAATTAAGAATATAGCATACCGAATACTTAATATAGAATTTAGAATATATAATGTAGAACACAGAATATTGAATATAGAATACGGAATGCCGAATATAGAATACAGAATATAGAATGTAGAAAACAGAATATAGATTATGAAAAAAAGAATACACAAAAGAGAATTTAGAACATGGAATGCAGAACACAGAATTTAGAATATAGAATAGAGAATACTGAACATAGAAATAAGAATATAGAATGCAGAACACAGAATTAAGAATATAGAATACAGAATACTGAATATAGTATTGAGAACATGAAATGAATAACACAGAATATACTATATAGAATAGAGAATACTAAACGTAGAGTTTAGAATATAGAAAGTAGAACACAGTATATAGAATATAGAGTAAAAAATTTAGAACATGAAATGCAGAACACAGAATTTAGAATATAGAATACAGAATACTGAATATAGAATTTGGAATATAGAATGTAGAACACCGAATATATAATGTAGAATACGGAATGCAGAATATAGAATACAGAATATAGAATTTAGAACACAGAATATAAAATATGGAAAACAGAATATAGGACCCAGAATTTAGAACAAGTTATACAGAACATAGAATTTAGAATATACTATACAGATTACTGAATATAGAATTTAGAATATAGAATGTAGATCACAGAATATAGAATATAGATTACGGAATGCAGAATATAGTATACAGAATATAGGATAAAGAACACAGAATATAGATTATGGAAACTTAACACAGAAACCAGAGTATAGAACATGGGATGCAGAACACAGAATTTAGATTATAGAATACAGAATACTGAATATAGAATATTGAATATAGAATGCAGAACACAGAATTTAGAATATACATTAGAGAATACTGAATATAGAATTTACAACATGGAATACAGAACATAGAATTTAGATTATAGAATAAAGAATATAGATGCCGGATTATAGAACATGGAATGCAGAACACAGAATTTAGAATATGGAATACTGAATACTGAATATAGAATTTAGAATATAGAAAGTAAAACACAGAATATAGAATAGATAATAGAGAATTCAGAACATGGTTTGTAGAGCACAGAATTTAGATTATAGAGTACATAATACTGAATATAGAATTTAGAATATAGAATTTAGAACACAAAATTTAGAAATAGAATACAGAATACTGAATATAGAATTTAGGACATGGAATGCAGAACACAGAATTTAGAATATAGAATACAGAATACTGAATATAGAATTTAGAACATGGAATGCATAACACAGAATTTAGAATATAGAATACAGAATACTGAATATAGAGTTAAAATATAGAATGTAGAACCCAGAATATAGAATATAGTATTGAGAATATAGTACCCAGAATTTAGAACATGGAATGCAAAAAACAGAATATAGTTTATAGAATACATAATACTGAATACAGAATTTAGAATAGAATGTAGAACACAAAATTTAGAATATAGAATAAGAATGCTGAAAATAGAATTTAGAATATAGAATGTAGAACACACAATATAGAAAATAGAAAAGAGAATATAGAACCCAGAATTTAGAACATGGAATGCAGAACACAGAATTTAGATTATAGAATACAGAGTACTTAATAAACAATTAAAAAATTGAATGTAGAGCACAGAATGTAGAATATAAAACACATAAAACTGAATATATAATTTAGAAAATAGAATGTAGAAAACAGAATAAAAAATATAGCTTAGAGAATATTGAAGCCAGATTTTGGAACATGGAAATCAGACCTCAGTATTTAGAATATAGAATACATAATACTGAATATACAATTTAGAGTATAGAATGTAGAACTCAGAATTTAGAATATATAATACAGAACACTGAATATCGAATTTTGAAGATAGAATCTAGAACACAGAATATAGAATGTAGAATACAGAAAGCTGAATATAGTATTTAGAATATAGAATGTAGGACACAGATATAGAATATAGAATATACATAATAGAACCCAGAATTTAGAACATGGTATGCATAACACAGAAATTAGAATATATAATGCAGTATAATGATCATAGATCTTAGAACATAGAATGCAGAACACAGAATTTAGAATATGGAATACAGAATACTGAATATAGGATTGAGAACATGGAGTGAAAAACAAAGAATTTAGAGTATAGAATACACAATACTGAATATTGTATTTAGAATATAGAAAGTAGATCACAGAATATAGAATATAGAATAGAGAATTTTGAATATGGAATGCAGAACACAAAATTTAGAATATAGAATACAGAATACTGAATATAGAAGGTAGAACACAGAATATATAATGTAGAATACGGAATGCAGGATATAGAATACAGAATATAGAATTTAGAACACAGAATATAACATTTGGAAATCAAAATATAGAATCCAGAATTTAGAACATGGAATGCAGAGCACAGAATTTAGAATATAGTATAGAGATAACTGAATATAGAATTTAGAATATAGAATGTAGATTATAGAACACAAAATTTAGAACATTGAATGCAGAACACGGAATTTAGAATACAGCAAACGGAATACTGAATATAGAATTTAGAATATAGAATGTAGAACACAGAATTTAGAATATATAATAAAGAATACTGAATATAGAGTTTAGATTATAGAATGTAGAACACAGAATATAGAATGTAGAATACATAATATAGAATCCAAAATAAAGAACATTCTATACAGAACACAGAATTTAGAATATAGATTACATAATACTGAATATAGAATTTAGAATATAGAATGTAGAACACAGAATTTATAATATAGAATACAGAAAGCTGAATATATTATTTAGAATATAGAATGAAGAACACAGAATATAGAATATAGAATTTTGATTATAGAACCCAGAATTTAGAACATGGAATGCAGAACACAGAATTTGGAATATAGCATACAGAATAGTGCCTATAGAATTAAGAATATGGAATGTAGAACACAGAATATAGAATATAGAATACGGAATACAGAATATATAATACAGAATATAGAATGTAGAAAACAGAATATAGAATATGGAAAACAGAATACAGAACCCAGAATTTAGAACATGGAATGCAGAACACAGAATTTCGTACATAGAACACAGAATACTGAATATAGAATTTAGAATATACAATGCGGAACACAGATTTTAGAATATAGAATACAGAATACTGAATATAGAAATTTGAACATGGAATGCAGAACACAGAATTTAGAATATGGAATACAGAATACTGAATATAGAATTTAAAATATAGAATGTTGAACACAGTATAAAGAATATAGAATACTGAATGCAGAATATAGAATTTAGAATATACAATTTAGAACACAGAATATAAGATATAGAAAAGAGAATATAAAATCCAGAATTTACAACAAGGTATGCAAAACACAGAATTTAGGATATAGTATACAGAATACTTAATAAACAAATGAAAAAATTGATTATAGAAAATAGAATGTAGAATATAGAACACATAATACTGAATATATAATTTAGAATATACAATGTAAAAAACAGAATAAAAAATATATCTTAAAGAATATTTAAGCCAGATTTTGGAACATGGAATTCAAAACTCAGAATTTCGAATATAGAATACAGAAAACTGAATATACAATTTAGAATATAGAATGTAAAACACAGAATTTAGAATATAGAATAAATAATACTGAATATAAAATTTAGAATATACAATGTAGAACACAGAATATAGAATGTAGAATAGAGAATTTAGAATCCACATAAAAGAACATGGAATTCTGAACACAGAATTTAGAATATAGAATACATAATACTGAATATAGAATTAAGAATATGGAATGTAGAACCCAGAATTAATAATATAGAATATAGAATGCTGAATATAGGATTTAGAATATAGAATTTAGAACACGGAATATAGAATATAGAATATAGAATATAGATTATAGAACACAGTATTTAGAACATGGAATGCAGAACACAGAATTAAGAATATAGCATAACGAATTCTGAATATAAAATTTAGAATATATAATGTAGAACACAGAATATTGAATATAGAATACGGAATATAGAATGTAGAAAACAGAATATAGATTATGAAAAAAAGAATACACAAAGAGAATTTAGAACATGGAATGCAGAACACAGAATTTAGAATATAGAATAGAGAATACTGAACATAGAAATAAGAATATAGAATGCAGAACACAGAATTAAGAATATTGAATACAGAATACTGAATATAGAATTGAGAACATGAAATGAAGAACACAGAATATACTATATAGAATAGAGAATACTAAACGTAGAATTTAGAATATAGAAAGTAGAACACAGTATATAGAATATAGAGTAGATAATTTAGAACATGAAATGCAGAACACAGAATTTAGAATATAGAATACAGAATACTGAATATAGAATTTGGAATATAGAATGTAGAACACCGAATATATAATGTAGAATACGGAATGCAGAATATAGAATACAGAATATAGAATTTAGAACACAGAATATAAAATATGGAAAACAGAATATAGGACCCAGAATTTAGAACAAGTTATACAGAACACAGAATTTAGAATATACTATACAGATTACTGAATATAGAATTTAGAATATAGAATGTAGATCACAGAATATAGAATATAGATTACGGAATGCAGAATATAGTATACAGAATATAGGATAAAGAACACAGAATATAGATTATGGAAACTTAACACAGAACCCAGAATATAGAACATGGGATGCAGAACACAGAATTTAGATTATAGAATACAGAATACTGAATAAAGAATATTGAATATAGAATGCAGAACACAGAATTTAGAATATACATTAGAGAATACTGAATATAGAATTTACAACATGGAATACAGAACACAGAATTTAGATTATAGAATAAAGAATATAGATGCCGGATTATAGAACATGGAATGCAGAACACAGAATTTAGAATATGGAATATTGAATACTGAATATAGAATTTAGAATATAGAAAGTAGAACACAGAATATAGAATATAGATTAGAGAATTCAGAACATGGAATGTAGAGCACAGAATTTAGATTATAGAATACATAATACTGAATATAGAATTTAGAATATAGAATTTAGAACACAAAATTTAGAAATAGAATACAGAATACTGAATATAGAATTTAGGACATGGAATGCAGAACACAGAATTTAGAATATAGAATACAGAATACTGAATATAGAATTTAGAACATGGAATGCATAACACAGAATTTAGAATATAGAATACAGAATACTGAATATAGAGTTAAAATATAGAATGTAGAACCCAGAATATAGAATATAGTATTGAGAATATAGTACCCAGAATTAAGAACATGGAATGCAGAAAACAGAATATAGTTTATAGAATACATAATACTGAATACAGAATTTAGAATAGAATGTAGAACCCAAAATTTAGAATATAGAATAAGAATGCTGAATATAGAATTTAGAATATAGAATGTAGAACACAGAATATAGAAAATAGAAAAGAGAATATAGAACCCAGAATTTAGAACATGGAATGCAGAACACAGAATTTAGATTATAGAATACAGAGTACTTAATAAACAATTAAAAAATTGAATGTAGAGCACAGAATGTAGAATATAAAACACATAAAACTGAATATATAATTTAGAAAATAGAATGTAGAAAACAGAATAAAAAATATAGCTTACAGAATATTGAAGCAAGATTTTGGAACATGGAAATCAGACCTCAGTATTTAGAATATAGAATACATAATACTGAATATACAATTTAGAATATAGAATGTAGAACACAGAATTTAGAATATATAATACAGAATACTGAATATCGAATTTTGAATATAGAAAGTAGAACACAGAATATAGAATGTAGAATACAGAAAGCTGAATATAGTATTCAGAATATAGAATGTAGGACACAGTTATAGAATATAGAATATAGATAATAGAACCCAGAATTTAGAACATGGTATGCATAACACAGAAATTAGAATATATAATGCAGTATAATGATGATAGAACTTAGAACATAGAATGCAGAACACAGAATTTAGAATATGGAATACAGAATACTGAATATTTTATTTAGAATATAGAAAGTAGATCACAGAATATAGAATATAGAAGAGAGAATTTTGAATATGGAATGCAGAACACAAAATTTAGAAGTTAGAATACAGAATACTGAATATAGAAGGTAGAACACAGAATATATAATGTAGAATACGGAATGCAGGATATAGAATACAGAATATAGAATTTAGAACACAGAATATAACATATGGAAAACAAAATATAGTATCCAGAATTTAGAACATGGAATGCAGAGCACAGAATTTAGAATATAGTATAGAGATTACTGAATATAGAATTTAGAATATAGAATGTAGAACACAGAATTTAGAATATAGAATATAGATTATAGAACCCAAAATATAGAACATGGAATGCAGAACACAGAATTTAGAATACAGCATACGGAATACTGAAAATAGAATTTAGAATATAGAATGTAGAACAAAGAATATTGAATATATAATAAAGAATACTGAATATAGAGTTTAGAATATAGAATGTAGAACACAGAATATAGAATGTAGAATACATAATATAGAATCCAAAATAAAGTATATTATATGCAGAACACAGAATTTAGAATATAGATTACATAATATTGAATATAGAATTTAGAATATAGAATGTAGAACACAGAATTTATAATATAGAATACAGAAACCTGAATATAGTATTTAGAATATAGAATGTAGAACACAGAATATAGAATATAGAATTTAAATTATAGAACCCAGAATTTAGAACATGGAATGCAGAACACAGAATTTGGAATATAGCATACAGAATAGTGCCTATAGAATTTAGAATATGGAATGTAGAACACAGAATATAGAATATAGAATACGGAATACAGAATATATAATACAGAATATAGAATGTAGAAAACAGAATATAGAATATGTAAAACAGAATACAGAACCCAGAATTTAGAACACGGAATGCAGAACACAGAATTCCGTATATAGAACACAGAATATTGAATATAGAATTTAAAATATACAATGCGGAACACAGATTTGAGAATATAGAATACAGAATACTGAATATAGAATTTAGAACATGGAATGCAGAACACATTATTTAGAATATAGAATACAGAATACTGAATATAGAATTTAGAATATAGAATGTAGAACACAGAAATTATAATATAGAATAAAGAAAGCTGAATATAGTATTTAGAATATAGAATGTAGAACACAGAATATAGAATATAGAATTTAGATTATAGAACCCAGAATTTAGAACATGGAATGCAGAACACAGAATTAAGAATATAGCATACCGAATACTTAATATATAATTTAGAATATATATTGTAGAACACAGAATATTGAATATAGAATACCGAATGCAGAATATAGAATACAGAATTTAGAATTTAGAAAACAGAAAATAGATTATGAAAAAAAGAATACACAAAAGAGAATTTAGAACATGGAATGCAGAACACAGAATTTAGAATATAGAATAGAGATTACTGAACATAGAATTAAGAATATAGAATACAGAACACAGAATTAAGAATATAGAATACAGAATACTGAATATAGAATATAGAATATAGAATGCAGAACACAGAATTTAGAATATACATTAGAGAATACTGAATATAGGATTTACAACATGGAATGCAGAACACAGAATTTAGATTATAGAATAAACAATATAGATGCCGGATTATAGAACATGGAATGCAGAACACAGAATTTAGAATATGGAATACTGAATACTGAATATAGAATTTAGAATATAGAATGTAGAACACAGAATATAGAATATAGAATAGAGAATTTAGAACATGGTATGTAGAGCACAGAATTTAGATTATAGAATACATAATACTGAATATAGAATTTAGAATATAGAATTTAGAACACAAAATTTAGAAAATAGAATACAGAATACTGAATATAGAATATAGGACATGGAATGCAGAACACAGAATTTAGAATATAGAATACAGAATACTGAATATAGAATTTTGAACATGGAATGCATAACACAGAAATTAGAATATATAATGCAGTATAATGATCATACAACTTAGAACATAGAATGAAGAACACAGAATTTAGAGTATGGAATACAGAATACTGAATATAGGATTGAGAACATGGAGTGAAAAACACAGAATTTAGAATATAGAATACAGAATACTGAATATTGTATTTAGAATATAGAAAGTAGATCACAGAATATAGAATATAGAATAGAGAATTTTGAATATGGAATGCAGAACACAAAATTTAGAATATAGAATACAGAATACTGAATATAGAATTTGGAATATAGAAGGTAGAACACAGAATATATAATGTAGAATACGGAATGCAGAATATAGAATACAGAATATAGAATTTAGAACACAGAATATAATATATGGAAAACAGAATATAGAATCCAGAATTTAGAACATGGAATGCAGAGCACAGAATTTAGAATATAGTATAGAGATTACCGAATATAGAATTTAGCATATAGAATGTAGAACACAGAATTTAGATTATAGAATACAGAATACTGAATAAATAACTTAGAATATAGAATTTAGAACACAGAATATAGAATATAGAATACGGAATGCAAAATATAGATTGTAGAATATAGAATGAAGTACGCAAAATATAGGATATAGAATAGAGAATACAGAAGCCAGAATTTAGAACATGGGATGCGGAACACAGAATTTCGAATATAAATACGGAATACTGAATGTAGGATTTTGAATATAGAATGCAGAACACAGGATATATAATAGAGTATACACTACCCAGAATTTAAACGTGGAATCCAGAACACAGAATTTAGAATATAGAATACTGAATAAAGAATTTTGAATATAGAATGTAGAACACAAAATAAAGAATATAGAATACGGAATGCATAATATAGAATGTAGAATCTAGATTGAAGAATACGAAATATAGAATATAGAAAAGAGAATATACAACACAGAATTTAGAACATGCAATGCAGTACATAGAATATAGAATATAGAATAGAGAATACTGAATATAAAATTTAGAATATAGTATAGAGATTACTGAATATAGAATTTAGTATATAGAATGTAGAACACAGAATTTAGAATATAGAATACAGAATACTGAATAAATAAATTAGAATATAGAATGTAGAACACAGAATATAGAATATAGAATACGGAAGGCAAAATATAGATTGTAGAATATACAAAGAAGTACGCAAAATATAGAATATAGAATAGACAATATAGAAGCCAGAATTTAGAACATGGAATGCAGAACACAGAATTTCGAAAATAAATACGGAATACTGAATGTAGGATTTTGAATATAGAATGCAGGACACAGGATATATAATAGAGTATACAGAACCCAGAATTTAAAACATGGAATCCGGAACACAGAATTTATTATATAGAATACAGAATACTGAATATAGGATTTAGAATATAGAATGTAGAACACAGAATAAAGAATATAGAAAACGGAATGCAGAATATGGAATGTAGAATATAGAATGAAGAATACAAAATAGAGAATAGAGAATAGAGAATATACAACACAGAATTTAGAACATGGAATGCAGAACATAGAATTTAGAATACAGAATACTGAATACTGAATATAGAATTTAGAATATTGAATGTAGAACACAGAATATAGAATATAGTATACGGAATGCATAATATAGTATGTAGAATATAGAATGTAGAACCCAGAATATAGAATATAGAATTGAGAATCTAGAAACAACAATTTATAACATGGAATGCAGAACAGAGAATTTAGATTATAGAATACATAATACTGAATATAGAATTTAGAATATTGAATGTAGAACACAAAATATAGAATATAGAATACAGAATGCTGAATAGAGAATTTAGAATATACAATGAAGAACACAGAATATAGAATATAGAAAAGAGAATATAGAACCCAGAATTTACAAAATGGAATGTAGAACACTGAATTTAGAATATAGTATAAAGAATGTATAATAAACAATTAAAAAAATTGAATGTAGGACAGAGAATATAGAATATAGTATACATAATACTGAATAAATAATTTAGAATATAGAATGTAGAACACAGAATTTAGAATATGCAATACAGAATACTAAATATAGGATTTAGAATATAGAATATAGAACACTGAATATAGAAAAAAGCATAGAGAATGAGGAACCCAGAATTTAGTACATGGAAGCAGAACCCAGAATTATAATATAGAATACAGAACACAGAATATGGAATTTAGAATATAGAATGTAGAACATAGAATATAGAATATAGAATACAGAGTATAGAACCCAGAAATTAGAACATGGAATGCAAAACACAGAATTAAGAACATTGAATGCAGAACAGAGTGTTTAGAATATACATTACAGAACACTGAATATAGAATTTACAATATACAATGTAGAAAATAGAATTTAGAATATGGAATAAAGAATAATGAATATAGAATTTAGAATATAGAATGTAGAACACAGAATATAAAAAATAGAATAGAAAACTTAGAACACAGAATTTAGTACATGGAATCAGAACACAGAATTTAGAATATAGAATACAGAACACTGAATATGGAATTTAGAATATAGAACGTAGAACACAGAATATAGAATATAGAATACACTATATATAACCCAGAATTTAGAATAAGGAATGCAGAACACAGAATTAAGAATCTAGAATACAGAACTGAATATAGAATTTATAATATAGCAAGTATAACACAGAATTTAGAATGTAGAATACGGAATGCAGAAAATAGTATACAGACTATAGAATGTAGAACTCAGAATATAGTATATGGAAAACAGAATTAAGAACCCAGAATTTAGAACATGGAATGCAGAACACAGAATTTGGAATACAGCATACGGAATACTAAATATAGAATTTAGAATATGGAATGTAGAACACAGAATATTGAATATATAATAAAGAATACTGAATATAGAGTTTAGAATATAGAATGTAGAACACAGAATATAGAATGTAGAATACATAATATAGAATCCAAAATAAAGAACATTCTATGCAGAACACAGAATTTAGAATATAGATTACAAAATACTGAATATAGAATTTAGAATATAAAATGTAGAACACAGAATTTATAATATAGAATACAGAAAGCTGAATATAGTATTTAGAATATAGAATGTAGAACACAGAATATAGAATATAGAATTTAGATTATAGAACCCAGAATTTAAACATGGAATGCAGAACACAGAATTAAGAATATAGCATACCGAATACTTAAAATATAATTTACAATATATAATGTAGAACACAGAATATTGAATATAGAATACCGAATGCAGAATATAGAATACAGAATATAGAATGTAGAAAACAGAATATAGATTATGAAAAAAAGAATACACAAAAGAGAATTTAGAACATGGAATGCAGAACACAGAATTTAGAATATACATTAGAGAATACTGAATATAGAATTTACAACATGGAATGCAGAACACAGAATTTAGATTATAGAATAAAGAATATAGATGCCGGATTATAGAACATGGAATGCAGAACACAGAATTTAGAATATGGAATACTGAATACTGAATATAGGGTTTAGAATATAGAAATTAGAACACAGAATATAGAATATAGAATAGAGAATTTAGAACATGGTATGTAGAGCACAGAATTTAGATTATAGTATACATAATACTGAATATAGAATTTAGAATATAGAATTTAGAACACAAAATTTAGAAAATAGAATACAGAATACTGAATATAGAATTTAGGACATGGAATGCAGAACACAGAATTTAGAATATAGAATACAGAATACTGAATATAGAATTTAGAACATGGAATGCATAACACAGAATTTAGAATATAGAATACAGAATACTGAATATAGAGTTAAAATATAGAATGTAGAACCCAGAATATAGAATATAGAATGGAGAATATAGTACCCAGAATTTCGAAAATGGAATGCAGAAAACAGAATATAGTTTATAGAATACATAATACTGAATACAGAATTTAGAATAGAATGTAGAACACAAAATTTAGAATATAGAATACAGAATGCTGAATATAGAATTTAGAATATAGAATGTAGAACACAGAATATAGAAAATAGAAAAGAGAATATAGAACCCAAAATTTAGAACATGGAATGCAGAACACAGAATTTAGATTATAGAATACAGAATACTTAATAAACAATTAAAAAATTGAATGTAGACCATAGAATGTAGAATATAAAACACATAAAACTGAATACATAATTTAGAAAATAGAATGTAGAAAACAGAATAAAAAATATAGCTTAGAGTATATTGAAGCCAGATTTTGGAACATGGAAATCACAACTCAGTATTTAGAATATAGAATACATAATACTGAATATACAATTTAGAATATAGAATGTAGAACCCAGATCTTAGAATATATAATACAGAATACTGAATATCGAATTTAGAATATAGAATGTAGAACACAGAATATAGAATGTAGAATACAGAAAGCTGAATATAGTATTTAGAATATAGAATGTAGAACACAGATGTAGAATATAGAATATAGATAATAGAACCCAGAATTTAGAACATGGAATGCATAACACAGAAATTAGAATATATAATGCAGTATAATGATCATACAACTTAGAACATAGAATGCAGAACACAGAATTTAGAATATGGAATACAGAATACTGAATATAGGATTGAGAACATGGAGTGAAAAACACAGAATTTAGAATATAGAAAAGAGAATACTGAATATTGTATTTAGAATATAGAAAGTAGATCACAGAATATAGAATATAGAATAGAGAATTTTGAATATGGAATGCAGAACACAAAATTTAGAATATAGAATACAGAATACTGAATATAGAATTTGGAATATAGAAGGTAGAACACAGAATATATAATGTAGAATACGGAATGCAGAATATAGAATACATAATATAGAATTTAGAACACAGAATATAAAATATGGAAAACAGAATATAGAATCCAGAATTTAGAACATGGAATGCAGAGCACAGAATTTATAATATAGTATAGAGATTACCGAATATAGAATTTAGCATATAGAATGTAGAACACAGAATTTAGAATATAGAATACAGAATACTGAATAAATAACTTAGAATATAGAATTTAGAACACAGAATATAGAATATAGAATACGGAAGGCAAAATATAGATTGTAGAATATAAAATGAAGTACGCAAAATATAGGATATAGAATAGAGAATATAGAAGCCAGAATTTAGAACATGGGATGCGGAACACAGAATTTCGAATATAAATACGGAATACTGAATGTAGGATTTTGAATATAGAATGCAGAACACAGGATATATAGTAGAGTATACACAACCCAGAATTTTAAACTTGGAATCCAGAACACAGAATTTAGAATATAGAATACTGAATAAAGAATTTTGAATATAGAAAGTAGAACACAAAATAAAGAATATAGAATACGGAATGCAGAATATAGAATGTAGAATCTAGCTTGAAGTATACGAAATATAGAATATAGAAAAGAGAATATACAACACAGAATTTAGAACATGGAATGCAGTACATAGAATTTAGAATATAGAATAGAGAATACTGAATATAAAATTTAGAATATAGTTTAGAGATTACTGAATATAGAATTTAGTATATAGAATGTAGAACACAGAATTTAGAATAAAGAATACAGAATACTGAATAAATAAATTAGAATATAGAATGTAGAACACAGAATATAGAATATAGAATACGGAAGGCAAAATATAGATTGTAGAATATACAATGAAGTACGCAAAATATAGAATATAGAATAGAGAATATAGAAGCCAGAATTTAGAACATGGAATGCAGAACACAGAATTTCGAAAATAAATACGGAATACTGAATGTAGGATTTTGAATATAGAATGCAGGACACAGGATATATAATAGAGTATACAGAACCCAGAATTTAAAACATGGAATCCGGAACACAGAATTTATTATATAGAATACAGAATACTGAATATAGGATTTAGAATATAGAATGTAGAACACAGAATAAAGAATATAGAAAACGGAATGCAGAATATATAATGTAGAATACAAAATATAGAATATAGAATAGAGAATATACAATACAGAATTTAGAACATGAAATACAGAACATAGAATTTAGTATATAGAATACTGAATACTGAATATTGAATTTAGAATATTGAATGTAGAACACAGAATATAAAATATAGTATACGGAATGCAAAATATAGTATGTAGAATATAGAATATAGAACCCAGAATATAGAATATAGATTTGAGAATCTAGAACCCAGAATTTATAACATGGAAAGCAGAACAGAGAATTTAGATTATAAAATACATAACAGTGAATATAGAATTTAGAATATAGAATGTAGAACACAAAATATAGAATATAGAATACAGAATGCTGAATATAGGATTTAGAATATACAATGAAGAACACAGAATATAGAATATAGAAAAGAGAATATAGAATCCAGAATTTACAACATGGAATGCAGGACACTGAATTTAGAATATAGTATAAAGAATGCATAATAAACATTTAAAAAAATTGAATGTAGAACAGAGAATATAGAATATAGTATACATAATACTGAATAAATAATTTAGAATATAGAATGTAGAACACATTATTTAGAATATACAATACAGAATATTAAATATAGAATTTAGAATATACAATGTAGAACACAGAATTTAGAATATGCAATACAGAATACTAAATATAGGATTTAGAATATACAATATAGAACACTGAATATAGAAAATAGAATAGAGAATGAGGAACCCAGAATTTAGTACATGGAATCAGAACCCAGAATTATAATATAGAATACAGAACACAGAATATGGGTTTTAGAATATAGAATGTAGAACACAGAATATAGAATATAGAATACAGAGTATAGAACCCAGAATTTAGAACATGGAATGCAAAACACAGAAGTAAGAACATTGAATGCAGAACAGAGTATTTAGAATATACATTACAGAACACTGAATATAGAACTTAGAATATACAATGTAGAACATAGAATTTAGAATATGGAATAAAGAATACTGAATATAGAATTTAGAATATAGAATGTAGAACACAGAATATAGAAAATAGAATAGAGAATTTAGAACACAGAATTTAGTACATGGAATCAGAACACAGAATTTAGAATATAGAATACAGAAAACTGAATATGGAATTTAGAATATAGAACGTAGAACACAGAATATAGAATATAGAATACACAGTATAGAACCCAGAATTTAGAACAAGGAATGCAGAACACAGAATTTAGAATCTAGAATACAGAACTGAATATAGAATTTATAATATAGCAAGTATAACACAAAATTTAGAATGTAGAATACAGAATGCAGAAAATAGTATACAGAATATAGAATGCAGAACTCAGAATATAGTATATGGAAAACCGAATATAGAACATAGAATTTAGAACATAGAATGCAGAACACAGAATTTGGAATATAGCATACAGAATAGTGCCTATAGAATTTAGAATATGGAATGTAGAACACAGAATATAGAATATAGAATACGGAATACAGAATATATAATACAGAATATAGAATGTAGAACACAGAATTTATAATATAGTATACAGAAAGCTGAATATAGTATTTAGAATATAGAATGTAGAACACAGAATATAGAATATAGAATATAGAGTATAGAACACAAAATTTAGAACATGGAATGCAGAACACAGAATTTAGAATACAGCATACGGAATACTGAATATAGAATTTAAAATATAGAATGTAGAACACAGAATATTGAATATATAATAAAAAATACTGAATATAGAGTTTAGAAAATAGAATGTAGAACACAGTATATAGAATGTAGAATACATAATATAGAATCCAAAATAAAGAATATTCAATGCAGAACACAGAATTTTGAATATAGATTACATAATACTGAATATAGAATTTAGAATATACAATGTAGAACACAGAATATAAAAAATAGAATAGAAAACTTAGAACACAGAATTTAGTACATGGAATCAGAACACAGAATTTAGAATATAGAATACAGAACACTGAATATGGAATTTAGAATATAGAACGTAGAACACAGAATATAGAATATAGAATACACAATATATAACCCAGAATTTAGAAAAAGGAATGCAAAACACAGAATTAAGTACATTGAATGCAGAACAGAGTGTTTAGAATATACATTACAGAACACTGAATATAGAATTTACAATATACAATGTAGAACATAGAATTTAGAATATGGAATAAAGAATACTGAATATAGAAATTAGAATATAGAATGTAGAACACAGAATATAGAAAATAGAATAGAGAATTTAGAACACAGAATTTAGTACATGGAATCAGAACACAGAATTTAGAATATAGAATACAGAACACTGAATATGGAATTTAGAATATAGAACGTAGAACACAGAATATAGAATATAGAATACACAGTATAGAACCCAGAATTTAGAACAAGGAATGCAGAACACAGAATTAAGAATCTAGAATACAGAACTGAATATAGAATTTATAATATAGCAAGTATAACACAGAATTTAGAATGTAGAATACGGAATGCAGAAAATAGTATACAGACTATAGAATGTAGAACTCAGAATATAGTATATGGAAAACAGAATTAAGAACCCAGAATTTAGAACATGGAATGCAGAACACAGAATTTGGAATACAGCATACGGAATACTAAATATAGAATTTAGAATATGGAATGTAGAACACAGAATATTGAATATATAAGAAAGAATACTGAATATAAAGTTTAGAATATAGAATGTAGAACACAGAATATAGAATGTAGAATACATAATATAGAATCCAAAATAAAGAACATTCTATGCAGAACACAGAATTTAGAATATAGATTACATAATACTGAATATAGAATTTAGAATATAAAATGTAGAACACAGAATTTATAATGTAGAATACAGAAAGGTGAATATAGTATTTAGAATATAGAATGTAGAACACAGAATACAGAATATAGAATTTAGATTATAGAACCCAGAATTTAAACATGGAATGCAGAACACAGAATTAAGAATATAGCATACCGAATACTTAAAATATAATTTACAATATATAATGTAGAACACAGAATATTGAATATAGAATACCGAATGCAGAATATAGAATACAGAATATAGACTGTAGAAAACAGAATATAGATTATGAAAAAAAGAATACACAAAAGAGAATTTAGAACATGGAATGCAGAACACAGAATTTAGAATATACATTAGAGAATACTGAATATAGAATTTACAACATGGAATGCAGAACACAGAATTTAGATTATAGAATAAAGAATAATGATGCCGGATTATAGAACATGGAATGCAGAACACAGAATTTAGAATATAGAATACAGAATACTGAAGATAGAATTTAGAATATACAATGTAGGACATAGTATAAAGAATATAGAATACGGAATGCAGAATATAGAATGTAGAATATAAAATGAAGAACACAAAATATAAAATATAGAATAGAGTATATAGAACCCAGAATTTAGAACATAGAATTGCAGAACACTGAATTTAGAATATAGTATACAGAATACTTAAAAAACAATTAAATAATTGAATGTAGAACACAGAATATAGAATATAAAATACATAAAACTGAATATATAATTTAGAATATAGAATGTAGAAAGCAGAATAAAAAATATAGCTTAGAGAATATTGAAGCCAGACTTTGTAACATGGAAAGCAGAACTCACAATTTCGAATATAGAATACAGAATATTGAATATACAATTGAGAATATAGAATGTAGAACACAGAATATACAATATAGAATAAAGAATACTGAATATAGAATTTAGAATATAGAATGTAGAACACAGAATATAGAATGTAGCATACAGATTATAGAATCCAGAATAAAGAACATGTTATGCAGAACACAGAACTAAGAATATAGATTATATAATACTGAATATAGGATTTAGAATATAGAATGCAGAACACAGAATTTATAATATTGTATACAGAAATCTAAATTTAGTATTTAGAATATAGAATATAGAACACAGAATATAGAATATAGATTATAGATTACAAAACCCAGAATTTAGAACATGGAATGCAGAACACAGAATAGAATATAGCATACGGAATACTGAATATAGAATTTACAATATAGAATGTAGAACACAGAATATAGAATATAGTATACGGAATTCAAAATATAGTATGTAGAAACTAGAATGAAAAACACACAATTTAGAAAATAGAATAGAGAATGTAGAACCCAGAATTTAGAACATGGAATGCAGAACACAGAGTTTAGAATATAGAATAGAGAATTCTGAATAAAGAGTTAAGAATATAGAATGTAGAACACAGAATTTAGAATATATAATAAAGAATACTGAATATAGAATTTAGAATCTAGAATGCAGAACACAGTATATAGAATGTAGAATACAGAATAAAGAATCCAGAATAAAGAACATGCAATTCAGAACACATAATTTAGAATATAGATTACATAATACTGAATATAGAATTTAGAATATAGAATGTAGAACACAGAATTTATAACATTGAATACAGAAAGCTGAATATAGATTTTAGAATATACAAAGTAGAACACAGAATATAGAATATAGAATACGGAATGTAGAATATAGAATACAGAATATAGAATATAGGACACAGAATATAGAATATGGAAAACAAAATACACAACCCAGAATTTAGAACATGGAATGCAGAACACAGAATATAGAATATAGAATACAGAATGCTGAATATAGAATTTAGAATATAGAATATAGGACAAGGAATATAGAATATAGAATAAAGAATATTGAACCCAGAATTTTGAACATGGAATGCAGAACACAGAATTTAGAATATGGAATACAGAATACTGAATATAGAATTTAGAATATAGAATGTTGAACACAGTATAAAGAATATAGAATACTGAATGCTGAATACAGAATTGAGAATATACAATGTAGAACACAGAATTTAAAATATAGAAAAGAGAAAATAAAACCCAGAATTTAAAACATGGTATGCAAAACACAGAATTTAGAATATAGTATACAGAATACTTAATAAACAATTGAAAAAATTGAATGTAGAACATGGAATATAGAATATAGAATACATAATACTGAATATATAATTTAGAATATACAATGTAAAAACAGAATAATAATATATCTTAAAGAATATTTAAGCCAGATTTTGGAACATGGAATTCATAACACAAAAATTCGAATATAGAATACAGAAAACTGAATATACAATTTAGAATATAGAATGTAAAACACAGAATTTAGAAAATAGAATAAATTATACTGAATATAATATTTAGAATATACAATATAGAACACAGAATATAGAATGTAGAATAGAGAATTTAGAATCCAGATATAAGAACATGGAATTCTGAACACAGAATTTAGAATATAGAATACATAATACTGAATATAGAATTTAGAATATTGAATTTAGAACCCAGAATTAATAATATAGAATATAGAATGCTGAATATAGCATTTAGAATATAGAAGTAGAAGACAGAATATAGAATATAGAATATAGATTATAGAACACAGTATTTAGAACATGCAATGCAGAACACAGAATTAAGAATATTTCATACCGAATACTTAATATAGAATTTAGAATATATAATGTAGAACACAGAATATTGAATATAGAATACGGAATGCAGAATATAGAATACAGAATATAGAATGTAGAAAACAGAATATAGATTATGAAAAAAAGAATACACAAAAGAGAATTTAGAACATGGAATGCACAACACAGAATTTAGAATATAGAATACAGAATACTGAACATAGAATTAAGAATATAGAATGCAGAACACAGAATTAAGAATATAGAATACAGAATACTGAATATAGAATTGAGAACATGGAATGAAGAACACAGAATATACAATATAGAATAGAGAATACTAAATGTAGAATTTAGAATATAGAAAGTAGAACACAGAATATAGAATATAGAGTAGAAAATTTAGAACATGGAATGCAGAACACAGAATTAAAATATAGAATACAGAATACTGAATATAGAATTTGGAATATAGAATATAGAACACAGAATATAGAATGTAGAACACCGAATATATAATGTAGAATACGGAATGCAGAATATAGAATACAGAATATAGAATTTAGAACACAGAATATAATTTATGGAAAAAAGAATATAGGACCCAGAAGTTAGAACAAGTTATACAGAACACAGAATTTAGAATATACTATACAGATTACTGAATATAGAATTAAGAATATAGAATGAAGATCACAGAATATAAAATATAGAATACGGAATGCAGAATATAGTATACAGAATATAGGATTTAGAACACAGAAAATAGATTATGGAAACTTAACACAAAACCCAGAATTTAGAACATGGAATGAGGAACACAGAATTTAGATTATAGAATACAGAATACTGAATATAGAATATAGAATATAGAATGCAGAACACAGAATTTAGAATATACATTAGAGAATACTGAATATAGAATTTACAACATGGAATGCAGAACACAGAATTTAGATTATAGAATAAAGAATATAGATGCCGGATTATAGAACATGGAATGCAGAACACAGAATTTAGAATATGGAATACTGAAGACTGAATATAGAATTTAGAGTATAGAAAGTAGAACACAGAATATAGAATATAGAAGAGAGAATTTAGAACATGGAATGTAGAGCACAGAATTTAGATTATAGAATACATAATACTGAATATAGAATATAGAATATAGAATTTAGAACACAAAATTTAGAAAATAGAATACAGAATACTGAATATAGAATTTAGGACATGGAATGCAGAACACAGAATTTAGAATATAGAATACAGAATACTGAATAAATAACTTAGAATATAGAATTTAGAACACAGAATATAGAATATAGAATACGGAATGCAAAATATAGATTGTAGAATATAGAATGAAGTACGCAAAATATAGGATATAGAATAGAGAATATAGAAGACAGTATTTAGATCATGGGATGCGGAACACAGAATTTCGAATATAAATACGGAATACTGAATGTAGGATTTTGAATATAGAATGCAGAACACAGGATATATAATAGATTATACACAACCCAGAATTTAAAACGTGGAATCCTGAACACAGAATTTAGAATATAGAATACAGAATATAAACATAGAATTTTGAATATAGAATGTAGAACACAGAATAAAGAATATAGAATACGGAATGTAGAATATAGAATGTAGAATATAGATTTAAGAATACGAAATATAGAATAGATAATAGAGAATATACAACACAGAATTTAGAACATAGAATGTAGAACATAGAATTTAGAATATAGAATACAGAATACTGAATATACAATTTAGAATATAGTATAGAGATTACTGAATATAGAATTTAGAATATAGAATGTAGAACACAGAATTCAGAATATAGAATACAGAATACTGAATAAATAAATTAGAATATAGAATGTAGAACACAGAATATAGAATATAGAATACGGAAGGCAAAATATAGATTGTAGAAAATACAATGAAGTACGCAAAATATAGAAAATAGAAAAGAGAATATAGAAGCCAGAATTTAGAACATGGAATGCAGAACACAGAATTTCGAATATAAATACAGAATATTGAATGTAGGAATTTGAATATAGAATGCAGAACACAGGATATATAATAGAGTATACAGAACCCAGAATTTAAAATATGGAATCCGGAACACAGAATTCAGTATATAGAATACAGAATACTGAATATAGTATTTAGAATATAGAATGTAGAACACAGAAAAAAGAATATAGAAAACGGAATGCAAAATATAGTATGTAGAATATAGAATATAGAACCCAGAATATAGAATATAGAATTGAGAATCTAGAACCCACAATTTATAACATGGAATGCAGAACAGAGAATTTAGATTATAGAATACATAATACTGAATATAGAATTTAGAATATAGAATGTAGAACACAAAATATAGAATATAGAATACAGAATGCTGAATATAGAATTTAGAATATACAATGAAGAACACAGAATATAGAATATAGAAAAGAGAATATAGAACCCAGAATTTACATCATGGAATGCAGAACACTGAATTTAGAATATAGTATAAAGAATGCATAATAAACAATTAAAAAAATTGAATGTAGAACAGAGAATATAGAATATAGTATACATAATACTGAATAAATAATTTAGAATATATAATGTAGAACACAGTATTTAGAATATACAATACAGAATACTAAATATAGAATTTAGAATATACAATGTAGAACACAGAATTTAGAATATACACTACAGAATACTAAACATAGGATTTAGAATATAGAATATAGAACACTGAATAAAGAAAATAGAATAGAGAATGAGGAACCCAGAATTTAGTACATGGAATCAGAACCCAGAATTGTAATATAGAATACAGAACACAGAATATGGAATTTAGAATATAGAATGTAGAACACAGAATATAGAATATAGAATACAGAGTATAGAACCCAGAATTTAGAACATGGAATGCAAAACACAGAATTAAGAACATTGAATGCAGAAAGAGTATTTAGAATATACATTACAGAACACTGAATATAGAATTTAGAATATACAATGTAGAACATAGAATTTAGAATATGGAATAAAGAATACTGAATATAGAATTTAGAATATAGAATGTAGAACAAAGAATGTAGAAAATAGAATAGAGAATTTAGAACACAGAATTTAGTACATGGAATCAGAACACAGAATGTAGAATATAGAATACAGAACACTGAATATGGAATTTAGAATTTAGAACGTAGAACACAGAATATAGAATATAGAATACACAGTATAGAACTCAGAATTTAGAACAAGGAATGCAGAACAAAGAATTTAGAATCTAGAATACAGAACTGAATATAGAATTTATAATATAGCAAGTATAACACAGAATTTAGAATGTAGAATACGGAATGCAGAAAATAGTATACAGAAGATAGAATGTAGAACTCAGAATATAGTATATGGAAAACACAATATAGAACCCAGAATTTAGAACATGGAATGCAGAACACAGAATTTGGAATATACAATACAGAATAGTGCCTATAGAATTTAGAATATGGAATGTAGAACACAGAATATAGAATATAGATTACGGAATACAGAATATATAATACAGAATATAAAATATAGAAAACAGAATATAGAATATGGAAAACAGAATACAGAACCCAGAATTTAGAACATGGAATGCAGAACACAGAATTTCGTATAGAGAACACAGAATACTGAATATAGAATTTAAAATATACAATGCGGAACACAGATTTTAGAATATAGAATACAGAATACTGAATATAGAATATAGAACATGGAATGCAGAACACATTATTTAGAATATAGAATACAGAATACTGAATATAGAATTTAGAATATAGCATGTAGAACACAGAATTTATACTATAGTATACAGAAAACTAATATAGAATTTACAATATAGAATGTAGAACACAGAATATAGAATATAGAATATAGATTATAGAACCCAAAATTTAGAACATGGAATGCAGAACACAGAATTTAGAATACAGCATACGGATTACTGAATATAGAATTTAGAATATAGAATGTAGAACACAGAATATTGAATATATAATAAAGAATACTGAAAGGAGAGTTTAGAATATAGAATGTAGGACACAGAATATAGAATGTAGAATACATAATATAGAATCCAAAATAAAGAACATTCTATGCAGAACACAGAATTTAGAATATAGAATACATAATACTGAATATAGAATATAGAATATAGAATGTAGAACACAGAATATAGAATATAGAATTTAGATTATAGAACCCAGAATTTAGAACATGGAATGCAGAACACAGAATTTGGAATATAGCATACAGAATAGTGTATATAGAATTTAGAAAATGGAATGTAGAACACAGAATATACAATATAGAATACGGAACACAGAATATATAATACAGAATATAGAATGAGAAAACAGTATATAGAATATGGAAATCAGAATACAGAACCCAGAATTTAGAACAAGGAATGCAGAACACAGAATTTGGTATATAGAACACAGAATAATGAATATAGAATTTAGAATATACAATGCGGAACACAGATTCTAGAATATAGAATACAGAATACTGAATATAGAATTTAGAATATAGTATGAGGAACACAGAATATAGAATATACAATAAAGAATATTGAAGCCATACTTTAGAACATGGAATGCAGAACACAGAATTTAAAATATAGAATACAGAATACTGAAGATAGAATTTAGAATATAGAATGTAGAACATACAATAAGATTATAGAATACGGAATGCAGAATATAGAATGTAAAATATAAAATGAAGAACACAAAATATAAAATATAGAATAGAGTATATAGAAACAAGAATTTAGAACATAGAATTGCAGAACACTGAATTTATAATATAGAATACAGAATACTTAAAAAACAATTAAATAATTGAACGTAGAACACAGAATATAGAATATAAAATACATAATACTGAATATATAATTTAGAAAATAGAATGTAGAAAAGAGAATAAAAAATATAGCTTAGAGAATATTGAAGCCAGACTTTGTAACATGGAAAGCAGAACTCACAATTTCGAATATAGAATACAGAATACTGAATATACAATTTAGAATATAGAATGTAGAACACAGAATATACAATATAGAATAAAGAATACTGAATATAGAATTTAGAATATAGAATGTAGAACACAGATTATAGAATGTAGAATACAGATTATAGAATCCAGAATTAAGAACATGTTATGGAGAACACAGAATTAAGAATATAGATTATATAATACTGAATATAGGATTTAGAATATAGAATGCAAAACACAGAATTTATAATATTGTATACAGGAATCTGAATTTAGTATATAGAATATAGAGTATAGAACAGAGAATATAGAATATAGATTATAGATTATAGAACCCAGAATTTAGAACATGGAATTCAGAACACAGAATAGAATATAGCATACGGAATACTGAATATACAATTTACAATATAGAATGTAGAACACAGAATATAGAATATAGTATACGGAATTTAAAATATAGTATGTAGAAACTAGAATGAAAAACACACAATTTAGAATATAGAATAGAGAATGTAGAACACAGAATTTAGAACATGGAATGCAGAACACAGAATTTAGAATATAGAATACAGAGTACTGAATATAGAATTTGGAATATAGAATGTAGAACACAGAATATATAATGTAGAATACGGAATGCAGAATCTAGAATACAGAATATAGAATTTAGAACACAGAATATAAAATATGGAAAAAAGAATATAGAATCCAGAATTTAGAGCATGGAATGCAGAACACAGAATGTAGAATATAATATAGAGATTACTGAATATAAAATTTAGAATATAGAATTTAGAACACAGAATTTAGAATATAGAATACAGAATACTGAATAAATAACTTAGAATATAGAATTTAGAACACAGATTATAGAATATAGAATACGGAATGCAAAATATAGATTGTAGAATTTTGAATGAAGTACGCAAAACATAGAATATAGAATAGAGAATATAGAAGCCAGAATTTAGAACATGGGATGCGGAACACAGAATTTCGAATATAAATATGGAATACTGAATGTAGGATTTTGAATATAGAATGCAGAACACAGGATATATAATAGAGTATACAGAACCCAGAGTATAAAACCTGGAATCCAGAACACAGAATTTAGAATATAGAATACAGAATACTGAATATAGAATTTTGAATATAGAATGTAGAACACAGAATAAAGAATATAGAAAACGGAATGCAGAATATAGAATGTAGAAAATAGAATGAAGAATACAAAATATAGAATAGAGAATATACAACACAGAATTTAGAACATGAAATGCAGAACATAGAATTTAGAATATAGAATACAGAATAATGAATATAGAACTTAGAATATAGAATATAGAACACAGAATATAGAATATAGTATACCTAATGCAAAATATAGTATGTTGAATATAGAATGTAGAATCCAGAATATAGAATATAGATTTGAGAATTTAGAACCCACAATTTATAACATGGAATGCAGAAAAGAGAATTTAGATTATAGAATACATAATACTGAATATAGAATTTAGAATATAGAATGTAGAACACAAAATTTAGAATAAAGAATACAGAATGCTGAATATAGAATTTAGAATATACAATGAAGAACACAGAATATAGAATATATTAAAGAGAATATAGAACCCAGAATTTACAGCATGGAATTCCGAACACTGAATTTAGAATATAGTATAAAGAATACATAATAAACCATTAAAAAAACTGAATGTAGAAGAGAGCATATAGAATATAGTATACATAATACAGAATAAATAATTTAGAATATAGAATGTAGAACACAGAAATTAGAATATATAATAAAAAATACTGAATATAGAACTTAGAATATAGAATTTACTACACAGAATATAGAATGTAGAATACAGAATAAAGAATCCAGAATAAAGAACATGCTATGCAGAACACAGAATTTAGAATATAGATTACATAATACTGAAGATAGAATTTAGAATATAGAATGTAGAACACAGATTTTATAATATAGAATACAGAAAGCTGAATATAGTATTTAGAATATAGAATGTAGAACACAGATATAGAATATAGAATATAGATTATAGAAACCAGAATTTAGAACATGTAATGCATAACACGGAAATTAGAATATACAGTACAATATACTGATAATATAACTTAGAACATAGACTGCAGAAACCAGACTTTAGAATATGGAATACAGAATACTGAATATTGAATTGAGAACATGGAGTGGAGAACGCATAATTTAGAATATAGAATACAGAATACTGAATATAGAATTTAGAATATAGAAAGTAGAACACAGATTATAGAATATACAATAGAGAAATTTAAACATGGAATGCAGAACACAGAATATAGAATACAGAATACTGAATAAAGAATTTGGTATATAGAAGGTAGAACACAGAATATATAATGTAGAATACGGAATGCAAAATATATATTGTAGAATATAGACTGAAGTACGCAAAATATAGAATAAAGAATAGAGAATATAGAAGCCAGATTTTAGAACATGGGATGCGGAACACAGAATTTCGAATATAAATACGGAATACTGAATGTAGGATTTTGAATATAGAATGCAGAACACAGGATATATAATAGAGTATACAGAACCCAGAATTTAAAACATGGAATCCAGAACACAGAATTTAGAATATAGAATACAGAATACTGAATAAATTAATTAGAATATAGAATGTAGAACACAGAATATAGAATATAGAATACGGAAGGCAAAATATAGATTGTAGAATATACAATGAAGTACGCAAAATATAGAATATAGAATAGAGAATATAGAAGCCAGAATTTAGAACATGGAATGCAGAACACAGAATTTCGAAAATAAATACGGAATACTGAATGTAGGATTTTGAATATAGAATGCAGGTCACAGGATATATAATAGAGTATACAGAACCCAGAATTTAAAACGTGGAATCCGGAACACAGAATTTAGTATATAGAATACAGAATACAGAATATAGGATTTAGAATATAGAATGTAGAACACAGAATAAAGAATATAGAAAACGGAATGCAGAATATAGAATGTAGAATATAGAATGAAGAATACAAAATAGAGAAAAGAGAATAGAGAATATACAACACACAATTTAGAACATGGAATTTAGAATATAGAATACTGAATACTGAATATAGAATTTAGAATATTGAATGTAGAACACAGAATATAGAATATAGTATACGGAATGCAAAATATAGTATGTAGAATATAGAATGTAGGACCCAGAATATAGAATATAGAATTGAGAATCTAGAACCCACAATTTATAACATGGAATGCAGAACAGAGAATTTAGATTATAGAATACATAATACTGAATATAGAATTTAGAATATAGAATGTAGAACACAAAATATAGAATATAGAATACAGAATGCTGAATATAGAATTTAGAATATACAATGAAGAACACAGAATATAGAATATAGAAAAGAGAATATAGAACCCAGAATTTACAACATGGAATATAGAACACTGAATTTAGAATATAGTATAAAGAATGTATAATAAACAATTAAAAAAATTGAATGTAGGACAGAGAATATAGAATATAGTATACATAATACTGAATAAATAATTTAGAATATAGAATGTAGAACACAGTATTTAGAATATACAATACAGAATACTAAATATAGAATTTAGAATATAAAATGTAGAACACAGAATTTAGAATATGCAATACAGAATACTAAATATAGGATTTAGAATATAGAATATAGAACACTGAATATAGAAAAAAGCATAGAGAATGAGGAACCCAGAATTTAGTACATGGAAGCAGAACCCAGAATTATAATATAGAATACAGAACACAGAATATGGAATTTAGAATATAGAATGTAGATCATAGAATATAGAATATAGAATACAGAGTATAGAACCCAGAAATTAGAACATGGAATGCAAAACACAGAATTAAGAATATTGAATGCAGAACAGAGTGTTTAGAATATACATTACAGAACACTGAATATAGAATTTACAATATACAATGTAGAACATAGAATTTAGAATATGGAATAAAGAATACTGAATATAGAATTTAGATTATAGAAAGTAGAACACAGAATATAGAAAATAGAATAGAAAACTTAGAACACAGAATTTAGTACATGGAATCAGAACACAGAATGTAGAATATAGAATACAGAACACTGAATATGGAATTTTGAATATAGAACGTAGAACACAGAATATAGAATATAGAATACACAATATAGAACCCAGAATTTAGAATAAGGAATGCAGAACACAGAATTTAGAATCTAGAATACAGAACTGAATATAGAATTTATAATATAGCAAGTATAACACAGAATTTAGAATGTAGAATACGGAATGCAGAAAATAGTATACAGACTATAGAATGTAGAACTCAGAATATAGTATATGGAAAACAGAATAAAGAACCCAGAATTTAGAACATGGAATGCAGAACACAGAATTTGGAATACAGCATACGGAATACTAAATATAGAATTTAGAATATAGAATGTAGAACACAGAATATAGAATGTAGAATACATAATATAGAATCCAAAATATAGAATATTCTATGCAGAACACAGAATTTAGAATATAGATTACATAATACTGAATATAGAATTTAGAATATAGAATGTAGAACACAGAATTTATAATATAGAATACAGAAAGCTGAATATAGTATTTAGAATATAGAATGTAGAACACAGAATATAGAATATAGAATTTAGATTATAGAACCCAGAATTTAAACATGGAATGCAGAACACAGAATTAATAATATAGCATAACGAATACTTAAAATATAAATTAGAATATATAATTTAGAACACAGAATATTGAATATAGAATACCGAAGGCAGAATATAGAATACAGAATATAGAATGTAGAAAACAGAATATAGATTATGAAAAATAGAATACACAAAAGAGAATTTAGAATATGGAATGCAGAACACAGAATTTAGAATATACATTAGAGAATACTGAATATAGAATTTACAACATGGAATGCAGAACACAGAATTTAGATTATAGAATAAAGAATATAGATGCCGGATAATAGAACATGGAATGCAGAACACAGAATTTAGAATATGGAATACTGAATACTGAATATAGAATTTAGAATATAGAAAGTAGAACACAGAATATAGAATATAGAATAGAGAATTTAGAACATGGTATGTAGAGCACAGAATTTAGATTATAGAATACATAATACTGAATATAGAATTTAGAATATAGAATTTAGAACACAAAATTTAGAAAATAGAATACAGTATACTGAATATAGAATTTCGGACATGGAATGCAGAACACAGAATTTAGAATATAGAATACAGAATACTGAATATACAATTTAGAACATGGAATGTATAACACAGAATTTAGAATATAGAATACAGAATACTGAATATAGAGTTAAAATATTGAATGTAGAACCCAGAATATAGAATATAGAATGGAGAATATAGTAACCAGAATTTAGAACATGGAATGCAGAAAACAGAATATAGTTTATAGAATACATAATACTGAATACAGAATTCAGAATAGAATGTAGAACACAAAATTTAGAATATAGAATACTGAATGCTGAATATAGAATTTAGAATATAGAATGTAGAACACAGAATATAGAAAATAGAAAACAGAATATAGAACCCAGAATTTAGAACATGGAATGTAGAACACAGAATTTAGATTATAGAATACAGAATACTTAATATACAATTAAAAAATTGAATGTAGAGCATAGAATGTAGAATATAAAACACATAAAACTGAATATATAATTTAGATAATAGAATGTAGAAAACAGAATAAAAAATATAGCTTAGAGAATATTGAAGCCAGATTTTGGAACATGGAAATCACAACTCAGTATTTAGAATATAGAATACATAATACTGAATATACAATTTAGAATATAGAATGTAGAACCCAGAATTTAGAATATATAATACAGAATACTGAATATCGAATTTAGAATATAGAATGTAGAACACAGAATATAGAATGAAGAATACAGAAAGCTGAATATAGTATTTAGAATATAGAATGTAGAACACAGATATAGAATATAGAATATAGATAATAGAAACCAGAATTTAGAACATGGAATGCATAACACAGAAATTAGAATATATAATGCAGTTTAATGATCATAGAAATTAGAACATAGAATGAAGAACACAGAATTTAGAATATGGAATACAGAATACTGAATATAGGATTGAGAACATGGAGTGAAAAACACAGAATATAGAATATAGAATACAGAATACTGAATATTGTATTTAGAATATAGAAAGTAGATCACAGAATATAGAATATAGAATAGAGAAAATTGAATATGGAATGCAGAACACAAAATTTAGAATATAGAATACAGAATACTGAATATAGAATTTGGAATATAGAAGGTAGAACACAGAAAATATAATGTAGAATACGGAATGCAGAATATAGAATACAGAATATAGAATTTAGAACACAGAATATAAAATATGTAAAACAGAATATAGAATCCAGAATTTAGAACATGGAATGCAGAGCACAGAATTTAGAATATAGTATAGAGATTACTGAATATAGAATTTAGAATATAGAATGTAGAACACAGAATATAGAATATAGAATACGGAATGCAGAATATAGAATGTAGAATATAGATTGAAGAATACGAAATATAGAATATAGAATAGAGAATATACAACACAGAATTTAGAACATGGAATGCAGAACATAGAATTTAGTATATAGAATACAGAATACTGAACATACAATTTTGAATATAGTATAGATATTACTGAATATAGAATTTAGAATATAGAATGTAGAACACAGAATTTAGAATATAGAATACAGAATACTGAATAAATAAATTAGAATATAGAATTTAGAACACAGAATATAGAATATAGAATACGGAATGCAAAATATAGTTTATAGATTATAGAATGAATTACGCAAAATATAGAATAGAGAATATAGAAGCCAGAATTTAGAACATGGGATGCGGAACACAGAATTTCGAATATAAATACGGAATACTGAATGTAGGATTTTGAATATAGAATGCAGAACACAGGATATATAATAGACTATACAGAACCCAGAATTTAAAACGTGGAATCCAGAACACAGAATTTAGAATATAGAATAAACAATGCTGAATATAGAATTTAGAATATACAATGTAGAACACAGAATATAGATAATAGAAAAGAGAATATAGAACCCAGAATTTAGAACATGGAATGTAGAACACAGAATTTAGATTATAGAATACAGAATACTTAATAAACAATTAAAAAATTGAATGTAGAGCACAGAATGTAGAATATAAAACACATAAAACTGAAAATATAATTTAGAAAATAGAATGTAGAAAACAGAATAAAAAATATAGCTTAGAGAATATTGAAGCCAGATTTTGGAACATGGAAATCAGACCTCAGTATTTAGAATATAGAATACATAATACTGAATATACAATTTAGAATATAGAATGTAGAACCCAGAATTTAGAATATATAATACAGAATACTGAATATCGAATTTTGAATATAGAATGTAGAACACAGAATATAGAATGTAGAATACAGAAAGCTGAATATAGTATTTAGAATATAAATGTAGGACACAGATATAGAATATAGAATATAGATAATAGAACCCTGAATTTAGAACATGGAATGCATAACACAGAAATTAGAATATATAATGCAGTATAATGATCATAGAACTTAGAACATAGAATGCAGAACACAGAATTTAGAATATGGAATACAGAATACTGAATATAGGATTGAGAACATGGAGTGAAAAACACAGAATTTAGAATATAGAATACAGAATACTGAATATGGTATTTAGAATATAGAAATTAGATCACAGAATATAGAATATAGAATAGAGAAAATTGAATATGGAATGCAGAACACAAAATTTAGCATATAGAATACAGAATACTGAATATAGAAGGTAGAACACAGAATATATAATGTAGAATACGGAATGCAGAATATAGAATACAGAATATAGAATTTAGAACACAGAATATAAAATATGGAAAACAGAATATAGAATCCAGAATTTAGAACATGGAATGCAGAGCACAGAATTTAGAATATAGTATAGAGATTACTGAATATAGAATTTAGAATATAGAATGTAGAACACAGAATATAGAATATAAAATACGGAATGCAGAATATAGAATGTAGAAAATAGATTGAAGAATACGAAATATAGAATATAGAATAGAGAATATACAACACAGAATTTAGAACATGGAATGCAGACCATAGAATTTAGAATATAGAATACAGAATACTGAATATAAAATTTTGAATATAGTATAGAGATTACTGAATATAGAATTTAGAATATAGAATGTTGAACACAGAATATAGAATATAGAATACGGAAGGCAAAATATAGATTTTAGAATATACAATGAAGTACGCAAAATATAAAATATACAATAGAGAATATACAAGCCAGAATTTAGATCATGGAATAGAGAACACAGAATTTCGAATATAAATACAGAATATTGAATGTAGGATTTTGAATAAAGAATGCAGAACACAGGATATATAATAGAGTATACAGAACCCAGAATTTAGAACATGGAATGCAGAACATAGAATTTAGTATATAGAATACTGAATACTGAATATAGAATTTAGAATATTGAATGTAGAACACAGAATATAGAATATAGTATACGGAATGCAAAATATAGTATGTAGAATATAGAATGTAGAACCCAGAATATAGAATATAGATTTGAGAATCTAGAACCCAGAATTTATAACATGGAATGCAGAACAGAGAATTTAGATTATAGAATACATAATACTGAATATAGAATTTAGAAAATAGAATGTAGAACACAAAATACAGAATATAGAATACAGAATACTGAATATAGAATTTAGAATATACAATGAAGAACACAGAATATAGAACATAGAAAAGAGAATATAAAACCAAGAATTTACAACATGGAATGCAGGACACTGAATTTAGAATAAAGTATAAAGAATGCATAATAAACAATTAAAAAAATTGAATGTAGAACAGAGAATATACAATATAGTATACAAAATACTGAATAAATAATTTAGAATATAGAATGTAGAACACAGTATTTAGAATATACAATACAGAATACTAAATATAGAATTTAGAATATACAATGTAGAACACAGAATTTAGAATATGCAATACAGAATACTAAATATAGGATATAGAATATAGAATATAGAACACTGAATATAGGAAATAGAATAGAGAATGAGGAACCCAGAATTTAGTACATGGAATCAGAGCCCAGAATTATAATATAGAGTACAGAACACATAATATGGAATTTAGAATATAGAATGTAGAACACAGAATATAGAATATAGAATACGGAATACAGAATATATAATAAAGAATATAGAATGTAGAAAACAGAATATAGAATACGGAAAACAGAATACAGAACACAGATTTTAGAACATGGAATGCAGAATACAGAATTATGTATATAGAACACAGAATACTGAATATAGAATTTAAAATATACAATGCGGAACACAGATTTTAGAATATAGAATACAGAATACTGAATATAGAATTTAGAACATGGAATGCAGAACACATTATTTAGAATATAGAATACAGAATACTGAATATAGAATTTAGAATATAGAATGTAGAACACAGAATTTATAATATAGTATACAGAAAGCTGAATATAGTATTTAGAATATAGAATGTAGAACACAGAATATAGAATATAGAATATAGATTATAGAACCCAAAATTTAGAACATGGAATTCAGAACACAGAATTTAGAATACAGCATACGGAATACTGAATATAGAATTTAGAATATAGAATGTAGAACACAGAATATTGAATATATAATAAAGAATACTGAATATAGAGTTTAGAATATAGAATATAGAACACAGAATATAGAATGTGGAATACATAATATAGAATACAAAATAAAGAACATTCTTTGCAGAACACAGAATTTAGAATATAGATTACATAACACTGAATATAGAATTTAGAATATAGAATGTAGAACACAGAATTTATAATATAGAATACAGAAATCTGAATATAGTATTTAGAATATAGTATGTAGAACACAGAATATAGAATATAGAATTTAGATTATAGAACCCAGAATTGAGAACATGGAATGCAGAACACAGAATTTGGAATATAGCATACAGAATAGTGCCTATAGACATTAGAATATGGAATGTAGAACACAGAATATAGAATATAGAATACGGAATACCGAATATATAATACAGAATATAGAATGTAGAAAACAGAATATAGAATATGGAAAACAGAATACAGAAACCAGAATTTAGAACATGGAATGCAGAACACAGAATTTCGTATATTGAACAGGGAATACTGAATATATAGTTTCGAATATACAATGCGGAACACAGATTTTAGAATACAGAATACAGAATACTGAATATAGAATTTAGAACATGGAATGCAGAACACATTATTTAGAATATAGAATACAGAATACTGAATATAGAATTTAGAATATATTATGAGGAACACAGAATACAGAATATAGAATAAAGAATATTGAACCCATACTTTAGAACATGGAATGCAGAACACAGAATTTACAATATAGAATACAGAATACTGAAGATAGAATTTAGAATATAGAATGTAGAACATAGTATAAAGAATATAGAATACGGAATGCGGAATATAGAATGTAGAATATAAAATGAAGAACACAAAATATAAAATATAGAATAGAGTATATAGAACCCAGAATTTAGAACATAGAATTGCAGAACACTGAATTTTGAATATAGTATACAGAATACTTAATAAAAAATTAAATAATTGAATGTAGAACACAGAATTTAGAATATAGATTACATAATACTGAATATAGAATTTAGAATATAGAATGTAGAACACAGAATTTATAACATAGAATACAGAAAGCTGAATATAATATTTAGAATATAGAATGTAGAACACAAAATATACAATATAGATTAGAGAATAAAGAAGCCAGAATTTTGAACATTGAACGCAGAACACAGAATTTAGAATATAGAATGCAAAATACTGAATATAGAATTTAGAATATAGAATGTAGAACGCAGAATATAGAAAATAGAATACGGAATGTACAATATAGAATACAGAATATAGAATATAGGACACAGAATATAGAATATGGAAAACAAAATACACAACCCAGAATTTAGAACATGGAATGCAGAACACAGAATATAGAATTTAGAATACAGAATGCTGAATATAGAATATAGAATATAGAATATAGAACATGGAATATAGAATATAGAATAAAGAATATTGAACCCAGAATTTTGAACATGTAATGCAGAACACAGAATTTAGAATATGGAATACAGAATACTGAATATAGAATTTGGAATATAGAATGTTGAACACAGTATAAAGAATATAGAATATTGAATGCAGAATATAGAATTTAGAATATACAATGTAGAACACAGAATATAAAATATATAAAAGAGAATATAAAACCCAGAATTTACAACCTGGTATGCAAAACACAGAATTTAGAATACAGTATACAGAATACTTAATAAACAAATGAAAAAATTGAATGTAGAACATAGAATAAAGGATATAGAATACATAATACTGAATATATAATTTAGAATATACACTGTAAAAAACAGAATAAAAAATTTATCTTAAAGAATATTTAAGCCAGATTTTGGAACATGGAATTCAGAACTCAGAATTTCGAATATAGAATACAGAAAACTGAATATACAATTTAGAATATAGAATGTAAAACACAGAATATAGAATATAGAATAAATAATACTGAATATAATATTTAGAATATACAATGTAGAACACAGAATATAGAATGTAGAATAGAGAATTTAGAATCCAGATATAAGAACATAGAATTCTGAACACAGAATTTAGAATATAGAATACATAACACTGAATATAGAATGTAGAATGTAAAACCCAGAATTAATAATATAGAATATAGAATGTTGAATATAGGATTTAGAATATAGAATGTAGAACACGGAATATAGAATATAGAATATAGATCATAGAACACAGTATTTAGAACATGGAATGCAGAACACAGAATTAAGAATATAGCATACCGAATAGTTAATATAGAATTTAGAATATATAGTGTAGAACACAGAATATTGAATATAGAATACGGAATGCAGAATATAGAATACAGAATATAGAATGTAGAAAACAGAATATAGATTATGAAAAAAAGAATACACAAAAGAGAATTTAGAACATGGAATGCAGAACACTGAATTTAGAATATAGAATAGAGAATACTGAACATAGAATTAAGAATATAGAATGCAGAACACAGAATTAAGAATATAGAATACAGAATACTGAATATAGAATTGAGAACATGGAATGAAGAACACAGAATATACAATATAGAATAGAGAATACTAAATGTAGAATTTAGAATATAGAAAGAAGAACACAGAATATAGAATATAGAGTAGAAAATTTAGAAAATGGAATGCAGAACACAGAATTTAGAATATAGAACACAGAATACTGAATATAGAATTTGGAATATAGAATGTAGAACACAGAGTATATAATGTAGAATATGGAATGCAGAAGATACAATACAGAATATAGAACTTAGAACACAGAATATAAAATATGGAAAACAGAATATAGGACCCAGAAGTTAGAACAAGTTTTACAGAACACAGAATTTAGAATATACTAAACCGATTACTGAATATAGAATTTAGAATATAGAATGTAGATCACAGAATATAGAATATAGATTACGGAATGCAGAATATAGTATACAGAATATAGCATTTAGAACACAGAATATAGATTATGGAAACTTAACACAGAACCCAGAATATAGAAGATGGGATGCAGAACACAGAATTTAGATTATAGAATACAGAATACTTAATATAGAATATAGAATGCAGAACACAGAATTTAGAATATACATTAGAGAATACTGAATATAGAATTTACAACATGGAATGCAGAACACAGAATTTAGATTATAGAATAAAGAATATAGATGCCGGATTATAGAACATGGAATGCAGAACACAGAATTTAGAATATGGAATACTGAATACTGAATATAGAATTTAGAATATAGAAAGTAGAACACAGAATATAGAATATAGAATAGAGAATTTAGAACATGGAATGTAGAGCATAGAATTTAGATTATAGAATACATAATACTGAATATAGAATTTAGAATATAGAATTTAGAACACAAAATTTAGAAAATAGAATACAGAATACTGAATATAGAATTTAGGACATGGAATTCAGAACACAGAATTTAGAATATACAATACAGAATACTGAATATAGAATTTAGAACATGGAATGCATAAAACAGAATTTAGAATATAGAATACAGAATACTGAATATAGAGTTAAAATATAGAATGTAGAACCCAGAATATAGAATATAGAATTGAGAATATAGTACCCAGAATTTAGAACATGGAATGCAGAAAACAGAATATAGTTTATAGAATACATAACACTGAATACAGAATTTAGAATAGAATGTAGAACACAAAATTTAGAATATAGAATACAGAATGCTGAATATAGAATTTAGATTATAGAATGTACAACACAGAATATAGAAAATAGAAAAGAGAATATAGAACACAGAATTTAGAACATGGAATGCAGAACACAGAATTTAGATTATACAATACAGAATACTTAATAAACAATTAAAAAATTGAATGTAGGGCACAGAATGTAGAATATAAAACACATAAAACTGAATAAATAATTTAGAAAATAGAATGTAGAAAACAGAATAAAAAATATAGCTTAGAGAATATTGAAGATAGATTTTGGAACATGAAAATCAGAACTCAGTATTTAGAATATAGAATACATAATACTGAATATACAATTTAGAATATAGAATGTAGAACGCAGAATTTAGAATATATAATACAGAATACTGAATATCGAATTTAGAATATAGAATGTAGAACACAGAATATAGAATGTAGAATACAGAAAGCTGAATATAGTATTTAGAATATAGAATGTAGAACACAGATATAGAATATAGAATATAGATAATAGAACCCAGAATTTTGAACATGGAATGCATAACACAGAAATTAGGATATATAATGCAGTATAATGATCATAGAACTTAGAACATAGAATGCAGAACACAGAATTTAGAATATGGAATACAGAATACTGAATATAGGATTGAGAACATGGAGTGAAAAACACAGAATATAGAATATAGAATACAGAATACTGAATACTGTATTTAGAATATAGTAAGTAGATCACAAAATATAGAATATAGAATACAGAATTTTGAATATGGAATGCAGAACACAAAATTTAGTATATAGAATACAGAATACTAAATATAGAAGTTAGAACACAGAATATATAATGTAGAATACGGAATGCAGAATATAGAATACAGAATATAGAATTTAGAACACAGAATATAAAATATGGAAAACAGAATTTAGAATCCAGAATTTAGAACATGGAATGCAGAGCACAGAATTTAGAATATAGTATAGAGATTACTGAATATAGAATTTAGAGTATAGAATATAGAACACAGAATTTAGAATATAGAATACAGAATACTGAATAAATAACTTAGAATATACAATTTAGAACACAGAATATAGAATATAGAATACGGAATGCAAAATATAGATTGTAGAATATTGAATGAAGTACGCAAAATATAGGATATAGAATAGGTAATATAGAAGCCAGAAATTAGAACATGGGATGCGGAACACAGAATTTCGAATATAAATACGGAATACTGAATGTAGGATTTTGAATATAGAATGCAGAACACACGATATATAATAGAGTATACAGAAGCCAGAATTTAAAACGTGGAATCCAGAACACAGAATTTAGAATATAGAATACAGAATACTGAATATAGAAGTTTGAATATAGAATGTAGAACACAGAATAAAGAATATAGTATACGGAATGCAGAATATAGAATGTAGAAAATAAATTTAAGAATACGAAATTTAGAAAAGAGAATAGAGAATATACAACACAGAATTTTGAACATGGAATGCAGAACATAGAATTTAGAATATAGAATACAGAATACTGAATATACAATTTAGAATATAGTATAGAGATTACTAAATATAGAATTTAGAATATAGAATGTAGAACACAGAATTTAGATTATAGAATACAGAATACTGAATAAATAAATTAGAATACAGAATGTAGAACACAGAATATAGAATATAGAATACGGAAGGCAAAATATAGATTGTAGAATATACAATGAAGTACGCAAAATATAGAATATAGAATAGAGAATATAGAAGCCAGAATTTAGAACATGGGATGCAGAACACAGAATTTCGAATATAAATACAGAATATTGAATGTAGGATTTTGAATATAGAAAGCAGAACACAGGATATATAATAAAGTATACAGAACCCAGAATTTAAAACATGGAATCCGGAACACAGAATTTAGTATATAGAATAGAGAATACTGAATATAGTATTTAGAATATAGAATGTAGAACACAGAATAAACAATATAGAAAACGGAATGCAGAATATAGAATGTAGAATACAAAATATAGAATATAGAGTAAAGAATATACAACACAGAATTTAGAACATGGAATGCAGAACATAGAATTTAGAATATAGAATATTGAATACTGAATATAGAATTTAGAATATTGAATGTAGAACACAGAATATAGAATGTAGAATACATAATATAGAATCCAAAATAAAGAATATTCTATGCAGAACACAGAACTTAGAATATAGATTACATAATACTGAATATAGAATTTAGAATATAGAATGTAGAACACAGAATTTATAATATAGAATACAGAAAGCTGAATATAGTATTTAGAATATTGAATGTAGAACACAGAATATAGAATATAGAATTTAGATTATAGAACCCAGAATTAAGAACATGGAATGCAGAACACAGAATTTGCTATATAGCATACAGAATAGTGCCTATAGAATTTAGAATATGGAATGTAGAACACAGAATATAGAATATAGAATATGGAACACAGAATATATAATACAGAATATAGAATGTGAAAAGAGTATATAGAATATGCAAAACAGTATACAGAACCCAGAATTTAGAACATGGAATGCAGAACACAGAATTTGGTATATAGAACACAGAATACTGAATATAGAATTTAGAATATACAATGCGGAACACAGATTTTAGAATATAGAATACAGAATACTGAATATAGAATTTAGAACATGGAATGCAGAACACATTATTTAGAATATAGAATACAGAATACTGAATATAGAATTTAGAATATAGTATGAGGAACACAGAATATAGAATATAGAATAAAGAATATTGAACCCATACTTTAGAACATGGAATGCAGAACACAGAATTTACAATATAGATTACAGAATATTGAAGATAGAATTTAGAATATTGAATGTAGAACATAGTATAAAGAATATAGAATACGGAATGCAGAATATAGAATGTAGAATATAAAATGAAGAACACAAAATATAAAATATAGAATAGAGTAATTAGAACCCAGAATTTAGAACATAGAATTGCAGAACACTGATTTAAGAATATAGTATACAGAATACTTAATAAACAATTAAATAATTGAATGTAGAACACAGAATATAGAATATAAAATACATAATACTGAATATATAATTTAGAATATAGAATGTAGAAAACAGAATAAAAAATATAGCTTAGAGAATATTGAAGCCAGACTTTGTAACATGGAAATCATAACTCACAATTTCGAATATAGGATACAGAATACTGAATATACAATTTAGAATATAGACTGTAGAACACAGAATATACAATATAGAATAAAGTATACTGAATATAGAATTTAGAATATAGAATCTAGAACACAGAATATAGAATGTAGAATACAGATTATAGAATCCATAATTAAGAACATGTTATGCAGAACACAGAACAAAGAATATAGATTATATAATACTGAATATAGGATTTAGAATATAGAATGCAGAACACAGAATTTATAATATTGTATACAGAAATCTGAATTTAGTATTTAGAATATAGAATATAGGACACAGAATATAGAATATAGATTATAGATTACAGAACCCAGAATTTAGAACATGGAATGCAGAACACAGAATAGAATATAGCATATGGAATACTGAATATAGAATTTACAATATAGAATGTAGAACACAGAATATAGAATATACTATAGGGAATTCAAAATATAGTATGGAGAAACTAGAATGAGAAACACACAATTTAGAATATAGAATAGAGAATGTAGAACCCAGAATTTAGAACATGGAATGCAGAACACAGAATATAGAATATATAATAAAGAATACTGAATATAGAATTTAGAATATAGAATGCAGAACACAGTACATAGAATGTAGAATACAGAATAAAGAATCCAGTATAAAGAACATGCTATGCAGAACACAGAATTCAGAATATAGATTACATAATACTGAATATGGAATTTAGAATATAGAATATAGAACACAGAATTTATAACATAGAATACAGAAAGCTGAATATAATATTTAGAATATAGAATGTAGAACACAAAATATACAATGTAGAATATAGAATAAAGAAGCCAGAATATTGAACATTGAATGCAGAACACAGAATTTAGTATATACAATACAGAATACTGAATATAGAATTTAGAATATAGAATGTAGAACACAGAATATAGAATATAGAATACGGAATGTAGAATATAGAATACAGAATATAGAATATAGGACACAAAATATAGAATATGGAAAACAAAATACACAACCCAGAATTTAGAACATGGAATGCAGAACACGGAATATAGAATATAGAATACAGAATGCTGAATATAGAGTTTAGAATATAGAATATAGAACATGGAATATAGAGTATAGAATAAAGAATATTGAACCCAGAATTTTGAACATGGAATGCAGAACACAGAATTTAGAATATGGAATACAGAATACTGAATATAGAATTTAGAATATAGAATGTTGAACACAGTATAAAGAATATAGAATACTGAATGCAGAATATTGAATTTAGAATACACAATGTAGAACACAGAATATAAATATAGAAAAGGGAATATAAAACCCAGAATTTACAACATCGTATGCATAACACAGGATTTAGAATACAGCATACAGAATACTTAATAAACAAATGAAAAAATTGAATGTAAAACATAGAATATAGAATATAGAATACATAATACTGAAAATATAATTTACAATATACAATGTAAAAAACAGAATATAAATATATATCTTGAACAATATTTAATCCAGATTTTGGAACATGGAATTCAGAACTCAGAATTTCGAATATAGAATACAGAAAACTGAATATACAATTTAGAATATAGAATGTAAAACACAGAATTTAGAATATAGAATAAATAATACTGAATATAAAATTTAGAATATACAATGTAGAACACAGAATATAGAATGTAGAATAGAGAATTCAGAATCCAGATATAAGAACATGGAATTCTTAACACAGAATTTAGAATATAGAATACATAATACTGAATATAGAATTTAGAATATAGAATGTAGAACCCAGAATTAATAATATAGAATATAGAATGCTGAATATAGGATTTAGAATATAGAATGTAGAACACAGAATATAGAATATAGAATACAGATTATAGAACACAGTATTTAGAACATGGAATGCAGAACCCAGAATTAAGAATATAGCATACCGAATACTTAATATAGAAATTAGAATATATAATGTAGAACACAGAATATTGAATATAGAATACGGAATGCAGAATATAGAATACAGAATATAGAATGTAGAAAACACAATATAGATTATGAAAAAAGAATACACAGAAGAGAATTTAGAACATGGAATGCAGAACACAGAATTTAGAATATAGAATAAAGAATACTGAATATAGAATTGAGGACATGGAATGAAGAACACAGAATATACAATATAGAATAGAGAATACTAAATGTAGAATTTAGAATATAGAAATTAGAACACAGAATATAGAATATAGAGTAGAAAATTTAGAACATGGAATGCAGAACACAGAATTTAGAATATAGAATACAGAATACTGAATATAGAATTTGGAATATAGAATGTAAAACACAGAATATATAATGTAGAATACGGAATGCAGTATATAGAATACAGAATATAGAATTTAGAACACAGAACACAAAATATGGAAAACAGAATATAGGACCCAGAAGTTAGAACAAGTTATACAGAACACATAATTTAGAATATACTATACAGATTACTGAATATAGAATTTAGAATATAGAATGTAGATCACAGAATATAGAATATAGATTACAGAATGCAGAATATAGTATACAGAATATAGGATTTAGAACACAGAATATAGATTATGGAAACTTTACACAGAACCCAGAATATAGAAAATGGGATGCAGAACACAGAATTTAGATTATAGAATACAGAATACTGAATATAGAATATAGAATATAGAATGCAGACACAGAACTTAGAATAAACATTAGAGAATACTGAATATAGAATTCACAATATGGAATGCAGAACACAGAATTTAGATTATAGAATAAAGAATATAGATGCCGGATTATAGAACATGGAATGCAAAACACAGAATTTTGAATATGGAATACTGAATACAGAATACAGAATTTAGAATATAGAAAGTAGAACACAGAATATAGAATATAGAATACAGAAATTAGAACATGGAATGTAGAGCACAGAATTAAGATTATAGAATTCATAATACTGAATATAGAATTTAGAATATTGAATTTAGAACACAAAATTTAGAAAATAGAATACAGATTACTGAATATAGAATTTAGGACATGGAATGCAGAACACAGAATTTAGAATATAGAATACAGAATACTGAATACAGAATTTAGAACATGGATTGCATAACCCAGAATTTAGAATATAGAATACAGAATACTGAATATAGAGTTAAAATATAGAATGTAGAACCCAGAATATAGAATATAGAATTGAGAATATAGTACCCAGAATTTAGAACATGGAATGCAGAAAACAGAATATAGTTTATAGAATACATAATACTGAATACAGAATTTAGAATAGAATGTAGAACACAAAATTTAGAATATAGAATACAGAATGCTGAATATAGAATTTAGAATATAGAATGTAGAACACAGAATAAAGAAAATAGAAAAGAGAATATAGAACCCAGAATTTAGAACATGGAATGCAGAACACAGAATTTAGATTATAGAATACAGAATACTTAATAAACAATTAAAAAATTCAATGTAGAGCACAGAATGTAGAATATAAAACACATAAAACTGAATATATAATATAGAAAATAGAATGTAGAAAACAGAATAAAAAATATAGCTTAGAGAATATTGAAGCCAGATTTTGGAACATGGAAATCAGACCTCAGTATTTAGAATATAGTATACATAATACCGAATATACAATTTAGAATATAGAATGCAGAACCCAGAATTTAGAATATATAATACAGAATACTGAATATAGAATTTTGAATATAGAATGTAGAACACAGAATATAGAATGTAGAATACAGAAAGCTGAATATAGTATTCAGAATATAGAATGTAGGACAAAGTTATAGAATATAGAATATAGATAATAGAACTCAGAATTTAGAACATGGAATGCATAACACAGAAATTAGAATATATAATGCAGTATAATGATCATAGAACTTAGAATATAGAAAGCAGAACACAGAATTTAGAATATGGAATACAGAATACTGAATATAGGATTGAGAACATGGAGTGAAAAACACAGAATTTAGAATATAGAATACAGAATACTGAAAATTGTATTTAGAATATAGAAAGTAGATCACAGAATATAGAATACAGAATTTTGAATATGGAATGCAGAACACAAAATTTAGAATATAGAATACAGAATACTGAATATAGAAATTGGAATATAGAAGGTAGAACACAGAATATATAATGTAGAATACGGAATGCAGAATATAGAATGTAGAATCTAGATTGAAGAATGCGAAATATAGAATATAGAAAAGAGAATATACAACACAGAATTTAGAACATGCAATGAAGTACATAGAATTTAGAATATAGAATACAGATTACTGAATATAAAATTTAGAATATAGTATAGAGATTACTGAATATAGAATTTAGTATATAGAATGTAGAACACAGAATTTAGAATATAGAATACAGAATACTGAAAAAATAAATTAGAATATAGAATGTAGAACACAGAATATAGAATATAGAATACGGAAGGCAAAATATAGATTGTAGAATATACAATGAAGTACGCAAAATATAGAATATAGAATAGAGAATATAGAAGCCAGAATTTAGAACATGGAATGCAGAACACAGAATTTCGAAAATAAATACGGAATACTGAATGTAGGGTTTTGAATATAGAATGCAGGACACAGGATATATAATAGAGTATACAGAACCCAGAATTTAAAACGTGGAATCCGGAACACAGAATTTAGTATATAGAATACAGAATACTGAATATAGGATTTAGAATATAGAATGTAGAACACAGAATAAAGAATATAGAAAACGGAATGCAGAATATAGAATGTAGAATATAGAATGAAGAATACAAAATAGAGAATAGAGAATAGAGAATATACAACACACAATTTAGAACATGGAATGCAGAACATAGAATTTTGAATATAGAATACTGAATACTGAATATAGAATTTAGAATATTGAATGTAGAACACAGAATATAGAATATAGTATACGTAAAGCAAAATATAGTATGTAGAATATAGAATGTAGAACCCAGAATATAGAATATAGAATTGAGAATCTAGAACCCACAATTTACAACATGGAATGCAGAACAGAGAATTTAGATTATAGAATACATAATACTGAATATAGAATTTAGAATATAGAATGTAGAACACAAAATATAGAATATAGAATACAGAATGCTGAATATAGAATTTAGAATATACAATGAAGAACACAGAATATAGAATATAGAAAAGAGAATATAGAACCCAGAATTTACAACATGGAATGTAGAACACTGAATTTAGAATATAGTATAAAGAATGTATAATAAACAATTAAAAAAATTGAATGTAGGACAGAGAATATAGAATATAGTATACATAATACTGAATAAATAATTTAGAATATAGAATGTAGAACACAGTATTTAGAATATACAATACAGAATACTAAATATAGAATTTAGAATATACAATGTAGAACACAGAATTTAGAATAAGCAATACAGAATACTAAATATAGGATTTAGAATATAGAATATAGAATACTGAATATAGAAAAAAGCATAGAGAATGAGGAACCCAGAATTTAGTACATGGAAGCAGAACCCAGAATTATAATATAGAATACAGAACACAGAATATGGAATTTAGAATATAGAATGTAGAACATAGAATATAGAATATAGAATACAGAGTATAGAACCCAGAAATTAGAACATGGAATGCAAAACACAGAATTAAGAATATTGAATGCAGAACAGAGTGTTTAGAATATACATTACAGAAAACTGAATATAGAATTTACAATATACAATGTAGAACATAGAATTTAGAATATGGAATAAAGAATACTGAATATAGAATTTAGAATATAGAATTTAGAACGCAGAATAAAGAAAATAGAATAGAAAACTTAGAACACAGAATTTAGTATATGGAATCAGAACACAGAATTTAGAATATAGAATACAGAACACTGAATATGGAATTTAGAATATAGAACGTAGAACACAGAATATAGAATATAGAATACACAATATAGAACCCAGAATTTAGAATAAGGAATGCAGAACACAGAATTTAGAATCTAGAATACAGAACTGAATATAGAATTTATAATATAGCAAGTATAACACAGAATTTAGAAAGTAGAATACGGAATGCAGAAAATAGTATACAGACTATAGAATGTAGAACTCAGAATATAGTATATGGAAAACAGAATAAAGAACCCAGAATTTAGAACATGGAATGCAGAACAAAGAATTTGGAATACAGAATACGGAATACTAAATATAGAATTTAGAATATAGAACGTAGAACACAGAATATTGAATATATAATAAAGAATACTGAATATAGAGTTTAGAATATAGAATGTAGAACACAGAATATAGAATGTAGAATACATAATATAGAATCCAAAATATAGAGTATTCTATGCAGAACACAGAATTTAGAATATAGATTACATAATACTGAATATAGAATTTAGAATATAGAATGTAAAAGACAGAATTTATAATATAGAATACAGAAAGCTGAATATAGTATTTAGAATATAGAATGTAGAACACAGAATATAGAATATAGAATTTAGATTATTGAACCCAGAATTTAAACATGGAATGCAGAACACAGAATTAAGAATATAGCATACCGAATACTTAAAATATAATTTACAATATGTAATTTAGAACACAGAATATTGAATATAGAATACCGAAGGCAGAATATAGAATACAGAATATAGAATGTAGAAAACAGAATATAGATTAAGAAAAAAAGAATACACAAAAGAGAATTTAGAACATGGAATGCAGAACACAGAATTTAGAATATATTAGAGAATACTGAATATAGAATTTACAACATGGAATTCAGAACATAGAATTTAGATTATAGAATAAAGAATATAGATGCCGGATAATAGAACATGGAATGCAGAACACAGAATTTAGAATATGGAATACTGAATACTAAATATAGAATTTAGAATATAGAAAGTAGAACACAGAATATAGAATATAGAATAGAGAATTTAGAACATGGTATGTAGAGCACAGAATTTAGATTATAGTATACATAATACTGAATATAGAATTTAGAATATAGAATTTAGAACACAAAATTTAGAAAATAGAATACAGAATACTGAATATAGAATTTAGCACATGGAATGCAGAACACAGAATTTAGAATATAGAATACAGAATACTGAATATAGAATTTAGAACATGGAATGCCTAACACAGAATTTAGAATATAGAATACAGAATACTGAATATAGAGTTAAAATATAGAATGTAGAACCCAGAATATAGAATATAGAATTGAGAATATAGTACCCAGAATTTAGAACATGGAATGCAGAAAACAGAATATAGTTTATAGAATACATAATACTGAATACAGAATTTAGAATAGAATGTAGAACACAAAATTTAGAATATAGAATACAGAATGCTGAATATAGAATTTAGAATATAGAATGTAGAACACAGAATATAGAAAATAGAAAAGAGAATATAGAACCCAGAATTTAGAACATGGAATGCAGAACACAGAATTTAGATTATAGAATACAGAATACTTAATAAACAATTAAAAAATTGAATGTAGAGCACAGAATGTAGAATATAAAACACATAAAACTGAATATATAATTTAGAAAATAGAATGTAGAAAACAGAATAAAAAATATAGCTTAGAGTATATTGAAGCCAGATTTTGGAACATGGAAATCAGACCTCAGTATTTAGAATATAGAATACATAATACTGAATATACAATTAAGAATATAGAATGTAGAACCCAGAATATAGAATATATAATACAGAATACTGAATATCGAATTTTGAATATAGAATGTAGAACACAGAATATAGAATGTAGAATACAGAAAGCTGAATATAGTGTTTAGAATATAAATGTAGGACACAGATATAGAATATAGAATATAGATAATAGAACCCAGAATTTAGAACATGGAATGCATAACACAGAAATTAGAAAATATAATGCAGAATAATGATCATAGAACTTAGAAAATAGAATGCAGAACACAGAATTTAGAATATGGAATACAGAATACTGAATATAGGATTGAGAATATGGAGTGAAAAACACAGAATTTAGAATATAGAATACAGAATACTGAATATTGTATTTAGAATATAGATATTAGATCACAGAATATAGAATATAGAATAGAGAAAATTGAATATGGAATGCAGAACACAAAATTTAGAATATAGAATACAGAATACTGAGTATAGAAGTTAGAACACAGAATATATAATGTAGAATACGGAATGCAGAATATAGAATACAGAATATAGAATTTAGAACACAGAATATAAAATATGGAAAACAGAATATAGAATCCAGAATTTAGATCATGGAATGCAGAGCACAGAATTTAGAATATAGTATAGAGATTACTGAATATAGAATTTAGAATATAGAATGTAGAACACAGAATATAGAATATAGAATACGGAATGCAGAATAAAGAATGTAGAATATAGATTGAAAAATACGAAATATAGTATATAGAATAGAGAATATACAACACAGAATTTAGAACATGGAATGCAGAACATAGAATTTAGAATATAGAATACAGAATACTGAATATACAATTTTGAATATAGTATAGAGATTACTGAATATAGAATTTAGAATATAGAATGTAGAACACAGAATATAGTATATAGAATACGGAAGGCAAAAAAAAGATTGTAGAATATACAATGAAGTACGCAAAATATAGAATATACAATAGAGAATATACAAGCCAGAATTTAGATCATGGAATGCAGAACACAGAATTTCGAATATAAATACAGAAAATTGAATGTAGGATTTTGAATATAGAATGCAGAACACAGGATGTATAATAGAGTATACAGAACCCAGAATTTAGAACATGGAATGCAGAACATAGAATTTAGTTTATAGAATACTGAATACTGAATATAGAATTTAGAATATTGAATGTAGAACACAGAATATAGAATATAGTATACGGAATGCAAAATATATTATGTAGAATATAGAATGTAGAACCCAGAATATAGAATATAGATTTGAGGATCTAGAACCGAGAATTTATAACATGGAATGCAGAACAGAGAATTTAGATTATAGAATACATAATACTGAATATAGAATTTACAATATAGAATGTAGAACACAAAATATAGAATATAGAATACAGAATACTGAATATAGAATTTAGAATATACAATGAAGAACACAGAATATAGAACATAGAAAAGAGAATATAGAAACCAGAATTTACAACATGGAATGCAGGACACTGAATTTAGAATATAGTATAAAGAATGCATAATAAACAATTAAAAAAAATTGAATGTAGAACAGAGAATATACAATATAGTATACAAAATAGTGAATAAATAATTTAGAATATAGAATGTAGAACACAGTATTTAGAATATACACTACAGAATACTAAATATATAATTTAGAATATACAATGTAGAACACAGAATTTAGAATATGCAATACAGAATACTAAATATAGGATTTAGAATATAGAATATAGAACACTGAATATAGAAAATAGAATAGAGAATGAGGAACCCAGAATTTAGTACATGGAATCAGAACCCAGAATTATAATATAGAATACAGAACACAGAATATGGAATTTAGAATATAGAATGTAGAACACAGAATATAGAATATAGAATACGGAATACAGAAAATATAATAAAGAATATAGAATGTAGAAAACAGAATATAGAATATGGAAAACAGAATACAGAACACAGATTTTAGAACATGGAATGCAGAATACAGAATTATGTATATAGAACACAGAATAATGAATATAGAATTTAAAATATACAATGCGGAACACCGATTTTAGAATATAGAATACAGAATACTGAATATAGAATTTAGAACATGGAATGCAGAACACATTATTTAGAATATAGAATACAGAATACTGAATATAGAATTTAGAATATAGAATGTACAACACAGAATTTATAATATAGTATACAGAAAGCTGAATATAGTATTTAGAATATAGAATGTAGAACACAGAATATAGAATATAGAATATAGATTATAGAACCCAAAATTTAGAACATTGAATTCAGAACACAGAATTTAGAATACAGCATACGGAATACTGAATATAGAATTTAGAATATAGAATGTAGAACACAGAATATTGAATATATAATAAAGAATACTGAATATAGAGTTTAGAATATAGAATGTAGAACACAGAATATAGAATGTAGAATACATAATATAGAATCCAAAATAAAGAACTTTCTTTGCAGAACACAGAATTTAGAATATAGATTACATAACACTGAATATAGAATTTAGAATATAGAATGTAGAACACAGAATATTGAATATATAATAAAGAATACTGAATATAGAATTAGAATATAGAATGTAAAACACAGAATATAGAATGTAGAAAACATAATATAGAATCCAAAATAAAGAACATTCTATGCAGAACACAGAATTTAGAATATAGAATACATAATACTGAATATAGAATTTAGAATATAGAATGTAGAACACAGAATTTATAATATAGAATACAGAAAGCTGAATATAGTATTTAGAATATAGAATGTAGAACACAGAATATAGAATATAGAATTTAGATTATAGAAACCAGAATTTAGAACATGGAATGCAGAACTCAGAATTTGGAATATAGCATACAGAATAGTGCCTATAGAATTTAGAATATGGAATGTAGAACACAGAATATAGAATATAGAATACGGAACACAAAATATATAATACAGAATATAGAATGAGAAAAGAGTATATTGAATATTGAAAACAGAATACAGAACCCAGAATTTAGAACATGGAATGCAGAACACAGAATTATGTATATAGAACACAGAATACTGAATATATAATTTCGAATATACAATGCGGAACACAGATTTTAGAATACAGAATACAGAATACTGAATATAGAATTTAGAACATGGAATGCAGAACACATTATTTAGAATATAGAATACAGAATACTGAATATAGAATTTAGAATATAGTATGAGGAACACAGAATATAGAATATATAATAAAGAATATTGAACCCATACTTTAGAACATGGAATGCAGAACACAGAATTTACAATATAGAATACAGAATACTGAAGATAGAATTTAGAATATAGAATGTAGAACATAGTATAAAGAATATAGAATACGGAATGAAGAATATAGAATGTAGAATATAAAATGAAGAACACAAAATATAAAATATAGAATAGAATATATAGAACCCAGAATTTAGAACATAGAAATGCAGAACACTGAATTTTGAATATAGTATACAGAATACTTAATAAAAAATTAAATAATTGAATGTAGAACACAGAATATAGAATATAAAATACATAATACTGAAAATATAATTTAGAATATAGAATGTAGAAAACAGAATAAAAAATATAGCTTAGAGAATATTGAAGCCAGACTTTGTAACATGGAAAACAGAACTCACAATTTCGAATATAGAATACGGAATACTGAATATACAATTTAGAATATAGAATGTAGAACACAGAATATACAATATAGAATAAAGAATACTGAATATAGAATTTAGAATATAGAATGTAGAACACAGAATATAGAATGTAGAATACAGATTATAGAATTCAGAATTAAGAACATGTTATACAGAACACAGAATTAAGAATATGGATTATATAATACTGAATATAGGATTTAGAATATAGAATGCGGAACACAGAATTTATAATATTGTATACAGAAATCTGAATTTAGTATTTAGAATATAGAATATAGGACACAGAATATAGAATATAGAATATAGATTAGAGAACCCAGAATTTAGAACATGGAATGCAGAACACAGAATAGAATATAGCATACGGAATACTGAATATAGAATTTACAATATAGAATGTAGAACACAGAATATAGAATATAGTATATGGAATTCAAAATATAGTATGTAGAAACTAGAATGAAAAACACACAATTTAGAATATAGAATAGAGAATGTAGAACCCACAATTTAGAACATGAAATGCAGAACACGAATTTAGAATATAGAATAGAGAATACTGAATATAGAATTTAGAATATAGAATGTAGAACACAGAATATAGAATATAGAATAAAGAATACTGAATATAGAATTTAGATTATAGAATGCAGAACACAGTATTTAGAATGTAGAATACAGAATAAAGAATCCAGAATAAAGAAAATGCAATGCAGAACACAGAATTTAGAATATAGATTACATAATACTGAATATAGAATTTAGAATATAGAATGTAGAACACAGAATTTATAACATAGAATACAGAAAGCTGAATATATTATTTAGAATATAGAATGTAGAACACAAAATATACAATATAGATTAAAGAAAAAAGAAGCCAGAATTTTGAACATTGAATGCAGAACACAGAATTTAGAATATAGAATACAGAATACTGAATATAGAATTTAGAATATAGAATGTAGAACACAGAATATAGAAAATAGATTACGGAATGTACAATATAGAATACATAATATAGAATATATGACACAGAATATAGAATATGGAAAACAAAATACACAACCCAGAAATTAGGACATGGAATGCAGAACACAGAATATAGAATTTAGAATACATAATGCTGAATATAGAATTTAGGATATAGAATATAGAACATGGAATATAGAATATAGAATAAAGAATATTGAACCCAGAATTTTGAACATGTAATGCAGAACACAGAATGTAGAATATGGAATACACAATACTGAATATAGAATTTAGAATATAGAATGTTGATCACAGTATAAAGAATATAGAATACTGAATTCAGAATATAGAATTTAGAATATACAATGTAGAACACAGAATATAAAATATAAAAAAAGGAATATAAAACCCAGAATTTACAACATGGTATGCAAAACACAGAATTTAGAATACAGTATACAGAATACTTAATAAACAAATGAAAAAATTGAATGTAGAACATAGAATAAAGAATATAGAATACATAATACTGAATATATAATTTAGATTATACACTGTAAAAAACAGAAAAAAAATATATCTTAAAGAATATTTAAGCCAGATTTTGGAACATGGAATTCAGAACACAGAATTTCGAATATAGAATACAGAAAACTGAATATACAATTTAGAATATAGAATGTAAAACACAGAATATAGAATATAGAATAAATAATACTGAATATAATATTTAGAATATACAATGTAGAACACAGAATATAGAATGTAGAATAGAGAATTTAGAATCCAGATATAAGAACATGGAATTCTGAACACAGAATTTAGAATATAGAATACATAATACTGAATATAGAATTTAGAATGTATAATGTAAAACCCAGAATTAATAATATAGAATATAGAATGCTGAATATAGGATTTAGAATATAGAATGTAGAACACGGAATATAGAATATAGAATATAGATCATAGAACACAGTATTTAGAACATGGAATGCAGAACAGAGAATTAAGTATATAGCATACCGAATACTTAATATAGAATTTAGAATATAGAGTGTAGAACACAGAATATTGAATATAGAATACGGAATGCAGAATATAGAATACAGAATATAGAATGTAGAAAACAGAATATAGATTATGAAAAAAAGAATACACAAAATAGAATTTAGAACATAGAATGCAGAACACTGAATTTAGAATATAGAATAGAGAATACTGAATATAGAATAAAGAATATAGAATGCAGAACACAGAATTAAGAATATAGAATACAGAATACTGAATATAGAATTGAGAACATGAAATGAAGAACACAGAATATACAAGATAGAATAGAGAATACTAAATGTAGAATTAAGAATATAGAAAGTAGAACACAGAATATAGATTATAGAGTAGAAAATTTAGAAAATGGAATGCAGAACACAGAATTAAGAATATAGAATACAGAATACTGAATATAGAATTTGGAATATAGAATGTAGAACACAGAATATATAATGTAGAATACGGAATGCAGAAGATAGAATACAGAAAATAGAACTTAGAACACAGAATATAAAATATGGAAAACAGAATATAGGACCCAGAATTTAGAACAAGTTATACAGAACACAGAATTTAGAATATACTATACAGATTACTGAACATAGAATTTAGAATATAGAATGTAGATCACAGAATATAGAATATAGATTACGGAATGCAAAATATAATATACAGAATATAGGATTTAGAACACAGAATATAGATTATGGAAACTTAACACAGAACCCAGAATATAGAACATGGGATGCAGAACACAGAATTTAGATTATAGAATACAGAATACTTAATATAGAATATAGCATATAGAATGCAGAACACAGAATTAAGAATATACATTAGAGAATACTGAATATAGACTTTACAACATGGAATGCAGAACACAGAATTTAGATTATAGAATAAAGAATATAGATGCCGGATTATAGAACATGGAATGCAGAACACAGAATTTAGAATATGGAATTCTGAATACTGAATATAGAATTTAGAATATAGAAAGTAGAACACATAATATAGAATATAGAATAGAGAATTTAGAACATGGAATGTAGAGCACAGAATTTAGATTATAAAATACATAATACTGAATATAGAATTTAGAATATAGAATTTAGAACACAAAATTTAGAAAATAGAATACAGAATACTGAATATAGAATATAGGACATGGAATGCAGAACACAGAATTTAGAATATACAATACAGAATACTGAATATAGAATTTAGAACATGGAATGCATAAAACAGTATTTAGAATATAGAATACAGAATACTGAATATAGAGTTAAAATATAGAATGTAGAACCCAGAATATAGAATATAGAATTGAGAATATAGTACCCAGAATTTAGAACATGGAATGCAGAAAACAGAATATAGTTTATAGAATACATAACACTGAATACAGAATTTAGAATAGAATGTAGAACACAAAATTTAGAATATAGAATACAGAATGCTGAATATAGAATTTAGATTATAGAATGTACAACACAGAATATAGAAAATAGAAAAGAGAATATAGAACACAGAATTTAGAACATGGAATGCAGAATACAGAATTTAGATTATAGAATACAGAATACTTAATAAACAATTAAAAAATTGAATGTAGAGCACAGAATGTAGAATATAAAATACATAAAACTGAATATATAATTTAGAAAATAGAATGTAGAAAACAGAATAAAAAATATAGCTTAGAGAATATTGAAGATAGATTTTGGAACATGGAAATCAGAACTCAGTGTTTAGAATATAGAATACATAATACTGAATATACAATTTATAATATAGAAAGTAGAACGCAGAATTTAGAATATATAATACAGAATACTGAATATCGAATTTAGAATATAGAATGTAGAACACAGAATATAGAATGTAGAATACAGAAAGCTGAATATAGTATTTAGAATATAGAATGTAGAACACAGATATAGAATATACAATATAGATAATAGAACACAGAATTTAGAACATGGAATGCATAACACAGAAATTAGGATATATAATGCAGTATAATGATCATAGAACTTAGAACATAGAATGCAGAACACAGAATTTAGAATATGGAATACAGAATACTGAATATAGGATTGAGAACATGGAGTGAAAAACACAGAATATAGAATATAGAATAGAGAATACTGAATATTGTATTTAGAATATAGTAAGTAGATCTCAAAATATAGAATATAGAATACAGAATTTTGAATATGGAATGCAGAACACAAAATTTAGAATATAGAATACAGAATACTGAATATAGAAGGTAGAACACAGAATATATAATGTAGAATACGGAATGCAGAATATAGAATACAGAATATAGAATTTAGAACACAGAATATAAAATATGGAAAACAGAATTTAGAATCCAGAATTTAGAACATGGAATGCAGAGCACAGAATTTAGAATATAGTATAGAGATTACTGAATATAGAATTTAGAATATAGAATGTAGAACACAGAATTTAGGATATAGAATACAGAATACTGAATAAATAACTTAGAATATAGAATTAAGAACACAGAATATAGAATATAGAATACGGAATGCAAAATATAGATTGCAGAATATAGAATGAAGTACGCAAAATATAGGATATAGAATAGATAATATAGAAGCCAGAAATTAGAACATGGGATGCGGAACATAGAATTTCGAATATAAATACGGAATACTGAATGTAGGATTTTGAATATAGAATGCAGAACATAGGATATATAATAGAGTATACAGAACCCAGAATTTAAAACGTGGAATCCAGAACACAGAATTTAGAATATAGAATACAGAATACTGAATATAGAACTTTGAATATAGAATGTAGAACACAGAATAAAGAATATAGTATACGGAATGCAGAATATAGAATGTAGAAAATAGATTTAAGAATACGAAATTTAGAATAGAGAATAGAGAATATACAACACAGAATTTTGAACATGGAATGCAGAACATAGAATTTAGAATATAGAATACAGAATAATGAATATACAATTTAGAATATAGTATAGAGATTACTGAATATAGAATTTAGAATATAGAATGTAGAACACAGAATTCAGAATATACAATACAGAATACTGAATAAATAAATTAGAATATAGAATGCAGAACACAGAATATAGAATATAGAATACGGAAGGCAAAATATAGATTGTAGAATATACAATGAAGTACGTAAAATATAGAATATAGAATAGAGAATGTAGAAGACAGAATTTAGAACATGGGATGCAGAACACAGAATTTCGAATACAAATACAGAATATTGAATGTAGGATTCTGAATATAGAATGCAGAACACAGGATATATAATAGAGTATACAGAACCCAGAATTTAAAACATGGAATCCGGAACACAGAATTTAGCATATAGAATAGAGAATACTGAATATAGGATTTAGAATATAGAATGTAGAACACAGAATAAACAATATAGAAAACGGAATGCAGAATATAGAATGTAGAATACAAAATATAGAATATAGAATTGAGAATATACAACACAGAATTTAGAACATGGAATGCAGAACATAGAATTTAGAATATAGAATATTGAATACTGAATATAGAATTTAGAATATTGAATGTAGAACACAGAATATAGAATGTAGAATACATAATATAGAATCCAAAATAAAGAATATTCTATGCAGAACACAGAACATAGAATATAGATTACATAATACTGAATATAGAATTAAGAATATAGAATGTAGAACACAGAATTTATAATATAGAATACAGAAAGCTGAATATAGTATTTAGAATATAGAATGTAGAACACAGAATATAGAATATAGAATTTAGACTATAGAACCCAGAATTAAGAACATGGAATGCAGAACACAGAATATGCAATATAGCATACAGAAAAGTGCCTATAGAATTTAGAATATGGAATGTAGATCACAGAATTTAGAATATAGAATACGGAACACAGAATATATAATACAGAATATAGAATGAGAAAACAATATATAGAATATGCAAAACAGTATACAGAACCCAGAATTTAGAACATGGAATGCAGAACACAGAATTTGGTATATAGAACACAGAATACTGAATATAGAATTTAGAATATACAATGCGGAACACAGATTTTAGAATATAGAATACAGAATACTGAATATAGAATTTAGAACATGGAATGCAGAACACATTATTTAGAATATAGAATACAGAATACTGAATATAGATTTTAGAATATAGTATGAGGAACACAGAATATAGAATATAGAATAAAGAATATTGAACCCATACTTTAGAACATGGAATGCAGAACACAGAATTTACAATATAGAATACAGAATACTGAAGATAGAATTTAGAATATTGAATGAAGAACATAGTATAAAGAATATAGAATACGGAATGCAGAATATAGAATGTACAATATAAAATGAAGAACACAAAATATAAAATATAGAATAGAGTAAATTGAACCCAGAATTTAGAACATAGAATTGCAGAACACTGAATTTAGAATATAGTATACAGAATACTTAATAAACAATTAAATAATTGAATGTAGAACACAGAATATAGAATATAAAATACATAATACTGAATATAGAATTTAGAATATAGAATTTAGAACACAAAATTTAGAAAATAGAATACAGAATACTGAATATAGAATATAGGACATGAAATGCAGAACACAGAATTTAGAATATACAATACAGAATACTGAATATAGAATTTAGAACATGGAATGCATAAAACAGAATTTAGAATATAGAATACAGAATACTGAATATAGAGTTAAAATATAGAATGTAGAACCCAGAATATAGAATATAGAATTGAGAATATAGTACCCAGAATTTAGAACATGGAATGCAGAAAACAGAATATAGTTTATAGAATACATAACACTGAATACAGAATTTAGAATAGAATGTAGAACACAAAATTTAGAATATAGAATACAGAATGCTGAATATAGAATTAAGATTATAGAATGTACAACACAGAATATAGAAAATAGAAAAGAGAATATAGAACACAGAATTTAGAACATGGAATGCAGAACACAGAATTTAGATTATAGAATACAGAATACTTAATAAACAATTAAAAAATTGAATGTAGGGCACAGAATGTAGAATATAAAACACATAAAACTGAATATATAATTTAGAAAATAGAATGTAGAAAACAGAATAAAAAATATAGCTTAGAGAATATTGAAGATAGATTTTGGATCATGGAAATCAGAACTCAGTGTTTAGAATATAGAATACATAATACTGAATATACAATTTAGAATATAGAAAGTAGAACGCAGAATTTAGAATATATAATACAGAATACTGAATATCGAATTTAGAATATAGAATGTAGAACACAGAATATAGAATGTAGAATACAGAAAGCTGAATATAGTATTTAGAATACAGAATGTAGTACACAGATATAGAATATACAATATAGATAATAGAACACAGAATTTAGAACATGGAATGCATAACACAGAAATTAGGATATATAATGCAGTATAATGATCATAGAACATAGAACATAGAATGCAGAACACAGAATTTAGAATATGGAATACAGAATACTGAATATAGTATTGAGAACATGGAGTGAAAAACACAGAATATAGAATATAGAATAGAGAATACTGAATATTGTATTTAGAATATAGTAAGTAGATCTCAAAATATAGAATATAGAATACAGAATTTTGAATATGGAATGCAGAACACAAAATTTAGAATATAGAATACAGAATACTGAATATAGAAGGTAGAACACAGAATATATAATGTAGAATACGGAATGCAGAATATAGAATACAGAATATAGAATTTAGAACACAGAATATAAAATATGGAAAACAGAATTTAGAATCCAGAATTTAGAACATGGAATGCAGAGCACAGAATTTAGAATATAGTATAGAGATTACTGAATATAGAATTTAGAATATAGAATGTAGAACACAGAATTTAGGATATAGAATACAGAATACTGAATATAGTATTTAGAATATAGAATGTAGAACACAGAATATAGAATACAGAATTTAGAATATAGAACCCAGAATTAAGAACATGGAATGCAGAACACAGAATATGCAATATAGCATACAGAAAAGTGCCTATAGAATTTAGAATATGGAATGTAGAACACAGAATATAGAATATAGAATACGGAACACAGAATATATAATACAGAATATAGAATGAGAAAACAGTATATAGAATATGCAAAACAGTATACAGAACCCAGAATTTAGAACATGGAATGTAGAACACAGAATTTGGTATATAGAACACAGAATACTGAATATAGAATTTAGAATATACAATGCGGAACACAGATTTTAGAATATAGAATACAGAATACTGAATATAGAATTTAGAACATGGAATGCAGAACACATTATTTAGAATATAGAATACAGAATACTGAATATAGATTTTAGAATATAGTATGAGGAACACAGAATATAGAATATAGAATAAAGAATATTGAACCCATACTTTAGAACATGGAATGCAGAACACAGAATTTACAATATAGAATACAGAATACTGAAGATAGAATTTAGAATATTGAATGAAGAACATAGTATAAAGAATATAGAATACGGAATGCAGAATATAGAATGTACAATATAAAATGAAGAACACAAAATATAAAATATAGAATAGAGTAAATTGAACCCAGAATTTAGAACATAGAACTGCAGAACACTGAATTTAGAATATAGTATACAGAATACTTAATAAACAATTAAATAATTGAATGTAGAACACAGAATATAGAATATAAAATACATAATACTGAATATAGAATTTAGAATGTAGAAAACAGAATAAAAAATATAGCTTAGAGAATATTGAAGCCAGACTTTGTAACATGGAAAGCATAACTCACAATTTCGAATATAGGATACAGAATACTGAATATACAATTTAGAATATAGAATGTAGAACACAGAATACACAATATAGAATAAAGAATACTGAATATAGTATTTAGATTATAGAATGTAGAACACAGAATATAGAATGTAGAATACAGATTATAGAATCCATAATTAAGAACATGTTATGCAGAACACAGAACTAAGAATATAGATTATATAATACTGAATATAGGATTTAGAATATAGAATGCAGAACACAGAATTTATAATATTGTATAGAGAAATCTGAATTTAGTATTTAGAATATAGAATATAGGACACAGAATATAGAATATAGATTATAGATTACAGAATCCAGAATTTAGAACATGGAATGCAGAACACAGAATAGAATATAGCATACGGAATACTGAATATAGAATTTACAATATAGAATGTAGAACACAGAATATAGAATATAGTATACGTAATTCAAAATATAGTATGTAGAAACTAGAATGAAAAACACACAATTTAGAATATAGAATAGAGAATGTAGAACACAGAAATTAGAACATGGAATGCAGAACACAGGATTTAGAATATAGAATAGATAATACTGAATATAGAGTTTTGAATATAGAATGCAGAACACAGAATTTAGAATATATAATAAAGAATACTGAATATAGAATTTAGAATATAGAATGCAGAACACAGTACATACAAGGTAGAATACAGAATAAAGAATCCAGAATAAAGAACATGCTATGCAGAACACAGAATTTAGAATATAGGTTACATAATACTGAATATAGAATTTAGAATATAGAATGTCGAACACAGAATTTATAATATAGAATACAGAAAGCTGAATATAGTATTTAGAATATAGAATGTAGAACACAGAATATAAGATATAGAATTTAGATTATAGAACCCAGAATTTAGAATATGGAATGCAGAACACAGAATTTGAAATATAGCATACAGAATAGTGCCTATAGAATTTAGAATATGGAATCTAGAACACAGAATATAGAATATAAAATACGGAACACAGAATATATAATACAGAATATAGAATGAGAAAACAGTATATAGAATATGGAAAACAGAATACAGAACCCAGAATTTAGAACATGGAATGCAGAACACAGAATTTGGTATATAGAACACAGAATACTGAATATAGAATATAGAATATACAATGCGGAACACAGATTTTAGAATATAGAATACAGAATACTGAATATAGAATTTAGAACATGGAATGCAGAACACATTATTTAGAATATAGAATACAGAATACTGAACATAGAATTTAGAATATAGAATGTAGAACACAGAATTTATAATATTGTATACAGAAAGCTGAATATAGTATTTAGAATATAGAATGTAGAACACAGATTATAGAATATAGAATATAGATTATAGAACCCAAAATTTAGAACATGGAATGCAGAACACAGAATTTAGAATACAGCATACCGAATACTGAATATAGAATTTAGAATATAGAATGTAAAACACAGAATATTGAATATATAATAAAGAATACTGAATATAGAGTTTAGAATATAGAATATAGAACACAGAATATAGAATGTAGAATACATGATAAAGAATCCAAAATAAAGAATATTCTATGCAGAACACAGAATTTAGAATATAGATTACATAATACTGAATAAAGAATTTAGAATATATAATGTAGAACACAGAATTTATAATATAGAATACAGAAAGCTGAATATAGTATTTAGAATATAGAATGTAGAACACAGAATATAGAATATAGAATTTAAATTATAGAACCCAGAGTTTAGAACATGGAATGCAGAACACAGAATTTGGAATATAGCATACAGAATAGTGCCTATAGAATTTAGAATATGGAATGTAGAACACAGAATATAGAATATAGAATACGGAACACAGAATACATAATACAGAATATAGAATGTAGAAAACAGAATATAGAATATGGAAAACAGAATACAGAACCCAGATTTTAGAACATGGAATGCAGAATACAGAATTTCGTATATAGAACACAGAATACTGAATATAGAATTTAAAATATACAATGCGGAACACAGATTTTAGAATATAGAATAGAGAATACTGAATATAGAATTTAGAACATGGAATGCAGAACACATTATTTAGAATATAGAATACAGAATACAGAATATAGAATATAGAATATAGAATGTAGAGCACAGAATTTATAATATAGTATACAGAAAGCTGAATATATTATTTAGAATATAGAATGTAGAACACCGAATAAAAAATATAGAATAAAGAATATAGAACCCAAAATTTAGAACATGGAATGCAGAACACAGAATTTAGAATACAGCATACGGAATACTGAATATCGAATTTAGAATGCAGAACGTAGAACACAGAATATTGAATATATAATAAAGAATACTGAATATAGAATTTAGAATATGTAATGTAAAACACAGAACATAGAATGTAGTATATATAATATAGAATCCAAAATAAAGAACATTCTATGCAGAACACAGAATTTAGAATGTAGATTTCATAATACTGAATATAGAATTTAGAATATAGAATGTAGAACACAGAATTTATAATATAGAATACAGAAAGCTGAATATAGTATTTAGAATATAGAATGTAGAACACAGAATATAGAATATAGAATTTAGATTATAGAACCCAGAATTTAGAACATGGAATGCAGAAGACAGAATTTGGAATATAGCATACAGAATAGTGCCTATAGAATTTAGAATATGGAATGTAGAACACAGAATATAGAATATAGAATACGGAACACAGAATATATAATACAGAATATAGAATGAGAAAACAGTATATAGAATACGGAAAACAGAATACAGAACACAGAATTTAGAACATGGAATGCAGAACACAGAATTTGGTATATAGAACACAGAATACTGAATATAGAATTTAGAATATACAATGCGGAACACAGATTTTAGAATATAGAATACAGAATACTGAATATAGAATTTAGAACATGAAATGCAGAACACATTATTTAGAATATAGAATACAGAATACTGAATATAGGATTTAGAATATAGTATGAGGAACACAGAATATAGAATATAGAATAAAGAATACTGAATATCGAATTTTGAATATAGAATGTAGAACACAGAATATAGAATGTAGAATACAGAAAGCTGAATATAGTATTTAGAATATAAATGTAGGACACAGATATAGAATATAGAATATAGATAATAGAACCCAGAATTTAGAACATGGAATGCATAACACAGAAATTAGAATATATAATGCAGAATAATGATCATAGAACTTAGAAAATAGAATGCAGAACACAGAATTTAGAATATGGAATACAGAATACTGAATATAGGATTGAGAATATGGAGTGAAAAACACAGAATTTAGAATATAGAATACAGAATACTGAATATTGTATTTAGAATATAGATATTAGATCACAGAACATAGAATATAGAATAGAGAAAATTGAATATGGAATGCAGAACACAAAATTTAGAATATAGAATACAGATTACTGAGTATAGAAGGTAGAACACAGAATATATAATGTAGAATACGGAATGCAGAATATAGAATACAGACTATAGAATTTAGAACACAGAATATAAAATATGGAAAACAGAATATAGAATCCAGAATTTAGATCATGGAATGCAGAGCACAGAATTTAGAATATAGTATAGAGATTACTGAATATAGAATTTAGAATATAGAATGTAGAACACAGAATATAGAATATAGAATACGGAATGCAGAATATAGAATGTAGAATATAGATTGAAGAATACGAAATATAGTATATAGAATAGAGAATATACAACACAGAATTTAGAACATGGAATGCAGAACATAGAATTTAGAATATAGAATACAGAATACTGAATATACAATTTTGAATATAGTATAGAGATTACTGAATATAGAATTTAGAATATAGAATGTAGAACACAGAATATAGAATATAGAATACGGAAGGCAAAAAAAAGATTGTAGAATATACAATGAAGTACGCAAAATATAGAATATACAATAGAGAATATACAAGCCAGAATGTAGATCATGGAATGCAGAACACAGAATTTCGAATATAAATACAGAATATTGAATGTAGGATTTTGAATATAGAATGCAGAACACAGGATATATAATAGAGTATACAGAACCCAGAATTTAGAACATGGAATGCAGAACATAGAATTTAGTTTATAGAATACTGAATACTGAATATAGAATTTAGAATATTGAATGTAGAACACAGAATATAGAATATAGTATACGGAATGCAAAATATAGTATGTAGAATATAGAATGTAGAACCCAGAATATAGAATATAGATTTGAGGATCTAGAACCGAGAATTTATAACATGGAATGCAGAACAGAGAATTTAGATTATAAAATACATAATACTGAATATAGAATTTAGAATATAGAATGTAGAACACAAAATATAGAATATAGAATACAGAATACTGAATATAGAATTTAGAATATACAATGAAGAACACAGAATATAGAACATAGAAAAGAGAATATAGAAACCAGAATTTACAACATGGAATGCAGGACACTGAATTTAGAATATAGTATAAAGAATGCATAATAAACAATTAAAAAAAATTGAATGTAGAACAGAGAATATACAATATAGTATACAAAATACTGAATAAATAATTTAGAATATAGAATGTAGAACACAGTATTTAGAATATACAATACAGAATACTAAATATAGAATTTAGAATATACAATGTAGAACACAGAATTTAGAATATGCAATACAGAATACTAAATATAGGATTTAGAATATAGAATATAGAACACTGAATATAGAAAATAGAATAGAGAATGAGGAACCCAGAATTTAGTACATGGAATCAGAACCCAGAATTATAATATAGAATACAGAACACAGAATATGGAATTTAGAATATAGAATGTAGAACACAGAATATAGAATATAGAATACGGAATACAGAATATATAATAAAGAATATAGAATGTAGAAAACAGAATATAGAATATGGAAAACAGAATACAGAACACAGATTTTAGAACATGGAATGCAGAACACAGAATTTGGTATATAGAACACAGAATACTGAATATAGAATTTAGAATATACAATGCGGAACACAGATTTTAGAATATAGAATACAGAATACTGAATACAGAATTTAGAACATGAAATGCAGAACACATTATTTAGAATATAGAATACAGAATACTGAATATAGAATTTAGAATATAGTATGAGGAACACAGAATATAGAATATAGAATAAAGAATACTGAACCCATACTTTAGAACATGGAATGCAGAACACAGAATTTACAATATAGAATACAGAACACTGAAGATAGAATTTAGAATATAGAATGTAGAACATAGTATAAAGAATATAGAATACGGAATGCAGAATATAGAATGTAGAATATAAAATGAAGAACACAAAATATAAAATATAGAATAGAGTAATTTGAACCCAGAATTTAGAACATAGAATTGCAGAACACTGAATTTAGAATATAGTATACAGAATACTTAAAAAATAATTAAATAATTGAATGTAGAACACAGAATATAGAATATAAAATACATAAAACTGAATATATAATTTAGAATATAGAATGTAGAAAGCAGAATAAAAAATATTGCTTAGAGAATATTGAAGCCAGACTTTGTAACATGGAAAGCAGAACTCACAATTTCGAATATAGAATACAGAATACTGAATATACAATTGAGAATATAGAATGTAGAACACAGAATATACAATATAGAATAAAGAATACTGAATATAGAATTTAGAATATAGAATGTAGAACACAGAATATAGAATGTAGAATACAGATTATAGAATCCAGAATAAAGAACATGTTATGCAGAACACAGAACTAAGAATATAGATTATATAATACTGAATATAGGATTTAGAATATAGAATGCAGAATAGAGAATTTATAATATTGTATACAGAAATCTAAATTTAGTATTTAGAATATAGAATATAGAACACAGAATATAGAATATAGATTATAGATTACAAAACCCAGAATTTAGAACATGGAATGCAGAACACAGAATAGAATATAGCATACGGAATACTGAATATAGAATTTACAATATAAAATGTAGAACACAGAATATAGAATATAGTATACGGAATTCAAAATATAGTATGTAGAAACTAGAATGAAAAACACACAATTTAGAATATAGAATAGAGAATGTAGAACCCAGAATTTAGAACATGGAATGCAGAACACAGAATTTAGAATATAGAATAGAGAATTCTGAATATAGAGTTAAGAATATAGAAAGTAGAACACAGAATTTAGAATATATAATAAAGAATACTGAATATAGAATTTAGAATCTAGAATGCAGAACACAGTATATAGAATGTAGAATACAGAATAAAGAATCCAGAATAAAGAACATGCAATGCAGAACACAGAATTTAGAATATAGATTACATAATACTGAATATAGAATTTAGAATATAGAATGTAGAACACAGAATTTATAACATAGAATACAGAAAGCTGAATATAATATTTAGAATATAGAATGTAGCACACAAAATATACAATATAGAATAGAGAATAAAGAAGCCAGAATTTTGAACATTGAATTCAGAACTCAGAATTTAGAATATAGAATACAGAATACTGAATATAGAATTTAGAATACAGAAAATAGAACACAGAATATAGAATATAGAATACGGAATGTAGAATATAGAATACAGAATATTGAATATAGGGCACAGAATATAGAATATGGAAAACAAAATACACAACCCAGAATTTAGAACATGGAATGCAGAACACAGAATATAGAATATAGAATACAGAATGCTGAATATAGAATTTAGAATATAGAATATAGAACATGGAATATAGAATATACAATAAAGAATATTGAACCCAGAATTTTGAACATGGAATGCAGAACACAGAATTAAGAATATGGAATACAGAATACTGAATATAGAATTTAGAATATAGAATGTTGAACACAGTATAAAGAATATAGAATACTGAATGCTGAAAACAGAATTGAGAATATACAATGTAGAACACAGAATATAAAATATAGAAAAGAGAAAATAAAACCCAGAATTTACAACATGGTATGCAAAACACAGAATTTAGAATATAGTATACAGAATACTTAATAAACAATTGAAAAAATTGAATGTAGAACATGGAATATAGAATATAGAATACATAATACGGAATATATAATTTAGAATATACAATGTAAAAACAGAATAAAAATATATCTTAAAGAATATTTAAGCCAGATTTTGGAACATGGAATTCATAACACAGAATTTCGAATATAGAATACAGAAAACTGAATATACAATTTAGAATATAGAATGTAAAACACAGAATTTAGAATATAGAATAAATAATACTGAATATAATATTTAGAATATACAATGTAGAACACAGAATATAGAATGTAGAATAGAGAATTTAGAATCCAGATATAAGAACATGGAATTCTGAACACAGAATTTAGAATATAGAATACATAATACTGAATATAGAATTTAGAATATTGAATTTAGAAACCAGAATTAATAATATAGAATATAGAATGCTGAATATAGCATTTAGAATATAGAATGTAGAAGACAGAATATAGAATATAGAATATAGAATATAGATTATAGAACACAGTATTTAGAACATGCAATGCAGAACACAGAATTAAGAATATTGCATACCGAATACTTAATATAGAATTTAGAATATATAATGTAGAACACAGAATATTGAATATAGAATACGGAATGCAGAATATAGAATACAGAATATAGAATGTAGAAAACAGAATATAGATTATGAAAAAAAGAATACACAAAAGAGAATTTAGAACATGGAATGCAGAACACAGAATTTAGAATATAGAATAGAGAATACTGAACATAGAATTAAGAATATAGAATGCAGAACACAGAATTAAGAATATAGAATACAGAATACTGAATATAGAATTGAGAACATGGAATGAAGAACACAGAATATACAATATAGAATAGAGAATACTAAATGTAGAATTTAGAATATAGAAAGTAGAACACAGAATATAGAATATAGAGTAGAAAATTTAGAACATGGAATGCAGAACACAGAATTAAAATATAGAATACAGAATACTGAATATAGAATTTGGAATATAGAATATAGAACACAGAATATAGAATGTAGAACACCGAATATATAATGTAGAATACGGAATGCAGAATATAGAATACAGAATATATAATTTAGAACACAGAATATAATTTATGGAAAAAAGAATATAGGACCCAGAAGTTAGAACAAGTTATACAGAACACAGAATTTAGAATATACTATACAGATTACTGAATATAGAATTAAGAATATAGAATGAAGATCACAGAATATAAAATATACAGTACGGAAGGCAGAATATAGTATACAGAATATAGGATTTAGAACACAGAATATAGATTATGGAAACTTAACACAGAACCTAGAATTTAGAACATGGAATGAAGAACACAGAATTTAGATTATAGAATACAGAATACTGAATATAGAATATAGAATATAGAATGCAGAACACAGAATTTAGAATATACATTAGAGAATAATGAATATAGAATTTACAACATGGAATGCAGAACACAGAACTTAGATTATAGAATAAAGAATATAGATGCCGGATTATAGAACATGGAATGCAGAACACAGAATTTAGAATATGGAATACTGAATACTGAATATAGAATTTTGAGTATAGAAAGTAGAACACAGAATATAGAATATAGAAGAGAGAATTTAGAACATGGAATGTAGAGCACAGAATTTAGATTATAGAATACATAATACTGAATATAGAATTTAGAATATAGAATTTAGAACACAAAATTTAGAAAATAGAATACAGAATACTGAATATAGAATTTAGGACATGGAATGCAGAACACAGAATTTAGAATATAGAATACAGAATACTGAATATAGAATTTAAAACATGGAATGCATAACACAGAATTTAGAATATAGAATACAGAATACTGAATATAGAGTTAAAATATAGAATGTAGAACCCAGAATATAGAATATAGAATTGAGAATATAGTACCCAGAATTTAGAACATGGAATGCAGAAAACAGAATATAGTTTATAGTATAAATAATACTGAATACAGAATTTAGAATAGAATGTAGAACACAAAATTTAGAATATAAAATACAGGATGCTGAATATAGAATTTAGAATATAGAATGTAGAACACAGAATATAAAAAATTGAAAAGAGAATATAGAAACCAGAATTTAAAACATGGAAAGCAGAACACAGACTTTAGATTATAGAATACAGAATACTTAATAAACAATTAAAAAATTGAATGTAGAGCACAGAATGTAGAATACAAAACACATAAAACTGAATATATAATATAGAAAATAAAATGTAGAAAACAGAATAAAAAATATAACTTAGAGAATATTGCAGCCAGATTTTGGAACATGGAAATCAGACCTCAGTATTTAGAATATAGAATACATAATACTGAATATACAATTTAGAATATAGAATGTAGAACCCAGAATTTAGAATATATAATACAGAATACGGAATATCGAATTTTGAATATAGAATGTAGAACACAGAATATAGAATGTAGAATACAGAAAACTGAATATAGTATTCAGAATATAGAATGTAGGACACAGTTATAGAATATAGAATATAGATCATAGAACCCAGAATTTAGAACATGGAATGCATAACACAGAAATTAGAATATATAATGCAGTATAATGATCATAGAACTTAGAACATAGAATGCAGAACACAGAATTTAGAATATGGAATACAGAATACTGAATATAGGATTGAGAACATGGAGTGAAAAACACAGAATTTAGAATATAGAATACAGAATACTGAATATTGTATTTAGAATATAGAAAGTAGATCACACAATATAGAATATAGAATACAGAATTTTGAATATGGAATGCAGAACACAAAATTTAGAATATAGAATACAGAATACTGAATATAGAATTTGGAATATAGAAGGTAGAACACAGAATATATAATGTAGAATACGGAATGCAGAATATAGAATACAGAATATAGAATTTAGAACACAGAATATAAAATATGGAAAACAGAATATAGAATCCAGATTTTAGAACATGGAATGCAGAGCACAGAATTTAGAATATATTATAGAGATTACTGAATATAGAATTTAGAATATAGAATGTAGAACCAGAATTTAGAATATAGAATACAGAATACTGAATAAATAACTTAGAATATAGAATTTAGAACACAGAATATAGAATATAGAATACGGAATGAAAAATATAGATTGTAGAATATAGAATGAAGTACGCAAAATATAGGATATAGAATAGAGAATACAGAAGCCAGAATTTAGAACATGGGATGCGGAACACAGAATTTCGAATATAAATACGGAATACTGAATGTAGGATTTTGAATATAGAATGCAGAACACAGGATATATAATAGAGTATACAGAACCCAGAATTTAAAACGTGGAATCCAGAACACAGAATTTAGAATATAGAATACAGAATACTGAATATAGAATTTTGAATATAGAATGTAGAACACAGAATAAAGAATATAGAATACGGAATGCAGAATATAGAATGTAGAATATAGATTGAAGAATACGAAATATAGAATAGAGAATAGAGAATATACAACACAGAATTTAAACATGGAATGCAGAACATAGAATTTAGAATATAGAATACAGAATAATGAATATACAATTTAGAATATAATATTGAGATTACTGAATATAGAATTTAGAATATAGAATGTAGAACACAGAATTCAGAATATAGAATACAGAATACTGAATAAATAAATTAGAATATAGAATGTAGAACACAGAATATAGAATATTGAATACGGAAGGCAAAATATAGATTGTAGAATATACAATGAAGTACGCAAAATATAGAATATAGAATAGAGAATATAGAAGCCAGAATTTAGAACATGGAATGCAGAACACAGAATTTCGAATATAAATACAGAATATTAAATGTAGGATTTTGAATATAGAATGCAGAACACAGGATATATAATAGAGTATACAGAACCCAGAATTTAAAACATGGAATCCGGAACACAGAATTTAGTATATAGAAAACAGAATACTGAATATAGGATTTAGAATATAGAATGTAGAATACAAAATATAGAATATAGAATAGAGAATATACAACACAGAATTTAGAACAGGGAATGCAGAACATAGAATTTAGTATATAGAATACTGAATACTGAATATAGGATTGAGAATATAGAATGTAGAACACAGAATAAAGAATATAGGAAACGGAATGCAGAATATAGAATGTAGAATATAGAATGTAGAATACAAAATATAGAAAAGAGAATAGAGAATATACAACACAGAATTTAGAACATGGAATGCAGAACATAGAATTTAGAATATAGAATACTTAATACTGAATATAGAATTTAGAATATTGAATGTAGAACACAGAATATAGAATATAGTATACGGAATGCAAAATATAGTATGTAGAATATAGAATGTAGAACCCAGAAAATAGAATATAGAATTGAGAATCTAGAACCCACAATTTATAACATGGAATGCAGAAGAGAGAATTTAGATTATAGAATACATAATACTGAATATAGAATTTAGAATATAGAATGTAGAACACAGAATTTATAATATAGAATACAGAAAGCTGAATATAGTATTTAGAATATAGAATGTAGAACACAGAATATAGGATATAGAATTTAGATTATAGAACCCAGAATTTAGAATATGGAATGCAGAACACAGAATTTGAAATATAGCATACAGAATAGTGCCTATAGAATTTAGAATATGGAATCTAGAACACAGAATATAGAATATAAAATACGGAACACAGAATATATAATACAGAATTTAGAATGTGAAAACAGTATATAGAATATGGAAAACAGAATACAGAACCCAGAATTTAGAACATGGAATGCAGAACACAGAATTTGCTATATAGAACACAGAATACTGAATATAGAATATAGAATATACAATGCGGAACACAGATTTTAGAATATAGAATACAGAATACTGAATATAGAATTTAGAACATGGAATGCAGAACACATTATTTAGAATATAGAATACAGAATACTGAATATAGAATTTAGAAAATAGAATGAAGAACACAGAATTTATAATATAGTATACAGAAAGCTGAATATAGTATTTAGAATATAGAATGTAGAACACAGATTATAGAATATAGAATATAGATTATAGAACCCAAAATTTAGAACATGGAATGCAGAACACAGAATTTAGAATACAGCATAATGAATACTGAATATAGAATTTAGAATATAGAATGTAAAACACAGAATATTGAATATATAATAAAGAATAATGAATATAGAGTTTAGAATATAGAATATAGAACACAGAATATAGAATGTAGAATACATGATAAAGAATCCAAAATAAAGAATATTCTATGCAGAACACAGAATATAGAATATAGATTACATAATACTGAATAAAGAATTTAGAATATATAATGTAGAACACAGAATTTATAATATAGAATACAGAAAGCTGAATATAGTATTTAGAATATAGAATGTAGAACACAGAATATAGAATATAGAATTTAAATTATAGAACCCAGAGTTTAGAACATGGAATGCAGAACACAGAATTTGGAATATAGCATACAGAATAGTGCCTATAGAAATTAGAATATGGAATGTAGAACACAGAATATAGAATATAGAATACGGAACACAGAATACATAATACAGAATATAGAATGTAGAAAACAGAATATAGAATATGGAAAACAGAATACAGAATCCAGATTTTAGAACATGGAATGCAGAATACAGAATTTCGTATATAGAACACAGAATACTGAATATAGAATTTAAAATATACAATGCGGAACACAGATTTTAGAATATAGAATACAGAATACTGAATATAGAATTTAGAACATGGAATGCAGAACACATTATTTAGAATATAGTATACAGAATACAGAATATAGAATTTAGAATATAGAATGTAGAACACAGAATTTATAATATAGTATACAGAAAGCTGAATATAGTATTTAGAATATAGAATGTAGAACACCGAATAAAAAATATAGAATAAAGAATATAGAACCCAAAATTTAGAACATGGAATGCAGAACACAGAATTTAGAATACAGCATACGGAATACTGAATATCGAATTTAGAATGCAGAACGTAGAACACAGAATATTGAATATATAATAAAGAATACTGAATATAGAATTTAGAATATATAATGTAAAACACAGAATATAGAATGTAGTATATATAATATAGAATCCAAAATAAAGAACATTTTATGCAGAACACAAAATTTAGAATATAGATTTCATAATACTGAATATAGAATTTAGAATATAGAATGTAGAACACAGAATTTATAATATAGAATACAGAAAGCTGAATATAGTATTTAGAATATAGAATGTAGAACACAGAATATAGAATATAGAATTTAGATTACAGAACCCAGAATTTAGAACATGGAATGCAGAACACAGAATTTGGAATATAGCATACAGAATAGTGCCTATAGTATTTAGAATATGGAATGTAGAACACAGAATATAGAATATAGATTACGGAACACAGAATATATAATACAGAATATAGAATGAGAAAACAGTATATAGAATATGGAAAACAGAATACAGAACATAGAATTTAGAACATGGAATGCAGAACACAGAATTTGATATATAGAACACAGAATACTGAATATAGAATTTAGAATATACAATGCGGAACACAGATTTTAGAATATAAAATACAGAATACTGAATATAGAATTTAGAACATGAAATGCAGAACACATTATTTAGAATATAGAATACAGAATACTGAATATAGAATTTAGAATATAGTATGAGGAACACAGAATATAGAATATAGAATAAAGAATACTGAACCCATGCTTTAGAACATGGAATGCAGAACACAGAATTTACAATATAGAATACAGAATACTAAAGATAGAATTTAGAATATAGAATGTAGAACATAGTATAAAGAATATAGAATACGGAATGCAGAATATAGAATGTAGAATATAAAATGAAGAACACAAAATATAAAATATAGAATAGAGTATATAGAACCCAGAATTTAGAACATAGAATTGCAGAACACTGAATTTAGAATATAGTATACAGAATACTTAAAAAACAATTAAATAATTGAATGTAGAACAGAGAATATAGAATATAAAATACATAAAACTGAATATATAATTTAGAATATAGAATGTAGAAAGCAGAATAAAAAATATAGCTTAGAGAATATTGAAGCCAGACTTTGTAACATGGAAAGCAGAACTCACAATTTCGAATATAGAATACAGAATACTGAATATACAATTGAGAATATAGAATGTAGAACACAGAATGTACAATATAGAATAAAGAATACTGAATATAGCATTTAGAATATAGAATGTAGAACACAGAATATAGAATGTAGAATACAGATTATAGAATCCAGAATAAAGAACATGTTATGCAGAACACAGAACTAAGAATATAGATAATATAATACTGAATATAGGATTTAGAATATAGAATGCAGAACACAGAATTTATAATATTGTACACAGAAATCTAAATTTAGTATTTGGAATATAGAATATAGAACACAGAATATAGAATATAGATTATAGCTTACAAAACCCAGAATTTAGAACATGGAAATCAGAACACAGAATAGAATATAGCATACGGTATACTGAATATAGAATTTACAATATAGAATGTAGAACACAGAATATAGAATATAGTATACGGAATTCAAAATATAGTATGTAGAAACTAGAATGAAAAACACACAATTTAGAATATAGAATAGAGAATGTAGAACCCAGAATTTAGAACATGGAATGTAGAACACAGAATTTAGAATATATAATAAAGAATACTGAATATAGAATTTAGAATCTAGAATGCAGAACACAGTATATAGAATGTAGAATACAGAATAAAGAATCCAGAATAAAGAACATGCAATGCAGAACACAGAATTTAGAATATAGATTACATAATACTGAATATAGAATTTAGAATATAGAATGTAGAACACAGAATTTATAACATAGAATACAGAAAGCTGAATATAATATTTAGAATATAGAATGTAGCACACAAAATATACAATATAGAATAGAGAATAAAGAAGCCAGAATTTTGAACATTGAATTCAGAACACAGAATTTAGAATATAGAATACAGAATACTGAATATAGAATTTAGAATACAGAATACTGAATATTGAATTTAGAATATAGAAAGTAGAACACAGAATATAGAATATAGAATACGGAATGTAGAATATAGAATACAGAATATTGAATATAGGACACAGAATATAGAATATGGAAAACAAAATACACAACCCAGAATTTAGAACATGGAATGCAGAACACAGAATATAGAATATAGAATACAGAATGCTGAATATAGAATTTAGAATATAGAATATAGAACATGGAATATAGAATATAGAATAAAGAATATTGAACCCAGAATTTTGAACATGGAATGCAGAACACAGAATTTAGAATATGGAATACAGAATACTGAATATAGTATTTAGAATATAGAATGTTGAACACAGTATAAAGAATATAGAATACTGAATGCTGAATACAGAATTGAGAATATACAATGTAGAACACAGAATATAAAATATAGAAAAGAGAAAATAAAACCCAGAATTTACAACATGGTATGCAAAACACAGAATTTAGAATATAGTATACAGAATACTTAATAAACAACTGAAAAAATTGAATGTAGAACATGGAATATAGAATATAGAATACATAATACGGAATATATAATTTAGAATATACAATGTAAAAACAGAATAAAAATATATCTTTAAGAATATTTAAGCCAGATTTTGGAACATGGAATTCATAACACAGAATTTCGAATATAGAATACAGAAAACTGAATATACAATTTAGAATATAGAATGTAAAACACAGAATTTAGAATATAGAATAAATAATACTGAATATAATATTTAGAATATACAATGTAGAACACAGAATATAGAATGTAGAATAGAGAATTTAGAATCCAGATATAAGAACATGGAATTCTGAACACAGAATTTAGAATATAGAATACATAATACAGAATATAGAATTTAGAATATTGAATTTAGAACCCAGAATTAATAATATAGAATATAGAATGCTGAATATAGCATTTAGAATATAGAATGTAGAAGACAGAATATAGAATATAGAATATAGATTATAGAACACAGTATTTAGAACATGCAATGCAGAACACAGAATTAAGAATATTGCATACCGAATACTTAATATAGAATTTAGAATATATAATGTAGAACACAGAATATTGAATATAGAATACGGAATGCAGAATATAGAATACAGAATATAGAATGTAGAAAACAGAATTTAGATTATGAAAAAAAGAATACACAAAAGAGAATTTAGAACATGGAATGCAGAACACAGAATTAAGAATATAGAATAGAGAATACTGAACATAGAATTAAGAATATAGAATGCAGAACACAGAATTAAGAATATAGAATACAGAATACTGAATATAGAATTGAGAACATGGAATGAAGAACACAGAATATACAATATAGAATAGAGAATACTAAATGTAGAATTAAGAATATAGAAAGTAGAACACAGAATATAGAATATAGAGTAGAAAATTTAGAACATGGAATGCAGAACACAGAATTAAAATATAGAATACAAAATACTGAATATAGAATTTGGAATATAGAATATAGAACACAGAATATAGAATGTAGAACACCGAATATATAATGTAGAATACGGAATGCAGAATATAGAATACAGAATATAGAATTTAGAACACAGAATATAATTTATGGAAAAAAGTATTTAGGACCCAGAAGTTAGAACAAGTTATACAGAACACAGAATTTAGAATATACTATACAGATTACTGAATATAGAATTAAGAATATAGAATGAAGATCACAGAATATAAAATATACAGTACGGAAGGCAGAATATAGTATACAGAATATAGGATTTAGAACACAGAATATAGATTATGGAAACTTAACACAGAACCCAGAATTTAGAACATGGAATGAAGAACACAGAATTTAGATTATAGAATACAGAATACTGAATATAGAATATAGAATATAGAATGCAGAACACAGAATTTAGAATATACATTAGAGAATACTGAATATATAATTTACAACATGGAATGCAGAACACAGAATTTAGATTATAGAATAAAGAATATACATGCCGGATTATAGAACATGGAATGCAGAACACAGAATTTAGAATATGGAATACTGAATACTGAATATAGAATTTAGAGTATAGAAAGTAGAACACAGAATATAGAATATAGAAGAGAGAATTTAGAACATGGAATGTAGAGCACAGAATTTAGGTTATAGAATACATAATACTGAATATAGAATTTAGAATATAGAATTTAGAACACAAAATATAGAAAATAGAATACAGAATACTGAATATAGAATTTAGGACATGGAATTCAGAACACAGAATTTAGAATATAGAATACAGAATACTGAATATAGAATTTAATACATGGAATGCATAACACAGAATTTAGAATATAGAATACAGAATACTGAATATAGAGTTAAAATATAGAATGTAGAACCCAGAATATAGAATATAGAATTGAGAATATAGTACCAAGAATTTAGAACATGGAATGCAGAAAACAGAATATAGTTTATAGTATAAATAATACTGAATACAGAATTTAGAATAGAATGTAGAACAAAAAATTTAGAATATAGAATACAGGATGCTGAATATAGAATTTAGAATAAAGAATGTAGAACACAGAATATAGAAAATAGAAAAGAGAATATAGAACCCAGAATTTAGTACATGGAATGCAGAACACAGAATTTAGATTATAGAATACAGAATACTTAATAAACAATTAAAAAATTGAATGTAGAGCACAGAATATTGAATAAAAAACACATAAAGCTGAATATATAATTTAGAAAATAAAATGTACAATACAGAAAAAAAAATATAACTTAGAGAATATTGAAGCAAGATTTTGGAACATGGAAATCAGAATTCAGTATTTAGAATATAGAATACATAATACTGAATATACAATTTAGAATATAGAATGTAGAACCCAGAATTTAGAATATATAATACAGAATACGGAATATCGAATTTTGAATATAGAATGTAGAACACAGAATATAGAATGTAGAATACAGAAAACTGAATATAGTATTCAGAATATAGAATATAGGACACAGATATAGAATATAGAATATAGATAATAGAACCCAGAATTTAGAACATGGAATGCATAACACAGAAATTAGAATATATAATGCAGAATAATGATCATAGAACATAGAATGCAGAACACAGAATTTAGAATATGGAATACAGAATACTGAATATAGGATTGAGAACATGGAGTGATAAACACAGAATTTAGTATGTAGAATACAGAATACTGAATATTGTATTTAGAATATAGAAAGAAGATCACAGAATGTAGAATATAGAATAGAGAATTTTGAATATGGAATGCAGAACACAAAATTAAGAATATAGAATACAGAATACTGAATATAAAATTTGGAATATAGAAGGTAGAACACAGAATATATAATGTAGAATACGGAATGCAGAATATAGTATACAGAATAAAGAATTTAGAACACAGAATATAAAATATGGAAAACAGAATATAGAATCCAGAATTTAGAAAATGGAATGCAGAGCACAGAATTTAGAATATAGTATAGAGATTACTGAATATAGAATTTAGCATATAGAATGTAGAACATAGAATTTAGAATATAGAATACAGAATACTGAATAAATAAATTAGAATATAGAATTTAGAACACATAATATAGAATATAGAATACGGAATGCAAAATATAGATTGTAGAATATAGAATGAAGTACGCAAAATATAGGATATAGAAAAGAGAATATAGAAGACAGTATTTAGAACATGGGATGCGGAACACAGAATTTCGAATATAAATACGGAATAATGAATGTAGGATTTTGAATATAGAATGCAGAACACAGGATATATAATAGAGTATACACAACCCAGAATTTAAAACGTGGAATCCAGAACACAGAATTTAGAATATAGAATACAGAATATAAACATAGAATTTTGAATATAGAATGTAGAACTCAGAATAAAGAATATAGAATACGGAATGTAGAATATAGAATGTAGAATATAGATTTAAGAATACGAAATTTAGAATAGATAATAGAGAATATACAACACAGAATTTAGAACATGGAATGCAGAACATAGAATTTAGAATATAGAATACAGAATACTGAATATACAATTTAGAATATAGTATAGAGATTACTGAATATAGAATTTAGAATATAGAATGTAGAACACAGAATTCAGAATATAGAATACAGAATACTGAATAAATAAATTAGAATATAGTATATAGAACACAGAATATAGAATATAGAATACTTAAGGCAAAATATAGATTGTAGAAAATAAAATGAAGTACGCAAAATATAGAATATAGAAAAGAGAATATAGAAGCCAGAATTTAGAACATGGAATGCAGAACACAGAATTTCGAATATAAATACAGAATATTGAATGTAGGAATTTGAATATAGAATGCAGTACACAGGATATATAATAGAGTATACAGAACCCAGAATTTAAAACATGGAATCCGGAACACAGAATTTAGTATATAGAATACAGAATACTGAATATAGGATTTAGAATATAGAATGGAGAACACAGAAAAAGAATATAGAAAACGGAATGCAAAATATAGTATGTAGAATAAAGAATATAGAACCCAGAATATAGAATATAGAATTGAGGATCTAGAACCCAAAATTTATAACATGGAATGCAGAACAGAGAATTTAGATTATAGAATACATAATACTGAATATAGAATTTAGAATATAGAATGTAGAACACAAAATATAGAATATAGAATACAGAATGCTGAATATAGAATTTAGAATATACAATGAAGAACACAGAATATAGAATATAGAAAAGAGAATATAGAACCCAGAATTTACAACATGGAATGCAGAACACTGAATTTAGAATATAGTATAAGAATGCATAATAAACAATTAAAAAAATTGAATGTAGAACAGAGACTATAGAATATAGTATACATAATACTGAATAAATAATTTAGAATATAGAATGTAGAACACAGTATTTTGAATATACAGTACAAAATACAAAATATAGCATTTAGAATATACAATGTAGAACACAGAATTTAGAATATGCAATACAGAATACTAAACATAGGATTTAGAATATAGAATATAGAACACTGAATAAAGAAAATAGAATAGAGAATGAGGAACCCAGAATTTAGTACATGGAATCAGAACCCAGAATTTAATATAGAATACAGAATACTGAATATAGGATTTAGAATATAGAATATAGTATACAGAGTATAGAACCCAGAAATTAGAACATGGAATGCAAAACACAGAATTAAGAATATTGAATGCAGAACAGAGTGTTTAGAATATACATTACAGAACACTGAATATAGAATTTAGAATATACAATGTAGAACATAGAATTTAGAATATGGAATAAAGAATACTGAATATAGAATTTAGAATATAGAATGTAGAACAAAGAATGTAGAAAATAGAATAGTGAATTTAGAACACAGAATTTAGTACATGGAATCAGAACACAGAATTTAGAATATAGAATACAGAACACTGAATAAGGAATTTAGAATTTAGAAGGTAGAACACAGAATATAGAATATAGAATACACAGTATAGAACCCAGAATTTAGAACAAGGAATGCAGAACACAGAATTTAGAATCTAGAATACAGAACTGAATATAGAATTTATAATATAGCAAGTATAACACAGAATTTAGAATGTAGAATACGGAATGCAGAAAATAGTATACAGAATATAGAATGTAGAACTCAGAATATAGTATATGGAAAACAGAATATAGAACCCAGAATTTAGAACATGGAATGCAGAACACAGAATTTGGAATATACAATACAGAATAGTGCCTATAGATTTTAGAATATGGAATGTAGAACACAGAATATAGAATATAGATTACGGAATACAGAATATATAATACAGAATATAAAATGTAGAAAACAGAATATAGAATATGGAAAACAGAATACAGAACCCAGAATTTAGAACATGGAATGCAGAACATAGAATTTAGAATATGGAATACAGAATACTGAATACAGGATTGAGAACATGGAGTGAAAAACACAGAATTTAGAATATAGAATACACAATACTGAATATTGTATTTAGAATATAGAAAGTAGATCACAGAATATAGAATATAGAATAGAGAATTTTGAATATGGAATGCAGAACACAAAATTTAGAATATAGAATACAGAATACTGAATATAGAATTTGGAATATAGAAGGTAGAACACAGAATATATAATGTAGAATACGGAATGCAGAATCTAGAATACAGAATATAGAATTTAGAACACAGAATATAAAATATGGAAAACAGAATATAGAATCCAGAATTTAGAAAATGGAATGCAGAGCACAGAATTTAGAATATAGTATAGAGATTACCGAATATAGAATTTAGCATATAGAATGTAGAACACAGAATTTAGAATGTAGAATACAGAATACTGAATAAATAACTTAGAATATAGAATTTAGAACACAGAATATAGAATATAGAATACGGAATGCAAAATATAGATTTTAGAATATAGAATGAAGTTCGCAAAATATAGGATATAGAATAGAGAATATAGAAGGCAGTATTTAGAACATGGGATGCGGAACACAGAATTTCGAATATAAATACGGAATACTGAATGTAGGATTTTGAATATAGAATGCAGAACACAGGATATATAATAGAGTATACACAACCCAGAATTTAAAACGTGGAATCCAGAACACAGAATTTAGAATATAGAATACAGAATATAAACATAGAATTTTGAATATAGAATGTAGAAAACAGAAAAAAGAATATAGAATACGGAATGCAGAATGTAGAATGTAGAATATAGATTTAAGAATACGAAATATAGAATAGATAATAGAGAATATACAACACAGAATTTAGAACATGGAATGCAGAACATAGAATTTGGAATATAGAATACAGAATACTGAATATACAATTTAGAATATAGTATAGAGATTACTGAATATAGAATTTAGAATATAGAATGTAGAACACAGAATTCAGAATATAGAATACAGAATACTGAATAAATAAATTAGAATATAGAATGTAGAACACAGAATATAGAATATAGAATACGGAAGGCAAAATATAGATTGTAGAAAATACAATGAAGTACGCAAAATGTAGAATATAGAAAAGAGAATATAGAAGCCAGAATTTAGAACATGGAATGCAGAACACAGAATTTCGAATATTAATACAGAATATTGAATGTAGGAATTTGAATATAGAATGCAGAACACAGGATATATAATAGAGTATACAGAACCCAGAATTTAAAACATGGAATCCGGAACACAGAATTTAGTATATAGAATACAGAATACTGAATATAGGATTTAGAATATAGAATGTAGAACACAGAAAAAAGAATATAGAAAACGGAATGCAAAATATAGTATGTAGAATATAGAATATAGAACCCAGAATATAGAATATAGAATTGAGAATCTAGAACCCACAATTTATAACATGGAATGCAGAACAGAGAATTTAGATTATAGAATACATAATACTGAATATAGAATATATAATATAGAATGTAGAACACAAAATATAGAATATAGAATACAGAATGCTGAATATAGAATTTAGAATATACAATGAAGAACACAGAATATAGAATATAGAAAAGAGAATATAGAACCCAGAATTTATAACATGGAATGCAGAACACTGAATTCAGAATATAGTATAAAGAATGCATAATAAACAATTAAAAAAATTGAATGTAGAACAGAGAATATAGAATATAGTATACATAATACTGAATAAATAATTTAGAATATAGAATGTAGAACACAGTATTTAGAATATACAATACAGAATACTAAATATAGAATTTAGAATATACAATGTAGAACACAGAATTTAGAATATGCAATACAGAATACTAAACATAGGATTTAGAATATAGAATATAGAACACTGAATAAAGAAAATAGAATAGAGAATGAGGAACCCAGAATTTAGTACATGGAATCAGAACCCAGAATTGTAATACAGAATACAGAACACAGAATATGGAATTTAGAATATAGAATGTAGAACACAGAATATAGAATATAGAATACAGAGTATAGAACACAGAATTTAGAACATGGAATGCAAAACACAGAATTAAGAACATTGAATGCAGAACAGAGTATTTAGAATATACATTACAGAACACTGAATATAGAATTTAGAATATACAATGTAGAACATAGAATTTAGAATATGGAATAAAGAATACTGAATATAGAATTTAGAATATAGAATGTAGAACAAAGAATGTAGAAAATAGAATAGAGAATTTAGAACACAGAATTTAGTACATGGAATCAGAACACAGAATTTAGAATATAGAATACAGAACACTGAATATGGAATTTAGAATTTAGAACGTAGAACACAGAATATAGAATATAGAATACACAGTATAGAACCCAGAATTTAGAACAAGGAATGCAGAACACAGAATTTAGAATCTAGAATACAGAACTGAATATAGAATTTATAATATAGCAAGTATAAAACAGAATTTAGAATGGAGAATACGGAATGCAGAAAATAGTATACAGAATATAGAATGTAGAACTCAGTATTTAGAATATACAATACAGAATACTAAATATAGAATTTAGAATATACAATGTAGAACACAGAATTTAGAATATGCAATACAGAATACTAAATATAGGATTTAGAATATAGAATATAGAACACTGAATATAGAAAATAGAATAGAGAATGAGGAACCCAGAATTTAGTACATGAAATCAGAACCCAGAATTATAATATAGAATACAGAACACAGAATATGGAATTTAGAATACAGAATGTAGAACACAGAATATAGAATATAGAATACGGAATACAGAATATATAATAAAGAATATAGAATGTAGAAAACAGAATATAGAATATGGAAAACAGAATACAGAACACAGATTTTAGAACATGGAATTCAGAATACAGAATTATGTATATAGAACACAGAATACTGAATATAGAATTTAAAATATACAATGCGGAAACCAGATTTTAGAATATAGAATATAAAATACTGAATATAGAATTTAGAACATGGAATGCAGAACACATTATTTAGAATATAGAATACAGAATACTGAATATAGAATTTAGAATATAGAATGTAGAACACAGAATTTATAATATAGTATACAGAAAGCTGAATATAGTATTTAGAATATAGAATGTAGAACACAGAATATAGAATATAGAATATAGATTATAGAACCCAAAATTTAGAACATGGAATTCAGAACACAGAATTTAGAATACAGCATACGGAATACTGAATATAGAATTTAGAATATAGAATGTAGAACACAGAATATTGAATATATAATTAAGAATACTGAATATAGAGTTTAGAATATAGAATGTAGAACACAGAATATAGAATGTAGAATACATAATATAGAATCCAAAATAAAGAACATTCTTTGCAGAACACAGAATTTAGAATATAGATTACATAACACTGAATATAGAATTAAGAATATAGAATGTAGAACACAGAATTTATAATATAGAATACAGAAATCTGAATATAGTATTTAGAATATAGAATGTAGAAGACAGAATATAGAATATAGAATTTAGATTATAGAACCCAGAATGTAGAACATGGAATGCAGAACACAGAATTTGGAATATAGCATACAGAATAGTGCCTATAGAAATTATAATATGTAATGTAGAACACAGAATATAGAATATAGAATACGGAATACCGAATATATAATACAGAATATAGAATGTAGAAAACAGAATATAGAAAATGGAAAACAGAATACAGAACCCAGAATTTAGAACATGGAATGCAGAACACAGAATTTCGTATAGAGAACACAGAATACTGAATATAGAATTTAAAATATACAATGCGGAACACAGATTTTAGAATATAGAATACAGAATACTGAATATAGAATTTAGAACATGGAATGCAGAACACATTATTTAGAATATAGAATACAGAATACTGAATATAGAATTTAGAATATAGAATGTAGAACACAGAATTTATAATATAGTATACAGAAAGCTGAATATAGTATTTAGAATATAGAATGTAGAACACAGAATATAGAATATAGAATATAGATTATAGAACCCAAAATTTAGAACATGGAATGCAGAAGACAGAATTTAGAATACAGCATATGGAATACTGAATATAGAATTTAGAATATAGAATGTAGAACACAGAATATTGAATATATAATAAAGAATACTGAATATAGAATTAGAATATAGAATGTAAAACACAGAATATAGAATGTAGAATACATAATATAGAATCCAATATAAAGAACATTCTATGCAGAACACAGAATTTAGAATATAGAATACATAATACTGAATATAGAATTTAGAATATAGAATGTAGAACACAGAATTTATAATATAGAATACAGAAAGCTGAATATAGTATTTAGAATATAGAATGTAGAACACAGAATATAGAATATAGAATTTAGATTATAGAAACCAGAATTTAGAACATGGAATGCAGAACCCAGAATTTGGAATATAGCCTACAGAATAGTGCCTATAGAATTTAGAATATGGAATGTAGAACACAGAATATAGAATATAGAATACGGAACACAAAATATATAATACAGAATATAGAATGAGATAACAGTATATTGAATATTGAAAACAGAATTCAGAACCCAGAATTTAGAACATGGAATGCAGAACACATAATTTCGTATATTCAACACAGAATACTGAATATATAATTTCGAATATACAATGCGGAACACAGATTTTAGAATACAGAATACAGAATACTGAACATAGAATTTAGAACATGGAATGCAGAACACATTATTTAGAATATAGAATACAGAATACTGAATATAGAATTTAGAATATAGTATGAGGAACACAGAATTTAGAATATAGAATAAAGTATATTGAACCCATACTTTAGAACACGGAATGCAGAACACAGAATTTACAATATAGAATACAGAATACTGAAGATAGAATTTAGAATATAGAATGTAGAACATAGTATAAAGAATATAGAATACGGAATGCAGAATATAGAATGTAGAATATAAAATGAAGAACACAAAATATAAAATATAGAATAGAATATATAGAACCCAGAATTTAGAACATAGAATTGCAGAACACTGAATTTTGAATATAGTATACAGAATACTTAATAAAAAATTAAATAATTGAATGTAGAACACAGAATATAGAATATAAAATAGATAATACTGAAAATATAATTTAGAATATAGAATGTAGAAAACAGAATAAAAAATATAGCTTAGAGAATATTGAAGCCAGACTTTGTAACATGGAAAGCAGAACTCACAATTTCGAATATAGAATACAGAATACTGAATATACAATTTAGAATATAGAATGTTGAACACAGTATAAAGAATATAGAATACTGAATGCAGAATATAGAATTTAGAATATACAATGTAGAACACAGAATATAAAATATAAAAAAAGGAATATAAAACCCAGAATTTACAACATGGTATGCAAAACACAGAATTTAGAATACAGTATACAGAATACTTAATAAACAAATGAAAAAATTGAATGTAGAACATAGAAGAAAGAATATAGAATACATAATACTGAAAATATAATTTAGAATATACACTGTAAAAAACAGAATAAAAAATATATCTTAAAGAATATTTAAGCCAGATTTTGGAACATGGAATTCAGAACTCAGAATTTCGAATATAGAATACAGAAAACAGAATATACAATTTAGAATATAGAATGTAAAACACAGAATATAGAATATAGAATAAATAATACTGAATATAATATTTAGAATATACAATGTAGAACACAGAATATAGAATGTAGAATAGAGAATTTAGAATCCAGATATAAGAACATGGAATTCTGAACACAGAATTTAGAATATAGAATACATAATACTGAATATAGAATTTAGAATGTAGAATGTAAAACCCAGAATTAATAATATAGAATATAGAATGCTGAATATAGGATTTAGAATATAGAATGTAGAACACGGAATATAGAATATAGAATATAGATCATAGAACACAGTATTTAGAACATGGAATGCAGAACAGAGAATTAAGAATATAGCATACCGAATACTTAATATAGAATTTAGAATATAGAGTGTAGAACACAGAATATTGAATATAGAATACGGAATGCAGAATATAGAATACAGAATATAGAATGTAGAAAACAGAATATAGATTATGAAAAAAAGAATACACAAAAGAGAATTTAGAACATGGAATGCAGAACACAGAATTTAGAATATAGAATAGAGAATACTGAACATAGAATTAAGAATATAGAATGCAGAACACAGAATTAAGAATATAGAATACAGAATACTGAAAATAGAATTGAGAACATGGAATGAAGAACACAGAATATACAATATAGAATAGATAATACTAAATGTAGAATTAAGAATATAGAAAGTAGAAAACAGAATATAGAATATAGAGTAGAAAATTTAGAAAATGGAATGCAGAACACAGAATTTAGAATATAGAATACAGAATACTGAATATAGAATTTGGAATATAGAATGTAGAACACAGAATGTATAATGTAGAATACGGAATGCAGAAGATAGAATACAGAATATAGAACTTAGAACACAGAATATAAAATATGGAAAACAGAATATAGGACCCAGAATTTAGAACAAGTTATACAGAACACAGAATTTAGAATATACTATACAGATTACTGAACATAGAATTTAGAATATAGAATGTAGATCACAGAATATAGAATATAGATTACGGAATGCAGAATATAATATACAGAATATAGGATTTAGAACACAGAATATATATTATGGAAACTTAACACAGAACCCAGAATATAGAACATGGGATGCAGAACACAGAATTTAGATTATAGAATACAGAATACTTAATATAGAATATAGAATATAGAATGCAGAACACAGAATATAGAATATACATTAGAGAACACTGAATATAGAATTTACAAAATGGAATCCGGAACACATAATTTAGCATATAGAATAGAGAATACTGAATATAGGATTTAGAATATAGAATGTAGAACACAGAATAAACAATATAGAAAACGGAATGCAGAATATAGAATGTAGAATACAAAATATAGAATATAGAATAGAGAATATACAACACAGAATTTAAAACATGGAATGCAGAACATAGAATTTAGAATATAGAATATTGAATACTGAATATAGAATTTAGAATATTGAATGTAGAACACAGAATATAGAATGTAGAATACATAATATAAAATCCAAAATAAAGAATATTCTATGCAGAACACAGAACTTAGAATATAGATTACATAATACTGAATATAGAATTTAGAATATAGAATGTAGAACACAGAATTTATAATATAGAATACAGAAAGCTGAATATAGTATTTAGAATATAGAATGTAGAACACAGAATATAGAATATAGAATTTAGGCTATAGAACCCAGAATTAAGAACATGGAATGCAGAACACAGAATATGCAATATAGCATACAGAATAGTGCCTATAGAATTTAGAATATGAAATGTAGAACACAGAATATAGAATATAGAATACGGAACACAGAATATATAATACAGAATATAGAATGAGAAAACAGTATATAGAATATGCAAAACAGTATACAGAACCCAGAATTTAGAACATGGAATGCAGAACACAGAATTTGGTATATAGAACACAGAATACTGAATATAGAATTTAGAATATACAATGCGGAACACAGATTTTAGAATATAGAATACAGAATACTGAATATAGAATTTAGAACATGGAATGCAGAACACATTATTTAGAATATAGAATACAGAATACTGAATATAGAATTTAGAATATAGTATGAGGAACACAGAATATAGAATATAGAATAAAGAATATTGAACCCATACTTTAGAACATGGAATTCAGAACACAGAATTTACAATATAGAATACAGAATACTGAAGATAGAATTTAGAATATTGAATGTAGAACATAGTATAAAGAATTTAGAATACGGAATGCAGAATATAGAATGTAGAATATAAAATGAAGAACACAAAATATAAAATATAGAATAGAGTAATTTGAACCCAGAATTTAGAACATAGAATTGCAGAACACTGAATTTAGAATATACTATACAGAATACTTAATAAACAATTAAATAATTGAATGTAGAACACAGAATATAGAATATAAAATACATAATAATGAATATATAATTTAGAATGTAGAAAACAGAATAAAAATTATAGCTTAGAGAATATTGAAGCCAGACTTGTAACATGGAAAGCATAACTCACAATTTCGAATATAGGATACAGAATACTGAATATACAATTTAGAATATAGAATGTAGAACACAGAATATACAATATAGAATAAAGAATACTGAATATAGAATTTAGAATATAGAATGTAGAACACAGAATATAGAATGTAGAATACAGATTATAGAATTCATAATTAAGAACATGTTATGCAGAACACAGAACTAAGAATATAGATTATATAATACTGAATATAGGATTTAGAATATAGAATGCAGAACACAGAATTTATAATATTGTATACAGAAATCTGAATTTAGTATTTAGAATATAGAATATAGGACATAGAATATAGAATATAGATTATAGATTACAGAACCCAGAATTTAGAACATGGAATGCAGAACACAGAATTTAGATTATAGAATAGATAATACTGAATATAGAGTTTAGAATATAGAATGTAGAACACAGAATTTAGAAAATATAATAAAGAATACTGAATATAGAATTTAGAATATAGAATGCAGAACACAGTACATAGAATGTAGAATACAGAATAAAGAATCCAGAATAAAGATCATGCTATGCAGAACACAGAATTTAGAATATAGGTTACATAATACTGAATATAGAATTTAGAATATAGAATGTAGAACACAGAATTTATAACATAGAATACAGAAAGCTGAATATAATATTTAGAATATAGAATGTAGAACACAAAATATACAATATAGAATAGAGAATAATGAAGCCAGAATTTTGAACATTGAATGCAGAACACAGAATTTAGAATATAGAATACAGAATACTGAATATAGAATTTAGAATATAGAATGTAGAACACAGAATATAGAATATAGAATACGGAATGTAGGATATAGAATACAGAATATAGAATATAAGACACAAAATATAGAATATGGAAAACAAAATACACAACCCAGAATTTAGAACATGGAATGCAGAACACGGAATATAGAATATAGAATACAGAATGCTGAATATAGAATTTAGAATATAGAATATAGAACATGGAATATAGAATATAGAATAAAGAATATTGAACACAGAATTTTGAACATGGAATGCAGAACACAGAATTTAGAATATGGATTACAGAATACTGAATATAGAATTTAGAATATAGAATGTTGAACACAGTATAAAGAATATAGAATACTGAATGCAGAATATTGAATTTAGAATACACAATGTAGAACACAGAATATAAATATAGAAAAGGGAATATAAAACCCAGAATTTACAACATCGTATGCATAACACAGAATTTAGAATATAGCATACAGAATACTTAATAAACAAATGAAAAAATTGAATGTAGAACATAGAATATAGAATATAGAATACATAATACTGAATATATAATTTACAATATACAATGTAAAAAACAGAATATAAATATATATCTTGAACAATATTTAAGCCACATTTTGGAACATGGAATTCAGAACTCAGAATTTCGAATATAGAATAGAGAAAACTGAATATACAATTTAGAATATAGAATGTAAAACACAGAATTTAGAATATAGAATAAATAATACTGAATATATAATTTAGAATATACAATGTAGAACACAGAATATAGAATGTAGAATAGAGAATTAAGAATCCAGATATAAGAACATGGAATTCTGAACACAGAATTTAGAATATAGAATACATAATACTGAATATAGAATTTAGAATATAAAATGTAGAACCCAGAATTAATAATATACAATATAGAATGCTGAATATAGGATTTAGAATATAGAATGTAGAACACAGAATATAGAATATAGAATACAGATTATAGAACACAGTATTTAGAACATGGAATGCAGAACACAGAATTAAGAATATAGCATACCGAATACTTAATATAGAAATTAGAATATATAATGTAGAACACAGAATATTGAATATAGAATACGGAATGCAGAATATAGAATACAGAATATAGAATTTAGAAAACAGAATATAGATTATGAAAAAGAATACACAGAAGAGAATTTAGAACATGGAATGCAGAACACAGAATTTAGAATATAGAATACAGAATACTGAATATAGAATTTGGAATATAGAATGTAGAACACAGAATATATAATGTAGAATAAGGAATGCTGTATATAGAATACAGAATATAGAATTTAGAATACAGAACATAAAATATGGAAAACAGAATATAGGACCCAGAAGTTAGAACAAGTTATACAGAACACAGAATTTAGAATATACTATACAGATTACTGAATATAGAATTTAGAATATAGAATGTAGATCACAGAATATAGAATATAGATTACAGAATGCAGAATATAGTATACAGAATATAGGATTTAGAACACAGATTATAGATTATGGAAACTTAATACAGAACCCAGAATATAGAAAATGGGATGCAGAACACAGAATTTAGATTATAGAAAACAGAATACTGAATATAGAATATAGAATATAGAATATAGAATGCAGACACAGAACTTAGAATATACATTAGAGAATACTGAATATAGAATTTACAACATGGAATGCAGAACACAGAATTTAGATTATAGAATAAAGAATATAGATGCCGGATTATAGAACATGGAATGCAGAACACAGAATTTAGAATATGGAATACTGAATACTGAATATAGAATTTAGAATATAGAAAGTAGAACACAGAATATAGAATAGAGAATAGAGAATTTAGAACATGGAATGTAGAGCACAGAATTTAGATTATAGAATACATAATACTGAATATAGAATTTAGAATATAGAATTTAGAACACAAAATATAGAAAATAGAATACAGAATACTGAATATAGAATTTAGGACATGGAATGCAGAACACAGAATTTAGAATATAGAATACAGAATACTGAATATATAATTTAGAACAAGGATTGCATAACCCAGAATTTAGAATATAGAAAACAGAATACTGAATATAGAGTTAAAATATAGAATGTAGAACCCAGAATATTGAATATAGAATTGAGAATATAGTACCCAGAATTTAGAACATGGAATGCAGAAAACAGAATATAGTTTATAGAATACATAATACTGAATACAGAATTTAGAATAGAATGTAGAACACAAAATTTAGAATATAGAATACAGAATGCTGAATATAGAATTTAGAATATAGAATGTAGAACACAGATTATAGAAAATAGAAAAGAGAATATAGAAACCAGAATTTAGAACATGGAATGCAGAACACAGAATTTAGTTTATAGAATACAGAATACTTAATAAACAATTAAAAAATTGAATGTAGAGCACAGAATATTGAATAAAAAACACATAAAGCTGAATATATATTTTAGAAAATAGAATGTAGAAAACAGAATAAAAAATATAGCTTAGAGAATATTGAAGCCAGATTTTGGAACATGGAAATCACAACTCAGTATTTAGAATATAGAATACATAATACTGAATATACAATTTAGAATATAGAATGTAGAACCCAGAATTTAGAATATATAATACAGAATACTGAATATCGAATTATGAATATAGAATGTAGAACACAGAATATAGAATGTAGAATACAAAAAGCTGAATATAGTATTCAGAATATAGAATGTAGGACACAGTTATAGAATATAGAATATAGATAATAGAACCCAGAATTTAGAACATGGAATGCATAACACAGAAATTAGATTATATAATGCAGTATAATGATCATAAAACTTAACACATAGAATGCAGAACACAGAATTTAGAATATGGAATATAGAATACTGAATATAGGATTGAGAACATGGAGTGAAAAACACAGAATTTAGAATATAGAATACAGAATACTGAATATTGTATTTAGAATATAGAAAGTAGATCACAGAATATAGAATATAGAATACAGAATTTTGAATATGGAATGCAGAACACAAAATTTAGAATATAGAATACAGAATACTGAATATAGAATTTGGAATATAGAAGGTAGAACACAGAATATATAATGTAGAATACGGAATGCAGAATATAGAATACAGAATATAGAATTTAGAACACGGAATATAAAATATGGAAAACAGAATATAGAATCCAGATTTTAGAACATGGAATGCAGAGCACAGAATTTAGAATATATTATAGAGATTTCTGAATATAGAATTTAGAATATAGAATGTAGAACACAGAATTTAAAATATAGAATACAGAATACTGAATAAATAACTTAGAATATAGAATTTAGAACACAGAATATAGAATATAGAATACGGAATGAAAAATATAGATTGTAGAATATAGAATGAAGTACGCAAAATATAGGATATAGAATAGAGAATATACAAGCCAGAATTTAGAACATGGGATGCGGAACACAGAATTTCGAATATAAATACGGAATACTGAATGTAGGATTTTGAATATAGAATGCAGAACACAGGATATATAATAGAGTATACACAACCCAGAATTTAAAACGTGGAATCCAGAACACAGAATTTAGAATATAGAATACAGAATACTGAATATAGAATTTTGAATATAGAATGTAGAACACAGAATAAAGAATATAGAATACGGAATGCAGAATATAGAATGTAGAATATAGATTGAAGAATACGAAATATAGAATAGAGAATAGAGAATATACAACACAGAATTTAGAACATGGAATGCAGAACATAGAATTTAGAATATAGAATACAGAATACTGAATATACAATTTAGAATATAGTATAGAGATTACTGAATATAGAATATAGAATATAGAATGTAGAACACAGAATATAGAATATAGAATACGGAAGGCAAAATATAGATTGTAGAATATACAATGAAGTACGCAAAATATAGAATATAGAATAGAGAATATACAAGCCAGAATTTAGAACATGGAATGCAGAACACAGAATTTCGAATATAAATACAGAATATTAAATGTAGGATTTTGAATATAGAATGCAGAACACAGGATATATAATAGAGTATACAGAACCCAGAATTTAAAACATGGAATCCGGAACACAGAATTTAGTATATAGAAAACAGAATACTGAATATAGGATTTAGAATATAGAATGTAGAACACAGAATAAAGAATATAGAAAACGGAATGCAGAATATAGAATGTAGAATACAAAATATAGAATATAGAATAGAGAATATACAACACAGAATTTAGAACAGGGAATGCAGAACATAGAATTTAGTATATAGAATACTGAATACTGAATATAGGATTCAGAATATAGAATGTAGAACACAGAATAAAGAATATAGAAAACGGAATGCAGAATATAGAATGTAGAATATAGAATGTAGAATACAAAATATAGAAAAGAGAATAGAGAATATACAACAGATAATTTAGAACATGGAATGCAGAACATAGAATTTAGAATATAGAATACTTAATACTGAATATAGAATTTACAATATTGAATGCAGAACACAGAATATAGAATATAGTATACGGAATGCAAAATATAGTATGTAGAATATAGAATGTAGAACCCAGAATATAGAATATAGAATTGAGAATCTAGAACCCACAATTTATAACATGGAATGCAGAAGAGAGAATTTAGATTATAGAATACATAATACTGAATATAGAATTTAGAATGTAGAATGTAGAACACAGAATTTATAATATAGAATACATGAAGCTGAATATAGTATTTAGAATATAGAATGTAGAACACAGAATATAGAATATAGAATTTAGATTATAGAACCCAGAATATAGAATATGGAATGCAGAACACAGAATTTGAAATATAGCATACAGAATAGTGCCTATAGAATTTAGAATATGGAATCTAGAACACAGAATATAGAATATAGAATACGGAACACAGAATATATAATACAGAATATAGAATGAGAAAACAGTATATAGAATATGGAAAACAGAATACAGAACTCAGAATTTAGAACATGGAATGCAGAACACAGAATTTGTTATATAGAACACAGAATACTGAATATAGAATATAGAATATACAATGCTGAACACAGATTTTAGAATATAGAATACAGAATACTGAATATAGAATTTAGAACATGGAATGCAGAACACATTATTTAGAATATAGAATACAGAATACTGAATATAGAATTTAGAATATAGAATGTAGAACACAGAATTTATAATATAGTATACAGAAAGCTGAATATAGTATTTAGAATATAGAATGTAGAACACAGATTATAGAATATAGAATATAGATTATAGAACCCAAAATTTAGAACATGGAATACAGAACACAGAATTTAGAATACACCATACCGAATACTGAATATAGAATTTAGAATATAGAATGTAAAACACAGAATATTGAATATATAATAAAGAATACTGAATATAGAGTTTAGAATATAGAATATAGAACACAGAATATAGAATGTAGAATACATGATATAGAATCCAAAATAAAGAATATACCATGCAGAACACAGAATTTAGAATATAGATTACATAATACTGAATAAAGAATTTAGAATATTTAATGTAGAGCACAGAATTTATAATATAGAATACAGAAAGCTGAATATAGTATTTAGAATATAGAATGTAGAAAACAGAATATAGAATATAGAATACGGAAGGCAAAATATAGATTGTAGAAAATACAATGAAGTACGCAAAATATAGAATATAGAAAAGAGAATATAGAAGCCAGAATTTAGAACATGGAATGCAGAACACAGAATTTCGAATATAAATACAGAATATTGAATGTAGGAATTTGAATATAGAATGCAGTACACAGGATATATAATAGAGTATACAGAAACCAGAATTTAAAACTTGGAATCCGGAACACAGAATTTAGTATATTGAATACAGAATACTGAATATAGTATTTAGAATATAGAATGCAGAACACAGAAAAAGAATATAGAAAACGGAATGCAAAATATAGTATGTAGAATATAGAATATAGAACCCAGAATATAGAATATAGAATTGAGAATCTAGAACCCACAATTTATAACATGGAATGCAGAACAGAGAATTTAGATTATAGAATACATAATACTGAATATAGAATTTAGAATATAGAATGTAGAACACAAAATATAGAATATAGAATACAGAATGCTGAATATAGAATTTAGAATATACAATGAAGAACACAGAATATAGAATATAGAAAAGAGAATATAGAACCCAGAATTTACAACATGGAATGCAGAACACTGAATTTAGAATATAGTATAAGAATGCATAATAAACAATTAAAAAAATTGAATGTAGAACAGAGAATATAGAATATAGTATACATAATACTGAATAAATAATTTAGAATATAGAATGTAGAACACAGTATTTAGAATATACAATACAGAATACTAAATATAGAATTTAGAATATACAATGCAGAACACAGAATTTAGAATATGCAATACAGAATACTAAACATAGGATGTAGAATATAGAATATAGAACACTGAATATAGAAAATAGAATAGAGAATGAGGAACCCAGAATTTAGTACATGGAATCAGAACCCAGAATTATAATATAGAATACAGAATACTGAATATAGGATTTAGAATATAGAATGTAGAACACAGAATATAGAATATAGAATACAGAGTATAGAACCCAGAATTTAGAACATGGAATGCAAAACACAGAATTAAGAAAATTGAATGCAGAACAGAGTATTTAGAATATACATTATAGAACACTGAATATAGAATTTAGAATATACAATGTAGAACATAGAATTTAGAATATGGAATAAAGAATACTGAATATAGAATTTAGAATATAGAATGTAGAACAAAGAATGTAGAAAATAGAATAGAGAATTTAGAACACAGAATTTAGTACATGGAATCAGAACACAGAATTTAGAATATAGAATACAGAACACTGAATATGGAATTTAGAATTTAGAACGTAGAACACAGAATATAGAATATAGAATACTCAGTATAGAAACCAGAATTTAGAACAAGGAATGCAGAACACAGAATTTAGAATCTAGAATACAGAACTGAATATAGAATTTATAATATAGCAAGTATAACACAGAATTTAGAATGTAGAATACGGAATGCAGAAAATAGTATACAGAATATAGAATGTAGAACTCAGAATATAGTATATGGAAAACAGAATATAGAACCCAGAATTTAGAACATGGAATGCAGAACACAGAATTTTGAATATACAATACAGAATAGTGCCTATAGATTTTAGAATATGGAATGTAGAACACAGAATATAGAATATAGATTACGGAATACAGAATATATAATACAGAATATAAAATTTAGAAAACAGAATATAGAATATGGAAAACAGAATACAGAACCAGGAATTTAGAACATGGAATGCAGAACATAGAATTTAGAATATGGAATACAGAATAATGAATACAGGATTGAGAACATGGAGTGAAAACCACAGAATTTATAATATAGAATACACAATACTGAATATTGTATTTTGAATATAGAAAGTAGATCACAGAATATAGAATATAGAATAGAGAATTTTGAATATGGAATGCAGAACACAAAATTTAGAATATAGAATACAGAATACTGAATACAGAATTTGGAATATAGAAGGTAGAACACAGAAGATATAATGTAGAATACGGAATGCAGAATATAGAATACAGAATATAGAATTTAGAACACAGAATATAAAATATGGAAAACAGAATATAGAATCCAGAATTTAGAAAATGGAATGCAGAGCACAGAATTTAGAATATAGTATAGAGATTACCGAATATAGAATTTAGCATATAGAATGTAGAACACAGAATTTAGAATATAGAATACAGAATACTGAATAAATAACTTAGAATATAGAATTTTGAACACAGAATATAGAATATAGAATAGGGAATGCAAAATATAGATTTTAGAATATAGAATGAAGTACGCAAAATATAGGATATAGAATAGAGAATATAGAAGACAGTATTTAGAACATGGGATGCGGAACACAGAATTTCGAATATAAATACGGAATACTGAATGTAGGATTTTGAATATAGAATGCAGAGCACAGGATATATAATAGAGTATACACAACCCAGAATTTAAAACGTGGAATCCAGAACACAGAATTTAGAATATAGAATACAGAATATAAACATAGAAATTTGAATATAGAATGTAGAACACAGAAAAAAGAATATAGAATACGGAATGCAGAATATAGAATGTAGAATATAGATTGAAGAATACGAAATATAGAATAGATAATAGAGAATATACAACACAGAATTTAGAACATGGAATGCAGAACATAGAATTTAGAATATAGAATACAGAATACTGAATATACAATTTAGAATATAGTATAGAGATTACTGAATATAGAATTTAGAATATAGAATGTAGAACACAGAATTCAGAATATAGAATACAGAATACTGAATAAATAAATTAGAATATAGAATGTAGAACACAGAATATAGAATATAGAATACGGAAGGCAAAATATAGATTGTAGAAAATACAATGAAGTACGCAAAATATAGAATATAGAAAAGAGAATATAGAAGCCAGAATTTAGAACATGGAATGCAGAACACAGAATTTCGAATATTAATACAGAATATTGAATGTAGGAATTTGAATATAGAACGCAGAACACAGGATATATAATAGAGTATACAGAACCCAGAATTTAAAACATGGAATCCGGAACACAGAATTTAGTATATAAAATACAGAATACTGAATATAGGATTTAGAATATAGAAACTAGAGCACAGAAAAAAGAATATAGAAAACGGAATGCAAAATATAGTATGTAGAATATAGAATATAGAACCCAGAATATAGAATATAGAATTGAGAATCTAGAACCCACAATTTATAACATGGAATGCAGAACAGAGAATTTAGATTATAGAATACATAATACTGAATATAGAATTTAGAATATAGAATGTAGAACACAAAATATAGAATATAGAATACAGAATGCTGAATATAGAATTTAGAATATACAATGAAGAACACAGAATATAGAATATAGAAAAGAGAATATAGAACCCAGAATTTACAACATGGAATGCAGAACACTGAATTTAGAATATAGTATAAAGAATGCATAATAAACAATTAAAAAAATTGAATGTAGAACTGAGAATATAGAATATAGTATACATAATACTGAATAAATAATTTAGAATATAGAATGTAGAACACAGTATTTAGAATATACAATACAGAATACTAAATATAGAATTTAGAATATACAATGTAGAACACAGAATTTAGAATATGCAATACAGAATACTAAACATAGGATTTAGAATATAGAATATAGAACACTGAATAAAGAAAATAGAATAGAGAATGAGGAACCCAGAATTTGGTACATGGAATCAGAACCCAGAATTGTAATATAGAATACAGAACACAGAATATGGAATTTAGAATATAGAATGTAGAACACAGAATATAGAATATAGAATACAGAGTATAGAACCCAGAATTTAGAACATGGAATGCAAAACACAGAATTAAGAACATTGAATGCAGAAAGAGTATTTAGAATATACATTACAGAACACTGAATATAGAATTTAGAATATACAATGTAGAACATAGAATTTAGAATATGGAATAAAGAATACTGAATATAGAATTCAGAATATAGAATGTAGAACAAAGAATGTAGAAAATAGAATAGAGAATTTAGAACAAAGTATTTAGTACATGGAATCAGAACACAGAATTTAGAATATAGAATACAGAACACTGAATATGGAATTTAGAATTTAGAACGTAGAACACAGAATTTATAATATAGTATACAGAAAGCTGAATATAGAATTTAGAATATAGAATGTAGAACACAGAATATAGAATATAGAATATAGATTATAGAACCCAAAATTTAGAACATGGAATGCAGAACACAGAATTTAGAATACAGCATACGGATTACTGAATATAGAATTTAGAATATAGAATGCAGAACACAGAATATAGAATATAGTATACGGAATGCAAAATATAGTATGTAGAATATAGAATGTAGAACCCAGAATATAGAATATAGAATTGAGAATCTAGAACCCACAATTTATAACATGGAATGCAGAAGAGAGAATTTAGATTATAGAATACATAATACTGAATATAGAATTTAGAATGTAGAATGTAGAACACAGAATTTATAATATAGAATACATGAAGCTGAATATAGTATTTAGAATATAGAATGTAGAACACAGAATATAGAATATAGAATTTAGATTATAGAACCCAGAATATAGAATATGGAATGCAGAACACAGAATTTGAAATATAGCATACAGAATAGTGCCTATAGAATTTAGAATATGGAATCTAGAACACAGAATATAGAATATAGAATACGGAACACAGAATATATAATACAGAATATAGAATGAGAAAACAGTATATAGAATATGGAAAACAGAATACAGAACTCAGAATTTAGAACATGGAATGCAGAACACAGAATTTGTTATATAGAACACAGAATACTGAATATAGAATATAGAATATACAATGCTGAACACAGATTTTAGAATATAGAATACAGAATACTGAATATAGAATTTAGAACATGGAATGCAGAACACATTATTTAGAATATAGAATACAGAATACTGAATATAGAATTTAGAATATAGAATGTAGAACACAGAATTTATAATATAGTATACAGAAAGCTGAATATAGTATTTAGAATATAGAATGTAGAACACAGATTATAGAATATAGAATATAGATTATAGAACCCAAAATTTAGAACATGGAATACAGAACACAGAATTTAGAATACACCATACCGAATACTGAATATAGAATTTAGAATATAGAATGTAAAACACAGAATATTGAATATATAATAAAGAATACTGAATATAGAGTTTAGAATATAGAATATAGAACACAGAATATAGAATGTAGAATACATGATATAGAATCCAAAATAAAGAATATACCATGCAGAACACAGAATTTAGAATATAGATTACATAATACTGAATAAAGAATTTAGAATATTTAATGTAGAGCACAGAATTTATAATATAGAATACAGAAAGCTGAATATAGTATTTAGAATATAGAATGTAGAAAACAGAATATAGAATATAGAATACGGAAGGCAAAATATAGATTGTAGAAAATACAATGAAGTACGCAAAATATAGAATATAGAAAAGAGAATATAGAAGCCAGAATTTAGAACATGGAATGCAGAACACAGAATTTCGAATATAAATACAGAATATTGAATGTAGGAATTTGAATATAGAATGCAGTACACAGGATATATAATAGAGTATACAGAAACCAGAATTTAAAACTTGGAATCCGGAACACAGAATTTAGTATATTGAATACAGAATACTGAATATAGTATTTAGAATATAGAATGCAGAACACAGAAAAAGAATATAGAAAACGGAATGCAAAATATAGTATGTAGAATATAGAATATAGAACCCAGAATATAGAATATAGAATTGAGAATCTAGAACCCACAATTTATAACATGGAATGCAGAACAGAGAATTTAGATTATAGAATACATAATACTGAATATAGAATTTAGAATATAGAATGTAGAACACAAAATATAGAATATAGAATACAGAATGCTGAATATAGAATTTAGAATATACAATGAAGAACACAGAATATAGAATATAGAAAAGAGAATATAGAACCCAGAATTTACAACATGGAATGCAGAACACTGAATTTAGAATATAGTATAAGAATGCATAATAAACAATTAAAAAAATTGAATGTAGAACAGAGAATATAGAATATAGTATACATAATACTGAATAAATAATTTAGAATATAGAATGTAGAACACAGTATTTAGAATATACAATACAGAATACTAAATATAGAATTTAGAATATACAATGCAGAACACAGAATTTAGAATATGCAATACAGAATACTAAACATAGGATGTAGAATATAGAATATAGAACACTGAATATAGAAAATAGAATAGAGAATGAGGAACCCAGAATTTAGTACATGGAATCAGAACCCAGAATTATAATATAGAATACAGAATACTGAATATAGGATTTAGAATATAGAATGTAGAACACAGAATATAGAATATAGAATACAGAGTATAGAACCCAGAATTTAGAACATGGAATGCAAAACACAGAATTAAGAAAATTGAATGCAGAACAGAGTATTTAGAATATACATTATAGAACACTGAATATAGAATTTAGAATATACAATGTAGAACATAGAATTTAGAATATGGAATAAAGAATACTGAATATAGAATTTAGAATATAGAATGTAGAACAAAGAATGTAGAAAATAGAATAGAGAATTTAGAACACAGAATTTAGTACATGGAATCAGAACACAGAATTTAGAATATAGAATACAGAACACTGAATATGGAATTTAGAATTTAGAACGTAGAACACAGAATATAGAATATAGAATACTCAGTATAGAAACCAGAATTTAGAACAAGGAATGCAGAACACAGAATTTAGAATCTAGAATACAGAACTGAATATAGAATTTATAATATAGCAAGTATAACACAGAATTTAGAATGTAGAATACGGAATGCAGAAAATAGTATACAGAATATAGAATGTAGAACTCAGAATATAGTATATGGAAAACAGAATATAGAACCCAGAATTTAGAACATGGAATGCAGAACACAGAATTTTGAATATACAATACAGAATAGTGCCTATAGATTTTAGAATATGGAATGTAGAACACAGAATATAGAATATAGATTACGGAATACAGAATATATAATACAGAATATAAAATTTAGAAAACAGAATATAGAATATGGAAAACAGAATACAGAACCAGGAATTTAGAACATGGAATGCAGAACATAGAATTTAGAATATGGAATACAGAATAATGAATACAGGATTGAGAACATGGAGTGAAAACCACAGAATTTATAATATAGAATACACAATACTGAATATTGTATTTTGAATATAGAAAGTAGATCACAGAATATAGAATATAGAATAGAGAATTTTGAATATGGAATGCAGAACACAAAATTTAGAATATAGAATACAGAATACTGAATACAGAATTTGGAATATAGAAGGTAGAACACAGAAGATATAATGTAGAATACGGAATGCAGAATATAGAATACAGAATATAGAATTTAGAACACAGAATATAAAATATGGAAAACAGAATATAGAATCCAGAATTTAGAAAATGGAATGCAGAGCACAGAATTTAGAATATAGTATAGAGATTACCGAATATAGAATTTAGCATATAGAATGTAGAACACAGAATTTAGAATATAGAATACAGAATACTGAATAAATAACTTAGAATATAGAATTTAGAACACAGAATATAGAATATAGAATAGGGAATGCAAAATATAGATTTTAGAATATAGAATGAAGTACGCAAAATATAGGATATAGAATAGAGAATATAGAAGACAGTATTTAGAACATGGGATGCGGAACACAGAATTTCGAATATAAATACGGAATACTGAATGTAGGATTTTGAATATAGAATGCAGAGCACAGGATATATAATAGAGTATACACAACCCAGAATTTAAAACGTGGAATCCAGAACACAGAATTTAGAATATAGAATACAGAATATAAACATAGAAATTTGAATATAGAATGTAGAACACAGAAAAAAGAATATAGAATACGGAATGCAGAATATAGAATGTAGAATATAGATTGAAGAATACGAAATATAGAATAGATAATAGAGAATATACAACACAGAATTTAGAACATGGAATGCAGAACATAGAATTTAGAATATAGAATACAGAATACTGAATATACAATTTAGAATATAGTATAGAGATTACTGAATATAGAATTTAGAATATAGAATGTAGAACACAGAATTCAGAATATAGAATACAGAATACTGAATAAATAAATTAGAATATAGAATGTAGAACACAGAATATAGAATATAGAATACGGAAGGCAAAATATAGATTGTAGAAAATACAATGAAGTACGCAAAATATAGAATATAGAAAAGAGAATATAGAAGCCAGAATTTAGAACATGGAATGCAGAACACAGAATTTCGAATATTAATACAGAATATTGAATGTAGGAATTTGAATATAGAACGCAGAACACAGGATATATAATAGAGTATACAGAACCCAGAATTTAAAACATGGAATCCGGAACACAGAATTTAGTATATAAAATACAGAATACTGAATATAGGATTTAGAATATAGAAACTAGAGCACAGAAAAAAGAATATAGAAAACGGAATGCAAAATATAGTATGTAGAATATAGAATATAGAACCCAGAATATAGAATATAGAATTGAGAATCTAGAACCCACAATTTATAACATGGAATGCAGAACAGAGAATTTAGATTATAGAATACATAATACTGAATATAGAATTTAGAATATAGAATGTAGAACACAAAATATAGAATATAGAATACAGAATGCTGAATATAGAATTTAGAATATACAATGAAGAACACAGAATATAGAATATAGAAAAGAGAATATAGAACCCAGAATTTACAACATGGAATGCAGAACACTGAATTTAGAATATAGTATAAAGAATGCATAATAAACAATTAAAAAAATTGAATGTAGAACTGAGAATATAGAATATAGTATACATAATACTGAATAAATAATTTAGAATATAGAATGTAGAACACAGTATTTAGAATATACAATACAGAATACTAAATATAGAATTTAGAATATACAATGTAGAACACAGAATTTAGAATATGCAATACAGAATACTAAACATAGGATTTAGAATATAGAATATAGAACACTGAATAAAGAAAATAGAATAGAGAATGAGGAACCCAGAATTTGGTACATGGAATCAGAACCCAGAATTGTAATATAGAATACAGAACACAGAATATGGAATTTAGAATATAGAATGTAGAACACAGAATATAGAATATAGAATACAGAGTATAGAACCCAGAATTTAGAACATGGAATGCAAAACACAGAATTAAGAACATTGAATGCAGAAAGAGTATTTAGAATATACATTACAGAACACTGAATATAGAATTTAGAATATACAATGTAGAACATAGAATTTAGAATATGGAATAAAGAATACTGAATATAGAATTCAGAATATAGAATGTAGAACAAAGAATGTAGAAAATAGAATAGAGAATTTAGAACAAAGTATTTAGTACATGGAATCAGAACACAGAATTTAGAATATAGAATACAGAACACTGAATATGGAATTTAGAATTTAGAACGTAGAACACAGAATTTATAATATAGTATACAGAAAGCTGAATATAGAATTTAGAATATAGAATGTAGAACACAGAATATAGAATATAGAATATAGATTATAGAACCCAAAATTTAGAACATGGAATGCAGAACACAGAATTTAGAATACAGCATACGGATTACTGAATATAGAATTTAGAATATAGAATGTAGAACACAGAATATTGAATATATAATAAAGAATACTGAAAGGAGAGTTTTGAATATAGAATGTAGAACACAGAATATAGAATGTAGAATACATAATATAGAATCCAAAATAAAGAACATTGTATGCAGAACACAGAATTTAGAATATAGAATACATAATACTTAATATAGAATATAGAATATAGAATGTAGAACACAGAATATAGAATATAGAATTTAGATTATAGAACCCAGAATTTAGAACATGGAATGCAGAACACAGAATTTGGAATATAGCATACAGAATAGTGCCTATAGAATTTAGAATATCGAATGTAGAACACAGAATATAGAATATAGAATACGGAACACAGAATATATAATACAGAATATAGAATGAGAAAACAGTATATAGAATATGGAAATCAGAATACAGAACACAGAATTTGAACAAGGAATACAGAACACAGAATTTGGTATATAGAATACAGAATACTGAATATAGAATTTAGAATATACAATGCGGAACACAGATTTTAGAATATAGAATACAGAATACTGAATATAGAATTTAGAACATGGAATGCAGAACACATTATTTAGAATATAGAATACAGAATACTGAATATAGAATTTAGAATATAGTATGAGGAACACATAATATAGAATATAGAATAAAGAATATTGAAGCCATACTTTAGAACATGGAATGCAGAACACAGAATTTACAATATAGAATACAGAATACTGAAGATAGAATTTAGAATATAGAATGTAGAACATACAATAAGATTATAGAATACGGAATGCAGAATATAGAATGTAGAATATAAAATGAAGAACACAAAATATAAAATATAGAATAGAGTATATAGAAACCAGAATTTAGAACATAGAATTGCAGAACACTGAATTTATAATATAGTATACAGAATACTTAATAAACAATTAAATAATTGAATGTAGAACACAGAATATAGAATATAAAATACATAATACTGAATATATAATTTAGAAAATAGAATGTAGAAAACAGAATAAAAAATATAGCTTAGAGAATATTGAAGCCAGACTTTGTAACATGGAAAACAGAACTCACAATTTCGAATATAGAATACAGAATACTGAATATACAATTTAGAATATAGAATGTAGAACACAGAATATACAATATAGAATAAAGAATACTGAATATAGAATTTAGAATATAGAATGTAGAACACAGAATATAGAATGTAGAATACAGATTATAGAATCCAGAATAAAGAACATGTTATGCAGAACACAGAATTAAGAGTATAGATTATATAATACTGAATATAGGATTTAGAATATAGAATGCAGAACACAGAATTTATAATATTGTATACAGAAATGTGAATTTAGTATAAAGAATATAGAGTATAGAACACAGAATATAGAATATAGATTATAGAACCCAGAATTTAGAACATGGAATTCAGAACACAGAATAGAATATAGCATACGGAATACTGAATATACAATTTACAATATAGAATGTAGAACACAGAATATAGAATATAGTATAAGGAATTCAAAATATAGTATGTAGAAACTAGAATGAAAAACACACAATTTAGAATATAGAATAGAGAATGTAGAACCCAGAATTTAGAACATGGAATGCAGAACACAGAATTTAGAATATAGAATACAGAGTACTGAATATAGAATTTGGAATATAGAATGTAGAACACAGAATATATAATGTAGAATACGGAATGCAGAGTCTAGAAAACAGAATATAGAATTTAGAACACAGAATATAAAATATGGAAAACAGAATATAGAATCCAGAATTTAGACCATGGAATGCAGAACACAGAATTTAGAATATAATATAGAGATTACTGAATATAGAAATTAGAATATAGAATTTAGAACACAGATTATTGAATATAGAATACGGAATGCAAAATATAGATTGTAGAATTTAGAATGAAGTACGCAAAACATAGAATATAGAATAGAGAATATAGAAGCCAGAATTTAGAACATGGGATTCGGAACACAGAATTTCGAATATAAATACGGAATACTGAATGTAGGATTTTGAATATAGAATGCAGAACACAGGATATATAATAGAGTATACAGAACCCAGAATATAAAACGTGGAATCCAGAACACAGAATTTAGAATATAGAATACAGAATACTGATTATAGAATTTTGAATATAGAATGTAGAACACAGAATAAAGAATATAGAACACGGAATGCAGAATATAGAATGTAGAATATAGATTGAAGAATACGAAATATATAATATAGAATAGAGAATATACAACACAGAATTTAGAACATGGAATGCAGAACATAGAATTTAGAATATAGAATACAGAATAATGAATATACAATTTAGAATATAGTAAAGAGATTACTGAATATACAATTTAGAATATAGAAAGTAGAACACAGAATTTAGAATATACAATACAGAATACGGAATAAATAAATTAGAATATATAATGTAGAACACAGATTATAGAATATAGAATACGGAATGCAAAATATAGATTGTAGACTATAGAATGAAGTACGCAAAATATAGAATATAGAATAAAGTATATAGAAGCCAGAATTCAGAACATGGAATGCAGAACACAGAATTTCGAATATAAATACAAAATACTGAATATAGGAATTTGAATATAGAATGCAGAACACAGGATATATAATAGAGTATACAGAACCCAGAATTTAAAACATGGAATCCAGAACACAGAATTCAGTATATAGAATACAGAATACTGAATATAGGATTTAGAATATAGAATGTAGAACACAGAATAAACAATATAGAAAACGGAATGCAGAATATAGAATGTAGAGAATAGAATGAAGAATACAAAATATAGAATAGAGAATGTACAACACAGAATTTAGAACATGAAATGCAGAACATAGAATTTAGAATATAGAATACAGAATAATGAATATAGAATTTAGAATATAGAATATAGAACACAGAATATAGAATATAGTATACCTAATGCAAAATATAGTATGTAGAATATAGAATGTAGAATCCAGAATATAGAATATAGATTTGAGAATTTAGAACCCACAATTTATAACATGGAATGCAGAAAAGAGAATTTAAATTATAGAATACATAATACTGAATATAGAATTTAGAATATAGAATGTAGAACACAAAATTTAGAATAAAGAATACAGAATGCTGAATATAGAATTTAGAATATACAATGAAGAACACAGAATATAGAATATATAAAAGAGAATATAGAACCCAGAATTTACAGCATGGAATTCCGAACACTGAATTTAGAATATAGTATAAAGAATACATAATAAACAATAAAAAAATTGAATGTAGAACAGAGCATATAGAATATAGTATACATAGTACTGAATAAATAATTTAGAATATAGAATGTAGAACACAGAAATTAAAATATATAATAAAAAATACTGAATATAGAATTTAGAATATAGAATTTAGAACACAGAATATAGAATGTAGAATACAGAATAAAGAATCCAGAATAAAGAACATGCTATGCAGAACACAGAATTTAGAATATAGATTACATAATACTGAATATAGAATTTAGAATATAGAATGTAGAACACAGATTTTATAATATAGAATACAGAAAGCTGAATATAGTATTTAGAATATAGAATGTAGAACACAGATATAGAATATAGAATATAGATTATAGAACCCAGAATTTAGAACATGTAATGCATAACACAGAAATTAGAATATACAGTACAATATACTGATAATATAACTTAGAACATAGACTGCAGAAACCAGACTTTAGAATATGGAATACAGAATACTGAATATTGAATTGAGAACATGGAGTGGAGAACACAGAATTTAGAATATAGAATACAGAATACTGAATATAGAATTTAGAATATAGAAAGTAGAACACAGATTATAGAATATACAATAGAGAAATTTAAACATGGAATGCAGAACACAGAATATAGAATAGAGAATACTGAATAAAGAATTTGGTATATAGAAGATAGAGCACAGAATATATAATGTAGAATACGGAATGCAAAATATATATTGTAGAATATAGACTGAAGTACGCAAAATTTAGAATAAAGAATAGAGAATATAGAAGCCAGAATTTAGAACATTGGATGCGGAACACAGAATTTCGAATATAAATACGGAATACTGAATGTAGGATTTTGAATATAGAATGCAGAACACAGGATATATAATAGAGTATACAGAACCCAGAATTTAAAACATGGAATCCAGAACACAGAGTTTAGAATATAGAATACAGAATACTGAATATAGAATTTAGAATATAGAAAGTAGAACAAAGATTATAGAATATAGAATAGAGAATTTTAAACATAGAATGCAGAACACAGAATATATAATACAGAATACTGAATATAGAATTTGGAATATAGAATGTAGAATACAGAATATATAATGTAGAATACGGAATGCAGAATCTAGAATACAGAATATAGAATTTAGCACACAGAATATAAAATATTGAAAACAGAATATAGAATCCAGAATTTAGAACATGGAATGCAGAACACAGAATTTAGAATATAGTATAGATAATACTGAATATAGAATTTAGAATATAGAATGTAGAACACAGAATTTAGAATATAGAATACAGAATACTGAAAAAATATCTTAGAATTTAGAATGTAGAACACAGAATATATAATAGAGTATACAGAAGCCAGAATTTAAAACATGGAATCCAGAACAGAGAATTTAGAATATAGAATACAGAATACTGAATATAGAATTTTGAATACAGAATGTAGAACACAGAATAAAGAATAAAGAATACGGAATGCAGAATATAGAATGTAGAATATAGATTGAAGAATACAATATATAGAATATAGAATAGAGAATATACAACACAGAATTTAGAACATGGAATGCAGAACACAGAATATAGAATATAGAATGTAGAACACAGAATTTAGAATATAGAATACAGAATACTGAATATATAAATTAGAATATAGAATGTAGAACACAGAATATAGAATATAGAATACGGAAGGTAAAATATAGATTGTAGAATATACAATGAAGTACGCAAAATATAGAATATAGAATAGAGTATATAGAAGCCAGAATTTAGAATATGGAATGTAGACACAGAATTTCGAATATAAGTAGAGAATACTGAATGTAGGGTTTTGAATATAGAATGCAGAACACAGGATATATAATAGAGTATACAGAACCCAGAATTTAAACATGGAACCCGGAACACAGAATTTAGAATATATAATAAAGAATACTGAATATAGGATTTAGAATATAGAATGTAGAACACAGAATAAAGAATATAGAAGAAGAAATGCAGAATATAGAATGTAGAATATAGAATTAAGAATACAAAATATAGAATATAGAATAGAGAATATACAACACAGAATTTTGAACATGGAATGCAGAACATAGAATTTAGTATATAGAATACAGAATACTGAATATAGAATTTAGAATATAGAATGTAGAACACAGAATATAGAATATAGTATAAAGAATGCAAAATATAGTATGTAGAATATAGAATGTAGAACCCAGAATATAGAATATAGAATTGAGAATCTAGAACCCAGAATTTATAACATGGAATGCAGAAAAGAGAATATAGATTATAGAATACATAATACTGAATACAGAATTTAGAATATAGAATGTAGAACACAAAATTTAGAATAAAGAATACAGAATGCTGAATATAGAATTTAGAATATCCAATGAAGAACACAGAATATAGAATATAGAAAACAGAATATAGAACCCAGAATTTACAACATGGAATGCAGAACACTATATTTAGAATATAGTATAAAGAATACATAATTAACAATTAAAAAAATTGGATGTAGAATGAGCATATATAATATAGTATACATAATACTGAATAAATAATTTAGAATATAGAATGTAGAACACAGAATTTAGAATATATAATAAAAAATACTGAATATAGAATTTAGAACATAGAATTTAGAACACAGAATATAGAATGTAGAATACAGAATAAAGAATCCAGAATAAAGATCATGCTATTCAGAACACAGAATTTAGAATATAGATTACATAATACTGAATATAGAATTTAGAATATAGAATGTAGAAGACAAAATTTAGAATATAGAATAGAGAATGCTGAATATAGAATTTAGAATATACAATGAAGAACACAGAATATAGAATATAGAAAAGAGAATATAGAACCCAGAATTTACATCATGGAATGCAGAACACAGAATTTAGAATATAGTATAAAGAATACTTAATAAACAATTAAAAAAATTGAATGTAGAACAGAGAATATAGAATATAGTATTCATAATATTGAATATATAATTTAGAATATAGAATGTAGAAAACAGAATAAAAATATACCTTAGGGAATATTAAAGCCAGAATTTAGAACTTGGAAAGAAGAACTCCGAATTTAGAATATAGAATACAGAATACTGTATATAGAATGTAGAACACAGAATATAGAATAGAGAATAGAGAATAGAGAACCCAGAATTTACAACATCCAATGCAGAACACAGAATTTAGATTTTAGTATACAGAATAATTAATAAACAAATTAAAAATTGAATGTAGAACACAGAATATAGAATACAAAACACATAATACTGAATATACAATTTAGAATATAGAATGTAGAAAACAGAATAAAAAATATAGCTAAGAGAATATTGAAGCCAGATATTGAGCAATGGAAATTAGAACTCCGTATTTAGAATATAGAATAAAGAATACTGAATATAGAATTTAGAATATAGAATGTAGAACACAGAATATAGAATGTAGAATACAGAATAAAGAATCCAAAATAAAGAACATGCTATGCAGAACACAGAATTTAGAATATAGATTACATAATACTGAATATAGAATTTAGAATATAGAATGTAGAACACAGAATTTATAATATAGAATAAAGAAAGATGAATATATTATTTAGAATATAGAATGTAGAACACAGATATAGAATATAGAATATAGATTATAGAACCCAGAATTTAGAACCTGGAATGCATAACACACAAATTAGAATATATAATACAGTACACTGATCATAGAACTTAGAACATAGAATGCAGAACACAGACTTTAGAATATGGAATACAGAATACTGAATATTGAATTCAGAACAAGGAATGCAGAACACAGAATTTAGAATATAAAATACAGAATACAGAATAAAGAATTTAGAATATAGAAATTAGAACACAGGATATAGAATATAGAATAGAGAATTTAGAACATGAAATGCAGAACACAGAATTTAGAATATAGGGTACGGAATACTGAATATAGAAGTTAGAATATAGAATGTAGAACACAGAATATTGAATATAGAATACGGAATGCAGAATAGAGAATACAGTATATAGAATGCAGAAAACAGATTATAGAATATGGAAAAAAGAATACAGAAACAGAATTTAGAACATGGAATGCCGAACACAATATTTAGAATATAGAATACAGAATAGTGCATATAGAATTTAGAATGTGGAATGTAAAACACGGAAAAGAGAATATAGAATACCTAATACAGAATATAGATTGTCGAATATAGAATGAAATACACAAAATTTTGAATATAGAATAGAGAATATAGGACCCAGAATTTAGAACATGGAACTCATAACACCGAAATTAGAATATAGAATACAGAATAATGAATATAGAATTTAGAATATAGAATGCAGAACATAGAAGATAGAATGTAGAATACGGAATGCAGAATATATAATGGTGAATATAGAATGAATAACACAAAATATAGAATAGAGAATAGAGAAAATAGAAGACAAAATTTAGAACATGGAATGCAGAACAAAGAATTTCGTATATAGAACACAAAATAATGAATTTAGAATTTAGAACATAGAATGAGGAAAACAGATTTTAGAATATAGAATACAGAATACTGAATACAGAATTTAGAAAATGGAATGCAGAACATATTATTTAGAGTATAGAATACCGAATACTGAATATAGACTTTAGAATATAGAATGAGGAACACAGAATATAGAATATAGAATAAAGAATATTGAACACGGAATTTACAACATGGAATGCAGAACACAGAATTTACAATATAGAATACAGAATACTGAATATAGAATTTAGAATATAGAATGTAGAAATCAGAATATACAATATAGTATACAAATTCAGTATATAAAATGTAGAGTATAGAATGAATAACACAAAATATAGAATTTAGAAAAGAGAAAATAGAAGCCAAAATTTAGAACATGGAATGCAGAATACAGAATTTAGGAAATAGAATACGGAATAATGAATATAGAATTTAGAATATAGAAAGTATAACACAGAATACAGAATATAGAATACAAAATTTAGAACATGGAATGCAGAACTCAGAATTTAGAATATAGAATACAGAATACTGAATATACAATTTAGAATATAGAATGTAGAACACAGAATTTAGAATATATAATAAAGAATACTGAATATAGAGTTTAGAATATACAATATAGAACACAGAATATAGAACGTAGAATACAGAATATAGAATCCAGAATAAAGAACATGCTATGCAGAACACAGAAGTTAGAATATAGAATACGGAATACTGAATATAGAATTTAGAATATAGAAAGCAGAACACAGAATTTTGAATATAGAATACGGAATGCAGAATATAGAATGTAGAAAACAGAATATAGAATATGGAAAACAGAATACAGAACCCAGAATTTAGAACATGGAATGCAGAACACAGAATTTCGTATATAGAACACAGAATACTGAATATAGAATTTAAAATATACAATGCGGAACACAGATTTTAGAATATAGAATACAGAATACTGAATATAGAATTTAGAACATGGAATGCAGAACACATTATTTAGAATATAGAATACAGAATACTGAATATAGAATTAAGAATATAGAATGCAGAACACAGAATTTAGAATATAGAATACAGAATACTGAATAAATAACTTTGAATATAGAATGTAGAACACAAAATATAGAATATAGGATTCGGAATGCAAAATATAGTTTCTAGAATATAGAATGAGGTACGCAAAGTATAGAATATAGAATAGAGTATATAGAAGCCAGAATTTAGAACATGGAATGCAGAACACAGATTATAGAATATAGAATACAGAATACTGAATATAGAATTTGGAATATAGAAGGTAGGACACAGAATATATAATGTACAGTACGGAATGCAGAATATAGAATACAGAATATAGAATGTAGAACACAGTATATAAAATATGGAAAACAGAGTATAGAACGCAGAATTTAAAACATGGAATGCAGAACACATAATTTGGAATATAGTATCGAGATTACTGAATATAGAATTTAGAATATAGAATGTAAAACATAGTATTTAGAATATAGATTACAGAATACTGAATAAATAACATAGAATATAGGATGTAGAACACAGAATATAGAATATAGAATACGGAATGCAAAATAAAGATTGTAGTATATAGAATGAAGTACGCAAAATATAGAATATAGAATAGAGAATATAGAAGCCAGAAATTAGAACTTGGAATGCAGAACACAGAATTTCTAATATAAATACAAAATACTAAATATAGGATTTTGAATATAGAATGCAGAACACAGGATATAGAATATACAATAAAGAATACAGAATATAGAGTTTAGAATATAGAATGTAAAACACACAATATAGAATGTAGAATACAGAATATAGAATCCAGAATAAAGAAAATGCTATGCAGAACACAGAATTTGGAATAAAGATTACATAATACTGAATATAGAATTTAGAATATAGAATGTAGAACACAGATTTTATAATATAAAATACAGAAAGTTGAATATAGTATTTAGAATATATAATGTAGAACACAGAATATAGAATAGAGATTATAGATTATAGAACTCAGAATTTAGAAGAAGGAATGCAGAACACAGAATATAGAATACAGCATACGGAATACTGAATATAGAATTTAGAATATAGTATGTAGAACACAGAATATAAAATGTAGAATACGAAATGCAGATATAGAATACAGAATATAGAATGTAGAAAACAGACTATAGAATATGGAAAAATAATACTGAAAACTGAATTTAGAACATGGAATACAGAACACAGTATTTAGAATATAGAATACAGAATAGTGCATATAGAATTTAGAATGTGGAATGCGGAACACAGATTTAGAATATAGAATACAGAATACTGAATATAGAATTTAGAACATGGAATGCAGAACACATTATTTAGAATATAGAATACAGAATACTGAATATAGAATTTAGAATATAGTGTGAGGAACACAGAATATAGAATAAAGAATATTGAAACCATAATTCAGAACATGGAATGCAGAACACAGAATTTACAATATAGAATACAGAATACTGAAGATAGAATTTAGAATATAGAATGTAGAACATAGTATAAACAATATAGAGTACGGAATGCAGAATATAGAATGTAGAATATAAAATGAAGAACTCAAAATATAAAATATAGAATAGAGTATATAGAAACCAGAAATTAGAACATTGAATTGCAGAACACTGAATTTAGAATATAGTATACAGAATACTTAATAAACAATTAAATAATTGAATGTAGAACACAGAATATAGAATATAAAATACATAATACTGAATATATAATTTAGAATATAGAATGCAGAAAACAGAATAAAAAATATAGCTTAAAGTATATTGAAGCCAGATTTTGGAACATGGAAAGCAGAACTCACAATTTCGTATATAGAATACAGAATACTGAATATACAATTTAGAATATAGAATGTAGAACACAGAATATAGAATATAGAATAAAGAATACTGAATATAGAATTTAGAATTTAGAATGTAGAACACAGGATATAGAATGTAGAATACAGATTATAGAATCCAGAATAAAGAACATGCTATGCAGAACACAGAATTCAGAATATAGTTTACATAATACTGAATATAGAATTTAGAATATAGAATGCAGAACACAGAATTTATAATATTGTATACAGAAATCTAAATATAGTATTTAGAATATAGAATGTAGAACACAGATATAGAATAAAGAATATAGATAATAGAACCCAGAATTTAGAACATGGAATGCATAACACAGAAATTAGGATATATAATGCAGTATAATGATCATACAACTTAGAACATAGAATGCAGAACACAGAATTTAGCATATGGAATACAGAATACTGAATATAAGATTGAGAACATGGAGTGAAAAACACAGAATATAGAATATAGAATACAGAATACTGAATATTGTATTTAGAATATAGTAAGTAGATCACAAAATATAGAATATAGAATAGAGAAATTTGAATATGGAATGCAGAACACAAAATTTAGAATATAGAATACAGTATACTGAATATAGAATTTGGAATATAGAAGGTAGAACACAGAATATATAATGTAGAATACGGAATGCAGAATATAGAATACAGAATATAGAATTTAGAACACAGAAAATAAAATATGGAGTACAGAATATAGAAACCAGAATTTAGAACATGGAATGCAGAGCACAGAATTTAGAATATAGTATAGAGATTATTGAATATAGAATTTAGAATATAGAATTTAGAACACAGCATTTAGAATATAGAATACAGAATACTGAATAAATAACTTAGAATATAGAATTTAGAACACAGAATATAGAATATAGAATACGGAATGCAAAATATAGAATGTAGAATCTAGATTGAAGAATACGAAATTTAGAATATAGAATAGAGAATATACAACACAGAATTTAGAACATGGAATGCAGAACATAGAATTTAGAATATAGAATACAGAATACTGGATATACAATTTAGAATATAGTATAGAGATTACTGAATATAGAATTTAGAATATAGAATGTAGAACACAGAATTTAGAATATAGAATACAGAATACTGAATAAATAAATTAGAATATAGAATGTAGAACACAGAATATAGAATATAGAATACGGAAGGCAAAATATAGATTGTAGAATATACAATGAAGTACGCAAAATATAGAATATAGAATAGAGAATAAAGAAGCCAGAATTTAGAACATGGAATGCAGAACACAGAATTTCGAATATAAATACAGAATATTGAATATAGGATTTTCAATATAGAATGCAGGACACAGGATATATAATAGAGTATACAGAACCCAGAATTTAAAACATGGAATCCGGAACACAGAATTTAGTATATAGAATACAGAATACTCAATATAGTATTTAGAATATAGAATGTAGAACACAGAATAAAGAATATAGAAAACGGAATGCAGAATATAGAATGTAGAATATAGAATGAAGAATACAAAATATAGAATAGAGAATAGAGAATTTTGAATATGGAATGCAGAACACAAAATTTAGAGTATAGAATACAGAATACTGAATATAGAAGGTAGAACACAGAATATAAAATGTAGAATACGGAATGCAGAATAAAGAATACAGAATATAGAATTTAGAACACAGAATATAAAATATGGAAAACATTATATAGAATCCAGAATTTAGAACATGGAATGCAGAGCACAGAATTTAGAATATAGTATAGATATTACTGAATATAGAATTTAGAATATAGAATGTAGAACACAGAATTTAGGATATAGAATACAGAATACTGAATAAATAAATTAGAATATAGAATTTAGAACACAGAATATAAAATATAGAATACGGAATGCAAAATATAGATTGTAGAATATAGAATGAAATACGCAAAATATAGAATATAGAATAGAGAATATAGAAGCCAGAATTTAGAACATGGGATGCGGAACACAGAATTTCGAATATAAATACGGAATACTGAATGTAGGATTTTGAATATAGAATGCAGAACACAGGATAAATAATAGAGTATACAGAACCCAGAATTTAAAACTTGGAATCCAGAACACAGAATTTAGAATATAGAATACAGAATACTGAATATAGAATTTTGAATATAGAATGTAGAACACAGAATAAAGAATATAGAATACGGAATGCAGAATATAGAATGTAGAATATAGATTGAAGAATACGAAATAGAGAATAGAGAATAGAGAATATACAACACAGAATTTAGAACATGGAATGCAGAACATAGAATTTAGAATATAGAATATTGAATACTGAATATAGAATTTAGTCTAGTGAATGTAGAACACAGAATATAGAATATAGCATACGGAATGCAAAATATAGTATGTAGAATATAGAATGTAGAATCCAGAATATAGAATATGGAATTGAGTATCTAGAACCCACGATTTATAACATGGAATGCAGAACAGAGAATTTAGATTATAGAATACATAATACTGAATATAGAATTTAGAATATAGAATGTAGAACACAAAATATAGAATATAGAATACAGAATGCTGAATAGAGAATTTAGAAAATACAATGAAGAACACAGAATATAGAATATAGAAAAGAGAATATAGAACCCAGAATTTACAACATGGAATGCAGAACACTGAATTTAGAATATAGTATAAATAATGCATAATAAACAATTAAAAAAATTGAATGTAGAAAAGAGAATATAGAATATAGTATACATAATACTGAATAAATAATTTAGAATATAGAATGTAGAACACAGTATTTAGAATATACAATACAGAATACTAAATATAGAATTTAGAATATACAATGTAGAACACAGAATTTAGAATATGCAATACAGAATACTAAATATAGGATTTAGAATATAGAATATAGAACACTGAATATAGAAAATAGAATAGAGAATGAGGAACCCAGAATTTAGTACATGGAAGCAGAACCCAGAATTATAATATAGAATACATAACACAGAATATGGATTTTAGAATATAGAATGTAGAACACAGAATATAGAACATAGAATACACAGTATAGAACCCAGAATTTAGAACATGGAATGCAAAACACAGAATTAAGAATATTGAATGCAGAACAGAGTATTTAGTATATACATTACAGAACACTGAATATAGAATTTAGAATAAACAATGCAGAACATAGAATTTAGAATATGGAATAAAGAATACTGAATATACAATTTAGAATATAGAATACAGAACACTGAATATGGAATTTAGAATATAGAACGTAGAACACAGAATATAGAATATAGAATACACAGTATAGAACCCAGAATTTAGAAGAAGGAATGCAGAACACAGAATTTAGAATCTAGAATACAGAACTGAATATAGAATTTATAATATAGCAAGTATAACACTGAATTTAGAATGTAGAATACGGAATGCAGAAAATAGTATACAGAATATAGAATGTAGAACTCAGAATATAGTATATGGAAAACAAAATATAGAACCCAGAATTTAGAACATGGAATGCAGAACACAGAATTTGGAATATAGCATACAGAATAGTGCCTATAGAATTTAGAATATGGAATGTGGAACACAGAATATAGAATATAGAATACGGAATACAGAATATATAATACAGAATATAGAATGTAGAAAACAGAATATAGAATATGGAAAACAGAATACAGAACCCAGAATTTAGAACATGGAATGCAGAACACAGAATTTCGTATATAGAACACAAAATACTGAATATAGAATTTAAAATATACAATGCGGAGCACAGATTTTAGAATATAGAATACAGAATACTGAATATAGAATTTAGAACATGGAATGCAGAACACATTATTTAGAATATAGAATACAGAATACTGAATATAGGATTTAGAATATAAAATGCAGAACACAGAATTTATAATATAGTATACAGAAAGCTGAATATAGTATTTAGAATATAGAATGTAGAACACAGAATATAGAATATAGAATATAGATTATAGAACCCAAAATTTAGAACATGGAATGCAGAACACAGAATTTAGAATACAGCATACGGAATAATGAATATAGAGTTTAGAATATAGAATGTAGAACACAGAATATTGAATATATAATAAAGAATACTGAATATATAGTTTAGAATATAGAATGTAGAACACAGAATATAGAATATAGAATACATAATATAGAATCTAAAATAAAGAACATTCTATGCAGAACCCAGAATTTAGAATATAGATTACATATTACTGAATATAGAATTTAGAATATAGAATGTGGAACACAGAATTTATAATATAGAATTCAGAAAGCTGAATATTGTATTTAGAATATAGAATGTAGAACACAGAATATAGAATATAGAATTTAGATTATAGAACCCAGAATTTCGAACATGGAATGCAGAACACAGAATTTGGAATATAGCATACAGAATAATGCCTATAGAATTTAGAATATGGAATGTAGAACACAGAATATAGAATATAGAATACGGAATACAGAATATATAATACAGAATATAGAATGTAGAAAACACAATATAGAATATGGAAAACAGAATACAGAACCCAGATTTTAGAACATGGAATGCAGAATACAGAATTTCGTATATAGAACACAGAATACTGAATATAGAATTTAAAATATACAATGCGGAACACAGATTTTAGAATATAGAATACAGAATACTGAATATAGAATTTAGAACATGGAATGCAGAACACATTATTTAGAATATAGAATACAGAATACTGAATATAGAATTTAGAATATATAATGTAGAACACAGAATTTATAATATAGTATACAGAAAGCTGAATATAGTATTTAGAATATAGAATGTAGAACACAGAATATAGAATATAGAATATAGATTATAGAAACCAAAATTTAGAACATGGAATGCAGAAAACAGTATTTAGAATACAGCATAAAGAATACTGAATATAGAATATAGAATATAGAATGAAGAACACAGAATATTGAATATAAAATAAAGAATACTGAATATAGAGTTTAGAATATAGAATGTAGAACACAGGATATAGAATGTAGAATACATAATATAGAATCCAAAATAAAGAACATTCTATGCAGAACACAGAATTTAGAATAAAAAATTACATAATAATGAATATAGAATTTAGAATATAGAATGTAGAACACAGAATTTATAATATAGAATACAGAAAGCTGAATATAGTATTTAGAATAAAGAATGTAGAACACATAATATAGAATATAGAATTTAGATTATAGAACCCAGAATTTAGAACATGGATTGCAGAACACAGAATTATAATACAGCATACGGAATACTGAATATAGAATTTAGAATATAGAATGTAGTACACAGAATATTGAATATATAATAAAGAGAACTGAATATAGAATTAGAGTATAGAATGTAGAACACAGAATATAGAATGTAGAATACATAATATAGAATCCAAAATAAAGAACATTCTTTGCAGAACACAGAACTTAGAATATAGATTATATAATACTGAATATAGAATTCTGAATATAGAATGCAGAACACAGAATTTATAATATTGTATACAGAAATCTGAATATAGTATTTACAATATAGAATGTAGAACAGAGAATATAGAATATAGATTATAGAACCCAGAATTTAGAATATGGAATGCATAACACAGAATATAATATAGCATACGGAATACTGAATATAGAATTTAGAATATAGAATGTAGAACACAGAATATAGAATATAGTATACGGAATGCAAAATATAGTATGTAGAATCTAGAATGAAAAGCATACAATTTAGAATATAGAATAGAGAATGTAGAACCCAGAATTTAGAAAATGGAATGCAGCAAACAGAATTTAGAATATAGAATACAGAATAATGAATATAGAATTTAGAATATAGAATGTAGAACACAGAATATAGAATATAGAATAAAGAATACTGAATATAGAATTTAGAATATAGAATGAAGAACACAGAATATAGAATATAGAATAAAGAATACTGAATACAGAATTTAGAATATAGAATTTAGAACACAGAATATAGAATGTAGAATACAGAATATAGAATCCAGAATTAAGAACATGGTATTCATAACACAGAATTAAGGATATAGATTACATAATACTGAATATAGAATTTAGAATATAGAATGCAGAATACAGAATTTATAATATTGTATACAGAAATCTGAATATAGTATTTAGAATATAGAATGTAGAACACAGAATATAGAATATAGTATACGGAATGCAAAATATAGTATGTAGAATCTAGAATGAATAACACACAATTTAGAATATAGAATAGAGAATGTAGAACCCAGAATTTAGAACATGGAATGCAGCACACAGAATTTAGAATATAGAATACAGAATACTGCATATAGAATTTAGAATATAGAATGAAGAACACAGAATATAGATTGTAGAATACAGAATAAAGAATCCAGGATATAGAACATGCTATGCGGAACACAGAATTTAGAATATAGATTACATAATACTGAATATAGAATTTAGAATATACAATGTAGAATACAGAATTTATAATATAGAATACAGAAAGCTGAATAAAGTATTTACAATATAGAATGTAGAACACAGATATAGAATATAGAATATAGATTATAGGACCCTGAATTTAGAACATGGAATGCAGAAGACAGTAATTACAATATATAATACAGAATAATGATCATAGAAGTTTGAACATAGAATGAAGAACACAGAATTTAGAATATAGAATACAGAATACTGAATAGAGAATTTAGAATATAGAAAATCGAACACAAAATATAGAATATAGAATAGAGAATTTAGAACATGTGATGCAGAACACAAAATTTAGAATATAGAATACAGAATACTGAATATAGAATTTAGAATATAGAAAGTAGAACACATAATATATAATGTAGAATACGGAATGCAGAATATAGCATACAGAATATAGAATTTAGAACACAGAATATAAAATATGGAAAACAGAATATAGAAACCAGAATTTAGAACATGGAAAGCAGAACACATTATTTAGAATATAGTATAGAGATTACTGAAAATAGAATTTAGAATATAGAATGTAGAACACAGAATTTAGAATATAGAATACAGAATACTGATTAAATAACTTAGAATATAGAATGTAGAACACAGAATATAGAATATAGAATACGGAATGCAAAATATAGATTGTAGACTATAGAATGAAGTACGCAAAATATAGAATATAGAATAGAGTATATAGAAGCCAGAATTCAGAACATGGAATTCAGAACACAGAATTTCGTATATAAATACAAAATACTGAATATAGGAATTTGAATAAAGTATGCAGAACAAAGGATATATATTAGAGTATACAGAACCCAGAATTTAAAACATGGAATACAGAACAGAGTATTTAGAATATAGAATACAGAATACTGAATATAGAATTTAGAATATAGAATGTAGAACACAGAATAATGAATATAGAATACGGAATGCAGAATATAGAATGTAGAATATAGAATGAAGAATACAAAATATAGACTATAGAAAAGAGAATATACAACACAGAATTTAGAACATGGAATGCAGAACATAGAATTTAGAATATACAATACAGAATACTGAATATACAATATAGAATATAGAATGTAGAACACAGAATTTAGTATATACAATAAAGAATACTGAATATAGTGTTTAGAATATAGAATGTAGAACACACAATTTAGAATGTAGAATACAGAATATAGAATCCAGAATAAAGAACATGCTATGCAGAACACAGAATTTGGAATAAAGATTACATAATACTGAATATAGAATTTAGAATATAGAATGTAGAACACAGAATTTATAATATAAAATACAGAAAGTTGAATATAGTATTTAGAATATAGAATTTAGAACACAGAATATAGAATATAGATTATAGAATATAGAACCCAGAATTTAGAAGAAGGAATGCAGAACACAGAATTTAGAATATAGCATACGGAATACTGAATATAGAATTTAGAATATAGTATGTAGAACACAGAATATTGAATATAGAATACGAAATGCAGAAATAGAATACAGAATATAGAATGTAGAAAACAGATTATAGAATATGGAAAAAGAATACTGAAAACAGAATTTAGAACATGGAATGCAGAACACAGTATTTACAATATAGAATACAGAATAGTGCATATAGAATTTAGAATGTGGAATGCGGAACACAGATTTTAGAATATAGAATACAGAATACTGAATATAGAATTTAGAACATGGAATGCAGAACACATTATTTAGAATATAGAATACAGAATACTGAATATAGAATTTAGAATATAGTGTGAGGAACACAGAATATAGAATATAGAATAAAGAATATTGAACCCATAATTCAGAACATGGAATGCAGAACACAGAATTTACAATATAGAATACAGAATACTGAAGATAGAATTTTGAATATAGAATGTAGAACATAGTATAAAGAATATAGAATACGGAATGCAGAATATAGGATGTAGAATATAAAATGAAGAACAGAAAATATAAAATATAGAATAGAGTATATAGAACCCAGAATTTAGAACATTGAATTGCAGAACACTGAATTTAGAATACAGTATACAGAATTTTTAATAAACAATTAAACAATTGAATGTAGAACACAGAATATAGAATATAAGATACATAATACTGAATATATTATTTAGAATATAGAATGCAGAAAACAGAAAAAAAATATAGCTTAAAGCATATTGAAGCCAGATTTTGGAACATGGAAAACAGAACTCGCAATTTCGAATATAGAATACAGAATACTGAATACACAATTTAGAATATAGTATGTAGAACACAGAATATAGAATACAGAATAAAGAATACTGAATATAGAATTTAGAATATAGAATGTAGAACACAGAATATAGAATGTAGAATACAGATTATAGAATCCAGAATTAAGAACATGCTATGCAGAACACAGAATTAAGAATATAGATTACATAATACTGAATATAGAATTTAGAATATAGAATGCAGAACACAGAATTTATATTATTGTATACAGAAATCTGAATATAGTATTTAGAATATAGATTGTAGAACACAGAATATAGATTATAGAACCCAGAATTTAGAACATGGAATGCATAACACAGAATATAATATAGCATACGGAATACTGAATATAGAATTTAGAATATAGAATGTAGAACACAGAATATAGAATATAGTACACGGAATGCCAAATATAGTATGTAGAATCTAGAATGAAAAACACACAATTTAGAATATAGAATAGAGAATGTAGAACCCAGAATTTAGAACATGGAATGCAGCACACAGGATTTAGAATATAGAATACAGAATACTGAATATAGAATTTAGAATATAGAATGTAGAACACAGAATATAGAATATAGAATAAACAATACTGAATATAGTATTTAGAATATAGAATGTAGAACACAGAATATAGAATATAGAATAAAGAATACTGAATATAGAATTTAGAAAATAGAATGTAGAACACAGAATATAGAATGTAGAATACAGAATATAGAATCCAGAATTAAGAACATGCTATGCAGAACACAGAATTAAGAATATAGATTACATAATACTGAATATAGAATTTAGAATATAGAATGCAGAACACAGAATTTATAATATTGTATACAGAATTCTGAATATAGTATTTAGAATATAGAATGTAGAACACAGAATATAGAATATAGTATATGGAATGCAAAATATAGTATGTAGAATCTAGAATGAAAAACACACAATTTAGAATATAGAATAGAGAATGTAGAACCCAGAATTTAGAACATGGAATGCAGCACACAGAATTTAGAATATAGAATACAGAATACTTAATAAAGAATTTAGAATATAGAATGAAGAACACAGAATAAAGAATATAGGATACGGAATGCAGAATAAAGGATGTAGAATATAGAATGAAGAATACAAATATAGACTATAGAATAGAGAATATACAACAAAGAATTTAGAACATGGAATGCAGAACATAGAATTTAGAATATACAATACAGAATACTGAATATACAATTTCGAATATAGAATGTAGAACACAGAATTTAGAATATACAATAAAGAATACAGAATATAGAGTTTAGAATATAGAATGTAGAACACACAATATAGAATGTAGAATACAGAATATAGAATCCAGAATAAAGAACATGCTATGCAGAACACAGAATTTGGAATAAAGTTTACATAATCCTGAATATAGAATTTAGAATATAGAATGTAGAACACAGAATTTATAATATAGAATACAGAAAGTTGAATATAGTATTTAGAATATAGAATGTAGAACACAGAATATAGAATATAGATTATAGATTATAGAACCCAGAATTTAGAAGAAGGAATGCAGAACACAGAATATAGAATATAGCATACGGAATACTGAATATAGAATTTAGAATATAGTATGTAGAACACAGAATATAGAATGTAGAATACGAAATGCAGATATACAATACAGAATATAGAATGTAGAAAACAAATTATAGAATATGGAAAAAGAATACTGAAAACTGAATTTAGAACATGGAATGAAGTACACAGTATTTATAATATAGAATACAGAACAGTGCATATAGAATTTAGAATGTGGAATGCAGAACACAGATTTTAGAATATAGAATACAGAATACTGAATATAGAATTTAGAATATAGAATGTAGAACACAGAATAAAGAATATAGGATACGGAATGCAGAATAAAGAATGTAGAATATAGAATGAAGAATACAAAATATAGACTATAGAATAGAGAATATACAACACAGAATTTAGAACATGGAATGCAGAACATAGAATTTAGAATATACAATACAGAATACTGAATATACAATTTCGAATATAGAATGTAGAACACAGAATTTAGAATATACAATAAAGAATACAGAATATAGAGTTTAGAATATAGAATGTAGAACACACAATACAGAATTTAGAATACAGAATATAGAATCCAGAATAAAGAACATGATATGCAGAACAAAGAATTTAGAATAAAGATTACATAATACTGAATATAGAATTTAGAATATAGAATGTAGAACACAGAATTTATAATATAGAATACAGAAAGTTGAATATAGTATTTAGAATATAGAATGTAGAACACAGAATATAGAATATAGATTATAGATTATAGAACCCAGAATTTAGAAGAAGGAATGCAGAACACAGAATATAGAATATAGCATACGGAATACTGAATATAGAATTTAGAATATAGTATGTAGAACACAGAATATAGAATGTAGAATACGAAATGCAGATATACAATACAGAATATAGAATGTAGAAAACAGATTATAGAATATGGAAAAAGAATACTGAAAACAGAATTTAGAACATGGAATGCAGAACACAGTATTTAGAATATAGAATACAGAATAGTGCATATAGAATTTAGAATGTGGAATGCAGAACACAGATTTTAGAATATAGAATACAGAATACTGAATATAGAATTTAGAACATGGAATGCAGAACACATTATTTAGAATATAGAATACAGAATACTGAATATAGAATTTAGAATATAGTGTGAGGAACACAGAATATAGAATATAGAATAAAGAATATTGAACCCTTAATTCAGAACATGGAATGCAGAACACAGAATTTACAATATAGAATACAGAATACTGAAGTTAGAATTTAGAATATAGAATGTAGAACATAGTATAAAGAATATAGAATACAGAATGCAGAATATAGGATGTAGAATATAAAATGAATAACACAAAATATAAAATATAGAATAGAGTATATAGAACCCAGAAATTAGAACATTGAATTGCAGAACACTGAATTTAGAATATAGTATACAGAATACTTAATAAACAATTAAAAAATTTAATGTAGAACACAGAATATAGAATAAAAAATACATAATACTGAATATATACTTTTGAATATAGAAATAGAAAACAGAATAAAAAATATAGCTTAAAAAATGTTGAAGCAGATTTTGGAACATGGAAAGCAGAACTCACAATTTCGAATATAGAATACAGAATACTGAATATACAATTTTGAATATAGAATGTAGAACACAGAATATAGAATATAGAATAAAGAATACTGAATATAGAATTTAGAATATAGAATGTAGAACACAGAATTTAGAATATAGTATACGGAATGCAAAATATAGTATGTAGAATCTAGAATGAAAAACACACAATTTAGAATATAGAATAGAGAATGTAGAACCCAGAATTTAGAACATGGAATGCAGCACACAGAATTTAGAATATAGAATACAGAATACTAAATATAGAATTTAGAATATAGAATGTAGAACACAGAATAAAGAATATAGAATACGGAATGCAGAATATAGAATGTAGAATATAGAATGAAGAATACAAAATATAGACTATAGAATAGAGAATATACAACACAGAATTTAGAACATGGAATGCAGAACATAGAATTTAGAATATACAATACAGAATACTGAATATACAATTTCGAATATAGAATGTAGAACACAGAATTTAGAATATACAATAAAGAATACAGAATATAGAGTTTAGAATATAGAATGTAAAACACACAATATAGAATGTAGAATACATAATATAGAATCCAGAATAAAGAACATGCTATGCAGAATACAGAATTTGGAATAAAGTTTACCTAATACTGAATATAGAATTTAGAATATAGAATGTAGAACACAGAATTTATAATATTGTATACAGAAATCTGAATATAGTATTTACAATATAGAATGTAGAACAGAGAATATAGAATATAGATTATAGAACCCAGAATTTAGAATATGGAATGCATAACACAGAATATAATATAGCATACGGAATACTGAATATAGAATTTAGAATATAGAATGTAGAACACAGAATATAGAATATAGTATACGGAATGCAAAATATAGTATGTAGAATCTAGAATGAAAAGCATACAATTTAGAATATAGAATAGAGAATGTAGAACCCAGAATTTAGAAAATGGAATGCAGCAAACAGAATTTAGAATATAGAATACAGAATAATGAATATAGAATTTAGAATATAGAATGTAGAACACAGAATATAGAATATAGAATAAAGAATACTGAATATAGAATTTAGAATATAGAATGAAGAACACAGAATATAGAATATAGAATAAAGAATACTGAATACAGAATTTAGAATATAGAATGTGGAACACAGAATATAGAATGTAGAATACAGAATATAGAATCCAGAATTAAGAACATGGTATTCATAACACAGAATTAAGGATATAGATTACATAATACTGAATATAGAATTTAGAATATAGATTGCAGAATACAGAATTTATAATATTGTATACAGAAATCTGAATATAGTATTTAGAATATAGAATGTAGAACACAGAATATAGAATATAGTATACGGAATGCAAAATATAGTATGTAGAATCTAGAATGAATAACACACAATTTAGAATATAGAATAGAGAATGTAGAACCCAGAATTTAGAACATGGAATGCAGCACACAGAATTTAGAATATAGAATACAGAATACTGCATATAGAATTTAGAATATAGAATGAAGAACACAGAATATAGATTGTAGAATACAGAATAAAGAATCCAGGATATAGAACATGCTATGCGGAACACAGAATTTAGAATATAGATTACATAATACTGAATATAGAATTTAGAATATACAATGTAGAATACAGAATTTATAATATAGAATACAGAAAGCTGAATAAAGTATTTACAATATAGAATGTAGAACACAGATATAGAATATAGAATATAGATTATAGGACCCTGAATTTAGAACATGGAATGCAGAAGACAGTAATTACAATATATAATACAGAATAATGATCATAGAAGTTTGAACATAGAATGAAGAACACAGAATTTAGAATATGGAATACAGAATACTGAATATAGAATGGAGAACATGGGGTGCAGAACAGAGAATTTAGAATATGGAATACAGAATACTGAATAGAGAATTTAGAATATAGAAAATCGAACACAAAATATAGAATATAGAATAGAGAATTTAGAACATGTGATGCAGAACACAAAATTTAGAATATAGAATACAGAATACTGAATATAGAATTTAGAATATAGAAAGTAGAACACATAATATATAATGTAGAATACGGAATGCAGAATATAGCATACAGAATATAGAATTTAGAACACAGAATATAAAATATGGAAAACAGAATATAGAAACCAGAATTTAGAACATGGAAAGCAGAACACATTATTTAGAATATAGTATAGAGATTACTGAAAATAGAATTAAGAATATAGAATGTAGAACACAGAATTTAGAATATAGAATACAGAATACTGATTAAATAACTTAGAATATAGAATGTAGAACACAGAATATAGAATATAGAATACGGAATGCAAAATATAGATTGTAGACTATAGAATGAAGTACGCAAAATATAGAATATAGAATAGAGTATATAGAAGCCAGAATTCAGAACATGGAATTCAGAACACAGAATTTCGTATATAAATACAAAATACTGAATATAGGAATTTGAATAAAGTACGCAGAACAAAGGATATATATTAGAGTATACAGAACCCAGAATTTAAAACATGGAATACAGAACAGAGTATTTAGAATATAGAATACAGAATACTGAATATAGAATTTAGAATATAGAATGTAGAACACAGAATAATGAATATAGAATACGGAATGCAGAATATAGAATGTAGAATATAGAATGAAGAATACAAAATATAGACTATAGAAAAGAGAATATACAACACAGAATTTAGAACATGGAATGCAGAACATAGAATTTAGAATATACAATACAGAATACTGAATATACAATATAGAATATAGAATGTAGAACACAGAATTTAGTATATAAAATAAAGAATACTGAATATAGAGTTTAGAATATAGAATGTAGAACACACAATTTAGAATGTAGAATACAGAATATAGAATCCAGAATAAAGAACATGCTATGCAGAACACAGAATTTGGAATAAAGATTACATAATACTGAATATAGAATTTAGAATATAGAATGTAGAACACAGAATTTATAATATAAAATACAGAAAGTTGAATATAGTATTTAGAATATAGAATTTAGAACACAGAATATAGAATATAGATTATAGAATATAGAACCCAGAATTTAGAAGAAGGAATGCAGAACACAGAATTTAGAATATAGCATACGGAATACTGAATATAGAATTTAGAATATAGTATGTAGAACACAGAATATTGAATATAGAATACAAAATGCAGAAATAGAATACAGAATATAGAATGTAGAAAACAGATTATAGAATATGGAAAAAGAATACTGAAAACAGAATTTAGAACATGGAATGCAGAACACAGTATTTACAATATAGAATACAGAATAGTGCATATAGAATTTAGAATGTGGAATGCGGAACACAGATTTTAGAATATAGAATACAGAATACTGAATATAGAATTTAGAACATGGAATGCAGAACACATTATTTAGAATATAGAATACAGAATACTGAATATAGAATTTAGAATATAGTGTGAGGAACACAGAATATAGAATATAGAATAAAGAATATTGAACCCATAATTCAGAACATGGAATGCAGAACACAGAATTTACAATATAGAATACAGAATACTGAAGATAGAATTTTGAATATAGAATGTAGAACATAGTATAAAGAATATAGAATACGGAATGCAGAATATAGGATGTAGAATATAAAATGAAGAACAGAAAATATAAAATATAGAATAGAGTATATAGAACCCAGAATTTAGAACATTGAATTGCAGAACACTGAATTTAGAATACAGTATACAGAATTTTTAATAAACAATTAAACAATTGAATGTAGAACACAGAATATAGAATATAAGATACATAATACTGAATATATTATTTAGAATATAGAATGCAGAAAACAGAAAAAAATATAGCTTAAAGCATATTGAAGCAAGATTTTGGAACATGGAAAACAGAACTCGCAATTTCGAATATAGAATACAGAATACTGAATACACAATTTAGAATATAGTATGTAGAACACAGAATATAGAATACAGAATAAAGAATACTGAATATAGAATTTAGAATATAGAATGTAGAACACAGAATATAGAATGTAGAATACAGATTATAGAATCCAGAATTAAGAACATGCTATGCAGAACACAGAATTAAGAATATAGATTACATAATACTGAATATAGAATTTAGAATATAGAATGCAGAACACAGAATTTATATTATTGTATACAGAAATCTGAATATAGTATTTAGAATATAGATTGTAGAACACAGAATATAGATTATAGAACCCAGAATTTAGAACATGGAATGCATAACACAGAATATAATATAGCATACGGAATACTGAATATAGAATTTAGAATATAGAATGTAGAACACAGAATATAGAATATAGTACACGGAATGCAAAATATAGTATGTAGAATCTAGAATGAAAAACACACAATTTAGAATATAGAATAGAGAATGTAGAACCCAGAATTTAGAACATGGAATGCAGCACACAGGATTTAGAATATAGAATACAGAATACTGAATATAGAATTTAGAATATAGAATGTAGAACACAGAATATAGAATATAGAATAAACAATACTGAATATAGTATTTAGAATATAGAATGTAGAACACAGAATATAGAATATAGAATAAAGAATACTGAATATAGAATTTAGAAAATAGAATGTAGAACACAGAATATAGAATGTAGAATACAGAATATAGAATCCAGAATTAAGAACATGCTATGCAGAACACAGAATTAAGAATATAGATTACATAATACTGAATATAGAATTTAGAATATAGAATGCAGAACACAGAATTTATAATATTGTATACAGAATTCTGAATATAGTATTTAGAATATAGAATGTAGAACACAGAATATAGAATATAGTATATGGAATGCAAAATATAGTATGTAGAATCTAGAATGAAAAACACACAATTTAGAATATAGAATAGAGAATGTAGAACCCAGAATTTAGAACATGGAATGCAGCACACAGAATTTAGAATATAGAATACAGAATACTTAATAAAGAATTTAGAATATAGAATGAAGAACACAGAATAAAGAATATAGGATACGGAATGCAGAATAAAGGATGTAGAATATAGAATGAAGAATACAAATATAGACTATAGAATAGAGAATATACAACAAAGAATTTAGAACATGGAATGCAGAACATAGAATTTAGAATATACAATACAGAATACTGAATATACAATTTCGAATATAGAATGTAGAACACAGAATTTAGAATATACAATAAAGAATACAGAATATAGAGTTTAGAATATAGAATGTAGAACACACAATATAGAATGTAGAATACAGAATATAGAATCCAGAATAAAGAACATGCTATGCAGAACACAGAATTTGGAATAAAGTTTACATAATCCTGAATATAGAATTTAGAATATAGAATGTAGAACACAGAATTTATAATATAGAATACAGAAAGTTGAATATAGTATTTAGAATATAGAATGTAGAACACAGAATATAGAATATAGATTATAGATTATAGAACCCAGAATTTAGAAGAAGGAATGCAGAACACAGAATATAGAATATAGCATACGGAATACTGAATATAGAATTTAGAATATAGTATGTAGAACACAGAATATAGAATGTAGAATACGAAATGCAGATATACAATACAGAATATAGAATGTAGAAAACAAATTATAGAATATGGAAAAAGAATACTGAAAACTGAATTTAGAACATGGAATGAAGTACACAGTATTTATAATATAGAATACAGAACAGTGCATATAGAATTTAGAATGTGGAATGCAGAACACAGATTTTAGAATATAGAATACAGAATACTGAATATAGAATTTAGAATATAGAATGTAGAACACAGAATAAAGAATATAGGATACGGAATGCAGAATAAAGAATGTAGAATATAGAATGAAGAATACAAAATATAGACTATAGAATAGAGAATATACAACACAGAATTTAGAACATGGAATGCAGAACATAGAATTTAGAATATACAATACAGAATACTGAATATACAATTTCGAATATAGAATGTAGAACACAGAATTTAGAATATACAATAAAGAATACAGAATATAGAGTTTAGAATATAGAATGTAGAACACACAATACAGAATTTAGAATACAGAATATAGAATCCAGAATAAAGAACATGATATGCAGAACAAAGAATTTGGAATAAAGATTACATAATACTGAATATAGAATTTAGAATATAGAATGTAGAACACAGAATTTATAATATAGAATACAGAAAGTTGAATATAGTATTTAGAATATAGAATGAAGAACACAGAATATAGAATATAGATTATAGATTATAGAACCCAGAATTTAGAAGAAGGAATGCAGAACACAGAATATAGAATATAGCATACGGAATACTGAATATAGAATTTAGAATATAGTATGTAGAACACAGAATATAGAATGTAGAATACGAAATGCAGATATACAATACAGAATATAGAATGTAGAAAACAGATTATAGAATATGGAAAAAGAATACTGAAAACAGAATTTAGAACATGGAATGCAGAACACAGTATTTAGAATATAGAATACAGAATAGTGCATATAGAATTTAGAATGTGGAATGCAGAACACAGATTTTAGAATATAGAATACAGAATACTGAATATAGAATTTAGAACATGGAATGCAGAACACATTATTTAGAATATAGAATACAGAATACTGAATATAGAATTTAGAATATAGTGTGAGGAACACAGAATATAGAATATAGAATAAAGAATATTGAACCCTTAATTCAGAACATGGAATGCAGAACACAGAATTTACAATATAGAATACAGAATACTGAAGTTAGAATTTAGAATATAGAATGTAGAACATAGTATAAAGAATATAGAATACAGAATGCAGAATATAGGATGTAGAATATAAAATGAATAACACAAAATATAAAATATAGAATAGAGTATATAGAACCCAGAAATTAGAACATTGAATTGCAGAACACTGAATTTAGAATATAGTATACAGAATACTTAATAAACAATTAAAAAATTTAATGTAGAACACAGAATATAGAATAAAAAATACATAATACTGAATATATAATTTTGAATATAGAAATAGAAAACAGAATAAAAAATATAGCTTAAAAAATGTTGAAGCAGATTTTGGAACATGGAAAGCAGAACTCACAATTTCGAATATAGAATACAGAATACTGAATATACAATTTTGAATATAGAATGTAGAACACAGAATATAGAATATAGAATAAAGAATACTGAATATAGAATTTAGAATATAGAATGTAGAACACAGAATTTAGAATATAGTATACGGAATGCAAAATATAGTATGTAGAATCTAGAATGAAAAACACACAATTTAGAATATAGAATAGAGAATGTAGAACCCAGAATTTAGAACATGGAATGCAGCACACAGAATTTAGAATATAGAATACAGAATACTAAATATAGAATTTAGAATATAGAATGTAGAACACAGAATAAAGAATATAGAATACGGAATGCAGAATATAGAAGGTAGAATATAGAATGAAGAATACAAAATATAGACTATAGAATAGAGAATATACAACACAGAATTTAGAACATGGAATGCAGAACATAGAATTTAGAATATACAATACAGAATACTGAATATACAATTTCGAATATAGAATGTAGAACACAGAATTTAGAATATACAATAAAGAATACAGAATATAGAGTTTAGAATATAGAATGTAAAACACACAATATAGAATGTAGAATACATAATATAGAATCCAGAATAAAGAACATGCTATGCAGAATACAGAATTTGGAATAAAGTTTACCTAATACTGAATATAGAATTTAGAATATAGAATGTAGAACACAGAATTTATAATATAAAATACAGAAAGTTGAATATAGCATTTAGAATATAGAATGTAGAACACAGAATATAGAATATAGATTATAGATTATAGAACCCAGAATTTAGAAGAAGGAAAGCAGAACACAGAATTTAGAATACAGCATACGGAATACTGATTATAGAATTTAGAATATAGTATGTAGAACACAGAATATAGAATGTAGAATACGAAATGCAGATATAGAATACAGAATATAGAATGTAGAAAACAGATTATAGAATATGGAAAAAGAATACTGAAAACTGAATTTAGAACATGGAATACAGAACACAGTATTTAGAATATAGAATACAGAATAGTGCATATAGAATTTAGAATGTGGAATGCGGAACACAGATTTTAGAATATAGAATACAGAATACTGAATATAGAATTTAGAACATGGAATGCAGAACACATTATTTAGAATATAGAATACAGAATACTGAATATAGAATTTAGAAAATAGTGTGAGGAACACAGAATATAGAATAAAGAATATTGAAACCATAATTCAGAACATGGAATGCAGAACACAGAATTTACAATATAGAATACAGAATACTGAAGATAGAATTTAGAATATAGAATGCAGAACACAGAATTTATAATATTGTATACAGAAATCTGAATATAGTATTTAGAATATAGTATGTAGAACACTGAATATAGAATATAGATTATAGAACCCAGAATTTAGAACATGGAATGCATAACACAGAATATAATATAGCATACGGAATACTGAATATATAATTCAGAATATAGAATGTAGAACACAGAATATAGAATACAGTATATGGAATGCAAAATATAGTATGCAGAATCTAGAATGGAAAACACATAACTTAGAATATAGAATAGAGAATGTAGAACCCAGAATTTAGAACATGGAATGCAGTACACAGAATTTAGAATATAGAATACAGAATACTGAATATAGAATTTAGAATATAGAATGTAGAACACAGAATATAGATTGTAGAATACAGAATAAAGAATCCAGGATATAGAACATGCTATGCGGAACACAGAATTTAGAATATAGATTACATAATACTGAATATAGAATTTAGAATATAGAATGTAGAATACAGAATTTATAATTTAGAATACAGAAAGCTGAATATAATATTTACAATATAGAATGTAGAACACAGATATAGAATACAGAATATAGATTATAGAAACCAGAATTTAGAACATGGAATGCAGAAGACAGTAATTACAATATATAATACAGTATACTGATCATAGAACTTAGAACATAGAATGCAGAACACAGAATTTAGAATATGGAATACAGAATACTGAATATAGAATGGAGAACATGGGGTGCAGAACACAGAATTTAGAATATGGAATACAGAATACTGAATAGAGAATTTAGAATATAGAAAATAGAACACAGAATATAGAATATTGAATAGAGAATTTAGAACATGGGATGCAGAACACAGAGTTTAGAATATAAAATACAGAATACGGAATATAGAATAGAGAATATAGAAAGTAGAACACATAATATATAATGTAGAATACGGAATGCAGAATATAGAATACAGAATATAGAATTTAGAACACAGAATATAAAATATGGAAAACAGAATATAGAAACCAGAATTTAGAACATGGAAAGCAGAACACATAATTTTGAATATAGTATAGAGATTACTGAAAATAGAATTTAGAATATAGAATGTAGAACACAGAATTTAGAATATAGAATACAGAATACTGATTAAATAACTTAGAATATAGAATGTAGAACACAGAATATAGAATATAGAATACGGAATGCAGAATATAGTATGAAGAATATAGAATGAATAATACAAAATAGAGAATATAGAATAGAGAACATAAAACACAGAATTTAGAAAATGGAATGCAGAACATAGAATTTAGAATATAGAAGAGAGAATACTGAATATACAATTTAGAATGTAGTATAGAGATTACTTAATATAGAATTTAGAATACAGAATGTAGAACACAGAATTTAGAATATAGAATACAGAATACTGAATAAATAACTTAGAATATAGAATGTAGAACACAGAATATAGAAAATAGAATACGGAATGCAAAATATAGATTGTAGAATATAGAATGAAGTACGCAAAATTTAGAATATAGAATAGAGAATATAGAAGCCAGAATTTAGAATATTGAATGCAGAACACAGGGTTTTGAAAATAAAAACGGAATACTGAATGTAGGATTTTGAATATAGAATGCAGAACACAGGATATATAATAGAGTATACAGAAGCCAGAATTTAAAACATGGAATCCAGAACACAGAATTTGGAATATAGAATACAGAATACTGAATATAGTATTTAGAATATAGAATGTAGAACACAGAATAAAGAATATAGAATACGGAAAGCAGAATATAGAATGTAGAATATAGAATGAAGAATACAAAATATAGAATATAGAATAGAGAATATAAAACACAGAATTTAGAACATTTGATGCAGAACTTAGAATTTAGAATAAAGAATACAGAATACTGAATATAGAATTTAGAACATGGAATGCAGAACACATTATTGAGAATTAGAATACAGTATACTGAATATAGAATTTAGAATATAGTGTGAGGAACACAGAATATAGAATATAGAATAAAGAATATTGAACCCATAATTCAGAACATGGAATGCAGAACACAGTATTTACAATATAGAATACAGAATACTGAAGATAGGATTTAGAATATAGAATGTCGAACATAGTATAAAGGATATAGAATACGGATTGAAGAATATAGAATGTAGAATATAAAATGAAGAACACAAAATATAAAATATAGAATAGAGTATATAGAACCCAGAATTTAGAACATTGAATTGCAGAGCACTGAATTTAGAATATAGTATACAGAATACTTAATAAACAATTTAAAAATTGAATGTAGAACACAGAATATAGAATATAAAATACATAGTACTGAATATATAATTTAGAAAATAGAATGCAGAAAACAGAATAAAAAATATAGCTTAAGGAATATTGAAGCCAGATTTTGGAACATGGAAATCAGAACTCATAATTTCGAATATAGAATACAGAATACTGAATATACAATTCAGAATATAGAATGTAGAACACAGAATAAAGAATATAGAATACGGAATGCAGAATATAGAATGTAGAATATACAATGAAGAATACAAAATATAGACTATAGAACAGAGAATATACAATACAGAATTTAGAACATGGAATACAGAACATAGAATTTAGAATATACAATTCAGAATACTGAATATATAATTTAGAATATAGAATGTATAACACAGAATTTAGAATATAAAATAAAGAATACTGAATATAGAGTTTAGAATATAGAATGTAGAACACACAATATAGAATGTTGAATACAGAATATAGAATCCAGAATAAAGAACATGCTATGCAGAACACAGAATTTGGAATACAGATTACATAATACTGAATATAGAAATTAGAATATAGAATGTAGAACACAGAATTTATAATATACAATACAGAAAGTTGAATATAGTATTTAGAATGTAGAATTTAGAACACAGAATATAGAATATAGATTATAGATTATAGAACAAAGAATTTAGAGGAAGGAATGCAGAACACAGAATTTAGAATATAGCATACGGTATACTGAATATAGAATTTAGAATATAGTATGTAGAACACAGAATATTGAATGTAGAATACGAAATGCAGATATAGAATACAGAATATAGAATGTAGAAAACAGATTATAGAATATGGAAAAAGAATACTGAAAACAGAATTTAGAACATGGAATGCAGAACACAGTATTTACAATATAGAATACAGAATAGTGCATATAGAATTTAGAATGTGGAATGCGGAACACAGATTTTAGAATAAAGAATACAGAATACTGAATATAGAATTTAGAACATGAAATGCAGAACACATTATTTAGAATATAGAATACAGAATACTGAATATAGAATTTAGAATATAGTGTGAGGAACACAGAATATAGAATATAGAATAAAGAATATTGAACCCATAATTCAGAACATGGAATGCAGAACACAGAATTTACAATATAGAATACAGAATACTGAAGATAGAATTTTGAATATAGAATGTAGAACATAGTATAAAGAATATAGAATACGGAATGCAGAATATAGGATGTAGAATATAAAATGAAGAACAGAAAATATAAAATATAGAATAGAGTATATAGAACCCAGAATTTAGAACATTGAATTGCAGAACACTGAATTTAGAATACAGTATACAGAATTCTTAATAAACAATTAAACAATTGAATGTAGAACACAGAATATAGAATATAAGATACATAATACTGAATATATTATTTAGAATATAGAATGCAGAAAACAGAAAAAAAATATAGCTTAAAGCATATTGAAGCCAGATTTTGGAACATGGAAAACAGAACTCGCAATTTCGAATATAGAATACAGAATACTGAATACACAATTTAGAATATAGTATGTAGAACACAGAATATAGAATACAGAATAAAGAATACTGAATATAGAATTTAGAATATAGAATGTAGAACACAGAATATAGAATGTAGAATACAGATTATAGAATCCAGAATTAAGAACATGCTATGCAGAACACAGAATTAAGAATATAGATTACATAATACTGAATATAGAATTTAGAATATAGAATGCAGAACACAGAATTTATATTATTGTATACAGAAATCTGAATATAGTATTTAGAATATAGATTGTAGAACACAGAATATAGATTATAGAACCCAGAATTTAGAACATGGAATGCATAACACAGAATATAATATAGCATACGGAATACTGAATATAGAACTTAGAATATAGAATGTAGAACACAGAATATAGAATATAGTACACGGAATGCAAAATATAGTATGTAGAATCTAGAATGAAAAACACACAATTTAGAATATAGAATAGAGAATGTAGAACCCAGAATTTAGAACATGGAATGCAGCACACAGGATTTAGAATATAGAATACAGAATACTGAATATAGAATTTAGAATATAGAATGTAGAACACAGAATATAGAATATAGAATAAACAATACTGAATATAGTATTTAGAATATAGAATGTAGAACACAGAATATAGAATATAGAATAAAGAATACTGAATATAGAATTTAGAAAATAGAATGTAGAACACAGAATATAGAATGTAGAATACAGAATATAGAATCCAGAATTAAGAACATGCTATGCAGAACACAGAATTAAGAATATAGATTACATAATACTGAATATAGAATTTAGAATATAGAATGCAGAACACAGAATTTATAATATTGTATACAGAATTCTGAATATAGTATTTAGAATATAGAATGTAGAACACAGAATATAGAATATAGTATATGGAATGCAAAATATAGTATGTAGAATCTAGAATGAAAAACACACAAGTTAGAATATAGAATAGAGAATGTAGAACCCAGAATTTAGAACATGGAATGCAGCACACAGAATTTAGAATATAGAATACAGAATACTTAATAAAGAATTTAGAATATAGAATGTAGAACACAGAATAAAGAATATAGGATACGGAATGCAGAATAAAGGATGTAGAATATAGAATGAAGAATACAAATATAGACTATAGAATAGAGAATATACAACAAAGAATTTAGAACATGGAATGCAGAACATAGAATATAGAATATACAATACAGAATACTGAATATACAATTTCGAATATAGAATGTAGAACACAGAATTTAGAATATACAATAAAGAATACAGAATATAGAGTTTAGAATATAGAATGTAGAACACACAATATAGAATGTAGAATACAGAATATAGAATCCAGAATAAAGAACATGCTATGCAGAACACAGAATTTGGAATAAAGTTTACATAATCCTGAATATAGAATTTAGAATATAGAATGTAGAACACAGAATTTATAATATAGAATACAGAAAGTTGAATATAGTATTTAGAATATAGAATGTAGAACACAGAATATCGAATATAGATTATAGATTATAGAACCCAGAATTTAGAAGAAGGAATGCAGAACACAGAATATAGAATATAGCATACGGAATACTGAATATAGAATTTAGAATATAGTATGTAGAACACAGAATATAGAATGTAGAATACGAAATGCAGATATACAATACAGAATATAGAATGTAGAAAACAGATTATAGAATATGGAAAAAGAATACTGAAAACTGAATTTAGAACATGGAATGAAGTACACAGTATTTATAATATAGAATACAGAACAGTGCATATAGAATTTAGAATGTGGAATGCGGAACACAGATTTTAGAATATAGAATACAGAATACTGAATATAGAATTTAGAACATGGAATGCAGAACACATTATTTAGAATATAGAATACAGAATACTGAATATACAATTTAGAATATAGTGTGAGGAACACAGAATATAGAATATAGAATAAAGAATATTGAACCCATAATTCAGAACATGGAATGCAGAACACAGAATTTACAATATAGAATACAGAATACTGAAGTTAGAAATTAGAATATAGAATGTAGAACATAGTATAAAGAATATAGAATACGAAATGCAGAATATAGGATGTAGAATATAAAATGAAGAACACAAAATATAAAATATAGAATAGAGTATATAGAACCCAGAATTTAGAACATTGAATTGCAGAACACTGAATTTAGAATATAGTATACAGAATACTTAATAAACAAATAAAAAATTTAATGTAGAACACAGAATATAGAATAAAAAATACATAATACTGAATATATACTTTTGAATATAGAAATAGAAAACAGAATAAAAAATATAGCTTAAAGAATGTTGAAGCAGATTTTGGAACATGGAAAGCAGAACTCACAATTTCGAATATAGAATACAGAATACTGAATATACAATTTTGAATATAGAATGTAAAATACAGAATATAGAATATAGAATAAAGAATACTGAATATAGAATTTAGAATATAGAATGTAGAACACAGAATTTAGAATATGGAATGCAGCACACAGGATTTAGAAAATAGAATACAGAATACTGAATAAAGAATTTAGAATATAGAATGTAGAACACAGAATAAAGAATATAGGATACGGAATGCAGAATAAAGAATGTAGAATATAGAATGAAGAATACAAAATATAGACTATAGAATAGAGAATATACAACACAGAATTTAGAACATGGAATGCAGAACATAGAATTTAGAATATACAATACAGAATACTGAATATACAATTTCGAATATAGAATGTAGAACACAGAATTTAGAATATACAATAAAGAATACAGAATATAGAGTTTAGAATATAGAATGTAGAACACACAATACAGAATTTAGAATACAGAATATAGAATCCAGAATAAAGAACATGATATGCAGAACACAGAATTTGGAATAAAGATTACATAATACTGAATATAGAATTTAGAATATAGAATGTAGAACACAGAATTTATAATATAGAATACAGAAAGTTGAATATAGTATTTAGAATATAGAATGTAGAACACAGAATATAGAATATAGATTATAGATTATAGAACCCAGAATTTAGAAGAAGGAATGCAGAACACAGAATATAGAATATAGCATACGGAATACTGAATATAGAATTTAGAATATAGTATGTAGAACACAGAATATAGAATGTAGAATACGAAATGCAGATATACAATACAGAATATAGAATGTAGAAAACAGATTATAGAATATGGAAAAAGAATACTGAAAACAGAATTTAGAACATGGAATGCAGAACACAGAATTTAGAATATAGAATACAGAATAGTGCATATAGAATTTAGAATGTGGAATGCAGAACACAGATTTTAGAATATAGAATACAGAATACTGAATATAGAATTTAGAACATGGAATGCAGAACACATTATTTAGAATATAGAATACAGAATACTGAATATAGAATTTAGAATATAGTGTGAGGAACACAGAATATAGAATATAGAATAAAGAATATTGAACCCTTAATTCAGAACATGGAATGCAGAACACAGAATTTACAATATAGAATACAGAATACTGAAGTTAGAATTTAGAATATAGAATGTAGAACATAGTATAAAGAATATAGAATACAGAATGCAGAATATAGGATGTAGAATATAAAATGAATAACACAAAATATAAAATATAGAATAGAGTATATAGAACCCAGAAATTAGAACATTGAATTGCAGAACACTGAATTTAGAATATAGTATACAGAATACTTAATAAACAATTAAAAAATTTAATGTAGAACACAGAATATAGAATAAAAAATACATAATACTGAATATATACTTTTGAATATAGAAATAGAAAACAGAATAAAAAATATAGCTTAAAAAATGTTGAAGCAGATTTTGGAACATGGAAAGCAGAACTCACAATTTCGAATATAGAATACAGAATACTGAATATACAATTTTGAATATAGAATGTAGTACACAGAATATAGAATATAGAATAAAGAATACTGAATATAGAATTTAGAATATAGAATGTAGAACACAGAATTTAGAATATAGTATACGGAATATAAAATATAGTATGTAGAATCTAGAATGAAAAACACACAATTTAGAATATAGAATAGAGAATGTAGAACCCAGAATTTAGAACATGGAATGCAGCACACAGAATTTAGAATATAGAATACAGAATACTAAATATAGAATTTAGAATATAGAATGTAGAACACAGAATAAAGAATATAGAATACGGAATGCAGAATAAAGAATGTAGAATATAGAATGAAGAATACAAAATATAGACTATAGAATAGAGAATATACAACACAGAATTTAGAACATGGAATGCAGAACATAGAATTTAGAATATACAATACAGAATACTGAATATACAATTTCGAATATAGAATGTAGAACACAGAATTTAGAATATACAATAAAGAATACAGAATATAGAGTTTAGAATATAGAATGTAAAACACACAATATAGAATGTAGAATACATAATATAGAATCCAGAATAAAGAACATGCTATGCAGAATACAGAATTTGGAATAAAGATTACATAATACTGAATATAGAATTTAGAATATAGAATGTAGAACACAGAATTTATAATATAAAATACAGAAAGTTGAATATAGCATTTAGAATATAGAATGTAGAACACAGAATATAGAATATAGATTATAGATTATAGAACCCAGAATTTAGAAGAAGGAATGCAGAACACAGAATATAGAATACAGCATACGGAATACTGATTATAGAATTTAGAATATAGTATGTAGAACACAGAATATAGAATGTAGAATACGAAATGCAGATATAGAATACAGAATATAGAATGTAGAAAACAGATTATAGAATATGGAAAAAGAATACTGAAAACTGAATTTAGAACATGGAATACAGAACACAGTATTTAGAATATAGAATACAGAATAGTGCATATAGAATTTAGAATGTGGAATGCGGAACACAGATTTTAGAATATAGAATACAGAATACTGAATATAGAATTTAGAACATGGAATGCAGAACACATTATTTAGAATTAAGAATACAGAATACTGAATATAGAATTTAGAAAATAGTGTGAGGAACACAGAATATAGAATAAAGAATATTGAAACCATAATTCAGAACATGGAATGCAGAACACAGAATTTACAATATAGAATACAGAATACTGAAGATAGAATTTAGAATATAGAATGCAGAACACAGAATTTATAATATTGTATACAGAAATCTGAATATAGTATGTAGAATATAGTATGTAGAACACTGAATATAGAATATAGATTATAGAACCCAGAATTTAGAACATGGAATGCATAACACAGAATATAATATAGCATACGGAATACTGAATATAGAATTCAGAATATAGAATGTAGAACACAGAATATAGAATATAGTGTATGGAATGCAAAATATAGTATGTAGAATCTAGAATGAAAAACACACAACTTAGAATATAGTATAGAGAATGTAGAACCCAGAATTTAGAACATGGAATGCAGCACACAGAATTCAGAATATAGAATACAGAATACTGAATATAGAATTTAGAATATAGAATGTAGAACACAGAATATAGATTGTAGAATACAGAATAAAGAATCCAGGATAAAGAACATGCTATGCGGAACACAGAATTTAGAATATAGATTACATAATACTGAATATAGAATTTAGAATATAGAATGTATAATACAGAATTTATAATATAGAATACAGAAAGCTGAATATAGTATTTACAATATAGAATGTAGAACACAGATATAGAATACAGAATATAGATTATAGAACCCAGAATTTAGAACATGGAATGCAGAAGACAGTAATTACAATATATAATACAGTATACTGATAATAGAACTTAGAACATAGAATGCAGAACACAGAATTTAGAATATGGAATACAGAATACTGAATATAGAATGGAGAACATGGGGTGCAGAACACAGAATTTAGAATATGGAATAGAGTATACTGAATAGAGAATTTAGAATATAGAAAATAGAACACAGAATATAGAATATAGAATAGAGAATTTAGAACATGGGATGCAGAACACAGAATTTAGAATATAGAATACAGAATACTGAATATAGAATTTAGAATATGGAAAGTAGAACACATAATATATAATGTAGAATACGGAATGCAGAATATAGAATACAGAATATAGAATTTAGAACACAGAATATAAAATATGGAAAACAGAATATAGAAATCAGAATTTAGAACATGGAAAGCAGAACACATAATTTAGAATATAGTATAGAGATTACTGAAAATAGAATTTAGAATATAGAATTTAGAACACAGAATTTAGAAAATGGAATGCAGAACATAGAATTTAGAATATAGAATAGAGAACACTAAATATACAATTTAGAATATAGCATAGAGATTATTTAATATAGAATTTAGAATACAGAATGTAGAACACAGAATTTAGAATATAGAATACAGAATACTGAATAAATAACTTAGAATATAGAATGTAGAAAACAGAATATAGAAAAAAGAATACGGAATGCAAAATATAGATTGTAGAATATAGAATGAAGTACGCAAAATATAGAATATAGAATAGAGAATATAGAAGCCAGAATTTAGAACATGGAATGCAGAACACAGAATTTTGTAAATAAATACGGAATACTGAATGTAGGATTTTGAATATAGAATGCAGAACACAGGATATATAATAGAGTATACAGAAGCCAGAATTTTAAACATGGAATCCAGAACACAGCATTTAGAATATAGAATACAGAATACTGAATATAGTATTTAGAATATAGAATGTAGAACACAGAATATAGAATATACAATACGGAATGCAAAATATAGATTGTAGACTATAGAATGAAGTACGCAAAATATAGAATATAGAATAGAGTATATAGAAGCCAGAATTTAGTACATGGGATGCAGAACACAGAACTTCGAATAAAAATACAAAATACTGAATATAGGAATTTGAATATAGAATACAAAACACAGGATATATAATAGAGTATACAGAAACCAGAATTTAAATCATGGAATACAGAACACAGAATTTAGAATATAGAATACAGAATACTGAATATTGAATTTAGAATATAGAATGTAGAACACAGAATAAAGAATATAATACGGAATGCAGAATATAGAATGAAGAATATTGAATGAAGAATACAAAAGATAGAATATAGAATATTGAACATAAAACACAGAATTTAGAAAATGGAATGCAAAACATAGAATTTAGAATATAGAATAGAGAATACTGAATAAACAATTTAGAATATAGTATAGAGATTACTTAATATAGAATTTAGAATACAGAATTTAGAACACAGAATTAAGAATATAGAATACAGAATACTGAATATAGTATTTAGAATATAGAATGTAGAACACAGAATAAAGATTATAGAATACGGAAAGCAGAATATAGAATGTAGAATATAGGATGAAGAATACAAAATATAGAATATAGAATAGAGAATATACAACACAGAATTGAGAACATTGGATGCAGAACATAGAATTTAGAATATAGAATACAGAATACTGAATATACAATTTAGAATATAGAATGTAGAACACAGAATTAAGAATATATAATAAAGAATACTGAATATAGATTTTAGAATATAGAATGCATAACACACAATATAGAATGTAGAATACAGAATATAGAATCCAGAATAAAGGACATGCTATGCAGAACACAGAATTTAGAATATAGATTACATAATACTGAATATGGAATTTAGAATATAGAAAGTATAACACAAAATATATAATATAAAATGCACAAAGTTGAATATAGTATTTAGAATATAGAATGTAGAACACAGGATATAGAATATAGAATATAGATTATAGAACCCAGAATTTAGAACATGGAATTCAGAACACAGAATATAGAATATGGCATACGGAATACTGAATATAGAATTTAGAATATAGTATGTAGAACACAGAATATTGAATGTAGAATACGAAATGCAGATATAGAATACAGAATATAGAATGTAGAAAACAGATTATAGAATACGGAAAAAGAATACTGAAAACTGAATTTAGAACATGGAATGCAGTAAACAGTATTTACAATATAGAATACAGAATAGTGCATATAGAATTTAGAATGTGGAATGCGGAACACAGATTTTAGAATATAGAATACAGAATACTGAATATAGAAATTAGAACATGGAATGCAGAACACATTATTTAGAATATAGAATACAGAATACTGAATATAGAATTTAGAATATAGTGTGAGGAACACAGAATATAGAATATAGAATAAAGAATATTTAACCCATAATTCAGAACATGGAATGCAGAACACAGAATTTACAATATAGAATACAGAATACTGAAGATAGAATTTAGAATATAGAATGTAGAACATAGTATAAAGAATATAGAATACGGAATGCAGAATATAGGATGTAGAATATAAAATTAAGAACACAATATATAAAATATAGAATAGACTATATAGAACCCAGAAATTAGAAAACTGAATTGCAGAACACTGAATTTAGAATATAGTATACAGAATACTTAATAAACAATTAAAAAATTGAATGTAGAACACAGAATATAGAATAAAAAATACATAATACTGAATATATAATTTTAAATATAGAAATAGAAAACAGAATAAAAAATATAGCTTAAAAAATGTTGAAGCAGATTTTGGAAGATGGAAAGCGGAACTCACAATTTCGAATATAGAATACAGAATACTGAATATACAATTTTGAATATAGAATGTAGAACACAGAATATAGAATATAGAATAAAGAATACTGAATATAGAGTTAAGAATATAGAATGTAGAACACAGAATACAGAATGTAGAATACAGATTATAGAATCCAGAATTAAGAACATGCAATGCAGAACACAGAATTAAGAACATAGATTACATAATACTGAATATAGAATTCAGAATATAGAATGCAGAACACAGAATTTATAATATTGTATACAGAAATCTAAATATAGTATTTAGAATATAGAATGTAGAACACAGAATATAGAATATAGATTATAGAACCCAGAATTTAGAACATGGAATGCATAACACAGAATATAATATAGCATACGGAATACTGAATATAGAATTTAGAATATAGAATGTAGAACACAGAATATAGAATATAGTATACGGAATGCAAAATATAATATGAAGAATCTAGAATGAAAAACACACAATTTAGAATATAGAATAGAGAATGTGGAACTCAGAATTTAGAACATGGAATGCAGCACACAGAATTTATAATATAGAATACAGAATACTGTATATACAATTTGGAATATAGAATGTAGAACACAGAATAAAGAATATAGAATACGGAATGCAGAATATAGAATGTAGAATATAGAATGAAGAATACAAAATATAGACTATACAATAGACAATATACAACACAGAATTTAGAACATGGAATGCAGAACTTAGAATTTAGAATATACAGTACAGAATACTGAATATACAATTTCGAATATAGAATGTAGAACACAGAATTTAGAATATACAATAAAGAATACTGAATATAGAGTTTAGAATATAGAATGTAGAACACACAATATAGAATGTAGAATACAGAATATAGAAGCCAGAATAAAGAACATGCTATGCAGAACACAGAATTTGGAATAAAGATTACATAATACTGAATATAGAATTTACAATATAGAATGTAGAACACAGAATTTATAATATAGAATACAGAAAGTTGAATATAGTGTTTAGAATATAGAATGTAGAACACAGAATATAGAATATAGACTATACATTATGGAACCCAGAATTTAGAAGAAGGAATGCAGAAACAGAATTTAGAATATAGCATACGGAATACTGAATATAGAATTTAGAATATAGTATGTAGAACACAGAATATTGAATGTAGAATACGAAATGCAGATATAGAATACAGAATATAGAATGTAGAAAACAGATTATAGAATACGGAAAAAGAATACTGAAAACTGAATTTAGAACATGGAATGCAGTAAACAGTATTTACAATATAGAATACAGAATAGTGCATATAGAATTTAGAATGTGGAATGCGGAACACAGATTTTAGAATATAGAATACAGAATACTGAATATAGAAATTAGAACATGGAAAGCAGAACACATTATTTAGAATATAGAATACAGAATACTGAATATAGAATTTAGAATATAGTGTGAGGAACACAGAATATAGAATATAGAATAAAGAATATTTAACCCATAATTCAGAACATGGAATGCAGAACACAGAATTTACAATATAGAATACAGAATACTGAAGATAGAATTTAGAATATAGAATGTAGAACATAGTATAAAGAATATAGAATACGGAATGCAGAATATAGGATGTAGAATATAAAATGAAGAACACAATATATAAAATATAGAATAGACTATATAGAACCCAGAAATTAGAAAACTGAATTGCAGAACACTGAATTTAGAATATAGTATACAGAATACTTAATAAACAATTAAAAAATTGAATGTAGAACACAGAATATAGAATAAAAAATACATAATACTGAATATATAATTTTAAATATAGAAATAGAAAACAGAATAAAAAATATAGCTTAAAAAATGTTGAAGCAGATTTTGGAAGATGGAAAGCGGAACTCACAATTTCGAATATAGAATACAGAATACTGAATATACAATTTTGAATATAGAATGTAGAACACAGAATATAGAATATAGAATAAAGAATACTGAATATAGAGTTAAGAATATAGAATGTAGAACACAGAATACAGAATGTAGAATACAGATTATAGAATCCAGAATTAAGAACATGCAATGCAGAACACAGAATTAAGAACATAGATTACATAATACTGAATATAGAATTCAGAATATAGAATGCAGAACACAGAATTTATAATATTGTATACAGAAATCTAAATATAGTATTTAGAATATAGAATGTAGAACACAGAATATAGAATATAGATTATAGAACCCAGAATTTAGAACATGGAATGCATAACACAGAATATAATATAGCATACGGAATACTGAATATAGAATTTAGAATATAGAATGTAGAACACAGAATATAGAATATAGTATACGGAATGCAAAATATAATATGAAGAATCTAGAATGAAAAACACACAATTTAGAATATAGAATAGAGAATGTGGAACTCAGAATTTAGAACATGGAATGCAGCACACAGAATTTAGAATATAGAATACAGAATACTGTATATACAATTTGGAATATAGAATGTAGAACACAGAATAAAGAATATAGAATACGGAATGCAGAATATAGAATGTAGAATATAGAATGAAGAATACAAAATATAGACTATACAATAGACAATATACAACACAGAATTTAGAACATGGAATGCAGAACTTAGAATTTAGAATATACAGTACAGAATACTGAATATACAATTTCGAATATAGAATGTAGAACACAGAATTTAGAATATACAATAAAGAATACTGAATATAGAGTTTAGAATATAGAATGTAGAACACACAATATAGAATGTAGAATACAGAATATAGAAGCCAGAATAAAGAACATGCTTTGCAGAACACAGAATTTGGAATAAAGATTACATAATACTGAATATAGAATTTACAAAATAGAATGTAGAACACAGAATTTATAATATAGAATACAGAAAGTTGAATATAGTGTTTAGAATATAGAATGTAGAACACAGAATATAGAATATAGACTATACATTATGGAACCCAGAATTTAGAAGAAGGAATGCAGAAACAGAATTTAGAATATAGCATACGGAATACTGAATATAGAATTTAGAATATAGTATGTAGAACACAGAATATAGAATGTAGAATACGAAATGCAGATATAGAATACTGAATATAGAATGTAGTAAACAGATTATAGAATATGGAAAAAGAATACTGAAAACAGAATTTTGAACAAGGAATGCAGAACACAGTATTTAGAATATAGAATACAGAATAGTGCATATAGAATTTAGAATGTGGAATACGGAACACAGATTTTAGAATTTAGAATACAGAATACTGAATATAGAATTTAGAAAATGGAATGCAGAACACATTATTTAGAATATAGAATACAGAATACTGAATATAGAATTTAGAATATAGTGTGAGGAACACAGAGTATAGAATATAGAATAAAGAATATTGAAACCATAATTCAGAACTTGGAATGCAGAACACAGAATTTACAATATAGAATTCAGAATACTGAAGATAGAATTTAGAATATAGGATGAAGAACATAGTATAAAGAATATAGAATACGGAATGCAGAATATAGAATGTAGAATATAAAATGAAGAACACAAAATATAAAATATAGAATAGAGTATATAGAACCCAGAATTTAGAACATTGAATTGCAGAACACTGAATTTAGAATATAGTATACAGAATACTAAATAAACAATTAAAAAATTGAATGTAGAACACAGAATATAGAATATAAAATACATTATACTGAATATCTAATTTAGAATATAGAATGTACAAACCAGAATAAAAAATATAGCTTAAAGAATATTGAAGCCATATTTTGGAACATGGAAAGCAGAACTCACAATTTCGAATAAAGAATACAGAATACTGAATATACAATTTAGAATATAGAATGTAGAACACAGAATATAGAATATAGAATAAAGAATACTGAATATAGAATTTAGAATATAGAATGTAGAACACAGAATATAGAATGTAGAATACAGATTATAGAATCCAGAATAAAGAACATGCTATGCAGAACACAGAATTTACAATATAGATTACATAACACTGAATATGGAATTTAGAAAATAGAATGTATAACACAGAATCTATAATATAAAATACACAAAGTTTAATATAGTATTTAAAATATAGAATGTAAAACACAGGATATAGAATATAGAATATAGATTATAGAACCCAGAATTTAGAACATGGAATGCAGAACACAGAATATAGAATATAGCATACGGAATACTAAATATACAATTTAGAATATAGAATGTAGAACACAGAATATAGAATGTAGAATACGAAATGCAGATATAGAATACAGAATATAGAATGTAGAAAACAGATTATAGAATATGGAAAAGAATACTGAAAACAGAATTTAGAACATGGAATGCAGAACACAGTATTTAGAATATAGAATACAGAATAGTGCATATAGAATTTAGAATGTGGAATGCAGAACACAGATTTTAGAATATAGAATACAGAATACTGAATATAGAATTTAGAACATGGAATGCAGAACACATTATTTAGAATATAGAATACAGAATACTGAATATAGAATTTAGAATATAGTGTGAGGAACACAGAATATAGAATATAGAATAAAGAATATTGAACCCATAATTCAGAACATGGAATGCAGAACACAGAATTTACAATATAGAATACAGAATACTGAAGTTAGAATTTAGAATATAGAATGTAGAACATAGTATAAAGAATATAGAATACGGAATGCAGAATATAGGATGTAGAATATAAAATGAAGAACACAAAATATAAAATATAGAATAGAGTATATAGAACCCAGAATTTAGAACATTGAATTGCAGAACACTGAATTTAGAATATAGTATACAGAATACATAATAAACAATTTAAAAATTTAATGTAGAACACAGAATATAGAATAAAAAATGCATAATACTGAATATATACTTTTGAATATAGAAATAGAAAACAGAATAAAAAATATAGCTTAAAGAATGTTGAAGCAGATTTTGGAACATGGAAAGCAGAACTCACAATTTCGAAAATAGAATACAGAATACTGAATATACAATTTTGAATATAGAATGTAAAACACAGAATATAGAATATAGAATAAAGAATACTGAATATAGAATTTAGAATATAGAATGTAGAACACAGAATTTAGAATATAGTATACGGAATGCAAAATATAGTATGTAGAATCTAGAATGAAAAACACACAATTTAGAATATAGAATAGAGAATGTAGAACCCAGAATTTAGAACATGGTATGCAGCACACAGAATTTAGAATATAGAATACAGAATACTAAATATAGAATTTAGAATATAGAATGTAGAACACAGAATAAAGAATATAGAATACGGAATACAGAATATAGAATGTAGAATATAGAATGAAGAATACAAAATATAGACTATACAATAGACAATATACAACACAGAATTTAGAACATGGAATGCAGAACATAGAATTTAGAATATACAGTACAGAATACTGAATATACAATTTAGAATATAGAATGTAGAACACAGAATTTAGAATATAAAATAAAGAATACTGAATATAGAGTTTAGAATATAGAATGTAGAACACACAATATATAATGTTGAATACAGAATATAGAATCCAGAATAAAGAACATGCTATGCAGAACACAGAATTTGGAATAAAGATTACATAATACTGAATATAGAATTTAGAATATAGAATGTAGAACACAGAATTTATAATATAGAATACAGAAACTTGAATATAGTGTTTAGAATATAGAATGTAGAACACAGAATATAGAATATAGATTATACATTATAGAACCCAGAATTTAGAAGAAGGAATGCATAACACAGAATTTAGAATATAGCATACGGATTACTGAATATAGAATTTAGAATATAGTATGTAGAACACAGAATATAGAATGTAGAATACGAAATGCAGATATAGAATACTGAATATAGAATGTAGTAAACAGATTATACAATATGGAAAAAGAATACTGAAAACAGAATTTTGAACAAGGAATGCAGAACACAGTATTTAGAATATAGTATACAGAATAGTGCATATAGAATTTAGAATGTGGAATGCGGAACACAGATTTTAGAATATAGAATACAGAATACTGAATATAGAATTTAGAACATGGAATGCAGAACACATTATTTAGAATATAGAATACAGAATACTGAATATAGAATTTAGAATATAGTGTGAGGAACACAGAGTATAGAATATAGAATAAAGAATATTGAAACCATAATTCAGAACTTGGAATGCAGAACACAGAATTTACAATATAGAATACAGAATACTGAAGATAGAATTTAGAATATAGAATGTAGAACATAGTATAAAGAATATAGAATACGGAATGCAGAATATAGAATGTAGAATATAAAATGAAGAACGCAAAATATAAAATATAGAATAGAGTATATAGAAACCAGAATTTAGAAAATTGAATGGCAGAACACAGAATTTAGAATATAGTATACAGAATACTTAATAAACAATTAAACAATTGAATGTAGAACACAGAATATAGAATATAAAATACATTATACTGAATATCTAATTTAGAATATAGAATGTAGAAACCAGAATAAAAAATATAGCTTAAAGATTATTGAAGCCATATTTTGGAACATGGAAAGCAGAACTCACAATTTCAAATATAGAATACAGAATACTGAATATACAATTTAGAATATAGAATGTAGAACACAGAATATAGAATATAGAATAAAGAATACTGAATATAGGAATTAGAATATAGAATGTAGAACACAGAATATAGAATGTACAATACAGATTATAGAATCCAGAATTAAGAACATGCTATGCAGAACACAGAATTAAGAATATAGATTACATAATACTGAATATAGAATTTAGAATATAGAATGCAGAACACAGAATTTATAATATTGTATACATAAATCTAAATATAGTATTTAGAATAAAGAATGTAGAACACAGAATATACAATATAGATTATAGAACCCAGAATTTAGAACATGGAATGCATAACACAGAATATAATATAGCATACGGAATACTGAATATAGAATTTAGAATATAGAATTTAGAACACAGAATATAGAATATAGTATACGGAATGCAAAATATAGTATGTAGAATCTAGAATGAAAAACACACAATTTAGAATATAGAATAGAGAATGTAGAACCCAGAATTTAAAACATGGAATGCAGAACATAGAATTTAGAATATAGAATACAGAATACTGAATATAGAATTTAGAATATAGAATGTAGAACACAGAATATAGATTGAAGAATACAGAATAAAGAATCCAGAATAAAGAACATGCTATGCGGAACACAGAATTTAGAATATAGATTACATAATACTGAATATAGAATTTAGAATATAGAATGTAGAATACAGAATTTATAATATAGAATACAGAAAGCTGAATATACTATCTAAAATATTGAATGTAGAACACAGATATAGAATATAGAATATAGATTATAGAACCCAGAATTTAGGACATGGAATTCAGAAGACAGTAATTACAATATATAATACATTATACTGATCATAGAACTTAGAACATAGAATGCAGAACACAGAATTTAGAATATAGAATACAGAATACTGAATATAGAATTTAGAATATAGAAATTAGAACACATAATATATAATGTAGAATACGGAATGCAGAATATAGAATACAGAATATAGAATTTAGAACACAGAATAAAAAATATGGAAAACAGAATATAGAAACCAGAATTTAGAACATGGAAAGCAGAACACATAATTTAGAATATAGTATAGAGATTACTGAAAATAGAATTTAGAATATAGAATGTAGAACACAGAATTTAGAATATAGTATACGGAATGCAAAATATAGTATGTAGAATCTAGAATGAAAAACACACAATTTAGAATATAGAATAGAGAATGTAGAACCCAGAATTAAGAACATGGAATGCAGCACACAGAATTTAGAATATAGAATACAGAATACTGAATATAGAATTTAGAATATAGAATGTAGAACACAGAATAAAGAATATAGAATACGGAATGCAGAATATAGAATGTAGAATATAGAATGAAGTATACAAAATATAGACTATAGAATAGAGAATATACAACACAGAATATAGAACATGGAATGCAGAACATAGAATTTAGAATATAAAATACAGAATACTGAATAAACAATTTAGAATATAGAAAGTAGAACACAGAATATAGAATATAAACTAAAGAATACTGAATATAGAGTTTAGAATATAGAATGTAGAACACAAAATATAGAATATAGAATACAGTATATAGAATCCAGAATAAAGAACATGTTATGCAGAACACAGAATTTGGAATACAGATTACATAATACTGAACATAGAATTTAGAATATAGAATGTAGAACACAGAATTTATAATATAGAATACAGAAAGTTGAATATAGCATTTAGAATATAGAATGTAGAACACAGAATATAGAATATAGATTACAGATTATAGAACCCAGAATTTAGAAGAAGGAATGCAGAACACAGATTTTAGAATATAGCAAACGGAATACTGAATATAGAATTTAGAATATAGTATGTAGAACACAGAATATAGAATGTAGAATACAAAATGCAGATATAGAATACAGAATATAGAATGTAGAAAACAGATTATAAAATATGGAAAAAGAATACTGAAAACAGAATTTAGAACATGGAAAGCAGAACACAGTATTTAGAATATAGAATACAGAATAGTGCATATAGAATTTCGAATCTGGAATGCGGAACAGATATTTTAGAATAAAGAATACAGAATACTGAATATAGAATTTAGAACATGGAATGCAGAACACATTATTTAGAATATAGAATACAGAATACTGAATATAGAATTTAGAATATAGTGTGAGGAACACAGAATATAGAATATAGAATAAAGAATATTGAACCCATACTTCAGAACATGGAATGCAGAACACAGAATTTACAATATACAATACAAAATACTGAAGATAGAATTTAGAATATAGAATGTAAAACACAAAATTTAGAATAAAGAATACAGAATGCTGAATATAGAATTTAGAATATAGAATCTAGAACACAGAATATAGAAAATAGAAAATAGAATATAGAACCCAGAATTTAGAACATGGAATGCAGAACACAGAATTTAGATTATAGAATACAGAATTCTTAATAAACAATTAAAAAATTGAATGTAGAACACAGAATATAGAATATAAAACACATAATACTGACTATATAATTTAGAATATAGAATGTAGAAAACAGAATAAAAAATATAGCTTAGAGAATATTGAAGCCAGATTTTGGAACATAGAAATCAGAACTCAGAATTTAAAATATAGAATACAGAATACTGAATATACAATTTAGAAAATAGAATGTAAAACACAGAATTTAGAATATATAATAAAGAATACTGAATATAGATTTTAGAACATAGAATGTAGAACACAGAATATAGATTGTAGAATACAGAATAAAGAATCCAGAATAAAGAACATGCTATGCGGAACACAGAATTTAGAATATAGATTACATAATACTGAATAAACAATTTAGAATATAGAATGTAGAATACAGAATTTATAATATAGAATACAGAAAGCTGAATATAGTATTTACAATATAGAATGTAAAACACAGATATAGAATATACAATATAGAGTATAGAACCCAGAATTTAGAACATGGAATGCAGAAGACAGTAATTACAATATATAATACAGTATACTGAAAATAGAACTTAGAACATAGAATGCAGAACACAGAATTTAGAATATGGAATACAGAATACTGAATATAGAATGGAGAACATGGAGTGAAGAACACAGAATTTAGAATATGGAATAGAGAATACTGAATAGAGAATTTAGAATATAGAAAATAGAACACAGAATATAGAATATAGAATAGAAGATTTAGAACAGTGGATGCAGAACACAGAATTTAGAATATAGAATACAGAATACTGAATATAGAATTTAGAATATAGAAAGTAGAACACATAATATATAATGTAGAATACGGAATGCAGAATATAGAATACAGAATATAGAATTTAGAACACAGAATATAAAATATGGAAAACAGAATATAGAAACCAGAATTTAGAACATGGGAAGCAGAACACATAATTTAGAATATATTATAGAGATTACTGAAAATAGAATTTAGAATATAGAATGTAGAACACAGAATTAAGAATATAGAATACAGAATACTGATTAAATAACTTAGTATATAGAATGTAGAACACAGAATATAGAATATAGAATACGGAATGCAAAATATAGATTGTAGACTGTAGAATGTAGTACGCAAAATATAGAATATAGAATAGAGTATATAGAAGCCAGAATTCAGAACATGGAATGCAGAACACAGAATTTCGAATATAAATACAAAATACTGAATATAGGAATTTGAATATAGAATGCAGAACACAGGATATATAATAGAGTATACAGAACCCAGAATTTAAAACATGGAATACAGAACACAGAATTTAGAATATAGAATACAGAATACTGAATATTGAATTTAGAATATAGAATGTAGAACACAGAATAAAGAATATAGAATACGGAATGCAGAATATAGAATGTAGAATATAGAATGAAGAATACAAAATATAGAATATAGAATAGAGAACATAAAACATAGAATTTAGAAAATGGAATGCAGAACATAGAGTTTAGAATAGAGAATAGAGAATACTGAATATACAATTTAGAATATAGTATAGAGATTTCTTAATATAGAATTTAGAATACAGAATGTAGAAGACAGAATTTAGAATATAGACTACAGAATACTGAATAAATAACTTAGAATATAGAATGTAGAACACAGAATATAGAAAATAAAATACGGAATGCAAAATATAGATTGTAGAATATAGAATGAAGTACGCAAAATATAGAATAGAGAATAGAGAATATAGAAGCCAGAATTTAGAACATTGAATGCAGAACACAGAATTTCGAAAATAAATACGGAAAACTGAATGTAGGATTTTGAATATAGAATGCAGAACACAGGATATATAATAGAGTATACAGAACCCACAATTTAAAACATGGAATCCAGGACACAGAATTTAGAATATAGAATACAGAATACTGAATATAGTATTTAGAATATAGAATGTAGAACACAGAATAAAGAATATAGAATACGGAAAGCAGAATATAGAATGTAGAATATAGGATGAAGAATACAATATATAGAATATAGAATAGAGAATATAAAACACAGAATTTAGAACTTTGGATGCAGAACATAGAATTTAGAATATAGAATACAGGATACTGAATATACACTTTAGAATATAGAATGTAGAACACAGAATTTATAATATATAATAAAGAATACTGAATATAGATTTTAGAATATAGAATGTATAACACACAATATAGAATGTAGAAAACAGAATATAGAATCCAGAATATAAAACATGCTATGCAGAACACAGAATTTAGAATATAGATTACATAATACTGAATATAGAATTTAGAATATAGAATGTAGAACACAGACTATATAATATAAAATACAGAAAGTTGAATATAGTATTTAGAGTATAGAATGTAGAACACAGGATATAGAATATAGAATATAGATTATAGAACCAAGAATTTAGAACATGGAAAGCAGAACACAGAATATAGAATATAGCATACGGAAATACTGAATATAGAATTTAGAATATAGTATGTAGAACACAGAATATAGAATATAGAATACGAAATGCAGATATAGAATACAGAATATAGAATGTAGTAAACAGATTATAGAATATGGAAAAAGAATACTGAAAACAGAATTTAGAACATGGAATGCAGCTCACAGTATTAAAATATAGAATACAGAATAGTGCATATAGAATTTAGAATGTGGAATGCGGAACACAGATTTTAGAATATAGAATACAGAATACTGAATATAGAATTTAGAACATGGAATGCAGAACACATTATTTAGAATATAGAATACAGAATACTGAATATAGAATTTAGAATATAGTGTGAGGAACACAGAATATAGAATATAGAATAAAGAATATTGAAACCATAATTCAGAACATGGAATGCAGAACACAGAATATACAAAATAGAATACAGAATACTGAAGATATTATTTAGAATATAGAATGTAGTTCATAGTTAAAAGAATATAGAATACGGAATGCAGAATATAGAATGTAGAATATAAAATGAAGAACACAAAATATAAATTATAGAATAGAGTATATAGAACCCAGAATTTAGAATATTGAATTGCAGAACACTGAATTTAGAATATAGTATACAGAATACTTAATAAACAATTTAAAATTTGAATGTAGAACACAGAATATAGAATATAAAATACATAATACTGAATATATAATTTAGAATATAGAATACAGAAAACAGAATAAAAAATATAGCTTAAAGAATATTGAAGCCAAATTTTGGAACATGGAAAGCAGAACTCACAATTTCGAATATAGAATACAGAATACTGAAAATACAATTTAGAATGTAGAATGTAGAACACAGAATATAGAATATAGAATAAAGAATACTGAATATAGGATTAAGAATATAGAATGCAGAACACAGAATTTATAATATTGTATATAGAAATCTGAATATAGTATTTAGAATATAGAATGTAGAACACAGAATATAGAATATAGATTATAGAACCCAGAATTTAGAACATGGAATGCATAACACAGAATTTAATATTGCATACGGAATACTGAATATAGAATTTAGAATATAGAATGTAGAACACTGAATATAAAATATAGTATACGGAATGCAAAATATAGTATGTAGAATCTAGAATGAAAAACACACAATTTAGAATATAGAATAGAGAATGTAGAACCCAGAATTTAGAACATGGAATGCAGCACACAGAATTTAGAATATAGAATACAGAATACTGAATATAGAATTTAGAATATAGAATGTAGAACACAGAATATAGATTGTAGAATACAGAATAAAGAATCCAGAATAAAGAACATGCTATGCGGAACACAGAATTTAGAATATAAATTACATAATACTGAATATAGAATTTAGAATATAGAATGTAGAATACAGAATTTATAATATAGAATACCGAAAGCTGAATATAGTATTTACAATATAGAATGTAGAACACAGATATAGAATATAGAATATAGATTATAGAACCCAGAATTTAGAACATGGAATGCAGAAGACAGTAATTACAATATTTAATACAGTATACTGATCATAGAACTTAGCACATAGAATGCAGAACACAGAATTTAGAATATGGAATACAGAATACTGAATATAGAATGGAGAACATGGGGTGCAGAACACAGAATTTAGAATATGGAATACAGAATACTGAATAGAGAATTTAGAATATAGAAAATAGAACACAGAATAGAGAATATAGAATAGAGAATTAAGAACATGGGATGCAGAACACAGAATTTAGAATATTGAATACAGAATACTGAATATACAATTTAGAATATAGAAAGTAGAACACATAATATATAATGTAGAATACGGAATGCAGAATATAGAATACAGAATATAGAATTTAGAACACAGAATATAAAATATGGAAAACAGAATATAGAAACCAGAATTTAGAATATGGAAAGCAGAACACATAATTTAGAATATAGTATAGAGATTACTGAAAATAGAATTTAGAAAATAGAATGTAGAACACAGAATTTAGAATATAGAATACAGAATACTGATTAAATAACTTAGAATATAGAATGTAAAACACAGAATATAGAATATAGAATACGGAATGCAAAATATAGATTGTAGAATATAGAATGAAGTACGCAAAATATAGAATATAGAATAGAGTATATAGAAGCCAGAATTCAGAACATGGAATGCAGAACACAGAATTTCAAATATAAATACAAAATACTGAATATAGGAATTTGAATATAGAATGCAGAAGACAGGATATATAATAGAGAATACAGAACACAGAATTTAGAATATAGAATACAGAATACTGAATATTGAATTTAGAATATAGAATGTAGAACACAGAATAAAGAATATAGAATACGGAATGCAGTATATAGAATGTAGAATATAGAATCAAGAATACAAAATATAGAATAGAGAATAGAGAACATAAAACACAGAATTTAGAAAATGGAATGCAGAACATAGAATTTAGAATATAGAATAGAGAATACTGAATATACAATTTACAATATAGTATAGAGATTATTTAATATAGAATTTAGATTACAGAATGTAGAACACAGAATTTACAATATAGAATACAGAATACTGAATAAATAACTTAGAATATAGAATGTAGAACAGAGAAAATAGAAAATAGAATACGGAATACAAAATATAGATTGTAGAATATAGAATGAAGTACGCAAAATATAGAATATAGAATAGAGAATATAGAAGCCAGAATTTAAAACATGGAATCCAGAACAAAGAATTTAGAATATAGAATACAGAATACTGATTATAGTATTTAGAAAATAGAATGTAGAACACAGAATAAAGAATATAGAATACGGAAAGCAGAATATAGAATGTAGAATATAGGATGAAGAATACAAAATATAGAATATAGAATAGAGAATATACAACACAGAATTTAGAACATTGGATGCAGAACATAGAATTTAGAATATAGAAGACAGAATACTGAATATACAATTTAGAATATAGAATGTAGAACACAGAATTTATAATATATAATAAAGAATACTGAATATAAATTTTAGAATATAGAATGGATAACACACAATATAGAATGTAGAATACAGAATATAGAATCCAGAATATAGAACATGCTATGCAGAACACAGAATTTAGAATATAGATTGCATAATACTGAATATAGAATATAGAATATAGAATGTAGAACACAGAATATATAATATAAAATACACAAAGTTGAATATAGTATTTAGAATATAGAATGTAGAACACAGGATATAGATTATAGAACCCAGAATTTAGAACATGGAATGCAGAATACAGAATATAGAATATAGCATACGGAATACTGAATATAGAATTTAGAATATAGTATGTAGAACACAGAATATAGAATAAAGAAAACGAAATGCAGATATAGAATACAGAATATAGAATGTAGTAAACAGATTATAGAATATGGAAAAAGAATACTGAAATCAGAATTTAGAACATGGAATGCAGAACACAGTATTTAGAATATAGAATACAGAATAGTGTATATAGAATTTAGTATGTGGAATGCAGAACACAGATTTTAGAATATAAAATACAGAATACTGAATATAGAATTTAGAACATGGAATGCAGAACACATTATTAAGAATATAGAATAGAGAATACTGAGTATAGAATTTAGAATATAGTGTGAGGAACACAGAATATAGGATATAGAATAAAGAATATTGAACACATAATTCAGAACATGGAATGCAGAACACAGAATTTACAATATAGAATACAGAATACTGAAGACAGAATTTAGAATATAGAATGTAGAACATAGTATAAAGAATATAGAATACGGAATGCAGAATATAGAATGCAGAATATAAAATGAAGAACACAAAATATAAAATATAGAATAGATTATATAGAACACAGAATTTAGAACATTGAATTGCAGAACACTGAATTTAGAATATAGTATACAGAATACTTAATAAACAACTTAAATTTGAATGTAGAACACAGAATATAGAATATAAAATACATAATACTGAATATATAATTTAGAATATAGAATGCAGAAAACAGAATAAAAAATATAGCTTAAAGAATATTGAAGCCAGATTTTGGAACATGGAATGCAGAACTCACAATTTCGAATATAGAATACAGAATACTGAATATACAATTTAGAATATAGAATGTAGAACACAGAATATAGAATGTAGAATACAGATTATAGAATCCAGAATTAAGAACATGCTATGCAGAACACAGAATTAAAAATATAGATTACATAATACTGAATATAGAATTTAGAATATAGAATGCAGAAAAGAGAATTTATAATATTGTATACAGAAATCCGAATATAGTATTTAGAATATATAATGTAGAACACAGAATATAGAATATAGATTATAGAACCCAGAATTTAGAACATGGAATGCATAACACAGAATATAATATAGCATACGGAATACTGAATATAGAATTTACAATATAGAATGTAGAACACAGAATATAGAATATAGTATATGGAATGCAAAATATAGTATGTAGAATCTACAATGAAAAACATAATTTAGAATATACAATAGAGAATGTAGAACCCAGAATTTAGAACATGGAATGCAGCACACAGAATTTAGAATATAGAATACAGAATACTGAATATAGAATTAAGAATATAGAATGTAGAACACAGAATAAAGAATATAGAATACGGAATGCAGAATATAGAATGTAGAATATAGAATGAAGAAAACAAAATATAGACTATAGAATAGAGAATATATAACACAGAATTTAGAACATGGAATGCAGAACTTAGAATTTAGAATATACAGTACAGAATACTGAATATACAATTTAGAATATAGAATGTAGAACACAGAATTTAGAATATAAAATAAAGAATACTGAATATAGAGTTTAGAATATAGAATGTAGAACACACAATATAGAATGTTGAATACAGAATATAGAATCCAGAATAAAGAACATGCTATGCAGAACACAGAATTTGGAATAAAGATTACATAATACTGAATATAGAATTTAGAATATAGAATGTAGAACACAGAATTTATAATATAGAATACAGAAACTTGAATATAGTGTTTAGAATATAGAATGTAGAACACAGATTATAGAATATAGATTATACATTATAGAACCCAGAATTTAGAAGAAGGAATGCAGAACACAGAATTTAGAATATAGCATACGGAATACTGAATATAGAATTTAGAATAAAGTATGTAGAACACAGAATATAGAATGTAGAATACGAAATGCAGATATAGAATACTGAATATAGAATGTAGTAAAGAGATTATAGAATATGAAAAAAGAATACTGAAAACAGAATTTTGAACAAGGAATGCAGAACACAGTATATAGAATATAGAATACAGAATACTGAATATAGAATTTAGAACATGGAATGCAGAACACATTATTTAGAATATAGAACACAGAATACTGAATATAGAATTTAGAATATAGTGTGAGGAACACAGAGTATAGAATATAGAATAAAGAATATTGAAACCATAATTCAGAACTTGGAATGCAGAACACAGAATTTACAATATAGAATACAGAATACTGAAGATAGAATTTAGAATATTGAATGTACAACATAGTATAAAGAATATAGAATTCGGAATGCAGAATATAGAATGTAGAATATAAAATGAAGAACGCAAAATATAAAATATAGTATAGAGTATATAGAACCCAGAATTTAGAAAATTGAATGGCAGAACACAGAATTTAGAATATAGTATACAGAATACTTAATAAACAATTAAACAATTGAATGTAGAACACAGAATATAGAATATAAAATACATTATACTGAATATCTAATTTAGAATATAGAATGTAGAAACCAGAATAAAAAATACAGCTTAAAGAATATTGAAGCCATATTTTGGAACATGGAAAGCAGAACTCACAATTTCCAATATAGAATACAGAATACTGAATATACAATTTAGAATATAGAATGTAGAACACAGAATATAGAATATAGAATAAAGAATACTGAATATAGGAATTAGAATATAGAATGTAGAACACAGAATATAGAATGTACAATACAGATTATAGAATCCAGAATTAAGAACATGCTATGCAGAACACAGAATTAAGAATATAGATTACATAATACTGAATATAGAATTTAGAATATAGAATGCAGAACACAGAATTTATAATATTGTATACATAAATCTAAATATAATATTTAGATTATAGAATGTAGAACACAGAATATAGAATATAGATTATAGAACCCAGAATTTAGAACATGGAATGCATAACACAGAATATAATATAGCATACGGAATACTGAATATAGAATTTAGAATATAGAATTTAGAACACAGAATATAGAATATAGTATACGGAATGCAAAATATAGTATGTAGAATCTAGAATAAAAAACACACAATTTAGAATATACAATAGAGAATGTAGAACCCAGAATTTAGAACATGGAATGCAGCACACAGAATTTAGAATATAGAATACAGAATACTGAATATAGAATTTAGAATATAGAATGTAGAACACAGAATATAGATTGAAGAATACAGAATAAAGAATCCAGAATAAAGAACATGCTATGCGGAACACAGAATTTAGAATATAGATTACATAATACTGAATATAGAATTTAGAATATAGAATGTAGAATACAGAATTTATAATATAGAATACAGAAAGCTGAATATAGTATTTACAATAATGAATGTAGAACACAGATATAGAATATAGAATATAGATTATAGAACCCAGAATTTAGGACATGGAATTCAGAAGACAGTAATTACAATATATAATACATTATACTGATCATAGAACTTAGAACATAGAATGCAGAACACAGAATTTAGAATATAGAATACAGAACACTGAATATAGAATTTAGAATATAGAAATTAGAACACATAATATATAATGTAGAATACGGAAAGCAGAATGTAAATACAGAATATAGAATTTAGAACACAGAATATAAAATATGGAAAACAGAATATAGAAACCAGAATTTAGAACATGGAAAGCAGAGCACATAATTTAGAATAGAGTATAGAGATTACTGAAAATAGAATTTAGAATATAGAATGTAAAACACAGAATTTAGAATATAGTATACGGAATGCAAAATATTGTATGTAGAATCTAGAATGAAAAACACACAATTTAGAATATAGAATAGAGAATGTAGAACCCATAATTTAGAACATGGAATGCAGCACACAGAATTTAGAATATAGAATACAGAATACTGAATATAGAATTTAGAATATAGAATGTAGAACACAGAATAAAGAATATAGAATACGGAATGCAGAATATAGAATGTAGAATATAGAATGAAGAATACAAAATATAGACTATAGAATAGAGAATATACAACACAGAATTTACAACATGGAATGCAGTACATAGAATTTAGAATATAAAATACAGAATACTGAATATAAAATTTAGAATATAGAATGTAGAACACAGAATATAGAATATAAACTAAAGAATACTGAATATAGAGTTTAGAATATAGAATGTAGAACACAAAATATAGAATATAGGATACAGTATATAGAATCCAGAATAAAGAACATGTTATGCAGAACACAGAATTTGGAATACAGATTACATAATACTGAACATAGAATTTAGAATATAGAATGTAGAACACAGAATTTATAATATAGAATACAGAAAGTTGAATATAGTATTTAGAATATAGAATGTAGAACACAGAATATAGAATATAGATTATAGTACCCAGAATTTAGAACATGGAATGCATAAGACAGAATATAATATAGCATACGGAAAACTGAATATAGAATTTAGAATATAGAATGTAGAACAGAGAATATAGAATATAGTATACGGAATGCAAAATATAGTATGTAGAATCTAGAATGGAAAACACACAATTTATAATATAGAATAGAGAATGTAGAACCCAGAATTTAGAACATGGAATGCAGCACACAGAATTTAGAATATAGAATACAGAATACTGAATATAGAATTTAGAATATAGAATGTAGAACACAGAATAAAGAATATAGAATACGGAATGCAGAATATAGAATGTAGAATATAGAATGAAGAATACAAAATATAGACTATAGAATAGAGAATATACAACACAGAATTTAGAACATGGAATGCAGAACATAGAATTTAGAATATACAATACAGAATACTGAATATACAATTTAGAATATAGAATGTAGAACACAGAATTTAGAATATACAATAAAGAATACTGAATATAGAGTTTAGAATATAGAATGTAGAACACACAATATAGAATGTAGAATACAGTATATAGAATCCAGAATAAAGAACATGCTATGCAGAACACAGAATTTGGAATACAGATTACATAATACTGAATATAGAATTTAGAATATAGAATGTAGAACACAGAATTTATAATATAGAATACAGAAAGTTGAATATAGTGTTTAGAATATAGAATGTAGAACACAGAATATAGAATATAGATTATAGATTATAGAACCCAGAATTGAGGAAAAGGAATGCAGAACACAGAATTTAGAATATAGCATACGGAATACTGAATATAGAATTTAGAATATAGTATGTAGAACACAGAATATGGAATGTAGAATACGAAATGCAGATATAGAATACTGAATATAGAATGTAGTAAACTGATTATAGAATATGGAAAAAGAATACTGAAAACAGAATTTAGAACATAGAATGCAGAACACAGTATTTACAATATAGAATACAGAATAGTGCATATAGAATTTAGAATGTGGAATGCGGAACACAGATTTTAGAATATAGAATACGGAATACTGAATATAGAATTTAGAACATGGAATGCAGAACACATAATTTAGAATATAGAATAAAGAATACAGAATATAGAATTTGGAATATAGTGTGAGGAACACAGAATATAGAATATAGAATAAAGAATATTGAACCCATAATTCAGAACATGGAATACAGAACACAGAATTTACAATATAGAATACAGAATACTGAAGTTAGAATTCAGACTATAGAATGTAGAACATAGTATAAAGAATATAGAATACGGAATGCAGAATATAGAATGTAGAATATAAAATGAAGAACACAAAATATAAAATATAGAATAGAGTATATAGAACCCAGAATTTAGAACATTGAATTGCAGAACACTGAATTTAGACTATAGTATACAGAATACTTAATAAACAATAAAAATTTGAATGTAGAACACAGAATATACAATATAAAATACATAATACTGAATATCTAATTTAGAATATAGAATGCAAAAACAGAATAAAAAATATAGCTTAAAGAATATTGAAGCCAGATATTGGAACATGGATAGCAGAACACACAATTTCGAATATAGAATACAGAATACTGAATATACAATTCAGAATATAGAATGTAGAACACAGAATATAGAATATAGAATAAAGAATACTGAATATAGAATTTAGAATATAGAATGTAGAACACAGAATATAGAATATAGAATAAAGAATACTGAATATAGAATTTAGAATATAGAATGTAGAACACAGAATATAGAATGTAGAATACAGATTATACAATCCAGAATTAAGAACATGCTATGCAGAACACAGAATTAAGAATATAGATTACATAATACTGAATATAGAATTTAGAATATTGAATGCAGAACACAGAATTTATTATATTGTATACAGAAATCTAAATATTGTATTTAGAATATAGAATGTAGAACACAGAATATAGAATATAGATTATAGAACCCAGAATTTAGAACATGGAATGCATAACACAGAATAAAATATAGCATACGGAATACTGAATATAGAATTTAGAATATAGAATGTAGAACACAGAATATAGAATATAGTATAAGGAATGCAAAATATAGTATGTAGAATCTAGAATGACAAACACACAATTTAGAATATAGAATAGAGAATGTAGAACCCAGAATTTAGAACATGGAATGCAGCACACAGAATTAAGAATATAGAATACAGAATACTGAATATAGAATTTAGAATATAGAAATTAGAACACATAGTATATAATGAAGAATACGGAATGCAGAATATAGAAAACAGAATATAGAATTTAGAACACAGAATATAAAATATGGAAAACAGAATATAGAAACCAGAATTTAGAACATGGAAAGCAGAACACATAATTTAGAATATAGTATAGAGATTACTGAAAATAGAATTTAGAATATAGAATGTAGAACACAGAATTTAGAATATAGAATACAGAATACTGATTAAATAACTTAGAATATAGAATGTAGAACACAGAATATAGAATATAGAATACGGAATTCAAAATATAGATTGTAGACTATAGAATGAACTACGCAAAGTATAGAATATAGAATAGAGTATATAGAAGCCAGAATTCAGAACATGGAATGCAGAACACAGAATTTCGAATATAAATACAAAATAATGAATATAGGAATTTGAATATAGAATGCAGAACACAGGATATATAATAGAGTATACAGAACCCAGAATTTAAATCATGGAATACAGAACACAGAATTTAGAATATAGAATACAGAATACTGAATATTGAATTTAGAATATAGAATATAGAACACAGAATATAGAATATAGAATACGGAATGCAGAATATAGAATTTAGAATATAGAAATAAGAATACAAAATATAGAATATAGAATAGGGAACATAAAACACAGAATTTAGAAAATGGAATGCAGAACATCGAATTTAGAATATAGAATAGAGAATACTGAATATACAATTTATAATATAGTATAGAGATTACTTAATATAGAATTTAGAATACAGAATGTAGAACACAGAATTTAGAATATAGAATACAGAATCCTGAATAAATAATTTAGAATATATAATGTAGAACACAGAATATAGAAAATAGAATACGGAATGCAAAATATAGTTTGTAGAATATAGAATGAAGTACGCAAAATTTAGAATATAGAATAGAGAATATAGAAGCCAGAATTTAGAACATGGAATGCAGAACACAGAATTTGGATAATAAATACGGAATACTGAATGTAGAATTTTGAATATAGAATGAAGAACACAGGATATATAATAGAGTATACAGAAGCCAGAATTTAAAACATGGATCCAGAACACAGAATTTAGAATATAGAATACAGAATACTGAATATAGTATTTAGAAAATAGAATGTAGAACACAGAATAAAGAATATAGAATACGGAAAGCAGAATATACAATGTAGAATATAGGATGAAGAATACAAAATATAGAATATAGAATAGAGAATATACAACACGGAATTTAGAACATTGGATGCAGAACATGGAATTAAGAATATAGAATACAGAATACTGAATATACAATTTAGAATATAGAATGTAGAACACAGAATATATAATATATAATAAAGAATACTGAATATAGATTTTAGAATATAGAATGTATAACACACAATATAGAATGAAGAATACAGAATATAGAATCCAGAATAAAGAACATGCTATGCAGAACACAGAATTTAGAATATAGATTACATAATACTGAGTATAGAATTTAGAACATAGAATGTAGAACACAGAATATATAATATAAAATACACAAAGTTGAATATAGTATTTAGAATATAGAATGTAGAACACAGGTTATAGAATATAGAATATAGATTATAGAACCCAGAATTTAGAACATGGAATGCAGAACACAGAATATAGAATATAGCATACGGAATACTGAATATAGAATTTAGAATATAGTATGTAGAACACAGAATATAGATTATAGAATACGAAATGCATATAGAATACAGAATATAGAATGTAGTAAACAGATTATAGAATATGGAAAAAGAATACTGAAATCAGAATTTAGAACATGGAATGCAGAACACAGTATTTAGAATATAGAATACAGAATACTGAATAAATAACTTAGAATATAGAATGTAGAACACAGAATATACAAAATAGAATACGGAATGCAAAATATAGATTGTAGAATATAGAATGAAGTACGCAAAATATAGAATATAGAATAGAGAATATAGAAGCCAGAATTTAGAACATGGAATGCAGAACACAGAATTTTGAAAATAAATACGGAATACTGAATGTAGGATTTTGAATATAGAATGCAGAACACAGGATATATAATAGAGTATACAGAAGCCAGAATTTTAAACATGGAATACAGAACACAGCATTTAGAATATAGAATACAGAATACTGAATATTGAATTTAGAATATAGAATGTAGAACACAGAATAAAGAATATAATACGGAATGCAGAATATAGAATGAAGAATATTGAATGAAGAATACAAATGATAGAATATAGAATATTGAACATAAAACACAGAATTTAGAAAATGGAATGCAGAACATAGAATTTAGAATATAGAATAGAGAACACTGAATAAACAATTTAGAATATAGTATATAGATTACTTAATATAGAATTTAGAATACAGAATTTAGAACACAGAATTTAGAATATAGAATACAGAATACTGAATATAGTATTTAGAATATAGAATGTAGAACACAGAATAAAGATTATAGAATACGGAAAGCAGAATATAGAATGTAGAATATAGGATGAAGAATACAAAATATAGAATATAGAATAGAGAATATACAACACAGAATTTAGAACATTGGATGCAGAACATTGAATTTAGAATATAGAATACAGAATACTGAATATACAATTTAGAATATAGAATGTAGAACACAGAATTTAGAATATATAATAAAGAATACTGAATATAGATTTTAGAATATAGAATGCATAACACACAATATAGAATGTAGAATACAGAATATAGAATCCAGAATAAAGAACATGCTATGCAGAACACAGAATTTAGAATATAGATTACATAATACTGAATATGGAATTTAGAATATAGAGTGTATAACACAGAATATATAATATAAAATACACAAAGTTGAATATAGTATTTAGAATATAGAATGTAGAACACAGGATATAGAATAAAAAATACATAATACTGAATATATACTTTTGAATATAGAAATAGAAAACAGAATAAAAAATATAGCTTAAAGAATGTTGAAGCAGATTATGGAACATGGAAAGCAGAACTCACAATTTCGAATATAGAATACAGAATACTGAATATACAATTTTGAATATAGAATGTAGAACACAGAATATAGAATATAGAATAAAGAATACTGAATATAGAGTTAAGAATATAGAATGTAGAACACAGAATATAGACTGTAGAATACGAAATGCAGATATAGAATACTGAATATAGAATGTAGTAAACAGATTATAGAATATGGAAAAAGAATACTGAAAACAGAATTTTGAACAAGGAATGCAGAACACAGTATTTAGAATATAGAATACAGAATAGTGCATATAGAATTTAGAATGTGGAATGCAGAACACAGATTTTAGAATATAGAATACAGAACACTGAATATAGAATTTAGAACATGGAATGCAGAACACATTATTTAGAATATAGAATACAGAATACTGAATATAGAATTTAGAATATAGTGTGAGGAACACAGAATAAAGAATATAGAATAAAGAATATTGAAACCATAATTCAGAACTTGGAATGCAGAACACAGTATTTACAATATAGAATACAGAATACTGAAGGTAGAATTTAGAATATAGAATGTCGAACATAGTATAAAGGATATAGAATACGGATTGCAGAATATAGAATGTAGAATATAAAATGAAGAACACAAAATATAAAATATAGAATAGAGTATATAGAACCCAGAATTTAGAACATTGAATTGCAGAGCACTGAATTTAGAATATAGTATACAGAATACTTTATAAACAATTTAAATTTGAATGTAGAACACAGAATATAGAATATAAAATATATAGTACTGAATATATAATTTAGAATATAGAATGCAGAAAACAGAATAAAAAATATAGCTTAAACAATATTGAAGCCAGATTTTGGAACATGGAAAGCAGAACTCATAATTTCGAATATAGAATACAGAATACTGAATATACAATTCAGAATATAGAATGTAGAACACAGAATAAAGAATATAGAATGCGGAATGCAGAATATAGAATGTAGAATATACAATGAAGAATACAAAATATAGACTATAGAACAGAGAATATACAACACAGAATTTAGAACATGGAATGCAGAACATAGAATTTAGAATATACAATTCAGAATACTGAATATATAATTTAGAATATAGAATGTATAACACAGAATTTAGAATATACAATAAAGAATACTGAATATAGAGTTTAGAATATAGAATGTAGAACACACAATATAGAATTTAGAATACAGTATATAGAATCCAGAATAAAGAACATGCTATGCAGAACACAGAATTTGGAATACAGATTACACAATACTGAATATAGAATTCAGAATATAGAATGTAGAACACAGAATTTATAATATAGAATACAGAAAGTTGAATATAGTATTTAGAATGTAGAATTTAGAACACAGAATATAGAATAAAGATTATAAATTATAGAACCCAGAATTTAGAGGAAGGATTGCAGAACACAGAATTTAGAATATAGCATACGGAATACTGAATATAGAATTTAGAATATAGTATGTAGAACACAGAATATTGAATGTAGAATACGAAATGCAGATATAGAATACAGAATATAGAATGTAGAAAACAGATTATAGAATATGGAAAAAGATTACTGAAAACAGAATTTAGAACATGGAATGCAGAACACAGTATTTAGAATATAGAATACAGAATAGTGCATATAGAATTTACAATGTGGAATGCGGAACACAGATTTTAGAATATAGAATAAAGAATACTGAATATAGAATTTAGAACATGGAATGCAGAACACATTATTTAGAATATAGAATACAGAATACTGAATATACAATTTAGAATATACAATGTAGAACACAGAATATAGAATATAGAATAAAGAATACTGAATACAGAATTTAGAATATAGAATGTAGAACACAGAATATAGAATGTAGAATACAGAATATAGAATCCAGAATTAAGAACATGCTATGCAGAACACAGAATTAAGAATATAGATAACATAACACTGAATATAGAATTTAGAATATAGAATGCAGAACACAGAATATAGAATATAGTATACGGAATGCAAAATATAGTATGTAGAATCTAGAATGAAAAACACACAACTTAGAATATAGAATAGAGAATGTAGAACCCAGAATTTAGAACATGGAATGCAGCACACAGAATTTAGTATATAATATACAGAATACTGAATATAGAATTTAGAATATAGAATGTAGAACACAGAATATAGATTGTAGAATACAGAATAAAGAATCCAGGATAAAGAACATGCTATGCGGAACACAGAATTTAGAATATAGATTACATAATACTGAATATAGAATTTAGAATATAGAATGTAGAATACAGAATTTATAATATAGAATACAGAAAGCTGAATAAAGTATTTACAATATAGAATGTAGAACACAGATGTAGAATACAGAATATAGATTATAGAACACAGAATTTAGAACATGGAATGCAGAAGACACTAATTACAATATATAATACAGTATACTGATCATAGAACTTAGAACATAGAATGCAGAACACAGAATTTAGAATATGGAATACAGAATACTGAATATAGAATGGAGAACATGGGGTGCAGAGCACAGAATTTAGAATATGGAATACAGAATACTGAATAGAGAATTTAGAATATAGAAAATAGAACACAGAATATAGAATATAGAATAGAGAATTTAGAACATGGGATGTAGAACACAGAATTTAGAATATAGAATACAGAATACTGAATATAGAATTTAGAATATAGAAAGTAGAACACATAATATATAATGTAGAATACGGAATGCAGAATATAGAATACAGAATATAGAATTTAGAAAACAGAATATAAAATATGGAAAACAGAATATAGAAACCAGAATTTAGAACATGGAAATCAGAACACATAATTTAGAATATAGTATAGAGATTACTGAAAATAGAATTTAGAATATAGAATGTAGAACACAGAATTTAGAAAATGGAATGCAGAACATAGAATTTAGAATATAGAATAGAGAATACTGAATATACAATTTAGAATATAGTATAGAGATTACTTAATATAGAATTTAGAATACAGAATATAGAACACAGAATTTAGAATATAGAATACAGAATACTGAATAAATAACTTAGAATATAGAATGTAGAACACAGAATATACAAAATAGAATACGAAATGCAAAATATAGATTGTAGAATATAGAATGAAGTACGCAAAATATAGAATATAGAATAGAGAATATAGAAGCCAGAATTTAGAACATGGAATGCAGAACACAGAATTTTGAAAATAAATACGGAATACTGAATGTAGGATTTTGAATATAGAATGCAGAACACAGGATATATAATAGAGTATACAGAAGCCAGAATTTTAAACATGGAATACAGAACACAGCATTTAGAATATAGAATAAAGAATACTGAATATAGTATTTAGAATATAGAATGTAGAACACAGAATATAGAATATACAATACGGAATGCAAAATATATATTGTAGACTATAGAATGAAGTACGCAAAATGTAGAATATAGAATAGAGTATATAGAAGCCAGAATTTAGTACATGGGATGCAGAACACAGAACTTCGAATAAAAATACAAAATACTGAATATAGGAACTTGAATATAGAATACAAAACACAGGATATATAATAGAGTATACAGAAACCAGAATTTAAAACATGGAATACAGAACACAGAATTTAGAATATAGAATACAGAATACTGAATATTGAATTTAGAATATAGAATGTAGAACACAGAATAAAGAATATAATACGGAATGCAGAATATAGAATGAAGAATATTGAATGAAGAATACAAATGATAGAATATAGAATATTGAACATAAAACACAGAATTTAGAAAATGGAATGCAGAACATAGAATTTAGAATATAGAATAGAGAACACTGAATAAACAATTTAGAATATAGTATATAGATTACTTAATATAGAATTTAGAATACAGAATTTAGAACACAGAATTTAGAATATAGAATACAGAATACTGAATATAGTATTTAGAATATAGAATGTAGAACACAGAATAAAGATTATAGAATACGGAAAGCAGAATATAGAATGTAGAATATAGGATGAAGAATACAAAATATAGAATATAGAATAGAGAATATACAACACAGAATTTAGAACATTGGATGCAGAACATTGAATTTAGAATATAGAATACAGAATACTGAATATACAATTTAGAATATAGAATGTAGAACACAGAATTTAGAATATATAATAAAGAATACTGAATATAGATTTTAGAATATAGAATGCATAACACACAATATAGAATGTAGAATACAGAATATAGAATCCAGAATAAAGAACATGCTATGCAGAACACAGAATTTAGAATATAGATTACATAATACTGAATATGGAATTTAGAATATAGAGTGTATAACACAGAATATATAATATAAAATACACAAAGTTGAATATAGTATTTAGAATATAGAATGTAGAACACAGGATATAGAATAAAAAATACATAATACTGAATATATACTTTTGAATATAGAAATAGAAAACAGAATAAAAAATATAGCTTAAAGAATGTTGAAGCAGATTATGGAACATGGAAAGCAGAACTCACAATTTCGAATATAGAATACAGAATACTGAATATACAATTTTGAATATAGAATGTAGAACACAGAATATAGAATATAGAATAAAGAATACTGAATATAGAGTTAAGAATATAGAATGTAGAACACAGAATATAGACTGTAGAATACGAAATGCAGATATAGAATACTGAATATAGAATGTAGTAAACAGATTATAGAATATGGAAAAAGAATACTGAAAACAGAATTTTGAACAAGGAATGCAGAACACAGTATTTAGAATATAGAATACAGAATAGTGCATATAGAATTTAGAATGTGGAATGCAGAACACAGATTTTAGAATATAGAATACAGAACACTGAATATAGAATTTAGAACATGGAATGCAGAACACATTATTTAGAATATAGAATACAGAATACTGAATATAGAATTTAGAATATAGTGTGAGGAACACAGAATAAAGAATATAGAATAAAGAATATTGAAACCATAATTCAGAACTTGGAATGCAGAACACAGAATTTACAATATAGAATACAGAATACTGAAGATAGAATTTAGAATATAGAATGTAGAACATAGTATAAAGAAAATAGAATATGGAATGCAGAATATAGAATGTAGAATATAAAATGAAGAACACAAAATATAAAATATAGAATAGAGTATATAGAACCCAGAATTTAGAACATTGAATTGCAGAACACTGAATTTAGATTATAGTATACAGAACACTTAATAAACAAATTAAAAATTGAATGTAGAACACAGAATATAGAATATAAAATACATAATACTGAATATCTAATTTAGAATATAGAATGTAGAAACCAGAATAAAAAATATAGCTTAAAAAATATTGAAGCCAGATTTTGGAACATGGAAAGCAGAACTCACAATTTCGAATATAGAATACAGAATACTGAATATAAAATTTAGAATATAGAATGTAGAACACAGAATATAGAATATAGAATAAAGAATACTGAATATAGAATTTAGAATATAGAATGTAGAACAGAGAATATAGAATGTAGAATACAGAGTATAGAATCCAGAATAAAGAACATGCTATGCAGAACACAGAATTTAGAATATAGATTATATAATACTGAATATGGAATTTAGAATATAGAGTGTATAACACAGAATATATAATATAAAATACACAAAGTTGAATATAGTATTTAGAATATAGAATGTAGAACACAGGATATAGAATATAGAATATAGATTATAGAACCCAGAATATAGAACATGGAATGCAGAACACAGAATATAGTATATAGCATACGGAATACTGAATATAGAATTTAGAATATAGTATGTAGAACACAGAATATAGAATGTAGAAAACGAAATGCAGATATAGAATACAGAATAGAGAATGTAGAAAACAGATTATAGAATATGGAAAAAGCATACTGAAAACAGAATTTAGAACATGGAATGCAGAACACAGTATTTAGAATATAGAATACAGAATAGTCCATATAGAATTTAGAATGTGGAATGCGGAACACAGATTTTAGAATATAGAATACAGAATACTGAATATAGAATTTAGAACATGGAATGCAGAACACATTATTTAGAATATAGAATACAGAATACTGAATATAGAATTTAGAATATAGTGTGAGGAACACAGAATATAGAATATAGAATAAAGAATATTGAACCCATACTTCAGAACATGGAATGCAGAACACAGAATTACAATAGAGAATACAGAATACTGAAGTTAGAATTTAGAATATAGAATGTAGAACATAGTATAAAGAATATAGAATACGGAATGCAGAATATAGGATGTAGAATATAAAATGAAGAACACAATATATAAAATATAGAATAGAGTATAGAGAACCCAGAATTTAGAAAATTGAATTGCAGAACACTGAATTTAGAATATAGTATACAGAATACTTAATAAACAATTAAAAAATTGAATGTAGAGCACAGAATATAGAATAAAAATTACATAATACTGAATATATACTTTTGAATATAGAAATAGAAAACAGAATAAAAAATATAGCTTAAAGAATGTTGAAGCAGATTTTGGAACATGGAAAGCAGAACTCACAATATCGAATATAGAATACAGAATACTGAATATACAATTTTGAATATAGAATGTAGAACACAGAATATAGAATATAGAATAAAGAATACTGCATACATAATTTAGAATATAGAAAGTAGAACACAGAATATAGAATGTAGAATACAGAATATAGAATCCAGAATTAAGAACATGCTATGCAGAACACAGAATTAAGAATATAGATTACATAATACTGAATATAGAATTTAGATTATAGAATGCAGAACACAGAATTTATAATATTGTATACAGAAATCTTAATATAGTATTTATAATATAGAATGTAGAACACAGAATATAGAATATAGATTATAGGACCCAGAACTTAGAACATGGAATGCATAACACAGAATATAATATAGCATACGGAATACTGAATATAGAATATAGAATTTGAATGTAGAACACAGAATATAGAATATAGTATACGGAATGCAAAATATAATATGTAGAATCTAGAATGAAAAACACACAATTAAAATATAGAATAGAGAATGTAGAACCCAGAATTTAGAACATGGAATGCAGCACACAGAATTTAGAATATAGAATACAGAATACTGTATAAAGAATTTAGAATATAGAATGTAGAACACAGAATAAAGAATATAGAATACGGAATGCAGAATATAGAATGTAGAATATAGAATGAAGAATACAAAATATAGACTATACAATAGACAATATACAACACAGAATTTAGAACATGGAATGCAGAATATAGAATTTAGAATATACAATACAGAATACTGAATATACAATTTAGAATATAGAATGTAGAACACAGAATTTAGAATATACAATAAAGAATACTGAATATAGAGTTTAGAATATAGAATGTAGAACACACAATATAGAATGTTGAATACAGAATATAGAATCCAGAATAAAGAACATGCTATGCAGAACACAGAATTTGGAATAAAGATTACATAATACTGAATATAGAATTTAGAATTTAGAATGTAGAACACAGAATTTATAATATAGAATACAGAAACTTGAATATAGTGTTTAGAATATAGAATGTAGAACACAGAATATAGAATATAGATTATACATTATAGAACCCAGAATTTAGAAGAAGGAATGCAGAACACAGAATTTAGAATATAGCATACCGAATACTGAATATAGAATTTAGAATATAGTATGTAGGACACAGAATACAGAATGTAGAATACGAAATGCAGATATAGAATACTGAATATAGAATGTAGTAAACAGATTATAGAATATGGAAAAAGAATACTGAAAACAGAATTTTGAACAAGGAATGCAGAACACAGTATTTAGAATATAGAATACAGAATAGTGCATATAGAATTTAGAATGTGGAATGCGGAACACAGATTTTAGAATATAGAATACAGAATACTGAATATAGAATTTAGAACATGGAATGCAGAACACATTATTTAGAATATAGAATACAGAATACTGTAATAGAATTTAGAATATAGTGTGAGGAACACAGAATATAGAATATAGAATAAAGAATATTGAAACCATAATTCAGAACTTGGAATGCAAAACACAGAATTTACAATATAGAATACAGAATACTGAAGATAGAATTTAGAATATAAAATGTAGAACATAGTATAAAGAATATAGAATACGGAATGCAGAATATAGAATGTAGAATATAAAATGAAAAACGCAAAATATAAAATATAGAATAGAGTATATAGAACCCAGAATTTAGAACATTGAATTGCAGAACACTGAATTTAGAATATAGTATACAGAATACTTAATAAACAATTAAAAAATTGAATGTAGAACACAGAATATAGAATATAAAATACATAATACTGAATATCTAATTTAGAATATAGAATGTAGAAACCAGAATAAAAAATATAGCTTAAAGAATATTGAAGCCAGATTTTGGAACATGGAAAGCAGAACTCACAATTTCGAATATAGAATACAGAATACTGATTATACAATTTAGAATATAGAATGTAGAACACAGAATATAGAATATAGAATAAATAATACTGAATATAGAAATTAGAATATAGAATGAAGAACACAGAATATAGAATGTAGAATACAGATTATAGAATCCAGAATTAAGAACATGCTATGTAGAACACAGAATTAAGAATATAGATTACATAATACTGAATATAGAATTTAGAATATAGAATGCAAAACACAGAATTTATAATATTGTGTACAGAAATCTAAATATAGTATTTAGAATATAGAATGTAGAACACAGAATATAGAATATAGATTATAGAACCCAGAATTTAGAACATGGAATGCATAACACAGAATATAATATAGCATACGGAATACTGAATATAGAATTTAGAATATTGAATGTAGAACACAGAATATAGAATATAGTGTACGGAATGCAAAATATAGGATGTAGAATCTAGAATGTAAAACACACAATTTAGAATATAGAATAGAGAATGTAGAACCCAGAATTTAGAACATGGAATGCAGCACACAGAATTTAGAATATAGAATACAGAATACTGAATATAGAATTTAGAATATAGAGTGTAGAACACAGAATATAGATTGTAGAATACAGAAAAAAGAATCCAGTATAAAGAACATGCTTTGCGGAACACAGAATTCAGAATATAGATTACATAATACTGAATATAGAATTTAGAATATAGAATGCAGAATACAAAATTTATAATATAGAATACAGAGAGCTGAATATCGTATTTACAATATTGAATGTAGAACACAGATAGAGAATATAGAATATAGATTATAGAACCCAGAATTTAGAACATGGAATTCAGAAGACAGTAATTAAAATATATAATACATTATACTGATCATAGAACTTAGAACATAGAATGCAGAACACAGAATTTAGAATATGGAATACAGAATACTGAATATAGAATGGAGAACATGGGGTGCAGAACACAGAATTTAGAATATGGAATACAGAATACTGAATAGAGAATTTAGAATATAGAAAATAGAACACAGAATATAGAATATAGAATAGAGAATTTAGAACATGGGACGCAGAACACAGAATTTAGAATATAGAAAACAGAATACTGAAAATAGAAATTAGAATATAGAAAGTAGAACACAGAATATATAATGTAGAATACGGAATGCAGAATATAGAAAACAGAATATAAAAATTAGAACACAGAATATAAAATATGGAAAACAGAATATAGAAACCAGAATTTAGAACATGGAAAGCAGAACACATAATTTAGAATATAGTATAGAGATTACTGAAAATAGAATTTAGAATATAGAATGTAGAACACAGAATTTAGAATATAGTATACGGAATGCAAAATATAGTATGTAGAATCTAGAATGAAAAATACACAATTTAGAATATAGAATAGAGAATGTAGAACCCAGAATTTAGAACATGGAATGCAGCACACAGAATTTAGAATATAGAACACAGAATACTGAATATAGAATTTAGAATATAGAATGTAGAACACAGAATAAAGAATATAGAATACGGAATGCAGAATATAGAATGTAGAATATAGAATGAAGAATACAAAATATAGACTATAGAATAGAGAATATACAACACAGAATTTAGAACATGGAAGGCAGAACATAGAATTTAGAATATACAATACAGAATACTGAATATACAATATAGAATTTAGAATGTAGAACACAGACTTTAGTATATACAATAAAGAATACTGAATATAGAGTTTAGAATATAGAATGTAGAACACACAATTTAGAATGTAGAATAGAGAATATAGAATCCAGAATAAAGAACATGCTATGCAGAACACAGAATTTGGAATAAAGATTACATAATAGTGAATATAGAATTTAGAATATAGAATGTAGAACACAGAATTTATAATATAAAATACAAAAATTTGAATATAGTGTTTAGAATATAGAATTTAGAACACAGAATATAGGATATAGATTATAGAATATAGAACCCAGAATTTAGAAGAAGGAATGCAGAACACAGAATTTAGAATATAGCATACGGAATACTGAATATAGAATTTAGAATATAGTATGTAGAACACAGAATATAGAATGTAGAATACGAAATGCAGATATACAATACAGAATATAGAATGTAGAAAACAGATTATAGAATATGGAAAAAGAATACTGAAAACAGAATTTAGAACATGGAATGCAGAACACAGTATTTAGAATATAGGATACAGAATAGTGCATATAGAATTTAGAATGTGGAATGCGGAACACAGATTTTAGAATATAGAATACAGAATACTGAATATAGAATTTAGAACATGGAATGCAGAACACATTATTTAGAATATAGAATACAGAATACTGAATATAGAATTTAGAATATAGTGTGAGGAACACAGAATATAGAATATAGAATAAAGAATATTGAAACCATACTTCAGAACATGGAATGCAGAACACAGAATTTACAATATAGAATACAGAATACTGAAGATAGAATTTAGAATATAGAATGTAGAACATAGTATAAAGAATATAGAATACGGAATGCAGAATATAGAATGTAGAATATAAAATGAAGAACACAAAATATAAAATATAGAATAGAGTATATAGAAACCAGAATTAAAACACTGAATTGCAGAACACTGAATTTAGAATATAGTATACAGAATACTTAATAAACAATTAAACAATTGAATGTAGAACACAGAATATACAATATAAGGTACATAATACTGAATATATAATTTAGAATATAGAATGCAGAAAACAGAATAAAAAATATAGCTAAAAGAATATTGAAGCCAGATTTTGGAACATGGAAAGCAGAACTCACAATTTCGAATATAGAATACAGAATACTGAATACGCAATTTAGAATATAGTATGTAGAACACAGATTATAGAATACAGAATAAAGAATACTGAATATAGAATTTAGAATATAGAATGTAGAACACAGAATATAAAATGTAGAATACAGATTATAGAATCCAGAATTAAGAACATGCTATGCAGAACACAGAATTAAGAATATAGATTACATAATACTGAATATAGAATTTAGAATATAGAATGCAGAACACAGAATTTATAATATTGTATACAGAAATCTGAATATAGTATTTAGAATATAGAATGTAGGACACAGAATATAGAATATAGATTATAGAACCCAGAATTTAGAACATGGAATCATAAAACAGAATATAATATAGCATACGGAATACTGAATATAGTATTTAGAATATAGAATGTAGAACACAGAATATAGAATATAGTACACGGAATGCAAAATATAGTATTTAGAATCTAGAATGAAAAACACACAATTTAGAATATAGAATAGAGAATGTAGAACCCAGAATTTAGAACATGGAATGCAGCACACAGGATTTAGAATATAGAATACAGAATACTGAATATAGAATTTAGAATATAGAATGTAGAACACAGAATATAGAATATAGAATAAAGAATACTGAATATAGAATTTAGAATATAGAATGTAGAACACAGAATATAGAATGTAGAATACAGAATATAGAATCCAGAATTAAGAAAATGCTATGCAGAACACAGAATTAAGAATATAGATTACATAATACTGAATATAGAATTTAGAATATAGAATGCAGAACACAGAATTTATAATATAGTATACAGAAATCTGAATATAGTATTTAGAATATAGAATGTAGAACACAGAATATAGAATATAGTATACGGAATGCAAAATATCGTATGTAGAATCTAGAATGAAAAACACACAATTTAGAATATAGAATAGAGAATGTAGAACCCAGAATTTAGAACATGAAATGCAGCACACAGATGTTAGAATATAGAATACAGAATAGTGAATAAAGAATTTAGAATATAGAATGTATAACACGGAATAAACAATATAGGATACGGAATGCAGAATAAAGAATGTAGAATATAGAATGAAGAATACAAAATATAGACTATAGAATAGAGAATATACAACAAAGAATTTAGAATATGGAATGCAGAACATAGAATTTAGAATATACAATACAGAATACTGAATATACAATTTCGAATATAGAATGTAGAACACAGAATTTAGAATATACAATAAAGAATACAGAATATAGAGTTTAGAATATAGAATGTCGAACACACAATATAGAATGTAGAATACAGAATATAGAATCCAGAATAAAGAACATGCTATGCAGAACACATAATTTGGAATAAAGATTACATAATACTGAATATAGAATTTAGAATCTAGAATGTAGAACACAGAATTTATAATATAGAATACAGAAAGTTGAATATAGTATTTAGAATATAGAATGTAGGACACAGAATATAGAATATAGATTATAGATTATAGAACCCAGAATTTAGAAGAAGGAATGCAGAACACAGAATATAGAATACAGCATACGGAATACTGAATATAGAATTTAGAATATAGTATGTAGAACACAGAATATAGAATGTAGAATACGAAATGCAGATATAAAATACAGAATATAGAATGTAGAAAACAGATTATTGAATATGGAAAAAGAATACTGAAAACTGAATTTAGAACATGGAATGAAGAACACAGTATTTAGAATATAGAATACAGAATAGTGCATATAGAATTTAGAATGTGGAATGCGGAACACAGAATTTAGAATATAGAATAAATAATACTGAATATAGAATTTAGAACATGGAATGCAGAACACATTATTTAGAATATAGAATACAGAATACTGAATATAGAATTTAGAATATAGTGTGAGGAACACAGAATATAGAATATAGAATAAAGAATATTGAACCCATAATTCAGAACATGGAATGCAGAACACAGAATTTACAATATAGAATACAGAATACTGAAGTTAGAATTTAGAATATAGAATGTAGAACATAGTATAAAGAATATAGAATACGGAATGCAGAATATAGGATGTAGAATATAAAATGAAGAACACAATATATAAAATATAGAATAGAGTATATAGAACACAGAATTTAGAACATTGAATTGCAGAACACTGAATTTAGAATATAGTATACAGAATACTTAATAAACAATTAAAAAATTGAATGTAGAACACAGAATATAGAATAAAAAATACATAATACTGAATATATACTTTTGAATATAGAAATAGAAAACAGAATAAAAAATATAGCTTAAAGAATGTTGAAGCAGATTTTGGAACATGGAAAGCAGAACTCACAATTTCGAATATAGAATACAGAATACTGAATATACAATTTTGAATATAGAATGTAGAACACAGAACATAGAATATAGAATAAAGAATACTGAATATAGAATTTAGAATATAGAATGTAGAACACAGAATTTAGAATATAGTATACGGAATGCAAAATATAGTATGTAGAATCTAGAATGAAAAACACACAATTTAGAATATAGAATATAGAATGAAGAACCCAGAATTTAGAACATGGAATGCAGCACACAGAATTTAGAATATAGAATACAGAATACTGAATATAGAATTTAGAATATAGAATGTAGAACACAGAATAAAGAATATAGAATACGGAATGCAGAATATAGAATGTAGAATATAGAATGAAGAATACAAAATATAGACTATAGAATAGAGAATATATAACACAGAATTTAGAACATGGAATGCAGAACTTAGAATTTAGAATATACAATACAGAATACTGAATATACAATTTAGAATATAGAATGTAGAACACAGAATTTATAATATAAAATAAAGAATACTGAATATAGAGTTTAGAATATAGAATGTAGAACACACAATATAGAATGTTGAATACAGAAAATAGAATCCAGAATAAAGAACATGCTATGCAGAACACAGAATTTGGAATAAAGATTACATAATACTGAATATAGAATTTAGAATATAGAATGTAGAACACAGAATTTATAATATAGAATACAGAAACTTGAATATAGTGTTTAGAATATAGAATGTAGAACACAGAATATAGAATATAGATTATACATTATAGAACCCAGAATTTAGAAGAAGGAATGCAGAACACAGAATTTAGAATATAGCATACGGAATACTGAATATAGAATTTAGAATATAGTATGTAGAACACAGAATATAGAATGTAGAATACGAAATGCAGATATAGAATACTGAATATAGAATGTAGTAAACAGATTATAGAATATGAAAAAAGAATACTGAAAACAGAATTTTGAACAAGGAATGCAGAACACAGTATTTAGAATATAGAATACAGAATACTGAATATAGAATTTAGAACATGGAATGCAGAACACATTATTTAGAATATAGAATACAGAATACTGAATATAGAATTTAGAATATAGTGTGAGGAACACAGAGTATAGAATATAGAATAAAGAATATTGAAACCATAATTCAGAACTTGGAATGCAGAACACAGAATTTACAATATAGAATACAGAATACTGAAGATAGAATTTAGAATATAGAATGTAGAACATAGTATAAAGAATATAGAATATGGAATGCAGAATATAGAATGTAGAATATAAAATGAAGAACGCAAAATATAAAATATAGAATAGAGTATATAGAACCCAGAATTTAGAAAATTGAATGGCAGAACACAGAATTTAGAATATAGTATACAGAAACCTGAATATAGTCTTTACAATATAGAATGTAGAACACAGATATAGAATATAGAATATAGATTATAGAACCCAGAATTTAGAACATGGAATGCAGAAGACAGTAATTACAGTATATAATAAAGTATACTGATCATAGAACTTAGAACATAGAATACAGAACACAGAATTTAAAATATGGAATACAGAATACGGAATATAGAAAGGAGAACATGGGGTGCAGAACACAGAATTTAGAATATGGAATACAGAATACTGAATAGAGAATTTAGAATATAGAAAATAGAACACCGAATACAGAATATAGAATAGAGAATTAAGAACATGAGATGCAGAACACAGAATTTAGAATATTGAATACAGAATACTGAATATAGGATTTAGAATATAGAAAGTAGAACACATAATATATAATGTAGAATACGGAATGCAGAATATAGAATACAGAATATAGAATTTAGAACACAGAATATAAAATATGGAAAACAGAATATAGAAACCAGAATTTAGAATATGCAAAGCAGAACACATAATTTAGAATAGAGTATAGAGATTACTGAAAATAGAATTTAGAAAATAGAATGTAGAACACAGAATTTAGAATATAGAATACAGAATACTGAATATTGAATTTAGAATATAGAATGTAGAACACAGAATATAGAATATAGAATACGGAATGCAGAATATAGAATTTAGAATATAGAATTAAGAATACAATATATAGAATATAGGATAGGGAACATAAAACACAGAATTTAGAAAATGGAATGCAGAACATAGAATTTAGAATATAGAATAGAGAATACTGAATATACAATTTAGAATATAGTATAGAGATTACTTAATATATAATTTAGAATACAGAATATAGAACACAGAATTTAGAATATAGAATACAGAATACTGAATAAATAATTTAGAATATAGAATGTAGAACACAGAATATAGAAAATAGAATACGGAATGCAAAATATAGATTGTAGAATATAGAATGAAGTACGCAAAATGTAGAATAGAGAATAGAGAATATAGAAGCCAGAATTTAGAACATGGAATGCAGAACACAGAATTTGGATAATAAATACGGAATACTGAATGTAGAATTTTGAATATAAAATGAAGAACACAGGATATATAATAGAGTATACAGAAGCCAGAATTTAAAACATGGATCCAGAACACAGAATTTAGAATATAGAATACAGAATACTGAATAAAGTATTTTGAATATAGAATGTAGAACACAGAATAAAGAATATAGAATAGGGAAAGCAGAATATACAATGTAGAATATATGATGAAAAATACAAAGTATAGAATATAGAATAGAGAATATACAACACAGAATTTAGAACATTGGATGCAGAACATAGAATTAAGAATATAGGATACAGAATACTGAATATACAATTTAGAATATAGAATGTAGAACACAGAATATATAATATATAATAAAGAATACTGAATATAGATTTTAGAATATAGAATGTATAACACACAATATAGAATGTAGGATACAGAATATAGAATCCAGAATAAAGAACATGCTATGCAGAACACAGAATTTAGAATATAGATTACATAATAATTAATATAGAATTTAGAACATAGAATGTAGAACACAGAATATATAATATAAAATACACAAAGTTGAATATAGTATTTAGAATATAGAATGTAGAACACAGGTTATAGAATAGAGAATATAGATTATAGAACCCACAATTTAGAACATGGAATGCAGAACACAGAATATAGAATATAGCATACGGAATACTGAATATAGAATTTAGAATATAGTATGTAGAACACAGAATATAGATTATAGAATACGAAATGCAGATATAGAATACAGAATATAGAATGTAGTAAACAGATTATAGAATATGGAAAAAGAATACTGAAAACAGAATTTAGAACATGGAATGCAGAACACAGTATTTAGAATATAGAATACAGAATACTGAATATAGAATTTAGAACATGGAATGCAGAACACATTATTAAGAATATAGAATACAGAATACTGAATATAGAATTTAGAATATAGTGTGAGGAACACAGAATATAGAATATAGAATAAAGAATTTTGAACACATAATTCAGAACATGGAATGCAGAACACAGAATTTACAATATAGAATACAGAATACTGAAGATAGAATTTAGAATATAGAATGTAGAACATAGTATAAAGAATATAGAATACGGAATGCAGAATATATAATGTAGAATATAAAATGAAGAACACAATATATAAAATATAGAATAGAGTATATAGAACCCAGAATTTAGAACATTGAATTGCAGAACACTGAATTTAGAATATAGTATACAGAATAATTAATAAACAATTTAAAAATTGAATGTAGAACACATAATATAGAATATAAAATACATAATACTGAATATATAATTTAGAATATAGAATGCAGAAAACAGAATAAAAAATATAGCTTAAAGAATATTGAAGCCAGATTTTGGAACATGGAAAGCAGAACTCACAATTTCGAATATAGAACACAGAATACTGAATATACAATTTAGAATATAGAATGTAGAACACAGAATATAGAATATAGAATAAAGAATACTGAATATAGAATTTAGAATATAGAATGTAGAACACAGAATATAGAATGTAGAATACAGATTATAGAATCCAGAATTAAGAACATGCTATGCAGAACACAGAATAAAGAATATAGATTACATAATACTGAATATAGAATATAGAATATAGAATGCAGAACACAGAATTTATAATATTGTATACAGAAATCTGAATATAGTATTTAGAATATAGAATGTAGAACACAGAATATAAAATATAGATTATAGAACCCATAATTTATAACATGGAATGCATAACACAGAATATAATATAGCATACGGAATACTGAATATAGAATTTAGAATTTGAATGTAGAACACAGAATATAGAATATAGTATACGGAATGCAAAATATAGTATGTAGAATCTAGAATGAAAAACACACAATTTAGAATATAGAATAGAGAATGTAGAACCCAGAATTTAGAACATGGAATGCAGCACAAAGAATTTAGAATATAGAATACAGAATACTGAATATAGAATTTGAATATAGAATGTAGAACACAGAATAAAGAATATTGAATACGGAATGCAGAATATAGAATGTAGAATATAGAATGAACAATACAAAATATAGACTATAGAATAGAGAATATACAACACAGAATTTAGAACATGGAATGCAGAACTTAGAATTTAGAATATACAATACAGAATACTGAATATACAATATAGAATATAGAATGTAGAACACAGAATTTAGTATATACAATAAATAATACTGAATATAGAGTTTAGAATATAGAATGTAGAACACACAATTTAGAATGTAGAATAGAGAATATAGAATCCAGAATAAAGAACATGCTATGCAGAACACAGAATTTAGAATATAGATTACATAATACTGAATATGGAATTTAGAATATAGAATGTAGAATACAGAATAAAGAATATAGAAAAAGGAATGCAGAATATAGAATGTAGAATATAGAATTAAAAATACAAAATATAGAATATAGAATACAGAATATACAACACAGAATTTTGAACATGGAATGCAGAACATAGAATTTAGTATATAGAATACAGAATGCTGAATATAGAATTTAGAATATAGAATGTAGAACACAGAATATAGAATATAGTATAAAGAATGCAAAATATAGTATGTAGAATATAGAATGTAGAACCCAGAATATAGAATATAGAATTGAGAATCTAGAACCCAGAATTTATAACATGGAATGCAGAAAAGAGAATATGGATTATAGAATACATAATACTGAATACAGAATTTAGAATATAGAATGTAGAACACAAAATTTAGAATAAAGAATACAGAATGCTGAATATAGAATTTAGAATATACAATGAAGAACACAGAATATAGAATATAGAAAACAGAATATAGAACCCAGAATTTTCAACATGGAATGCAGAACACTATATTTAGAATATAGTATAAAGAATACATAATTAACAATTAAAAAAATTGGATGTAGAATGAGCATATAGAATATAGTATACATAATACTGAATAAATAATTTAGAATATAGAATGTAGAACACAGAATTTAGAATATATAATAAAAAATACTGAATATAGAATTTAGAACATAGAATTTAGAACACAGAATATAGAATGTAGAATACAGAATAAAGAATCCAGAATAAAGAACATGCTATTCAGAACACAGAATTTAGAATATAGATTACATAATACTGAATATAGAATTTAGAATATAGAATGTAGAACACAAAATTTAGAATATAGAATAGAGAATGCTGAATATAGAATTTAGAATATACAATGAAGAACACAGAATATAGAATATAGAAAAGAGAATATAGAACCCAGAATTTACATCATGGAATGCAGAACACAGAATTTAGAATATAGTATAAAGAATACTTAAAAAACAATTAAAAAAATTGAATGTAGAACAGAGAATATAGAATATAGTATTCATAATACTGAATATATAATTTAGAATATAGAATGTAGAAAACAGAATAAAAAATATACCTTAGGGAATATTAAAGCCAGATTTTAGAACTTGGAAACAAGAACTCCGAATTTAGAATATAGAATACAGAATACTGTATATAGAATGTAGAACACTGAATATAGAATAGAGAATAGAGAATAGAGAACCCAGAATTTACAACATCGAATGCAGAACACAGAATTTAGATTATAGTATACAGAATAATTAATAAACAAATTAAAAATTGAATGTAGAACACAGAATATAGAATACAAAACACATAATACTGAATATACAATTTAGAATATAGAATGTAGAAAACAGAATAAAAAATATAGCTTAGAGAATATTGAAGCCAGATATTGGGCAATGGAAATTAGAACTCAGTATTTAGAATATAGAATAAAGAATACTGAATATAGAATTTAGAATATAGAATGTAGAACACAGAATATAGAATGTAGAATAAAGAAAGATGAATATAGTATTTAGAATATAGAATGTAGAACACAGATATAGAATATAGAATATAGATTATAGAACCCAGAATTTAGAACATGGAATGCATAACACACAAATTAGAATATATAATACAGTACACTGATCATAGAACTTAGAACATAGAATGCAGAACACAGACTTTAGAATATGGAATACATAATACTGAATATTGAATTCAGAACAAGGAATGCAGAACACAGAATTTAGAAAATAGAATACAGAATACAGATTAAAGAATTTAGAATATAGAAATTAGAGCACAGGATATAGAATATAGAATAGAGAATTTAGAACATGAAATGCAGAACACAGAATTTAGAATATAGGGTACGGAATACTTAATATAGAATTTAGAATATAGAATGTAGAACACAGAATATTGAATATAGAATACGGAATGCAGAATAGAGAATACAGTATATAGAATGCAGAAAACAGATTATAGAATATGGAAAAAAGAATACAGAAACAGAATTTAGAACATGGAATGCCGAACACAATATTTAGAATATAGAATACAGAATAGTGCATATAGAATTTAGAATGTGGAATGTAAAACACGGAAAAGAGAATATAGAATACCTAATACAGAATATAGATTGTCGAATATAGAATGAAATACACAAAATTTTGAATATAGAATAGAGAATATAGGACCCAGAATTTAGAATATGGAATTCGTAACACCGAAATTAGAATATAGAATACAGAATAATGAATATAGAATTTAGAATATAGAATGCAGAACATAGAAGATAGAATGTAGAATACGGAATACAGAATATATAATGGTGAATATAGAATGAATAACACAAAATATAGAATAGAGAATAGAGAAAATAGAAGACAAAATTTAGAACATGGAATGCAGAACAAAGAATTTCGTATATAGAACACAAAATACTGAATTTAGAATTTAGAACATAGAATGAGGAAAACAGATTTTAGAATATAGAATACAGAATACTGAATACAGAATTTAGAAAATGGAATGCAGAACATATTATTTAGAGTATAGAATACCGAATACTGAATATAGACTTTAGAATATAGAATGAGGAACACAGAATATAGAATATAGAATAAAGAATATTGAACACGGAATTTACAACATGGAATGCAGAACACAGAATTTACAATATAGAATACAGAATACTGAAGATAGAATTTAGAATATAGAATGTAGAACATAGTATAAAGAATATAGAATACGGAATGCAGAATATAGAATGTAGAATATAGAATGAAGAATACAAAATATAGACTATACAATAGACAATATACAACACAGAATTTAGAACATGGAATGCAGAATACAGAATTTAGGAAATAGAATACGGAATAATGAATATAGAATTTAGAATATAGAAAGTATAACACAGAATACAGAATATAGAATACAAAATTTAGAATATGGAATGCAGAACTCAGAATTTAGAATATAGAATACAGAATACTGAATATACAATTTAGAATATAGAATGTAGAACACAGAATTTAGAATATATAATAAAGAATACTGAATATAGAGTTTAGAATATACAATATAGAACACAGAATATAGAACGTAGAATACAGAATATAGAATCCAGAATAAAGAACATGCTATGCAGAACACAGAAGTTAGAATATAGAATACGGAATACTGAATATAGAATTTAGAATATAGAAAGCAGAACACAGAATTTTGAATATAGAATACGGAATGCAGAATATAGAATGTAGAAAACAGAATATAGAATATGGAAAACAGAATACAGAACCCAGAATTTAGAACATGGAATGCAGAACACAGAATTTCGTATATAGAACACAGAATACTGAATATAGAATTTAAAATATACAATGCGGAACACAGATTATAGAATATAGAATACAGAATACTGAATATAGAATTTAGAACATGGAATGCAGAATCATTATTTAGAATATAAAATACAGAATACTGAATATAGAATTTAGAATATAGAATGTAGAACACAGAATATAGAATATAGTATAAAGAATGCAAAATATAGTATGTAGAATATAGAATGTAGAACCCAGAATATAGAATATAGAATTGAGAATCTAGAACCCAGAATTTATAACATGGAATGCAGAAAAGAGAATATAGATTATAGAATACATAATACTGAATACAGAATTTAGAATATAGAATGTAGAACACAAAATTTAGAATAAAGAATACAGAATGCTGAATATAGAATTTAGAATATACAATGAAGAACACAGAATATAGAATATAGAAAACAGAATATAGAACCCAGAATTTTCAACATGGAATGCAGAACACTATATTTAGAATATAGTATAAAGAATACATAATTAACAATTAAAAAAATTGGATGTAGAATGAGCATATAGAATATAGTATACATAATACTGAATAAATAATTTAGAATATAGAATGTAGAACACAGAATTTAGAATATATAATAAAAAATACTGAATATAGAATTTAGAACATAGAATTTAGAACACAGAATATAGAATGTAGAATACAGAATAAAGAATCCAGAATAAAGAACATGCTATTCAGAACACAGAATTTAGAATATAGATTACATAATACTGAATATAGAATTTAGAATATAGAATGTAGAACACAAAATTTAGAATATAGAATAGAGAATGCTGAATATAGAATTTAGAATATACAATGAAGAACACAGAATATAGAATATAGAAAAGAGAATATAGAACCCAGAATTTACATCATGGAATGCAGAACACAGAATTTAGAATATAGTATAAAGAATACTTAAAAAACAATTAAAAAAATTGAATGTAGAACAGAGAATATAGAATATAGTATTCATAATACTGAATATATAATTTAGAATATAGAATGTAGAAAACAGAATAAAAAATATACCTTAGGGAATATTAAAGCCAGATTTTAGAACTTGGAAACAAGAACTCCGAATTTAGAATATAGAATACAGAATACTGTATATAAAATGTAGAACACTGAATATAGAATAGAGAATAGAGAATAGAGAACCCAGAATTTACAACATCGAATGCAGAACACAGAATTTAGATTATAGTATACAGAATAATTAATAAACAAATTAAAAATTGAATGTAGAACACAGAATATAGAATACAAAACACATAATACTGAATATACAATTTAGAATATAGAATGTAGAAAACAGAATAAAAAATATAGCTTAGAGAATATTGAAGCCAGATATTGGGCAATGGAAATTAGAACTCAGTATTTAGAATATAGAATAAAGAATACTGAATATAGAATTTAGAATATAGAATGTAGAACACAGAATATAGAATGTAGAATACAGAATAAAGAATCCAAAATAAAGAACATGCTATGAAGAACACAGAATTTAGAATATAGATTACATAATACTGAATATAGAATTTAGAATATAGAATGTAGAACACAGAATTTATAATATAGAATAAAGAAAGATGAATATAGTATTTAGAATATAGAATGTAGAACACAGATATAGAATATAGAATATAGATTATAGAACCCAGAATTTAGAACATGGAATGCATAACACACAAATTAGAATATATAATACAGTACACTGATCATAGAACTTAGAACATAGAATGCAGAACACAGACTTTAGAATATGGAATACATAATACTGAATATTGAATTCAGAACAAGGAATGCAGAACACAGAATTTAGAAAATAGAATACAGAATACAGATTAAAGAATTTAGAATATAGAAATTAGAGCACAGGATATAGAATATAGAATAGAGAATTTAGAACATGAAATGCAGAACACAGAATTTAGAATATAGGGTACGGAATACTTAATATAGAATTTAGAATATAGAATGTAGAACACAGAATATTGAATATAGAATACGGAATGCAGAATAGAGAATACAGTATATAGAATGCAGAAAACAGATTATAGAATATGGAAAAAAGAATACAGAAACAGAATTTAGAACATGGAATGCCGAACACAATATTTAGAATATAGAATACAGAATAGTGCATATAGAATTTAGAATGTGGAATGTAAAACACGGAAAAGAGAATATAGAATACCTAATACAGAATATAGATTGTCGAATATAGAATGAAATACACAAAATTTTGAATATAGAATAGAGAATATAGGACCCAGAATTTAGAATATGGAATTCGTAACACCGAAATTAGAATATAGAATACAGAATAATGAATATAGAATTTAGAATATAGAATGCAGAACATAGAAGATAGAATGTAGAATACGGAATACAGAATATATAATGGTGAATATAGAATGAATAACACAAAATATAGAATAGAGAATAGAGAAAATAGAAGACAAAATTTAGAACATGGAATGCAGAACAAAGAATTTCGTATATAGAACACAAAATACTGAATTTAGAATTTAGAACATAGAATGAGGAAAACAGATTTTAGAATATAGAATACAGAATACTGAATACAGAATTTAGAAAATGGAATGCAGAACATATTATTTAGAGTATAGAATACCGAATACTGAATATAGACTTTAGAATATAGAATGAGGAACACAGAATATAGAATATAGAATAAAGAATATTGAACACGGAATTTACAACATGGAATGCAGAACACAGAATTTACAATATAGAATACAGAATACTGAAGATAGAATTTAGAATATAGAATGTAGAACATAGTATAAAGAATATAGAATACGGAATGCAGAATATAGAATGTAGAATATAGAATGAAGAATACAAAATATAGACTATACAATAGACAATATACAACACAGAATTTAGAACATGGAATGCAGAATACAGAATTTAGGAAATAGAATACGGAATAATGAATATAGAATTTAGAATATAGAAAGTATAACACAGAATACAGAATATAGAATACAAAATTTAGAATATGGAATGCAGAACTCAGAATTTAGAATATAGAATACAGAATACTGAATATACAATTTAGAATATAGAATGTAGAACACAGAATTTAGAATATATAATAAAGAATACTGAATATAGAGTTTAGAATATACAATATAGAACACAGAATATAGAACGTAGAATACAGAATATAGAATCCAGAATAAAGAACATGCTATGCAGAACACAGAAGTTAGAATATAGAATACGGAATACTGAATATAGAATTTAGAATATAGAAAGCAGAACACAGAATTTTGAATATAGAATACGGAATGCAGAATATAGAATGTAGAAAACAGAATATAGAATATGGAAAACAGAATACAGAACCCAGAATTTAGAACATGGAATGCAGAACACAGAATTTCGTATATAGAACACAGAATACTGAATATAGAATTTAAAATATACAATGCGGAACACAGATATTAGAATATAGAATACAGAATACTGAATATAGAATTTAGAACATGGAATGCAGAATCATTATTTAGAATATAAAATACAGAATACTGAATATAGAATTTAGAATATAGAATGCAGAACAAAGAATTTAGAATATAGAATACAGAATACTGAATAAATAACTTTGAATATAGAATGTAGAACACAAAATATAGAATATAGGATTCGGAATGCAAAATATAGTTTCTAGAATAAAGAATGAAGTACGCAAAGTATAGAATATAGAATAGAGAATATAGAAGCATGAATTTAGAACATGGAATTCAGAACAGAGAATTTCGAATATAAATACAGTATACTGAATGTAGGATTTTGAATATAGAATGCAGAACACAGGATATATAATAGAGTATACAGAACCCAGAATTTAAAACTTGGAATGCAGAACACAGAATTTAGAATATCGAATAAAGAATACTGAATATATAATTGAGAATATTGAGTGAAGAACACAGAATTAGGAATATAGAATACAGAATACTGAATATAAAATTTAGAAAATAGAAAGTAGAACACAGAATATAGAATAGAGAAATTAGAAAATGGAATACAGAACACAGATTATAGAATATAGAATGCAGAATACTGAATATAGAATTTGGAATATAGAAGGTAGAACACAGAATATATAATGTACAGTACGGAGTGCAGAATATAGAATACAGAATATAGAATTTAGAACACAGAATATAAAATATGGAAAACAGAGTATAGAACGCAGAATTTAAAACATGGAATGCAGAACACATAATTTAGAATATAGTATCGTGATTACTGAATATAGAATTTAGAATATAGAATGTAGAACATAGTATTTAGAATATAGATTACAGAATACTGAATAAATAACTTAGAATATAGGATGTAGAACACAGAATATAGAATACAGAATACGGAATGAAAAATATAGATTGTAGAATATAGAATGAAGTACGCAAAGTATAGAATATAGAATAGAGAATATTGAAGCCAGAATTTAGAAAATGGAATGCAGAACACTGAATTTCTAATATAAATACAAAATACTAAATATAGGATTTTGAATATAGAATGCAGAACACAGGATATAGAATATACAATAAAGAATACAGAATATAGAGTTTAGAATATAGAATGTAAAACACACAATATAGAATGTAGAATACAGAATATAGAATCCAGAATAAAGAACATGCTATGCAGAACACAGAATTTGGAATAAAGATTACATAATACTGAATATAGAATTTAGAATATAGAATGTAGAACACAGAATTTATAATATAAAATACAGAAAGTTGAATATAGTATTTAGAATATAGAATGTAGAACACAGAATATAGAATATAGATTATAGATTATAGAACTCAGAATTTAGAAGAAGGAATGCAGAACACAGAATATAGAATACAGCATACGGAATACTGAATATAGAATTTAGAATATAGTATGTAGAACACAGAATATAGAATGTAGAATACGAAATGCAGATATAGAATACAGAATATAGAATGTAGAAAACAGATTATAGAATATGGAAAAAGAATACTGAAAACTGAATTTAGAACCTGGAATACAGAACACAGTATTTAGAATATAGAATACAGAATAGTGCATATAGAATTTAGAATGTGGAATGCGGAACACAGATTTTAGAATATAGAATACAGAATACTGAATATAGAATTTAGAACATGGAATGCAGAACACATTATTTAGAATATAGAATACAGAATACTGAATATAGAATTTAGAATATAGTGTGAGGAACACAGAATATAGAATAAAGAATATTGAAACCATAATTCAGAACATGGAATGCAGAACACAGAATTTACAATAGAGAATACAGAATACTGAAGATAGAATTTAGAATATAGAATGTAGAACATAGTATAAAGTATATAGAATACGGAATGCAGAATATAGAATGTAGAATATAAAATGAAGAACACAAAATATAAAATATAGAATAGAGTTTATAGAACCCAGAAATTAGAACATTGAATTGCAGAACACTGAATTTAGAATATAGTATACAGAATACTTAATAAACAATTAAATAATTGAATGTAGAACACAGAATATAGAATATAAAATACATAATACTGAATATATAATTTAGAATATAGAATGCAGAAAACAGAATAAAAAATATAGCTTAAAGTATATTGAAACCAGATTTTGGAACATGGAAAGCAGAACTCACAATTTCGTATATAGAATACAGAATACTGAATATACAATTTAGAATATAGAATGTAGAACACAGAATATAGAATATAGAATAAAGAACACTGAATATAGAATTTAGAATTTAGAATGTAGAACACAGAATATAGAATGTAGAATACAGATTATAGAATCCAGAATTAAGAACATGCTATGCAGAACACAGAATTAAGCATATAGTTTACATAATACTGAATATAGAATTTAGAATATAGAATGCAGAACACAGAATTTATAATATAGTATACAGAAATCTGAATATAGTATTTAGAATATAGAATGTAGAACACAGATATAGAATAAAGAATATAGATAATAGAACCCAGAATTTAGAACATGGAATGCATAACACAGAAATTAGGATATATAATGCAGTATAATTATCATAGAACTTAGAACATAGAATGCAGAACACAGAATTTAGAATATGGAATACAGAATACTGAATATAAGACTGAGAACATGGAGTGAAAAACACAGAATATAGAATATAGAATACAGAATACTGAATATTGTATTTAGAATATAGTAAGTAGATCACAAAATATAGAATATAGAATAGAGAATTTTGAATATGGAATGCAAAAACAAAATTTAGAATATAGAATACAGTATACTGAATATAGAATTTGGAATATAGAAGGTAGAACACAGAATATATAATGTAGAATACGGAATGCAGAATATAGAATACCGATTATAGAATTTAGAACACAGAAAATAAAATATGGAAAACAGAACATAGAAACCAGAATTTAGAACATGGAATGCAGAGCACACAATTTAGAATATAGTATAGAGATTATTGAATATAGAATTTAGAATATAGAATTTAGAACACAGCATTTAGAATATAGAATACAGAATACTGAATAAATAACTTAGAATATAGAATTTAGAACACAGAATATAGAATATAGAATACGGAATGCAAAATATAGAATGTAGAATCTAGATTGAAGAATACGAAATATAGAATATAGAATAGAGAATATACAACACAGAATTTAGAACATGGAATGCAGTACATAGAATTTAGAATATAGAATACAGAATACTGAATATACAATTTAGAATATAGTATAGAGATTACTGAATATAGAATTTAGAATATAGAATGTAGAACACAGAATTTAGAATATGGAATACAGAATACTGAATAAATAAATTAGAATATAGAATGTAGAACACAGAATATAGAATATAGAATACGGAAGGCAAAATATAGATTGTAGAATATACAATGAAGTACGCAAAATATAGAATATAGAATAGAGAATATAGAAGCCAGAATTTAGAACATGGAATGCAGAACACAGAATTTCGAATATAAATACAGAACATTGAATATAGGATTTTCAATATAGAATGCAGGACACAGGATATATAATAGAGTATACAGAACCCAGAATTTAAAACATGGAATCCGGAACACAGAATTTAGTATATAGAATACAGAATACTGAATATAGGATTTAGAATATAGAATGTAGAACACAGAATAAAGAATATAGAAAACGGAATGCAGAATATAGTATGTAGAATATAGAATGAAGAATACAAAATATAGAATAGAGAATAGAGAATTTTGAATATGGAATGCAGAACACAAAATTTAGAGTATAGAATACAGAATACTGAATATAGAAGGTAGAACACAGAATATAAAATGTAGAATACGGAATGCAGAATATAGAATACAGAATATAGAATTTAGAACACAGAATATAAAATATGGAAAACATAATATAGAATCCAGAATTTAGAACATGGAATGCAGAGCACAGAATTTAGAATATACTATAGAGATTACTGAATATAGAATTTAGAATATAGAATGTAGAACACAGAATTTAGAATATAGAATACAGAATACTGAATAAATAAATTAGAATATAGAATTTAGAACACAGAATATAAAATATAGAATACGGAATGCAAAATATAGATTGTAGAATATAGAATGAAATACGCAAAATATAGAATATAGAATAGAGAATATAGAAGCCAGAATTTAGAACATGGGATGCGGAACACAGAATTTCGAATATAAATACGGAATACTGAATGTAGGATTTGAATATAGAATGCAGAACACAGGATAAATAATAGAGTATTCAGAATCCAGAATTTAAAACTTGGAATCCAGAACACAGAATTTAGAATATAGAATACAGAATACTTAATATAGAATTTTGAATATAGAATGTAGAACACAGAATAAAGAATATAGAATACGGAATGCAGAATATAGAATGTAGAATATAGATTGAAGAATACGAAATAGAGAATAGAGAATAGAGAATATACAGCACAGAATATAGAACATGGAATGCAGAACATAGAATTTAGAATATAGAATATTGAATACTGAATATAGAATTTAGTCTAGTGAATGTAGAACACAGAATATAGAATATAGCATACGGAATGCAAAATATAGTATGTAGAATATAGAATGTAGAACCCAGAATATAGAATATGGAATTGAGTATCTAGAACCCACAATTTATAACATGGAATGCAGAACAGAGAATTTAGATTATAGAATACATAATACTGAATATAGAATTTAGAATATAGAATGTAGAACACAAAATATAGAATATAAAATACAGAATGCTGAATAGAGAATTTAGAATATACAATGAAGAACACGGAATATAGAATATAGAAAAGAGAATATAGAACCCAGAATTTACAACATGGAATGCAGAACACTGAATTTAGAATATAGTATAAATAATGCATAATAAACAATTAAAAAAATTGAATGTAGAAAAGAGAATATAGAATAAAGTATACATAATACTGAATAAATAACTTAGAATATAGAATGTAGAACACAGTATTTAGAATATACAATACAGAATACTAAATATAGAATTTAGAATATACAATGTAGAACACAGAATTTAAAATATGCAATACAGAATACTAAATATAGGATTTAGAATATAAAATGTAGAACACAGAATTTATAATATAGTATACAGAAAGCTGAATATAGTATTTAGAATATAGAATGTAGAACACAGAATATAGAATATATAATATAGATTATAGAACCCAAAATTTAGAACATGGAATGCAGAACACAGAATTTAGTATACAGCATACGGAAAAATGAATATAGAGTTTAGAATATAGAATGTAGAACGCAGAATATTGAATATATAATAAAGAATACTGAATATAGAGTTTAGAATATAGAATGTAGAAAACAGAATATAGAATGTAGAATACATAATATAGAATCTAAAATAAAGAACATTCTATGCAGAACACAGAATTTAGAATATAGATTACATATTACTGAATATAGAATTTAGAATATAGAATGTGGAACACAGAATTTATAATATAGAATTCAGAAAGCTGAATATTGTATTTAGAATATAGAATGTAGAACACAGAATATAGAATATAGAATTTAGATTATAGAACCCAGAATTTAGAACATAGAATGCAGAACACAGAATTTGGAATATAGCATACAGAATACTGCCTATAGAATTTGGAATATGGAATGTAGAACACAGAATATAGAATATAGAATACGGAATACAGAATATATAATACAGAATATAGAATGTAGAAAACAGAATATAGAATATGGAAAACAGAATACAGAACCCAGATTTTAGAACATGGAATGCAGAATACAGAATTTCGTATATAGAACACAGAATACTGAATATAGAATTTAAAATATACAATGCGGAACACAGATTTTAGAATATAGAATACAGAATACTGAATATAGAATATAGAACATGGAACGCAGAACACATTATTTAGAATATAGAATACAGAATACTGAATATAGAATTTAGAATATATAATGTAGAACACAGAATTTATAATATAGTATACAGAACGCTGAATATAGTATTTAGAATATAGAATGTAGAACGCAGAATATAGAATATACAATATAGATTATAGAAACCAAAATATAGAACATGGAATGCAGAACACAGTATTTAGAATACAGCATAAGTAATACTGAATATAGAATATAGAATATAGAATGAAGAACACAGAATATTGGATATAAAATAAAGAATACTGAATATAGAGTTTAGAATATAGAATGTAGAACACAGGATATAGAATGTAGAATACATAATATAGAATCCAAAATAAAGAACATTCTATGCAGAACACAGAATTTAGAATAAAAAATTACATAATAATGAATATAGAATTTAGAATATAGAATGTAGAACACAGAATTTATAATATAGAATACAGAAAGCTGAATATAGTATTTAGAATAAAGAATGTAAACACAGAATATAGAATATAGAATTTAGATTATAGAAACCAGAATTTAGAACATGGATTGCAGAACACAGAATTATAATACAGCATACGGAATACTGAATATAGAATTTAGAATATAGAATGTAGAACACAGAATATTGAATATATAATAAAGAATACTGAATATAGAATTAGAGTATAGAATGTAGAACACAGAATATAGAATGTAGAATACATAATATAGAATCCAAAATAAAGAACATTCTTTGCAGAACACAGAATTTACAATATAGAATACAGAATACTGAAGATAGAATTTAGAATATAGAATGTAGAACATAGTATAAAGTATATAGAATACGGAATGCAGAATATAGAATGTAGAATATAAAATGAAGAACACAAAATATAAAATATAGAATAGAGTATATAGAACCCATAAATTAGAACATTGAATTGCAGAACACTGAATTTAGAATATAGTATACAGAATACATAATAAACAATTTAAAAATTGAATGTAGAACACAGAATATAGAATATAAAATACATAATACTGAATATATATTTTAGAATATAGAATGCAGAAAACAGAATAAAAAATATAGCTTAAAGTATATTGAAGCCAGATTTTGGAACATGGAAAGCCGAACTCACAATTTCGTATATAGAATACAGAATACTGAATATACAATTTAGAATATAGAATGTAGAACACAGAATATAGAATATAGAATAAAGAATACTGAATATAGAATTTAGAATTTAGAATGTAGAACACAGAATATAGAATGTAGAATACAGATTATAGAATCCAGAATTAAGAACATGCTATGCAGAACACAGAATTAAGAATATAGTTTACATAATACTGAATATAGAATTTTGAATATAGAATGCAGAACACAGAATTTATAATATTGTATACACAAATCTAAATATAATATTTAGAATATAGAATGTAGAACACAGAATATAGAATATAGATTATAGAACCCAGAATTTAGAACATGGAATGCATAACACAGAATATAATATAGCATACGGAATACTGAATATAGAATTTAGAATATAGAATTTAGAACACAGAATATAGAATATAGTATACGGAATGCAAAATATAGTATGTAGAATCTAGAATGAAAAACACACAATTTAGAATATAGAATAGAGAATGTTGAACCCAGAATTTAGAACATGGAATGCAGCACACAGAATTTAGAATATAGAATACAGAATAATGAATATAGAATTTAGAATATAGAATGTAGAACACAGAATATAGATTGAAGAATACAGAATAAAGAATCCAGAATAAAGAACATGCTATGCGGAACACAGAATTTAGAATATAGATTACATAATACTGAATATAGAATTTAGAATATAGAATGTAGAATACAGAATTTATAATATAGAATACAGAAAGCTGAATATAGTATTTACAATATTGAATGTAGAACACAGATATAGAATATAGAATATAGATTATAGAACCCAGAATTTAGGACATGGAATACAGAAGACAGTAATTACAATATATAATACATTATACTGATCATAGAACTTAGAACATAGAATGCAGAACACAGAATTTAGAATATGGAATACAGAATACTGAATATAGAATGGAGAACATGTGATGCAGAACACAGAATTTAGAATATGGGATACAGAATACTGAAAAGAGAATTTAGAATATAGAAAATAGAACACAGAATATAGAATATAGAATAGAGAATTTAGAACATGGGATGCAGAACACAGAATTTAGAATATAGAACACAGAATACTGAATATAGAATTTAGAATATAGAAATTAGAACACATAATATATAATGTAGAATACGGAATGCAGAATATAGAATACAGAATATAGAATTTAGAACACAGAATATAAAATATGGGAAACAGAATATAAAAACCAAAATTTAGAACATGGAAAGCAGAACACATAATTTAGAATATAGTATAGAGATTACTGAAAATAGAATTTAGAATATAGAATGTAGAACACAGAATTTAGAATATAGTATACGGAATGCAAAATATAGTATGTAGAATCTAGAATGAAAAACACACAATTTAGAATATAGAATAGAGAATATAGAACCCAGAATATAGAATATGGAATGCAGCACACAAAATTTAGAATATATAATACAGAATTCTGAATACAGAATTTAGAATATAGAATGTAGAACACAGAATAAAGAATATAGAATACGGAATGCAGAATATAGAATGTAGAATATAGAATGAAGAATACAAAATATAGACTATAGAATAGAGAATATACAACACAGAATTTAGAACATGGAATGAAGAACATAGAATTTAGAATATACAATACAGAATACTGAATATACAATTTAGAATATAGAATGTAGAACACAGAATTTAGAAAATAAACTAAAAAATACTGAATATAGAGTTTAGAATATAGAATGTAGAACACAAAATATAGAATATAGAATACTGTATATAGAATCCAGAATAAAGAACATGTTATGCAGAACACAGAATTTGGAATACAGATTACATAATACTGAACATAGAATTTAGAATATAGTATGTAGAACACAGAATTTATAATATAGAATACAGAAAGTTGAATATAGTATTTAGAATATAGAATGTAGAACACAGAATATAGAATATAGATTACAGATTATAGAACCCAGAATTTAGAAGAAGGAATGCAGAACACAGATTTTAGAATATAGCAAACGGAATACTGAATATAGAATTTAGAATATAGTATGTAGAACACAGAATATAGAATGTAGAATACAAAATGCAGATATAGAATACAAAATATAAAATGTAGAAAACAGATTATAGAAAATGGAAAAAGAATACTGAAAACAGAATTTAGAACATGGAATGCAGAACACAGTATTTAGAATATAGAATACAGAATAGTGCATATAGAATTTCGAATCTGGAATGCGGAACACAGATTTTAGAATATAGAATACAGAATACTGAATATAGAATTTAGAACATGGAATGCAGAACACATTATTTAGAATATAGAATACAGAATTCTGAATATAGAATTTAGAATATAGTGTGAGGAACACAGGATATAGAATATAGAATAAAGAATATTGAACCCATAATACAGAACATGGAATGCAGAACACAGAATTTACAATATAGAATACAGAATACTGAAGATAGAATTTAGAATATAGAATGTAGAACATAGTATAAATAATATAGAATACGGAATGCAGAATATAAGACGTAGAATATAAAATGAAGAACACAAAATATAAAATATAGAATAGAGTATATAGAACGCAGAATTTAGAACATTGAATTGCAGAACTCTTAATTTAGAATATAGTATACAGAATACTTAATAAACAATTTAAATTTGAATGTAGAACACAGAATATTGATTATAAAATACATAATACTGAATATATAATTTAGAATATAGAATGAAGAAAACAGAATATAAAATATAGCTTAAAGAATATTGAAGCCAGATTTTGGAACATGGAAAGCAGAACTCACAATTTCGAATATAGAATACAGAATACTGAATATACAATTTAGAATATAGAATGTAGAACACAGAATATAGAATATAGAATAAAGAATACTGAATATAGAATTTAGAATATAGAATGTAGAACACAGAATATAGAATGTAGAATACAGATTATAGAATCCAGAATTAAGAACATGCTATGCAGAACACAGAATTAAGAATATAGATTACATAATACTGAATATAGAATTTAGAATATAGAATGCAGAACACAGAATTTATAATATTGTATACAGAAATCTGAATATAGTATTTAGAATATAGAATGTAGAACACAGAATATAGAATATAGATTATAGAACCCAGAATTTAGAACATGGAATGCATAACACAGAATATAATATAGCATACAGAATACTGAATATACAATTTAGAATATAGAATGAAGAAAACTGAATTTAGAATATATAATAAAGGATACTGAATATAGAATTTAGAATATGAAATGTAGAACACAGAATATAGAATGTAGAATACAGAATATAGAATCCAGAATAAACAACATGCTATGCAGAACACAGAATTTAGTTTATAGAATACATAATACTGAATATAGAATTTAGAACAGAATGTAGAACACATAATTTAGAATAAAGAATACAGAATGCTGAATATAGAATTTAGAATATAGAATCTATAACACAGAATATAGAAAATAGAAAATAGAATATAGAACCCAGAATTTAGAACATGGAATGTAGAACACAGAATTTAGATTATAGAACACAGAATTCTTAATAAACAATTAAAAAATTGAATGTAGAACACAGAATATAGAATATAAAACACATAATACTGACAATATAATTTAGAATATAGAATGTAGAAAACAGAATAAAAAATATAGCTTAGAGAATATTGAAGTCAGATTTTGGAACATATAAATCAGAACTCAGTATTTAGAATATAGAATACAGAATACTGAATATGCAATTTAGAATATAGAATGTAAAACACAGAATTTAGAATATATAATAAAGAATACTGAATATAGATTTTAGAATATAGAATGTAGAACTCAGAATATAGATTGTAGAATACATAATAAAGAATCCAGAATAAAGAACATGCTATGCGGAACACAGAATTCAGAATATAGATTACATAATACTGAATATAGAATTTAGAATATAGAATGTAAAATACAGAATTTATAATATAGAATACAGAAAGCTCAATATAGTATTTACAATATAGAATGTAGAACACAGATATAGAATATAGAATATAGATTATGGAACCCAGAATTTAGAACATGGAATGCAGAAGACAGTAATTACAATATATAATACAGTATACTGATCATAGAACTTAGAACATAGAATGCAGAACACGGAATTTAGAATATGGAATACAGAATACTGAATATAGAATGGAGAACATTGAGTGAAGAACACAGAATTTAGAATATGGTATACAGAATACTGAATAGAGAATTTAGAATATAGAAAATAGAACACTGATTAGAGAATATAGAATAAAGAATACTGAATATAGAATTTAGAATATAGAATGTAGAACACAGAATATAGAATGTAGAAAACAGATTATAGAATCCAGAATTAAGAACATGCTATGCAGAACACAGAATTAAGAATATAGATTACATAATACTGAATAAAGAATTTAGAATATAGAATGCAGAACATAGAATTTATAATATTGTATACAGAACTCAGAATATAGTATTTAGAATATAGAATGTAGAACACAGAATATAGAATATAGATTATACAACCCAGAATTTAGAACATGGAATGCATAACACAGAATATAATATAGCATACGGAATACTGAATATAGAATTTGGAATATAGAATGTAGAACACAGAATATAGAATATAGTATACGGAATGCAAAATATAGCATGTAGAATCTAGAATGGAAAACACACAATTTAGAATATAGAATAGAGAATGTAGAACCCAGAATTTAGAACATGGAATGCAGCACACAGAATTTAGAATATAGAATACAGAATACTGAATATAGAATTTAGAATATAGAATGTAGAACACGGAATAAAGAATATAGAATACGGAAAGCAGAATATAGAATGTAGAATATAGAATGAAGAATACAAAATATAGACTATAGAATAGAGAATATACAACACAGATTTTAGAACATGGAATGCAGAACATAGAATTTAGAATATACAATACAGAATACTGAATATACAATTTAGAATATAGAATGTAGAACACAGAATTTAGAATATACAATAAAGAATACTGAATATAGAGTTTTGAATATAGAATGTAGAACACAAAATATAGAATGTAGAATACAGAATATAGAATCCAGAATAAAGAACATGCTATGCAGAACACAGAATTTGGAATACAGATTACATAATACTGAATACAGAATTTAGAATATAGAATGTAGAACACAGAATTTATAATATAGAACACAGAAAGTTGAATATAGTATTTAGAATATAGAATGTAGAACACAGAATATAGAATATAGAATATAGATTATAGAACCCAGAATTTAGAAGAAGAAATGCAGAATACAGAATTTAGAATATAGCATACGGAATACTGAATATAGAATTTAGAATATAGTATGTAGAACACAGAATATAGAATATAGAATATAGATTATAGAACCCAGAATTTAGAAGAAGAAATGCAGAACACTGAATTTAGAATATAGTATACAGAATACTTAATAAACAATTTAAAAATTGAATTTAGAACACAGAATATAGAATATTAAACACATAATACTGACTATATAATTTAGAATATAGAATGTAGAAAACAGAATAAAAAATATAGCTTAGAGAATATTGAAGCCAGATTTTGGAACATAGAAATCAGAACTCAGTATTTAGAATATGGAATACAGAATACTGAATAGAGAATTTAGAATATAGAAATTAGAACACAGAATATAGAATATAGAATAGAGGATTTAGAACATGGGATGCAGAACACAGAATTTAGAATATAGAATACAGAATACTGAATATAGAATTTAGAATATAGAAATTAGAACACATAATATATAATGTAGAATACGGAATGCAGAATATAGAATACAGAATATAGAATTTAGAACACAGAAAATAAAATATGGAAAACAGAATACAGAAACCAGAATTTAGAACATGGGAAGCAGAACGCATAATTTAGAATATAGTATAGAGATTACTGAAAATAGAATTGAGAATATAGAATGTAGAACACAGAATTAAGAATATAGAATACAGAATACTGATTAAATAACTTAGTATATAGAATGTAGAACACAGAATATAGAATATAGAATACGGAATGCAAAATATAGATTGTAGACTGTAGAATGAAGTACGCAAAATATAGAATATAGAATAGAGTATATAGAAGCAAGAATTCAGAACATGGAATGCAGAACACAGAATTTCGAATATAAATACAAAATACTGAATATAGGAATTTGAATATAGAATGCAGAACACAGGATATATAATAGAGTAAACAGAACCCAGAATTTAAAACATGGAATACAGAACACAGAATTTAGAATATAGAATACAGAATACTGAATATTGAATTTAGAATATAGAATGTAGAACACAGAATAAAGAATATAGAATACGGAATGCAGAATATAGAATGTAGAATATAGAAAGAAGAATACAAAATATAGACTATAGAATAGAGAATATACAACACAGAATTTAGAACATGGAATGCAGAACATAGAATTTAGAATATACAATACAGAATACTGAATATACAATATAGAATATAGAATGTAGAACACAGAATTTAGTATATACAATAAAGAATACTGAATATAGATTTTAGAATATAGAATGTAGAACACACAATTTAGAATGTAGAAAGAGAATATAGAATCCAGAATAAAGCACATGTTATGCAGAACACAGAATTTGGAATAAAGATTACATAATCCTGAATATAGAATTTAGAATATAGAATGTAGAACACAGAATTTATAATATAAAATACAGAAAGTTGAATATAGTATTTAGAATATAGAATTTATAACACAGAATATAGAATATAGATTACAGAATATAGAACCCAGAATTTAGAAGAAGGAATGCAGAACACAGAATTTAGAATATAGCATACGGAATACTGAATATAGAATTTAGAATATAGTATGTAGAACACAGAATATTGAATGTAGAATACGAAATGCAGATATAGAATACAGAATATAGAATGTAGAAAACATATTATAGAATATGGAAAAAGAATACTTAAAACAGAAATTAGAACATGGAATGCAGAACACAGTATTTACAATATAAAATAGAGAATAGTGCATATAGAATTTAGAATGTGGAATACGGAACACAGATTTTAGAATATAGAATACAGAATACTGAATATAGACTTTAGAACATGGAATGCAGAACACAGAATTTACAATATAGAATACAGAATACTGAAGATAGAATTTAGAATATAGAATGTAGAACATAGTATAAAGAATATAGAATACGGAATGCAGAATATAGAATGTAGAATATAAAATGAAGAACACAAAATAAAAATATAGAATAGAGTATATAGAACCCAGAATTTAGAACATTGAATTGCAGAACACTGAATTTAGAATATAGTATACAGAATTCTTAATAAAAAATTAAACAATTGAATGTAGAACACAGAATATAGAATATAAGATACATCATACTGAATATATAATTTAGAATATAGAATGCAGAAAACAGAAAAAAAATATAGCTTAAAGAATATTGAAGCCAGATTTTGGAACATGGAAAGCAGAACTCGCAATTTCGAATATAGAATACAGAATACTGAATACACAATTTAGAATATAGTATGTAGAACACAGAATATAGAATACAGAATAAAGAATACTGAATATAGAATTTAGAATATAGAATGTAGAACACAGAATATAGAATGTAGAATACAGATTATAGAATCCAGAATTAAGAACATGCTATGCAGAACACAGAATTAAGAATATAGATTACATAATACTGAATATAGAATGTAGAATATAGAATGCAGAACGCAGAATTTATAATATTGTATACAGAAATCTGAATATAGTATTTAGAATATAGAATGTAAAACACAGAATATAGAATATAGATTATAGAACCCAGAATTTAGAACATGGAATGCATAACACAGAATATAATATAGCATACGGAATACTGAATATAGAATTTAGAATATAGAATGTAGAACACAGAATATAGAATATAGTATACGGAATTCAAAATATACTATGTAGAAACTAGAATGAGAAACACACAATTTAGAATATAGAATACAGAATGTAGAACCCAGAATTTAGAACATGGAAAGCAGCACACAGGATTTAGAATATAGAATACAGAATACTGAATATAGAATTTAGAATATAGAATGTAGAACACAGAATATAGAATATAGAATAAAGAATACTGAATAACGAATTTAGAATATAGAATGTAGAACACAGAATATAGAATATAGAATAAAGAATACTGAATATAGAATTTAGAATATAGAATGTAGAACACAGAATATAGAATGTAGAATACAGAATATAGAATCCAGAATTAAGAACATGCTATGCAGAACACAGAATTAAGAAGATAGATTACATAATACTGAATATAGAATTTAGAATATAGAATGCAGAACACAGAATTTATAATATTGTATACAGAATTCTGAATATAGTATTTAGAATATAGAATGTAGAACACAGAATATAGAATATAGTATATGGAATGCAAAATATAGTATGTAGAATCTAGAATGAAAAACACACAATTTACAATATAGAATAGAGAATGTAGAACCCAGAATTTAGAACATGGAATGCAGCACACAGAATTTAGAATATAGAATACAGAATACTGAATAAAGAATTTAGAATATAGAATGTAGAACACAGAAAAAAGAATATAGGATACGGAATGCAGAATAAAGAATGTAGAATATAGAATGAAGAATACAAAATATAGACTATAGAATAGAGAATATACAACACAGAATTTAGAACATGGAATGCAGAACATAGAATTTAGAATATACAATACAGAATACTGAATATACAATTTCGAATATAGAATGTAGAACACAGAATTTAGAATATACAATACAGAATACAGAATATAGAGTTTAGAATATAGAATGTAGAACACACAATATAGAATGAAGAATACAGAATATAGAATCCAGAATAAAGAATATGCTATGCAGAACACAGAATTTGGAATAAAGATTACATAATCCTGAAGATAGAATTTAGAATATAAAATGTAGAACACAGAATTTATAATATAGAATACAGAAAGTTGAATATAGTATTTAGAATATAGAATGTAGAACACAGAATATAGAATATAGATTATAGATTATAGAACCCAGAATTTAGAAGAAGGAATGCAGAACACAGAATATAGAATATAAAATACATAATACTGAATATGTAATTTAGAATATAGAATGCAGAAAACAGAATAAAAAATATAGCTTAAAGAATATTGAAGCCAGATTTTGGAACATGGAAAGCAGAACTCACAATTTCGAATATAGAATACAGAATACTGAATATACAATTTAGAATATAGAATGTAGAACACAGAATATAGAATATAGAATAAAGAATACTGAATATAGAATTTAGAATATAGAATGTAGAATAGAGATTATAGAATCCAGAATTAAGAACATGCTATGCAGAACACAGAATTAAGAATATAGATTACATAATACTGAATATAGAATTTAGATTATAGAATGCAGAACACAGAATTTATAATATTGTATACAGAAATCTGAATATAGTATTAAGAATATAGTATGTAGAACACTGAATATAGAATATAGATTATAGAACCCAGAATTTAGAACATGGAATGCATAACACAGAATATAATATAGCATACGGAATACTGAATATAGAATTTAGAATATAGAATGTAGAACACAGAATATAGAATATAGTATATGGAATGCAAAATATAGTATGTAGAATCTAGAATGAAAAACACACAATTTAGAATATAGAATAGAGAATGTAGAACCCAGAATTTAGAACATGGAATGCAGCACACAGAATTTAGAATATAGAATACAGAATACTGAATATAGAATTTAGATTATAGAATGTAGAACACAGAGTATAGATTGAAGAATACAGAATAAAGAATCCAGGATAAAGAACATGCTATGCGGAACACAGAATTTAGAATATAGATTACATAATACTGAATATAGAATTTAGAATATAGAATGTAGAATACAGAATTTATAATTTAGAATACAGAAAGCTGAATATAATATTTACAATATAGAATGTAGAACACAGATATAGTATACAGAATATAGATTATAGAAACCAGAATTTAGAACATGGAATGCAGAAGACAGTAATTACAATATATAATACAGTATACAGATCATAGAACTTAGAACATAGAATGAAGAACACAGAATTTAGAATATGGAATACAGAATACTGAATATAGAATGGAGAACATGGTGTGCAGAACACAGAATTTAGAATATGAAATACATTATACTGAATAGAGAATTTAGAATATAGAAAATAGAACACAGAATATAGAATATTGAATAGAGAATTTAGAAAATGGGATGCAGAACACAGAATTTAGAATATAAAATACAGAATACGGAATATAGAATTTAGAATATAGAAAGTAGAACACATAATATATAATGTAGAATACGGAATGCAGAATATAGAATACAGAATATAGAATTTAGAACACAGAATATAAAATATGGAAAACAGAATATAGAAACCAGAATTTAGAACATGGAAAGCAGAACACATAATTTTGAATATAGTATAGAGATTACTGAAAATTGAATTTAGAATATAGAATGTAGAACACAGAATTTAGAATATAGAATAGAGAATACTGATTAAATAACTTAGAATATAGAATGTAGAACACAGAATATAGAATATAGAATACGGAAAGCAGAATATAGTATGAAGAATATAGAATGAATAATACAAAATAGAGAATATAGAATAGAGAACATAAAACACAGAATTTAGAAAATGGAATGCAGAACATAGAATTTAGAATATAGAAGAGAGAATACTGAATATACAATTTAGAATGTAGTATAGAGATTACTTAATATAGAATTTAGAATACAGAATGTAGAACACAGAATTTAGAATATAGAATACAGAATACTGAATAAATAACTTAGAATATAGAATGTAGAACACAGAATATAGAAAATAGATTACGGAATGCAAAATATAAATTGTAGAATATAGAATGAAGTACGCAAAATATAGAATATAGAATAGAGAATATAGAAGCCAGAATTTAGATCATGGAATGCAGAACACAGAATTTTGAAAATAAATACGGAATACTGAATGTAGGATTTTGAATGTAGAATGCAGAACACAGGATATATAATAGAGTATACAGAAGCCAGAATTTTAAACATGGAATACAGAACACAGCATTTAGAATATAGAATAAAGAATACTGAATATAGTATTTAGAATATAGAATGTAGAACACAGAATATAGAATATAGAATACGGAATGCAAAATATAGATTGTAGACTATAGAATGAAGTACGCAAAATATAGAATATAGAATAGAGTATATAGAAGCCAGAATTTAGTACATGGGATGCAGAACACAGAAATTCGAATAAAAATACAAAATACTGAATATAGGAACTTGAATATAGAATACAAAACACAGGATATATAATAGAGTATACAGAAACCAGAATTTAAAACATGGAATACAGAACACAGAATTTAGAATATAGAATACAGAATACTGAATATTGAATTTAGAATATAGAATGTAGAACACAGAATAAAGAATATAATACGGAATGCAGAATATAGAATGAAGAATATTGAATGAAGAATACAAATGATAGAATATAGAATATTGAACATAAAACACAGAATTTAGAAAATGGAATGCAGAACATAGAATTTAGAATATAGAATAGAGAACACTGAATAAACAATTTAGAATATAGTATATAGATTACTTAATATAGAATTTAGAATACAGAATTTAGAACACAGAATTTAGAATATAGAATACAGAATACTGAATATAGTATTTAGAATATAGAATGTAGAACACAGAATAAAGATTACAGAATACGGAAAGCAGAATATAGAATGTAGAATATAGGATGAAGAATACAAAATATAGAATATAGAATAGAGAATATACAACACAGAATTTAGAACATTGGATGCAGAACATTGAATTTAGAATATAGAATACAGAATACTGAATATACAATTTAGAATATAGAATGTAGAACACAGAATTTAGAATATATAATAAAGAATACTGAATATAGATTTTAGAATATAGAATGCATAACACACAATAAAGAATGTAGAATACAGAATATAGAATCCAGAATAAAGAACATGCTATGCAGAACACAGAATTTAGAATATAGATTACATAATACTGAATATGGAATTTAGAATATAGAGTGTATAACACAGAATATATAATATAAAATACACAAAGTTGAATATAGTATTTAGAATATAGAATGTAGAACACAGGATATAGAATAAAAAATACATAATACTGAATATATACTTTTGAATATAGAAATAGAAAACAGAATAAAAAATATAGCTTAAAGAATGTTGAAGCAGATTTTGGAACATGGAAAGCAGAACTCACAATTTCGAATATAGAATACAGAATACTGTATATACAATTTTGAATATAGAATGTAGAACACAGAATATAGAATACAGAATAAAGAATACTGAATATAGAGTTAAGAATATAGAATGTAGAACACAGAATATAGACTGTAGAATACGAAATGCAGATATAGAATACTGAATATAGAATGTAGTAAACAGATTATAGAATATGGAAAAAGAATACTGAAAACAGAATTTTGAACAAGGAATGCAGAACACAGTATTTAGAATATAGAATACAGAATAGTGCATATAGAATTTAGAATGTGGAATGCAGAACACAGATTTTTGAATATAGAATACAGAATACTGAATATAGAATCTAGAACATGGAATGCAGAACACATTATTTAGAATATAGAATACAGAATACTGAATATAGAATTTAGAATATAGTGTGAGGAACACAGAATAAAGAATATAGAATAAAGAATATTGAAACCATAATTCAGAACTTGGAATGCAGAACACAGAATTTACAATATAGAATACAGAATACTGAAGATAGAATTTACAATATAGATTGTAGAACATAGTATAAAGAAAATAGAATATGGAATGCAGAATATAGAATGTAGAATATAAAATGAAGAACACAAAATATAAAATATAGAATAGAGTATATAGAACCCAGAATTTAGAACATTGAATTGCAGAACACTGAATTTAGATTATAGTATACAGAACACTTAATAAACAAATTTAAAATTGAATGTAGAACACATAATATAGAATATAAAATACATAATACTGAATATCTAATTTAGAATATAGAATGTAGAAACCAGAATAAAAAATATAGCTTAAAAAATATTGAAGCCAGATTTTGGAACATGGAAAGCAGAACTCACAATTTCGAATATAGAATACAGAATACTGAATATAAAATTTAGAATATAGAATGTAGAACACAGAATATAGAATATAGAATAAAGAATACTGAATATAGAATTTAGAATATAGAATGTAGAACACAGAATATAGAATGTAGAATACAGAGTATAGAATCCAGAATAAAGAACATGCTATGCAGAACACAGAATTTAGAATATAGATTACATAATACTGAATATGGAATTTAGAATATAGAGTGTATAACACAGAATATATAATATAAAATACACAAAGTTGAATATAGTATTTAGAATATAGAATGTAGAACACAGGATATAGAATATAGAATATAGATTATAGAACCCAGAATTTAGAACATGGAATGCAGAACACAGAATATAGAATATAGCATACGGAATACTGAATATAAAATTTAGAATATAGTATGTAGAACACAGAATATAGAATGTAGAAAACGAAATGCAGATATAGAATACAGAATAGAGAATGTAGAAAACAGATTATAGAATATGGAAAAAGCATACTGAAAACAGAATTTAGAACATGGAATGCAGAACACAGTATTTAGAATATAGAATACAGAATAGTGCATATAGAATTTAGAATGTGGAATGCGGAACACAGATTTTAGAATAAAGAATACAGAATACTGAATATAGAATTTAGAACATGGAATGCAGAACACATTATTTAGAATATAGAATACAGAATACTGAATATAGAATTTAGAATATAGTGTGAGGAACACAGAATATAGAATATAGAATAAAGAATATTGAACCCATAATTCAGAACATGGAATGCAGAACACAGAATTTACAATAGAGAATACAGAATACTGAAGTTAGAATTTAGAATATAGAATGTAGAACATAGTATAAAGAATATAGAATACGGAATGCAGAATATAGGATGTAGAATATAAAATGAAGAACACAATATATAAAATATAGAATAGAGTATAGAGAACCCAGAATTTAGAAAATTGAATTGCAGAACACTGGATTTAGAATATAGTATACAGAATACTTAATAAACAATTAAATAATTGAATGTAGAACACAGAATATAGAATAAAAATTACATAATACTGAATATATTCTTTTGAATATAGAAATAGAAAACAGAATAAAAAATATAGCTTAAAGAATGTTGAAGCAGATTTTGGAACATGGAAAGCAGAACTCACAATATCGAATATAGAATACAGAATACTGAATATACAATTTTGAATATAGAATGTAGAACACAGAATATAGAATATAGAATAAAGAATACTGCATACATAATTTAGAATATAGAAAGTAGAACACAGAATATAGAATGTAGAATACAAAATATAGAATCCAGAATTAAGAACATGCTATGCAGAACACAGAATTAAGAATATAGATTACATAATACTGAATATAGAATTTAGATTATAGAATGCAGAACACAGAATTTATAATATTGTATACAGAAATCTTATTATAGTATTTATAATATAGAATGTAGAACACAGAATATAGAATATAGATTATAGAACCCAGAACTTAGAACATGGAATGCATAACACAGAATATAATATAGCATACGGAATACTGAATATAGAATTTAGAATTTGAATGTAGAACACAGAATATAGAATAAAGTATACGGAATGCAAAATATAATATGTAGAATCTAGAATGAAAAACTCACAATTAAAATATAGAATAGAGAATGTAGAACCCAGAATTTAGAACATGGAATGCAGCACACAGAATTTAGAATATAGAATACAGAATACTGTATAAAGAATTTAGAATATAGAATGTAGAACACAGAATAAAGAATATAGAATACGGAATGCAGAATATAGAATGTAGAATATAGAATGATTAATACAAAATATAGACTATTGAATAGAGAATATACAACACAGAATTTAGAACATGGAATGCAGAACATAGAATTTAGAATATACAATACAGAATACTGAATATACAATTTAGAATATAGAATGTAGAACACAGAATTTAGAATATACAATAAAGAATACTGAATAGAGAGTTTAGAATATAGAATGTAGAACACACAATATAGAATGTTGAATACAGAATATAGAATCCAGAATAAAGAACATGCTATGCAGAACACAGAATTTGGAATAAAGATTACATAATACTGAATATAGAATTTAGAATTTAGAATGTAGAACACAGAATTTATAATATAGAATACAGAAATTGAATATAGTGTTTAGAATATAGAATGTAGAACACAGAATATAGAATATAGATTATACATTATAGAACCCAGAATTTAGAAGAAGGAATGCAGAACACAGAATTTAGAATATAGCATACCGAATACTGAATATAGAATTTACAATATAGAATGTAGGACACAGAATACAGAATGTAGAATACGAAATGCAGATATAGAATACTGAATATAGAATGTAGTAAACAGATTATAGAATATGGAAAAAGAATACTGAAAACAGAATTTTGAACAAGTAATGCAGAACACAGTATTTAGAATATAGAATACAGAATAGTGCATATAGAATTTAGAATGTGGAATGCGGAACACAGATTTTAGAATATAGAATACAGAATACTGAATATAGAATTTAGAACATGGAATGCAGAACACATTATTTAGAATATAGAATACAGAATACTGTAATAGAATTTAGAATATAGTGTGAGGAACACAGAATATAGAATATAGAATAAAGAATATTGAAACCATAATTCAGAACTTGGAATGCAAAACACAGAATTTACAATATAGAATACAGAATACTGAAGATAGAATTTAGAATATAAAATGTAGAACATAGTATAAAGAATATAGAATACGGAATGCAGAATATAGAATGTAGAATATAAAATGAAAAACGCAAAATATAAAATATAGAATAGAGTATATAGAACCCAGAATTTAGAACATTGAATTGCAGAACACTGAATTTAGAATATAGTATACAGAATACTTAATAAACAATTAAAAAATTGAATGTAGAACACAGAATATAGAATATAAAATACATAACACTGAATATCTAATTTAGAATATAGAATGTAGAAACCAGAATAAAAAAAATAGCTTAAAGAATATTGAAGCCATATTTTGGAACATGGAAAGCAGAACTCACAATTTCGAATATAGAATACAGAATACTGAATATAAAATTTAGAATATAGAATGTAGAACACAGAATATAGAATATAGAATAAAGAATACTGAATATAGAAATTAGAATATAGAATGAAGAACACAGAATATAGAATGTAGAATACAGATTATAGAATCCAGAATTAAGAACATGCTATGTAGAACACAGAATTAAGAATATAGATTACATAATACTGAATATAGAATTTAGAATATAGAATGCAGAACACAGAATTTATAATATTGTATACAGAAATCTAAATATAGTATTTAGAATATAGAATGTAGAACACAGAATATAGAATATAGATTATAGAACCCAGAATTTAGAACATGGAATGCATAACACAGAATATAATATAGCATACGGAATACTGAATATAGAATTTAGAATATAGAATGCAGAATACAGAATTTATAATATAGAATACAGAGAGCTGAATATAGTATTTACAATATTGAATGTAGAACACAGATAGAGAATATAGAATATAGATTATAGAACCCAGAATTTAGAACATGGAATTCAGAAGACAGTAATTAAAATATATAATACATTATACTGATCATAGAACTTAGAACATAGAATGCAGAACACAGAATTTAGAATATGGAATACAGAATACTGAATATAGAATGGAGAACATGGGGTGCAGAACACAGAATTTAGAATATGGAATACAGAATACTGAATAGAGAATTTAGAATACAGAAAATAGAACACAGAATATAGAATATAGAATAGAGAATTTAGAATATGGGATGCAGAACACAGAATTTAGAATATAGAATACAGAATACTGAATATATAATTTAGAATATAGAAAGTAGAATACATAATATATAATGTAGAATACGGAATGCAGAATATAGAAAACAGAATATAGAAATTAGAACACAGAATATAAAATATGGAAAACAGAATATAGAAACCAGAATTTAGAACATGGAAAGCAGAACACATAATTTAGAATATAGTATAGAGATTACTGAAAATAGAATTTAGAATATAGAATGTAGAACACAGAATTTAGAATATAGTATACGGAATACAAAATATAGTATGTAGAATCTAGAATGAAAAATACACAATTTAGAATATAGAATAGAGAATGTAGAACCCAGAATTTAGAACATGGAATGCAGCACACAGAATTTAGAATATAGAACACAGAATACTGAAAATAGAATTTAGAATATAGAATGTAGAACACAGAAAAAAGAATATAGAATACGGAATGCAGAATATAGAATGTAGAATATAGAATGAAGAATACAAAATATAGACTATAGAATAGAGAATATACAACACAGAATTTAGAACATGGAATGCAGAACATAGAATTTAGAATATACAATACAGAATACTGGATATACAATATAGAATATAGAATGTAGAACACAGAATTTAGTATATACAATAAAGAATACTGAATATAGAGTTTAGAATATAGAATGTAGAACACACAATTTAGAATGTAGAATAGAGAATATAGAATCCAGAATAAAGAACATGCTATGCAGAAAAGAGAATTTGGAATAAAGATTACATAATAGTGAATATAGAATTTAGAATATAGAATGTAGAACACAGAATTTATAATATAAAATACAGAAATTTGAATATAGTATTTAGAATATAGAATTTAGAACACAGAATATAGGATATAGATTATAGAATATAGAACCCAGAATTTAGAAGAAGGAATGCAGAACACAGAATTTAGAATATAGCATACGGAATACTGAATATAGAATTTAGAATATAGAATGCAGAACACAGAATTTAAAATATTGTATACAGAATTCTGAATATAGTATTTAGAATATAGAATGTATGGCACAGAATATAGAATATAGTATACGGAATGCAAAATATAGTATGTAGAATCTAGAATGAAAAACACACAATTTAGAATATAGAATAGAGAATGTAGAACCCAGAATTTAGAACATGGAATGCAGCACACAGATGTTAGAATATAGAATACAGAATAATGAATAAAGAATTTAGAATATAGAATGTATAACACGGAATAAAGAATATAGGATACGGAATGCAGAATAAAGAATGTAGAATATAGAATGAAGAATACAAAATATAGACTATAGAATAGAGAATATACTACAAAGAATTTAGAATATGGAATGCAGAACATAGAATTTAGAATATACAATACAGAATACTGAATATACAATTTCGAATATAGAATGTAGAACACAGAATTTAGAATATACAATAAAGAATACAGAATATAGAGTTTAGAATATAGAATGTAGAACACACAATATAGAATGTAGAATACAGAATATAGAATCCAGAATAAAGAACATGCTATGCAGAACACATAATTTGGAATAAAGATTACATAATACTGAATATAGAATTTAGAATCTAGAATGTAGAACACAGAATTTATAATATAGAATACAGAAAGTTGAATAGAGTATTTAGAATATAGAATGTAGGACACAGAATATAGAATATAGATTATAGATTATAGAACCCAGAATTTAGAAGAAGGAATGCAGAACACAGAATATGGAATATAGCATACGGAATACTGAATATAGAATTTAGAATATAGTATGTAGAACACAGAATATAGAATGTAGAATACGAAATGCAGGTATACAATACAGAATATAGAATGTAGAAAACAGATTATTGAATATGGAAAAAGAATACTGAAAACTGAATTTAGAACATGGAATGAAGAACACAGTATTTAGAATATAGAATACAGAATAGTGCATATAGAATTTAGAATGTGGAATGCGGAACACAGAATTTAGAATATAGAATAAATAATACTGAATATAGAATTTAGAACATGGAATGCAGAACACATTATTTAGAATATAGAATACAGAATACTGAATATAGAATTTAGAATAGAGTGTGAGGAACACAGAATATAGAATATAGAATAAAGAATATTGAACCCATAATTCAGAACATGGAATGCAGAATACAGAATTTACAATATAGAATACAGAATACTGAAGATAGAATTTAGAATATAGAATGTAGAACATAGAATAAAGTATATAGAATACGGAATGCAGAATATAGAATGTAGAATATAGAATGAAGAATACAAAATATAGACTTTAGAATAGAGAATATACAACACAGAATTTAGAAAATGGAATGCGGAACATAGAATTTAGAATATACAATACAGAATACTGAATATACAATTTAGAATATAGAATGTAGAACACAGAATTTAGAATATACAATAAAGAATACTGAATATAGAGTTTAGATATAGAATGTAGAACACACAATATAGAATGTAGAATAGAGAATATATAATCCAGAATAAAGAACATTCTATGCAGAAAACAGAATTTGGAATAAAGATTACATAATACTGAATATAGAATTTAGAATATAGAATGTAGAACACAGAATTTATAATATAGAATACAGAGAGTTGAATATAGTATTTAGAATATAGAATGTAGAACACAGAATATAGGATATAGATTATAGAACCCAGAATTTAGAACATGGAATGCATAACACAGAATATAATATAGCATACGGAATACTGAATATAGAATTTAGAATATAGAATGTAGAAATCAGAATAAAGAATATAGAATAAAGAATACTGAATATAGAGTTTAGAATATAGAATGTAGAACACAGAATATAGTATGTAGAATACAGAATATAGAATCCGGAATAAAGAACATGCTATGCAGAACACAGAATTAAGAATATAGATTACATAATACTGAATATAGAATTTAGAATATAGAATGCAGAACACAGAATTTATAATATTGTATACAGAAATCTGAATATAGTATTTAGAATATAGAATGTAGAACACAGAATATAGAATATAATATACGGAATGCAAAGTATAGTATGTAGAATCTAGAATGGAAAACACACAATTTAGAATATAGAATAGAGAATGTAGAACCCAGAATTTAGAACATGGAATGCAGCACACAGAATTTAGAATATAGAATACAGAATACTGAATATAGTATTTAGAATATAGAATGTAGAACACAGAATAAAGAATATAGGATACGGAATGCAGAATAAAGAATGTAGAATATAGAATAAAGAATACAAAATATACACTATAGAATAGAGAATATACAACACAGAATTTAGAACATGGAATGCAGAACATAGAAATTAGAATATACAATACAGAATACTGAATATACAATTTCGAATATAGAATGTAGAACACAGAATTTAGAATATACAATAAAGAATACAGAATATAGAGTTTAGAATATAGAATGTAGAACACACAATATAGAATGTAGAATACAGAATATAGAATCCAGAATAAAGAACATGCTATGCAGAACACAGAATTTAGAATATAGATTACATAATACTGAATATGGAATTTAGAATATAGAATGTATAACACAGAATATATAATATAAAATACACAAAGTTGAATATTGTATTTAGAATATAGAATGTAGAACACAGGATATAGAATATAGAATATAGTTTATAGAACCCAGAACTTAGAACATGGAATGCAGAACACAGAATATAGAATATAGCATACGGAATACTGAATATAGAATTTAGAATATAGTATGTAGAACACAGAATATAGAATGTAGAATACGAAATGCAGATATAGAATACAGAATATAGAATGTAGAAAACAGATTATAGAATATGGAAAAAGAATACTGAAAACAGAATTTAGAACATGGAATGCAGAACACACTATTTAGAATATAGAATACAGAATACTGAATATAGAATTTAGAACATGGAATGCAGAACACATTATTTAGAATATAGAATACAGAATACTGAATATAGAATTTAGAATATAGTGTGAGGAACACAGAATATAGAATATAGAATACAGAATACTGAATATAGAATTTAGAATATAGTGTGAGGAACACAGAATATAGAATATAGAATAAAGAATATTGAACCCATAATTCAGAACATGGAATGCAGAACACAGAATTTACAATATAGAATACAGAATACTGAAGTTAGAATTTAGAATATAGAATGTAGAACATAGTACAAAGAATATAGAATACGGAATGCAGAATATAGGATGTAGAATATAAAATGAAGAACACAATATATAAAATATAGAATAGAGTATATAGAACCCAGAATTTAGAACATTGAATTGCAGAACACTGAATTTAGAATATAGTATACAGAATACTTAATAAACAATTAAAAAATTGAATGTAGAACACAGAATAAAGAATAAAAAATACATAATACTGAATATATACTTTTGAATATAGAAATAGAAAACAGAATAAAAAATATAGCTTAAAGAATGTTGAAGCAGTTTTTGGAACATGGAAAGCAGAACTCGCAATTTCGAATATAGAATACAGAATACTGAATATACAATTTTGAATATAGAATGTAGAACACAGAATATAGAATATAGAATAAAGAATACTGAATATAGAATTTAGAATATAGAATGTAGAACACAGAATTTAGAATATAGTATACGGAATGCAAAATATAGTATGTAGAATCTAGAATGAAAAACACACAATTTAGAATATAGAATAGAGAATGTAGTACCCAGAATTTAGAACATGGAATGCAGCACACAGAATTTAGAATATAGAATACAGAATACTGAATATAGAATTTAGAATATAGAATGTAGAACACAGAATAAAGAATATAGAATACGGAATGCAGAATATAGAATGTAGAATATAGAATGAAGAATACAAAATATAGACTATAGAATAGAGAATATATAACACAGAATTTAGAACATGGAATGCAGAACTTAGAATTTAGAATATACAATACAGAATTCTGAATATACAATTTAGAATATAGAATGTAGAACACAGAATTTATAATATAAAATAAAGAATACTGAATATAGAGTTTAGAATATAGAATGTAGAACACACAATATAGAATGTTGAATACAGAAAATAGAATCCAGAATAAAGAACATGCTATGCAGAACACATAATTTGGAATAAAGATTACATAATACTGAATATAGAATTTAGAATATAGAATGTAGAGCACAGAATTTATAATATAGAATACAGAAACTTGAATATAGTGTTTAGAATATAGAATGTAGAACACAGAATATAGAATATAGATTATACAGTATAGAACCCAGAATTTAGAAGAAGGAATGCAGAACACAGAATTTAGAATATAGCATACGGAATACTGAATATAGAATTTAGAATATAGTATGTAGAACACAGAATATAGAATGTAGAATACGAAATGCAGATATAGAATACTGAATATAGAATGTAGTAAACAGATTATAGAATATGAAAAAAGAATACTGAAAACAGAATTTTGAACAAGGAATGCAGAACACAGTATTTAGAATATAGAATACAGAATACTGAATATAGAATTTAGAACATGGAATGCAGAACACATTATTTAGAATATAGAATACAGAATACTGAATATAGAATTTAGAATATAGTGTGAGGAACACAGAGTATAGAATATAGAATAAAGAATATTGAAACCATAATTCAGAACTTGGAATGCAGAACACAGAATTTACAATATAGAATACAGAATACTGAAGATAGAATTTAGAATATAGAATGTAGAACATAGTATAAAGAATATAGAATATGGAATGCAGAATATAGAATGTAGAATATAAAATGAAGAACGCAAAATATAAAATATAGAATAGAGTATACAGAACCCAGAATTTAGAAAATTGAATGGCAGAACACAGAATTTAGAATATAGTATACAGAATACTTAATAAACAATTAAACAATTGAATGTAGAACACAGAATATAGAATATAAAATACATTATACTGAATATCTAATTTAGGATATAGAATGTAGAAACCAGAATAAAAAATATAGCTTAAAGAATATTGAAGCCATATTTTGGAACATGGAAAGCAGAACTCACAATTTCGAATATAGAATACAGAATACTGAATATACAATTTAGAATATAGAATGTAGAACACAGAATATAGAATATAGAATAAAGAATACTGAATATAGGAATTAGAATATAGAATGTAGAACACAGAATATAGAATGTACAATACAGATTATAGAATCCAGAATTAAGAACATGCTATGCAGAACACAGAATTAAGAATATAGATTACATAATACTGAATATAGAATTTAGAATATAGAATGCAGAACACAGAATTTATAATATTGTATACATAAATCTAAATATAGTATTTAGAATATAGAATGTAGAACACAGAATATAGAATATAGATTATAGGACCCAGAATTTAGAACATGGAATGCATAACACAGAATATATTATAGCATACGGAATACTGAATATAGAATTTAGAATATCGAATTTAGAACACAGAATATAGAATATAGTATACGGAATGCAAAATATAGTATGTAGAATCTAGAATGAAAAACACACAATTTAGAATATAGAATAGAGAATGTAGAACCCAGAATTTAGAACATGGAATGCAGCACACAGAATTTAGAATATAGAATACAGAATACTGAATATAGAATTTAGAATATAGAATGTAGAACACAGAATATAGATTGTAGAATACAGAATAAAGAATCCAGAATAAAGAACATGCTATGCGGAACACAGAATTTAGAATATAGATTACATAATACTGAATATAGAATTTAGAATATAGAATGTAGAATACAGAATTTATAATATAGAATACCGAAAGCTGAATATAGTATTTACAATATAGAATGTAGAACACAGATTTAGAATATAGAAGATAGATTATAGAACCCAGAATTTAGAACATGGAATGCAGAAGACAGTAATTACAATATATAATACAGTATACTGATCATAGAATTTAGAACATAGAATGCAGAACACAGAATTTAGAATATGGAATACAGAATACTGAATATAGAATGGAGAACATGGGGTGCAAAACACAGAATTTAGAATATGGAATACAGAATACTGAATAGAGAATTTAGAATATAGAAAATAGAACACAGAATAGAGAATATAGAATAGAGAATTAAGAACATGGGATGCAGAACACAGAATTTAGAATATTGAATACAGAATACTGAATATAGGATTTAGAATATAGAAAGTAGAACACATAATATATAATGTAGAATACGGAATGCAGAATATAGAATACAGAATATAGAATTTAGAACACAGAATATAAAATATGGAAAACAGAATATAGAAACCAGAATTTAGAATATGGAAAGCAGAACACATAATTTAGAATATAGTATAGAGATTACTGAAAATAGAATTTAGAAAATAGAATGTAGAACACAGAATTTAGAATATAGAATACAGAATACTGATTAAATAACTTAGAATATAGAATGTAGAACACAGAATATAGAATATAGAATACGGAATGCAAAATATAGATTGTAGACTATAGAATGAAGTACGCAAAATATAGAATATATAATAGAGTATATAGAAGCCAGAATTCAGAACATGGAATGCAGAACACAGAATTTCGAATATAAATACAAAATACTGAATATAGGAATTTGAATATAGAATGCAGAAGACAGGATATATAATAGAGAATACAGAACACAGAATTTAGAATATAGAATACAGAATACTGAATATTGAATTTAGAATATAGAATGTAGAACACAGAATAAAGAATATAGAATACGGAATGCAGAATATAGAATGTAGAATATAGAATCAAGAATACAAAATATAGAATATAGAATAGAGAACATAAAACACAGAATTTAGAAAATGGAATGCAGAACATAGAATTTAGAATATAGAATAGAGAATACTGAATATACAATTTAGAATATAGTATAGAGATTATTTAATATAGAATTTAGAATACAGAATGTAGAACACAGAATTTAAAATATAGAATACAGAATACTGAATAAACAACTTAGAATATAGAATGTAGAACAGAGAATATAGAAAATAGAATACGGAATGCAAAATATAGATTGTAGAATATAGAATGAAGTACGCAAAATATAGAATATAGAATAGAGAATATAGAAGTCAGAATTTAAAACATGGAATTCAGAACACAGAATTTAGAATATAGAATACAGAATACTGATTATAGTATTTAGAAAATAGAATGTAGAACACAGAATAAAGAATATAGAATACGGAAAGCAGAATATAGAATGTAGAATATAGGATGAAGAATACAAAATATAGACTATAGAATAGAGAATATACAACACAGAATTTAGAACATGGAATGCAGAACATAGAATTTAGAATATACAATACAGAATACTGAATATACAATATAGAATATAGAATGTAGAACACAGAATTTAGTATATACAATAAAGAATACTGAATATAGAGTTTAGAATATAGAATGTAGAACACACAATTTAGAATGTAGAATAGAGAATATAGAATCCAGAATAAAGAACATTGTATGCAGAATACAGAATTTGGAATAAAGATTACATAATAGTGAATATAGAATTTAGAATATAGAATGTAGAACACAGAATTTATAATATAAAATACAGAAATTTGAATATAGTATTTAGAATATAGATTTTAGAACACAGAATATAGGATATAGATTATAGAATATAGAACCCAGAATTTAGAAGAAGGAATGCAGAACACAGAATTTAGAATATAGCATACGGAATACTGAATATAGAATTTAGAATATAGAATGCAGAACACAGAATTTATAATATTGTATACAGAATTCTGAATATAGTATTTAGAATATAGAATGTAGAACACAGATTATAGAATATAGTATATGGAATGCAAAATATAGTATGTAGAATCTAGAATGAAAAACACACAATTTAGAATATAGAATAGAGAATGTAGAACCCAGAATTTAGAACATGGAATGCAGCACACAGATGTTAGAATATAGAATACAGAATAGTGAATAAAGAATTTAGAATATAGAATGTATAACACGGAATAAAGAATATAGGATACGGAATGCAGAATAAAGAATGTAGAATATAGAATGAAGAATACAAAATATAGACTATAGAAGAGAGAATATACAACAAAGAATTTAGAATATGGAATGCAGAACATAGAATTTAGAATATACAATACAGAATACTGAATATACAATTTCGAATATAGAATGTAGAAAACAGAATTTAGAATATACAATAAAGAATACAGAATATAGAGTTTAGAATATAGAATGTAGAACACACAATATAGAATGTAGAATACAGAATATAGAATCCAGAATAAAGAACATGCTATGCAGAACACATAATTTGGAATAAAGATTACATAATACTGAATATAGTATTTAGAATCTAGAATGTAGAACACAGAATTTATAATATAGAATACAGAAAGTTGAATATAGGATTTAGAATATGGAATGTAGGACACAGAATATAGAATATAGATTATAGATTATAGAACCCAGAATTTAGAAGAAGGAATGCAGAACACAGAATATAGAATATAGCATACGGAATACTGAATATAGAATTTAGAATATAGTATGTAGAACACAGAATATAGAATGTAGAATACGAAATGCAGATATACAATACAGAATATAGAATGTAGAAAACAGATTATTGAATATGGAAAAAGAATACTGAAAACTGAATTTATAACATGGAATGAAGAACACAGTATTTAAAATATAGAATACAGAATAGTGCATATAGAATTTAGAATGTGGAATGCGGAACACAGAATTTAGAATATAGAATAAATAATACTGAATATAGAAATTAGAACATGGAATGCAGAACACATTATTTAGAATATAGAATACAGTATACTGAATATAGAATTTAGAATATAGTGTGAGGAACACAGAATATAGAATATAGAATAAAGAATGTAGAACCCAGAATTTAGAACATGGAATGCAGCACACAGAATTTAGAATATAGAATACAGAATACTGAATATAGAATTTAGAATATAGAATGTAGAACACAGAATAAAGAATATAGAATACGGAATGCAGAATATAGAATGTAGAATATAGAATGAAGAATACAAAATATAGACTATAGAATAGAGAATATATAACACAGAATTTAGAACATGGAATGCAGAACTTAGAATTTAGAATATACAATACAGAATTCTGAATATACAATTTAGAATATAGAATGTAGAACACAGAATTTATAATATAAAATAAAGAATACTGAATATAGAGTTTAGAATATAGAATGTAGAACACACAATATAGAATGTTGAATACAGAAAATAGAATCCAGAATAAAGAACATGCTATGCAGAACACAGAATTTGGAATAAAGATTACATAATACTGAATATAGAATTTAGAATATAGAATGTAGAACACAGAATTTATAATATAGAATACAGAAACTTGAATATAGTGTTTAGAATATAGAATGTAGAACACAGAATATAGAATATAGATTATACATTATAGAACCCAGAATTTAGAAGAAGGAATGCAGAACACAGAATTTAGAATATAGCATACGGAATACTGAATATAGAATTTAGAATATAGTATGTAGAACACAGAATATAGAATGTAGAATACGAAATGCAGATATAGAATACTGAATATCGAATGTAGTAAACAGATTATAGAATATGAAAAAAGAATACTGAAAACAGAATTTTGAACAAGGAATGCAGAACACAGTATTTAGAATATAGAATACAGAATACTGAATATAGAATTTAGAACATGGAATGCAGAACACATTATTTAGAATATAGAATACAGAATACTGAATATAGAATTTAGAATATAGTGTGAGGAACACAGAGTATAGAATATAGTATAAAGAATATTGAAACCATAATTCAGAACTTGGAATGCAGAACACAGAATTTACAATATAGAATACAGAATACTGAAGATAGAATTTAGAATATAGAATGTAGAACATAGTATAAAGAATATAGAATATGGAATGCAGAATATAGAATGTAGAATATAAAATGAAGAACGCAAAATATAAAATATAGAATAGAGTATACAGAACCCAGAATTTAGAAAATTAAATGGCAGAACACAGAATTTAGAATATAGTATACAGAATACTTAATAAACAATTAAACAATTGAATGTAGAACACAGAATATAGAATATAAAATACATTATACTGAATATCTAATTTAGGATATAGAATGTAGAAACCAGAATAAAAAATATAGCTTAAAGAATATTGAAGCCATATTTTGGAACATGGAAAGCAGAACTCACAATTTCGAATATAGAATACAGAATACTGAATATACAATTTAGAATATAGAATGTAGAACACAGAATATAGAATATAGAATAAAGAATACTGAATATAGGAATTAGAATATAGAATGTAGAACACAGAATATAGAATGTACAATACAGATTATAGAATCCAGAATTAAGAACATGCTATGCAGAACACAGAATTAAGAATATAGATTACATAATACTGAATATAGAATTTAGAATATAGAATGCAGAACACAGAATTTATAATATTGTATACATAAATCTAAATATAGTATTTAGAATATAGAATGTAGAACACAGAATATAGAATATAGATTATAGGACCCAGAATTTAGAACATGGAATGCATAACACAGAATATATTATAGCATACGGAATACTGAATATAGAATTTAGAATATAGAATTTAGAACACAGAATATAGAATATAGTATACGGAATGCAAAATATAGTATGTAGAAACTAGAATGAAAAACACACAATTTAGAATATAGAATAGAGAATGTAGAACCCAGAATTTAGAACATGGAATGCAGCACACAGAATTTAGAATATAGAATACAGAATACTGAATATAGAATTTAGAATATAGAATGTAGAACACAGAATATAGATTGTAGAATACAGAATAAAGAATCCAGAATAAAGAACATGCTATGCGGAACACAGAATTTAGAATATAGATTACATAATACTGAATATAGAATTTAGAATATAGAATGTAGAATACAGAATTTATAATATAGAATACCGAAAGCTGAATATAGTATTTACAATATAGAATGAAGAACACAGATTTAGAATATAGAAGATAGATTATAGAACCCAGAATTTAGAACATGGAATGCAGAAGACAGTAATTACAATATATAATACAGTATACTGATCATAGAATTTAGAACATAGAATGCAGAACACAGAATTTAGAATATGGAATACAGAATACTGAATATAGAATGGAGAACATGGGGTGCAGAACACAGAATTTAGAATATGGAATACAGAATACTGAATAGAGAATTTAGAATATAGAAAATAGAACACAGAATAGAGAATATAGATTAGAGAATTAAGAACATGGGATGCAGAACACAGAATTTAGAATATTGAATACAGAATACTGAATATAGGATTTAGAATATAGAAAGTAGAACACATAATATATAATGTAGAATACGGAATGCAGAATATAGAATACAGAATATAGAATTTAGAACACAGAATATAAAATATGGAAAACAGAATATAGAAACCAGAATTTAGAATATGGAAAGCAGAACACATAATTTAGAATATAGTATAGAGATTACTGAAAATAGAATTTAGAAAATAGAATGTAGAACACAGAATTTAGAATATAGAATACAGAATACTGATTAAATAACTTAGAATATAGAATGTAGAACACAGAATATAAAATATAGAATACGGAATGCAAAATATAGATTGTAGACTATAGAATGAAGTACGCAAAATATAGAATATATAATAGAGTATATAGAAGCCAGAATTCAGAACATGGAATGCAGAACACAGAATTTCGAATATAAATACAAAATACTGAATATAGGAATTTGAATATAGAATGCAGAAGACAGGATATATAATAGAGAATACAGAACACAGAATTTAGAATATAGAATACAGAATACTGAATATTGAATTTAGAATATAGAATGTAGAACACAGAATAAAAAATATAGAATACGGAATGCAGAATATAGAATGTAGAATATAGAATCAAGAATACAAAATATAGAATATAGAATAGAGAACATAAAACACAGAATTTAGAAAATGGAATGCAGAACATAGAATTTAGAATATAGAATAGAGAATACTGAATATACAATTTAGAATATAGTATAGAGATTATTTAATATAGAATTTAGAATACAGAACGTAGAACACAGAATTTAAAATATAGAATACAGAATACTGAATAAACAACTTAGAATATAGAATGTAGAACAGAGAATATAGAAAATAGAATACGGAATGCAAAATATAGATTGTAGAATATAGAATGAAGTACGCAAAATAAAGAATATAGAATAGAGAATATAGAAGCCAGAATTTAAAACATGGAATCCAGAACCCAGAATTTAGAATATAGAATACAGAATACTGATTATAGTATTTAGAAAATAGAATGTAGAACACAGAATAAAGAATATAGAATACGGAAAGCAGAATATAGAATGTAGAATATAGGATGAAGAATACAAAATATAGACTATAGAATAGAGAATATACAACACAGAATTTAGAACATGGAATGCAGAACATAGAATTTAGAATATACAATACAGAATACTGAATATACAATATAGAATATAGAATGTAGAACACAGAATTTAGTATATACAATAAAGAATACTGAATATAGAGTTTAGAATATAGAATGTAGAACACACAATTTAGAATGTAGAATAGAGAATATAGAATCCAGAATAAAGAACATGCTATGCAGAATACAGAATTTGGAATAAAGATTACATAATAGTGAATATAGAATTTAGAATATAGAATGTAGAACACAGAATTTATAATATAAAATACAGAAATTTGAATATAGTATTTAGAATATAGATTTTAGAACACAGAATATAGGATATAGATTATAGAATATAGAACCCAGAATTTAGAAGAAGGAATGCAGAACACAGAATTTAGAATATAGCATACGGAATACTGAATATAGAATTTAGAATATAGAATGCAGAACACAGAATTTATAATATTGTATACAGAATTCTGAATATAGTATTTAGAATATAGAATGTAGAACACAGAATATAGAATATAGTATACGGAATGCAAAATATAGTATGTAGAATCTAGAATGAAAACACACAATTTAGAATATAGAATAGAGAATGTAGAACCCAGAATTTAGAACATGGAATGCAGCACACAGATGTTAGAATATAGAATACAGAATAGTGAATAAAGAATTTAGAATATAGAATGTATAACACGGAATAAAGAATATAGGATACGGAATGCAGAATAAAGAATGTAGAATATAGAATGAAGAATACAAAATATAGACTATAGAATAGAGAATATACAACAAAGAATTTAGAATATGGAATGCAGAACATAGAATTTAGAATATACAATACAGAATACTGAATATACAATTTCGAATATAGAATGTAGAAAACAGAATTTAGAATATACAATAAAGAATACAGAATATAGAGTTTAGAATATAGAATGTAGAACACACAATATAGAATGTAGAATACAGAATATAGAATCCAGAATAAAGAACATGCTATGCAGAACACATAATTTGGAATAAAGATTACATAATACTGAATATAGAATTTAGAATCTAGAATGTAGAACACAGAATTTATAATATAGAATACAGAAAGTTGAATATAGGATTTAGAATATGGAATGTAGGACACAGAATATAGAATATAGATTATAGATTATAGAACCCAGAATTTAGAAGAAGGAATGCAGAACACAGAATATAGAATATAGCATACGGAATACTGAATATAGAATTTAGAATATAGTATGTAGAACACAGAATATAGAATGTAGAATACGAAATGCAGATATACAATACAGAATATAGAATGTAGAAAACAGATTATTGAATATGGAAAAAGAATACTGAAAACTGAATTTATAACATGGAATGAAGAACACAGTATTTAGAATATAGAATACAGAAAAGTGCATATAGAATTTAGAATGTGGAATGCGGAACACAGAATTTAGAATATAGAATAAATAATACTGAATATAGAAATTAGAACATGGAATGCAGAACACATTATTTAGAATATAGAATACAGTATACTGAATATAGAATTTAGAATATAGTGTGAGGAACACAGAATATAGAATATAGAATAAAGAATATTGAACCCATAATTCAGAACATGGAATGCAGAAAAAAGAATTTACAATATAGAATACAGAATACTGAAGATAGAATTTAGAATATAGAATGTAGAACATAGAGTAAAGAATATAGAATACGGAATGCAGAATATAGAATGTAGAATATAGAATGAAGAATACAAAATATAAACTATAGAATAGAGAATATACAACACAGAATTTAGAAAATGGAATGCGGAACATAGAATTTAGAATATACAATACAGAATACTGAATATACAATTTAGAATATAGAATGTAGAACACAGAATTTAGAATATACAATAAAGAATACTGAATATAGAGTTTAGATATAGAATGTAGAACACACAATATAGAATGTAGAATAGAGAATATATAATCCAGAATAAAGAACATTCTATGCAGAAAACAGAATTTGGAATAAAGATTACATAATACTGAATATAGAATTTAGAATATAGAATGTAGAACACAGAATTTATAATATAGAATACAGAGAGTTGAATATAGTATTTAGAATATAGAATGTAGAACACAGAATATAGGATATAGATTATAGAACCCAGAATTTAGAACATGGAATGCATAACACAGAATATAATATAGCATAAGGAATACTGAATAAAGAATTTAGAATATAGAATGTAGAACACAGAATATAGAATATAGCACACGGAATGCAAAATATATTATGTAGAATCTAGAATGAAAAACTCACAATTTAGAATATAGAATAGAGAATGTAGAACCCAGAATTTAGAACATGGAATGCAGCACACAGAATTTAGAATATAGAACACAGAATACTGAATATAGAATTTAGAATATAGAATGTAGAACACAGAATATAGAATATAGAATAAAGAATACTGAATATAGAATTTAGAATATAGAATGTAGAACTCAGAATAAAGAATATAGAATAAAGAATACTGAATATAGAGTTTAGAATATAGAATTTAGAACACAGAATATAGAATGTAGAATACAGAATATAGAATCCGGAATAAAGAACATGCTATGCAGAACACAGAATTAAGAATATAGATTACATAATACTGAATATAGAATTTAGAATATAGAATGCAGAACACAGAATTTATAATATTGTATACAGAAATCTGAATATAGTATTTAGAATATAGAATGTAGAACACAGAATATAGAATATAGTATACGGAATGCAAAGTATAGAATGTAGAATCTAGAATGGAAAACACACAATTTAGAATATAGAATAGAGAATGTAGAACCCAGAATTTAGAACATGGAATGCAGCACACAGAATTTAGAATATAGAATACAGTATACTGAATAGAGTATTTAGAATATAGAATGTAGAACACAGAATAAAGAATATAGGATACGGAATGCAGAATAAAGAATGTAGAATATAGAATAAAGAATACAAAATATACACTATAGAATAGAGAATATACAACACAGAATTTCGAACATGGAATGCAGAACATAGAAATTAGAATATACAATTCAGAATACTGAATATACAATTTCGAATATAGAATGTAGAACACAGAATTTAGAATATACAATAAAGAATACAGAATATAGAGTTTAGAATATAGAATGTAGAACACACAATATAGAATGTAGAATACAGAATATAGAATCCAGAATAAAGAACATGCTATGCAGAACACAGAATTTAGAATATAGATTGCATAATACTGAATATGGAATTTAGAATATAGAATGTATAACACAGAATATATAATATAAAATACACAAAGTTGAATATTGTATTTACAATATAGAATGTAGAACACAGGATATAGAATATAGAATATAGTTTATAGAACCCAGAACTTAGAACATGGAATGCAGAACACAGAATATAGAATATAGCATACGGAATACTGAATATAGAATTTAGAATATAGTATGTAGAACACAGAATATAGAATGTAGAATACGAAATGCAGATATAGAATACAGAATATAGAATGTAGAAAACAGATTATAGAATATGAAAAAAGAATACTGAAAACAGAATTTAGAATATGGAATGCAGAACACACTATTTAGAATATAGAATACAGAATACTGAATATAGAATTTAGAACATGGAATGCAGAACACATTATTTAGAATATAGAATACAGAATACTGAATATAGAATTTAGAATATAGTGTGAGGAACACAGAATATAGAATATAGAATACAGAATACTGAATATAGAATTTAGAATATAGTGTGAGGAACACAGAATATAGAATATAGAATAAAGAATATTGAACCCATAATTCAGAACATGGAATGCAGAACACAGAATTTACAATATAGAATACGGAATACTGAAGTTAGAATTTAGAATATAGAATGTAGAACATAGTATAAAGAATATAGAATACGTAATGCAGAATATAGGATGTAGAATATAAAATGAAGAACACAATATATAAAATATAGAATAGAGTATATAGAACCCAGAATTTAGAACATTGAAATGCAGAACACTGAATTTAGAATATAGTATACAGAATACTTAATAAACAATTAAAAAATTGAATGTAGAACACAGAATATAGAATAAAAAATACATAATACTGAATATATACTTTTGAATATAGAAATAGAAAACAGAATAAAAAATATAGCTTAAAGAATGTTGAAGCAGTTTTTGGAACATGGAAAGCAGAACTCGCAATTTCGAATATAGAATACAGAATACTGAATATACAATTTTGAATATAGAATGTAGAACACAGAATATAGAATATAGAATAAAGAATACTGAATATAGAATTTAGAATATAGAATGTAGAACACAGAATTTAGAATATAGTATACGGAATGCAAAATATAGTATGTAGAATCTAGAATGAAAAACACACAATTTAGAATATAGAAAAGAGAATGTAGAACCCAGAATTTAGAACATGGAATGCAGCACACAGAATTTAGAATATAGAATACAGAATACTGAATATAGAATTTAGAATATAGAATGTAGAACACAGAATAAAGAATATAGAATACGGAATGCAGAATATAGAATGTAGAATATAGAATGAAGAATACAAAATATAGACTATAGAATAGAGAATATATAACACAGAATTTAGAACATGGAATGCAGAACTTAGAATTTAGAATATAAAATACAGAATACTGAATATACAATTTAGAATATAGAATGTAGAACACAGAATTTATAATATAAAATAAAGAATACTGAATATAGAGTTTAGAATATAGAATGTAGAACACACAATATAGAATGTTGAATACAGAAAATAGAATCCAGAATAAAGAACATGCTATGCAGAACACAGAATTTGGAATAAAGATTACATAATACTGAATATAGAATTAAGAATATAGAATGTAGAACACAGAATTTATAATATAGAATACAGAAACTTGAATATAGTGTTTAGAATATAGAATGTAGAACACAGAATATAGAATATAGATTATACATTATAGAACCCAGAATTTAGAAGAAGGAATGCAGAACACAGAATTTAGAATATAGCATACGGAATACTGAATATAGAATTTAGAATATAGTATGTAGAACACAGAATATAGAATGTAGAATACGAAATGCAGATATAGAATACTGAATATAGAATGTAGTAAACAGATTATAGAATATGAAAAAAGAATACTGAAAACAGAATTTTGAACAAGGAATGCAGAACACCGTATTTAGAATATAGAATACAGAATACTGAATATAGAATTTAGAACATGGAATGCAGAACACATTATTTAGAATATAGAATACAGAATACTGAATATAGAATTTAGAATATAGTGTGAGGAACACAGAGTATAGAATATAGAATAAAGAATATTGAAACCATAATTCAGAACTTGGAATGCAGAACACAGAATTTACAATATAGAATACAGAATACTGAAGATAGAATTTAGAATATAGAAAGTAGAACATAGTATAAAGAATATAGAATATGGAATGCAGAATATAGAATGTAGAATATAAAATGAAGAACGCAAAATATAAAATATAGAATAGAGTATATAGAACCCAGAATTTAGAAAATTGAATGGCAGAACACAGAATTTAGAATATAGTATACAGAATACTTAATAAACAATTAAACAATTGAATGTAGAACACAGAATATAGAATATAAAATACATTATACTGAATATCTAATTTAGGATATAGAATGTAGAAACCAGAATAAAAAATATAGCTTAAAGAATATTGAAGCCATATTTTGGAACATGGAAAGCAGAACTCACAATTTCGAATATAGAATACAGAATACTGAATATACAATTTAGAATATAGAATGTAGAACACAGAGTATAGAATGTACAATACAGATTATAGAATCCAGAATTAAGAACATGCTATGCAGAACACAGAATTAAGAATATAGATTACATAATACTGAATATAGAATTTAGAATATAGAATGCAGAACACAGAATTTATAATATTGTATACATAAATCTAAATATAGTATTTAGAATATAGAATGTAGAACACAGAATATAGAATATAGATTATAGGACCCAGAATTTAGAACATGGAATGCATAACACAGAATATATTATAGCATACGGAATACTGAATATAGAATTTAGAATATCGAATTCAGAACACAGAATATAGAATATAGTATACGGAATGCAAAATATAGTATGTAGAATCTAGAATGAAAAACACACAATTTAGAATATAGAATAGAGAATGTAGAACCCAGAATTTAGAACATGGAATGCAGCACACAGAATTTAGAATATAGAATACAGAATACTGAATATAGAATTTAGAATATAGAATGTAGAACACAGAATATAGATTGTAGAATACAGAATAAAGAATCCAGAATAAAGAACATGCTATGCGGAACACAGAATTTAGAATATAGATTACATAATACTGAATATAGAATTTAGAATATAGAATGTAGAATACAGAATTTATAATATAGAATACCGAAAGCTGAATATAGTATTTACAATATAGTATGTAGAACACAGATTTAGAATATAGAAGATAGATTATAGAACCCAGAATTTAGAACATGGAATGCAGAAGACAGTAATTACAATATATAATACAGTATACTGATCATAGAATTTAGAACATAGAATGCAGAACACAGAATTTAGAATATGGAATACAGAATACTGAATATAGAATGGAGAACATGGGGTGCAAAACACAGAATTTAGAATATGGAATACAGAATACTGAATAGAGAATTTAGAATATAGAAAATAGAACACAGAATAGAGAATATAGAATAGAGAATTAAGAACATGGGATGCAGAACACAGAATTTAGAATATTGAATACAGAATACTGAATATAGGATTTAGAATATAGAAAGTAGAACACATAATATATAATGTAGAATACGGAATGCAGAATATAGAATACAGAATATAGAATTTAGAACACAGAATATAAAATATGGAAAACAGAATATAGAAACCAGAATTTAGAATATGGAAACAGAACACATAATTTAGAATATAGTATAGAGATTACTGAAAATAGAATTTAGAAAATAGAATGTAGAACACAGAATTTAGAATATAGAATACAGAATACTGATTAAATAACTTAGAATATAGAATGTAGAACACAGAATATAGAATATAGAATACGGAATGCAAAATATAGATTGTAGACTATAGAATGAAGTACGCAAAATATAGAATATATAATAGAGTATATAGAAGCCAGAATTCAGAACATGGAATGCAGAACACAGAATTTCGAATATAAATACAAAATACTGAATATAGGAATTTGAATATAGAATGCAGAAGACAGGATATATAATAGAGAATACAGAACACAGAATTTAGAATATAGAATACAGAATACTGAATATTGAATTTAGAATATAGAATGTAGAACACAGAATAAAGAATATAGAATAAGGAATGCAGAATATAGAATGTAGAATATAGAATCAAGAATACAAAATATAAAATATAGAATAGAGAACATAAAACACAGAATTTAGAAAATGGAATGCAGAACATAGAATTTAGAATATAGAATAGAGAATACTAAATATACAATTTAGAATATAGTATAGAGATTATTTAATATAGAATTTAGAATACATAATGTAGAACACAGAATTTAAAATATAGAATACAGAATACTGAATAAACAACTTAGAATATAGAATGTAGAACAGAGAATATAGAAAATAGAATACGGAATGCAAAATATAGATTGTAGAATATAGAATGAAGTACGCAAAATATAGAATATAGAATAGAGAATATAGAAGCCAGAATTTAAAACATGGAATCCAGAACACAGAATTTAGAATATAGAATACAGAATACTGAATATTGAATTTAGAATATAGAATGTAGAACACAGAATAAAGAATATAGAATACGGAAAGCAGAATATAGAATGTAGAATATAGGATGAAGAATACAAAATATAGAATATAGAATAGAGAATATACAACACAGAATTTAGAACATTGGGTGCAGAACATAGAATTTAGAATATAGAATACAGAATACTGAATATACAATTTAGAATATAGAATGTAGAACACAGAATTTATAATATATAATAAAGAATATTGAATATAGATTTTAGAATATAGAATGTATAACACACAATATAGAATGTAGAATACAGAAAATAGAATCCAGAATAAAAAGATGCTATGCAGAACACAGAATTTAGAATATAGATTACATAATACTGAATATAGAATTTAGAATATAGAATGTAGAACACAGTATATATAATATAAAATACACAAAGTTGAATATAATATTTAGAATATAGAATGTAGAACACAGGATATAGAATATAGAATATAGATTTTAGAACCCAGAATTTAGAACATGGAATGCAGAACACAGAATATAGAATATTACATACGGAATACTGAATATAGAATTTAGAATATAGTATGTAGAACACAGAATATAGAATATAGAATACGAAATGCTGATATAGAATAAAGAATATAGAATGTAGAAAACAGATTATAGAATATGGAAATAGAATACTGAAAACAGAATTTAGAACATGGAATGCAGAACACAGTATTTAGAATATAGAAGACAGAATAGTGCATATAGAATTTAGAATGTGGAATGCAGAACACAGATTTTAGAATATAGAATACAGAATACTGAATATAGAATTTAGAATATAGTGTGAGGAACACAGAATATAGAATATAGAATAAAGAATATTGAACCCATAATTCAGAACATGGAATGCAGAACACAGAATTTACAATATAGAATACAGAATACTGAAGATAGAATTTAGAATATAGAATGTAGAACATAGTATAAAGAATATAGAATACGGAATGCAGAATATAGAATGTAGAATATAAAATGAAGAACACAAAATATAAAATATAGAATAGAATATATAGAACCCAGAATTTAGAACATTGAATTGCAGAACACTGAATTTAGAATATAGTATACAGAAAACTTAATAAACAATTTAAAATTTGAATGTAGAACACAGAATAAAGAATATAAAATACATAATACTGAATATATAATTTAGAATATAGAATGCAAAAACAGAATAAAAAATATAGCTTAAAGAATATTGAAGACAGATTTTGGAACATGGAAAGCAGAACTCACAATTTCGAATATAGAATACAGAATACTGAATATACAATTCAGAATATAGAATGTAGAACACAGAATATAGAATATAGAATAAAGAATACTGAATATAGAATTTAGAATATAGAATGTAGAACACAGAATATAGAATATAGAATAAAGAATACTGAATATAGTATTTAGAATATAGAATGTAGAACACAGAATATAGAATGTAGAATACAGATTATACAATCCAGAATTAAGAACATGCTATGCAGAACACAGAGTTAAGAATATAGATTACATAATACTGAATATTGAATTTAGAATATAGAATGCAGAGCACAGAATTTATAATATTATATACAGAAATCTGTATATAGTATTTAGAATATAGAATGTAGAACACAGAATATAGAATATAGATTATAGAACCCAGAATTTAGAACATGGAATGCATAACACAGAATATAATATAGCATACGGAATAGTGAATATAGAATTGAGAATATAGAATGTAGAACACAGAATATAGAATATAGTATATGGAATGCAAAATATAGTATGTAGAATCTAGAATGAAAAACACACAATTTAGAATATAGAATAGAGAATGTAGAACCCAGAATTTAGAACATGGAATGCAGCACACAGAATTTAGAATATAGAATACAGAATACTGAATATAGAATTTAGAATATAGAATGTAGAACACAGAATATAGATTCTAGAATACAGAATAAAGAATCCAGAATAAAGAACATGCTATGCGGAACACAGAATTTAGAATATAGATTACATAATACTGAATATAGAATTTAGAATATAGAATGTAGAATACAGAATTTATAATATAGAATACAGAAAGCTGAATATAGTATTTACAGTATAGAATGTAGAACACAGATATAGAATATAGAATATAGATTATAGAACCCAGAATTTAGAACATGGAATGCAGAAGACAGTAATTAGAATATATAATACAGTATACTGATCATAGAAATTAGAACATAGAATGCAGAACACAGAATTTAGAATATGGAATACAGAATACTGGATATAGAATGGAGAACATGGGGTGCAGAACACAGAATTTAGAATATGGAATACAGAATACTGAATAGAGAATTTAGAATATAGAAAATAGAACACAAATATAGAATTTAGAATAGAGAATTAAGAACATGGGATGCAGAACACAGAATTTAGAATATAGAATACAGAATACTGAATATAGAATTTAGAATATAGAAAGTAGAACACATAATATATAATGTAGAATACGGAATGTAGAATATAGGATACAGAATATAGAATTTAGAATACAGAATATAAAATATGGAAAACAGAATATAGAAAACAGAATTTAGAACATTTAAAGCAGAACACATAATTTAGAATATAGTATAGAGATAACTGAAAATAGAATTTAGAATATAGAATGTAGAACACAGAATTTAGAATATAGAATACAGAATACTGATTAAATAATTTAGAATATAGAATGTAGAACACAGAATATAGAATATAGAATACGGAATGCAAAATATAGATTGTAGAATATAGAATGAAGTACGCAAAGTATAGAATATAGAATAGATAATATTGAAGCCAGAATTTACAACATGGAATGCAGAACACAGAATTTGGAAAATAAATACGGAATACTGAATGTAGGATTTTGAATATAGAATGCAGAACACAGGATATATAATAGAGAATACAGAAGCCAGAATTTAAAACATGGAATCCAGAACACAGAATTTAGAATATAGAATACAGAATACTGAATATAGTATTTAGAATATAGAATGTAGAACACAGAATAAAGAATATAGAATACGGAAAACAGAATATAAATTGTAGAATATAGGATGAAGAATACAAAATATATAATATAGAATAGAGAATATACAACACAGAATTTAGAACATTGGATGCAGAACATAGAATTTACAATATAGAATACAGAATGCTGAATATACAATTTAGAATATAGAATGTAGAACACAGAATATATAATATATAATAAAGAATACTGAATATAGGTTTTAGAATATAGAATGTATAACACACAATATAGAATACAGAATACAGAATATAGAATCCATTATAAAGAACATGATATGTAGAACACAGAATTTGGAATACAGATTACATAATACTGAATATAGAATTTAGAATATAGAATGTAGAACACAGAATTTATAATATAGAATACAGAAAGTTGAATATAGTATTTAGAATATAGAATGTAGAACACATAATTTAGAATATAGAATACAGAATACTGATTAAATAACTTAGAATATAGAATGTAGAACACAGAATATTGAATATAGAATACGGAATGCAAAATATAGATTGGAGACTATAGAATGAAGTACGCAAAATACAGAATATAGAATAGAGTAAATAGAAGCCAGAATTCAGAACATGGAATGCAGAACACAGAATTTCGAATATAAATACAAAATACTGAATATAGGAATTTGAATATAGAATGCAGAACACAGGATATATAATAGAGTATACAGAACCCAGAATTTAATACATGGAATACAGAACACAGAATTTAGAATATAGAATACAGAATACTGAATATTGAATTTAGAATATAGAATGTAGAACACAGAATAAAGAATATAGAATACGGAATGCAGAATATAGAATAGAATATAGAATGAAGAATACAAAATATAGAATATAGAATAGAGAACATAAAACACAGAATTTAGAAAATGGAATGCAGAACATAGAATTTAGAATATAGAAGAGAGAATACTGAATATACAATTTAGAATATAGTATAGAGATTACTTAATATAGAATTTAGAATACAGAATATAGAACACAGAATTTAGAATATAGAATACAGAATACTGAATAAATAACTTAGAATATAGAATGTAGAACACAGAATATAGAAAATAGAATACGGAATGCAAAATATAGATTGTAGAATATAGAATGAAGTACGCAAAATATACAATAGAGAATATAGAAGCCAGAATTAAGAACATGGAATGCAGAACACAGAATTTCGAAAATAAACACGGAATACTGAATGTAGGATTTTGAATATAGAATGCAGAACACAGGATATATAATAGAGTATACAGAAGCCAGAATTTAAAACATGGAATCCAGAACACAGAATTTAGAATATAGAATACAGAATACTGAATATAGTATTTAGAATATAGAATGTAGAACACAGAATAAATAATATAGAATACGGAAAGCAGAATATAGAATGTAGAATATAGGATGAAAAATACAAAATATAGAATAGAGAATAGAGAATATACAACACAGAATTTAGAACATTGGATGCAGAACATAGAATTTAGAATATAGAATACAGAATACTGAATATACAATTTAGAATATAGAATGTAGAACATAGAATTTATAATATATAATAAAGAATACTGAATATAGATTTTAGAATATAGAATGTATAACACACAATATAGAATGTAGAATACAGAATATAGAATCCAGAATAAAAAGATGCTATGCAGAACACAGAATTTAGAATATAGATTAAATAATACTGAATAGAGAATTTAGAATATAGAATGTAGAACACAGAATATATAATATAAAATACACAAAGATGAATATAGTATTTAGAATATAGAATGTAGAACACAGGATATAGAATAGAGAATACTGAATATAGAATTTAGAATATAGAATGTAGAACACAGAATATAGAATGTAGAATACAGATTATAGAATCCAGAATTAAGAACATGCTATGCAGAACACAGAATTAAGAATATAGATTACATAATACTGAATATAGAATTTAGAATATAGAATACAGAACACAGAATTTATAATATTGTACAGAGAAATCTGAATATAGTATTTAGAATATACAATGTAGAACACAGTATATAGAATATCGATTATAGAACCCAGAATTTAGAACATGGAATGCATAACACAGAATATCATATAGCATACGGAATACTGAATATAGTATTTAGAATATAGAATGTAGAACACAGAATATAGAATATAGTATACGGAATGCAAAATATAGTATGTAGAACCTAGAATTAAAAACACACAATTTAGAATATAGAATAGAGAATATAGAACCCAGAATTTAGAACATGGAATGCAGCACACAGAATTTAGAATATAGAGTACAAAATACTGAATATAGAATTTAGAATATAGAATGTAGAACACAGAATAAAGTATATAGAATATGGAATGCAGAATATAGAATGTAGAATATAGAATGAAGAATACAAAATATAGAATATAGAATAGAGAATATACAACACAGAATTTAGAACATGGAATGCAGAACATAGAATTTAGAATATACAATACAGAATACTGAATATACAATTTAGAATATAGAATGTAGAACACAAAATTTAGAATATACAATAAAGAATACTGAATAGAGAGTTTAGAATATAGAATGTAGAACACACAATATAGAATGTAGAATACAGAATATAGAATCCAGAATAAAGAACATGCAATACAGAACACAGAATTTGGAATACAGATTACATAATTCTGAATATAGAATTTAGAATATAGAATGTAGAACACAGAATTTATAATATAGAATACAGAAATTTGAATATAGTATTTAGAAAATAGAATGTAGAACACAGAATTTAGAATGTAGATTTTAGATTATAGAACCCAGAATTTAGAAGAAGGAATGCAGAACACAGAATTTAGAATATAGCATACGGAATACTGAATATAGAATTTAGAATATAGTATGTAGAACACAGAATATAGAATGTAGAATACGAAATGCAGATATAGAATACAGAATATAGATTGTAGAAAACAGATTATAGAATATGGAAAAAGAAAACTGAAAACAGAATTTAGAACATGGGATGCAGAACACAGTATTTAGAATATAGAATACAGAATAGTGCATATAGAAATTAGAATGTGGAATGCGGAACACAGATTTTAGATTATAGAATAAAGAATACAGAATATAGAATTTAGAACATGGAATGCAGAACACAGAATATAATATAGCATACGGAATACTGAATATAGAATTTAGAATATAGAATGTAGAACACAGAATATAGAATACAGTATACGGAATGCAAAATATAGTATGTAGAATCTAGAATGAAAAATACACAATATAGAATATAGAATAGAGAATGTAGAACCCAGAATTTAGAACATGGAATGCAGCACACAGAATTTAGTATACAGAATACAGAATACTGAATTTAGAATTTAGAATATAGAATGTAGAACACAGAATATAGATTGTAGAATACAGAATAAAGAATCCAGAATAAAGAACATGCAATGCGGAACACAGAATTTAGAATATAGATTACATAATAGTGAATATAGAATTTAGAATATAGAATGTAGAATACAGAATTTATAATATAGAATACAGAAAGCTGAATATAGTATTTACAATATAGAATGTAGAACACAGATATAGAATATAGAATATAGATTATAGAACCCAGAATTTAGAACATGGAAAGCACAAGACAGTAATTACGATATATAATACAGTATACTGATCATAGAACTTAGAACATAGAATGCAGAACACAGAATTTAGAATATGGAATACAGAATACTGAATATAGAATGGAGAACATGGGATGCAGAACACAGAATTTAGAATATGGAATACAGAATACTGAATAGAGAATTTAGAATATAGAAAATAGAACACAGAATATAGAATATAGAATAGAGAATTTAGAACATGGGATGCAGAACACAGAATTTAGAATATAGAATACAGAATACTGAATATAGAAATTAGAATATAGAAAGTAGAACACATAATATATAATGTAGAATACGGAATGCAGAATATAGAATACAGAATATAGAATTTAGAGCACAGAATATAAAATATGGAAAACAGAAAATAGAAACCAGAATTTAGAACATGGAAAGCAGAACACATAATTTGGAATACAGATTACATAATACTGAATATAGAATTTAGAATATAGAAAGTACAACACAGAATTATTAATATAGAATACAGAAAGTTGAATATAGTATTTAGAATATAGATTGTAGAACACAGAATATAGAATATATATTATAGATTATAGAACCCAGAATTTAGAAGAAGGAATGCAGAACACAGAATTTAGAATATAGCATACGGAATACTGAATATAGAATTTAGAATATAGTATGTAGAACACAGAATATAGAATGTAGAATACGAAATGCAGATATGGAATACAGAATATAGAATGTAGAAAACAGATTATAGAATATGGAATAAGAATACTGAAAACAGAATTTAGAACATGGAATGCAGAACACAGTATTTACAATATAGAATACAGAATAGTACATATAGAATTTAGAACGTGGAATGCGAAACACAGATTTTAGAATATAGAATACAGAATACTGAATATAGAATTTAGAACATGGAATGTAGAACACATTATTTAGAATATTGAATAAAGAATACTGAATATAGAATTTAGAATATACTGTGAGGAACACAGAATATAGAATATAGAATAAAGAATATTGAACCCATAATACAGAACATGGAATGCAGAACACAGAATTTACAATATAGAATACAGAATACTGAAGATAGAATTTAGACTATATAATGTAGAACATAGTATAAAGAATATAGAATACGGAATGCAGAATATGGAATGTAGAATATAAAATGAAGAACACAAAATATAACATATAGAATAGAGTATATAGAACCCAGAATTTAGAACATTGAATTGCAGAACACTGAATTTAGACTATAGATTACAGAATACTTAATAAACAATTAATATTTGAATGTAGAACACAGAATATAGAATATAAAATACATAATACTCAATATATAATTTAGAATATAGAATTAAGAAAACAGAATAAAAAATATACCTCAAAGAATATTGAAGCCAGATTTTGGAACATGGAAAGCAGAACTCACAATTTCGAATATAGAATACAGAATACTGAATATACAATTTAGAATATAGAATGTAGAACACAGAATATAGAATGTAGAATACAGATTATAGAATCCAGAATTTAGAACATGCTATGCAGAACACAGAATTAAGAATATAGATTACATAATACTGAATATAAAATTTAGAATATAGAATACAGAACACAGAATTTATAATATTGTATACAGAAATCTGAATATAGTATTTAGAATATTGAATGTAGAACACAGAATATAGAATATAGATTATAGAACCCAGAATTTAGAACATGGAATGCATAACACAGAATTTAATATAGCATACGGAATACTGAATATAGAATTTAGAATATAGAATGTAGAACACAGAATATAGAATACAGTATACGGAATGCAAAATATAGTATGTAGAATCTAGAATGAAAAACACACAATTTAGAATATAGAATAGAGAATGTAGAACCCAGAATTTAGAACATGGAATGCAGCACACAGAATTTAGAATATAGAATACAGAATACTGAATATAGAATTTAGAATATAGAATGTAGAACACAGAATATAGATTGTAGAATACAGAATAAAGAATCCAGAATAAAGAACATGCTATGCGGAACACAGAATTTAGAATATAGATTACATAATACTGAATATAGAATTTAGAATATAGAATGTAGAATACAGAATTTATAATATAGAATACAGAAAGCTGAATATAGTATTTACAATATAGAATGTAGAACACAGATATAGAATATAGAATATAGATTATAGAACCCAGAATTTAGAACATGGAATGCAGAAAACAGTAATTACTATATATAATATAGTATACTGATCATAGAACTTAGAACATAGAATGCAGAACACAGAATTTAGAATATGGAATACAGAATACTGAATATAGAATAGAGAACATGGGGTGCAGAACACAGAAATTAGAATATGGAATACAGAATACTGAATATAGAATTTAGAATGAGAATGAAGAACACAGAATATACCATACAGGATACGGAATGTAGAAAATAGAATACAGAATATTGAATATAGAACGCAGAATATAGTATACGGAAAACAGAATACAGCACCCAGAATTTAGAACATGGAATGAAGAACACAGTATTTAGAATATAGAATACAGAATACTGCATACAGAATTTAGAATATGGAATATAGAACACAGAATATAGAATATAGAATACGGAATACTGAATTAAGGATTTAGAATATAGAATGTATAACACAGAATATCGAATATAGAATACGGAATACAGAATATAGAAAACAGTACATAGAATGTAGAAAACAGAATATAGAATATGGAAAACAGAATACAGAACACAGAATTTAGAACATAGAATGCAGTACACAGAATTTAGATTATAGAATACAGAATAATGAATATAGAATTAAGAATATAGAATGTAGAACTCAGAATATAGAATAGAGAATATAGAACCCAGAATTTAGAAAGCAGAACACAGAATTTAGAATATAGAATACAGAATACTGAATATGGAAAATAGAATTTAGAACACAGAGTAGAATATAGAATACGGAATACTGAATATAGAATTTATAATATAGAATGTAGAACACAGAATATAGAATGTAGAACACAGATTATAGAATATGGAAAACAGAATACAGAACCCAGAATTTACAACATGGAATTCAGAACACAGAATTTAGAACTTATAATACAGCAAACTGAATATAGAATTTAGAACATAGAATGCGGAACACAGAATTTACTATATAGAATAAAGAATACAGAACATAGAATTTAGAAAATAGATATAGAACACAGAATATTGAATATAAATACGAAATGCAGAATATAGAATGTAGAATACAGAATTAAGAACACAAATTATAGAATATATAAAAAAGAATTTAGAACCGAGAATTAAAAAACGGATTCAGAACACAGAATTTAGATTATAGAACACAGAATACTGAATATAGAATTTAGAATATATAATGTAGAAAACATAAAATAGAATATAAAACACGGAATGCAGAATATACTACGTACAATATAGAATGAAGAACTAAAAATATAGAATAGAGAATAGAGAATATAGAACCCAGAATTTAGAACATGGAATGCAAAGTACAGAATTTAGACTATAGAATACAGAATAATGAATGTAGAATTTAGAATATAGAATACAGAACACAGAATATAGAATATAGAATACGGAATGCAGAATATAGAATGTAGAATATTGAATGAAGAACACAGAATAGAGAATATAAAATAGAGAATATAGAACCCAGAATTTAGAACATGGAATGCAGAACACAGAATTTGGAATATAGAATACAGAATACTGAATATAGAATTTAGAATATAGAATACAGAACACAGAATATAGAATATAGAATACGGAATTCAGAATATAGAATGTAGAAATTTGAACGAAGGACACAAAATATAGAATAGATAATAGATAATATAGAATCCAGAGTTTAGAACGTGGAATGCAGAACACACAATTTAGAAAATAGAATACAGAATACTGAATAAAGAATTTAAAATATAGAATGTTGAACACAGTATATAGAATATAGAATACGGAATACAGAATTTAGAATACAGAATATAGAATGTAGAACACAGAATATAGAATATGGTAAACAGAAAACAGAACACAGAACTTAGAAAATGGATGCAGAACACAGAATTTAGAATATAGAATACTGTATACTGAATATAGAATATAGAACATAGAATGCAGAACACAGAATTAAGAATATATAATACAGAATACTGAGTATAGAATTTAGAACATTGAATGCAGAACACAGAATTTAGAATATAGAATGCAGAATACTGAATATAGAATTTAGAATATAGAATATAGGACACAGAATAAAGAATATAGAATACAGAATATAGAACCCAGAATTTATAACATGGAATTCAGTACACAGAATTTAGATTATAGAATACATAACACTGTATATAGGATATAGAATATAGAGTGTAGATCACAGAATATAGAATATATATTAGGGAATATAAAATATAGAATACAGAATATAGAATGTAGAACAAAGAATATAGAATATGGAAAACAGAATACAGAACCCGAAATAAGAACATGGAATGCAGAACACAGAATTTAGAATATAGAATACATAATACTGAATATAGAATTAAGAATATAGAATGTAGAACACAGAATTTGAATATAGAATACATAATGCTGTATATAGAATTTAGAATAGAGTATGTAGAACACAGAATATAGAATATAGAATAGAGTATATAGAATCCAGAATTTAGAACATGGATTGCAGAACACAGAATTTACAATATACAATACATAATGCTGAATATAGAATTTAGAATATAGTATGTAGAACACAGAATATAGAATATAGAATAAAGAATACTGAATATAGAATTTAGAATATAGAATGTAGAACACAGAATATAGAATGTAGAATACAGATTATAGAATCCAGAATTAAGAACATGCTATGCAGAACACAGAATTAAGAATATAGATTACATAATACTGAATATAGAATTTAGAATATAGAATGTAGAACACAGAATATATAATATAAAATACACAAAGTTGAATATAGTATTTAGAATATAGAATGTAGAACACAGGATATAGAAAATAGAATATAGATTATAGAACCCAGAATTAAGAACATGGAATGCAGAACACAGAATATAGAATATAGCATACGGAATACTGAATACAGAATTTAGAATATAGAATGTAGAACACAGAATATAGAATATAGAATACGAAATGCAGATATAGAATACAGAATATAGAATGTAGAAAACAGATTATAGAATATGGAAAAAGAATACTGAAAACAGAATTTAGAACATGGAATGCAGAACACAGTATTTAGAATATAGAATACAGAATAGTGCATATAGAATTTAGAATGTGGAATGCAGATCACATTTTTTAGAATATAGAATACAGAATACTGAATATAGAATTTAGAACATGGAATGCAGAACACATTATTTAGAATATAGAATACACAATACTGAATATAGAATTTAGAATATAGTGTGAGGAACAGAGAATATAGAATATAGAATAAAGAATACTGAACCCATATATCAGAACATGGAATGCAGGACACAGAATTTACAATATAGAATACAGAATACTGAAGATAGAATTTAGAATATAAAATGTAGAACATAGTATAAAAAATATAGAATACGGAATGCAGAATATAGAATGTAGAATATAAAATGAAGAACACAAACTATAAAATATAGAATAGAATATATAGAACACAGAATTTAGAACATTGAATTGCAGAACACTGAATTTAGAATATAGTATACAGAATACTTAATAAACAATCTAAAAATTGAATGTAGAACACAGAATATAGAATATAAAATACATAATACTGAATATATAATTTAGAATATAGAATGCAAAAACAGAATAAAAAATACAGCTTAAAGAATATTGAAGCCAGATTTTGGAACATGGAAAGCAGAACTCACAATTTCGAATATAGAATACAGAATACTGAATATACAATTCAGAATATAGAATGTAGAACACAGAATATAGAATATAGAATAAAAAATACTGAATATAGAATAAAGAATATAGAATGTAGAACACAGAATATAGAATATAGAATAAAGAATACTGAATATAGAATTTAGAATATAGAATCTAGAACACAGAATATAGAATGTAGAATACAGATTATACAATCCAGAATTAAGAACATGCTATGCAGAACTCAGAATTAAGAATATAGACTTCATAATACTGAATATAGAATTTAGAATATAGAATGCAGAACACAGAATTTATAATATTGTGTACAGAAATCTGAATATAGTATTTAGAATATAGAATGTAGAAGACAGAATATAGAATATAGATTATAGAACCCAGAATTAAGAATATGGAATGCAAAACACAGAATTTAATATAGCATACGGAATACTGAATATAGAATTTAGAATACAGAATGTAGAACACAGAATATAGAATATAGTATACGGAATGCAAAATATAGTATGTAGAATCTAGAATGAAAAACACACAATTTAGAATATAGAATAGAGAATGTAGAACCCAGAATTTAGAACATGGAAGGCAGCACACAGAATTTAGAATATAGAATACAGAATACTGAATATAGAATTTAGAATATAGAATGTAGAACACAGAATATATAATATATAATAAAGAATACTGAATATAAATTTTAGAATATAGAATGTATAACACACAATATAGAATGTAGAATACAGAATATAGAATACAGAATAAAGAACATGCTATGCAGAACACAGAATTTAGAATATAGATTACATAATACTGAATATAGAATTTAGAACATAGAATGTAGAACACAGAATATATAATATAAATTACACAAATTTGAATATAGTATTTAGAAAATAGAATATAGAACACAGGATATAGAATATAGAATATAGATTATAGAACCCAGTATTTAGAACATGGAATGCAGAAGACAGTAATTACAATATATAATACAGTATACTGATCATAGAACTTAGAACATAGAATGCAGAACACAGAATTTAGAATATGAAATACAGAATACTGAATATAGAATGGAGAACATGGGGTGCAGAACACAGAATTTAGAATATGGAATACAGAATACTGAATAGAGAATTTAGAATATAGAAAATAGAACACAGAATATAGAATATAGAATAGAGAATTTAGAACATGGGATGCAGAACACAGAATTTAGAATATAGAATACAGAATACTGAATATAGAATTTAGAATATAGAAAGTAGAACACATAATATATAATGTAGAATACGGAATGCAGAATATAGAATACAGAATATAGAATTCAGAACACAGAATATAAAATATGGAAAACAGAATATAGAAACCAGAATTTAGAACATGGAAAGCAGAACACATAATTTAGAATATAGTATAGAGATTACTGAAAATAGAATTTAGAATGTAGAATGTAGAACACAGAATTTAGAATATAGAATACAGAATACTGATTAAATAACTTAGAATATAGAATGTAGAACACAGAATATAGAATATAGAATACAGAATGCAAAATATAGATTGTACACTATAGAATGAAGTACGCAAAATATAGAATATAGAATAGAGTATATAGAAGCCAGAATTCAGAACATGGAATGCAGAACACAGAATTTCGAATATAAATACAAAATACTGAATATAGGAATTTGAATATAGAATGCAGAATACAGGATATATAATAGAGTATAGAGAACCCAAAATTTAAAACATGGAATACAGAAACAGAGTTTAGAATATAGAATACAGAATACTGAATATTGAATTTAGAATATAGAATGTAGAACACAGAATATAGTATATAGAATACGGAATGCAGAATATAGAATGTAGAATATAGAATGAAGAATACAAAATATAGAATATAGAATAGGGAACATAAAACACAGAATTCAGAAAATGGAATGCAGAACATAGAATTTAGAATATAGAATAGAGAATACTGAATATACAATTTAGAATATAGTATAGAGATTACTTAATATAGAATATAGAATACAGAATATAGAACACAGAATTTAGAATATAGAATTCCGAATACTGAATAAATAAATTAGAATATAGAATGTAGAACACAGAATATAGAAAAAAGAATACGGAATGCAAAATATAGATTGTAGAATATAGAATGAAGTACGCAAATTATAGAATATAGAATAGAGAATATTGAAGCCAGAATTTAGAACATGGAATGCAGAACACAGAATTTGGAAAATAAATACGGAATACTGAATGTAGGATTTTGAATATAGAATGCAGAAGACAGGATATATAATAGAGTATACAGAAGCCAGAATTTAAAACATGGAATCCAGAACACAGAATTTAGAATATAGTATACAGAATACTGAATATAGTATTTAGAATATAGAATGAAGAACACAGAATAAAGAATATAGAATACGGAAAGCAGAATATAGAATGTAGAATATAGGATGAAGAATACAAAATATAGAATACAGAATAGAGAATATACAACACAGAATTTAGAACATTGGATGCAGAACATAGAATTTAGAATATAGAATACAGAATACTGAATATACAATTTAGAATATAGAATGTAGAACACAGAATATAAAATATAGAATAAAGAATACTGAATATAGAAATTAGAATATAGAATGTAGAACACAGAATATAGAATGTAGAATAAAGATTAAAGAATCCAGAATAAAGAACATGCTATGCAGAACACAGAAATTAGAATATAGATTACATAATACGGAATATGGAATTTAGAATATAGAATGTATAACACAGAATATATAATATAAAATACACAAAGATGAATATAGTATTTAGAATATAGAATGTAGAACACAGGATATAGAATATAGAATATAGATTATAGAACCCAGAATTTAGAACATGGAATGCAGAACACAGAATATAGAATACAGCATACGGAATACTGAATATAGAATTTAGAATATAGTATGTAGAACACAGAATATAGAATGTAGAATTCGAAATGCAGATATATAATACAGAATATAGAATGTAGAAAACAGATTATAGAATATGGAAAAAGAATACTGAAAACAGAATTTAGAAGATGGAATGCAGAACACAGTATTTAGAATATAGAATACAGAATAGTGCATATAGAATTTAGAATGTGGAATGCGGAACACAGATATTAGAATATAGAATACAGAATACTGAATATAGAATTTAGAACATGGAATGCAGAACACATTATTTAGAATATAGAATACAGAATACTGAATATAGAATTATAATATAGTGTGAGGAACACACAATATAGAATATAAAATAAAGAATATTAAACCCATAATTCAGAACATGGAATGCAGAACACAGAATTTACAATATAGAATACAGAATACTGAAGTTAAAATTTAGAATATAGAATGTAGAACATAGTATAAAGAATATAGAATACGGAATGCAGAATATAGAATGTAGAATATAAAATGAAGAACACAATATATAAAATATAGAATAGAGTATATAGAACCGAGAATTTAGAAAATTGAAATGCAGAACACTGAATTTAGAATATAGTGTACAGAATACTTAATAAACAATTAAAAAATTGAATGTAGAACACAGAATATAGAATATAGTATACGGAATGCATTATATAATATGTAGAATCAAGAATGAAAAACACACAATTTAGAGTACAGAATAGAGAATGTAGAACCCAGAATTTAGAACATGGAATGCAGCACACAGAATTTAGAATATAGAATACAGAATACTGAATATAGTATTTAGAATATAGAATGTAGAACACAGAATATAGATTGTAGAATACAGAATATAGAATCCAGAATTAAGAACATGCTATGCAGAACACAGAATTAAGAATATAGATTACATAATACTGAATATAGAATTTAGAATATAGAATGCAGAACACAGAATTTATATTATTTTATACAGAAATCTAAATATAGTATTTATAATATAGAATGTAGAACACAGAATATAGAATATAGAATATAGGACCCAGAATTTAGAACATGGAATGCATAACACAGAATATAATATAGCATACGAAATAGTGAATATAGAATTTAGAATATAGAAAGAAGAACACAGAATATAGAATATAGTATACGGAATGCAAAAAAAATATGTAGAATCAAGAATGAAAAACACACAATTTAGAATATAGAATAGAGAATGTAGAACCCAGAATTTAGAACATGGAATGCAGCACACAGAATTTAGAATATAGAATACAGAATACTGTATATAGAATTTAGAATATAGAATGTAGAACACAGAATAAAGAATATAGAATACGGAATGCAGAATATAGAATGTAGAATATAGAATGAAGAATACAAAATATAGACTATACAATAGACAATATACAACACAGAATTTAGAACATGGAATGCGGAACATAGAATTTAGAATATACAATACAGAATACTGAATATACAATTTAGAATATAGAATGTAGAACACAGAATTGAGAATATACAATAAAGAATACTGAATATAGAGTTTAGAATATAGAATGTAGAACACAAAATATAGAATGTTGAATACAGAATATAGAATCCAGAATAAAGAACATGCTATGCATAACACAGAATTTGGAATAAAGATTACAAAATACTGAATATAGAATTTAGAATCTAGAATGTAGAACACAGAATTTATAATATAGAATACAGAAAGTTGAATATAGTATTTAGAATATGGAATGTAGAACACAGAATATAGAATATAGATTATACATTATTGAACCCAGAATTTAGAAGAAGGAATGCAGAACACAGAATTTAGAATATAGCATACGGAATACTGAATATAGAATTTAGAATATAGTATGTAGAACACAGAATATAGAATATAGAATACGAAATGCAGATATAGAATACTGAATATAGAATGTAGTAAACAGATTATAGAATATGGAAAAAGAATACTGAAAACAGAATTTTGAACAAGGAATGCAGAACACAGTATTTAGAATATAGAATACAGAATAGTGCATATAGAATTTAGAATGTGGAATGCGGAACACAGATATTAGAATATAGAATACAGAATACTGAATATAGAATTTAGAACATGGAATGCAGAACACATTATTTAGAATATAGAATACAGAATACTGAATATAGAATTATAATATAGTGTGAGGAACACACAATATAGAATATAGAATAAAGAATATTGAACCCATACTTCAGAACATGGAATGCAGAACACAGAATTTACAATATAGAATACAGAACACTGAAGTTAAAATTTAGAATATAGAATGTAGAACATAGTATAAAGAATATAGAATACGGAATGCAGAATATAGAATGTAGAATATAAAATGGAGAACACAATATATAAAATATAGAATAGAGTATATAGAACCGAGAATTTAGAAAATTGAAATGCAGAACACTGAATTTAGAATATAGTATACAGAATACTTAATAAACAATTAAACAATTGAATGTAGAACACAGAATATAGAATATAAGATACGGAATGCAAAATATAATATGTAGAATCTAGAATGAAAAACACACAAATTAGAATACAGAATAGAGAATGTAGAACCCAGAATTTAGAACATGGAATGCAGCACACAGAATTTAGAATATAGAATACAGAATACTGAATATAGAATTTAGAATATAGTGTGAGGAACACAGAATATAGAATATAGAATAAAGAATATTGAAACCATAATTCAGAACTTGGAATTCAGAACACATAATTTACAATATAGAATACAGAACACTGAAGATAGAATTTAGAATATAGAATGTAGAACATAGTATAAAGAATATAGAATACGGAATGCAGAATATAGTATGTAGAATATAAAATGAAGAACGCAAAATATAAAATATAGAATAGAGTATATAGAACCCAGAATTTAGAACATTGAATTGCAGAACACTGAATTTAGAATATAGTACACAGAAAACTTAATAAACAATTAAAAAATTGAATGTAGAACACAGAATATAGAATATAATATACATAATACTGCATATATAATTTAGAATATAGAATGCAGAAAACAGAATAAAAAATATAGCTTAAATAATATTGAAGCCAGATTTTGGAACATTGAAAGCAGAATTCACAATTTCGAATATAGAATACAGAATACTGAATATACAAATTAGAATATAGAAAGTAGAACACAGAATATAGAATATAGAATAAACAATACTGAATATAGAATTTCTAATATAGAATGTAGAACACAGAATATAGAATGTAGAATACAGATTATAGAATCCAGAATTAAGAACATGCTATGCAGAACACAGAATTAAGAATATAGATTACATAATACTGAATATAGAATTTAGAATATAGAATGCAGAACACAGAATTTATAATATTGTATACAGAAATCTGAATACAGTATTTAGAATATAGAATGTAGAACACTGAATATAGAATATAGATTATAGAACCCAGAATTTAGAACATAGAATGCATAACACAGAATATAATATATCATACGGAATACTGAAGATAGAATTTAGAATATAGAATGTAGAACATAGTATAAAGAATATAGAATATGGAATGCAGAATATAGTATGTAGAATATAAAATGAAGAACACAAAATATAAAATATAGAATAGAGTATATAGAACCCAGAATTTAGAACATTGAATTGCAGAACACTGAATTAAGAATATAATATACAGAATACTTAATAAACAATTAAACAATTGAATGTAGAACACAGAATATACAATATAAGATACATAATACTGAATATATAATTTAGAATATAGAATGCAGAAAACAGAATAAAAAATATAGCTTAAAGAATATTGAAGCCAGATTTTGGAACATGGAAAGCAGAACCCACAATTTCGAATATAGAATACAGAATACTGAATATACAATTTAGAATATAGAATGTAGAACACAGAATATAGAATAAAGAATACTGAAAATAGAATTTAGAATATAGAATGTAGAACACAGAATATAGAATGTAGAATACAGATTATAGAATCCAGAATTAAGAACATGCTATGCAGAACACAGAATTAAGAATATGGATTACATAATACTGAATATAGAATTTAGAATATAGAATGCAGAACACAGAATTTATAATATTGTATACAGAAATCTGAATATAGTATTTAGAATATAGAATGTAGAACACAGAATATAGAATATAGATTATACAACCCAGAATTTAGAACATGGAACGCATAAGACAGAATATAATATAGCATATGTAATACTGAATATAGAATTTAGAATATAGAATGTAGAACACAGAATATAGAATATAGTATACGGAATGCAAAATATAGTATGTAGAATCTAGAATGAAATACACACAATTTAATATATAGAATAGAGAATGTAGAACCAAGAATTTAGAACATGGAATGCAGCACACAGAATTTAGAATATAGAATACAGAATACTGAATATAGAATTTAGAATATAGAATATAGAACACAGAATATAGATTGTAGAATACAGAATAAAGAATCCAGAATAAAGAACATGCTATGCGGAACACAGAATTTAGAATATAGATTACATAATACTGAATATAAAATTTAGAATATAGAATGTAGAATACAGAATTTATAATATAGAATACAGAAAGCTGAATATAGTATTTAGAATATTGAATGTAGAACACAGAATATAGAATATAGAAAAGAGAATATAAAATACAGAATTTAGAACATGGAATGCAGAACAGAATTTAGAATTTAGAATACAGAATACTGAATATAGCATTTGGAATAAAGAATGTAGAACACAGAATAAAGAGTACAGAATACGGAATGCAGAATATAGAATACAGAATATAGTATATAGAACACAGAATAAAGAATATGGAAACAGAATACAGAACCCAGAATTTTGATCATGGAATGCAGAACACAGAATTTAGAATATAGAGTACCGAATACAGAATATAGAATTTAGAAAATAGATGTAGAATACAGAATATAGAATATAAATACGGAATGCAGAATATAGAATCTAGAATATAGAATTAAGAACACAAAATATAGAATATATAAAAGAGAATTTAGAACATAGAATTTAATAATGGAATCAGAACACAGAATTTAGATTATAGAATACAGAATACTGAATATAGAATTTAGAATAAAGAATGTAGAAAACATAATATAGAATATAAAACACGGAATGCAGAATATAGTACGTACAATATAGATGAAGAACAAAAAATATAGAATAGAGAATAGAGAATATAGAACACAGAATATAGAACGTGGAATGCAGAACACACAATTTAGAATATTGAATACAGAATATTGAATAAAGGATTTAAAATATCGAATGTTGAACACAGTATATAGAATATAGTATACGGAATGCGGAATATAGAATACAGAATATAGAATGTAGAACACAGAATATAGAATATGGCAAACAGAAAACAGAACACAGAACTTAGAACATGGATGCAGAACACAGAATTTAGAATATAGAATACAGAATACTGAATATAGAATTTAGAATATAGAATGTAGGACACAGAATATAGAATAGAGAATATAGAACCCAGAATTTAGAATGCAGAACACAGAATTTAGAATATAGAATACAGAATACTGAATATAGAAAATAGAATTTAGAACACAGAGTAGAATATAGAATACGGAATACTGAATATAGAATTTATAATATAGAATATAGAACACAGAATATAGAATGTAGAACACAGATTATAGAATATGGAAAACAGGATACAGAACCCAGAATTTACAACATGGAATTCAGAACACAGAATTTAGAATTTATAATACAGGAAACTGAATATAGAATTTAGAACATAGAATGCGGAACACAGAATTTACTATATAGAATACAGAATACAGAACATAGAATTTAGAAAATAGATGTAGAACACAGAATATTGAATATAAATACGGAATGCAGAATATAGAATGTAGAATACTGAATTACGAACACAAATTATAGAATATATAAAAAAGAATTTAGAACCAAGAATTTAAAAACGGATTCAGAACACAGAATTTAGATTATAGAACACAGAATACTGAATATAGAATTTAGAATATATAATGTAGAAAACATAAAATAGAATATAAAACACGGAATGCAGAATATAGTACGTACAATATAGAATGAAGAACTAAAAATATAGAATATAGAATAGAGAATATAGAACCCAGAATTTAGAACATGGAATGCAAAGTACAGAATGTAGACTATAGAATACAGGATAATGAATATAGAACTTAGAATATAGAATACAGAACACAGAATATAGAATATAGAATACGGAATGCAGAATATAGAATGTAGAATATTGAATGAAGAACATAGAATAGAGAATATAAAATAGAGAATATAGAACCCAGAAATTAGAACATGGAATGCAGAACACAGAATTTGGAATATAGAATACAGAATACTGAATATAGAATTTAGAATATAGAATACAGAACACAGAATATAGAATATAGAATACGGAATTCAGAATATAGAATGTAGAAATTTGAACGAAGGACACAAAATATAGAATAGATAATAGATAATATAGAATCCAGAGTTTAGAACGTGGAATGCAGAACACACAATTTAGAAAATAGAATACAGAATACTGAATAAAGAATTTAAAATATAGAATGTTGAACACAGTATATAGAATATAGAATACGGAATACAGAATTTAGAATACAGAATATAGAATGTAGAACACAGAATATAGAATATGGTAAACAGAAAACAGAACACAGAACTTAGAAAATGGATGCAGAACACAGAATTTAGAATATAGAATACTGTATACTGAATATAGAATTTAGAACATAGAATGCAGAACACAGAATTAAGAATATATAATACAGAATACTGAGTATAGAATTTAGAACATTGAATGCAGAACACAGAATTTAGAATATAGAATGCAGAATACTGAATATAGAATTTAGAATATAGAATATAGGACACAGAATAAAGAATATAGAATAGAGAATATAGAACCCAGAATTTATAACATGGAATTCAGTACACAGAATTTAGATTATAGAATACATAACACTGTATATAGGATTTAGAATATAGAATGTAGTTCACAGAATATAGAATATATATTAGGGAATATAAAATAGAGAATACAGAATATAGAATGTAGAACAAAGAATATAGAATATGGAAAACAGAATACAGAACCCGAAATAAGAACATGGAATGCAGAACACAGAATTTAGAATATAGAATACATAATACTGAATATAGAATTTAAAATATAGAATGAAGGACACAGATTAAAGAATATAGAATAGAGAATATAGAACCCAGAATTTATAACATGGAATTCAGTACACAGAATTTAGATTATAGAATACATAACACTGTATATAGGATTTAGAATATAGAATGTAGTTCACAGAATATAGAATATATATTAGGGAATATAAAATAGAGAATACAGAATATAGAATGTAGAACAAAGAATATAGAATATGGAAAACAGAATACAGAACCCGAAATAAGAACATGGAATGCAGAACACAGAATTTAGAATATAGAATACATAATACTGAATATAGAATTAAGAATATAGAATGTAGAACACAGAATTTGAATATAGAATACATAATGCTGAATATAGAATTTAGAATATAGTATGTAGAACACAGAATATAGAATATAGAATAGAGTATATAGAATCCAGAATTTAGAACATGGATTGCAGAACACAGAATTTAGAATATACAATACATAATGCTGAATATAGAATTTAGAATATAGTATGTAGAACACAGAATATAGAATATAGAATAAAGAATACTGAATATAGAATTTAGAATATAGAATGTAGAACAAAGAATATTGAATGTAGAATACAGATTATAGAATCCAGAATTAAGAACATGCTATGCAGAACACAGAATTAAGAATATAGATTACATAATACTGAATATAGAATTTAGAATATAGAATGCAGAACACAGAATTTATAATATTGTATACAGAAATCTGAATATAGTATTTAGAATATAGAATGTAGAACACAGAATATAGAATATAGATTATAGAACCCAGAATTTAGAACATGGAATGCATAACACAGAATATAATATAGCATACGGAATACTGAATATAGAATTTAGAATATAGAATGTAAAACACAGATATAGAATATAGTATACCGAATGCAAAATATAGTATGTAGAATCTAGAATGAAAAACACACAATTTAGAATATAGAATAGAGAATGTAGAACCCAGAATTTAGAACATGGAATGCAGCACACAGAATTTAGAATATAGAATACAGAATACTGAATATAGAATTTAGAATATAAAATGTAGAACACAGAATATAGATTGTAGAATACAGAATAAAGAATCCAGAATAAAGAACATGCTATGCGGAACACAGAATTTAGAATATAGATTACATAATACTGAATATAGAATTTAGAATATAGAATGTAGAATACAGAATTTATAATATAGAATACAGAAAGCTGAATATAGTATTTACAATATAGAATGTAGAACACAGATATAGAATATAGAATATAGATTATAGAACCCAGAATATTGAACATAAAATGCAGAAGACAGTAATTACTATATATAATACAGTATACTGATCATAGAACTTAGAACATAGAATGCAGAACACAGAATTTAGAATATGAAATACAGAATACTGAATATAGAATGGAGAACATGGGGTGCAGAACACAGAAATTAGAATATGGAATACAGAATACTGAATATAGAATTTAGAATGTAGAATGAAGAACACAGAATATACAATACAGGATACGGAATGTAGAAAAAAGAATACAGAATATTGAATATAGAACGCAGAATATAGAATACGGAAAACAGAATACAGCACCCAGAATTTAGAACATGGAATGAAGAACACAGTATTTAGAATATAGAATACAGAATACTGCATATAGAATTTAGAATATGGAATGTAGAACACAGAATATATAATATAGAATACGGAATACTGAATAAAGAATTTAGAATATAGAATGTAGAACACAGAATATCGAATATACATTACGGAATACAGAATATAGAAAACAGTACATAGAATTTAGAAAACAGAATATAGAATATGGAAAATAGAATACAGAACACAGAATTTAGAACATGGAATGCAGAACATAGAATTTCTTATATAGAACACAGAAAACTGAATATAGAATTTGGAACATAGAATGCGGAACACATAATATATAATATAGAACAGAGAATATACAACCCAGAATTTAGAATATGGAATGCAGTACTCAGAATTTAGAATAAAGCATACGGAATGCTGAATATAGAATTTTGAATATGCAATTTAGAACACAGAATATAGAATATAGAATACAGAATACTGAATATACAATTTAGAATATAGAATGTAGAACACAGAATATAGAATATAGAATATAGAACCCAGAATTTAGTACATGGAATCAGAAAACAGAATTTAGAATACAGAATACAAAATGCTGAATATGGAATTTAGAATATAGTATGTAGAACCCAGAATATAGAATATAGAAGAGAGTATTTGGAACCCAGAATTTAGAACATGGATTGCAGAACACAGAATTAAGAATATAGAATACAGAAAAATGAATATAGAACTTAAAATATAGAATGTAGACATAGAATATAGAGTATAGAATATGGAATGCAGATATAGAATATAGAAAAGAGAATATAGAATATGGAAAACCGAATACAGAAAACATAATTTAGTACATGGAATGAAAAACACAGAATTTAGAATATAGAATACAGAATACTGAATATAGAATTTAGAATATAGAATGTAGAACACTGAATTAAGAATATAGAATACAGAATGCTGAATATAGAATTTAGAATATTGAATGTAGAACACAGAATATAGAATATAGAAAAGAGAATAAAAAATACATAATTTAGAACATGGAATGCAGAACAGAATTTAGAATTTAGAATACAGAATACTGAATATAGCATTTGGAATAAAGAATGCAGAACACATAATAAAGAGTACAGAATACGGAATGCAGAATATAGAATACAGAATATAGAATATAGAACACAGAATAAAGAATATGGAAAACAGAATACAGAACCCAGAATTTTGATCATGGAATGCAGAACACAGAATTTAGAATATAGAGTACCGAATACAGAATATAGAATTTAGAAAATAGATGTAGAATACAGAATATAGAATATAAATACGGAATGCAGAATATAGAATCTAGAATATAGAATTAAGAACACAAAATATAGAATATATAAAAGAGAATTTAGAACATAGAATTTAATAATGGAATCAGAACACAGAATTTAGATTATAGAATACAGAATACTGAATATAGAATTTAGAATATAGAATGTAGAAAACATAATATAGTATATAAAACACGGAATGCAGAATATAGTACGTACAATATAGATGAAGAACAAAAAATATAGAATAGAGAATAGAGAATATAGAACACAGAATATAGAACGTGGAATGCAGAACACACAATTTAGAATATTGAATACAGAATACTGAATAAACGATTTAAAATATCGAATGTTGAACACAGTATATAGAATATAGTATACGGAATGCAGAATATAGAATACAGAATATGGAATGTAGAACACAGAATATAGAATATGGCAAAAAGAAAACAGAACACAGAACTTAGAACATGGATGCAGAACACAGAATTTAGAATATAGAATACAGAATACTGAATATAGAATTTAGAATATAGAATGTAGGACACAGAATATAGAATAGAGAATATAGAACCCAGAATTTAGATCATGGAATGCAGTACACAGAATTTAGATTATAGAATACAGAATAATGAATATAGAATTGAGAATATACAATGTAGAACTCAGAATATAGAATTGAGAATATAGAACCCAGAATTTAGAATGCAGAACACAGAATTTAGAATATAGAATACAGAATACTGAATATAGAAAATAGAATTTAGAACACAGAGTAGAATATAGAATACGGAATACTGAATATAGAATTTATAATATAGAATGTAGAACACAGAATATAGAATGTAGAACACAGATTATAGAATATGGAAAACAGAATACAGAACCCAGAATTTACAACATGGAATTCAGAACACAGAATTTAGAACTTATAATACAGCAAACTGAATATAGAATTTAGAACATAGAATGCGGAACACAGAATTTACTATATAGAATAAAGAATACAGAACATAGAATTTAGAAAATAGATATAGAACACAGAATATTGAATATAAATACGAAATGCAGAATATAGAATGTAGAATACAGAATTAAGAACACAAATTATAGAATATATAAAAAAGAATTTAGAACCGAGAATTAAAAAACGGATTCAGAACACAGAATTTAGATTATAGAACACAGAATACTGAATATAGAATTTAGAATATATAATGTAGAAAACATAAAATAGAATATAAAACACGGAATGCAGAATATACTACGTACAATATAGAATGAAGAACTAAAAATATAGAATAGAGAATAGAGAATATAGAACCCAGAATTTAGAACATGGAATGCAAAGTACAGAATTTAGACTATAGAATACAGAATAATGAATGTAGAATTTAGAATATAGAATACAGAACACAGAATATAGAATATAGAATACGGAATGCAGAATATAGAATGTAGAATATTGAATGAAGAACACAGAATAGAGAATATAAAATAGAGAATATAGAACCCAGAATTTAGAACATGGAATGCAGAACACAGAATTTGGAATATAGAATACAGAATACTGAATATAGAATTTAGAATATAGAATACAGAACACAGAATATAGAATATAGAATACGGAATTCAGAATATAGAATGTAGAAATTTGAACGAAGGACACAAAATATAGAATAGATAATAGATAATATAGAATCCAGAGTTTAGAACGTGGAATGCAGAACACACAATTTAGAAAATAGAATACAGAATACTGAATAAAGAATTTAAAATATAGAATGTTGAACACAGTATATAGAATATAGAATACGGAATACAGAATTTAGAATACAGAATATAGAATGTAGAACACAGAATATAGAATATGGTAAACAGAAAACAGAACACAGAACTTAGAAAATGGATGCAGAACACAGAATTTAGAATATAGAATACTGTATACTGAATATAGAATATAGAACATAGAATGCAGAACACAGAATTAAGAATATATAATACAGAATACTGAGTATAGAATTTAGAACATTGAATGCAGAACACAGAATTTAGAATATAGAATGCAGAATACTGAATATAGAATTTAGAATATAGAATATAGGACACAGAATAAAGAATATAGAATACAGAATATAGAACCCAGAATTTATAACATGGAATTCAGTACACAGAATTTAGATTATAGAATACATAACACTGTATATAGGATATAGAATATAGAGTGTAGATCACAGAATATAGAATATATATTAGGGAATATAAAATATAGAATACAGAATATAGAATGTAGAACAAAGAATATAGAATATGGAAAACAGAATACAGAACCCGAAATAAGAACATGGAATGCAGAACACAGAATTTAGAATATAGAATACATAATACTGAATATAGAATTAAGAATATAGAATGTAGAACACAGAATTTGAATATAGAATACATAATGCTGTATATAGAATTTAGAATAGAGTATGTAGAACACAGAATATAGAATATAGAATAGAGTATATAGAATCCAGAATTTAGAACATGGATTGCAGAACACAGAATTTACAATATACAATACATAATGCTGAATATAGAATTTAGAATATAGTATGTAGAACACAGAATATAGAATATAGAATAAAGAATACTGAATATAGAATTTAGAATATAGAATGTAGAACACAGAATATAGAATGTAGAATACAGATTATAGAATCCAGAATTAAGAACATGCTATGCAGAACACAGAATTAAGAATATAGATTACATAATACTGAATATAGAATTTAGAATATAGAATGTAGAACACAGAATATATAATATAAAATACACAAAGTTGAATATAGTATTTAGAATATAGAATGTAGAACACAGGATATAGAAAATAGAATATAGATTATAGAACCCAGAATTAAGAACATGGAATGCAGAACACAGAATATAGAATATAGCATACGGAATACTGAATACAGAATTTAGAATATAGAATGTAGAACACAGAATATAGAATATAGAATACGAAATGCAGATATAGAATACAGAATATAGAATGTAGAAAACAGATTATAGAATATGGAAAAAGAATACTGAAAACAGAATTTAGAACATGGAATGCAGAACACAGTATTTAGAATATAGAATACAGAATAGTGCATATAGAATTTAGAATGTGGAATGCAGATCACATTTTTTAGAATATAGAATACAGAATACTGAATATAGAATTTAGAACATGGAATGCAGAACACATTATTTAGAATATAGAATACACAATACTGAATATAGAATTTAGAATATAGTGTGAGGAACAGAGAATATAGAATATAGAATAAAGAATACTGAACCCATATATCAGAACATGGAATGCAGGACACAGAATTTACAATATAGAATACAGAATACTGAAGATAGAATTTAGAATATAAAATGTAGAACATAGTATAAAAAATATAGAATACGGAATGCAGAATATAGAATGTAGAATATAAAATGAAGAACACAAACTATAAAATATAGAATAGAATATATAGAACACAGAATTTAGAACATTGAATTGCAGAACACTGAATTTAGAATATAGTATACAGAATACTTAATAAACAATCTAAAAATTGAATGTAGAACACAGAATATAGAATATAAAATACATAATACTGAATATATAATTTAGAATATAGAATGCAAAAACAGAATAAAAAATACAGCTTAAAGAATATTGAAGCCAGATTTTGGAACATGGAAAGCAGAACTCACAATTTCGAATATAGAATACAGAATACTGAATATACAATTCAGAATATAGAATGTAGAACACAGAATATAGAATATAGAATAAAAAATACTGAATATAGAATAAAGAATATAGAATGTAGAACACAGAATATAGAATATAGAATAAAGAATACTGAATATAGAATTTAGAATATAGAATCTAGAACACAGAATATAGAATGTAGAATACAGATTATACAATCCAGAATTAAGAACATGCTATGCAGAACTCAGAATTAAGAATATAGACTTCATAATACTGAATATAGAATTTAGAATATAGAATGCAGAACACAGAATTTATAATATTGTGTACAGAAATCTGAATATAGTATTTAGAATATAGAATGTAGAAGACAGAATATAGAATATAGATTATAGAACCCAGAATTAAGAATATGGAATGCAAAACACAGAATTTAATATAGCATACGGAATACTGAATATAGAATTTAGAATACAGAATGTAGAACACAGAATATAGAATATAGTATACGGAATGCAAAATATAGTATGTAGAATCTAGAATGAAAAACACACAATTTAGAATATAGAATAGAGAATGTAGAACCCAGAATTTAGAACATGGAAGGCAGCACACAGAATTTAGAATATAGAATACAGAATACTGAATATAGAATTTAGAATATAGAATGTAGAACACAGAATATATAATATATAATAAAGAATACTGAATATAAATTTTAGAATATAGAATGTATAACACACAATATAGAATGTAGAATACAGAATATAGAATACAGAATAAAGAACATGCTATGCAGAACACAGAATTTAGAATATAGATTACATAATACTGAATATAGAATTTAGAACATAGAATGTAGAACACAGAATATATAATATAAATTACACAAATTTGAATATAGTATTTAGAAAATAGAATATAGAACACAGGATATAGAATATAGAATATAGATTATAGAACCCAGTATTTAGAACATGGAATGCAGAAGACAGTAATTACAATATATAATACAGTATACTGATCATAGAACTTAGAACATAGAATGCAGAACACAGAATTTAGAATATGAAATACAGAATACTGAATATAGAATGGAGAACATGGGGTGCAGAACACAGAATTTAGAATATGGAATACAGAATACTGAATAGAGAATTTAGAATATAGAAAATAGAACACAGAATATAGAATATAGAATAGAGAATTTAGAACATGGGATGCAGAACACAGAATTTAGAATATAGAATACAGAATACTGAATATAGAATTTAGAATATAGAAAGTAGAACACATAATATATAATGTAGAATACGGAATGCAGAATATAGAATACAGAATATAGAATTCAGAACACAGAATATAAAATATGGAAAACAGAATATAGAAACCAGAATTTAGAACATGGAAAGCAGAACACATAATTTAGAATATAGTATAGAGATTACTGAAAATAGAATTTAGAATGTAGAATGTAGAACACAGAATTTAGAATATAGAATACAGAATACTGATTAAATAACTTAGAATATAGAATGTAGAACACAGAATATAGAATATAGAATACAGAATGCAAAATATAGATTGTACACTATAGAATGAAGTACGCAAAATATAGAATATAGAATAGAGTATATAGAAGCCAGAATTCAGAACATGGAATGCAGAACACAGAATTTCGAATATAAATACAAAATACTGAATATAGGAATTTGAATATAGAATGCAGAATACAGGATATATAATAGAGTATAGAGAACCCAAAATTTAAAACATGGAATACAGAAACAGAGTTTAGAATATAGAATACAGAATACTGAATATTGAATTTAGAATATAGAATGTAGAACACAGAATATAGTATATAGAATACGGAATGCAGAATATAGAATGTAGAATATAGAATGAAGAATACAAAATATAGAATATAGAATAGGGAACATAAAACACAGAATTCAGAAAATGGAATGCAGAACATAGAATTTAGAATATAGAATAGAGAATACTGAATATACAATTTAGAATATAGTATAGAGATTACTTAATATAGAATATAGAATACAGAATATAGAACACAGAATTTAGAATATAGAATTCCGAATACTGAATAAATAAATTAGAATATAGAATGTAGAACACAGAATATAGAAAAAAGAATACGGAATGCAAAATATAGATTGTAGAATATAGAATGAAGTACGCAAATTATAGAATATAGAATAGAGAATATTGAAGCCAGAATTTAGAACATGGAATGCAGAACACAGAATTTGGAAAATAAATACGGAATACTGAATGTAGGATTTTGAATATAGAATGCAGAAGACAGGATATATAATAGAGTATACAGAAGCCAGAATTTAAAACATGGAATCCAGAACACAGAATTTAGAATATAGTATACAGAATACTGAATATAGTATTTAGAATATAGAATGAAGAACACAGAATAAAGAATATAGAATACGGAAAGCAGAATATAGAATGTAGAATATAGGATGAAGAATACAAAATATAGAATACAGAATAGAGAATATACAACACAGAATTTAGAACATTGGATGCAGAACATAGAATTTAGAATATAGAATACAGAATACTGAATATACAATTTAGAATATAGAATGTAGAACACAGAATATAAAATATAGAATAAAGAATACTGAATATAGAAATTAGAATATAGAATGTAGAACACAGAATATAGAATGTAGAATAAAGATTAAAGAATCCAGAATAAAGAACATGCTATGCAGAACACAGAAATTAGAATATAGATTACATAATACGGAATATGGAATTTAGAATATAGAATGTATAACACAGAATATATAATATAAAATACACAAAGATGAATATAGTATTTAGAATATAGAATGTAGAACACAGGATATAGAATATAGAATATAGATTATAGAACCCAGAATTTAGAACATGGAATGCAGAACACAGAATATAGAATACAGCATACGGAATACTGAATATAGAATTTAGAATATAGTATGTAGAACACAGAATATAGAATGTAGAATTCGAAATGCAGATATATAATACAGAATATAGAATGTAGAAAACAGATTATAGAATATGGAAAAAGAATACTGAAAACAGAATTTAGAAGATGGAATGCAGAACACAGTATTTAGAATATAGAATACAGAATAGTGCATATAGAATTTAGAATGTGGAATGCGGAACACAGATATTAGAATATAGAATACAGAATACTGAATATAGAATTTAGAACATGGAATGCAGAACACATTATTTAGAATATAGAATACAGAATACTGAATATAGAATTATAATATAGTGTGAGGAACACACAATATAGAATATAAAATAAAGAATATTAAACCCATAATTCAGAACATGGAATGCAGAACACAGAATTTACAATATAGAATACAGAATACTGAAGTTAAAATTTAGAATATAGAATGTAGAACATAGTATAAAGAATATAGAATACGGAATGCAGAATATAGAATGTAGAATATAAAATGAAGAACACAATATATAAAATATAGAATAGAGTATATAGAACCGAGAATTTAGAAAATTGAAATGCAGAACACTGAATTTAGAATATAGTGTACAGAATACTTAATAAACAATTAAAAAATTGAATGTAGAACACAGAATATAGAATATAGTATACGGAATGCATTATATAATATGTAGAATCAAGAATGAAAAACACACAATTTAGAGTACAGAATAGAGAATGTAGAACCCAGAATTTAGAACATGGAATGCAGCACACAGAATTTAGAATATAGAATACAGAATACTGAATATAGTATTTAGAATATAGAATGTAGAACACAGAATATAGATTGTAGAATACAGAATATAGAATCCAGAATTAAGAACATGCTATGCAGAACACAGAATTAAGAATATAGATTACATAATACTGAATATAGAATTTAGAATATAGAATGCAGAACACAGAATTTATATTATTTTATACAGAAATCTAAATATAGTATTTATAATATAGAATGTAGAACACAGAATATAGAATATAGAATATAGGACCCAGAATTTAGAACATGGAATGCATAACACAGAATATAATATAGCATACGAAATAGTGAATATAGAATTTAGAATATAGAAAGAAGAACACAGAATATAGAATATAGTATACGGAATGCAAAAAAAATATGTAGAATCAAGAATGAAAAACACACAATTTAGAATATAGAATAGAGAATGTAGAACCCAGAATTTAGAACATGGAATGCAGCACACAGAATTTAGAATATAGAATACAGAATACTGTATATAGAATTTAGAATATAGAATGTAGAACACAGAATAAAGAATATAGAATACGGAATGCAGAATATAGAATGTAGAATATAGAATGAAGAATACAAAATATAGACTATACAATAGACAATATACAACACAGAATTTAGAACATGGAATGCGGAACATAGAATTTAGAATATACAATACAGAATACTGAATATACAATTTAGAATATAGAATGTAGAACACAGAATTGAGAATATACAATAAAGAATACTGAATATAGAGTTTAGAATATAGAATGTAGAACACAAAATATAGAATGTTGAATACAGAATATAGAATCCAGAATAAAGAACATGCTATGCATAACACAGAATTTGGAATAAAGATTACAAAATACTGAATATAGAATTTAGAATCTAGAATGTAGAACACAGAATTTATAATATAGAATACAGAAAGTTGAATATAGTATTTAGAATATGGAATGTAGAACACAGAATATAGAATATAGATTATACATTATTGAACCCAGAATTTAGAAGAAGGAATGCAGAACACAGAATTTAGAATATAGCATACGGAATACTGAATATAGAATTTAGAATATAGTATGTAGAACACAGAATATAGAATATAGAATACGAAATGCAGATATAGAATACTGAATATAGAATGTAGTAAACAGATTATAGAATATGGAAAAAGAATACTGAAAACAGAATTTTGAACAAGGAATGCAGAACACAGTATTTAGAATATAGAATACAGAATAGTGCATATAGAATTTAGAATGTGGAATGCGGAACACAGATATTAGAATATAGAATACAGAATACTGAATATAGAATTTAGAACATGGAATGCAGAACACATTATTTAGAATATAGAATACAGAATACTGAATATAGAATTATAATATAGTGTGAGGAACACACAATATAGAATATAGAATAAAGAATATTGAACCCATACTTCAGAACATGGAATGCAGAACACAGAATTTACAATATAGAATACAGAACACTGAAGTTAAAATTTAGAATATAGAATGTAGAACATAGTATAAAGAATATAGAATACGGAATGCAGAATATAGAATGTAGAATATAAAATGGAGAACACAATATATAAAATATAGAATAGAGTATATAGAACCGAGAATTTAGAAAATTGAAATGCAGAACACTGAATTTAGAATATAGTATACAGAATACTTAATAAACAATTAAACAATTGAATGTAGAACACAGAATATAGAATATAAGATACGGAATGCAAAATATAATATGTAGAATCTAGAATGAAAAACACACAAATTAGAATACAGAATAGAGAATGTAGAACCCAGAATTTAGAACATGGAATGCAGCACACAGAATTTAGAATATAGAATACAGAATACTGAATATAGAATTTAGAATATAGTGTGAGGAACACAGAATATAGAATATAGAATAAAGAATATTGAAACCATAATTCAGAACTTGGAATTCAGAACACATAATTTACAATATAGAATACAGAACACTGAAGATAGAATTTAGAATATAGAATGTAGAACATAGTATAAAGAATATAGAATACGGAATGCAGAATATAGTATGTAGAATATAAAATGAAGAACGCAAAATATAAAATATAGAATAGAGTATATAGAACCCAGAATTTAGAACATTGAATTGCAGAACACTGAATTTAGAATATAGTACACAGAAAACTTAATAAACAATTAAAAAATTGAATGTAGAACACAGAATATAGAATATAATATACATAATACTGCATATATAATTTAGAATATAGAATGCAGAAAACAGAATAAAAAATATAGCTTAAATAATATTGAAGCCAGATTTTGGAACATTGAAAGCAGAATTCACAATTTCGAATATAGAATACAGAATACTGAATATACAAATTAGAATATAGAAAGTAGAACACAGAATATAGAATATAGAATAAACAATACTGAATATAGAATTTCTAATATAGAATGTAGAACACAGAATATAGAATGTAGAATACAGATTATAGAATCCAGAATTAAGAACATGCTATGCAGAACACAGAATTAAGAATATAGATTACATAATACTGAATATAGAATTTAGAATATAGAATGCAGAACACAGAATTTATAATATTGTATACAGAAATCTGAATACAGTATTTAGAATATAGAATGTAGAACACTGAATATAGAATATAGATTATAGAACCCAGAATTTAGAACATAGAATGCATAACACAGAATATAATATATCATACGGAATACTGAAGATAGAATTTAGAATATAGAATGTAGAACATAGTATAAAGAATATAGAATATGGAATGCAGAATATAGTATGTAGAATATAAAATGAAGAACACAAAATATAAAATATAGAATAGAGTATATAGAACCCAGAATTTAGAACATTGAATTGCAGAACACTGAATTAAGAATATAATATACAGAATACTTAATAAACAATTAAACAATTGAATGTAGAACACAGAATATACAATATAAGATACATAATACTGAATATATAATTTAGAATATAGAATGCAGAAAACAGAATAAAAAATATAGCTTAAAGAATATTGAAGCCAGATTTTGGAACATGGAAAGCAGAACCCACAATTTCGAATATAGAATACAGAATACTGAATATACAATTTAGAATATAGAATGTAGAACACAGAATATAGAATAAAGAATACTGAAAATAGAATTTAGAATATAGAATGTAGAACACAGAATATAGAATGTAGAATACAGATTATAGAATCCAGAATTAAGAACATGCTATGCAGAACACAGAATTAAGAATATGGATTACATAATACTGAATATAGAATTTAGAATATAGAATGCAGAACACAGAATTTATAATATTGTATACAGAAATCTGAATATAGTATTTAGAATATAGAATGTAGAACACAGAATATAGAATATAGATTATACAACCCAGAATTTAGAACATGGAACGCATAAGACAGAATATAATATAGCATATGTAATACTGAATATAGAATTTAGAATATAGAATGTAGAACACAGAATATAGAATATAGTATACGGAATGCAAAATATAGTATGTAGAATCTAGAATGAAATACACACAATTTAATATATAGAATAGAGAATGTAGAACCAAGAATTTAGAACATGGAATGCAGCACACAGAATTTAGAATATAGAATACAGAATACTGAATATAGAATTTAGAATATAGAATATAGAACACAGAATATAGATTGTAGAATACAGAATAAAGAATCCAGAATAAAGAACATGCTATGCGGAACACAGAATTTAGAATATAGATTACATAATACTGAATATAAAATTTAGAATATAGAATGTAGAATACAGAATTTATAATATAGAATACAGAAAGCTGAATATAGTATTTAGAATATTGAATGTAGAACACAGAATATAGAATATAGAAAAGAGAATATAAAATACAGAATTTAGAACATGGAATGCAGAACAGAATTTAGAATTTAGAATACAGAATACTGAATATAGCATTTGGAATAAAGAATGTAGAACACAGAATAAAGAGTACAGAATACGGAATGCAGAATATAGAATACAGAATATAGTATATAGAACACAGAATAAAGAATATGGAAACAGAATACAGAACCCAGAATTTTGATCATGGAATGCAGAACACAGAATTTAGAATATAGAGTACCGAATACAGAATATAGAATTTAGAAAATAGATGTAGAATACAGAATATAGAATATAAATACGGAATGCAGAATATAGAATCTAGAATATAGAATTAAGAACACAAAATATAGAATATATAAAAGAGAATTTAGAACATAGAATTTAATAATGGAATCAGAACACAGAATTTAGATTATAGAATACAGAATACTGAATATAGAATTTAGAATAAAGAATGTAGAAAACATAATATAGAATATAAAACACGGAATGCAGAATATAGTACGTACAATATAGATGAAGAACAAAAAATATAGAATAGAGAATAGAGAATATAGAACACAGAATATAGAACGTGGAATGCAGAACACACAATTTAGAATATTGAATACAGAATATTGAATAAAGGATTTAAAATATCGAATGTTGAACACAGTATATAGAATATAGTATACGGAATGCGGAATATAGAATACAGAATATAGAATGTAGAACACAGAATATAGAATATGGCAAACAGAAATCAGAACACAGAACTTAGAACATGGATGCAGAACACAGAATTTAGAATATAGAATACAGAATACTGAATATAGAATTTAGAATATAGAATGTAGGACACAGAATATAGAATAGAGAATATAGAACCCAGAATTTAGAATGCAGAACACAGAATTTAGAATATAGAATACAGAATACTGAATATAGAAAATAGAATTTAGAACACAGAGTAGAATATAGAATACGGAATACTGAATATAGAATTTATAATATAGAATATAGAACACAGAATATAGAATGTAGAACACAGATTATAGAATATGGAAAACAGGATACAGAACCCAGAATTTACAACATGGAATTCAGAACACAGAATTTAGAATTTATAATACAGGAAACTGAATATAGAATTTAGAACATAGAATGCGGAACACAGAATTTACTATATAGAATACAGAATACAGAACATAGAATTTAGAAAATAGATGTAGAACACAGAATATTGAATATAAATACGGAATGCAGAATATAGAATGTAGAATACTGAATTACGAACACAAATTATAGAATATATAAAAAAGAATTTAGAACCAAGAATTTAAAAACGGATTCAGAACACAGAATTTAGATTATAGAACACAGAATACTGAATATAGAATTTAGAATATATAATGTAGAAAACATAAAATAGAATATAAAACACGGAATGCAGAATATAGTACGTACAATATAGAATGAAGAACTAAAAATATAGAATATAGAATAGAGAATATAGAACCCAGAATTTAGAACATGGAATGCAAAGTACAGAATGTAGACTATAGAATACAGGATAATGAATATAGAACTTAGAATATAGAATACAGAACACAGAATATAGAATATAGAATACGGAATGCAGAATATAGAATGTAGAATATTGAATGAAGAACATAGAATAGAGAATATAAAATAGAGAATATAGAACCCAGAAATTAGAACATGGAATGCAGAACACAGAATTTGGAATATAGAATACAGAATACTGAATATAGAATTTAGAATATAGAATACAGAACACAGAATATAGAATATAGAATACGGAATTCAGAATATAGAATGTAGAAATTTGAACGAAGGACACAAAATATAGAATAGATAATAGATAATATAGAATCCAGAGTTTAGAACGTGGAATGCAGAACACACAATTTAGAAAATAGAATACAGAATACTGAATAAAGAATTTAAAATATAGAATGTTGAACACAGTATATAGAATATAGAATACGGAATACAGAATTTAGAATACAGAATATAGAATGTAGAACACAGAATATAGAATATGGTAAACAGAAAACAGAACACAGAACTTAGAAAATGGATGCAGAACACAGAATTTAGAATATAGAATACTGTATACTGAATATAGAATTTAGAACATAGAATGCAGAACACAGAATTAAGAATATATAATACAGAATACTGAGTATAGAATTTAGAACATTGAATGCAGAACACAGAATTTAGAATATAGAATGCAGAATACTGAATATAGAATTTAGAATATAGAATATAGGACACAGAATAAAGAATATAGAATAGAGAATATAGAACCCAGAATTTATAACATGGAATTCAGTACACAGAATTTAGATTATAGAATACATAACACTGTATATAGGATTTAGAATATAGAATGTAGTTCACAGAATATAGAATATATATTAGGGAATATAAAATAGAGAATACAGAATATAGAATGTAGAACAAAGAATATAGAATATGGAAAACAGAATACAGAACCCGAAATAAGAACATGGAATGCAGAACACAGAATTTAGAATATAGAATACATAATACTGAATATAGAATTTAAAATATAGAATGAAGGACACAGATTAAAGAATATAGAATAGAGAATATAGAACCCAGAATTTATAACATGGAATTCAGTACACAGAATTTAGATTATAGAATACATAACACTGTATATAGGATTTAGAATATAGAATGTAGTTCACAGAATATAGAATATATATTAGGGAATATAAAATAGAGAATACAGAATATAGAATGTAGAACAAAGAATATAGAATATGGAAAACAGAATACAGAACCCGAAATAAGAACATGGAATGCAGAACACAGAATTTAGAATATAGAATACATAATACTGAATATAGAATTAAGAATATAGAATGTAGAACACAGAATTTGAATATAGAATACATAATGCTGAATATAGAATTTAGAATATAGTATGTAGAACACAGAATATAGAATATAGAATAGAGTATATAGAATCCAGAATTTAGAACATGGATTGCAGAACACAGAATTTAGAATATACAATACATAATGCTGAATATAGAATTTAGAATATAGTATGTAGAACACAGAATATAGAATATAGAATAAAGAATACTGAATATAGAATTTAGAATATAGAATGTAGAACAAAGAATATTGAATGTAGAATACAGATTATAGAATCCAGAATTAAGAACATGCTATGCAGAACACAGAATTAAGAATATAGATTACATAATACTGAATATAGAATTTAGAATATAGAATGCAGAACACAGAATTTATAATATTGTATACAGAAATCTGAATATAGTATTTAGAATATAGAATGTAGAACACAGAATATAGAATATAGATTATAGAACCCAGAATTTAGAACATGGAATGCATAACACAGAATATAATATAGCATACGGAATACTGAATATAGAATTTAGAATATAGAATGTAAAACACAGATATAGAATATAGTATACCGAATGCAAAATATAGTATGTAGAATCTAGAATGAAAAACACACAATTTAGAATATAGAATAGAGAATGTAGAACCCAGAATTTAGAACATGGAATGCAGCACACAGAATTTAGAATATAGAATACAGAATACTGAATATAGAATTTAGAATATAAAATGTAGAACACAGAATATAGATTGTAGAATACAGAATAAAGAATCCAGAATAAAGAACATGCTATGCGGAACACAGAATTTAGAATATAGATTACATAATACTGAATATAGAATTTAGAATATAGAATGTAGAATACAGAATTTATAATATAGAATACAGAAAGCTGAATATAGTATTTACAATATAGAATGTAGAACACAGATATAGAATATAGAATATAGATTATAGAACCCAGAATATTGAACATAAAATGCAGAAGACAGTAATTACTATATATAATACAGTATACTGATCATAGAACTTAGAACATAGAATGCAGAACACAGAATTTAGAATATGAAATACAGAATACTGAATATAGAATGGAGAACATGGGGTGCAGAACACAGAAATTAGAATATGGAATACAGAATACTGAATATAGAATTTAGAATGTAGAATGAAGAACACAGAATATACAATACAGGATACGGAATGTAGAAAAAAGAATACAGAATATTGAATATAGAACGCAGAATATAGAATACGGAAAACAGAATACAGCACCCAGAATTTAGAACATGGAATGAAGAACACAGTATTTAGAATATAGAATACAGAATACTGCATATAGAATTTAGAATATGGAATGTAGAACACAGAATATATAATATAGAATACGGAATACTGAATAAAGAATTTAGAATATAGAATGTAGAACACAGAATATCGAATATACATTACGGAATACAGAATATAGAAAACAGTACATAGAATTTAGAAAACAGAATATAGAATATGGAAAATAGAATACAGAACACAGAATTTAGAACATGGAATGCAGAACATAGAATTTCTTATATAGAACACAGAAAACTGAATATAGAATTTGGAACATAGAATGCGGAACACATAATATATAATATAGAACAGAGAATATACAACCCAGAATTTAGAATATGGAATGCAGTACTCAGAATTTAGAATAAAGCATACGGAATGCTGAATATAGAATTTTGAATATGCAATGTAGAACACAGAATATAGAATATAGAATACAGAATACTGAATATACAATTTAGAATATAGAATGTAGAACACAGAATATAGAATATAGAATATAGAACCCAGAATTTAGTACATGGAATCAGAAAACAGAATTTAGAATACAGAATACAAAATGCTGAATATGGAATTTAGAATATAGTATGTAGAACCCAGAATATAGAATATAGAAGAGAGTATTTGGAACCCAGAATTTAGAACATGGATTGCAGAACACAGAATTAAGAATATAGAATACAGAAAAATGAATATAGAACTTAAAATATAGAATGTAGACATAGAATATAGAGTATAGAATATGGAATGCAGATATAGAATATAGAAAAGAGAATATAGAATATGGAAAACCGAATACAGAAAACATAATTTAGTACATGGAATGAAAAACACAGAATTTAGAATATAGAATACAGAATACTGAATATAGAATTTAGAATATAGAATGTAGAACACTGAATTAAGAATATAGAATACAGAATGCTGAATATAGAATTTAGAATATTGAATGTAGAACACAGAATATAGAATATAGAAAAGAGAATAAAAAATACATAATTTAGAACATGGAATGCAGAACAGAATTTAGAATTTAGAATACAGAATACTGAATATAGCATTTGGAATAAAGAATGCAGAACACATAATAAAGAGTACAGAATACGGAATGCAGAATATAGAATACAGAATATAGAATATAGAACACAGAATAAAGAATATGGAAAACAGAATACAGAACCCAGAATTTTGATCATGGAATGCAGAACACAGAATTTAGAATATAGAGTACCGAATACAGAATATAGAATTTAGAAAATAGATGTAGAATACAGAATATAGAATATAAATACGGAATGCAGAATATAGAATCTAGAATATAGAATTAAGAACACAAAATATAGAATATATAAAAGAGAATTTAGAACATAGAATTTAATAATGGAATCAGAACACAGAATTTAGATTATAGAATACAGAATACTGAATATAGAATTTAGAATATAGAATGTAGAAAACATAATATAGTATATAAAACACGGAATGCAGAATATAGTACGTACAATATAGATGAAGAACAAAAAATATAGAATAGAGAATAGAGAATATAGAACACAGAATATAGAACGTGGAATGCAGAACACACAATTTAGAATATTGAATACAGAATACTGAATAAACGATTTAAAATATCGAATGTTGAACACAGTATATAGAATATAGTATACGGAATGCAGAATATAGAATACAGAATATGGAATGTAGAACACAGAATATAGAATATGGCAAAAAGAAAACAGAACACAGAACTTAGAACATGGATGCAGAACACAGAATTTAGAATATAGAATACAGAATACTGAATATAGAATTTAGAATATAGAATGTAGGACACAGAATATAGAATAGAGAATATAGAACCCAGAATTTAGATCATGGAATGCAGTACACAGAATTTAGATTATAGAATACAGAATAATGAATATAGAATTGAGAATATACAATGTAGAACTCAGAATATAGAATTGAGAATATAGAACCCAGAATTTAGAATGCAGAACACAGAATTTAGAATATAGAATACAGAATACTGAATATAGAAAATAGAATTTAGAACACAGAGTAGAATATAGAATACGGAATACTGAATATAGAATTTATAATATAGAATGTAGAACACAGAATATAGAATGTAGAACACAGATTATAGAATATGGAAAACAGGATACCGAACCCAGAATTTACAACATGGAATTCAGAACACAGAATTTAGAATTTATAATACAGGAAACTGAATATAGAATTTAGAACATAGAATGCGGAACACAGAATTTACTATATAGAATACAGAATACAGAACATAGAATTTAGAAAATAGATGTAGAACACAGAATATTGAATATAAATACGGAATGCAGAATATAGAATGTAGAATACAGAATTACGAACACAAATTATAGAATATATAAAAAAGAATTTAGAACCAAGAATTTAAAAACGGATTCAGAACACAGAATTTAGATTATAGAACACAGAATACTGAATATAGAATTTAGAATATATAATGTAGAAAACATAAAATAGAATATAAAACACGGAATGCAGAATATAGTACGTACAATATAGAATGAAGAACTAAAAATATAGAATATAGAATAGAGAATATAGAACCCAGAATTTAGAACATGGAATGCAAAGTACAGAATTTAGACTATAGAATACAGGATAATGAATATAGAATTTAGAATATAGAATACAGAACACAGAATATAGAATATAGAATACGGTATGCAGAATATAGAATGTAGAATATTGAATGAAGAACACAGAATAGAGAATATAAAATAGAGAATATAGAACCCAGAATTTAGAACATGGAATGCAGAACACAGAATTTGGAATATAGAATACAGAATACTGAATATAGAATTTAGAATATAGAATACAGAACACAGAATATAGAATATAGAATACGGAATTCAGAATATACAATGTAGAAATTTGAACGAAGGACACAAAATATAGAATAGATAATAGATAATATAGAATCCAGAGTTTAGAACGTGGAATGCAGAACACACAATTTAGAAAATAGAATACAGAATACTGAATAAAGAATTTAAAATATAGAATGTTGAACACAGTATATAGAATATAGAATACGGAATACAGAATTTAGAATACAGAATATAGAATGTAGAACACAGAATATAGAATATGGTAAACAGAAAACAGAACACAGAACTTAGAAAATGGATGCAGAACACAGAATTTAGAATATAGAATACTGTATACTGAATATAGAATTTAGAACATAGAATGCAGAACACAGAATTAAGAATATATAATACAGAATACTGAGTATAGAATTTAGAACATTGAATGCAGAACACAGAATTTAGAATATAGAATGCAGAATACTGAATATAGAATTTAGAATATAGAATATAGGACACAGAATAAAGAATATAGAATAGAGAATATAGAACACAGAATTTATAACTTGGAATTCAGTACACAGAATTTAGACTATAGAATACATAACACTGTATATAGGATTTAGAATATAGAATGTAGATCACAGAATATAGAATATATATTAGGGAATATAAAATATAGAATACAGAATATAGAATGTAGAACAAAGAATATAGAATATGGAAAACAGAATACAGAACCAGAAATAAGAACATGGAATGCAGAACACAGAATTTAGAATATAGAATACATAATACTGAATACAGAATTTAAAATATAGAATGTAGGACACAGATTAAAGAATATACAATAGAGAATATAGAACCCAGACTTTATAACATGGAATTCAGTACAAAGAATTTAGATTATAGAATACATAACACTGTATATAGGATTTAGAATATAGAATGTAATTCACAGAATATAGAATATATATTAGGGAATATAAAATATAGAATACAGAATATAGAATGTAGAACAAAGAATATAGAATATGGAAAACAGAATACAGAACCCGAAATAAGAACATGGAATGCAGAACACAGAATTTAGAATATAGAATACGTAATACTGAATATAGAATTAAGAATATAGAATGTAGAACACAGAATTTGAATATAGAATACATAATGCTGAATATAGAATTTAGAATATAGTATGTAGAACACAGAATATAGAATATAGAATAGAGTATATAGAATCCAGAATTTAGAACATGGATTGCAGAACACAGAATTTAGAATATACAATACATAATGCTGAATATAGAATTTAGAATATAGTATGTAGAACACAGAATATAGAATATAGAATAAAGAATACTGAATATAGAATTTAGAATATAGAATGTAGAACACAGAATATAGAATGTAGAATACAGATTATAGAATCCAGAATTAAGAACATGCTATGCAGAACACAGAATTAAGAATATAGATTACATAATACTGAATATAGAATTTAGAATATAGAATGCAGAACACAGAATTTATAATATTGTATACAGAAATCTGAATATAGTATTTAGAATATAGAATGTAGAACACAGAAAATAGAATATAGAATATAGAACCCAGAATTTAGAACATGGAATGCATAACACAGAATTTAATATAGCATACAGAATACTGAATATAGAATTTAGAATATAGAATGTAGAACACAGAATATAGAATATAGTATACGGAATGCTAAATATAGTATGTAGAATCTAGAATGAAAAACACACAATTTAGAATATAGAATAGAGAATGTAGAACCCAGAATTTAGAACATGGAATGCAGCACACAGAATTTAGAATATAGAATACAGAATACTGAATATAGAATTTAGAATATAGAATGTAGAATACAGAATTTATAATATAGAATACAGAAAGCTGAATATACTATTTACAATATACAATGTAGAACACAGATATAGAATATAGAATATAGATTATAGAACCCAGAATTTAGAACATGGAATGCAGAAGACAGTAATTACAATATATAATACAGTATACTGATCATAGAAATTAGAACATAGAATGCAGAACACAGAATTTAGAATATGGAATACAGAATACTGAATATAGAATGGAGAACATGGGGTGCAGAACACAGAATTTAGAATATGGAATACAGAATACTGAATATAGAATTTAGAATATAGAAAGTAGAACACATAATATATAATGTAGAATACGGAATGCAGAATATAGAATACAGAATATAGAATTTAGAACACAGAATATAAAATATGGAAAACAGAATATAGAAACCAGAAGTTAGAACATGGGAAGCAGAACACATAATTTAGAATATAGTATAGAGATTACTGAAAATAGAATTTAGAATATAGAATGTAGAACACAGAATTTACAATATAGAATACAGAATACTGAAGATAAAATTTAGAATAAAGAATGTAGAACATAGTATAAAGAATATAGAATACGGAATGCAGAATATAGAATGTAGAATATAGAATGAAGAATATAAAATAAAGACTAGAGAATAGAGAATATACAACAAAGAATTTAGAAAATGGAATTCAGAAAATAGAATTTAGAATATACAATACAGAATACTGAATATACAATTTAGAATATAGAATGTAGAACACAGAATTTAGAATATACAATAAAGAATACTGAATATAGAGTTTAGAATATAGAATGAAGAACACACAATTTAGAATGTAGAATACAGAATATAGAATCCAGAATAAAGAACATGCTATGCAGAACGCAGAATTTGGAACACAGATTACATAATACTGAATATAGAATTTATAATATAGAATGTAGAACACAGAATTTATAATATAGAATACAGAAAGTTGAATATAGTATTTAGAATATAGAATGTAGAACACAGAATATAGAATATAGATTATAGATTATAGAACCCAGAATTTAAAAGAAGGAATGCAGAACTCAGAATTTAGAATATAGCATACGGAATACTGAATATAGAATTTAGAATATAGTATGTAGAACACAGAATATAGAATGTAGAATACGAAATGCAGATATAGAATACAGAATACAGAATGTAGAAAACAGATTATAGAATATGTAAAAAGAATACTGAAAACAGAATTTAGAACATGGAATGCAGAACACAGTATTTAGAATATAGAATACAGAATAGTGCATATAGAATTTAGAATGTGGAATGTGGAACACAGATTTTAGAATATAGAATACAGAATACTGAATATAGAATTTAGAACATGGAATGCAGAACACATTATTTAGAATATAGAATACAGAATACTGAATATAGAATTTAGAATATAGTGTGAGGAACACAGAATATAGAATATAGAATAAGTAATATTGAACCCATAATTCAGAACATGGAATGCAGAACACAGAATTTACAATATAGAATACAGAATACTGAAGATAGAATTTAGAATATAGAATGTAGAACATAGTATAAAGAATATTGAATACGGAATGTAGAATACAGAATGTAGAATATAAAATGTAGAACACAAAATATAAAATATAGAATAGAGTATATAGAACCCAGAATTTAGAACATGGAATGCAGAAGACAGTAATTACATTATATAATACAGTATACTGATCATAGAACTTAGAACATAGAATGCAGAGCACAGAATTAAGTATATGGAATACAGAATACTGAATATAGAATGGAAAACATGGGGTGCAGAACACAGAATTTAGAATATGGAATACAGAATACTGAATAGAGAATTTAGAATATAGAAAATAGAACACAGAATATAGAATAGAGAATAGAGAATTGAGAACATGGGATGCAGAACACAGAATTTATAATATTGAATACAGAATACTGAATATAGAATTTAGAATATAGAAAGTAGAACACATAATATATAATGTAGAATAGGGAATGCAGAATATAGAATACAGAATATAGTATTTAGAACACAGAATATAAAATATGGAAAACAGAATATAGAAACCAGAATTTAGAATACGGAAAGCAGAACACATAATTTAGAATATAGTATAGAGATTACTGAAAATAGAATTTAGAAAATAGAATGTAAAACTTATAATTTAGAATATAGAATACAGAATACTGATTAAATAACTTAGAATATAGTATGTAGAACACAGAATATAGAATATAGAATACGGAATGCAAAATATAGATTGTAGACTATAGAATGAAGTACGCAAAATATAGAATATAGATAGAGTATATAGAAGCCAGAATTCAGAACATGGAATGCAGAACACAGAATTTCGAATATAAATACAAAACACTGAATATAGGAATTTGAATATAGAATGCAGAACACAGGATATATAATAGAGTATACATAACCCAGAATTTAAAACATGGAATACAGAACACAGAATTTAGAATATAGAATACAGAATACTGAATATAGTATTTAGAATATAGAATGTATAACACAGAATAAAGAATATAGAATACGGAAAGCAGAATATAGAATGTAGAATATAGGATGAAGAATACAAAATATAGAATATAGAATAGAGAATATACAACACAGAATTTAGAACATTGGATGCAGAACATAGAATTTAGAATATAGAATACAGAATACTGAATATACAATTTAGAATATAGAATGTAGAACACAGAATTTATAATATATAATAAAGAATACTGAATATAAATTTTAGAATATAGAATGTATAACACACAATATAGAATGTAGAATACAGAATATAGAATCCAGAATAAAAAGATGCTATGCAGAACACAGAACATAGAATATAGATTTCATAATACTGAATATAGAATTTAGAATATAGAATGTAGAACACAGAATATATAATATAAAATACACAAAGTTGAATATAGTATTTAGAATATAGAATGTAGAACACAGGATATAGATTATAGAACCGAGAATTTAGAACATGGAATGCTGAACACAGTATATAGAATATAGCATACGGAATACTGAATATAGAATTTAGAATATAGTATGTAGAACACAGAATATAGAATATAGAATACGAAATGCAGATATAGAATACAGAATATAGAATGTAGTAAACAGAATATAGAATATGGAAAAAGTACTGAAAAAAGAATTTAGAACATGGAATGCAGAACACAGGGTTTAGAATATATAATACAGAATAGTGCATATAGAATTTAGAATGTTGAATGCAAAACACAGATTTTAGAATATAGAATACAGAATACTGAATATAGAATTTAGAACATGGAATGCAGAACACATTATTTAGAATATAGAATACAGAATACTGAATATAGAATTTAGAATATAGAATACAGAACACAGAATATAGAATATAGAATACGGAATTCAGAATATACAATGTAGAAATTTGAACGAAGGACACAAAATATAGAATAGATAATAGATAATATAGAATCCAGAGTTTAGAACGTGGAATGCAGAACACACAATTTAGAAAATAGAATACAGAATACTGAATAAAGAATTTAAAATATAGAATGTTGAACACAGTATATAGAATATAGAATACGGAATACAGAATTTAGAATACAGAATATAGAATGTAGAACACAGAATATAGAATATGGTAAACAGAAAACAGAACACAGAACTTAGAAAATGGATGCAGAACACAGAATTTAGAATATAGAATACTGTATACTGAATATAGAATTTAGAACATAGAATGCAGAACACAGAATTAAGAATATATAATACAGAATACTGAGTATAGAATTTAGAACATTGAATGCAGAACACAGAATTTAGAATATAGAATGCAGAATACTGAATATAGAATTTAGAATATAGAATATAGGACACAGAATAAAGAATATAGAATAGAGAATATAGAACACAGAATTTATAACTTGGAATTCAGTACACAGAATTTAGACTATAGAATACATAACACTGTATATAGGATTTAGAATATAGAATGTAGATCACAGAATATAGAATATATATTAGGGAATATAAAATATAGAATACAGAATATAGAATGTAGAACAAAGAATATAGAATATGGAAAACAGAATACAGAACCAGAAATAAGAACATGGAATGCAGAACACAGAATTTAGAATATAGAATACATAATACTGAATACAGAATTTAAAATATAGAATGTAGGACACAGATTAAAGAATATACAATAGAGAATATAGAACCCAGACTTTATAACATGGAATTCAGTACAAAGAATTTAGATTATAGAATACATAACACTGTATATAGGATTTAGAATATAGAATGTAATTCACAGAATATAGAATATATATTAGGGAATATAAAATATAGAATACAGAATATAGAATGTAGAACAAAGAATATAGAATATGGAAAACAGAATACAGAACCCGAAATAAGAACATGGAATGCAGAACACAGAATTTAGAATATAGAATACGTAATACTGAATATAGAATTAAGAATATAGAATGTAGAACACAGAATTTGAATATAGAATACATAATGCTGAATATAGAATTTAGAATATAGTATGTAGAACACAGAATATAGAATATAGAATAGAGTATATAGAATCCAGAATTTAGAACATGGATTGCAGAACACAGAATTTAGAATATACAATACATAATGCTGAATATAGAATTTAGAATATAGTATGTAGAACACAGAATATAGAATATAGAATAAAGAATACTGAATATAGAATTTAGAATATAGAATGTAGAACACAGAATATAGAATGTAGAATACAGATTATAGAATCCAGAATTAAGAACATGCTATGCAGAACACAGAATTAAGAATATAGATTACATAATACTGAATATAGAATTTAGAATATAGAATGCAGAACACAGAATTTATAATATTGTATACAGAAATCTGAATATAGTATTTAGAATATAGAATGTAGAACACAGAAAATAGAATATAGAATATAGAACCCAGAATTTAGAACATGGAATGCATAACACAGAATTTAATATAGCATACAGAATACTGAATATAGAATTTAGAATATAGAATGTAGAACACAGAATATAGAATATAGTATACGGAATGCTAAATATAGTATGTAGAATCTAGAATGAAAAACACACAATTTAGAATATAGAATAGAGAATGTAGAACCCAGAATTTAGAACATGGAATGCAGCACACAGAATTTAGAATATAGAATACAGAATACTGAATATAGAATTTAGAATATAGAATGTAGAATACAGAATTTATAATATAGAATACAGAAAGCTGAATATACTATTTACAATATACAATGTAGAACACAGATATAGAATATAGAATATAGATTATAGAACCCAGAATTTAGAACATGGAATGCAGAAGACAGTAATTACAATATATAATACAGTATACTGATCATAGAAATTAGAACATAGAATGCAGAACACAGAATTTAGAATATGGAATACAGAATACTGAATATAGAATGGAGAACATGGGGTGCAGAACACAGAATTTAGAATATGGAATACAGAATACTGAATATAGAATTTAGAATATAGAAAGTAGAACACATAATATATAATGTAGAATACGGAATGCAGAATATAGAATACAGAATATAGAATTTAGAACACAGAATATAAAATATGGAAAACAGAATATAGAAACCAGAAGTTAGAACATGGGAAGCAGAACACATAATTTAGAATATAGTATAGAGATTACTGAAAATAGAATTTAGAATATAGAATGTAGAACACAGAATTTACAATATAGAATACAGAATACTGAAGATAAAATTTAGAATAAAGAATGTAGAACATAGTATAAAGAATATAGAATACGGAATGCAGAATATAGAATGTAGAATATAGAATGAAGAATATAAAATAAAGACTAGAGAATAGAGAATATACAACAAAGAATTTAGAAAATGGAATTCAGAAAATAGAATTTAGAATATACAATACAGAATACTGAATATACAATTTAGAATATAGAATGTAGAACACAGAATTTAGAATATACAATAAAGAATACTGAATATAGAGTTTAGAATATAGAATGAAGAACACACAATTTAGAATGTAGAATACAGAATATAGAATCCAGAATAAAGAACATGCTATGCAGAACGCAGAATTTGGAACACAGATTACATAATACTGAATATAGAATTTATAATATAGAATGTAGAACACAGAATTTATAATATAGAATACAGAAAGTTGAATATAGTATTTAGAATATAGAATGTAGAACACAGAATATAGAATATAGATTATAGATTATAGAACCCAGAATTTAAAAGAAGGAATGCAGAACTCAGAATTTAGAATATAGCATACGGAATACTGAATATAGAATTTAGAATATAGTATGTAGAACACAGAATATAGAATGTAGAATACGAAATGCAGATATAGAATACAGAATACAGAATGTAGAAAACAGATTATAGAATATGTAAAAAGAATACTGAAAACAGAATTTAGAACATGGAATGCAGAACACAGTATTTAGAATATAGAATACAGAATAGTGCATATAGAATTTAGAATGTGGAATGTGGAACACAGATTTTAGAATATAGAATACAGAATACTGAATATAGAATTTAGAACATGGAATGCAGAACACATTATTTAGAATATAGAATACAGAATACTGAATATAGAATTTAGAATATAGTGTGAGGAACACAGAATATAGAATATAGAATAAGTAATATTGAACCCATAATTCAGAACATGGAATGCAGAACACAGAATTTACAATATAGAATACAGAATACTGAAGATAGAATTTAGAATATAGAATGTAGAACATAGTATAAAGAATATTGAATACGGAATGTAGAATACAGAATGTAGAATATAAAATGTAGAACACAAAATATAAAATATAGAATAGAGTATATAGAACCCAGAATTTAGAACATGGAATGCAGAAGACAGTAATTACATTATATAATACAGTATACTGATCATAGAACTTAGAACATAGAATGCAGAGCACAGAATTAAGTATATGGAATACAGAATACTGAATATAGAATGGAAAACATGGGGTGCAGAACACAGAATTTAGAATATGGAATACAGAATACTGAATAGAGAATTTAGAATATAGAAAATAGAACACAGAATATAGAATAGAGAATAGAGAATTGAGAACATGGGATGCAGAACACAGAATTTATAATATTGAATACAGAATACTGAATATAGAATTTAGAATATAGAAAGTAGAACACATAATATATAATGTAGAATAGGGAATGCAGAATATAGAATACAGAATATAGTATTTAGAACACAGAATATAAAATATGGAAAACAGAATATAGAAACCAGAATTTAGAATACGGAAAGCAGAACACATAATTTAGAATATAGTATAGAGATTACTGAAAATAGAATTTAGAAAATAGAATGTAAAACTTATAATTTAGAATATAGAATACAGAATACTGATTAAATAACTTAGAATATAGTATGTAGAACACAGAATATAGAATATAGAATACGGAATGCAAAATATAGATTGTAGACTATAGAATGAAGTACGCAAAATATAGAATATAGATAGAGTATATAGAAGCCAGAATTCAGAACATGGAATGCAGAACACAGAATTTCGAATATAAATACAAAACACTGAATATAGGAATTTGAATATAGAATGCAGAACACAGGATATATAATAGAGTATACATAACCCAGAATTTAAAACATGGAATACAGAACACAGAATTTAGAATATAGAATACAGAATACTGAATATAGTATTTAGAATATAGAATGTATAACACAGAATAAAGAATATAGAATACGGAAAGCAGAATATAGAATGTAGAATATAGGATGAAGAATACAAAATATAGAATATAGAATAGAGAATATACAACACAGAATTTAGAACATTGGATGCAGAACATAGAATTTAGAATATAGAATACAGAATACTGAATATACAATTTAGAATATAGAATGTAGAACACAGAATTTATAATATATAATAAAGAATACTGAATATAAATTTTAGAATATAGAATGTATAACACACAATATAGAATGTAGAATACAGAATATAGAATCCAGAATAAAAAGATGCTATGCAGAACACAGAACATAGAATATAGATTTCATAATACTGAATATAGAATTTAGAATATAGAATGTAGAACACAGAATATATAATATAAAATACACAAAGTTGAATATAGTATTTAGAATATAGAATGTAGAACACAGGATATAGATTATAGAACCGAGAATTTAGAACATGGAATGCTGAACACAGTATATAGAATATAGCATACGGAATACTGAATATAGAATTTAGAATATAGTATGTAGAACACAGAATATAGAATATAGAATACGAAATGCAGATATAGAATACAGAATATAGAATGTAGTAAACAGAATATAGAATATGGAAAAAGTACTGAAAAAAGAATTTAGAACATGGAATGCAGAACACAGGGTTTAGAATATATAATACAGAATAGTGCATATAGAATTTAGAATGTTGAATGCAAAACACAGATTTTAGAATATAGAATACAGAATACTGAATATAGAATTTAGAACATGGAATGCAGAACACATTATTTAGAATATAGAATACAGAATACTGAATATACAATTTAGAATATAGAATGTAGAACACAGAATTTAGAATATACAATAAAGAATACTGAATATAGAGTTTAGAATATAGAATGTAGAACACACAATATAGAATGTAGAATACAGAATATAGAATCCAGAATAAAGAACATGCTATGCAGGACACAGAATTTGGAATACAGATTACATAATACTGAATATAGAATTTAGAATATAGAATGTAGAACACAGAATTTATTATATAGAATAAAGAAAGTTGAATATAGTATTTAGAATATAGAATGTAGAACACAGAATATAGAATATAGATTATAGTTTATAGAACCCAGAATTTAGAAGAAGGAATGCAGAACACAGAATTTAGAATATAGCATACGGAATACTGGATATAGAATTTTGAATATACTATGTAGAACACAGAATATAGAATGTAGAATACGACATGCAGATATAGAATACAGAATATAGAATGCAGAAAACAGATTATAGAATATGGAAAAAGAATACTGAAAACAGAATTTAGAACATGGAATGCAGAACACAGCATTTAGAATATAGAATACAGAATAGTGCATATAGAATTTAGAATGTGGAATGCGGAACACAGATTTTAGAATATAGAATACAGAATACTGAATATAGAATTTAGAACATGGAATGCAGAACACATTATTTAGAATATAGAATACAGAATACTGAATATAGAATTTAGAATATAATGTGACGAACACAGAATATAGAATATAGAATAAAGAATATTGAACCCATAATTCAGAACATGGAATGCAGAACACAGAATTTACAATATAGAATACAGAATACTGAAGATAGAATTTAGAATATAGAATGTAGAACATAGTATAAAGAATATAGAATACGGAATTCAGAATATAGTATGTAGAATATAAAATGAAGAACACAAAATATAAAATATAGAATAGAGTATATAGAACCCAGAATTTAGAACATTGAATTGCAGAACACTGAATTTAGAATATAGTATACAGAATACTTAATAAACAATTAAACAATTGAATGTAGAACACAGAATATAGAATATAAGATACATACTACTGAATATATAATTTAGAATATAGAATGCAGAAAACAGAAAAAAAATATAGCTTAAAGAATATTGAAGCTAGATTTTGGAACATGGAAAGCAGAACCCACAATTTCGAATATAGAATACAGAATACTGAATATACAATTTAGAATATAGAATGTAGACCACAGAATATAGAATAAAGAATACTGAATATAGAATTTAGAATATAGAATGTAGAACACAGAATATAGAATGTAGAATACAGATTATAGAATCCAGAATTAAGAACATGCTATGCAGAACACAGAATTAAGAATATAGATTACATAATACTGAATATAGAATTTAGAATATAGAATGCAGAACACAGAATTTATAATATTGTATACAGAAATCTGAATATAGTATTTAGAATATAGAATGAAGAACACAGAATATAGAATATAGATTATAGAACCCAGAATTTAGAACATGGAATGCATAAGACAGAATATAATATAGCATATGTAATACTGAATATAGAATTTAGAATATAAAATGTAGAACACAGAATATAGAATATAGTATACGGAATGCAAAATATAGTATGTAGAATCTAGAATGAAATACACACAACTTAGAATATAGAATAGAGAATGTAGAACCCAGAATTTAGAACATGGAATGCAGCACACAGAATTTAGAATATAGAATACAGAATACTGAATATAGAATTTAGAATATAGAATGTAGAACACAGAATATAGATTGTAGAATACAGAATAAAGAATCCAGAATAAAGAACATGCTATGCGGAACACAGAATTTAGAATATAGTTTACATAATACTGAATATAAAATTTAGAATATAGAATGTAGAATACAGAATTTATAATGTAGAATACAGAAAGCTGAATATAGTATTTACAATATAGAATGTCGAACACAGATATAGAATATAGAATATAGATTATAGAACCCAGAATTTAGAACATGGAATGCAGAAGACAGTAATTACAATATATAATACAGTATACTGATAATAGTACTTAGAACATAGAATGCAGAGCACAGAATTAAGCATATGGAATACAGAATACTGAATATAGAATGGAGAACATGGGGTGCAGAACACAGAATTTAGAATATGGAATACAGAATACTGAATAGAGAATTTAGAATATAGAAAATAGAACACAGAATATAGAATAGAGAATAGAGAATTGAGAACATGGGATGCAGAACACAGAATTTAGAATATTGAATACAGAATACTGAATATAGAATTTAGAATATAGAAAGTAGAACACATAATATATAATGTAGAATACAGAATGCAGAATATAGAATACAGAATATAGAATTTAGAACACAGAATATAAAATATGGAAAACAGAATATATAAACCAGAATTTAGAATATGGAAAGCAGAACACATAATTTAGAATATAGTAAAGAGATTACTGAAAATAGAATTTAGAAAATAGAATGTAAAACACAGAATTTAGAATATAGAATACAGAATACTGATTAAATAACTTAGAATATAGTATGTAGAACACAGAATATAGAATATAGAATACGGAATGCAAAATATAGATTGTAGATAATAGAATGAAGTACGCAAAATATAGAATATAGATAGAATATATAGAAGCCAGAATTCAGAACATGGAATGCAGAACACAGAATTTCGAATATAAATACAAAATACTGAATATAGGAATTTGAATATAGTATGCAGAACACAGGATATATAATAGAGTATACAGAACCCAGAATTTAAAACATGGAATACAGAAGACAGAATTTAGAATATAGAATACAGTATACTGAATATTGGATTTAGAATATAGAATGTAGAACACAGAATAAAGAATATAGAATACGGAATGCAGAATATAGAATGTAGAATATAGAATGAAGAATACAAAATATAGAATATAGAATAGAGAACATAAAACACAGAATTTAGAAAATGGAATGCAGAACATAGAATTTAGAATATAGAAGAGAGAATACTGAATATACAATTTAGAATATAGTATAGAGATTTCTTAATATAGAATTTAGAATACAGAATATAGAACACAGAATTTAGAATATAGAATACAGAATACTGAATAAATAAATTAGAATATAGAATGTAGAACACAGAATATAGAAAATAGAACACGGAATGCAAAATATAGATTGTAGATTATAGAATGAAGTACGCAAAATATAGAATAGAGAATAGAGAATATAGAAGCCAGAATTTAGAACATGGAATGCAGAACACAGAATTTCGAAAATAAATACGGAATACTGAATGTAGGATTTTGAATATAGAATGCAGGACACAGGATATATAATAGAGTATACAGAAGCCAGAATTTAAAACATGGAATCCAGAACACAGAATTTAGAATATAGAATACAGAATACTGAATATAGTATTTAGAATATAGAATGTAGAACACAGAATAAATAATATAGAATACGGAAAGCAGAATATAGAATGTAGAATATAGGATGAAGAATACAAAATATAGAATATAGAATAGAGAATAAACAACACAGAATTTAGAACATTGGATACAGAACATAGAATTTAGAATATAGAATTCAGAATACTGAATATACAATTTATAATATAGAATGTAGAACACAGAATTTATAATATATAATAAAGAATACTGAATATAGATTTTAGAATATAGAATGTATAACACACAATATAGAATGTAGAATACAGAATATAGAATCCAGAATAAAAAGATGCTATGCAGAACACAGAATTTAGAATATAGATTACATAATACTGAATATAGAATGTAGAACACAGAATATATAATATACAATACACAAAGTTCAATATAGTATTTAGAATATAGAATGTAGAACACAGGATATAGAATATAGAATATAGATTATAGAACCCAGAATTTAGAACATGGAATGCAGAACACAGAATATAGAATATAGCATACGGAATACTGAATATAGAATTTAGAATATAGTATGAAGAACACAGAATATAGAATACAGAATACGAAATGCAGATATAAAATACAGAATATAGAATGTAGAAAACAGATTATAGAATATGGAAAAAGAATACTGAAAACAGAATTTAGAACATGGAATGCAGAACACAGTATTTAGAATATAGAATACAGAATAGTGCATATAGAATTTAGAATGTGGAATGCGGAACACAGAATTTAGAAAATAGAATACAGAATACTGAATATGGAATTTAGAACATGGAGTGCAGAACACATTATTTAGAATATAGAATACAGAATACTGAATATAGAATTTAGAATATAGTGTGAGGAACACAGAATATAGAATATAGAATAAAGAATATTGAACCCATAATTCAGAACATGGAATGCAGAACACAGAATTTACAATATAGAAAACAGAATACTGAAGATAGGATTTAGAATATAGAATGTAGAACATAGTATAAAGAATATAGAATACGGAATGCAGAAAATAGAATGTAGAATATAAAATGAAGAACACAAAATATAAAATATAGAATAGAGTATATAGAACCCAGAATTTAGAACATTGAATTGCAGAACACAGAATTTAGAATATAGTATACAGAATACTTAATAAACAATTTAAAAATTGAATGTAGAACACAGAATATAGAATATAAAATACATAATACTGAATATATAATGTAGAATATAGAATGCAGAAAACAGAATAAAAAAAATAGCTTAAAGAATATTGAAGCCAGATTTTGGAACATGGAAAGCAGAACTCACAATTTCGAATATAGAATACAGAATACTGAATATACAATTTAGAATATAGAATGTAGAACACAGAATATAGAATATAGAATAAAGAATACTGAATATAGAATTTAGAATATAGAATGTAGAACACAGAATATAGAATGTAGAATACAGATTATAGAATCCAGAATTAAGAACATGCTATGCAGAACACAGAATTAAGAATATAGATTACATAATACTGAATATAGAATTTAGAATATAGAATGCAGAACACACAATTTATAATATTGTATACAGAAATCTGAATATAGTATTTAGAATATAGAATGTAGAACACAGAATATAGAATATAGATTATAGAACCCAGAATTTAGAACATGGAATGCATAACACAGAATATAATATAGCATACGGAATACTGAATATAGAATTGAGAATATAGAACGTAGAACACAGAATATAGAATATAGTATACGGAATGCAAAATAAAGTATGTAGAATCTAGAATGAAAAACACACAATTTAGAATATAGAATAGAGAATGTAGAACCCAGAATTTAGAACATGGAATGCAGCACACAGAATTTAGAATATAGAATACAGAATACTGAATATAGAATTTAGAATATAGAATGTAGAACACAGAATAAAGAATATAGAATACGGAATGCAGAATATAGAATGTAGAATATAGAATGAAGAATACAAAATATAGACTAGAGAATAGAGAATATACAACACAGAATTTAGAACATGGAATGCAGAACATAGAATTTAGAATATACAATACAGAATACTGAATATACAATTTAGAACATAGAATGTAGAACACAGAATTTAGAATATACAATAAAGAATACTGAATATAGAGTTTAGAATATAGAATGTAGAACACACAATATAGAATGTAGAATACAGAATATAGAATCCAGAATAAAGAACATGCTATGCAGAACACAGAATTTGGAATACAGATTACATAATACTGAATATAGAATTTAGAATATAGAATGTAGAACACAGAATTTATAATATAGAATACAGAAAGTTGAATATAGTATTTAGAATATAGAATGTATAACACAGAATATAGAATATAGATTACAGGTTATAGAACCCAGAATTTAGAAGAAGGAATGCGGAACACAGAATTTACAATATAGAAAACAGAATACTGAAGATAGGATTTAGAATATAGAATGTAGAACATAGTATAAAGAATATAGAATACGGAATGCAGAATATAGAATGTAGAATATAAAATGAAGAACTCAAAATATAAAATATGGAATAGAGTATATAGAAACCAGAATTTAGAACATTGAATTGCAGAACACTGGATTTAGAATATAGTATACAGAATACTTAATAAACAATTTAAAAATTGAATGTAGAACACAGAATATAGAATACAAAATACATAATACTGAATATATAATGTAGAATATAGAATGCAGAAAACAGAATAAAAAAAATAGCTTAATGAATATTGAAGCCAGATTTTGGAACATGGAAAGCAGAACTCACAATTTCGAATATAGAATACAGAATACTGAATATACAATTTAGAATATAGAATGTAGAACACAGAATTTATAATATATAATAAAGAATACTGAATATAGATTTCAGAATATAGAATGTATAACACACAAAATAGAATGTAGAATACAGAATATATAATCCAGAATAAAGAATATGCTATGCAGAACACAGAATTTAGAATATAGATTACATAATTCTGAATATGGAATTTAGAATATAGAATGTAGAACATAGTATATATAATATAAAATAAACAAAGTTGAATAGAGGATTTAGAATATAAAATGTAGAACACGGGATATGGAATATAGAATATAGATTATAGAACCCAGAATTTAGAAGAAGGAATGCAGAAGACAGTAATTACAATATATAATACAGTATACTGATCATAGAACTTAGAACATAGAATGCAGAACACAGAATTTAGAATATGGAATACAGAATACTGAATATAGAATGGAGAACATGGGGTGCACAACACAGAATTTAGAATATGGAATACAGAATACAGAATAGAGAATTTAGAATATAGAAAATAGAACACAGAATATAGAATATAGAATATAGAATTTAGAACATGGGATGCAGAACACAGAATTTAGAATATAGAATACAGAATACTGAATATAGAATTTAGAATATAGAAAGTAGAACACATAATATATAATGTAGATTACGGAATGCAGAATATAGAATACAGAATATAGAATTTAGAACACAGAATATAAAATATGGAAAACAGAATATAGAAACCAGAAGTTAGAACATGGGAAGCAGAACACATAATTTAGAATATAGTATAGAGATTACTGAAAATAGAATTTAGTATATAGAATGTAGAACACAGAATTTACAATATAGAATACAGAATACTGAAGATAGAATTTAGAATAAAGAATGTAGAACATAGTATAAGAATATAGAATACGGAATGCAGAATATAGAATGTAGAATATAGAATGAAGAATATAAAATATAGACTAGAGAATAGAGAATATACAACAAAGAATTTAGAAAATGGAATTCAGAATATAGAATTTAGAATATACAACACAGAATACTGAATATACAATTTAGAATATAGAATGTAGAACACAGAATTTAGAATATACAATAAAGAATACTGAATATAGATTTTAGAATATAGAATGTAGAACACACAATATAGAATGTAGAATACAGAATATAGAATCCAGAATAAAGAACATGCTATGCAGAACGCAGAATTTGGAATACAGATTACATAATACTGAATATAGAATTTATAATATAGAATGTAGAACACAGAATTTATAATATAGAATACAGAAAGTTGAATATAGTATTTAGAATATAGAATGTAGAACACAGAGTATAGAATATAGATTATAGATTATAGAACCCAGAATTTAGAAGAAGGAATGCAGAACTCAGAATTTAGAATATAGCATACGGAATACTGAATATAGAATTTAGAATATAGTATGTAGAACACAGAATATAGAATGTAGAATACGAAATGCAGATATAGAATACAGAATACAGAATGTAGAAAACAGATTATAGAATATGTAAAAAGAATACTGAAAACAGAATTTAGAACATGGAATGCAGAACACAGTATTTAGAATATAGAATACAGAATAGTGCATATAGAATTTAGAATGTGTAATGCGGAACACAGATTTTAGAATATAGAATACAGAATACTGAATATAGAATTTAGAACATGGAATGCAGAACACATTATTTAGAATATAGAATACAGAATACTGAATATAGAATTTAGAATATAGTGTGAGGAACACAGAATATAGAATATAGAATAAGTAATATTGAACCCATAATTCAGAACATGGAATGCAGAACACAGAATTTACAATATAGAATACAGAATACTGAAGATAGAATTTAGAATATAGAATGTAGAACATAGTATAAAGAATATAGAATACGGAATGCAGAATATAGAATGTAGAATATAAAATGTAGAACACAAAATATAAAATATAGAATAGAGTATATAGAACCCAGAATTTAGAACATTGAATTGCAGAACACTGAATTTAGAATATAGTATACAGAATACTTAATAAACTATTTAAAAATTGAATGTAGTACACAGAATATAGAATATAAAATACATAATACTGAATATATAATGTAGAATATAGAATGCAGAAAACAGAATAAAAAAAATAGCTTAAAGAATATTGAAGCCAGATTTTGGAACATGGAAAGCAGAATTCACAATTTCGAATATAGAATACAGAATACTGAATATACAATTTAGAATATAGAATGTAAAACACAGAATATAGAATATAGAATAAAGAATACTGAATATAGAATTTAGAATATAGAATGTAGAACACAGAATATAGAATGTAGAATACAGATTATAGAATCCAGTATTAAGAACATGCTATGCAGAACACAGAATTAAGAATATAGATTACATAATACTGAATATAGAATTTAGAATATAGAATGCAGAACACACAATTTAAAATATTGTATACAGAAATCTGAATATAGTATTTAGAATATAGAATGTAGAACACAGAATATAGAATATAGATTTTAGAACCCAGAATTTAGAACATGGAATGCATAACACAGAATATAATATAGCATACGGAATACTGAATATAGAATTTAGAATATAGAATGTAGAACACAGAATATAGAATATAGTATACGGAATGCAAAATATAGTATGTAGAATCTAGAATAAAAAACACACAATATGAATATAGAATAGAGAATGTAGAACCCAGAATTTACAACATGGAATGCAGCACACCGAATTTAGAATATAGAATACAGAATACTGAATATAGAATTTAGAATATAGAATGTAGAACACAGAATAAAGAATATAGAATACGGAATGTAGAATATAGAATGTAGAATATAGAATGAAGAATACAAAATATAGACTAGAGAATAGAGAATATACAACACAGAATTTAGAACATGGAATGCAGAACATAGAATTTAGAGTATACAATACAGAATACTGAATATACAATTTAGAATATAGAATGTAGAACACAGAATTTAGAATATACAATAAAGAATACTGAATATAGAGTTTAGAATATAGAATGTAGAACAAACAATTTAGAATGTAGAATACAGAATATAGAATCCAGAATAAAGAACATGCTATGCAGAACACAGAATTTGGAATACAGATTACATAATACTGAATATAGAATTTAGAATATAGAATGTAGAACACAGAATTTATAATATAGAATACAGAAAGTTGAATATAGTATTTAGAATATAGAATGTAGAACACAGAATATAGAATATAGATTACAGATTATAGAACCCAGAATTTAGAAGAAGGAATGCAGAACACAGAATTTACAATATAGAATACAGAATACTGAAGATAGGATTTAGAATATAGAATGTAGAACATAGTATAAAGGATATAGAATACGGAATGCAGAATATAGAATGTAGAATATAAAATGAAGAACACAAAATATAAAATATGGAATAGATTATATAGAACCCAGAATTTAGAACATTGAATTGCAGAACACTGAATTTAGAATATAGTATACAGAATACTTAATAAACAATTTAAAAATTGAATGTAGAACGCAGAATATAGAATACAAAATATATAATGTAGAATATAGAATGCAGAAAACAGAATAAAAAAAATAGCTTAATGAATATTGAAGCCAGATTTTGGAACATGGAAAGCAGAACACACAATTTCGAATATAGAATACAGAATACTGAATATACAATTTAGAATATAGAATGTAGAACACAGAATTTATAATATATAATAAAGAATACTGAATATAGATTTCAGAATATAGAATGTATAACACACAAAATAGAATATAGAATACAGAATATATAATCCAGAATAAAGAACATGCTATGCAGAACACAGAATTTAGAATACAGATTACATAATTCTGAATATGGAATTTAGAATATAGAATGTAGAACATAGTATATATAATATAAAATAAACAAAGTTGAATAGAGTATTTAGAATATAAAATGTAGAACACGGGTTATGGAATATAGAATATAGATTATAGAACACAGAATTTAGAAGAAGGAATGCAGAACACAGAATATAGAATATAGCACACGGAATACTGAATATGAATTTAGAATATATTATGTAGAACACAGAATATAGAATGTAGAATACGAAATGCAGATATAGAATACAGAATATAGAATGTAGAAAACAGATTATAGAATATGGAAAAAGAATACTGAAAACAGAATTTAGAACATGGAATGCAGAACACAGTATTTAGAATATAGAATACAGAATAGTGCATATAGAATTTAGAATGTGGAATTCGGAACACAGAATTTAGAATATAGAATACAGAATACTGAATATGGAATTTAGAACAAGGAATGCAGAACACATTATTTAGAATATAGAATACAGAATACTGAATATAGAATTTAGAATATAGTGTGAGGAACACAGAATATAGAATATAGAATAAAGAATATTGAACCCATAATTCAGAACATGGAATGAAGAACACAGAATTTACAATATAGAATACAGAATACTGAAGATAGAATTTAGAATATAGAATGTAGAACATAGTATAAAGGATATAGAATACGGAATGCAGAATATAGAATGTAGAATATAAAATGAAGAACACAAAATATAAAATATAGAATAGAGTATATAGAACCCAGAATTTAGAACATTGAATTGCAGAACCCTGAATTTAGAATATAGTATACAGAATACTTAATAAACAATTAAACAATTGAATGTAGAACACAGAATATAGAATATAAAATACATATACTGAATATATAATTTAGATTATAGAATGCAGTAAACTGAATAAAAAATATAGCTTAAAGAATATTGAAGCCAGATTTTGGAACATGGAAAGCAGAAATCACAATTTCGAATATAGAATACAGAATACTGAATATACAATTCAGAATACAGAATGTAGAACACAGAATATAGAATATAGAATAAAGACTACTGAATATAGAATTTAGAATATAGAATGTAGAACACAGAATATAGAATGTAGAATACAGATTATAGAATCCAGAATTAAGAACATGCTATGCAGAACACAGAATTAAGAATATAGATTACATAATACTGAATATACAATTTAGAATATAAAATGCAGAACACAGAATTTATAATATTGTATACAGAAATCTGAATATAGTATTTAGAATATAGAATGTAGAACACAGAATATAGAATATAGATTATAGAACCCAGAATTTAGAACATGGAATGCATAACACAGAATATAATATAGCATACGGAATACTGAATATAGAATTTAGAATATAGAATGTAGAACACAGAATATAGATTATAGTATACGGAATGCAAAATATAGTATGTAGAATCTAGAATGAAAAACACACAATTTAGAATAGAGAATAGAGAATGTAGAACCCAGAATTTAGAACATGGAATGCAGCACACAGAATTTAGAATATAGAATACAGAATACTGAATATAGAATTTAGAATATAAAATGTAGAACACAGAATATAGATTGTAGAATACAGAATAAAGAATCCAGAATAAAGAACATGCTATGCGGAACACAGAATATAGAATATAGATTACATAATACTGAATATAGAATTTAGAATATAGAATGTAGAATACAGAATTTATAATATAGAATACAGAAAGCTGAATATAGTATTTACAATATAGAATGTAGAACACAGATATAGAATATAGAATATAGATTATAGAACCCAGAATTTTGAACATAAAATGCAGAAGACAGTAATTACTATATATAATACAGTATACTGATCATAGAACTTAGAACATAGAATGCAGAACACAGAATTTAGAATATGAAATACAGAATACTGAATATAGAATGGAGAACATGGGGTGCAGAACACAGAAATTAGAATATGGAATACAGAATACTGAATATAGAATTTAGAATGTAGAATGAAGAACACAGAATATACAATACAGGATACGGAATGTAGAAAAAAGAATACAGAATATTGAATATAGAACGCAGAATATAGAATACGGAAAACAGAATACAGCACCCAGAATTTAGAACAAGGAATGAAGAACACAGTATTTAGAATATAGAATACAGAATACTGCATATAGAATTTAGAATATGGAATGTAGAACACAGAATATAGAATATAGAATACGGAATACTGAATAAAGAATTTAGAATATAGAATGTAGAACACAGAATATCGAATATACAATACGGAATACAGAATATAGAAAACAGTACATATAATTTAGAAAACAGAATATAGAATATGGAAAACAGAATACAGAACACAGAATTTAGAACATGGAATGCAGAACATAGAATTTCTTATATAGAACACAGAAAACTGAATATAGAATTTGGAACATAGAATGCGGAACACATAATATATAATATAGAACAGAGAATATACAATCCAGAATTTAGAACATGGAATGCAGAACTCAGAATTTAGAATAAAGCATACGGAATGCTGAATATAGAATTTTGAATATGCAATGTAGAACACAGAATATAGAATATAGAATACAGAATACTGAATATACAATTTAGAATATAGAATGTAGAACACAGAATATAGAATATAGAATATAGAATGTAGAACACAGAATTTAGAACATGGAATCAGAAAACAGAATTTAGAATACAGAATACAAAATGCTGAATATGGAATTTAGAATATAGTATGTAGAACCCAGAATATAGAATATAGAAGAGAGTATTTAGAACCCAGAATTTAGAACATGGATTGCAGAACACAGAATTAAGAATATAGAATACAGAAAAATGAATATAGAACTTAAAATATAGAATGTAGACATAGAATATAGAGTATAGAATATGGAATGTAGATATAGAATATAGAAAAGAGAATATAGAATATGGAAAACCGAATACAGAAAACAGAATTTAGTACATGGAATGCAAAACACTGAATTTAGAATATAGAATACAGAATACTGAATATAGAATTTAGAATATAGAATGTAGAACACAGAATTTAGAATATAGAATAGAGAATGCTGAATATAGAATTTAGAATATTGAATGTAGAACACAGAATATAGAATATAGAAAAGAGAATATAAAATACAGAATTTAGAACATGGAATGCAGAACAGAATTTAGAATTTAGAATACAGAATACTGAATATAGCATTTGGAATAAAGAAAGTAGAACACAGAATAAAGAGTACAGAATACGGAATGCAGAATATAGAATACAGAATATAGAATATAGAACACAGAATAAAGAATATGGAAAACAGAATACAGAACCCAGAATTTTGATCATGGAATGCAGAACACAGAATTTAGAATATAGAGTACCGAATACAGAATATAGAATTTAGAAAATAGATGTAGAATACAGAATATAGAATATAAATACGGAATGCAGAATATAGAATCTAGAATATAGAATTAAGAATACAAAATATAGAATATATAAAAGAGAATTTAGAACATAGAATTTAATAATGGAATCAGAACACAGAATTTAGATTATAGAATACAGAATACTGAATATAGAATTTAGAATATAGAATATAGAAAACATAATATAGAATATAAAACACGGAATGCAGAATATAGTACGTACAATATAGATGAAGAACAAAAAATATAGAATAGAGAATAGAGAATATAGAACACAGAATATAGAACGTGGTATGCAGAACACACAATTTAGAATATTGAATACAGAATACTGAATAAACGATTTAAAATATCGAATGTTGAACACAGTATATAGAATATAGTATACGGAATGCAGAATATAGAATACAGAATATAGAATGTAGAAAACAGAATATAGAATATGGCAAACAGAAAACAGAACACAGAACTTAGAACATGGATGCAGAACACAGAATTTAGAATATAGAATACAGAATACTGAATATAGAATTTAGAATATAGAATGTAGGACACAGAATATAGAATAGAGAATATAGAACCCAGAATTTAGAACATGGAATGCAGTACACAGAATTTAGATTATAGAATACAGAATAATGAATATAGAATTGAGAATATACAATGTAGAACTCAGAATATAGAATTGAGAATATAGAACCCAGAATTTAGAATGCAGAACACAGAATTTAGAATATAGAATACAGAATACTGAATATAGAAAATAGAATTTAGAACACAGAGTAGAATATAGAATACGGAATACTGAATATAGAATTTATAATATAGAATGTAGAACACAGAATATAGAATGCAGAACACAGATTATAGAATATGGAAAACAGGATACAGAACCCAGAATTTACAACATGGAATTCAGAACACAGAATTTAGAATTTATAATACAGGAAACTGAATATAGAATTTAGAACATAGAATGCGGAACACAGAATTTACTATATAGAATACAGAATACAGAACATAGGATTTAGAAAATAGATGTAGAACACAGAATATTGAATATAAATACGGAATGCAGAATATAGAATGTAGAATACAGAATTACGAACACAAATTATAGAATATATAAAAAAGAATTTAGAACCAAGAATTTAAAAACGGATTCAGAACACAGAATTTAGATTATAGAACACAGAATACTGAATATAGAATTTAGAATATATAATGTAGAAAACATAAAATAGAATATAAAACACGGAATGCAGAATATAGTACGTACAATATAGAATGAAGAACTAAAAATATAGAATATAGAATAGAGAATATAGAACCCAGAATTTAGAACATGGAATGCAAAGTACAGAATGTGGACTATAGAATACAGGATAATGAATATAGAATTTAGAATATAGAATACAGAACACAGAATATAGAATATAGAATACGGAATGCAGAATATAGAATGTAGAATATTGAATGAAGAACACAGAATAGAGAATATAAAATAGAGAATATAGAACCCAGAATTTAGAACATGGAATGCAGAACACAGAATTTGGAATATAGAATACAGAATACTGAATATAGAATTTAGAATATAGAATACAGAACACAGAATATACAATATAGAATACGGAATTCAGAATACAGAATGTAGAAATTTGAACGAAGGACACAAAATATAGAATAGATAATAGATAATATAGAATCCAGAGTTTAGAACGTGGAATGCAGAACACACAATTTAGAAAATAGAATACAGAATACTGAATAAAGAATTTAAAATATAGAATGTTGAACACAGTATATAGAATATAGAATACGGAATACAGAATTTAGAATACAGAATATAGAATGTAGAACACAGAATATAGAATATGGTAAACAGAAAACAGAACACAGAACTTAGAAAATGGATGCAGAACACAGAATTTAGAATATAGAATACTGTATACTGAATATAGAATTTAGAACATAGAATGCAGAACACAGAATTAAGAATATATAATACAGAATACTGAGTATAGAATTTAGAACATTGAATGCAGAACACAGAATTTAGAATATAGAATGCAGAATACTGAATATAGAATTTAGAATATAGAATATAGGACACAGAATAAAGAATATAGAATAGAGAATATAGAACCCAGAATTTATAACATGGAATTCATTACACAGAATTTAGATTATAGAATACATAACACTGTATATAGGATTTAGAATATAGAATGTAGTTCACAGAATATAGAATATATATTAGGGAATATAAAATAGAGAATACAGAATATAGAATGTAGAACAAAGAATATAGAATATGGAAAACAGAATACAGAACCCGAAATAAGAACATGGAATGCAGAACACAGAATTTAGAATATAGAATACATAATACTGAACATAGAATTTAAAATATAGAATGTAGGACACAGATTAAAGAATATAGAATAGAGAATATAGAACCCAGAATTTATAACATGGAATTCAGTACACAGAATTTAGATTATAGAATACAGAATACTGAATATAGAATTTAGAATATAGTGTGAGGAACACAGAATATAGAATATAGAATAAGTAATATTGAACCCATAATTCAGAACATGGAATGCAGAACACAGAATTTACAATATAGAATACAGAATACTGAAGATAGAATTTATAATATAGAATGTAGAACATAGTATAAAGTATATAGAATACGGAATGCAGAATATTGAATGTAGAATATAAAATGAAGAACACAAAATATAAAATATAGAATAGAGTATATAGAACCCAGAATTTAGAACATTGAATTGCAGAACACTGAATTTAGAATATAATATACAGAATACTTAATAAACAATTTAAAAATTGAATGTAGAACACAAAATTTAGAATATGAAATACATAAAACTGAATATATAATGTAGAATATAGAATGCAGAAAACAGAATAAAAAAATAGCTTAAAAAATATTGAAGCCAGATTTTGGAACTTGGAAAGCAGAACTCACAATTTCGAATATAGAATACAGAATACTGAATATACAATTTAGAATATAGAATGTAGAACACAGAATATAGAATATAGAATAAAGAATACTGAATATAGAATTTAGAATATAAAATGTAGAACACAGAATAAAGAATATAGAATACGGAATGCAGAATATAGAATGTAGAATATAGAATGAAGAATACAAAATATAGACAAGAGAATAGAGAATATACAACACAGAATTTAGAACATGGAATGCAGAACATTGAATTTAGAATATACAATACAGAATACTGAATATACAATTTAGAATATAGAATGTAGAACACAGAATTTAGAATATACAATAAAGAATACTGAATATAGAGTTTAGAATATAGAATGTAGAACACACAATATAGAATGTAGAATACAGAATATAGAATCCAGAATAAAGAACATGCTATGCAGAACACAGAATTTGGAATACAGATTACATAATACTGAATATAGAATTTAGAATATAGAATGTAGAACACAGAATTTATAATATAGAATACAGAAAGATGAATATAGTATTTAGAATATAAAATGTAGAACACAGAATATAGAATATAGATTACAGATTATAGAACCCAGAATTTAGAAGAAGGAATGCAGAACACAGAATTTAGAATATAGCATACGGAATACTGAATATAGAATTTAGAATATAGTATGTAGAACACAGAATATAGAATGTAGAATACGAAATGCAGATATAGAATACAGAATATAGAAGGTAGAAAACAGATTATAGAATATGGAAAAAGAATACTGAAAACAGAATTTAGAACATGGTATGCAGAACACAGTATTTAGAATATAGAATACAGAATAGTGCATATAGAATTTAGAATGTGGAATGTGGAACACAGATTTTAGAATATAGAATACAGAATATTGAATATAGAATTTAGAACATGGAATGCAGAACACATTATTTAGAATATAGAATACAGAATACTGAATATAGAATTTAGAATATAGTGTGAGGAACACAGAATATAGAATATAGAATAAGTAATATTGAAAACATGATTCAGAACATGGAATGCAGAACACAGAATTTACAATATAAAATAGAGAATACTGAAGATAGAATTTAGAATATAAAATGTAGAACATAGCATAAAGAATATAGAATACGGAATGCAGAATATTGAATGTAGAATATAAAATGAAGAACACAAAATATAAAATATAGAATCGATTATATAGAACTCAGAATTTAGAACATGAATTGCAGAACACTGAATTTAGAATATAGTATACAGAATACTTAATAAACAATTTAAAAATTGAATGTAGAACACAGAATATAGAATATAAAATACATAATAATGAATATATAATGTAGAATATAGAATGCAGAAAACAGAATAAAAAAAATAGCTTAAAGAATATTGAAGCCAGATTTTGGAACATGGAAAGCAGAACTCACAATTTCGAATATAGAATACAGAATACTGAATATACAATTTAGAATATAGAATGTAGATCACAGAATATAGAATATAGTATACGGAATGCAAAATATAGTATGTAGAATCTAGAATAAAAAACACACAATTTAGAATATAGAATAGAGAATGTAGAACTCAGAATTTAGAACATGGAATGCAGCACACAGAATTTAGAATATAGAATACAGAATACTGAATATAGAATTTAGAATATAGAATGTAGAACACAGAATAAAGAATATAGAATAGGGAATGCAGAATATAGAATGTAGAATATAGAATGAAGAATACAAAATATAGACTAGAGAATAGAGGATATAAAACACAGAATTTAGAACATGGAATGCAGAACTTAGAATTTAGAATATACAATACAGAATACTGAATATACAATTTAGAATATAGAATGTAGAACACAGAATATAGAATATACAATAAAGAATACTGAATATAGAGTTTAGAATATAGAATGTAGAACACACAATATAGAATGTAGAATACAGAATATAGAATCCAGTATAAAGAACATGCTATGCAGAACACAGAATTTGGAATAAAGATTACATACTACTGAATATAGAATTTAGAATATAGAATGTAGAACACAGAATTTATAATATAGAATACAGAAAGTTGAATACATTATTTAGAATATAGAATGTAGAACACAGAATATAGAATATAGATTACAGATTATAGAACCCAGAATTTAGAAGAAGGAATGCAGAACACAGAATTTAGAATATAGCATACGGAATACTGAATATAGAATTTAGATTATAGTATGTAGATCACAGAATATAGAATGTAGAATACGAAATGCAGATATAGAATACAGAATATAGAATGTAGAAAACAGATTATAGAATATGGAAAAAGAATACTGAAAACAGAATTTAGAACATGGAATGCAGAACACAGTATTTAGAATATAGAATACAGAGTAGTGCATATAGAATTTAGAATGTGGAATGTGGAACACAGATTTTAGAATATAGAATACAGAATACTGAATATAGAATTAAGAACATGGAACGCAGAACACATTATTTAGAATATAGAATACAGAATACTGAATATAAGATTTAGAATATAGTGTGAGGAACACAGAATATAGAATATAGAATAAGTAATATTGAACACATAATTCGGAACATGGAATGCAGAACACAGAATTTACAATATAGAATACAGAATACTGAAGATAGAATTTAGAATATAGAATGTAGAACATAGTATAAAGAATATAGAATACGGAATGCAGAATATAGAATGTAGAATATAAAATGAAGAACACAAAATATAAAATATAGAATAGAGTATATAGAACCCAGAATTTAGAACATTGAATTGCAGAACACTGAATTTAGAATATAGTATACAGAATACTTAATAAACAATTTAAAAATTGAATGTAGAACACAGAATATAGAATATAAAATACATAATACTGAATATATAATGTAGAATATAGAATGCAGAAAACAGAATAAAAAAATAGCTTAAATAATTTTGAAGCCAGATTTTGGAACATGGAAAGCAGAACTCACAATTTCGAATATAGAATACAGAATAGTGAATATACAATTTAGAATATAGAATGTAGAACACAGAATATAGAATATAGAATAAAGAATACTGAATATAGAATTTAGAATATAGAATGTAGAACACAGAATATAGAATGTAGAATACAGATTACAGAATCCAGAATTAAGAACATGCTATGCAGAACACAGAATTAAGAATATAGATTACATAATACTGAATATAGAATTTAGAATATAGAATGCAGAACACACAATTTATAATATTGTATACAGAAATCTGAATATAGAATTTAGAATATAGAATGTAGAACACAGAATATAGAATATAGATTATAGAACCCAGAATTTAGAACATGGAAATCAGAACACAGAATATAGAATATAGCATAGGGAATACTGAATATAGAATTTAGAATACAGTATGTAGAACACAGAATATAGAATGTAGTATACGAAATGCAGATATAGAATACAGAATATAGAATGTAGAAAACAGATTATAGAATATGGAAAAAGAATACTGAAAACAGAATTTAGAACATGGAATGCAGAACACAGTATTTAGAATATAGAATACAGAATAGTGCATATAGAATTTAGAATGTTGAATGTGGGACACAGATTTTAGAATATAGAATACAAAATACTGAATATAGAATTTAGAACATGGAATGCAGAACACATTATTTAGAATATAGAATACAGAATACTGAATATAGAATTAAGAATATAGTGTGAGGAACACAGAATATAGAATATAGAATAAGTAATATTGAACACATAATTCGGAAAATGGAATGCAGAACACAGAATTTACAATATAGAATACAGAATACTGAAGATAGAATTTAGAATATAGAATGTAGAACATAGTATAAAGAATATAGAATACGGAATGCAGAATATAGAATGTAGAATATAAAATAAAAAACACAAAATATAAAATATAGAATAGAGTATATAGAACCCAGAAATTAGAACATTGAATTGCAGAACACTGAATTTAGAATATAGTATACAGAATACTTAATAAACAATTTAAAATTTGAATGTAGAACACAGAATATAGAATATAAAATACATAATACTGAATATATAATGTAGAATATTGAATGCAGAAAACAGAATAAAAAAAATAGCTTAAAGAATATTGAAGCCAGATTTTGGAACATGGAAAGCAGAACTCACAATTTCGAATAAAGAATACAGAATACTGAATATACAATTTAGAATATAGAATGTAGAACACAGAATATAGAATATAGAATAAAGAATACTGAATATATAATTTAGAATATAGAATGTAGAACACAGAATATAGAATATAGATTATAGAACCCAGAATTTAGAACATGGAATGCATAACACAGAATATAATATAGCATACGGTACACTGAATATAGAATTTAGAATATAGAATGTAGAACACAGAATATAGAATATAGTATACGGAATGCAAAATATAGTATGTAGAACCTAGAATAAAAAACACACAATTTAGAATATATAATAGAGAATGTAGAACCCAGAATTTAGAACATGGAATGCAGCACACAGAATTTAGAATATAGAATACAGAATACTGAATATAGAATTTAGAATATAGAATGTAGACCACAGAATAAAGAATATAGAATACGGAAAGCAGAATATACAATGTAGAATATAGGATGAAGGATACAAAATATATAATATAGAATAGAGAATATACAACACAGAATTTAGAATATTGGATGCAGAACATAGAATTTAGAATATAGAATACAGAATACTGAATATACAATTTAGAATATAGAATGTAGAACACAGAATATATAATATATAATAAAGAATACTGAATATAGATTTTAGAATATAGAATGTATAACACACAATATAGAATGTAGAATACAGAATATAGAATCCAGTATAAAGAACATGCTATGCAGAACACAGAATTAAATATAGAGATTACATAATACTGAATATAGAATTTAGAACATAGAATGTAGAACACAGAATTTATAATATAGAATACAGAAAGTTGAATATAGTATTTAGAATATAGTATGTAGAACACATAATATAGAATATAGATTACAGATTATAGAACCCAGAATTTAGAAGAAGGAATGCAGAACACAGAATTTAGACTATAGCATAGGGAATACTGAATATAGAATTTAGAATATAGTATGTAGAACACAGAATATAGATTGTAGAATACGAAATGCAGATATAGAATACAGAATATAGAATGTAGAAAACAGATTATAGAATATGGAAAAAGAATACTGAAAACAGAATTTAGAACATGGAATGCAGAACACTGTATTTAGAATATAGAATACAGAATAGTGCATATAGAATTTAGAATGTGGAATGTGGAACACAGATTTTAGAATATAGAATACAGAATACTGAATATAGAATTTAGAATATAGTGTGAGGAACACAGAATAAAGAATATAGAATAAGTAATATTGAACCCATAATTCAGAACATGGAATGCAGAACACAGAATTTACAATATAGAATACTGAATACTGAAGATAGAATTTAGAAAATAGAATGTAGAACATAGTATAAAGAATACAGAATACGGAATGCAGAATATAGAATGTAGAATATAAAATGAAGAACACAAAATATAAAATAAAGAATAGAGTATATAGAACCCAGAATTTAGAACATTAAATTGCAGAACACTGAATTTAGAATATAGTATACAGAATACTTAATAAACAATTTAAAAATTGAATGTAGAACACAGAATATAGAATATAAAATACATAATACTGAATATATAATGTAGAATATAGAATGCAGAATACAGAATAAAAAAAATATCTTAAAGAATATTGAAGCCAGATTTTGGAACATGGAAAGCAGAACTCACAATTTCGAATAAAGAATACAGAATACTGAATATACAATTTAGAATATAGAATGTAGAACACAGAATATAGAATATAGAATAAAGAATACTGAATATAGAATATAGAATATAGAATGTAGAACACAGAATATAGAATATAGATTATAGAACCCAGAATTTAGAACATGGAATGCATAACACAGAATATAATATAGCATAATGAATACTGAATATAGAATTTAGAATATAGAATGTAGAACACAGAATATAGAATATAGTATACGGAATGCAAAATATAGTATGTAGAATCTAGAATAAAAAACACACAATTTAGAATATAGAATAGAGAATGTAGAACCCAGAATTTAGAACATGGAATGCAGCACACATAATTTAGAATATAGAATACAGAATACTGAATATAGAATTTAGAATATGGAATGTAGAACACAGAATAAAGAATATAGAATACGGAATGCGGAATATAGAATGTAGAATATAGAATGAAGAATACAAAATATAGACTATAGAATAGAGAATATACAGCACAGAATTTAGAACATGGAATGCAGAACATAGAATTTATAATATACAATACAGAATACTGAATATGCAATTTAGAATATAGAATGTAGAACACAGAATTTAGAATATACAATAAAGAATACTGAATATAGAGTTTAGAATATAGAATGTAGAACACAGAATTTATAATATAGAATACAGAAAGTTGAATATAGTATTTAGAATATAGAATGTAGAACACAGAATATAGAATATAGATTACAGATTATAGAACCCAGAATTTAGAAGAAGGAATGCAGAACACAGAATTTAGAATATAGCATAGGGAATACTGAATATAGAATTTAGAATACAGTATGTAGAACACAGAATATAGAATGTAGTATACGAAATGCAGATATAGAATACAGAATATAGAATGTAGAAAACAGATTATAGAATATGGAAAAAGAATACTGAAAACAGAATTTAGAACATGGAATGCAGAACACAGTATTTAGAATATAGAATACAGAATAGTGCATATAGAATTTAGAATGTGGAATGTGGAACACAGATTTTAGAATATAGAATACAGAATACTGAATATAGAATTTAGAACATGGAATGCAGAACACATTATTTAGAATATAGAATACAGAATACTGAATATAGAATTTAGAATATAGTGTGAGGAACACAGAATATAGAATATAGAATAAGTAATATTGAACACATAATTCGGAAAATGGAAAGCAGAACACAGAATTTACAATATAGAATACAGAATACGGAAGATAGAATTTAGAATATAGAATGTAGAACATAGTATAAAGAATATAGAATACGGAATGCAGAATATAGAATGTAGAATATAAAATAAAAAACACAAAATATAAAATATAGAATAGAGTATATAGAACCCAGAAATTAGAACATTGAATTGCAGAACACTGAATTTAGAATATAGTATACAGAATACTTAATAAACAATTTAAAATTTGAATGTAGAACACAGAATATAGAATATAAAATACATAATACTGAATATATAATGTAGAATATTGAATGCAGAAAACAGAATAAAAAAAATAGCGTAAAGAATATTGAAGACAGATTTTGGAACATGGAAAGCAGAACTCACAATTTCGAATAAAGAATACAGAATACTGAATATACAATTTAGAATATAGAATGTAGAACACAGAATATAGAATATAGAATAAAGAATACTGAATATATTATTTAGAATATAGAATGTAGAACACAGAATATAGAATATAGATTATAGAACCCAGAATTTAGAACATGGAATGCATAATACAGACTATAATATAGCATACGGAATACTTAATATAGAATTTAGAATATAGAATATAGAACACAGAATATAGAATATAGTATACGGAATGCAAAATATAGTATGTAGAACCTAGAATAAAAAACACACAATTTAGAATATAGAATAGAGAATGTAGAACCCAGAATTTAGAACATGGAATGCAGCACACAGAATTTAGAATATAGAATACAGAATACTGAATATAGAATTTAGGATATAGAATGTAGAACACAGAATAAAGAATATAGAATACGGAAAGCAGAATATACAATGCAGAATATAGGATGAAGGATACAAAATATAGAATATAGAATAGAGAATATACAACACAGAATTTAGAATATTGGATGCAGAACATAGAATTTAGAATATAGAATACAGAATACTGAATATACAATTTAGAATATAGAATGTAGAACACAGAATATATAATATATAATAAAGAATACTGAATATAGATTTTAGAATATAGAATGTATAACACACAATATAGAATGTAGAATACAGAATATAGAATCCAGTATAAAGAACATGCTATGCAGAACACAGAATTTAATATATAGATTACATAATACTGAATATAGAATTTAGAACATAGAATGTAGAACACAGAATTTATAATATAGAATACAGAAAGTTGAATATAGTATTTAGAATATAGAATGTAGAACACATAATATAGAATATAGATTACAGATTATAGAACCCAGAATTTAGAAGAAGGAATGCAGAACACAGAATTTAGACTATAGCATAGGGAATACTGAATATAGAATTTAGAATATAGTATGTAGAACACAGAATATAGATTGTAGAATACGAAATGCAGATATAGAATACAGAATATAGAATGTAGAAAACAGATTATAGAATATGGAATAAGAATACTGAAAACAGAATTTAGAACATGGAATGCAGAACACAGTATTTAGAATATAGAATACAGAATAGTGCATATAGAATTTAGAATGTGGAATGTGGAACACAGATTTTAGACTATAGAATACAGAATACTGAATATAGAATTTAGAATATAGTGTGAGGAACACAGAATATAGAATATAGAATAAGTAATATTGAACCCATAATTCAGAACATGGAATGCAGAACACAGAATTTACAATATAGAATACTGAATACTGAAGATAGAATTTAGAATATAGAATGTAGAACATAGTATAAAGAATACAGAATACTGAATGCAGAATATAGAATGTAGAATATAAAATGAAGAACACAAAATATAAAATAAAGAATAGAGTATATAGAACCCAGAATTTAGAACATTGAATTGCAGAACACTGAATTTAGAATATAGTATACAGAATACTTAATAAACAATTTAAAAATTGAATGTAGAACACAGAATATAGAATATAGATTATAGAACCCAGAATTTAGAACATGGAATGCATAACACAGAATATAATATAGCATACGGAACACTGAATATAGAATTTAGAATATAGAATGTAGAACACAGAATATAGAATATAGTATACGGAATGCAAAATATAGTATGTAGAACCTAGAATAAAAAACACACAATTTAGTATATAGAATAGAGAATGTAGAACCCAGAATTTAGAACATGGAATGCAGCACACAGAATTTAGAATATAGAATACAGAATACTGAATATAAAATTTAGAATATAGAATGTAGAACACAGAATAAAGAATATAGAATACGGAAAGCAGAATATACAATGTAGAATATAGGATGAAGAATACAAAATATAGAATATAGAATAGAGAATATACAACACAGAATTTAGAACATTGGATGCAGAACATAGAATTAAAAATATAGAATACAGAATACTGAATATACAATTTAGAATATAGAATGTAGAACACAGAATATATAATATATAATAAAGATTACTGAATATAGATTTTAGAATATAGAATGTATAACACAAAATATAGAATTAAGAATACAGAATATAGAATCCAGTATAAAAAACATGCTATGCAGAACACAGAATTTAGAATATAGATTACATAATACTGAATATAGAATTTAGAACATAGAATGTAGAACACAGAATTTATAATATAGAATACAGAAAGTTGAATATAGTATTTAGAATATACAATGTAGAACACAGGATATAGAATATAGAATATAGATTATAGAACCCAGAATTTAGAAGAAGGAATGCAGAACACAGAATTTAGAATATAGCATACGGAATACTGAATATAGAATTTAGAATATAGTATGTAGAACACAGAATATAGAATGTAGAATACGATATGCAGATATAGAATACAGAATATAGAATGTAGAAAACAGATTATAGAATATGGAAAAAGAATACTGAAAACAGAATTTAGAACATGGAATGCAGAACACAGTATTTAGAATATAGAATACAGAAAAGTGCATATAGAATTTAGAATGTGGAATGTGGAACACAGATTTTAGAATATAGAATACAGAATACTGAATATAGAATTTAGAACATGGAATGCAGAACTCATTATTTAGAATATAGAATACAGAATACTGAATATAGAAATTAGAATATAGTGTGAGGAACACAGAATATAAAATATAGAATAAATAATATTGAACACATAATTCAGAACATGGAATGCAGAATACAGAATTTACAATATAGAATACAGAATACTGAAGATAGAATTTAGAATATAGAATGTAGAACATAGTATAAAGAATATAGAATACGGAATGCAGAATATAGAATGTAGAATATAAAATGAAGAACACAAAATATAAAATATAGAATAGAGTATATAGAACCCAGAATTTAGAACATTGAATTGCAGAACACTGAATTTAGAATATAGTATACAGAATATTTAATAAACAATTTAAATATTGAATGTAGAACACAGAATATAGAATATAAAATACATAATACTGAATATATAATGTAGAATATAGAATGCAGAAAACAGAATAAAAAAATAGCTTAAAGAATATTGAAGCCAGATTTTGGAACATGGCAAGCAGAACTCACAATTTCGAATATAGAATACAGAATACTGAATATACAATTTAGAATATAGAATGCAGAACACAGAATATAGAATATAGAATAAAGAATACTGAATATAGAATTTAGAATATAGAATGTAGAACACAGAATATAGAATGTAGAATACAGATTATAGAATCCAGAATTAAGAACATGCTATGCAGAACACAGAATTAAGAATATAGATTACATAATACTGAATATAGAATTTAGAATATAGAATGCAGAACTCAGAATTTATAATATTGTATACAGAAATCTGAATATAGTATTTAGAATAAAGAATGTAGAACACAGAATATGGAATATAGATTATAGAACCCAGAATTTAGAACATGGAATGCATAACACAGAATATTATATAACATACGGAATACTGAATATAGAATTTAGAATATAGTATGTAGAACACAGAATATAGAATGTAGAATACGAAATGCAGATATAGAATACAGAATATAGAATGTAGAAAACAGATTATAGAATATGGAAAAAGAATACTGAAAACAGAATTTAGAACATGGAATGCAGAACACAGTATTTAGAATATAGAATACAGAATAGTGCATATAGAATTTAGAATGTGGAATGCGGAACACATATTTTAGAATATAGAATACAGAATACTGAATATAGAATATAGAACATGGAATGCAGAACACATTATTTAGAATATAGAATACAGAATACTGAATATAGAATTTAGAATATAGTGTGAGGAACACAGAATATAGAATATAGAATAAAGAATATTGAACCCATAATTCAGAACATGGAATGCAGAACACAGAATTTACAATATAGAATACTGAGTACTGAAGATAGAATTTAGAATATAGAATGTAGAACATAGTATAAAGAATATAGAATACGGAATGCAGAATATAGAATGTAGAATATAAAATGAAGAACACAAAATATAAAATATAGAATACAGTATATAGAACCCAGAATTTACAACATTGAATTGCAGAACACTGAAATTAGAATATAGTATACAGAATACTTAATAAACAATTAAACAATTGAATGTAGAACACAGAATATAGAATATAAGATACATAATACTGAATATATAATTTAGAATATAGAATGCAGAAAACAAAATTAAAAATATAGCTTAAAGCAAATTGAAGCCAGATTTTGGAACATGGAAAGCAGAACCCAAAATTTCGAATATAGAATACAGAATACTGAATATACAATTTAGAATATAGAATGTAGAACACAGAATATAGAATGTAGAATACAGATTATAGAATCCAGAATTAAGAACATGCTATGCAGAACACAGAATTAAGAATATAGATTACATAATACTGAATATAGAATTTAGAATATAGAATGCAGAACACTGAATTTATAATATTGTATACAGAAATCTGAATATAGCATTTAGAATATAGGATGTAGAACTCAGAATATAGAATTTAGATTATAGAACCCAGAATTTAGAACATGGAATGCATAACACAGAATATAATATAGCATACGGAATACTGAATATAGAATTTAGAATATAGGATGTAGAACACAGAATATAGAATATAGTAAACGGAATGCAAAATATAGTATGTAGAATCTAGAATGAAAAACACACAATTTAGAATATAGAATAGAGAATGTAGAACCCAGAATTTAGAACATGGAATGCAGCACACAGAATTTAGAATATAGAATACAGAATACTGAATAGAGAATTAAGAATATAGTGTGAGGAACACAGAATATATAATATAGAATAAAGAATATTGAACCCATAATTCAGAACATGGAATGCAGAACACAGAATTTACAATATAGAATACAGAATACTGAAGATAGAATTTAGAATATAGAATGTAGAACATAGTATAAAGTATATAGAATAGGAAATGCAGAATATAGAATGTAGAATATAAAATGAAGAACACAAAATATAAAATATAGAATAGAGTATATAGAACCCAGAATTTACAACATTGAATTGCAGGACACTGAAATTAGAATATAGTATACAGAATACTTAATAAACAATTAAACAATTGAATGTAGAACACAGAATATAGAATATAGAACACAGAATACTGAATATAGAATTTAGAATATAGAATGTAGAAAACAGAATATAGATTGTAGAATACAGAATAAAGAATCCAGGATAAAGAAGACGCTATGCGGAACACAGAATTTAGAATATAGATTACATAATACTGAATATAGAATTTAGAATATAGAATGTAGAATACAGAATTTATAATATAGAATACAGAAAGCTGAATATAGTATTTACAATATAGAATGTAGAACACAGATATAGAATACAGAATATAGATTATAGAACCCAGAATTTAGAACATGGAATGCAGAAGACAGTAATTACAATATATAATAGAGTATACTGATCATAGAACTTAGAACATAGAATGCAGAACACAGAATTTAGCATATGGAATACAGAATACTGAATATAGAATGGAGAACATGGGGTGCAGAACACAGAATTTAGAATATGGAATACAGAATACTGAATAGAGAATTTAGAATATAGAAAATAGAACACAGAATATAGAATAGAGAATAGAGAATTTAGAATATGGGATGCAGAACACAGAATTTAGAATATAGAATACAGAATACTGAATATAGAATTTAGAATATTGAAAGTAGAACACATAATATATAATGTAGAATACGGAATGCAGAATATAGAATACAGAATATAGAATTTAGAACACAGAATAAAAAAATGGAAAACAGAATATAGAAACCAGAATTTAGAACATGGAAAGCAGAACACATAATTTAGAATATAGTATAGAGATTACTTAAAATAGAATTTAGAATATAGAATGTAGAACAAAGAATATCGAATATAGAATACGGAATGCAAAATATAGATTGTAGGCTATAGAATGAAGTACGCAAAATATAGAATATAGAATAGAGTATATAGAAGAAAGGATTTAGAACATGGAATGCAGAACACAGAACTTCGAATATAAATACAAATACTGAATATAGGAATTTGAATATAGAATGCAAAACACAGGATATATAATAGAGTATACAGAAACCAGAATTTAAAACAAGGAATACAGAACACAAAATTTAGAATATAGAATACAGAATACTGAATATTGAATTTAGAATATAGAATGTAAAACACAGAATAAAGAATATAGAATACGGAATGCAGAATATAGAATGAAGAATATAGAATGAAGAATACAAAATATAGGATATAGAATTGAGAACATAAAACACAGAATTTAGAACATGGAATGCAGAACACATTATTTAGATTATAGAATACAGAATACTGAATATAGTATTAAGAATATAGTGTGAGGAACACAGAATATAGAATATAGAATAACGAATATTGAACCCATAATTCAGAACTTGGAATGCAGATCACAGAATTTACAATATAGAATACAGAATACTGATGATAGAATATAGAATATAGAATGTAGAACTTAGTATAAAGAATATAGAATACGGAATGCAGAATATAGAATGTAGAATATAAAATGAAGAACACAAAATATAAAATATAGAATAGAGTATATAGAACCCAGAATTTAGAACATTGGATTGCAGAACACTGAATTTAGAATATAGTATACAGAATACTTAATAAACAATTTAAAAATTGAATGTAAAACACAGAATATAGAACATAAAATACATAATACTGAATATATAATTCAGAAAATAGAATGCAGACAACAGAATAAAAAATATAGCTTAAAGAATAATGAAGCCAGATTTTGGAACATGGAATGTAGAACTCACAATTTCGAATATAGAATACAGAATACTGAATATACAATTTAGAATATAGAATGTAGAACACAGAATATAGAATATAGAATAAAGAATACTGAATATAGAATTTAGAATATAGAATATAGAACACAGAATATAGAATGTAGAATACAGATTATAGAATCCAGAATTAAGAACATGCTATGCAGAACACAGAATTAAGAATATAGTTTACATAATACTGAATATAGAATTTAGAATATAGAATGCAGAACACAGAATTTATAATATTGTATACAGAAATCTGAATATAGTATTACAATATAGAATGTAGAACACAGAATATACAATATAGATTATAGAACCCAGAATTTAGAACATGGAATGCATAACACAGAATATAATATAGCATACGGAATACTGAATATAGAATTTAGAATATAGAATGTAGAACACAGAATATAGAATATAGTATACTGAATCCAAATATAGTATGTAGAATCTAGAATGAAAAACACACAATTTAGAATATAGAATAGAAAATGTAGAACCCAGAATATAGAACATGGAATGCAGCACACAGAATTTAGAATATAGAATACAGAATACTGAATATAGAATTAAAATACAGAATGTAGAACGCAGAATATAGATTGTAGAATACAGAATAAAGAATCCAGGATAAAGAACATGCTTTGCGGAACACAGAATTTAGAATATAGATTACATAATACTGAATATAGAATTTAGAATATAGAATGTAGAATACAGAATTTATAATATAGAATACAGAAAACTGAATATTGTATTTACAATATAGAATGTAGAACACAGATATAGAATATAGAATATAGATTATAGAACCCAGAATTTAGAACATGGAATGCAGAAGACAGTAATTACAATATATAATACAGTTTACTGATCATTGAACTTAGAACATAGAATGCAGAACACAGAATTTAGAATATGGAATACAGAATACTGAATATAGAATGGAGAACATGGGGTGCAGAACGCAGAATTTAGAATATGGAATACAGAATACTGAATAGAGAATTTAGAATATAGAAAATAGAACACAGAATATAGAATATAGAAGAGAGAATTTAGAACATGGGATGCAGAACACAGAATTTAGAATATAGAATACAGAATACTGAATATAGAATTTAGAATATATAAAGTAGAATACATAATATATAATGCAGAATACGGAATGCAGAATATAGAATACAGAATATAGAATTTAGAACACAGAATATAAAATATGTAAAACAGAATATAGAAACCAGAATTTAGAACATGGAAAGCAGAACACATAATTTAGAATATAGTATAGAGATTACTGAAAATAGAATTTAGAATATAGAATGTAGAACACAGAATTTAGAATATAGTATATGGAATGCAAAATATAGTATGTAGAATCGAGAATGAAAAACACAGAATTTAGAATATAGAATAGAGAATGTAGAACCCAGTATTAAGAACATGGAATGCAGCACACAGAATTTAGAATATAGAATACAGAATACTGAATATAAAATTTAGAATATAGAATGTAGAACACAGAAAAAAGAATATAGAATACCGAATGCAGAATATAGAATTTAGAATATAGAATGAAGAATACAAAATATAGACTATAGAATAGAGAATATACAACACAGAATTTACAACATGGAATGCAGAACATAGAATTTAGAATATACAATACAGAATACTGAATATACAATTTAGAATATAGAATGTAGAACACAGAATTTAGAATATAAAATAAAGAATGCTGAATATAGAATTTAGAATGTAGAATGTAGAACACACAATATAAAATATAGAATACAGAATATAGAATCCAGAATAAAGAGCATGCTATGCAGAACACAGAATTTGGAATAAAGATTACATAATACTGAATATAGAATTTAGAATATAGAATGTAGAACACAGAATTTATAATATAGAATACAGAAAGTTGAATATAGTATTTAGAATATAGAATGTAGAACACAGAATATAGAATATAGATTATAGATTATAGAACCCAGAATTTAGGAGAAGGAATGCAGAACACAGAATTTAGAATATAGCATACGGAATACAGAATATAGAATTTAGAATATAGTAGGTGGAACACAGAATATAGAATGTAGAATACGAAATGCATATATAGAATACAGAATATAGAATGTAGAAAACAGATTATAGAATATGGAAAAAATACTGAAAACAGAATTTAGAACATGGAATGCAGAACACAGTATTTAGACTATAGAATACAGAATAGTGCATATAGAATATAGAATGTGGAATGAGGAACACAGATTTTAGAATATAGAATACAGAATACTGAATATAGAATTTAGAACATGGAATGCAGAACATATTATTTAGAATAGAGAATAGAGAATACTGAATATAGTACTTAGAATATAGTGTGAGGAACACAGAATATAGAATATAGAATAAAGAATATTAAACCCTTAATTCAGAACATGGAATGCAGAACACTGAATTTACAATATAGAATACAGAATACTGTATATAGAATTTAGAATATAGAATGTAGAACACAGAATAAAGAATATAGAATACGGAATGCAGAATATAGAATGTAGAATATATAATGAAGAATACAAAATATAGACTATATAATAGAGAATATACAACACAGAATTTAGAACATGGAATGCAGAACATAGAATTTAGAATATACAATACAGGATGCTGAATATACAATTTAGAATATTGAATGTAAAACACAGAATTTAGAATATATAATAAAGAATACTGAATATAGAATTTAGAATATAGAATGTAGAACACAGAATATAGATTGTAGAATACAGTATAAAGAATCCAGAATAAGGAACATTCTATGCGGAACACAGAATTTAGAATATAGATTACATAATACTTAATATAGAATTTAGAATATAGAATGTAGAATACAGAATTTATAATATAGAATACAGAAACCTGAATATAGTCTTTACAATATAGAATGTAGAACACAGATATAGAATATAGAATATAGATTATAGAAACCAGAATTTAGAACATGGAAAGCAGAAAACAGTAATTACAGTATATAATACAGTATACTGAACATAGAACTTAGAACATAGAATGCAGAACACAGAATTTAGCATATGGAATACAGAATACTGAATATAGAATGGAGAACATGGGGTGCAGAACACAGAATTAAGAATATGGAATACAGAATACTGAATAGAGAATTTATAATATAGAAAATAGAACACAGAATATAGAATATAGAATAGAGAATTTAAAACATGGGATGCAGGGCACAGAATTTATAATATTGTATACAGAACTCTGAATGTCGTATTTAGAATATAGAATGTAGAACACAGAATATAGAATATAGAATTGAGAATATAGAACCCAGAATTTAGAACATGGAATGCAGAACACAGAATTTAGTTTATAGAATACATAATACAGAATATAGAATTTAGAATAGAATGTAGAACACAAAAATTAGAATAAAGAATAGAGAATGCTGAATATAGAATTTAGAATATAGAATCTAGAACACAGAATATAGAAAATAGAAAAGAGAATATAGAACAAAGAATTTAGAACAAGGAATGCAGAACACAGTATTTAGATTATACAATACAGAATATAGAATTTAGAACACAGAATATAAAATATGGAAAACAGAATATAGAAACCAGAATTTAGAACATGGAAAGCAGAACATATAATTTAGAATATAGTATACAGATTACTGAAAATAGAATTTAGAATATAGAATGTAGAACACAGAATTTAGAATATAGAATACAGAATACTGATTAAATAACTTAGAATATAGAATGTAGAACACAGAATATAGAATATAGAATACGGAATGCAAAATATAGATTGTAGACTATAGAATGAAGTACGCAAATTATAGAATATAGAATAAAGTATATAGAAGCCAGAATTCAGAATATGGAATGCAGAACACAGAATTTCGAATATAAATACAAAATACTGAATATAGGAATTTGAATATAGAATGCAGAACACAGGATATATATTAGAGTATACAAAACCCAGAATATAAAACATGGAATACAGAACACAGAATTTAGAATATAGAATACAGAATACTGAATATTCAATTTAGAATATAGAATGTAGAACACAGAAAAAAGAATATAGAAAACGGAATGCAGAATATAGAATGTAGAAAATAGAATGAAGAATACAAAATATAGAATATAGAATAGAGACATAAAACACAGAATTTAGAAAATGGAATGCAGAACATCGAATTAAGAATATAGAATAGAGAATACTGAATATACAATTTAGAATATATTATAGAGATTACTTAATATAGAATTTAAAATACAGAATGTAGAACCCAGAATTTAGAATATAGAATACAGAATACTGAATAAATAACTTAGAATATAGAATGTAGAAAACAGAATATAGAAAATAGAATACGGAATGCAAAATATAGATTGTAGAATATAGAATGAAGTACGCAAAATATAGAATAGAGAATAGAGAATAGAGAAGCCAGAATTTAGAACATGGAATGCAGAATACAGAATTTCGAAAATAAATACGGAATACTGAATGTAGGATTTTGAATATAGAATGCAGAACACAGGATATATAATAAAGTATACAGAAGCCAGAATTTAGAACATGGAATGCAGAACACAGAATTTACAATATAGAATTCAAAATACTGAAGATAGAATTTAGAATATAGAATGTAGAACATAGTATAAAGAATATAGAATACGGAATGCAGAATATAGAATGTAGAATATAAAATAAAGAACACAAAATATAAAATATTGAATAGAGTATATAGAACCCAGAATATAGAACATTGAATAGCAGAACACTGAATTTAGAATATAGTATACAGAATACTTAATAAACAATTAAAAAATTGAATGTAGAACACAGAATATAGAATATAAAATACATAATACTGAATATCTAATTTAGAATAAATGAATATAAAAACCAGAATAAAAAATATAGCTTAAAGAATATTGAAGCCAGATTTTGGAACATGGAATGCAGAACTCACAATTTCGAATATAGAATACAGAATACTGAATATACAATTTAGAATATAGAATGTAGAACACAGAACATAGAATGTAGAATACAGAGTATAGAATCCAGAATTAAGAACATGCTATGCAGAACACAGAATTAAGAATATAGATAATACTGAATATACTATTTAGAATATAAAATGCAGAACACAGAATTTATATTATTGTATACAGAAATCTAAATGTCGTATTTAGAATATAGAACGTAGAACACAGAATATAGAATAGAGAATATAGGTTATAGAACCCAGAATATTGAACATGGATTGCATAACACAGAATAGAATATAGCATACGGAATACTGAATATAGAATTGAGAATATAGAATGTAGAACACAGAATATAGAATATAGTATACGGAATGCAAAATATAGTATGTAGAATCTAGAATGAAAAACACAAAATTTAGAATATAATATAGAGAATGTAGAACCAAGAATATATAACATGGAATGCAGAACACAGAATTTAGAATATAGAATACAGAATACTGAATATAGAATTTAGAATTTACAAAGAAGAACACAGAATATAGAATAAGGAATAGAGAATTTAGAACATGGAATGCAGAACAGAGAATTTAGATTATATAATTCATAATACTGAATATAGACTTAAGAATATAGAATGTAGTACACAGTATAAATTTATAGAATACTGAATGCAGAATATAGAATTTAGAATATACAATGTAGAACAGAGTATATAGAATATAGAAAAGAGAATATAAAACCCAGAATTTACAACATGGAATGCAAACACAGAATATAGAATATAGTATAAAGAATACTTAATATACAATTAAAAATATTGAATTTATAACAGAGAATATAGAATATACAATACATAATACTGAATATATAATTTAGAATATAGAATGTAGATAACTGAATAAAAAATATAGCTTAGGGAATATTGAACCCAGATTTTGGAACTTGGAAAACAGAACTCAGAATTTAGATTATAGAATACTTAATAAACAATTAAAAAATTGAATGTAGAACAGAGAATATAGGATATAGAATACATAATACTGAATATATAATTTAGAATATAGAATGTAGAACACGGAATAAAAAATATAGCTAACGGAATATTGAAGTCAGATTTTGGAAATTGGAAAGCAGAAATCAGAGTTTAGAATATAGAATAGAGAATTCTAAATATAGAGTTTAGAATATAGACTGTATAACACAGAATATAGAATGTAGAATACGGAATAAAGAATCAAGAATACAGAACATACTATGAAGAATACAGACTTTAGAATATTGATTACATAATACTGAATATAGAATTTAGAATATAGAATGTAGAACACAGAATATATAATATAAAATACACAAAGTTGAATATAGTATTTAGAATATAGAATGTAGAACACAAGATATAGAATATAGAATATAGATTATAGAACCCAGAATTTAGAACATGGAATGCAGAACACAGAATATAGAATATAGCATACGGAATACTGCATATAGAATTTAGAATATAGTATGTAGAACACAGAATATAGATTATAGAATACGAAATGCAGATATAGAATACAGAATATAGAATGTAGTAAACAGATTATAGAATATGGAAAAATAATACTGAAAATAGAATTTAGAACATGGAATGCAGAACACACTATTTAGAATATAGAATACAGATTAGTGCATATAGAATTTAGAATATGGAATGCGGAACACAGATTTTAGAATATAGAATACAGAATACTGAATATAGAATTTAGAACATGGAATGCAGAACACATTATTTATAATATAGAATACAGAATACTGAAGATAGAATTTAGAATATAGAATGTAGAACATAGTATAAAGAATATAGAATACGGAATGCAGAATATAGAATGTAGAATATAAAATGAAGAACACAAAATATAAAATATAGAATAGAGTATATAGAACCCAGAATTTAGAACATTGAATTGCAGAACACTGAATTTAGAATACAGTATAAAGAATACTTAATAAACAATTTAAAAATTGAATGAAGAACACAGAATATAGAATATAAAATACATAATACTGAATATATAATGTAGAATATAGAATGCAGAAAACAGAATAAAAAATATAGCTTAAAGAATATTGAAGCCAGATTTTGGAACATGGAAAGCAGAACTCACAATTTCGAATATAGAATACAGAATACTGAATATACAATTTAGAATATAGAATGTAGAACACAGAATTTAGAATATACAATAAAGAATACTGAATATAGAGTTTAGAATATAGAGTGTAGAACACACAATATAGAATGTAGAATACAGAATATAGAACCCAGAATAAAGAACATGCTATGCAGAACACAGAATTTGGAATACAGATTACATAATACTGAATATAGAATTTAGAATATAGAATGTAGAACACAGAATTTATAATATATAATACAGAAAGTTGAATATAGTATTTAGAATATATAATGTAGAACACAGAATATAGAATATAGATTATAGATTATAGAACCCAGAATTTATAAGAAGGAATGCAGAACACAGAATATAGAATATAGCATACGGAATACTGAATATAGAATTTAGAATATAGTATGTAGAACACAGAATATAGAATGTAGAATACGAAATGCAGATATAGAATACTGAATATAGAATGTAGTAAACAGATAATAGAATATGGAAAAAGAATACTGAAAACAGAATTTTGAACAAGTAATGCAGAACACAGTATTTAGAATATAGAATACAGAATAGTGCATAAAGAATTTACAATGTGGAATGCGGAAAACAGATTTTAGAATATAGAACACATAATACTGAATATAGAATTTAGAACATGAAATGCAGAACACATTATTTAGAATATAGAATACAGAATACTGAATATAGAATTTAGAATATAGTTTGAGGAACACAGAATATAGAATATAGAATAAAGAATATTGAAACCATAATTCAGAACTTGGAATGCAGAACACAGAATTTACAATATAGAATAGAGAATACTGAAGATAGAATTTAGAATATAAAATGTAGAACATAGTATAAAGAATATAGAATACGGAATGCAGAATATAGAATGTAGAATATAAAATGAAGAACACAAAATATAAAATATAGAATAGAGTATATAGAAAACAGAATTTAGAACATTGAAATGCAGAACACTGAATTTAGAATATAGTATACAGAATACTTAATAAACAATTTAAATTTGAATGTAAAACACAGAATATAGAACATAAAATACATAATACTGAATATATAATTTAGAATATAGAATGAATAAAACAGAATAAAAAATATAGCTTAAAGAATATTGAAGCCAGATTTTGAAACATGGAAAGCAGAACTCACAATTTCGAGTATAGAATACAGAATACTGAATATACAATTTAGAATATAGAATGTAGAACACAGAATATAGAATATAGAATAAAGAATACTGAATATAGAATTTAGAATATAGAATGTAGAACACAGAATATAGAATGTAGAATACAGATTATAGAATCCAGAATTAAGAACATGCTATGCATAACACAGAATTAAGAATATAGTTTACATAATACTGAATATAGAATTTAGAATATAGAATGCAGAACACAAAATTTATAATATTGTATACAGAAATCTGAATATAGTATTACAATAGAAAATGAAGAAAACAGAATATAGAATATAGGTTTTAGAACCCAGAATTTAGAAAATGGAATGCATAACACAGAATATAATATAGAATACGGAATACTGAATATAGAATTTAGAATATAGAATGTAGAACACAGAATATAGAATATAGTATACGGAATGCAAAATATAGTATGTAGAATCTAGAATGAAAAACACACAATTTAGAATATAGAATAGACAATGTAGAACCCAGAATTTAGAACATGGAATGCAGCACACAGAATTTAGAATATATAATACTGAATACTGAATATAGAATTTAGAATATAGAATGTAGAACACAGAATATAGATTGTAGAATACAGAATAAAGAATCCAGAATAAAGAACATGCTATGCGGAACACAGAATTTAGAATATAGATTACATAATATGAATATAGAATTTAGAATATAGAATGTAGAATACAGAATTTATAATATAGAATACAGAAAGCTGAATAAAGTATTTACTTTATAGAATGTAGAACACAGATATAGAATATAGAATATAGATTATAGAACCCAGAATTTAGAACATGGAATGCAGCACACAGAATTTAGTATATAGAATACAGAATACTGAATATAGAATTTAGAATATAGAATGTAGAACACAGAATAAAGAATATAGAATACGGAATGCAGAATATAGAAAGTAGAATATAGAATGAAGAATACAAAATATAGACTATAGAATAGAGAATATACAACACAGAATTTAGAACATGGAATGCAGAACATAGAATTTAGAATATACAATACAGAATACTGAATATACAATTTAGAATATAGAATGTAGAACTCACAATTTAGAATATACAATAAAGAATACTGAATATAGAGTTTAGAATATAGAATGTAGAGCACACAATATAGAATGTTGAATACAGAATATAGAATCCAGAATAAAGAACATGCTATGCAGAACACAGAATTTGGAATAAAGATTACATAATACTGAATATAGAATTTAGAATATAGAATGTAGAACACAGAATTTATAATATAGAATACAGAAATTTGAATACAGTGTATAGAAAATAGAATGTAGAACACAGAATATAGAATATAGATTATAGATTATAGAACCCAGAATTTAGAAGAAGGAATGCAGAACACAGAATTTAGAATATAGCATACGGAATACTGAATATAGAATTTAGAATATACTTTGTAGAACACAGAATATAGAATGTAGAATACGAAATGCAGATATAGAATACTGAATATAGAATGTAGTAAACTGATTATAGAATATGGAAAAAGAATACTGAAAACCGAATTTTGAACAAGAATGCAGAACACAGTATTTAGAATATAGAATGCAGAATAGTGCATATAGAATTTAGAATGTGGAATGCGGAACACAGATTTTAGAATATAGAACACAGAATACTGAATATAGAATTTAGAACATGAAATGCAGAACACACTATTTAGAATATAGAATACAGAATACTGAATTTAGAATTTAGAATATAGTTTGAGGAACACAGAATATAGAATATAGAATAAAGAATATTGAAACCATAATTCAGAACTTGGAATGCAGAACACAGAATTTACAATATAGAATAGAGAATACTGAAGATAGAATTTAGAATATAAAATGTAGAACATAGCATAAAGAATATAGAATACGGAATGCAGAATATAGAATGTAGAATATAAAATGAAGAACACAAAATATAAAATATAGAATAGAGTATATAGAAAACAGAATTTAGAACATTGAATTGCAGAACACTGAATTTAGAATATAGTATACAGAATACTTAATAAACAATTTAAATTTGAATGTAAAACACAGAATATAGAACATAAAATACATAATACTGAATATATAATTTAGAATATAGAATGAAGAAAACAGAATAAAAAATATAGCTTAAAGAATATTGAAGCCAGATTTTGGAACATGGAAAGCAGAACTCACAATTTCGAGTATAGAATACAGAATACTGAATATACAATTTAGAATATAGAATGTAGAACACAGAATATAGAATATAGAATAAAGAATACTGAATATAGAATTTAGAATGTAGAATGTAGAACACAGAATATAGAATGTAGAATACAGATTATAGAATCCAGAATTAAGAACATGCTATGCATAACACAGAATTAAGAATATAGTTTACATAATACTGAATATAGAATTTAGAATATAGAATGCAGAACACAAAATTTATAATATTGTATACAGAAATCTGAATATAGTATTACAATAGAGAATGAAGAATACAGAATATAGAATATAGGTTTTAGAACCCAGAATTTAGAAAATGGAATGCATAACACAGAATATAATATAGAATACGGAATACTGAATATAGAATTTAGAATATAGAATGTAGAACACAGAATATAGAATATAGTATACGGAATGCAAAATATAGTATGTAGAATCTAGAATGAAAAACACACAATTTAGAATATAGAATAGACAATGTAGAACCCAGAATTTAGAACATGGAATGCAGCACACAGTATTTAGAATATATAATACTGAATACTGAATATAGAATTTAGAATATAGAATGTAGAACACAGAATATAGATTGTAGAATACAGAATAAAGAATCCAGAATAAAGAACATGCTATGCGGAACACAGAATTTAGAATATAGATTACATAATATGAATATAGAATTTAGAATATAGAATGTAGAATACAGAATTTATAATATAGAATACAGAAAGCTGAATAAAGTATTTACTTTATAGAATGTAGAACACAGATATAGAATATAGAATATAGATTATAGAACCCAGAATTTAGAACATGGAATGCAGCACACAGAATTTAGTATATAGAATACAGAATACTGAATATAGAATTTAGAACATGGAATGCAGAACATATTATTTAGAATAGAGAATAGAGAATACTGAATATAGTACTTAGAATATAGTGTGAGGAACACAGAATATAGAATATAGAATAAAGAATATTAAACCCTTAATTCAGAACATGGAATGCAGAACACTGAATTTACAATATAGAATACAGAATACTGTATATAGAATTTAGAATATAGAATGTAGAACACAGAATAAAGAATATAGAATACGGAATGCAGAATATAGAATGTAGAATATATAATGAAGAATACAAAATATAGACTATATAATAGAGAATATACAACACAGAATTTAGAACATGGAATGCAGAACATAGAATTTAGAATATACAATACAGGATGCTGAATATACAATTTAGAATATTGAATGTAAAACACAGAATTTAGAATATATAATAAAGAATACTGAATATAGAATTTAGAATATAGAATGTAGAACACAGAATATAGATTGTAGAATACAGTATAAAGAATCCAGAATAAGGAACATTCTATGCGGAACACAGAATTTAGAATATAGATTACATAATACTTAATATAGAATTTAGAATATAGAATGTAGAATACAGAATTTATAATATAGAATACAGAAACCTGAATATAGTCTTTACAATATAGAATGTAGAACACAGATATAGAATATAGAATATAGATTATAGAAACCAGAATTTAGAACATGGAAAGCAGAAAACAGTAATTACAGTATATAATACAGTATACTGAACATAGAACTTAGAACATAGAATGCAGAACACAGAATTTAGCATATGGAATACAGAATACTGAATATAGAATGGAGAACATGGGGTGCAGAACACAGAATTAAGAATATGGAATACAGAATACTGAATAGAGAATTTATAATATAGAAAATAGAACACAGAATATAGAATATAGAATAGAGAATTTAAAACATGGGATGCAGGGCACAGAATTTATAATATTGTATACAGAACTCTGAATGTCGTATTTAGAATATAGAATGTAGAACACAGAATATAGAATATAGAATTGAGAATATAGAACCCAGAATTTAGAACATGGAATGCAGAACACAGAATTTAGTTTATAGAATACATAATACAGAATATAGAATTTAGAATAGAATGTAGAACACAAAAATTAGAATAAAGAATAGAGAATGCTGAATATAGAATTTAGAATATAGAATCTAGAACACAGAATATAGAAAATAGAAAAGAGAATATAGAACAAAGAATTTAGAACAAGGAATGCAGAACACAGTATTTAGATTATACAATACAGAATATAGAATTTAGAACACAGAATATAAAATATGGAAAACAGAATATAGAAACCAGAATTTAGAACATGGAAAGCAGAACATATAATTTAGAATATAGTATACAGATTACTGAAAATAGAATTTAGAATATAGAATGTAGAACACAGAATTTAGAATATAGAATACAGAATACTGATTAAATAACTTAGAATATAGAATGTAGAACACAGAATATAGAATATAGAATACGGAATGCAAAATATAGATTGTAGACTATAGAATGAAGTACGCAAATTATAGAATATAGAATAAAGTATATAGAAGCCAGAATTCAGAATATGGAATGCAGAACACAGAATTTCGAATATAAATACAAAATACTGAATATAGGAATTTGAATATAGAATGCAGAACACAGGATATATATTAGAGTATACAAAACCCAGAATATAAAACATGGAATACAGAACACAGAATTTAGAATATAGAATACAGAATACTGAATATTCAATTTAGAATATAGAATGTAGAACACAGAAAAAAGAATATAGAAAACGGAATGCAGAATATAGAATGTAGAAAATAGAATGAAGAATACAAAATATAGAATATAGAATAGAGACATAAAACACAGAATTTAGAAAATGGAATGCAGAACATCGAATTAAGAATATAGAATAGAGAATACTGAATATACAATTTAGAATATATTATAGAGATTACTTAATATAGAATTTAAAATACAGAATGTAGAACCCAGAATTTAGAATATAGAATACAGAATACTGAATAAATAACTTAGAATATAGAATGTAGAAAACAGAATATAGAAAATAGAATACGGAATGCAAAATATAGATTGTAGAATATAGAATGAAGTACGCAAAATATAGAATAGAGAATAGAGAATAGAGAAGCCAGAATTTAGAACATGGAATGCAGAATACAGAATTTCGAAAATAAATACGGAATACTGAATGTAGGATTTTGAATATAGAATGCAGAACACAGGATATATAATAAAGTATACAGAAGCCAGAATTTAGAACATGGAATGCAGAACACAGAATTTACAATATAGAATTCAAAATACTGAAGATAGAATTTAGAATATAGAATGTAGAACATAGTATAAAGAATATAGAATACGGAATGCAGAATATAGAATGTAGAATATAAAATAAAGAACACAAAATATAAAATATTGAATAGAGTATATAGAACCCAGAATATAGAACATTGAATAGCAGAACACTGAATTTAGAATATAGTATACAGAATACTTAATAAACAATTAAAAAATTGAATGTAGAACACAGAATATAGAATATAAAATACATAATACTGAATATCTAATTTAGAATAAATGAATATAAAAACCAGAATAAAAAATATAGCTTAAAGAATATTGAAGCCAGATTTTGGAACATGGAATGCAGAACTCACAATTTCGAATATAGAATACAGAATACTGAATATACAATTTAGAATATAGAATGTAGAACACAGAACATAGAATGTAGAATACAGAGTATAGAATCCAGAATTAAGAACATGCTATGCAGAACACAGAATTAAGAATATAGATAATACTGAATATACTATTTAGAATATAAAATGCAGAACACAGAATTTATATTATTGTATACAGAAATCTAAATGTCGTATTTAGAATATAGAACGTAGAACACAGAATATAGAATAGAGAATATAGGTTATAGAACCCAGAATATTGAACATGGATTGCATAACACAGAATAGAATATAGCATACGGAATACTGAATATAGAATTGAGAATATAGAATGTAGAACACAGAATATAGAATATAGTATACGGAATGCAAAATATAGTATGTAGAATCTAGAATGAAAAACACAAAATTTAGAATATAATATAGAGAATGTAGAACCAAGAATATATAACATGGAATGCAGAACACAGAATTTAGAATATAGAATACAGAATACTGAATATAGAATTTAGAATTTACAAAGAAGAACACAGAATATAGAATAAGGAATAGAGAATTTAGAACATGGAATGCAGAACAGAGAATTTAGATTATATAATTCATAATACTGAATATAGACTTAAGAATATAGAATGTAGTACACAGTATAAATTTATAGAATACTGAATGCAGAATATAGAATTTAGAATATACAATGTAGAACAGAGTATATAGAATATAGAAAAGAGAATATAAAACCCAGAATTTACAACATGGAATGCAAACACAGAATATAGAATATAGTATAAAGAATACTTAATATACAATTAAAAATATTGAATTTATAACAGAGAATATAGAATATACAATACATAATACTGAATATATAATTTAGAATATAGAATGTAGATAACTGAATAAAAAATATAGCTTAGGGAATATTGAACCCAGATTTTGGAACTTGGAAAACAGAACTCAGAATTTAGATTATAGAATACTTAATAAACAATTAAAAAATTGAATGTAGAACAGAGAATATAGGATATAGAATACATAATACTGAATATATAATTTAGAATATAGAATGTAGAACACGGAATAAAAAATATAGCTAACGGAATATTGAAGTCAGATTTTGGAAATTGGAAAGCAGAAATCAGAGTTTAGAATATAGAATAGAGAATTCTAAATATAGAGTTTAGAATATAGACTGTATAACACAGAATATAGAATGTAGAATACGGAATAAAGAATCAAGAATACAGAACATACTATGAAGAATTCAGACTTTAGAATATTGATTACATAATACTGAATATAGAATTTAGAATATAGAATGTAGAACACAGAATATATAATATAAAATACACAAAGTTGAATATAGTATTTAGAATATAGAATGTAGAACACAAGATATAGAATATAGAATATAGATTATAGAACCCAGAATTTAGAACATGGAATGCAGAACACAGAATATAGAATATAGCATACGGAATACTGCATATAGAATTTAGAATATAGTATGTAGAACACAGAATATAGATTATAGAATACGAAATGCAGATATAGAATACAGAATATAGAATGTAGTAAACAGATTATAGAATATGGAAAAATAATACTGAAAATAGAATTTAGAACATGGAATGCAGAACACACTATTTAGAATATAGAATACAGATTAGTGCATATAGAATTTAGAATATGGAATGCGGAACACAGATTTTAGAATATAGAATACAGAATACTGAATATAGAATTTAGAACATGGAATGCAGAACACATTATTTATAATATAGAATACAGAATACTGAAGATAGAATTTAGAATATAGAATGTAGAACATAGTATAAAGAATATAGAATACGGAATGCAGAATATAGAATGTAGAATATAAAATGAAGAACACAAAATATAAAATATAGAATAGAGTATATAGAACCCAGAATTTAGAACATTGAATTGCAGAACACTGAATTTAGAATACAGTATAAAGAATACTTAATAAACAATTTAAAAATTGAATGAAGAACACAGAATATAGAATATAAAATACATAATACTGAATATATAATGTAGAATATAGAATGCAGAAAACAGAATAAAAAATATAGCTTAAAGAATATTGAAGCCAGATTTTGGAACATGGAAAGCAGAACTCACAATTTCGAATATAGAATACAGAATACTGAATATACAATTTAGAATATAGAATGTAGAACACAGAATTTAGAATATACAATAAAGAATACTGAATATAGAGTTTAGAATATAGAGTGTAGAACACACAATATAGAATGTAGAATACAGAATATAGAACCCAGAATAAAGAACATGCTATGCAGAACACAGAATTTGGAATACAGATTACATAATACTGAATATAGAATTTAGAATATAGAATGTAGAACACAGAATTTATAATATATAATACAGAAAGTTGAATATAGTATTTAGAATATATAATGTAGAACACAGAATATAGAATATAGATTATAGATTATAGAACCCAGAATTTATAAGAAGGAATGCAGAACACAGAATATAGAATATAGCATACGGAATACTGAATATAGAATTTAGAATATAGTATGTAGAACACAGAATATAGAATGTAGAATACGAAATGCAGATATAGAATACTGAATATAGAATGTAGTAAACAGATAATAGAATATGGAAAAAGAATACTGAAAACAGAATTTTGAACAAGTAATGCAGAACACAGTATTTAGAATATAGAATACAGAATAGTGCATAAAGAATTTACAATGTGGAATGCGGAAAACAGATTTTAGAATATAGAACACATAATACTGAATATAGAATTTAGAACATGAAATGCAGAACACATTATTTAGAATATAGAATACAGAATACTGAATATAGAATTTAGAATATAGTTTGAGGAACACAGAATATAGAATATAGAATAAAGAATATTGAAACCATAATTCAGAACTTGGAATGCAGAACACAGAATTTACAATATAGAATAGAGAATACTGAAGATAGAATTTAGAATATAAAATGTAGAACATAGTATAAAGAATATAGAATACGGAATGCAGAATATAGAATGTAGAATATAAAATGAAGAACACAAAATATAAAATATAGAATAGAGTATATAGAAAACAGAATTTAGAACATTGAAATGCAGAACACTGAATTTAGAATATAGTATACAGAATACTTAATAAACAATTTAAATTTGAATGTAAAACACAGAATATAGAACATAAAATACATAATACTGAATATATAATTTAGAATATAGAATGAATAAAACAGAATAAAAAATATAGCTTAAAGAATATTGAAGCCAGATTTTGAAACATGGAAAGCAGAACTCACAATTTCGAGTATAGAATACAGAATACTGAATATACAATTTAGAATATAGAATGTAGAACACAGAATATAGAATATAGAATAAAGAATACTGAATATAGAATTTAGAATATAGAATGTAGAACACAGAATATAGAATGTAGAATACAGATTATAGAATCCAGAATTAAGAACATGCTATGCATAACACAGAATTAAGAATATAGTTTACATAATACTGAATATAGAATTTAGAATATAGAATGCAGAACACAAAATTTATAATATTGTATACAGAAATCTGAATATAGTATTACAATAGAAAATGAAGAAAACAGAATATAGAATATAGGTTTTAGAACCCAGAATTTAGAAAATGGAATGCATAACACAGAATATAATATAGAATACGGAATACTGAATATAGAATTTAGAATATAGAATGTAGAACACAGAATATAGAATATAGTATACGGAATGCAAAATATAGTATGTAGAATCTAGAATGAAAAACACACAATTTAGAATATAGAATAGACAATGTAGAACCCAGAATTTAGAACATGGAATGCAGCACACAGAATTTAGAATATATAATACTGAATACTGAATATAGAATTTAGAATATAGAATGTAGAACACAGAATATAGATTGTAGAATACAGAATAAAGAATCCAGAATAAAGAACATGCTATGCGGAACACAGAATTTAGAATATAGATTACATAATATGAATATAGAATTTAGAATATAGAATGTAGAATACAGAATTTATAATATAGAATACAGAAAGCTGAATAAAGTATTTACTTTATAGAATGTAGAACACAGATATAGAATATAGAATATAGATTATAGAACCCAGAATTTAGAACATGGAATGCAGCACACAGAATTTAGTATATAGAATACAGAATACTGAATATAGAATTTAGAATATAGAATGTAGAACACAGAATAAAGAATATAGAATACGGAATGCAGAATATAGAAAGTAGAATATAGAATGAAGAATACAAAATATAGACTATAGAATAGAGAATATACAACACAGAATTTAGAACATGGAATGCAGAACATAGAATTTAGAATATACAATACAGAATACTGAATATACAATTTAGAATATAGAATGTAGAACTCACAATTTAGAATATACAATAAAGAATACTGAATATAGAGTTTAGAATATAGAATGTAGAGCACACAATATAGAATGTTGAATACAGAATATAGAATCCAGAATAAAGAACATGCTATGCAGAACACAGAATTTGGAATAAAGATTACATAATACTGAATATAGAATTTAGAATATAGAATGTAGAACACAGAATTTATAATATAGAATACAGAAATTTGAATACAGTGTATAGAAAATAGAATGTAGAACACAGAATATAGAATATAGATTATAGATTATAGAACCCAGAATTTAGAAGAAGGAATGCAGAACACAGAATTTAGAATATAGCATACGGAATACTGAATATAGAATTTAGAATATACTTTGTAGAACACAGAATATAGAATGTAGAATACGAAATGCAGATATAGAATACTGAATATAGAATGTAGTAAACTGATTATAGAATATGGAAAAAGAATACTGAAAACCGAATTTTGAACAAGAATGCAGAACACAGTATTTAGAATATAGAATGCAGAATAGTGCATATAGAATTTAGAATGTGGAATGCGGAACACAGATTTTAGAATATAGAACACAGAATACTGAATATAGAATTTAGAACATGAAATGCAGAACACACTATTTAGAATATAGAATACAGAATACTGAATTTAGAATTTAGAATATAGTTTGAGGAACACAGAATATAGAATATAGAATAAAGAATATTGAAACCATAATTCAGAACTTGGAATGCAGAACACAGAATTTACAATATAGAATAGAGAATACTGAAGATAGAATTTAGAATATAAAATGTAGAACATAGCATAAAGAATATAGAATACGGAATGCAGAATATAGAATGTAGAATATAAAATGAAGAACACAAAATATAAAATATAGAATAGAGTATATAGAAAACAGAATTTAGAACATTGAATTGCAGAACACTGAATTTAGAATATAGTATACAGAATACTTAATAAACAATTTAAATTTGAATGTAAAACACAGAATATAGAACATAAAATACATAATACTGAATATATAATTTAGAATATAGAATGAAGAAAACAGAATAAAAAATATAGCTTAAAGAATATTGAAGCCAGATTTTGGAACATGGAAAGCAGAACTCACAATTTCGAGTATAGAATACAGAATACTGAATATACAATTTAGAATATAGAATGTAGAACACAGAATATAGAATATAGAATAAAGAATACTGAATATAGAATTTAGAATGTAGAATGTAGAACACAGAATATAGAATGTAGAATACAGATTATAGAATCCAGAATTAAGAACATGCTATGCATAACACAGAATTAAGAATATAGTTTACATAATACTGAATATAGAATTTAGAATATAGAATGCAGAACACAAAATTTATAATATTGTATACAGAAATCTGAATATAGTATTACAATAGAGAATGAAGAATACAGAATATAGAATATAGGTTTTAGAACCCAGAATTTAGAAAATGGAATGCATAACACAGAATATAATATAGAATACGGAATACTGAATATAGAATTTAGAATATAGAATGTAGAACACAGAATATAGAATATAGTATACGGAATGCAAAATATAGTATGTAGAATCTAGAATGAAAAACACACAATTTAGAATATAGAATAGACAATGTAGAACCCAGAATTTAGAACATGGAATGCAGCACACAGTATTTAGAATATATAATACTGAATACTGAATATAGAATTTAGAATATAGAATGTAGAACACAGAATATAGATTGTAGAATACAGAATAAAGAATCCAGAATAAAGAACATGCTATGCGGAACACAGAATTTAGAATATAGATTACATAATATGAATATAGAATTTAGAATATAGAATGTAGAATACAGAATTTATAATATAGAATACAGAAAGCTGAATAAAGTATTTACTTTATAGAATGTAGAACACAGATATAGAATATAGAATATAGATTATAGAACCCAGAATTTAGAACATGGAATGCAGCACACAGAATTTAGTATATAGAATACAGAATACTGAATATAGAATTTAGAATATAGAATGTAGAACACAGAATAAAGAATATAGAATACGGAATGCAGAATATAGAAAGTAGAATATAGAATGAAGAATACAAAATATAGACTATAGAATAGAGAATATACAACACAGAATTTAGAACATGGAATGCAGAACATAGAATTTAGAATATACAATACAGAATACTGAATATACAATTTAGAATATAGAATGTAGAACTCACAATTTAGAATATACAATAAAGAATACTGAATATAGAGTTTAGAATATAGAATGTAGAGCACACAATATAGAATGTTGAATACAGAATATAGAATCCAGAATAAAGAACATGCTATGCAGAACACAGAATTTGGAATAAAGATTACATAATACTGAATATAGAATTTAGAATATAGAATGTAGAACACAGAATTTATAATATAGAATACAGAAATTTGAATACAGTGTATAGAAAATAGAATGTAGAACACAGAATATAGAATATAGATTATAGATTATAGAACCCAGAATTTAGAAGAAGGAATGCAGAACACAGAATTTAGAATATAGCATACGGAATACTGAATATAGAATTTAGAATATACTTTGTAGAACACAGAATATAGAATGTAGAATACGAAATGCAGATATAGAATACTGAATATAGAATGTAGTAAACTGATTATAGAATATGGAAAAAGAATACTGAAAACCGAATTTTGAACAAGAATGCAGAACACAGTATTTAGAATATAGAATGCAGAATAGTGCATATAGAATTTAGAATGTGGAATGCGGAACACAGATTTTAGAATATAGAACACAGAATACTGAATATAGAATTTAGAACATGAAATGCAGAACACATTATTTAGAATATAGAATACAGAATACTGAATATAGAATTTAGAATATAGTTTGAGGAACACAGAATATAGAATATAGAATAAAGAATATTGAAACCATAATTCAGAACTTGGAATGCAGAACACAGAATTTACAATATAGAATAGAGAATACTGAAGATAGAATTTAGAATATAAAATGTAGAACATAGTATAAAGAATATAGAATACGGAATGCAGAATATAGAATGTAGAATATAAAATGAAGAACACAAAATATAAAATATAGAATAGAGTATATAGAAAACAGAATTTAGAACATTGAAATGCAGAACACTGAATTTAGAATATAGTATACAGAATACTTAATAAACAATTTAAATTTGAATGTAAAACACAGAATATAGAACATAAAATACATAATACTGAATATATAATTTAGAATATAGAATGAATAAAACAGAATAAAAAATATAGCTTAAAGAATATTGAAGCCAGATTTTGAAACATGGAAAGCAGAACTCACAATTTCGAGTATAGAATACAGAATACTGAATATACAATTTAGAATATAGAATGTAGAACACAGAATATAGAATATAGAATAAAGAATACTGAATATAGAATTTAGAATATAGAATGTAGAACACAGAATATAGAATGTAGAATACAGATTATAGAATCCAGAATTAAGAACATGCTATGCATAACACAGAATTAAGAATATAGTTTACATAATACTGAATATAGAATTTAGAATATAGAATGCAGAACACAAAATTTATAATATTGTATACAGAAATCTGAATATAGTATTACAATAGAAAATGAAGAAAACAGAATATAGAATATAGGTTTTAGAACCCAGAATTTAGAAAATGGAATGCATAACACAGAATATAATATAGAATACGGAATACTGAATATAGAATTTAGAATATAGAATGTAGAACACAGAATATAGAATATAGTATACGGAATGCAAAATATAGTATGTAGAATCTAGAATGAAAAACACACAATTTAGAATATAGAATAGACAATGTAGAACCCAGAATTTAGAACATGGAATGCAGCACACAGAATTTAGAATATATAATACTGAATACTGAATATAGAATTTAGAATATAGAATGTAGAACACAGAATATAGATTGTAGAATACAGAATAAAGAATCCAGAATAAAGAACATGCTATGCGGAACACAGAATTTAGAATATAGATTACATAATATGAATATAGAATTTAGAATATAGAATGTAGAATACAGAATTTATAATATAGAATACAGAAAGCTGAATAAAGTATTTACTTTATAGAATGTAGAACACAGATATAGAATATAGAATATAGATTATAGAACCCAGAATTTAGAACATGGAATGCAGCACACAGAATTTAGTATATAGAATACAGAATACTGAATATAGAATTTAGAATATAGAATGTAGAACACAGAATAAAGAATATAGAATACGGAATGCAGAATATAGAAAGTAGAATATAGAATGAAGAATACAAAATATAGACTATAGAATAGAGAATATACAACACAGAATTTAGAACATGGAATGCAGAACATAGAATTTAGAATATACAATACAGAATACTGAATATACAATTTAGAATATAGAATGTAGAACTCACAATTTAGAATATACAATAAAGAATACTGAATATAGAGTTTAGAATATAGAATGTAGAGCACACAATATAGAATGTTGAATACAGAATATAGAATCCAGAATAAAGAACATGCTATGCAGAACACAGAATTTGGAATAAAGATTACATAATACTGAATATAGAATTTAGAATATAGAATGTAGAACACAGAATTTATAATATAGAATACAGAAATTTGAATACAGTGTATAGAAAATAGAATGTAGAACACAGAATATAGAATATAGATTATAGATTATAGAACCCAGAATTTAGAAGAAGGAATGCAGAACACAGAATTTAGAATATAGCATACGGAATACTGAATATAGAATTTAGAATATACTTTGTAGAACACAGAATATAGAATGTAGAATACGAAATGCAGATATAGAATACTGAATATAGAATGTAGTAAACTGATTATAGAATATGGAAAAAGAATACTGAAAACCGAATTTTGAACAAGAATGCAGAACACAGTATTTAGAATATAGAATGCAGAATAGTGCATATAGAATTTAGAATGTGGAATGCGGAACACAGATTTTAGAATATAGAACACAGAATACTGAATATAGAATTTAGAACATGAAATGCAGAACACACTATTTAGAATATAGAATACAGAATACTGAATTTAGAATTTAGAATATAGTTTGAGGAACACAGAATATAGAATATAGAATAAAGAATATTGAAACCATAATTCAGAACTTGGAATGCAGAACACAGAATTTACAATATAGAATAGAGAATACTGAAGATAGAATTTAGAATATAAAATGTAGAACATAGCATAAAGAATATAGAATACGGAATGCAGAATATAGAATGTAGAATATAAAATGAAGAACACAAAATATAAAATATAGAATAGAGTATATAGAAAACAGAATTTAGAACATTGAATTGCAGAACACTGAATTTAGAATATAGTATACAGAATACTTAATAAACAATTTAAATTTGAATGTAAAACACAGAATATAGAACATAAAATACATAATACTGAATATATAATTTAGAATATAGAATGAAGAAAACAGAATAAAAAATATAGCTTAAAGAATATTGAAGCCAGATTTTGGAACATGGAAAGCAGAACTCACAATTTCGAGTATAGAATACAGAATACTGAATATACAATTTAGAATATAGAATGTAGAACACAGAATATAGAATATAGAATAAAGAATACTGAATATAGAATTTAGAATGTAGAATGTAGAACACAGAATATAGAATGTAGAATACAGATTATAGAATCCAGAATTAAGAACATGCTATGCATAACACAGAATTAAGAATATAGTTTACATAATACTGAATATAGAATTTAGAATATAGAATGCAGAACACAAAATTTATAATATTGTATACAGAAATCTGAATATAGTATTACAATAGAGAATGAAGAATACAGAATATAGAATATAGGTTTTAGAACCCAGAATTTAGAAAATGGAATGCATAACACAGAATATAATATAGAATACGGAATACTGAATATAGAATTTAGAATATAGAATGTAGAACACAGAATATAGAATATAGTATACGGAATGCAAAATATAGTATGTAGAATCTAGAATGAAAAACACACAATTTAGAATATAGAATAGACAATGTAGAACCCAGAATTTAGAACATGGAATGCAGCACACAGTATTTAGAATATATAATACTGAATACTGAATATAGAATTTAGAATATAGAATGTAGAACACAGAATATAGATTGTAGAATACAGAATAAAGAATCCAGAATAAAGAACATGCTATGCGGAACACAGAATTTAGAATATAGATTACATAATATGAATATAGAATTTAGAATATAGAATGTAGAATACAGAATTTATAATATAGAATACAGAAAGCTGAATAAAGTATTTACTTTATAGAATGTAGAACACAGATATAGAATATAGAATATAGATTATAGAACCCAGAATTTAGAACATGGAATGCAGCACACAGAATTTAGTATATAGAATACAGAATACTGAATATAGAATTTAGAATATAGAATGTAGAACACAGAATAAAGAATATAGAATACGGAATGCAGAATATAGAAAGTAGAATATAGAATGAAGAATACAAAATATAGACTATAGAATAGAGAATATACAACACAGAATTTAGAACATGGAATGCAGAACATAGAATTTAGAATATACAATACAGAATACTGAATATACAATTTAGAATATAGAATGTAGAACTCACAATTTAGAATATACAATAAAGAATACTGAATATAGAGTTTAGAATATAGAATGTAGAGCACACAATATAGAATGTTGAATACAGAATATAGAATCCAGAATAAAGAACATGCTATGCAGAACACAGAATTTGGAATAAAGATTACATAATACTGAATATAGAATTTAGAATATAGAATGTAGAACACAGAATTTATAATATAGAATACAGAAATTTGAATACAGTGTATAGAAAATAGAATGTAGAACACAGAATATAGAATATAGATTATAGATTATAGAACCCAGAATTTAGAAGAAGGAATGCAGAACACAGAATTTAGAATATAGCATACGGAATACTGAATATAGAATTTAGAATATACTTTGTAGAACACAGAATATAGAATGTAGAATACGAAATGCAGATATAGAATACTGAATATAGAATGTAGTAAACTGATTATAGAATATGGAAAAAGAATACTGAAAACCGAATTTTGAACAAGAATGCAGAACACAGTATTTAGAATATAGAATGCAGAATAGTGCATATAGAATTTAGAATGTGGAATGCGGAACACAGATTTTAGAATATAGAACACAGAATACTGAATATAGAATTTAGAACATGAAATGCAGAACACACTATTTAGAATATAGAATACAGAATACTGAATTTAGAATTTAGAATATAGTTTGAGGAACACAGAATATAGAATATAGAATAAAGAATATTGAAACCATAATTCAGAACTTGGAATGCAGAACACAGAATTTACAATATAGAATAGAGAATACTGAAGATAGAATTTAGAATATAAAATGTAGAACATAGCATAAAGAATATAGAATACGGAATGCAGAATATAGAATGTAGAATATAAAATGAAGAACACAAAATATAAAATATAGAATAGAGTATATAGAAAACAGAATTTAGAACATTGAATTGCAGAACACTGAATTTAGAATAGAGTATACAGAATACTTAATAAACAATTTAAATTTGAATGTAAAACACAGAATATAGAACATAAAATACATAATACTGAATATATAATTTAGAATATAGAATGAATAAAACAGAATAAAAAATATAGCTTAAAGAATATTGAAGCCAGATTTTGAAACATGGAAAGCAGAACTCACAATTTCGAGTATAGAATACAGAATACTGAATATACAATTTAGAATATAGAATGTAGAACACAGAATATAGAATATAGAATAAAGAATACTGAATATAGAATTTAGAATATAGAATGTAGAACACAGAATATAGAATGTAGAATACAGATTATAGAATCCAGAATTAAGAACATGCTATGCATAACACAGAATTAAGAATATAGTTTACATAATACTGAATATAGAATTTAGAATATAGAATGCAGAACACAAAATTTATAATATTGTATACAGAAATCTGAATATAGTATTACAATAGAAAATGAAGAAAACAGAATATAGAATATAGGTTTTAGAACCCAGAATTTAGAAAATGGAATGCATAACACAGAATATAATATAGAATACGGAATACTGAATATAGAATTTAGAATATAGAATGTAGAACACAGAATATAGAATATAGTATACGGAATGCAAAATATAGTATGTAGAATCTAGAATGAAAAACACACAATTTAGAATATAGAATAGACAATGTAGAACCCAGAATTTAGAACATGGAATGCAGCACACAGAATTTAGAATATATAATACTGAATACTGAATATAGAATTTAGAATATAGAATGTAGAACACAGAATATAGATTGTAGAATACAGAATAAAGAATCCAGAATAAAGAACATGCTATGCGGAACACAGAATTTAGAATATAGATTACATAATATGAATATAGAATTTAGAATATAGAATGTAGAATACAGAATTTATAATATAGAATACAGAAAGCTGAATAAAGTATTTACTTTATAGAATGTAGAACACAGATATAGAATATAGAATATAGATTATAGAACCCAGAATTTAGAACATGGAATGCAGCACACAGAATTTAGTATATAGAATACAGAATACTGAATATAGAATTTAGAATATAGAATGTAGAACACAGAATAAAGAATATAGAATACGGAATGCAGAATATAGAAAGTAGAATATAGAATGAAGAATACAAAATATAGACTATAGAATAGAGAATATACAACACAGAATTTAGAACATGGAATGCAGAACATAGAATTTAGAATATACAATACAGAATACTGAATATACAATTTAGAATATAGAATGTAGAACTCACAATTTAGAATATACAATAAAGAATACTGAATATAGAGTTTAGAATATAGAATGTAGAGCACACAATATAGAATGTTGAATACAGAATATAGAATCCAGAATAAAGAACATGCTATGCAGAACACAGAATTTGGAATAAAGATTACATAATACTGAATATAGAATTTAGAATATAGAATGTAGAACACAGAATTTATAATATAGAATACAGAAATTTGAATACAGTGTATAGAAAATAGAATGTAGAACACAGAATATAGAATATAGATTATAGATTATAGAACCCAGAATTTAGAAGAAGGAATGCAGAACACAGAATTTAGAATATAGCATACGGAATACTGAATATAGAATTTAGAATATACTTTGTAGAACACAGAATATAGAATGTAGAATACGAAATGCAGATATAGAATACTGAATATAGAATGTAGTAAACTGATTATAGAATATGGAAAAAGAATACTGAAAACCGAATTTTGAACAAGAATGCAGAACACAGTATTTAGAATATAGAATGCAGAATAGTGCATATAGAATTTAGAATGTGGAATGCGGAACACAGATTTTAGAATATAGAACACAGAATACTGAATATAGAATTTAGAACATGAAATGCAGAACACACTATTTAGAATATAGAATACAGAATACTGAATTTAGAATTTAGAATATAGTTTGAGGAACACAGAATATAGAATATAGAATAAAGAATATTGAAACCATAATTCAGAACTTGGAATGCAGAACACAGAATTTACAATATAGAATAGAGAATACTGAAGATAGAATTTAGAATATAAAATGTAGAACATAGCATAAAGAATATAGAATACGGAATGCAGAATATAGAATGTAGAATATAAAATGAAGAACACAAAATATAAAATATAGAATAGAGTATATAGAAAACAGAATTTAGAACATTGAATTGCAGAACACTGAATTTAGAATATAGTATACAGAATACTTAATAAACAATTTAAATTTGAATGTAAAACACAGAATATAGAACATAAAATACATAATACTGAATATATAATTTAGAATATAGAATGAAGAAAACAGAATAAAAAATATAGCTTAAAGAATATTGAAGCCAGATTTTGGAACATGGAAAGCAGAACTCACAATTTCGAGTATAGAATACAGAATACTGAATATACAATTTAGAATATAGAATGTAGAACACAGAATATAGAATATAGAATAAAGAATACTGAATATAGAATTTAGAATGTAGAATGTAGAACACAGAATATAGAATGTAGAATACAGATTATAGAATCCAGAATTAAGAACATGCTATGCATAACACAGAATTAAGAATATAGTTTACATAATACTGAATATAGAATTTAGAATATAGAATGCAGAACACAAAATTTATAATATTGTATACAGAAATCTGAATATAGTATTACAATAGAGAATGAAGAATACAGAATATAGAATATAGGTTTTAGAACCCAGAATTTAGAAAATGGAATGCATAACACAGAATATAATATAGAATACGGAATACTGAATATAGAATTTAGAATATAGAATGTAGAACACAGAATATAGAATATAGTATACGGAATGCAAAATATAGTATGTAGAATCTAGAATGAAAAACACACAATTTAGAATATAGAATAGACAATGTAGAACCCAGAATTTAGAACATGGAATGCAGCACACAGTATTTAGAATATATAATACTGAATACTGAATATAGAATTTAGAATATAGAATGTAGAACACAGAATATAGATTGTAGAATACAGAATAAAGAATCCAGAATAAAGAACATGCTATGCGGAACACAGAATTTAGAATATAGATTACATAATATGAATATAGAATTTAGAATATAGAATGTAGAATACAGAATTTATAATATAGAATACAGAAAGCTGAATAAAGTATTTACTTTATAGAATGTAGAACACAGATATAGAATATAGAATATAGATTATAGAACCCAGAATTTAGAACATGGAATGCAGCACACAGAATTTAGTATATAGAATACAGAATACTGAATATAGAATTTAGAATATAGAATGTAGAACACAGAATAAAGAATATAGAATACGGAATGCAGAATATAGAAAGTAGAATATAGAATGAAGAATACAAAATATAGACTATAGAATAGAGAATATACAACACAGAATTTAGAACATGGAATGCAGAACATAGAATTTAGAATATACAATACAGAATACTGAATATACAATTTAGAATATAGAATGTAGAACTCACAATTTAGAATATACAATAAAGAATACTGAATATAGAGTTTAGAATATAGAATGTAGAGCACACAATATAGAATGTTGAATACAGAATATAGAATCCAGAATAAAGAACATGCTATGCAGAACACAGAATTTGGAATAAAGATTACATAATACTGAATATAGAATTTAGAATATAGAATGTAGAACACAGAATTTATAATATAGAATACAGAAATTTGAATACAGTGTATAGAAAATAGAATGTAGAACACAGAATATAGAATATAGATTATAGATTATAGAACCCAGAATTTAGAAGAAGGAATGCAGAACACAGAATTTAGAATATAGCATACGGAATACTGAATATAGAATTTAGAATATACTTTGTAGAACACAGAATATAGAATGTAGAATACGAAATGCAGATATAGAATACTGAATATAGAATGTAGTAAACTGATTATAGAATATGGAAAAAGAATACTGAAAACCGAATTTTGAACAAGAATGCAGAACACAGTATTTAGAATATAGAATGCAGAATAGTGCATATAGAATTTAGAATGTGGAATGCGGAACACAGATTTTAGAATATAGAACACAGAATACTGAATATAGAATTTAGAACATGAAATGCAGAACACACTATTTAGAATATAGAATACAGAATACTGAATTTAGAATTTAGAATATAGTTTGAGGAACACAGAATATAGAATATAGAATAAAGAATATTGAAACCATAATTCAGAACTTGGAATGCAGAACACAGAATTTACAATATAGAATAGAGAATACTGAAGATAGAATTTAGAATATAAAATGTAGAACATAGCATAAAGAATATAGAATACGGAATGCAGAATATAGAATGTAGAATATAAAATGAAGAACACAAAATATAAAATATAGAATAGAGTATATAGAAAACAGAATTTAGAACATTGAATTGCAGAACACTGAATTTAGAATAGAGTATACAGAATACTTAATAAACAATTTAAATTTGAATGTAAAACACAGAATATAGAACATAAAATACATAATACTGAATATATAATTTAGAATATAGAATGAAGAAAACAGAATAAAAAATATAGCTTAAAGAATATTGAAGCCAGATTTTGGAACATGGAAAGCAGAACTCACAATTTCGAGTATAGAATACAGAATACTGAATATACAATTTAGAATATAGAATGTAGAACACAGAATATAGAATATAGAATAAAGAATACTGAATATAGAATTTAGAATATAGAATGTAGAACACAGAATGTAGAATGTACAATACAGATTATAGAATCCAGAATTAAGAACATGCTATGCATAACACAGAATTAAGAATATAGTTTACATAATACTGAATATAGAATTTAGAATATAGAATGCAGAACACAAAATTTATAATATTGTATACAGAAATCTGAATATAGTATTACAATAGAGAATGAAGAAAACAGAATATAGAATATAGGTTTTAGAACCCAGAATTTAGAAAATGGAATGCATAACACAGAATATAATATAGAATACGGAATACTGAATATAGAATTTAGAATATAGAATGTAGAACACAGAATATAGAATATAGTATACGGAATGCAAAATATAGTATGTAGAATCTAGAATGAAAAACACACAATTTAGAATATAGAATAGACAATGTAGAACCCAGAATTTAGGACATGGAATGCAGCACACAGAATTTAGAATATATAATACTGAATACTGAATATAGAATTTAGAATATAGAACGTAGAACACAGAATATAGATTGTAGAATACAGAATAAAGAATCCAGAATAAAGAACATGCTATGCGGAACACAGAATTTAGAATATAGATTACATAATATGAATATAGAATTTAGAATATAGAATGCAGAATACAGAATTTATAATATAGAATACAGAAAGCTGAATAAAGTATTTACTTTATAGAATGTAGAACACAGATATAGAATATAGAATATAGATTATAGAACCCAGAATTTAGAACATGGAATGCAGCACACAGAATTTAGTATATAGAATACAGAATACTGAATATAGAATTTAGAATATAGAATGTAGAACACAGAATAAAGAATATAGAATACGGAATGCAGAATATAGAAAGTAGAATATAGAATGAAGAATACAAAATATAGACTATAGAATAGAGAATATACAACACAGAATTTAGAACATGGAATGCAGAACATAGAATTTAGAATATACAATACAGAATACTGAATATACAATTTAGAATATAGAATGTAGAACTCACAATTTAGAATATACAATAAAGAATACTGAATATAGAGTTTAGAATATAGAATGTAGAGCACACAATATAGAATGTTGAATACAGAATATAGAATCCAGAATAAAGAACATGCTATGCAGAACACAGAATTTGGAATAAAGATTACATAATACTGAATATAGAATTTAGAATATAGAATGTAGAACACAGAATTTATAATATAGAATACAGAAATTTGAATACAGTGTATAGAAAATAGAATGTAGAACACAGAATATAGAATATAGATTATAGATTATAGAACCCAGAATTTAGAAGAAGGAATGCAGAACACAGAATTTAGAATATAGCATACGGAATACTGAATATAGAATTTAGAATATACTTTGTAGAACACAGAATATAGAATGTAGAATACGAAATGCAGATATAGAATACTGAATATAGAATGTAGTAAACTGATTATAGAATATGGAAAAAGAATACTGAAAACCGAATTTTGAACAAGAATGCAGAACACAGTATTTAGAATATAGAATGCAGAATAGTGCATATAGAATTTAGAATGTGGAATGCGGAACACAGATTTTAGAATATAGAACACAGAATACTGAATATAGAATTTAGAACATGAAATGCAGAACACACTATTTAGAATATAGAATACAGAATACTGAATTTAGAATTTAGAATATAGTTTGAGGAACACAGAATATAGAATATAGAATAAAGAATATTGAAACCATAATTCAGAACTTGGAATGCAGAACACAGAATTTACAATATAGAATAGAGAATACTGAAGATAGAATTTAGAATATAAAATGTAGAACATAGCATAAAGAATATAGAATACGGAATGCAGAATATAGAATGTAGAATATAAAATGAAGAACACAAAATATAAAATATAGAATAGAGTATATAGAAAACAGAATTTAGAACATTGAATTGCAGAACACTGAATTTAGAATATAGTATACAGAATACTTAATAAACAATTTAAATTTGAATGTAAAACACAGAATATAGAACATAAAATACATAATACTGAATATATAATTTAGAATATAGAATGAAGAAAACAGAATAAAAAATATAGCTTAAAGAATATTGAAGCCAGATTTTGGAACATGGAAAGCAGAACTCACAATTTCGAGTATAGAATACAGAATACTGAATATACAATTTAGAATATAGAATGTAGAACACAGAATATAGAATATAGAATAAAGAATACTGAATATAGAATTTAGAATGTAGAATGTAGAACACAGAATATAGAATGTAGAATACAGATTATAGAATCCAGAATTAAGAACATGCTATGCATAACACAGAATTAAGAATATAGTTTACATAATACTGAATATAGAATTTAGAATATAGAATGCAGAACACAAAATTTATAATATTGTATACAGAAATCTGAATATAGTATTACAATAGAGAATGAAGAATACAGAATATAGAATATAGGTTTTAGAACCCAGAATTTAGAAAATGGAATGCATAACACAGAATATAATATAGAATACGGAATACTGAATATAGAATTTAGAATATAGAATGTAGAACACAGAATATAGAATATAGTATACGGAATGCAAAATATAGTATGTAGAATCTAGAATGAAAAACACACAATTTAGAATATAGAATAGACAATGTAGAACCCAGAATTTAGAACATGGAATGCAGCACACAGTATTTAGAATATATAATACTGAATACTGAATATAGAATTTAGAATATAGAATGTAGAACACAGAATATAGATTGTAGAATACAGAATAAAGAAACCAGAATAAAGAACATGCTATGCGGAACACAGAATTTAGAATATAGATTACATAATATGAATATAGAATTTAGAATATAGAATGTAGAATACAGAATTTATAATATAGAATACAGAAAGCTGAATAAAGTATTTACTTTATAGAATGTAGAACACAGATATAGAATATAGAATATAGATTATAGAACCCAGAATTTAGAACATGGAATGCAGCACACAGAATTTAGTATATAGAATACAGAATACTGAATATAGAATTTAGAATATAGAATGTAGAACACAGAATAAAGAATATAGAATACGGAATGCAGAATATAGAAAGTAGAATATAGAATGAAGAATACAAAATATAGACTATAGAATAGAGAATATACAACACAGAATTTAGAACATGGAATGCAGAACATAGAATTTAGAATATACAATACAGAATACTGAATATACAATTTAGAATATAGAATGTAGAACTCACAATTTAGAATATACAATAAAGAATACTGAATATAGAGTTTAGAATATAGAATGTAGAGCACACAATATAGAATGTTGAATACAGAATATAGAATCCAGAATAAAGAACATGCTATGCAGAACACAGAATTTGGAATAAAGATTACATAATACTGAATATAGAATTTAGAATATAGAATGTAGAACACAGAATTTATAATATAGAATACAGAAATTTGAATACAGTGTATAGAAAATAGAATGTAGAACACAGAATATAGAATATAGATTATAGATTATAGAACCCAGAATTTAGAAGAAGGAATGCAGAACACAGAATTTAGAATATAGCATACGGAATACTGAATATAGAATTTAGAATATACTTTGTAGAACACAGAATATAGAATGTAGAATACGAAATGCAGATATAGAATACTGAATATAGAATGTAGTAAACTGATTATAGAATATGGAAAAAGAATACTGAAAACCGAATTTTGAACAAGAATGCAGAACACAGTATTTAGAATATAGAATGCAGAATAGTGCATATAGAATTTAGAATGTGGAATGCGGAACACAGATTTTAGAATATAGAACACAGAATACTGAATATAGAATTTAGAACATGAAATGCAGAACACACTATTTAGAATATAGAATACAGAATACTGAATTTAGAATTTAGAATATAGTTTGAGGAACACAGAATATAGAATATAGAATAAAGAATATTGAAACCATAATTCAGAACTTGGAATGCAGAACACAGAATTTACAATATAGAATAGAGAATACTGAAGATAGAATTTAGAATATAAAATGTAGAACATAGCATAAAGAATATAGAATACGGAATGCAGAATATAGAATGTAGAATATAAAATGAAGAACACAAAATATAAAATATAGAATAGAGTATATAGAAAACAGAATTTAGAACATTGAATTGCAGAACACTGAATTTAGAATATAGTATACAGAATACTTAATAAACAATTTAAATTTGAATGTAAAACACAGAATATAGAACATAAAATACATAATACTGAATATATAATTTAGAATATAGAATGAAGAAAACAGAATAAAAAATATAGCTTAAAGAATATTGAAGCCAGATTTTGGAACATGGAAAGCAGAACTCACAATTTCGAGTATAGAATACAGAATACTGAATATACAATTTAGAATATAGAATGTAGAACACAGAATATAGAATATAGAATAAAGAATACTGAATATAGAATTTAGAATGTAGAATGTAGAACACAGAATATAGAATGTAGAATACAGATTATAGAATCCAGAATTAAGAACATGCTATGCATAACACAGAATTAAGAATATAGTTTACATAATACTGAATATAGAATTTAGAATATAGAATGCAGAACACAAAATTTATAATATTGTATACAGAAATCTGAATATAGTATTACAATAGAGAATGAAGAATACAGAATATAGAATATAGGTTTTAGAACCCAGAATTTAGAAAATGGAATGCATAACACAGAATATAATATAGAATACGGAATACTGAATATAGAATTTAGAATATAGAATGTAGAACACAGAATATAGAATATAGTATACGGAATGCAAAATATAGTATGTAGAATCTAGAATGAAAAACACACAATTTAGAATATAGAATAGACAATGTAGAACCCAGAATTTAGAACATGGAATGCAGCACACAGTATTTAGAATATATAATACTGAATACTGAATATAGAATTTAGAATATAGAATGTAGAGCACAGAATATACATTGTAGAATACAGAATAAAGAATCCAGAATAAAGAACATGCTATGCGGAACACAGAATTTAGAATATAGATTACATAATATGAATATAGAATTTAGAATATAGAATGTAGAATACAGAATTTATAATATAGAATACAGAAAGCTGAATATAGTATTTACGTTATAGAATGTAGAACACAGATATAGAATATAGAATATAGATTATAGAACCCAGAATTTAGAACATGGAATGCAGCACACAGAATTTAGTATATAGAATACAGAATACTGAATATAGAATTTAGAATATAGAATGTAGAACACAGAATAAAGAATATAGAATACGGAATGCAGAATATAGAATGTAGAATATAGAATGAAGAATACAAAATATAGACTATAGAATAGAGAATATACAACACAGAATTTAGAACATGGAATGCAGAACATAGAATTTAGAATATACAATACATAATACTGAATATACAATTTAGAATATAGAATGTAGAACTCACAATTTAGAATATACAATAAAGAATACTGAATATAGAGTTTAGAATATAGAATGTAGAGCACACAATATAGAATGTTGAATACAGAATATAGAATCCAGAATAAAGAACATGCTATGCAGAACACAGAATTTGGAATAAAGATTACATAATACTGAATATAGAATTTAGAATATAGAATGTAGAACACAGAATTTATAATATAGAATACAGAAATTTGAATACAGTGTATAGAAAATAGAATGTAGAACACAGAATATAGAATATAGATTATAGATTATAGAACCCAGAATTTAGAAGAAGGAATGCAGAACACAGAATTTAGAATATAGCATACGGAATACTGAATATAGAATTTAGAATATACTTTGTAGAACACAGAATATAGAATGTAGAATACGAAATGCAGATATAGAATACTGAATATAGAATGTAGTAAACTGATTATAGAATATGGAAAAAGAATACTGAAAACCGAATTTTGAACAAGAATGCAGAACACAGTATTTAGAATATAGAATACAGAATAGTGCATAATGAATTTTGAATGTGTAATGCGGTACACAGATTTTAGAATATAGAATACAGAATACTGAATATAGAATGTAGAATATAGAAAGTAGAACACATAATATATAATGTAGAATACGGAATGCAGAATATAGAAATTAGAACACAGAATATAAAATATGGAAAACAGAATATAGAAACCAGAATTTAGAACATGGAATGCAGGACACATAATTTAGAATATATTATAGAGATTACTGAAAATAGAATTTAGAATATAGAATGTAGAACACAGAATTTAGAATATAGGATACGGAATGCAAAATATAGTATGTAGAATCTAGAATGAAAAACACAGAATTTAGAATATAGCATAGAGAATGTAGAACCCAGTATTTAGAACATGGAATGCAGCACACAGAATTTAGAATATAGAATACAGAATACTGAATATAGAATTTAGAATATAGAATGTAGAACACACAATAAAGAATATAGAATACAGAATGCAGAATATAGAATGTAGAATATAGAATGAAGAATACAAATATAGACTATAGAATAGAGAATATACAACACAGAATTTAGAACATGGAATGCAGAACATAGAATTTAGAATATACAATACAGAATACTGAATATACAATTTAGAATATAGAATGTAGAACGCAGAATTTAGAATATACAATAAAGAATACTGAATATAGAGTTTAGAATATAGAATGTAGAACACACAATATAGAATATAGAATACCGAATATAGAATCCAGAATAAAGAACATGCTATGCAGAACACAGAATTTGGAATAAATATTACATAATACTGAATATAGAATTTAGAATATAGAATGTACAACACAGAATTTATAATATAGAATACAGAAAGTTGAATATATTATTAGAATATAGAACGAAGAACACAGAATATAGAATATAGATTATAGATTATGGAACCCAGAATTAGGAGAAGGAATGCAGAACACAGAATTTAGAATATAGCATACGGAATACTGAATATAGAATCTAGAATATAGTATGTAGAACACAGAATATAGAATGTAGTATACGAAATGCAGATATAGAATACAGAATATAGAATGTAGTAAACAGATTATAGAATATGGAAAAAGAATACTGAAAACAGAATTTAGAACATGGAATGCAGAACACAGTATTTAGAATATAGAATACAGAATAGTGCATATAGAATTTAGAATGTGGAATGTGGAACACAGATTTTAGAATATAGAATACAGAATACTGAATATAGAATTTAGAACATGGAATGCAGAACACATTATTTAGAATAGAGAATAGAGAATACTGAATATAGTATTTAGAATATATTGTGAGGAACACAGAATATAGAATATAGAATAAAGAATATTGAACCCATAATTCAGAACATGGAATGCAGAACACAGAATTTACAATATAGAATACAGAATACTGAAGATAGTATTTAGAATATAGAATGTAGAACATAGTATAAAGAATATAGAATACGGAATGCAGAATATAAAATGTAGATTATAAAATGAAGAACACAAAATATAAAATATAGATTAGAATATATAGAACCCAGAATTTAGAACATTTAATTGCAGAACTCTGAATTTGAATATAGTATACAGAATACTTAATAAACAATTAAACAATTGAATGTAGAACACAGAATATAGAATATAAAATACATAATACTGAATATATAATTTAGAATATAGAATGCAGGAAACAGAATAAAAAATATAGCTTAAAGAATATTGAAGACAGATTTTGGAACATGGAAAGCAGAATTCACAATTTCGAGTATAGAATACAGAATACTGAATATACAATTTAGAATATAGAATGTAGAACACAGAATATAGAATATAGAATAAAGAATACTGAAAATAGAATTTAGAATATAGAATGTAGAACACAGAATATAGAATGTAGAATACAGATTATAGAATCCAGAATTAATAACATGCTATGCAGAACTCAGAATTAAGAATATAGATTACATAACACTGAATATAGAATTTAGAATATAGAATGCAGAACACAGAATTTATAATATTGTATACAGAAATCTGAATATAGTATTTAGAATATAGAATGTAGAACACAGAATTTATAATATAGAGTACAGAAAGCTGAATATAGTATTTACTATATAGAATGTAGAACACAGATATAGAATATAGAATTTAGATTATAGAACACAGAATTTAGAACATGGAATGTAGCACACAGAATTTAGAATATAGAATACAGAATACTGAATATAGAATTTAGAATATAGAATGTAGAACACAGAATAAAGAATATAGAATACGGAATGCAGAATATAGAATGTAGAATATAGAATGAAGGATACAAAATATAGACTATAGAATAGAGAATATACAACACAGAATTTAGAACATGGAATGCAGAACATAGAATTTAGAATATACAGTACAGAATACTGAATATACAATTTAGAATATAGAATGTAGAACTCACAATTTAGAATATACAATAAAGAATACTGAATATAGAGTTTAGAATATAGAATGTAGAACACACAATATAGAATGTTGAATACAGAATATAGAATCCAGAATAAAGAACATGCTATGCAGAACACAGGATTTGGAATAAAGATTACATAATACTGAATATAGAATTTAGAATATAGAATGTAGAACACAGAATTTATAATATAGAATACAGAAAGTTGAATACAGTGTATAGAATATAGAATGTAGAACACAGAATATAGAATATAGAATTGAGAATATAGAACCCAGAATTTAGAACATGGAATGCAGAACACAGAATTTAGTTTATAGAATACATAATACTGAATATAGAATTTAGAATACAATGTAGAACACAAAATTTAGAATAAAGAATAGAGAATGCTGAATATAGAATTTAGAATATAGAATCTCGAACACAGAATATAGAAAATAGAAAAGAGAATATAGAACCCAGAAATTAGAACAAGGAATGCAGAACACAGAATTTAGATTAAAGAATACAGAATATAGAATTTAGAACACAGAATATAAAATATGGAAAACAGAATATAGAAACAAGAATTTAGAACATGGAAAGCAGAACACATAATTTAGAATATAGTATAGAGTTTACTGAAAATAGAATTTAGAATATAGAATGTAGAACACAGAATTAAGAATATCGAATAAAGAATACTGATTAAATAACTTAGAATATAGAATGTAGAACACAGAATATAGCATATAGAATACGGAATGCAAAATATAGATTGTAGTCTATAGAATGAAGTACGCAAAATATAGAATATAGAATAAAGTATATAGAAGCCAGAATTCAGAACATGGAATGCAGAACACAGAATTTCGAATACAAATACAAAATACTGTAATAGGAATTTGAATATAGAATGCAGAACACAGGATATATATTAGAGTATACAAAACCCAAAATATAAAACATGGAATACAGAACACAGAATTTAGAATATAGAATACAAAACACTGAATATTGAATTTAGAATATAGAATGTAGAAGACAGAATAAAGAATATAGAAAACGGAATGCAGAATATAGAATGAAGAATACAAAATATAGAATATAGAATAGAGAACATAAAACACAGAATTTAGAAAATGGAATGCAGAAGATAGAATTTAGAATATAGAATAGAGAATACTGAATATACAATTTAGAATATATTATAGAGATTACTTAATATAGAATTTAGAATACAGAATGTAGAACACAGAATTTAGAATATAGAATACAGAATACTGAATAAATAACTTAGAATATAGAATGTAGAACACAGAATATAGAAAATAGAATACGGAATGCAAAATATAGATTGTAGAATATAGAATGAAGTACGCAAAATATAGAATAGAGAATAGAGAAGAGAGAAGCCAGAATTTAGAACATGGAATGCAGAACAAAGAATTTCGAAAATAAATACGGAATCCTGAATGTAGGATTTTGAATATATAATGCAGAACACAGGATATATAATAAAGTATACAGAAGCCAGAATTTAGAACATGGAATGCAGAACACAGAATTTACAATATAGAATACAGAATACTGAAGATAGAATTTAGAATATAGAATGTAGAACATAGTATAAAGAATAAAGAATACAGAATGCAGAATATAGAATGTAGAATATAAAATGAAAAACACAAAATATAAAATATAGAATAGAGTATATAGAACCCAGAATATAGAACATTGAATTGCAGAACACTGAATTTAGAATATAGTCTACAGAATACTTAATAAACAATTAAAAAATTGAATGTAGAACCCAGAATATAGAATATAAAATACATAATACTGAATATCTAATTTAGAATATAGAATGTAGAAACCAGAATAAAAAATATAGCTTAAAGAATATTGAAGCCAGATTTTGGAACATGGAAAGCAGAACTCACAATTTCGAATATAGAATACAGAATACTGAATATACAATTTAGAATATAGAATGTAGAACACAGAACATGGAATGTAGAATAAAGAATACTGAATATAGAATTTAGAATATAGAATGTAGAACACAGAATTTATAATATAGAATACAGAAATATGAATATAGTATTTAGAATGTAGAATGTAGAACACAGAATATAGAATATAGAATATAGATTACAGAACCCAGAATTTAGAACATGGAATGCAGAACACAAAGTTTAGAATATAGCATACGGAATACTGAATATAGAATTTAGAAAATAGATTGCAGAAAACAGAATATAGAATATAGTAAACGGAAAGCAGTATATAGAATGTAGAATATAGAAAGTATAACACAAAATATAGAAAATAGAATAAAGATTATAGAAGCCAGATTTAGAACATGGAATGCAGAACACAGAATTTATATTATAGAATACAGGCTACTGAATAAAGAATGTAGAACACAGAATATAGAATAGAGAATAGAGAATAGAGAACCCAGAATTTAGAACATGGAATGCAGAACACAGAATTTAGATTATATAATACAGAATACTTAATAAACAATTAAAAAATTGAATGTAGAACACAGAATATAGAATATAAAACACATAATACTGAATATATAATTTATAAAATAGAATGTAGAAAACATAATAAAAAATATAGCTTAGAGAATATTGATGCCAGATTTTGGAACATGGAAATCAGACCTCAGTATATAGAATATAGGAAACAGAATACTGAATATAGAGTATAGAATATAGAATGTAGAACACAGAATTTAGAATATAGAATAAAGAATACTGAATATAGAATTTAGAATATAGAATGTAGAACACAAAATATAGAATGTAGAATACAGAATAAAGAATCCAGGATAAAGAACATGCTATGCAGAATACAGAATTCAGAATATAGATTACATAATACTTAATATAGAATTTAGAATATAGAATGTAGAACACAGAATATATAATATAGAATACAGAAAGCTGAATATATAATTAAGAATATAGAATGTAGAACACAGAATTTATAATATAGAATACAGAAAGTTGAATATAGTGTTTAGAATATAGAATGTAGAACACAGAATATAGAATATAGATTATAGATTATAGAACCCAGAATTTAGAAGAAGGAATGCAGAACACAGATTTTAGAATATAGCATACGGAATACTGAATATAGAATTTAGAATATAGTATGTAGAACACAGAATATAGAATGTAGAATACGAAATGCAGATATAGAATACAGAATATAGAATGTAGAAAACAGATTATAGAACATGGAAAAAGCATACTAAAAACAGAAATTAGAACATGGAATGCAGAACACAGTATTTAGAATATAGAATACAGAATACTGCATATAGAATTTAGAATGTGGAATGCGGAACACAGATTTTAGAATATAGAATACAGAATACTGAATATAGAATTTAGAACATGGAATGCAGAACACATTATTTAGAATATAGAATACAGAATACTGAATATAGAATTTAGAATATAGTGTGAGGAACACAGAATATAGAATATAGAATAAAGAATATTGAACCCATAATTCAGAACATGGAATGCACAACACAGAATTTACAATATAGAATACAGAATACTGAAGATAGAATTTAGAATATAGAATGTAGAACATACTCTAAAGAATATACAATACGGAATGCAGAATATAGAATATAGAATATAAAATGAAGAACACAAAATATAAAATATAGAATAGAGTATATAGAACCCAGAATTTAGAACATTGAATTGCAGAACACTGAATTTAGAATATAGTATACAGAATACTTAATAAACAATTAAAAAATTGAATGTAGAACACAGAATATAGAATATAAAATACATAATACTGAATATATAATTTAGAATATAGAATGCAGAAAACAGAATAAAAAATATAGCTTAAAGAATATTGAAGCCAGAATTTGGAACATGGAAAGCAGAACTCACAATTTTGAATATAGAATACAGAATACTGAATATACAATTTAGAATATAGAATGTAGAACACAGAATATAGAATATAGAATAAAGAATACTGAATATAGAATTTAGAATATAGAATGTAGAACACAGAATATTGAATGTTGAATACAGATTATAGAATCCAGAATTAAGAACATGCTATGCAGAACACAGAATTAAAAATATAGATTACATAATTCTGAATATAGAATTTAGAATATAGAATGTAAAACACAGAATTTAGAATATATAATAAAGAATACTGAATATAGAATTTAGAATATAGAATGTAGAACACAGAATATAGATTGTAGAATACAGAATAAAGAATCCAGAATAAGGAACATACTATGCGGAACACAGAATTTAGAATATAGATTACATAATACTGAATATAGAATTTAGAATATAGAATGTAGAATAGAGAATTTCTAATAGAGAATACAGAAACCTGAATAAATTCTTTACAATATAGAATGTAGAACACAGATATAGAATATAGAATATAGATTATACAACCCAGAATTAAGAACATGGAAAGCAGAAGACAGTAATTACAGTATATAATACAGTATACTGATCATAGAACTTAGAACATAGAATGCAGAACACAGAATTTAGCATATGGAAGACAGAATACTGAATATAGAATGGAGAACATGGGGTGCAGAACACAGAATTTAGAATATGGAATAGAGAATACTGAATAGAGAATTTAGAATGTAGAAAATAGAACACAGAATATAGAACATAGAATAGAGAATTTAGAACATGGGATGCAGAGCACAGAATTTATAATATTGTATACAGAAATCTGAATGTCGTATTTAGAATATAGAATGTAGAACACAGAATATAGAATATAGAATTGAGAATATAGAACCCAGAATTTAGAACATGGAATGCAGAACACAGAATTTAGTTTATAGAATACATAATACTGAATATAGAATTTAGAATATAATGTAGAACACAAAATTTAGAATAAAGAATAGAGAATGCTGAATATAGAATTTAGAATATAGAATCTCGAACACAGAATATAGAAAATAGAAAAGAGAATATAGAACCCAGAATTTAGAACAAGGAATGCAGAACACAGAATTTAGATTACAAAATACAGAATATAGAATTTAGAACACAGAATATAAAATATGGAAAACAGAATATAGAAACAAGAATTTAGAACATGGAAAGCAGAACACATAATTTAGAATATAGTATAGAGATTACTGAAAATAGAATTTAGAATATAGAATGTAGAACACAGAATTTAGAATATAGAATAAAGAATACTGATTAAATAACTTAGAATATAGAATGTAGAACACAGAATATAGAATATAGAATACGGAATGCAAAATATAGATTGTAGTCTATAGAATGAAGTACGCAAAATATAGAATATAGAATAATGTATATAGAAGCCAGAATTCAGAACATGGAATGCAGAACACAGAATTTCGAATATAAATACAAAATACTGAATATAGGAATTTGAATATAGAATGCAGAACACAGGATATATATTAGAGTATACAAAACCCAAAATATAAAACATGGAATACAGAACACAGAATTTAGAATATAGAATACAGAACACTGAATATTGAATTTAGAATATAGAATGTAGAAGACAGAATAAAGAATATAGAAAACGGAATGCAGAATATAGAATGAAGAATACAAAATATAGAATATAGAATAGAGAACATAAAACACAGAATTTAGAAAATGGAATGCAGAAGATAGAATTTAGAATATAGAATAGAGAATACTGAATATACAATTTAGAATATATTATAGAGATTACTTAATATAGAATTTAGAATACAGAATGTAGAACACAGAATTTAGAATATAGAATACAGAATACTGAATAAATAACTAAGAATATAGAATGTAGAACACAGAATATAGAAAATAGAATACGGAATGCAAAATATAGATTGTAGAATATAGAATGAAGAACATAAAATATAAAATATAGAATCGATTATATAGAACCCAGAATTTAGAACATGAATTGCAGAACACTGAATTTAGAATATAGTATACAGAATACTTAATAAACAATTAAAAAATTGAATGTAGAACACAGAATATAGAATATAAAATACGTAATACTGAATATATAATTTAGAATATAGAATGCAGAAAACAGAATAAAAAATATAGCTTAAAGAATATTGAAGCCAGATTTTGGAAAATGGAAAGCAGAACTCACAATTTCGAATAAAGAATACAGAATAATAAATATACAATTTAGAATATAGAATGTAGAACACAGAATATAGAATATAGAATAAAGAATACTGAATAGAGAATTTAGAATATAGAATGTAGAACACAGAATATAGAATGTAGAATACAGATTATAGAATCCAGAATTAAGAACTTGCTATGCAGAACACAGAATTAAGAATATAGATTACATAATACTGAATATAGAATTTAGAATATAGAATGCAGAACAGAGAATTTATAATATTGTATACAGAAATCTGAATATAGTATTTAGAATATAGAATGTAGAACACAGAATAAAGAATATAGATTATACAACCCAGAATTTAGAACATGGAATGCATAACACAGAATATAATATAGCATACGGAATACTGAATATAGAATTTAGAATATAGAATGTAGAACACAGAATATAGAATATAGTATACGGAATGCAAAATATATATGTAGAATCTAGAATGAAAAAATCACAATATAGAATATAGAATAGTGAGTGTAGAACCCAGAATTTAGAACATGGAATGCAGGACACAAAATTTAGAATATAGAATACAGAATACTGAATATAGAATTTACAATATAGAATGTAGAACACAGAATAAAGAATATAGAATACGGAATGCAGAATATAGAAAGTAGAATATAGAATGAAGAATACAAAATATAGACTATAGAATAAAGAATATACAACACAGAATTTAGAACATGGAATGCAGAACATAGAATTTAGAATATACAATACAGAATACTGAATATATGATTTAGAATATAGAATGTAGAACACAGAATTTAGAATATACAATAAAGTATACTGAATATAGAGTTTAGAATATAGAATGTAGAACACACAATATAGAATGTAGAATACAGAATATAGAATCCAGAATAAAGAACATGCTATGCAGAACACAGAATTTGGAATACAGATTACATAATACTGAATATAGGATTTAGATTATAGAATGTAGAACACAGAATTTATAATATAGACAGAAAGTTGAATATAGTATTTAGAATATAGAATGTAGAACACAGAATATAGAATATAGATTATAGATTATAGAACCCAGAATTTAGAAGAAGGAATGCAGAACACAGAATTTAGAATATAGCATACGGAATACTGAATATAGAATTTAGAATATAGTATGTAGAACACAGAATATAGAATGTAGAATACGAAATGCAGATATAGAATACAGAATATAGAATGTAGAAAACAGATTATAGAATATGGAAAAAGAATACTGAACACAGAATTTAGAACATGGAATGCAGAACACAGTATTTAGAATATAGAATACGGAATAGTGCATATAGAATTTAGAATGTGGAATGTGGAACACAGATTTTAGAATATAGAATACAGAATACTGAATATAGAATTTAGAACATGGAATGCAGAACACATTATTTAGAATATAGAATACAGAATACTGAATATAGAATTTAGAATATAGTGTGAGGAACACAGAATATAGAATATAGAATAAAGAATATTGAACCCATAATTCAGAACATTGAATACAGAACACAGAATTTCAATATAGAATACAGAATTCTGAAGATAGAATTTAGAATATAGAATGTAGAACATAGTATAAAGAATATAGAATACGGAATGCAGAATATAAAATGTAGAATATAAAATGAAGAACACAAAATATAAAATATAGAATCGATTATATAGAACCCAGAATTTAGAACATTGAATAGCAGAACACTGAATTTAGAATATAGTATACAGAATACTTAATAAACAATTAAAAAATTGAATGTAGAACACAGAATATAGAATATAAAATACATAATACTGAATATATAATTTAGAATATAGAATGCAGAAAACAGAATAAAAAATATAGCTTAAAGAATATTGAAGCCAGATTTTGGAACATGGAAAGCAGAACTCACAATTTCGAATATAGAATACAGAATACTAAATATACAATTTAGAATATAGGATGTAGAGCACAGAATATAGAATATAGAATAAAGAATACTGAATATAGAATTTAGAATATAGAATGTAGAACACAGAATATAGAATGTAGAATACAGATTATAGAATCCAGAATTAAGAACATGCTATGCAGAACACAGAATTAAGAATATAGATTACATAATACTGAATATAGAATTTAGAATATAGAATGCAGAATAGAGAATTTATAATATTGTATACAGAAATCTGAATATAGTATATAGAATATAGGATGTAGAACACAGAATATAGAATATAGATTATAGAACCCAGAATTTAGAACATGGAATGCATAACACAGAATATAATATAGCATACGGAATACTGAATATAGAATTTAGAATATAGTGTGAGGAACACAGAATATAGAATAAAGAGTATTGAAACCATAATTCAGAACTTGGAATGCAGAACACAGAATTTACAATATAGAATACAGAACACTGAAGATAGAATTTAGAATATAGAATGTAGAACATAGTATAAAGAATATAGAATACGGAATGCAGAATATAGAATGTAGAATATAAAATGAAGAACACAAAATATAAAATATAGAATAGAATATATAGAAACCAGAATTTAGAACATTGAATTGCAGAACACCGAATTTAGAATATAGTATACAGAATACTTAAAAAACAATTTAAAAATTGAATGTACAACACAGAATATAGAATATAAAATACATAATACTGAATATATATTTTAGAATATAGAATGCAGAAAACAGAATAAAAAATATAGCTTAAAGAATATTAAAGCCAGATTTTGGAACATGGAAAGCAGAACTCACAATTTCGAATATAGAATACAGAATACTGAATATACAATTTCGAATATAGAATGTAGAACACAGAATATAGAATATAGTATACGGAATGCAAAATATAGTATGTAGAATCTAGAAAGAAAGACACACAATTTAGAATATAGAATAGAGAATGTAGAACCCAGAATTTCGAACATGGAATGCAGCACACAGAATTTAGAATATAGAATACAGAATACTGAATATAGAATTTAAAATAAAGAATGTAGAACACAGAATATAGATTGTAGAATACAGAATAAAGAATCCAGAATAAGGAACATGCTATGTGGAATACAGAATTTAAAATATTGATTACATAATACTGAATATAGTATTTAGAATATAGAATGTAGAATACACAATTTGTAATATAGAATACAGAAAGCTGAATATACTATTTACAATATAGAATGTAGAACACAGATATAGAATATAGAATATAGATTATAGAATCCAGAATTTAGAACATGGAATGCAGAAGACAGTAATTACAATATATAATACAGTATACTGATCATAGAACTTAGAACATAGAATGCAGAACACATAATTTAGAATATGGAATACAGAATACTGAATATAGAATGGAGAACATGGGGTGCAGAACACAGAATTTAGAATATGGAATACAGAATACTGAATAGAGAATTTAGAATATAGAAAGTAGAACACATAATATATAATGTAGAATACGAAATGCAGATATAGAATACAGAATATAGAATGTAGAAAACAGATTATAGAATATGGTAAAAGAATACTGAAAACAGAATTTAGAACATGGAATGCAGAACACAGTATTTAGAATATAGAATACAGAATAGTGCATATAGAATTTAGAATATAGAAAGTAGAACACATAATATATAATGTAGAATACGAAATGCAGATATAGAATACAGAATATAGAATGTAGAAAACAGATTATAGAATATGATAAAAGAATACTGAAAACAGAATTTAGAACATGGAATGCAGAACACAGTATTTAGAATATAGAATACAGAATAGTGCATATAGAATTTAGAATGTGGAATGCGGAACACAGATTTTAGAATATAGAATACAGAATACTGAATATGGAATTAAGAACATGGAATACAGAACACATTATTTAGAATATAGAATAAAGAATACTGAATATAGAATTTAGAATATAGTGTGAGGAACACAGAATAAACAATATAGAATAAAGAATATTGAACCTATAATTCAGAACATGGAATGCAGAACACAGAATTTACAATATAGAATAGAGAATACTGAAGATAGAATTTAGAATATAGAATGTACAACATAGTATAAAGAATATAGAATACGGAATGCAGAATATTGAATGTAGAACATAAAATGAAGAACACAAAATATAAAATATAGAATCGATTATATAGAACTCAGAATTTAGAACATGAATTGCAGAACACTGAATTTAGAATATAGTATACAGAATACTTAATAAACAATTAAAAAATTGAATGTAGAACACAGAATATAGAATATAAAATACGTAATACTGAATATATAATTTAGAATATAGAATGCAGAAAACAGAATAAAAAATATAGCTTAAAGAATATTGAAGCCAGATTTTGGAACATGGAAAGCAGAACTCACAATTTCGAATAAAGAATACAGAATAATAAATATACAATTTAGAATATAGAATGTAGAACACAGAATATAGAATATAGAATAAAGAATACTGAATAGAGAATTTAGAATATAGAATGTAGAACACAGAATATAGAATGTAGAATACAGATTATAGAATCCAGAATTAAGAACATGCTATGCAGAACACAGAATTAAGAATATAGATTACATAATACTGAATATAGAATTTAGAATATAGAATGCAGAACAGAGAATTTATAATATTGTATACAGAAATCTGAATATAGTATTTAGAATATAGAATGTAGAACACAGAATATAGAATATAGATTATACAACCCAGAATTTAGAACATGGAATGCATAACACAGAATATAATATAGCATACGGAATACTGAATATAGAATTTAGAATATAGAATTTAGAACACAGAATATAGAATATAGTATACGGAATGCAAAATATAGTATGTAGAATCTCGAATGAAAAACACACAATTTAGAATATAGAATAGTGAGTGTAGAACCCAGAATTTAGAACATGGAATGCAGCACACAGAATTTAGAATAGAGAATACAGAATACTGAATATAGAATTTAGAATATAGAATGTAGAACACAGAATAAAGAATATAGAATACGGAATGCAGAATATAGAATGTAGAATATAGAATGAAGAATACAAAATATAGACTATAGAATAAAGAATATACAACACAGAATTTAGAACATGGAATGCAGAACATAGAATTTAGAATATACAATACAGAATACTGAATATATGATTTAGAATATAGAATGTAGAACACAGAATTCAGAATATACAATAAAGTATACTGAATATAGAGTTTAGAATATAGAATGTAGAACACACAATATAGAATGTAGAATACAGAATATAGAATCCAGAATAAAGAACATGCTATGCCGAACACAGAATTTGGAATACAGATTACATAATACTGAATATAGGATTTAGATTATAGAATGTAGAACACAGAATTTATAATATAGAATACAGAAAGTTGAATATAGTATTTAGAATATAGAATGTAGAACACAGAATATAGAATATAGATTATAGATTATAGAACCCAGAATTTAGAAGTAGGAATGCAGAACACAGAATTTAGAATATAGCATACGGAATACTGAATATAGAATTTAGAATATAGTATGTAGAACACAGAATATAGAATGTAGAATACGAAATGCAGATATAGAATACAGAATATAGAATGTAGAAAACAGATTATAGAATATGGAAAAAGAATACTGAACACAGAATTTAAAACATGGAATGCAGAACACAGTATTTAGAATATAGAATACGGAATAGTGCATATAGAATTTAGAATGTGGAATGTGGAACACAGATTTTAGAATATAGAATACAGAATACTGAATATAGAATTTAGAACATGGAATGCAGAACACATTATTTAGAATATAGAATACAGAATACTGAATATAGAATTTAGAATATAGTGTGAGGAACACAGAATATAGAATATAGAATAAAGAATATTGAACCCATAATTCAGAACATTGAATACAGAACACAGAATTTCAATATAGAATACAGAATTCTGAAGATAGAATTTAGAATATAGAATGTAGAACATAGTATAAAGAATATAGAATACGGAATGCAGAATATAAAATGTAGAATATAAAATGAAGAACACAAAATATAAAATATAGAATCGATTATATAGAACCCAGAATTTAGAGCATTGAATTGCAGAACACTAAATTTAGAATATAGTATACAGAATACTTAATAAACAATTAAAAAATTGAATGTAGAACACAGAATATAGAATATAAAATACATAATACTGAATATATAATTTAGAATATAGAATGCAGAAAACAGAATATAAAATAAAGCTTAAAGAATATTGAAGCCAGATTTTGGAACATGGAAAGCAGAACTCACAATTTCGAATATAGAATACAGAATACTAAATATACAATTTAGAATATAGGATGTAGAACACAGAATATAGAATATAGAATAAAGAATACTGAATATAGAATTTAGAATATAGAATGTAGAACACAGAATATAGAATGTAGAATACAGATTATAGAATCCAGAATTAAGAACATGCTATGCAGAACACAGAATTAAGAATATAGATTACATAATACTGAATATAGAATTTAGAATATAGAATGCAGAATAGAGAATTTATAATATTGTATACAGAAATCTGAATATAGTATATAGAATATAGAATGTAGAACACAGAATATAGAATATAGATTATAGAACCCAGAATTTAGAACATGGAATGCATAACACAGAATATAATATAGCATACGGAATACTGAATATAGAATTTAGAATATAGTGTGAGGAACACAGAATATAGAATAAAGAATATTGAAACCATAATTCAGAACTTGGAATGCAGAACACAGAATTTACAATATAGAATACAGAACACTGAAGATAGAATTTAGAATATAGAATGTAGAACATAGTATAAAGAATATAGAATACGGAATGCAGAATATAGAATGTAGAATATAAATGAAGAACACAAAATATAAAATATAGAATAGAATATATAGAACCCAGAATTTAGAACATTGAATTGCAGAACACCGAATTTAGAATATAGTATACAGAATACTTAGTAAACAATTTAAAAATTGAATGTACAACACAGAATATAGAATATAAAATACATAATACTGAATATATATTTTAGAATATAGAATGCAGAAAACAGAATAAAAAATATAGCTTAAAGAATATTGAAGCCAGATTTTGGAACATGGAAAGCAGAACTCACAATTTCGAATATAGAATACAGAATACTGAATATACAATTTAGAATATAGAATGTAGAACACAGAATATAGAATATAGTATACGGAATGCAAAATATAGTATGTAGAATCTAGAAAGAAAAACACACAATTTAGAATATAGAATAGAGAATGTAGAACCCAGAATTTCGAACATGGAATGCAGCACACAGAATTTAGAATATAGAATACAGAATACTGAATATAGAATTTAAAATATAGAATGTAGAACACAGAGTATAGATTGTAGAATACAGAATAAAAAATCCAGAATAAGGAACATGCTATGCGGAATACAGAATTTAAAATATTGATTACATAATACTGAATATAGTATTTAGAATATAGAATGTAGAATACAGAATTTGTAATATAGAATACAGAAAGCTGAATATACTATTTACAATATAGAATGTAGAACATAGATATAGAATATAGAATATAGAATATAGAAACCAGAATTTAGAACATGGATGCAGAAGACAGTAATTACAATATATAATAGAGTATACTGATCATAGAATTTAGAACATAGAATGCAGAACACAGAATTTAGAATATGGAATACAGAATACTGAATATAGAATGGAGAACATGGGGTGCAGAACACAGAATTTAGAATATGGAATACAGAATACTGAATAGAGAATTTAGAATATAGAAAATAGAACTCAGAATATAGAATATAGAATAGAGAATTTAGAACATGGAATGCAGAACACAGAATTTAGAATATAGAATACAGAATACTGAATATAGAATTTAGAATATAGAAAGTAGAACACATAATATATAATGTAGAATACGGAATGCAGAATATAGAATTTATAACACAAAATATAAAATATGGAAAACAGAATATAGAAACCAGAATTTAGAACATGGAAAGCAGAACACATAATTTAGAATATAGTATAGAGATTACTGAAAATAGAATTTAGAAAATAGAATGTAGAACTCAGAATATAGAATATAGAATACAGAATTAAGAACATGCTATGCAGAACACAGAATTAAGAATATAGATTACATAATACTGAATATAGAATTTAGAATATAGAATGCAGAACACAGAATTAATAATATTGTATACAGAAATCTGAATATAGTATTTAGAATATAGAATGTAGAACACAGAATATAGAATATAGAATATATAACCCAGAATTTGGAACATGGAATGCATAACACAGAATATAATATAGCATAAAGAATACTGAATATAGAATTTAGAATATAGAATGTAGAACACAGAATATAGAATATAGTATACGGAATGCAAAATATAGTATGTAGAATCTAGAATGAAAAACACACAATTTAGAATATAGAATAGAGAATGTAGATCCCAGAATTTAGAACATGGAATGCAGCACACAGAATTTAGAATATAGAATAGAGAATACTGAATATAGAATTTAGAATATACAATGTAGAACACAGAATAAAGAATATAGAATACGGAATGCAGAATATAGAATGTAGAATATAGAATGAAGAATACAAAATATAGACTATAGAATACAGAATATACAACACAGAATTTAGAACATCGAATGCAGAACATAGAATTTAGAATATACAGTACAGAATACTGAATATACAATTTAGAATATAGAATGTAGAACACAGAATTTAGAATATACAATAAAGAATACTGAATATAGTGTTTAGAATATAGAATGTAGAACACACAATATAGAATGTTGAATACAGAATATAGAATCCAGAATAAAGAACATGCTATGCAGAACACAGAATTTGGAATAAAGATTACATAATACTGAATATAGAATTTAGAATATAGAATGTAGAACACAGAATTTATAATATAGAATACAGAAAGTTGAATATAGTGTTTAGAATATAGAATGTAGAACACAGAATATAGAATATAGATTATAGACTATAGAACCCAAAATTTAGAAGAAGGAATGCAGAACACAGAATTTAGAATATAGCATACGGAATACTGAATATGAATTTAGAATATAGTATGTAGAACACAGAATATATAATGTAGAATACGAAATGCAGATATAGAATACTGAATATAGAATGTAGCAAACAGATTATAGAATATGGAAAAAGAATACTGAAAACAGAATTTTGAACAAGGTATGCAGAACACAGTATTTAGAATATAGAATACAGAATAGTGCAAATAGAATTTAGAATGTGGAATGCGGAACACAGATTTTAGAATATAGAATACAGAATACTGAATATAGAATTTAGAACGTGGAATGCAGAACACATTATTTAGAATATAGAATACAGAATACTGAATATAGTATTTAGAATATAGTGTGAGGAACACAGAATATAGAATATAGAATAAAGAATATTGAAACCATAATTCAGAACTTGGAATGCAGAACACAAAATTTACAATATAGAATACAGAATACTGAAGATAGAATTTAGAATATAGAATGTAGAACAAAGTATAAAGAATATAGAATACGGAATGCAGAATATAGAATGTAGAATATAAAATGAAGAACACAAAATATAAAATATAGAATAGAGTATATAGAACCCAGAATTTAGAACATTGAATTGCAGAACACTGAATTTAGAATATAGTATACAGAATTCTTAATAAACAATTAAAAATTGGAATGTAGAGCACAGAATATAGAATTAAAAATACATAATACTGAATATATAATTTTGAATATAGAAATAGAAAACAGAATAAAAAATATAGCTTAAAAATGTGGAAGCAGATTTTGGAACATGGAAAGCAGAACTCACAATTTCGAATATAGAATACAGAATACTGAATATACAATTTTGAATATAGAATGTAGAACACAGAATATAGAATATAGAATATAGAATACTGAATATAGAATTTAGAATATAGAATGTAGAACACAGAATATAGAATGTAGAATACAGATTATAGAATCCAGAATTAAGAACATGCTATGCAGAACACAAAATTAAGAATATAGATTACATAATACTGAATATGGAATTTGGAATATAGAATGCAGAACACAGAATTTATAATATTGTATACAGAAATCTGAATATAGTATATAGAATATAGAATGTAGAACACAGAATATAGAATATAGATTATAGAACCCAGAATTTAGAACATGGAATGCATAACACAGAATATAATATAGCATACGGAATACTGAATATAGAATTTAGAATATAGTGTGAGGAACACAGAATATAGAATAAAGAATATTGAAACCATAATTCAGAACTTGGAATGCAGAACACAGAATTTACAATATAGAATACAGAACACTGAAGATAGAATTTAGAATATAGAATGTAGAACATAGTATAAAGAATATAGAATACGGAATGCAGAATATAGAATGTAGAATATAAAATGAAGAACACAAAATATAAAATATAGAATAGAATATATAGAACCCAGAATTTAGAACATTGAATTGCAGAACACCGAATTTAGAATATAGTATACAGAATACTTAAAAAACAATTTAAAAATTGAATGTACAACACAGAATATAGAATATAAAATACATAATACTGAATATATATTTTAGAATATAGAATGCAGAAAACAGAATAAAAAATATAGCTTAAAGAATATTGAAGCCAGATTTTGGAACATGGAAAGCAGAACTCACAATTTCGAATATAGAATACAGAATACTGAATATACAATTTAGAATATAGAATGTAGAACACAGAATATAGAATATAGTATACGGAATGCAAAATATAGTATGTAGAATCTAGAAAGAAAAACACACAATTTAGAATATAGAATAGAGAATGTAGAACCCAGAATTTCGAACATGGAATGCAGCACACAGAATTTAGAATATAGAATACAGAATACTGAATATAGAATTTAAAATATAGAATGTAGAACACAGAGTATAGATTGTAGAATACAGAATAAAGAATCCAGAATAAGGAACATGCTATGCGGAATACAGAATTTAAAATATTGATTACATAATACTGAATATAGTATTTAGAATATAGAATGTAGAATACAGAATTTGTAATATAGAATACAGAAAGCTGAATATACTATTTACAATATAGAATGTAGAACATAGATATAGAATATAGAATATAGATTATAGAAACCAGAATTTAGAACATGGAATGCAGAAGACAGTAATTACAATATATAATAGAGTATACTGATCATAGAATTTAGAACATAGAATGCAGAACACAGAATTTAGAATATGGAATACAGAATACTGAATATAGAATGGAGAACATGGGGTGCAGAACACAGAATTTAGAATATGGAATACAGAATACTGAATAGAGAATTTAGAATATAGAAAATAGAACTCAGAATATAGAATATAGAATAGAGAATTTAGAACATGGAATGCAGAACACAGAATTTAGAATATAGAATACAGAATACTGAATATAGAATTTAGAATATAGAAAGTAGAACACATAATATATAATGTAGAATACGGAATGCAGAATATAGAATTTATAACACAGAATATAAAATATGGAAAACAGAATATAGAAACCAGAATTTAGAACATGGAAAGCAGAACACATAATTTAGAATATAGTATAGAGATTACTGAAAATAGAATTTAGAAAATAGAATGTAGAACTCAGAATATAGAATATAGAATACAGAATTAAGAACATGCTATGCAGAACACAGAATTAAGAATATAGATTATATAATACTGAATATAGAATTTAGAATATAGAATGCAGAACACAGAATTAATAATATTGTATACAGAAATCTGAATATAGTATTTAGAATATAGAATGTAGAACACAGAATATAGAATATAGAATATATAACCCAGAATTTAGAACATGGAATGCATAACACAGAATATAATATAGCATAAAGAATACTGAATATAGAATTTAGAATATAGAATGTAGAACACAGAATATAGAATATAGTATACGGAATGCAAAATATAGTATGTAGAATCTAGAATGAAAAACACACAATTTAGAATATAGAATAGAGAATGTAGATCCCAGAATTTAGAACATGGAATGCAGCACACAGAATTTAGAATATAGAATAGAGAATACTGAATATAGAATTTAGAATATACAATGTAGAACACAGAATAAAGAATATAGAATACGGAATGCAGAATATAGAATGTAGAATATAGAATGAAGAATACAAAATATAGACTATAGAATACAGAATATACAACACAGAATTTAGAACATCGAATGCAGAACATAGAATTTAGAATATACAGTACAGAATACTGAATATACAATTTAGAATATAGAATGTAGAACACAGAATTTAGAATATACAATAAAGAATACTGAATATAGTGTTTAGAATATAGAATGTAGAACACACAATATAGAATGTTGAATACAGAATATAGAATCCAGAATAAAGAACATGCTATGCAGAACACAGAATTTGGAATAAAGATTACATAATACTGAATATAGAATTTAGAATATAGAATGTAGAACACAGAATTTATAATATAGAATACAGAAAGTTGAATATAGTGTTTAGAATATAGAATGTAGAACACAGAATATAGAATATAGATTATAGACTATAGAACCCAAAATTTAGAAGAAGGAATGCAGAACACAGAATTTAGAATATAGCATACGGAATACTGAATATGAATTTAGAATATAGTATGTAGAACACAGAATATATAATGTAGAATACGAAATGCAGATATAGAATACTGAATATAGAATGTAGCAAAAAGATTATAGAATATGGAAAAAGAATACTGAAAACAGAATTTTGAACAAGGTATGCAGAACACAGTATTTAGAATATAGAATACAGAATAGTGCAAATAGAATTTAGAATGTGGAATGCGGAACACAGATTTTAGAATATAGAATACAGAATACTGAATATAGAATTTAGAACGTGGAATGCAGAACACATTATTTAGAATATAGAATACAGAATACTGAATATAGTATTTAGAATATAGTGTGAGGAACACAGAATATAGAATATAGAATAAAGAATATTGAAACCATAATTCAGAACTTGGAATGCAGAACACAAAATTTACAATATAGAATACAGAATACTGAAGATAGAATTTAGAATATAGAATGTACAACAAAGTATAAAGAATATAGAATACGGAATGCAGAATATAGAATGTAGAATATAAAATGAAGAACACAAAATATAAAATATAGAATAGAGTATATAGAACCCAGAATTTAGAACATTGAATTGCAGAACACTGAATTTAGAATATAGTATACAGAATTCTTAATAAACAATTAAAAAATGGAATGTAGAGCACAGAATATAGAATTAAATATACATAATACTGAATATATAATTTTGAATATAGAAATAGAAAACAGAATAAAAAATATAGCTTAAAGAATGTGGAAGCAGATTTTGGAACATGGAAAGCAGAACTCACAATTTCGAATATAGAATACAGAATACTGAATATACAATTTTGAATATAGAATGTATAACACAGAATATAGAATATAGAATATAGAATACTGAATATAGAATTTAGAATATAGAATGTAGAACACAGAATATAGAATGTAGAATACAGATTATAGAATCCAGAATTAAGAACATGCTATGCAGAACACAAAATTAAGAATATAGATTACATAATACTGAATATGGAATTTGGAATATAGAATGCAGAACACAGAATTTATAATATTGTATACAGAAATCTGAATATAGTATTTTAAATATAGAGTGTAGAACACAGAATATAGAATATAGATTATAGAACCCAGAATTTAGAACTTGGAATGCATAACACAGAACATAATATAGCATATGGAATACTGAATATAGAATTAAGAATATAGAATTTATAATATAGAATGTAGAACACAGAATATAGAATATAGTATACGGAATGCAAAATATAGTATGTAGAATCTAGAATGAAAAACACACAATTTAGAATATAGAATAGAGAATGCAGAACCCAGAATTTAGAACATGGAATGCAGCACACAGAATTTAGATTATAGAATACAGAATACTGAATATAGAATTTAGAATATAGAATGTAGAACACAGAATAAAGAATATAGAATACGGAATGCAGTATATAGAATGTAGAATATAGAATGAAGAATACAAAATATAGACTGTAGAATATAGAATATACAACACAGAATTTAGAACATGGAATTCAGAACATAGAATTTAGGGTATACAGTACAGAATACTGAATATACAATTTAGAATATAGAATGTAGAACACAGAATTTAGAATATACAATAAAGAATACTGAATATAGAGTTTAGAATATAGAATGTAGAACACAGAATATAGAATATAGATTATAGATTATAGAACCTAGAATTTAGAAAAAGAATTGCAGAACACAGAATTTAGAATATAGCATACGGAATACTGAATATAGAATTTAGAATATAGTATGTAGAACAAAGAATATAGAATGTAGAATAAGAAATGCAGATATAGAATACTGAATATAGAATGTAGTAAACAGATAATAGAATATGGAAAAAGAATACTGAAAAGAGAATTTTGAACAAGTAATGCAGAACACAGTATTTAGAATTTAGAATACAGAATAGTGCATACAGAATTTAGAATGTGGAATGCGGAACACAGATTTTAGAATATAGAATACAGAATACTGAATATAGAATTTAGAACATGGAATGCAGAACACATTATTTAGAATATAGAATACAGAATACTGAATATAGTATTTAGAATATAGTGTGAGGAACACAGAATATAGAATATAGAATAAAGAATATTGAAACAATAATTCAGAACTTGGAATGCAGAACACAGAATTTACAATATAGAATACAGAATACTGAAGATAGAATTTAGAATATAGAATGTACAACATAGTATAAAGAATATAGAATACGGAATGCAGAATAAAGAATGTAGAATATAAAATGAAGAACACAAAATATAAAATATTGAATAGAGTATATAGAACCCAGAATTTAGAACATTGAATTGCAGCACACTGAATTTAGAATATAGTATACAGAATACTTAATAAACAATTTAAAAATTGAATGTAAAACACAGAATATAGAACATAAAATACATAATACTGAATATCTAATTTAGAATATAGAATGCAGAAAACAGAATAAAAAATATAGCTTAAAGAATATTGAAGCAAGATTTTGGAACATGGAAAGCAGAACTCACAATTTCGAATATAGAATACAGAATACTGAATGTACAATTTAGAATATAGAATGTAGAACACAGAATTTAGAATATAGAATAAAGAATACTGAATATAGAATTTAGAATATAGAATGTAGAACACAGAATATAGAATGTAGAATACAGATTATAGAATCCAGAATTAAGAACAAGCTATGCAGAACACAGAATTTGGAATAAAGATTACATAATACTGAATATAGAATTTAGAATATAGAATGTAGAACACAGAATTTATAATATAAAATACAGAAAGTTGAATATAGTATTTAGAATATAGAATGTAGAACACAGAATATAGAATATAAAATACATAATACTGAATATATAATTTAGAATATAGAATGCAGAAAACAGAATAAAAAATATAGCTAAAAGAATATTGAAGCCAGATTTTGGAAAATGGAAAGCAGAACTCACAATTTCGAATATAGAATACAGAATACTGAATATACAATTTAGAATATAGAATGTAGAACACAGAATATAGAATATAGAATAAAGAATACTGAATATAGAATTTAGAATATAGAATGTAGAACACAGAATATAGAATGTAGAATACAGATTATAGAATCCAGAATTAAGAACATGCTATGCAGGACACAGAATTAATAATATAGATTACATAATACTGAATATACAATTTAGAATATAGAATGCAGAACAGAGAATTTATAATATTGTATACACAAATCTGAATATATTATTTAGAATATAGAATGTAGAAAACAGAATATAGAATATAGAATAAAGAATACTGAATATAGAATTTAGAATATAGAATGTAGAACACAGAATATAGAATGTAGAATACAGATTATAGAAAACAGAATTAAGAACATGTTATGCAGAACACAGGATTAAGAATATAGATAATACTGAATATAGTATTTAGAATATAGAATGTAGGACACAGAATATAGAATAGAGAATATAGTTTATAGAACCCAGAATATTGAACATGGAATGCATAACACAGAATAGAATATAGCATACGGAATACTGAATATAGAATTGAGAATATATAATGTAGAACACAGAATATAGAATATAGTATACGGAATGCAAAATATAGTATGTAGAATCTAGAATGAAAAACACAAAATTTAGAATATAGTATAGAGAATGTAGAACCAAGAATTTATTACATGGAATGCAGAACACAGAATTTAGAATATAGAATACAGAATACTGAATATAGAATTTAGAATATACAAAGAAGAACACAGAATATAGAATAAAGAATAGAGAATTTAGAACATGGAATGCAGAACAGAGAATTTAGATTATATAATTCATAATACTGAATATAGACTTAAGAATATAGAATGTAGTACACAGTATAAATTTATAGGATACTGAATGCAGAATATAGAATTTAGAATATACAATGTAGAACAGAGAATATAGAATATAGAAAAGAGAATATAAAACCCAGAATTTACAACATGGAATGCAAACACAGAATTTAGAATATAGTATAATGAATACTTAATATACAATTAAAAAAATTGAATGTATAACAGAGAAAATAGAATATACAATACATAATACTGAATATATAATTTAGAATATAGAATGTAGAAAACTGAATAAAAATATAGCTTAGGGAATATTGAAGCCAGATTTTGGAACTTGGAAAGCACAACTCAGAATTTAGATTATAGAATATAGAATACTTAATAAACAATTAAAAAATTGAATGTAGAACAGAGAATATAGGATATAGAATACATAATACTGAATATATAATTTAGAATATAGAATGTAAAACACAGAATAGAAAATATAGCTTAGGGAATATTGAAGCCAGATTTTGGAACTTGGAAAGCAGAAATCAGAGTTTAGAATATAGAATAGAGAATTCTAAATATAGAGTTTAGAATATAGAATGTACAACACAGAATATAGAATGTAGAATACGGAATATAGAATCAAGAATACAGAACATACTCTGAAGAATACAAAATATAGAATATTGATTACAAAATACTGAATATAGAATTTAGAATATAGAATGTAGAACACAGAATATATAATATAAAATACACAAAGTTGAATATAGTATTTAGAATATAGAATGTAGAACACAGGATATAGAATATAGAATATAGATTATAGAACCCAGAATTTAGAACTTGGAATGCAGAACACAGAATATAGAATATAGCATACGGAATACAGCATATAGAATTTAGAATATAGTATGTAGAACACAGAATACAGATTATAGAAAACGAAATGCAGATATAGAATACAGAATACAGAATGTAGTAAACAGATTATAGAATATGGAAAAAGGATACTGAAAACAGAATTTAGAACATGGAATGCAGAAAACTGTATTTAGAATATAGAATACAGAATAGTGAATATAGAATTTAGAATGTGGAATGCGGAACACAGATTTTAGAATATAGAATACAGAATTCTGAATATAGAATTTAGAACATGGAATGCAGAACACATTATTTAGAATATAGAATACAGAATACTGAATATAGAATTTAGAATATAGTGTGAGGAACACAGAATATAGAATATAGAATAAAGAATATTGAACCCATAATTCAGAACATGGAATACAGAACACAGAATTTACAATATAGAATACAGAATACTGAAGATAGAATTTAGAGTATAGAATGTAGAACATAGTATAAAGAATATAGAATACGGAATGCAGAATATAGAATGTAGAATATAAAATGAAGAACACAAAATATAAAGTATAGAATAGAGTATATAGAACCCAGAATTTAGAACATTGAATTGCAGAACACTGAATTTAGAATATAGTATACAGAATACTTAATAAACAATTTAAAAATTGAATGTAAAACACAGAATATAGAATAAAAATACATAATACTCAATATATAATTTAGAATATAGAATGCAGAAAACAGAATAAAAATATAGCATAAAGAATATTGAAGCCAGATTTTGGAACATGGAAAGCAGAACTCACAATTTCGTATATAGAATACAGAATACTGAATATACAATTTAGAATATAGAATGTAGAACACAGAATATAGAATATAGAATAAAGAATATTGAACCCATAATTTAGAACATGGAATGCAGAACACAGAATTTACAATATAGAATACAGAATACTGAAAATAGAATTTTGAATATAGAAAGTAGAACACATAATATATAATTTAGAATACGGAATGCAGAATATAGAATACAGAATATAGAATTTAGAACACAGAATATAAAATATGGAAAACAGAATATAGAAACCAGAATTAAGAACATGGAAAGCAGAACACATAATTTAGAATATAGTATAGAGATTACTGAAAATAGAATTTAGAATATAGAATGTAGAACACAGAATTTAGAATATAGAATACAGAATACTGATTAAATAACTTAGAATATAGAATGTAGAACACAGAATATAGAATATAGAATACGGAATGCAAAATATAGATTGTAGACTATAGAATGAAGTACGCAAAATATAGAATATAGAATAGAGGATATAGAAGCCAGAATTCAGAACATGGAATGCAGAACAGAGAATTTCGAATACAAATACAAAATACTGAATATAGGAATTTGAATATAGAATGCAGAACACAGGATATATAATAGAGTATACAGAACCCAGAATTTAAAACACGGAATACAGAACACAGAATTTAGAATATAGAATACAGAATACTGAATATTGAATTTAGAATATAGAATGTAGAACACAGAATATAGAATATAGAAAACGGAATGCAGAATATAGAATGTAGAATATAGAATGAAGAATACAAAATATAGAATATAGAATAGGGAACATAAAACACAGAAATTAGAAAATGGAATGCAGAACATAGAATATAGAATAGAGAATAGAGAATACTGAATATACAATTTAGAATATAGTATAGATATTACTTAATATAGAATTTAGAATACAGAATGTAGAACACAGAATTTAGAATATAGAATACAGAATACTGAATAAATAATTTAGAATATAGAATGTAGAACACAGAATATAGAAAATAGAATACGGAATGCAAAATATAGATTGTAGAATATAGAATGAAGTATGCAAAATATAGAATAGACAATAGAGAATAGAGAAGCCAGAATTTAGAACATGGAATGCAGAACACAGAATTTTGAAAATAAATACGGAATAATGAATGGAGGATTTTGAATATAGAATGCAGAACACAGGATATATAATAGAGTATACAGAAGCCAGAATTTAAAACATGGAATCCAGAACACAGAATTTAGAATATAGAATACAGAATACTGAATATAGTATTTAGAATATAGAATGTAGAACACAGAATAAAGAATATAGAATACGGAAAGCAGAAAATAGAATGTACAATATAGGATGAAGAATACAAAATAGAGAATATAGAATAGAGAATATACAACACAGAATTTAGAACATGGAATGCAGAACACAGAATTTACAATATAGAATACAGAATACTGAAGATAGAATTTAGAATATAGAATGTAGAACATAGTATAAAGGATATAGAATACGGAATGCAGAATATAGAATGTAGAATATAAAATGAAGAACACAAAATATAAAATATAGAAAAGAATATATAGAATCCAGAATTTAGAATATTGAATTGCAGAACACTGAATTTAGAATAGTATACAGAATACTTAAAAACATTTAAAAAATTGAATGTAGAACACAGAATATAGTATATAAAATACATAATACTGAATATCTAATTTAGAATATAGAATGTAGAATCCAGAATAAAAAATATAGCTTAAAGAATATTGAAGCCAGATTTTGGAACATGGAAAGCAGAAATCACAATTTCGAATACAGAATACAGAATACTGAATATACAATTTAGAATATAGAATGTAGAACACAGAACATAGAATGTAGAATACAGATTAAAGAATCCAGAATTAAGAACATGCTATGCAGAACACAGAATTAAGAATATAGATAATACTGAATATAGTATTTAGAATATAGAATGCAGAACACAGAATTTATATTATTGTATACAGAAATCTAAATGTCGTATATAGAATATAGAATGTAGAACACAGAATATAGAATAGAGAATATAGGTTATAGAACCCAGAATATTGAACATGGAATGCATAACACAGAATAGAATATAGCATACGGAATACTTAATATAGAATTGAGAATATAGAATGTAGAACACAGAATATAGAATATAGTATACGGAATGCAAAATATAGTATGTAGAATCTAGAATGAAAAACACAAAATTTAGAATATAGTACAGAGAATGTAGAACCAAGAATTTATAACATGGAATGCAGAACACAGAATTTAGAATATAGAATACAGAATACTGAATATAGAATTTAGAATATACAAAGAAGAACACAGAATATAGAATAAAGAATACAGAATTTAGAACATGGAATGCAGAACAGAGAATTTAGATTATATAATTCATAATACTGAATATAGACTTAAGAATAAAGAATGTAGTACACAGTATAAATTTATAGAATATTGAATACAGAATATAGAATTTAGAATATACAATGTAGAACAGAGAATATAGAATATAGTAAAGAGTATATAAAACCCAGAATTTACAACATGGAATGCAAACACAAAATTTAGAATATAGTATAAAGAATACTTAATATACAATTAAAAAAATTGAATGTAGAAAAGAGAATATAGAATATACAATACATAATACTGAATATATAATTTAGAATATAGAATGTAGAAAACAGAAAAAAAATATAGCTTAGGGAATATTGAAGCCAGATTTTGGAACTTGGAAAACAGAACTCAGAATTTAGATTATAGAATATAGAATACTTAATAAACAATTAAAAAATTGAATGTAGAACAGAGAATTTAGGATATAGAATACATAATACTGAATATATAATTTAGAATATAGAATGTAGAACACAGAATAAAAAATATAGCTTAGGGAATATTGAAGCCAGATTTTGGAACTTGGAAAACAGAAATCAGAGTTTAGAATATAGAATAGAGAATTCTAAATATAGAGTTTAGAATATAGAATGTACAACACAGAATATAGAATGTCGAATACGGAATATAGAATCAAGAATACAGAACATACTATGAAGAATACAGAATTTAGAATATTGATTACATAATACTGAATATAGAATATAGAATATAGAATGTAGAACACAGAATTTATAATATAGAATACAGAAATATGAATATAGTATTTAGAATATAGAATGTAGAACACAGAATATAGAATATAGAATATAGATTACAGAACCCAGAATTTAGAACATGGAATGCAGAACACAAAGTTTAGAATATAGCATACGGAATACTGAATATAGAATTTAGAATATAGATTGCAGAAAACAGAATATAGAATATAGTAAACGGAAAACAGTATATAGAATGTAGAATATAGAAAGTATAACACAAAATATAGAAAATAGAATAAAGATTATAGAAGCCAGATTTAGAACATGGAATGCAGAACACAGAATTTATATTATAGAATACAGGCTACTGAATAAAGAACGTAGAACACAGAATATAGAATAGAGAATAGAGAATAGAGAACTCAGAATTTAGAACATGGAATGCAGAACACAGAATTTAGATTATATAATACAGAATACTTGATAAACAATTAAAAAATTGAATGTAGAACACAGAATATAGAATATAAAACACATAATACTGAATATATAATTTATAAAATAGAATGTAGAAAACATAATAAAAAATATAGCTTAGAGAATATTGATGCCAGATTTTGGAACATGGAAATCAGACCTCAGTATATAGAATATAGAATACAGAATACTGAATATAGAGTATAGAATATAGAATGTAGAACACAGAATTTAGAATATAGAATAAAGAATACTGAATATAGAATTTAGAATATAGAATGTAGAACACAAAATATAGAATGTAGAATACAGAATATAGAATCCAGGATAAAGAACATGCTATGTAGAACACAGAATTCAGAATATAGATTATATAATACTGAATATAGAATTTAGAATATAGAATGTAGAACACAGAATATATAATATAGAATACAGAAAGCTGAATATATAATTTAGAATATAGAATGTAGAACACAGAATTTATAATATAGAATACAGAAAGTTGAATATAGTGTTTAGAATATAGAATGTAGAACACAGAATACAGAATATAGATTATAGATTATAGAACCCAGAATTTAGAAGAAGGAATGCAGAACACAGATTTTAGAATATAGCATACGGAACACTGAATATAGAATTTAGAATATAGTATGAAGAACACAGAATATAGAATGTAGAATACGAAATGCAGATATAGAATACAGAATATAGAATGTAGAAAACAGATTATAGAATATGGAAAAAGCATACTGAAAACAGAATTTAGAACATGGAATGCAGAACGCAGTATTTACAATATAGAATACAGAATAGTGCATATAGAATTTAGAATGTGGAATGCGGAACACAGATTTTAGAATATAGAATACAGAATACTGAATATAGAATTTAGAACATGGAATGCAGAACACATTATTTAGAATATAGAATACAGAATACTGAATATAGAATTTAGAATATAGTGTGAGGAACACAGAATATAGAATATAGAATAAAGAATATTGAACCCATAATTCAGAACATGGAATGCAGAACACAGAATTTACAATATAGAATACAGAATACTGAAGATAGAATTTAGAATATAGAATGTAGAACATAGTATAAAGAATATAGAATACTGAATGCAGAATATAGAATGTAGAATATAAAATGAAGAACACAAAATATAAAGTATAGAATAGAGTATATAGAACCCAGAATTTAGAACATTGAATTGCAGAACACTGAATTTAGAATATAGTATACAGAATACTTAATAAACAATTTAAAAATTGAATGTAGAACACAGAAAATAGAATATAAAATACATAATACTGAATATATAATTTAGAATATAGAATGCAGAAAACAGAATAAAAAATATAGCTTAAAGAATATTGAAGCCAGATTTTGGAACATGGAAAGCAGAACTCACAATTTCGAATATAGAATACAGAATACTGAATATACAATTTAGAATATAGAATGTAGAACACAGAATATAGAATATAGAATAAAGAATACTGAATATAGAATTTAGAATATAGAATGTAGAACACAGAATATAGAATGTAGAATACAGATTATAGAATCCAGAATTAAGAACATGCTATGCAGAACACAGAATTAAGAATATAGATTACATAATTCTGAATATAGAATTTAGAATATAGAATGCAGAACACAGAATTTATAATATTGTATACAGAAATCTGAATATAGTATTTAGAATATAGAATGTAGAACACAGAATATAGAATATAGATTATAGAACCCAGAATTTAGAACATGGAATGCATAACACAGAATATAATATAGCATACGGAATACTGAATATAGAATCTAGAATATAGAATGTAGAACACAGAATATACAATATAGTATACGGAATGCAAAATATAGTATGTAGAATCTAGAATGAAAAACACACAATTTAGAATATAGAATAGAGAATGTAGAACACAGAATTTAGAACATGGAATGCAGCACACAGAATTTAGAATATAGAATACAGAATACTGAATATAGAATTTAGAATATAGAATGTAGAATACAGAATGTAGATTGTAGAATCCAGATTAAAAATCCAGAATAAAAACATGCTATGCGGAACACAGAATTTAGAATATAGATTACATAATACTAAATATAGAATTTAGAATATAGAATGTAGAATACAGAATTTATAATATAGAATACAGAAAGCTGAATATACTATTTACAATATAGAATGTAGAACACAGATTTAGAATATAGAATATAGATTATAGAACCCAGAATTTAGAACATGGAATGCAGAAGACAGTAATTACATTATATAATACAGTATACTGATCATAGAACTTAGAACATAGAATGCAGAACACAGAATTTAGAATATGGAATACAGAATACGGAATATAGAATGGAGAACATGGGGTGCAGAACACAGAATTTAGAATATGGAATACAGAATACTGAATTGAGAATTTAGAATATACAAAATACAACACAGAATATAGAATATAGAATAGAGAATTTAGAACATGGGATGCAGAACACAGAATTTAGAATATAGAATACAAAATACTGAATATAGAATTTAGAATATAGAATGTAGAACACATAATATATAATGTAGAATACGGAATGCAGAATGTAGAATACAGAATATAGAATTTAGAACACAGAATATAAAATATGGAAAACAGAATATAGAAACCAGAATTTAGAACATGGAAAGCAGAACACATAATTTAGAATATAGTATAGAGATTACTGAAAATAGAATTTAGAATATAGAATGTAGAACACAGAATTTAGAATATAGTATACGGAATGCAAAATATAGTATGTAGAATCTAGAATGAAAAACACACAATTTAGAATATAGAATAGAGAATGTAGAACCCAGAATTTAGAACATGGAATGCAGCACACAGAATTTAGAATATAGAATACAGAATACTGAATATAGAATTTAGAATATAGAATGTAGAACACAGAATAAAGAATATAGAATACGGAATGCAGAATATAGAATGTAGAATATAGAATGATGAATACAAATTATAGACTATTGAATAGAGAATATACAACACAGAATTTAGATCATGGAATGCAGAACATAGAATTTAGAATATACAATACAGAATACTGAATATACAATTTAGAATTTAGAATGTAGAACACAGAATTTAGAATATACAATAAAGAATACTGAATATAGAGTTTAGAATATAGAATGTAAAACACACAATATAGAATATAGAATACCGAATATAGAATCCAGAATAAAGAACATGCTATGCAGAACACAGCATTTGGAATAAAGATTACATAATACTGAATATAGAATTTAGAATATAGAATGTAGAACACAGAATTTATAATATAGAATACAGAAATTTGAATATAGTATTTAGAATATAGAATGTAGAACACAGAATATAGAATATAGATTATAGATTATAGAACCCAGAATTTAGGAGAAGGAATGCAGAACTCATAATTTAGAATATAGCATACGGAATACTAAATATAGAATTTAGCATATAGTATGTAGAACACAGAATATAGAATGTAGAATATGAAATGCAGATATAGAATACAGAATATAGAATGAAGAAAACAGATTATAGAATATGGAAAAAGAATACTGAAAACAGAATTTAGAACATGGAATGCAGAACACAGTATTTAGAATATAGAATACAGAATAGTGCATATAGAATTTAGAATGTGGAATACGGAACACAGATTTTAGAATATAGAATACAGAATACTGAATATAGAATTTAGAATATACAATGTACAACACAGAATATAGAATGTAGAATACAGAATATAGAATCAAGAATAAAGAACATGCTATGCATAACAAAGAATTTGGAATACAGATTACATAATACTGAATATAGAATTTAGAATATAGAATGCAGAACAGAGAATTTATAATATTGTATACAGAAATCTGAATATAGTAATTTGAATATAGAATGTAGAACACAGAATATAGAATATAGATTATAGAACACAGAATTTAGAACATGGAATGCATAACACAGAATATAATATAGCATACGGAATACTGAATATAGAATTTAGAATATTGAATGTAGAACACAGAATATAGAATATAGTAAATGGAATGCAAATATAGTATGTAGAATCTACAATGAAAAGCACAATTTAGAATATAGAATAGAGAATGTAGAACCCAGAATTTAGAACATGGAATGCAGCACAAAGAATTTAGAATATAGAATACAGAAAACTCAATATACAATTTAAAATATAAAATGTAGAACACAGAATATAGATTGTAGAATACAGAATAAAGAATCCAGAATAAGGAACATGCTATGCGGAACACAGAATTTAGAATATAGATTACATAATACTGAATATAGAATTTAGAATATAGAATGTAGAATACAGAATTTATAATATAGAATGCAGAAAGCTGAATATACTATTTACAATATAGAATGTAGAACACAGATATAGAATATAGAATATATATTATAGAATCCAGAATTTAGAACATGGAATGCAGAAGACAGTAATTACAATATATAATACAGTATACTGATCATAGAACTTAGAACATAGAATGCAGAACACAGAATTTAGAACATGGAATACAGAATACTGAATATAGAATGGAGAACATGGGGTGCAGAACACAGAATTTAGAATATGGAATACAGAATACTGAATAGAGAATTTAGAATATAGGAAATAGAACACAGAATATAGAATATAGAAGAGAGAATTTAGAAGATGGGATGCAGAACACAGAATTTAGAATATAGTATACAGAATACTGAATATAGAATTTAGAATATAGAAAGTAGAACACATAATATATAATGTAGAATACGGAATGCAGATTATAGAATACAGAATATAGAATTTAGAACACAGAATATAAAATATGGAAAACAGAATATAGAAACCAGAATTTAGAACATGGAAAGCAGAACACAAAATTTAGAATATAGTATAGAGATTACTGAAAATAGAATTTAGAATATAGAATGTAGAACACAGAATTTAGAATATAGTATACGGAATGCAAAATATAGTATGTAGAATCTAGAATGAAAAACACACAATTTAGAATATAAAATAGAGAATGTAGAACCCAGAATTTAGAACATGGAATGCAGCACACAGAATTTAGAATATAGAATACAGAATACTGAATATAGATTTTAGAATATAGAATGTAGAACACAGAATAAAGAATATAGAATACGGAATGCAGAATATAGAATGTAGAATATAGAATGAAGAATACAAAATATAGACTATAGAATAGAGAATATACAACATAGAATTTAGAACATGGAATGCAGAATATAGAATTTAGAATATACAATACAGAATACTGAATATACAATTTAGAATTTAGAATGTAGAACACAGAATTTAGAATATACAATAAAGAATACTGAATATAGAGTTTAGAATATAGAATGTAGAACACACAATATAGAATATAGAATAACGAATATAGAATCCAGAATAAAGAACATGCTATGCAGAACACAGAATTTGGAATAAAGATTACATAACACTGAATATAGAATTCATAATATAGAATGTAGAACACAGAATTTATAATATAGAATACAGAAAGTTGAATATAGTATTTAGAATATAGATTGTAGAACACAGAATATAGAATATAGATTAAAGGGTATAGAACCCAGAATTTAGAAGAAGGAATGCAGAACACAGAATTTAGAATATAGCATACGGAATACTGAATATAGAATGGAGAACATGGGGTGCAGAACACAGAATTTAGAATATGGAATACAGAATACTGAATAGAGAATTTAGAATATAGAAAATAGAACACAGAATATAGAATATAGAATAGAGAATTTAGAACATGGGATGCAGAACACAGAATTTAGAATATAGAATACAGAATACTGAAAATAGAATTTAGAATATAGAATGTAGAACACAGAATTTATAATATAGAATACAGAAAGTTGAATATAGTATTTAGAATATAGAATGTAGAACACAGAATATAGAATATAGATTATAGATTATAGAACCCAGAATTTAGGAGAAGGAATGCAGAACTCAGAATTTAGAATATACCATACGGAATACTAAATAAAGAATTTAGAATATAGTATGTAGAACACAGAATATAGAATGTAGAATACGAAATGCAGATATAGAATACAGAATATAGAATGTAGAAAAAAGATTATAGAATATGGAAAAAGAATACTGAAAACAGAATTTAGAACATGGAATGCAGAACACAGTATTTAGAATATAGAATACAGAATAGTGCATTTAGAATTTAGAATGTGGAATGCGGAACACAGATTTTAGAATATAGAATACAGAATACTGAATATAGAATTTAGAATATAGTGTGAGGAACACAGAATATAGAATAAAGAATATTGAAACCATAATTCAGAACTTGGAATGCAGAACACAGAATTTAAAATATAGAATACAGAACACTGAAGATAGAATTTAGAGTATAGAATGTAGAACATAGTATAAAGAATATACAATACGGAATTCAGTATATAGAATGTAGAATATAAAATGAAGAACACAAAATATATAATATAGAATAGAATATATAGAACCCAGAATTTAGAACACTGAATTGCAGAACACTGAATTTAGAATATAGTATACAGAATACTTAATAAACAATTTAAAAATTGAATGTAGAACACAGAATATAGAATATAAAATACATAATACTGAATATATAATTTAGAATATAGAATGCAGAAAACAGAATAAAAAATATAGCTTAAAAAATATTGAAGCCAGATTTTGGAACATGGAAAGCAGAACTCACAATTTCGAATATAGAATACAGAATACTGAATATACAATTTAGAATATAGAATGTAGAACACAGAATATAGAATATAGTATACGGAATGCAAAATATAGTATGTAGAATCTAGAAAGAAAAACACACAATTTAGAATATAGAATAGAGAATGTAGAACCCAGAATTTAGAACATGGAATGCAGCACACAGAATTTAGAATATAGAATACAGAATACTGAATATAGAATTTAAAATATAGAATGTAGAACACAGAATATAGATTGTAGAATACAGAATAAAGAATCCAGAATAAAGAACATGCTATGCGGAACACAGAATTTAGAATACAGATTACATAATACTGAATATAGAATTTAGAATATAGAATGTAGAATACAGAATTTATAATATAGAATACAGAAAGCTGAATATACTATTTACAATATAGAATGTAGAACACAGATATAGAATATAGAATATAGATTATAGAACCCAGAATTTAGAACATGGAATGCAGAAGACAGTAATTACAATATATAATACAGTATACTGATTATAGAACTTAGAACATAGAATGCAGAACACAGAATTTAGAATATGGAATACAGAATACTGAATATAGAATGGAGAACATGGGGTGCAGAACACAGAATTTAGAATATGGAATACAGAATACTGAATAGAGAATTTAGAATATAGAAAATAGAACACAGAATATAGAATACAGAATAGAGAATTTAGAACATGGGATGCAGAACACAGAATTTAGAATATAGAATACAGAATACTGAAAATAGAATTTAGAATATAGAATGTAGAACACAGAATTTAGAATATAATATACGGAATGCAAAATATAGTATGTAGAATCTAGAATGAAAAACACACAATGTAGAATATAGAATAGAGAATGTAGAACCCAGAATTTAGAACATGGAATGCAGCACACAGAATTTAGAATATAGAACACAGAATACTGAAAATAGAATTTAGAATATAGAATGTAGAACACAGAAAAAAGAATATAGAATACGGAATGCAGAATATAGAATGTAGAATATAGAATGAAGAATACAAAATATAGACTATAGAATAGAGAATATACAACACAGAATTTAGAACATGGAATGCAGAACATAGAATTTAGAATATACAATACAGAATACTGAATATACAATATAGAATATAGAATGTAGAACACAGAATTTAGTATATACAATAAAGAATACTGAATATAGAGTTTAGAATATAGAATGTAGAACACACAATTTAGAATGTAGAATAGAGAATATAGAATCCAGAATAAAGAACATGCTATGCAGAAAAGAGAATTTGGAATAAAGATTACATAATAGTGAATATAGAATTTAGAATATAGAATGTAGAACACAGAATTTATAATATAAAATACAGAAATTTGAATATAGTATTTAGAATATAGAATTTAGAACACAGAATATAGGATATAGATTATAGAATATAGAACCCAGAATTTAGAAGAAGGAATGCAGAACACAGAATTTAGAATATAGCATACGGAATACTGAATATAGAATTTAGAATATAGAATGCAGAACACAGAATTTATAATATTGTATACAGAATTCTGAATATAGTATTTAGAATATAGAATGTAGAGCACAGAATATAGAATATAGTATACGGAATGCAAAATATAGTATGTAGAATCTAGAATGAAAAACACACAATTTAGAATATAGAATAGAGAATGTAGAACCCAGAATTTAGAACATGGAATGCAGCACACAGATGTTAGAATATAGAATACAGAATAATGAATAAAGAATTTAGAATATAGAATGCATAACACGGAATAAAGAATATAGGATACGGAATGCAGAATAAAGAATGTAGAATATAGAATGAAGAATACAAAATATCGACTATAGAATAGAGAATATACTACAAAGAATTTAGAATATGGAATGCAGAACATAGAATTTAGAATATACAATACAGAATACTGAATATACAATTTCGAATATAGAATGTAGAACACAGAATTTAGAATATACAATAAAGAATACAGAATATAGAGTTTAGAATATAGAATGTAGAACACACAATATAGAATGTAGAATACAGAATATAGAATCCAGAATAAAGGACATGCTATGCAGAACACATAATTTGGAATAAAGATTACATAATACTGAATATAGAATTTAGAATCTAGAATGTAGAACACAGAATTTATAATATAGAATACAGAAAGTTGAATATAGTATTTAGAATATAGAATGTAGGACACAGAATATAGAATATAGATTATAGATTATAGAATCCAGAATTTAGAAGAAGGAATGCAGAACACAGAATATGGAATATAGCTTACGGAATACTGAATATAGAATTTAGAATATAGTATGTAGAACACAGAATATAGAATGTAGAATACGAAATGCAGGTATACAATACAGAATATAGAATGTAGAAAACAGATTATTGAATATGGAAAAAGAATACTGAAAACTGAATTTAGAACATGGAATGAAGAACACAGTATTTAGAATATAGAATACAGAATAGTGCATATAGAATTTAGAATGTGGAATGCGGAACACAGAATTTAGAATATAGAATAAATAATACTGAATATAGAATTTAGAACATGGAATGCAGAACACATTATTTAGAATATAGAATACAGAATACTGAATATAGAATTTAGAATATAGTGTGAGGAACACAGAATATAGAATATAGAATAAAGAATATTGAACCCATAATTCAGAACATGGAATGCAGAATACAGAATTTACAATATAGAATACAGAATACTGAAGATAGAATTTAGAATATAGAATGTAGAACATAGAATAAAGAATATAGAATACGGAATGCAGAATATAGAATGTAGAATATAGAATGAAGAATACAAAATATAGACTATAGAATAGAGAATATACAACACAGAATTTAGAAAATGGAATGCGGAACATAGAATTTAGAATATACAATACAGAATACTGAATATACAATTTAGAATATAGAATGTAGAACACAGAATTTAGAATATACAATAAAGAATACTGAATATAGAGTTTAGATATAGAATGTAGAACACACAATATAGAATGTAGAATAGAGAATATATAATCCAGAATAAAGAACATTCTATGCAGAAAACAGAATTTGGAATAAAGATTACATAATACTGAATATAGAATTTAGAATATAGAATGTAGAACACAGAATTTATAATATAGAATACAGAGAGTTGAATATAGTATTTAGAATATAGAATGTAGAACACAGAATATAGGATATAGATTATAGAACCCAGAATTTAGAACATGGAATGCATAACACAGAATATAATATAGCATAAGGAATACTGAATATAGAATTTAGAATATAGAATGTAGAACACAGAATATAGAATATAGCACACGGAATGCAAAATATATTATGTAGAATCTAGAATGAAAAACACACAATTTAGAATATAGAATAGAGAATGTAGAACCCAGAATTTAGAACATGGAATGCAGCACACAGAATTTAGAATACAGAATACAGAATACTGAATATAGAATTTAGAATATAGAATGAAGAACACAGAATATAGAATATAGAATAAAGAATACTGAATATAGAATTTAGAATATGGAATGTAGAAATCAGAATAAAGAATATAGAATAAAGAATACTGAATATAGAGTTTAGAATATAGAATGTAGAACACAGAATATAGTATGTAGAATACAGAATATAGAATCCGGAATAAAGAACATGCTATGCAGAACACAGAATTAAGAATATAGATTACATAATACTGAATATAGAATTTAGAATATAGAATGCAGAACACAGAATTTATAATATTGTATACAGAAATCTGAATATAGTATTTAGAATATAGAATGTAGAACACAGAATATAGAATATAATATACGGAATGCAAAGTATAGTATGTAGAATCTAGAATGGAAAACACACAATTTAGAATATAGAATAGAGAATGTAGAACCCAGAATTTAGAACATGGAATGCAGCACACAGAATTTAGAATATAGAATACAGAATACTGAATATAGTATTTAGAATATAGAATGTAGAACACAGAATAAAGAATATAGGATACGGAATGCAGAATAAAGAATGTAGAATATAGAATAAAGAATACAAAATATACACTATAGAATAGAGAATATACAACACAGAATTTAGAACATGGAATGCAGAACATAGAAATTAGAATATACAATACAGAATACTGAATATACAATTTCGAATATAGAATGTAGAACACAGAATTTAGAATATACAATAAAGAATACAGAATATAGAGTTTAGAATATAGAATGTAGAACACACAATATAGAATGTAGAATACAGAATATAGAATCCAGAATAAAGAACATGCTATGCAGAACACAGAATTTAGAATATAGATTACATAATACTGAATATGGAATTTAGAATATAGAATGTATAACACAGAATATATAATATAAAATACACAAAGTTGAGTATTGTATTTAGAATATAGAATGTAGAACACAGGATATAGAATATAGAATATAGTTTATAGAACCCAGAACTTAGAACATGGAATGCAGAACACAGAATATAGAATATAGCATACGGAATACTGAATATAGAATTTAGAATATAGTATGTAGAACACAGAATATAGAATGTAGAATACGAAATGCAGATATAGAATACAGAATATAGAATGTAGAAAACAGGTTATAGAATATGGAAAAAGAATACTGAAAACAGAATTTAGAACATGGAATGCAGAACACACTATTTAGAATATAGAATACAGAATACTGAATATAGAATTTAGAACATGGAATGCAGAACACATTATTTAGAATATAGAATACAGAATACTGAATATAGAATTTAGAATATAGTGTGAGGAACACAGAATATAGAATATAGAATACAGAATACTGAATATAGAATTTAGAATATAGTGTGAGGAACACAGAATATAGAATATAGAATAAAGAATATTGAACCCATAATTCAGAACATGGAATGCAGAACACAGAATTTACAATATAGAATACAGAATACTGAAGTTAGAATTTAGAATATAGAATGTAGAACATAGTACAAAGAATATAGAATACGGAATGCAGAATATAGGATGTAGAATATAAAATGAAGAACACAATATATAAAATATAGAATAGAGTATATAGAACCCAGAATTTAGAAAATTGAATTGCAGAACACTGAATTTAGAATATAGTATACAGAATACTTAATAAACAATTAAAAAATTGAATGTAGAACACAGAATAAAGAATAAAAAATACATAATACTGAATATATACTTTTGAATATAGAAATAGAAAACAGAATAAAAAATATAGCTTAAAGAATGTTGAAGCAGTTTTTGGAACATGGAAAGCAGAACTCACAATTTCGAATATAGAATACAGAATACTGAATATACAATTTTGAATATAGAATGTAGAACACAGAATATAGAATATAGAATAAAGAATACTGAATATAGAATTTAGAATATAGAATGTAGAACACAGAATTTAGAATATAGTATACGGAATGCAAAATATAGTATGTAGAATCTAGAATGAAAAACACACAATTTAGAATATAGAATAGAGAATGTAGTACCCAGAATTTAGAACATGGAATGCAGCACACAGAATTTAGAATATAGAATACAGAATACTGAATATAGAATTTAGAATATAGAATGTAGAACACAGAATAAAGAATATAGAATACGGAATGCAGAATATAGAATGTAGAATATAGAATGAAGAATACAAAATATAGACTATACAATAGAGAATATATAACACAGAATTTAGAACATGGAATGCAGAACTTAGAATTTAGAATATACAATACAGAATTCTGAATATACAATTTAGAATATAGAATGTAGAACACAGAATTTATAATATAAAATAAAGAATACTGAATATAGAGTTTAGAATATAGAATGTAGAACACACAATATAGAATGTTGAATACAGAAAATAGAATCCAGAATAAAGAACATGCTATGCAGAACACAGAATTTGGAATAAAGATTACATAATACTGAATATAGAATTTAGAATATAGAATGTAGAACACAGAATTTATAATATAGAATACAGAAACTTGAATATAGTGTTTAGAATATAGAATGTAGAACACAGAATATAGAATATAGATTATACAGTATAGAACCCAGAATTTAGAAGAAGGAATGCAGAACACAGAATTTAGAATATAGCATACGGAATACTGAATATAGAATTTAGAATATAGTATGTAGAACACAGAATATAGAATGTAGAATACGAAATGCAGATATAGAATACTGAATATAGAATGTAGTAAACAGATTATAGAATATGAAAAAAGAATACTGAAAACAGAATTTTGAACAAGGAATGCAGAACACAGTATTTAGAATATAGAATACAGAATACTGAATATAGAATTTAGAACATGGAATGCAGAACACATTATTTAGAATATAGAATACAGAATACTGAATATAGAATTTAGAATATAGTGTGAGGAACACAGAGTATAGAATATAGAATAAAGAATATTGAAACCCTAATTCAGAACTTGGAATGCAGAACACAGAATTTACAATATAGAATACAGAATACTGAAGATAGAATTTAGAATATAGAATGTAGAACATAGTATAAAGAATATAGAATATGGAATGCAGAATATAGAATGTAGAATATAAAATGAAGAACGCAAAATATAAAATATAGAATAGAGTATACAGAACCCAGAATTTAGAAAATTGAATGGCAGAACACAGAATTTAGAATATAGTATACAGAATACTTAATAAACAATTAAACAATTGAATGTAGAACACAGAATATAGAATATAAAATACATTATACTGAATATCTAATTTAGGATATAGAATGTAGAAACCAGAATAAAAAATATAGCTTTAAGAATATTGAAACCATATTTTGGAACATGGAAAGCAGAACTCACAATTTCGAATATAGAATACAGAATACTGAATATACAATTTAGAATATAGAATGTAGAACACAGAATATAGAATATAGAATAAAGAATACTGAATATAGGAATTAGAATATAGAATGTAGAACACAGAATATAGAATGTACAATACAGATTATAGAATCCAGAATTAAGAACATGCTATGCAGAACACAGAATTAAGAATATAGATTACATAATACTGAATATAGAATTTAGAATATAGAATGCAGAACACAGAATTTATAATATTGTATACATAAATCTAAATATAGTATTTAGAATATAGAATGTAGAACACAGAATATAGAATATAGATTATAGGACCCAGAATTTAGAACATGGAATGCATAACACAGAATATATTATAGCATACGGAATACTGAATATAGAATTTAGAATATAGAATTTAGAACACAGAATATAGAATATAGTATACGGAATGCAAAATATAGTATGTAGAATCTAGAATGAAAAACACACAATTTAGAATATAGAATAGAGAATGTAGAACCCAGAATTTAGAACATGGAATGCAGCACACAGAATTTAGAATATAGAATACAGAATACTGAATATAGAATTTAGAATATAGAATGTAGAACACAGAATATAGATTGTAGAATACAGAATAAAGAATCCAGAATAAAGAACATGCTATGCGGAACACAGAATTTAGAATATAGATTACATAATACTGAATATAGAATTTAGAATATAGAATGTAGAATACAGAATTTATAATATAGAATACCGAAAGCTGAATATAGTATTTACAATATAGAATGTAGAACACAGATTTAGAATATAGAAGATAGATTATAGAACCCAGAATTTAGAACATGGAATGCAGAAGACAGTAATTACAATATATAATACAGTATACTGATCATAGAATTTAGAACATAGAATGCAGAACACAGAATTTAGAATATGGAATACAGAATACTGAATATAGAATGGAGAACATGGGGTGCAGAACACAGAATTTAGAATATGGAATACAGAATACTGAATAGAGAATTTAGAATATAGAAAATAGAACACAGAATAGAGAATATAGAATAGAGAATTAAGAACATGGGATGCAGAACACAGAATTTAGAATATTGAATACAGAATACTGAATATAGGATTTAGAATATAGAAAGTAGAACACATAATATATAATGTAGAATACGGAATGCAGAATATAGAATACAGAATATAGAATTTAGAACACAGAATATAAAATATGGAAAACAGAATATAGAAACCAGAATTTAGAATATGGAAAGCAGAACACATAATTTAGAATATAGTATAGAGATTACTGAAAATAGAATTTAGAAAATAGAATGTAGAACACAGAATTTAGAATATAGAATACAGAATACTGATTAAATAACTTAGAATATAGAATGTAGAACACAGAATATAGAATATAGAATACGGAATGCAAAATATAGATTGTAGACTATAGAATGAAGTACGCAAAATATAGAATATATAATAGAGTATATAGAAGCCAGAATTCAGAACATGGAATGCAGAACACAGAATTTCGAATATAAATACAAAATACTGAATATAGGAATTTGAATATAGAATGCAGAAGACAGGATATATAATAGAGAATACAGAACACAGAATTTAGAATATAGAATACAGAATACTGAATATTGAATTTAGAATATAGAATGTAGAACACAGAATAAAGAATATAGAATACGGAATGCAGAATATAGAATGTAGAATATAGAATCAAGAATACAAAATATAGAATATAGAATAGAGAACATAAAACACAGAATTTAGAAAATGGAATGCAGAACATAGAATTTAGAATATAGAATAGAGAATACTGAATATACAATTTAGAATATAGTATAGAGATTATTTAATATAGAATTTAGAATACAGAATGTAGAACACAGAATTTAAAATATAGAATACAGAATACTGAATAAACAACTTAGAATATAGAATGTAGAACAGAGAATATAGAAAATAGAATACGGAATGCAAAATATAGATTGTAGAATATAGAATGAAGTACGCAAAATATAGAATATAGAATAGAGAATATAGAAGCCAGAATTTAAAACATGGAATCCAGAACACAGAATTTAGAATATAGAATACAGAATACTGATTATAGTATTTAGAAAATAGAATGTAGAACACAGAATAAAGAATATAGAATACGGAAAGCAGAATATAGAATGTAGAATATAGGATGAAGAATACAAAATATAGACTATAGAATAGAGAATATACAACACAGAATTTAGAACATGGAATGCAGAACATAGAATTTAGAATATACAATACAGAATACTGAATATACAATATAGAATATAGAATGTAGAACTCAGAATTTAGTATATACAATAAAGAATACTGAATATAGAGTTTAGAATATAGAATGTAGAACACACAATTTAGAATGTAGAATAGAGAATATAGAATCCAGAATAAAGAACATGCTATGCAGAATAAAGAATTTGGAATAAAGATTACATAATAGTGAATATAGAATTTAGAATATAGAATGTAGAACACAAAATTTATAATATAAAATACAGAAATTTGAATATAGTATTTAGAATATAGATTTTAGAACACAGAATATAGGATATAGATTATAGAATATAGAACCCAGAATTTAGAAGAAGGAATGCAGAACACAGAATTTAGAATATTGTATACAGAATTCTGAATATAGTATTTAGAATATAGAATGTAGAACACAGAATATAGAATATAGTATACGGAATGCAAAATATAGTATGTAGAATCTAGAATGAAAAACACACAATTTAGAATATAGAATAGAGAATGTAGAACCCAGAATTTAGAACATGGAATGCAGCACACAGATGTTAGAATATAGAATACAGAATAGTGAATAAAGAATTTAGAATATAGAATGTATAACACGGAATAAAGAATATAGGATACGGAATGCAGAATAAAGAATGTAGAATATAGAATGAAGAATACAAAATATAGACTATAGAATAGAGAATATACAACAAAGAATTTAGAATATGGAATGCAGAACATAGAATTTAGAATATACAATACAGAATACTGAATATACAATTTCGAATATAGAATGTAGAAAACAGAATTTAGAATATACAATAAAGAATACAGAATATAGAGTTTAGAATATAGAATGTAGAACACACAATATAGAATGTAGAATACAGAATATAGAATCCAGAATAAAGAACATGCTATGCAGAACACATAATTTGGAATAAAGATTACATAATACTGAATATAGAATTTAGAATCTAGAATGTAGAACACAGAATTTATAATATAGAATACAGAAAGTTGAATATAGTATTTAGAATATGGAATGTAGGACACAGAATATAGAATATAGATTATAGATTATAGAACCCAGAATTTAGAAGAAGGAATGCAGAACACAGAATATAGAATATAGCATACGGAATACTGAATATAGAATTTAGAATATAGTATGTAGAACACAGAATATAGAATGTAGAATACGAAATGCAGATATACAATACAGATTATAGAATGTAGAAAACAGATTATTGAATATGGAAAAAGAATACTGAAAACTGAATTTATAACATGGAATGAAGAACACAGTATTTAGAATATAGAATATAGAAAAGTGCATATAGAATTTAGAATGTGGAATGCGGAACACAGAATTTAGAATATAGAATAAATAATACTGAATATAGAAATTAGAACATGGAATGCAGAACACATTATTTAGAATATAGAATACAGTATACTGAATATAGAATTTAGAATATAGTGTGAGGAACACAGAATATAGAATATAGAATAAAGAATATTGAACCCATAATTCAGAACATGGAATGCAGAAAAAAGAATTTACAATATAGAATACAGAATACTGAAGATAGAATTTAGAATATAGAATGTAGAACATATAGTAAAGAATATAGAATACGGAATGCAGAATATAGAATGTAGAATATAGAATGAAGAATACAAAATATAAACTATAGAATAGAGAATATACAACACAGAATTTAGAAAATGGAATGCGGAACATAGAATTTAGAATATACAATACAGAATACTGAATATACAATTTAGAATATAGAATGTAGAACACAGAATTTAGAATATACAATAAAGAATACTGAATATAGAGTTTAGATATAGAATGTAGAACACACAATATAGAATGTAGAATAGAGAATATATAATCCAGAATAAAGAACATTCTATGCAGAAAACAGAATTTGGAATAAAGATTACATAATACTGAATATAGAATTTAGAATATAGAATGTAGAACACAGAATTTATAATATAGAATACAGAGAGTTGAATATAGTATTTAGAATATAGAATGTAGAACACAGAATATAGGATATAGATTATAGAACCCAGAATTTAGAACATGGAATGCATAACACAGAATATAATATAGCATACGGAATACTGAATATAGAATTTAGAATATAGAATGTAGAACACAGAATATAGAATATAGCACACGGAATGCAAAATATATTATGTAGAATCTAGAATGAAAAACACACAATTTAGAATATAGAATAGAGAATGTAGAACCCAGAATTTAGAACATGGAAGGCAGCACACAGAATTTAGAATATAGAACACAGAATACTGAATATAGAATTTAGAATATAGAATGTAGAACACAGAATATAGAATATAGAATAAAGAATACTGAATATAGAATTTAGAATATAGAATGTAGAACTCAGAATAAAGAATATAGAATAAAGAATACTGAATATAGAGTTTAGAATATAGAATTTAGAACACAGAATATAGAATGTAGAATACAGAATATAGAATCCGGAATAAAGAACATGCTATGCAGAACACAGAATTAAGAATATAGATTACATAATACTGAATATAGAATTTAGAATATAGAATGCAGAACACAGAATTTATAATATTGTATACAGAAATCTGAATATAGTATTTAGAATATAGAATGTAGAACACAGAATATAGAATATAGTATACGGAATGCAAAGTATAGAATGTAGAATCTAGAATGGAAAACACACAATTTAGAATATAGAATAGAGAATGTAGAACCCAGAATTTAGAACATGGAATGCAGCACACAGAATTTAGAATATAGAATACAGTATACTGAATAGAGTATTTAGAATATAGAATGTAGAACACAGAAGAAAGAATATAGGATACGGAATGCAGAATAAATAATGTAGAATATAGAATAAAGAATACAAAATATAGACTATAGAATAGAGAATATACAACACAGAATTTCGAACATGGAATGCAGAACATAGAAATTAGAATATACAATTCAGAATACTGAATATACAATTTCGAATATAGAATGTAGAACACAGAATTTAGAATATACAATAAAGAATACAGAATATAGAGTTTAGAATATAGAATGTAGAACACACAATATAGAATGTAGAATACAGAATATAGAATCCAGAATAAAGAACATGCTATGCAGAACACAGAATTTAGAATATAGTTTGCATAATACTGAATATGGAATTTAGAATATAGAATGTATAACACAGAATATATAATATAAAATACACAAAGTTGAATATTGTATTTACAATATAGAATGTAGAACACAGGATATAGAATATAGAATATAGTTTATAGAACCCAGAAATTAGATCATGGAATGCAGAACACAGAATATAGAATATAGCATACGGAATACTGAATATAGAATTTAGAATATAGTATGTAGAACACAGAATATAGAATGTAGAATACGAAATGCAGATATAGAATACAGAATATAGAATGTAGAAAACAGATTATAGAATATGAAAAAAGAATACTGAAAACAGAATTTAGAACATGGAATGCAGAACACACTATTTAGAATATAGAATACAGAATACTGAATATAGAATTTAGAACATGGAATGCAGAACACATTATTTAGAATATAGAATACAGAATACTGAATATAGAATTTAGAATATAGTGTGAGGAACACAGAATATAGAATATAGAATACAGAATACTGAATATAGAATTTAGAATATAGTGTGAGGAACACAGAATATAGAATATAGAATAAAGAATATTGAACCCATAATTCAGAACATGGAATGCAGAACACAGAATTTACAATATAGAATACAGAATACTGTAGTTAGAATTTAGAATATAGAATGTAGAACATAGTATAAAGAATATAGAATACGGAATGCAGAATATAGGATGTAGAATATAAAATGAAGAACACAATATATAAAATATAGAATAGAGTATATAGAACCCAGAATTTAGAACATTGAAATGCAGAACACTGAATTTAGAATATTGTATACAGAATACTTAATAAACAATTAAAAAATTGAATGTAGAACACAGAATATAGAATAAAAAATACATAATACTGAATATATACATTTGAATATAGAAATAGAAAACAGAATAAAAAATATAGCTTAAAGAATGTTGAAGCAGTTTTTGGAACATGGAAAGCAGAACTCGCAATTTCGAATATAGAATACAGAATACTGAATATACAATTTTGAATATAGAATGTAGAACACAGAATATAGAATATAGAATAAAGAATACTGAATATAGAATTTAGAATATAGAATGTAGAACACAGAATTTAGAATATAGTATACGGAATGCAAAATATAGTATGTAGAATCTAGAATGAAAAACACACAATTTAGAATATAGAATAGAGAATGTAGAACCCAGAATTTAGAACATGGAATGCAGCACACAGAATTTAGAATATAGAATACAGAATACTGAATATAGAATTTAGAATATAGAATGTAGAACACAGAATAAAGAATATAGAATACGGAATGCAGAATATAGAATGTAGAATATAGAATGAAGAATACAAAATATAGACTATAGAATAGAGAATATATAACACAGAATTTAGAACATGGAATGCAGAACTTAGAATTTAGAATATAAAATACAGAATACTGAATATACAATTTAGAATATAGAATGTAGAACACAGAATTTATAATATAAAATAAAGAATACTGAATATAGAGTTTAGAATATAGAATGTAGAACACACAATATAGAATGTTGAATACAGAAAATAGAATCCAGAATAAAGAACATGCTATGCAGAACACAGAATTTGGAATAAAGATTACATAATACTGAATATAGAATTTAGAATATAGAATGTAGAACACAGAATTTATAATATAGAATACAGAAACTTGAATATAGTGTTTAGAATATAGAATGTAGAACACAGAATATAGAATATAGATTATACATTATAGAACCCAGAATTTAGAAGAAGGAATGCAGAACACAGAATTTAGAATATAGCACACGGAATACTGAATATAGAATTTAGAATATAGTATGTAGAACACAGAATATAGAATGTAGAATACGAAATGCAGATATAGAATACTGAATATAGAATGTAGTAAACAGATTATAGAATATGAAAAAAGAATACTGAAAACAGAATTTTGAACAAGGAATGCAGAACACCGTATTTAGAATATAGAATACAGAATACTGAATATAGAATTTAGAACATGGAATGCAGAACACATTATTTAGAATATAGAATACAGAATACTGAATATAGAATTTAGAATATAGTGTGAGGAACACAGAGTATAGAATATAGAATAAAGAATATTGAAACCATAATTCAGAACTTGGAATGCAGAACACAGAATTTACAATATAGAATACAGAATACTGAAGATAGAATTTAGAATATAGAATGTAGAACATAGTATAAAGAATATAGAATATGGAATGCAGAATATAGAATGTAGAATATAAAATGAAGAACGCAAAATATAAAATATAGAATAGAGTATATAGAACCCAGAATTTAGAAAATTGAATGGCAGAACACAGAATTTAGAATATAGTATACAGAATACTTAATAAACAATTAAACAATTGAATGTAGAACACAGAATATAGAATATAAAATACATTATACTGAATATCTAATTTAGGATATAGAATGTAGAAACCAGAATAAAAAATATAGCTTAAAGAATATTGAAGCCATATATTGGAACATGGAAAGCAGAACTCACAATTTCGAATATAGAATACAGAATACTGAATATACAATTTAGAATATAGAATGTAGAACACAAAGTATAGAATGTACAATACAGATTATAGAATCCAGAATTAAGAACATGCTATGCAGAACACAGAATTAAGAATATAGATTACATAATACTGAATATAGAATTTAGAATATAGAATGCAGAACACAGAATTTATAATATTGTATACATAAATCTAAATATAGTATTTAGAATATAGAATGTAGAACACAGAATATAGAATATAGATTATAGGACCCAGAATTTAGAACATGGAATGCATAACACAGAATATATTATAGCATACGGAATACTGAATATAGAATTTAGAATATAGAATTTAGAACACAGAATATAGAATATAGTATACGGAATGCAAAATATAGTATGTAGAATCTAGAATGAAAAACACACAATTTAGAATATAGAATAGAGAATGTAGAACCCAGAATTTAGAACATGGAATGCAGCACACAGAATTTAGAATATAGAATACAGAATACTGAATATAGAATTTAGAATATAGAATGTAGAACACAGAATATAGATTGTAGAATACAGAATAAAGAATCCAGAATAAAGAACATGCTATGCGGAACACAGAATTTAGAATATAGATTACATAATACTGAATATAGAATTTAGAATATAGAATGTAGAATACAGAATTTATAATATAGAATACCGAAAGCTGAATATAGTATTTACAATATAGAATGTAGAACACAGATATAGAATATAGAAGATAGATTATAGAAACCAGAATTTAGAACATGGAATGCAGAAGACAGTAATTACAATATATAATACAGTATACTGATCATAGAACTTAGAACATAGAATGCAGAACACAGAATTTAGAATATGGAATACAGAATACTGAATAAAGAATGGAGAACATGGGGTGCAGAACACAGAATTTAGAATATGGAATACAGAATACTGAATAGAGAATTTAGAATATAGAAAATAGAACACAGAATAGAGAATATAGAATAGAGAATTAAGAACATGGGATGCAGAACACAGAATTTAGAATATTGAATACAGAATACTGAATATAGGATTTAGAATATAGAAAGTAGAACACATAATATATAATGTAGAATACGGAATGCAGAATATAGAATACAGAATATAGAATTTAGAACACAGAATATAAAATATGGAAAACAGAATATAGAAACCAGAATTTAGAATATGGAAACAGAACACATAATTTAGAATATAGTATAGAGATTACTGAAAATAGAATTTAGAAAATAGAATGTAGAACACAGAATTTAGAATATAGAATACAGAATACTGATTAAATAACTTAGAATATAGAATGTAGAACACAGAATATAGAATATAGAATACGGAATGCAAAATATAGATTGTAGACTATAGAATGAAGTACGCAAAATATAGAATATATAATAGAGTATATAGAAGCCAGAATTCAGAACATGGAATGCAGAACACAGAATTTCGAATATAAATACAAAATACTGAATATAGGAATTTGAATATAGAATGCAGAAGACAGGATATATAATAGAGAATACAGAACACAGAATTTAGAATATAGAATACAGAATACTGAATATTGAATTTAGAATATAGAATGTAGAACACAGAATTTATAATATAGAATACAGAGAGTTGAATATAGTATTTAGAATATAGAATGTAGAACACAGAATATAGGATATAGATTATAGAACCCAGAATTTAGAACATGGAATGCATAACACAGAATATAATATAGCATACGGAATACTGAATATAGAATTTAGAATATAGAATGTAGAACACAGAATATAGAATATAGCACACGGAATGCAAAATATATTATGTAGAATCTAGAATGAAAAACACACAATTTAGAATATAGAATAGAGAATGTAGAACCCAGAATTTAGAACATGGAAGGCAGCACACAGAATTTAGAATATAGAACACAGAATACTGAATATAGAATTTAGAATATAGAATGTAGAACACAGAATATAGAATATAGAATAAAGAATACTGAATATAGAATTTAGAATATAGAATGTAGAACTCAGAATAAAGAATATAGAATAAAGAATACTGAATATAGAGTTTAGAATATAGAATTTAGAACACAGAATATAGAATGTAGAATACAGAATATAGAATCCGGAATAAAGAACATGCTATGCAGAACACAGAATTAAGAATATAGATTACATAATACTGAATATAGAATTTAGAATATAGAATGCAGAACACAGAATTTATAATATTGTATACAGAAATCTGAATATAGTATTTAGAATATAGAATGTAGAACACAGAATATAGAATATAGTATACGGAATGCAAAGTATAGAATGTAGAATCTAGAATGGAAAACACACAATTTAGAATATAGAATAGAGAATGTAGAACCCAGAATTTAGAACATGGAATGCAGCACACAGAATTTAGAATATAGAATACAGTATACTGAATAGAGTATTTAGAATATAGAATGTAGAACACAGAAGAAAGAATATAGGATACGGAATGCAGAATAAATAATGTAGAATATAGAATAAAGAATACAAAATATAGACTATAGAATAGAGAATATACAACACAGAATTTCGAACATGGAATGCAGAACATAGAAATTAGAATATACAATTCAGAATACTGAATATACAATTTCGAATATAGAATGTAGAACACAGAATTTAGAATATACAATAAAGAATACAGAATATAGAGTTTAGAATATAGAATGTAGAACACACAATATAGAATGTAGAATACAGAATATAGAATCCAGAATAAAGAACATGCTATGCAGAACACAGAATTTAGAATATAGTTTGCATAATACTGAATATGGAATTTAGAATATAGAATGTATAACACAGAATATATAATATAAAATACACAAAGTTGAATATTGTATTTACAATATAGAATGTAGAACACAGGATATAGAATATAGAATATAGTTTATAGAACCCAGAAATTAGATCATGGAATGCAGAACACAGAATATAGAATATAGCATACGGAATACTGAATATAGAATTTAGAATATAGTATGTAGAACACAGAATATAGAATGTAGAATACGAAATGCAGATATAGAATACAGAATATAGAATGTAGAAAACAGATTATAGAATATGAAAAAAGAATACTGAAAACAGAATTTAGAACATGGAATGCAGAACACACTATTTAGAATATAGAATACAGAATACTGAATATAGAATTTAGAACATGGAATGCAGAACACATTATTTAGAATATAGAATACAGAATACTGAATATAGAATTTAGAATATAGTGTGAGGAACACAGAATATAGAATATAGAATACAGAATACTGAATATAGAATTTAGAATATAGTGTGAGGAACACAGAATATAGAATATAGAATAAAGAATATTGAACCCATAATTCAGAACATGGAATGCAGAACACAGAATTTACAATATAGAATACAGAATACTGTAGTTAGAATTTAGAATATAGAATGTAGAACATAGTATAAAGAATATAGAATACGGAATGCAGAATATAGGATGTAGAATATAAAATGAAGAACACAATATATAAAATATAGAATAGAGTATATAGAACCCAGAATTTAGAACATTGAAATGCAGAACACTGAATTTAGAATATTGTATACAGAATACTTAATAAACAATTAAAAAATTGAATGTAGAACACAGAATATAGAATAAAAAATACATAATACTGAATATATACATTTGAATATAGAAATAGAAAACAGAATAAAAAATATAGCTTAAAGAATGTTGAAGCAGTTTTTGGAACATGGAAAGCAGAACTCGCAATTTCGAATATAGAATACAGAATACTGAATATACAATTTTGAATATAGAATGTAGAACACAGAATATAGAATATAGAATAAAGAATACTGAATATAGAATTTAGAATATAGAATGTAGAACACAGAATTTAGAATATAGTATACGGAATGCAAAATATAGTATGTAGAATCTAGAATGAAAAACACACAATTTAGAATATAGAATAGAGAATGTAGAACCCAGAATTTAGAACATGGAATGCAGCACACAGAATTTAGAATATAGAATACAGAATACTGAATATAGAATTTAGAATATAGAATGTAGAACACAGAATAAAGAATATAGAATACGGAATGCAGAATATAGAATGTAGAATATAGAATGAAGAATACAAAATATAGACTATAGAATAGAGAATATATAACACAGAATTTAGAACATGGAATGCAGAACTTAGAATTTAGAATATAAAATACAGAATACTGAATATACAATTTAGAATATAGAATGTAGAACACAGAATTTATAATATAAAATAAAGAATACTGAATATAGAGTTTAGAATATAGAATGTAGAACACACAATATAGAATGTTGAATACAGAAAATAGAATCCAGAATAAAGAACATGCTATGCAGAACACAGAATTTGGAATAAAGATTACATAATACTGAATATAGAATTTAGAATATAGAATGTAGAACACAGAATTTATAATATAGAATACAGAAACTTGAATATAGTGTTTAGAATATAGAATGTAGAACACAGAATATAGAATATAGATTATACATTATAGAACCCAGAATTTAGAAGAAGGAATGCAGAACACAGAATTTAGAATATAGCACACGGAATACTGAATATAGAATTTAGAATATAGTATGTAGAACACAGAATATAGAATGTAGAATACGAAATGCAGATATAGAATACTGAATATAGAATGTAGTAAACAGATTATAGAATATGAAAAAAGAATACTGAAAACAGAATTTTGAACAAGGAATGCAGAACACCGTATTTAGAATATAGAATACAGAATACTGAATATAGAATTTAGAACATGGAATGCAGAACACATTATTTAGAATATAGAATACAGAATACTGAATATAGAATTTAGAATATAGTGTGAGGAACACAGAGTATAGAATATAGAATAAAGAATATTGAAACCATAATTCAGAACTTGGAATGCAGAACACAGAATTTACAATATAGAATACAGAATACTGAAGATAGAATTTAGAATATAGAATGTAGAACATAGTATAAAGAATATAGAATATGGAATGCAGAATATAGAATGTAGAATATAAAATGAAGAACGCAAAATATAAAATATAGAATAGAGTATATAGAACCCAGAATTTAGAAAATTGAATGGCAGAACACAGAATTTAGAATATAGTATACAGAATACTTAATAAACAATTAAACAATTGAATGTAGAACACAGAATATAGAATATAAAATACATTATACTGAATATCTAATTTAGGATATAGAATGTAGAAACCAGAATAAAAAATATAGCTTAAAGAATATTGAAGCCATATATTGGAACATGGAAAGCAGAACTCACAATTTCGAATATAGAATACAGAATACTGAATATACAATTTAGAATATAGAATGTAGAACACAAAGTATAGAATGTACAATACAGATTATAGAATCCAGAATTAAGAACATGCTATGCAGAACACAGAATTAAGAATATAGATTACATAATACTGAATATAGAATTTAGAATATAGAATGCAGAACACAGAATTTATAATATTGTATACATAAATCTAAATATAGTATTTAGAATATAGAATGTAGAACACAGAATATAGAATATAGATTATAGGACCCAGAATTTAGAACATGGAATGCATAACACAGAATATATTATAGCATACGGAATACTGAATATAGAATTTAGAATATAGAATTTAGAACACAGAATATAGAATATAGTATACGGAATGCAAAATATAGTATGTAGAATCTAGAATGAAAAACACACAATTTAGAATATAGAATAGAGAATGTAGAACCCAGAATTTAGAACATGGAATGCAGCACACAGAATTTAGAATATAGAATACAGAATACTGAATATAGAATTTAGAATATAGAATGTAGAACACAGAATATAGATTGTAGAATACAGAATAAAGAATCCAGAATAAAGAACATGCTATGCGGAACACAGAATTTAGAATATAGATTACATAATACTGAATATAGAATTTAGAATATAGAATGTAGAATACAGAATTTATAATATAGAATACCGAAAGCTGAATATAGTATTTACAATATAGAATGTAGAACACAGATATAGAATATAGAAGATAGATTATAGAAACCAGAATTTAGAACATGGAATGCAGAAGACAGTAATTACAATATATAATACAGTATACTGATCATAGAACTTAGAACATAGAATGCAGAACACAGAATTTAGAATATGGAATACAGAATACTGAATAAAGAATGGAGAACATGGGGTGCAGAACACAGAATTTAGAATATGGAATACAGAATACTGAATAGAGAATTTAGAATATAGAAAATAGAACACAGAATAGAGAATATAGAATAGAGAATTAAGAACATGGGATGCAGAACACAGAATTTAGAATATTGAATACAGAATACTGAATATAGGATTTAGAATATAGAAAGTAGAACACATAATATATAATGTAGAATACGGAATGCAGAATATAGAATACAGAATATAGAATTTAGAACACAGAATATAAAATATGGAAAACAGAATATAGAAACCAGAATTTAGAATATGGAAACAGAACACATAATTTAGAATATAGTATAGAGATTACTGAAAATAGAATTTAGAAAATAGAATGTAGAACACAGAATTTAGAATATAGAATACAGAATACTGATTAAATAACTTAGAATATAGAATGTAGAACACAGAATATAGAATATAGAATACGGAATGCAAAATATAGATTGTAGACTATAGAATGAAGTACGCAAAATATAGAATATATAATAGAGTATATAGAAGCCAGAATTCAGAACATGGAATGCAGAACACAGAATTTCGAATATAAATACAAAATACTGAATATAGGAATTTGAATATAGAATGCAGAAGACAGGATATATAATAGAGAATACAGAACACAGAATTTAGAATATAGAATACAGAATACTGAATATTGAATTTAGAATATAGAATGTAGAACACAGAATTTATAATATAGAATACAGAGAGTTGAATATAGTATTTAGAATATAGAATGTAGAACACAGAATATAGGATATAGATTATAGAACCCAGAATTTAGAACATGGAATGCATAACACAGAATATAATATAGCATACGGAATACTGAATATAGAATTTAGAATATAGAATGTAGAACACAGAATATAGAATATAGCACACGGAATGCAAAATATATTATGTAGAATCTAGAATGAAAAACACACAATTTAGAATATAGAATAGAGAATGTAGAACCCAGAATTTAGAACATGGAAGGCAGCACACAGAATTTAGAATATAGAACACAGAATACTGAATATAGAATTTAGAATATAGAATGTAGAACACAGAATATAGAATATAGAATAAAGAATACTGAATATAGAATTTAGAATATAGAATGTAGAACTCAGAATAAAGAATATAGAATAAAGAATACTGAATATAGAGTTTAGAATATAGAATTTAGAACACAGAATATAGAATGTAGAATACAGAATATAGAATCCGGAATAAAGAACATGCTATGCAGAACACAGAATTAAGAATATAGATTACATAATACTGAATATAGAATTTAGAATATAGAATGCAGAACACAGAATTTATAATATTGTATACAGAAATCTGAATATAGTATTTAGAATATAGAATGTAGAACACAGAATATAGAATATAGTATACGGAATGCAAAGTATAGAATGTAGAATCTAGAATGGAAAACACACAATTTAGAATATAGAATAGAGAATGTAGAACCCAGAATTTAGAACATGGAATGCAGCACACAGAATTTAGAATATAGAATACAGTATACTGAATAGAGTATTTAGAATATAGAATGTAGAACACAGAAGAAAGAATATAGGATACGGAATGCAGAATAAATAATGTAGAATATAGAATAAAGAATACAAAATATAGACTATAGAATAGAGAATATACAACACAGAATTTCGAACATGGAATGCAGAACATAGAAATTAGAATATACAATTCAGAATACTGAATATACAATTTCGAATATAGAATGTAGAACACAGAATTTAGAATATACAATAAAGAATACAGAATATAGAGTTTAGAATATAGAATGTAGAACACACAATATAGAATGTAGAATACAGAATATAGAATCCAGAATAAAGAACATGCTATGCAGAACACAGAATTTAGAATATAGTTTGCATAATACTGAATATGGAATTTAGAATATAGAATGTATAACACAGAATATATAATATAAAATACACAAAGTTGAATATTGTATTTACAATATAGAATGTAGAACACAGGATATAGAATATAGAATATAGTTTATAGAACCCAGAAATTAGATCATGGAATGCAGAACACAGAATATAGAATATAGCATACGGAATACTGAATATAGAATTTAGAATATAGTATGTAGAACACAGAATATAGAATGTAGAATACGAAATGCAGATATAGAATACAGAATATAGAATGTAGAAAACAGATTATAGAATATGAAAAAAGAATACTGAAAACAGAATTTAGAACATGGAATGCAGAACACACTATTTAGAATATAGAATACAGAATACTGAATATAGAATTTAGAACATGGAATGCAGAACACATTATTTAGAATATAGAATACAGAATACTGAATATAGAATTTAGAATATAGTGTGAGGAACACAGAATATAGAATATAGAATACAGAATACTGAATATAGAATTTAGAATATAGTGTGAGGAACACAGAATATAGAATATAGAATAAAGAATATTGAACCCATAATTCAGAACATGGAATGCAGAACACAGAATTTACAATATAGAATACAGAATACTGTAGTTAGAATTTAGAATATAGAATGTAGAACATAGTATAAAGAATATAGAATACGGAATGCAGAATATAGGATGTAGAATATAAAATGAAGAACACAATATATAAAATATAGAATAGAGTATATAGAACCCAGAATTTAGAACATTGAAATGCAGAACACTGAATTTAGAATATTGTATACAGAATACTTAATAAACAATTAAAAAATTGAATGTAGAACACAGAATATAGAATAAAAAATACATAATACTGAATATATACATTTGAATATAGAAATAGAAAACAGAATAAAAAATATAGCTTAAAGAATGTTGAAGCAGTTTTTGGAACATGGAAAGCAGAACTCGCAATTTCGAATATAGAATACAGAATACTGAATATACAATTTTGAATATAGAATGTAGAACACAGAATATAGAATATAGAATAAAGAATACTGAATATAGAATTTAGAATATAGAATGTAGAACACAGAATTTAGAATATAGTATACGGAATGCAAAATATAGTATGTAGAATCTAGAATGAAAAACACACAATTTAGAATATAGAATAGAGAATGTAGAACCCAGAATTTAGAACATGGAATGCAGCACACAGAATTTAGAATATAGAATACAGAATACTGAATATAGAATTTAGAATATAGAATGTAGAACACAGAATAAAGAATATAGAATACGGAATGCAGAATATAGAATGTAGAATATAGAATGAAGAATACAAAATATAGACTATAGAATAGAGAATATATAACACAGAATTTAGAACATGGAATGCAGAACTTAGAATTTAGAATATAAAATACAGAATACTGAATATACAATTTAGAATATAGAATGTAGAACACAGAATTTATAATATAAAATAAAGAATACTGAATATAGAGTTTAGAATATAGAATGTAGAACACACAATATAGAATGTTGAATACAGAAAATAGAATCCAGAATAAAGAACATGCTATGCAGAACACAGAATTTGGAATAAAGATTACATAATACTGAATATAGAATTTAGAATATAGAATGTAGAACACAGAATTTATAATATAGAATACAGAAACTTGAATATAGTGTTTAGAATATAGAATGTAGAACACAGAATATAGAATATAGATTATACATTATAGAACCCAGAATTTAGAAGAAGGAATGCAGAACACAGAATTTAGAATATAGCACACGGAATACTGAATATAGAATTTAGAATATAGTATGTAGAACACAGAATATAGAATGTAGAATACGAAATGCAGATATAGAATACTGAATATAGAATGTAGTAAACAGATTATAGAATATGAAAAAAGAATACTGAAAACAGAATTTTGAACAAGGAATGCAGAACACCGTATTTAGAATATAGAATACAGAATACTGAATATAGAATTTAGAACATGGAATGCAGAACACATTATTTAGAATATAGAATACAGAATACTGAATATAGAATTTAGAATATAGTGTGAGGAACACAGAGTATAGAATATAGAATAAAGAATATTGAAACCATAATTCAGAACTTGGAATGCAGAACACAGAATTTACAATATAGAATACAGAATACTGAAGATAGAATTTAGAATATAGAATGTAGAACATAGTATAAAGAATATAGAATATGGAATGCAGAATATAGAATGTAGAATATAAAATGAAGAACGCAAAATATAAAATATAGAATAGAGTATATAGAACCCAGAATTTAGAAAATTGAATGGCAGAACACAGAATTTAGAATATAGTATACAGAATACTTAATAAACAATTAAACAATTGAATGTAGAACACAGAATATAGAATATAAAATACATTATACTGAATATCTAATTTAGGATATAGAATGTAGAAACCAGAATAAAAAATATAGCTTAAAGAATATTGAAGCCATATATTGGAACATGGAAAGCAGAACTCACAATTTCGAATATAGAATACAGAATACTGAATATACAATTTAGAATATAGAATGTAGAACACAAAGTATAGAATGTACAATACAGATTATAGAATCCAGAATTAAGAACATGCTATGCAGAACACAGAATTAAGAATATAGATTACATAATACTGAATATAGAATTTAGAATATAGAATGCAGAACACAGAATTTATAATATTGTATACATAAATCTAAATATAGTATTTAGAATATAGAATGTAGAACACAGAATATAGAATATAGATTATAGGACCCAGAATTTAGAACATGGAATGCATAACACAGAATATATTATAGCATACGGAATACTGAATATAGAATTTAGAATATAGAATTTAGAACACAGAATATAGAATATAGTATACGGAATGCAAAATATAGTATGTAGAATCTAGAATGAAAAACACACAATTTAGAATATAGAATAGAGAATGTAGAACCCAGAATTTAGAACATGGAATGCAGCACACAGAATTTAGAATATAGAATACAGAATACTGAATATAGAATTTAGAATATAGAATGTAGAACACAGAATATAGATTGTAGAATACAGAATAAAGAATCCAGAATAAAGAACATGCTATGCGGAACACAGAATTTAGAATATAGATTACATAATACTGAATATAGAATTTAGAATATAGAATGTAGAATACAGAATTTATAATATAGAATACCGAAAGCTGAATATAGTATTTACAATATAGAATGTAGAACACAGATATAGAATATAGAAGATAGATTATAGAAACCAGAATTTAGAACATGGAATGCAGAAGACAGTAATTACAATATATAATACAGTATACTGATCATAGAACTTAGAACATAGAATGCAGAACACAGAATTTAGAATATGGAATACAGAATACTGAATAAAGAATGGAGAACATGGGGTGCAGAACACAGAATTTAGAATATGGAATACAGAATACTGAATAGAGAATTTAGAATATAGAAAATAGAACACAGAATAGAGAATATAGAATAGAGAATTAAGAACATGGGATGCAGAACACAGAATTTAGAATATTGAATACAGAATACTGAATATAGGATTTAGAATATAGAAAGTAGAACACATAATATATAATGTAGAATACGGAATGCAGAATATAGAATACAGAATATAGAATTTAGAACACAGAATATAAAATATGGAAAACAGAATATAGAAACCAGAATTTAGAATATGGAAACAGAACACATAATTTAGAATATAGTATAGAGATTACTGAAAATAGAATTTAGAAAATAGAATGTAGAACACAGAATTTAGAATATAGAATACAGAATACTGATTAAATAACTTAGAATATAGAATGTAGAACACAGAATATAGAATATAGAATACGGAATGCAAAATATAGATTGTAGACTATAGAATGAAGTACGCAAAATATAGAATATATAATAGAGTATATAGAAGCCAGAATTCAGAACATGGAATGCAGAACACAGAATTTCGAATATAAATACAAAATACTGAATATAGGAATTTGAATATAGAATGCAGAAGACAGGATATATAATAGAGAATACAGAACACAGAATTTAGAATATAGAATACAGAATACTGAATATTGAATTTAGAATATAGAATGTAGAACACAGAATAAAGAATATAGATTACGGAATGCAGAATATAGAATGTAGAATATAGAATCAAGAATACAAAATATAGAATATAGAATAGAGAACATAAAACACAGAATTTAGAAAATGGAATGCAGAACATAGAATTTAGAATATAGAATAGAGAATACTGAATATACAATTTAGAATATAGTATAGAGATTATTTAATATAGAATTTAGAATACATAATGTAGAACACAGAATTTAAAATATAGAATACAGAATACTGAATAAACAACTTAGAATATAGAATGTAGAACAGAGAATATAGAAAATAGAATACGGAATGCAAAATATAGATTGTAGAATATAGAATGAAGTACGCAAAATATAGAATATAGAATAGAGAATATACAAGCCAGAATTTAAAACATGGAATCCAGAACACAGAATTTAGAATATAGAATACAGAATACTGATTATAGTATTTAGAAAATAGAATGTAGAACACAGAATAAAGAATATAGAATACGGAAAGCAGAATATAGAATGTAGAATATAGGATGAAGAATACAAAATATAGAATATAGAATAGAGAATATACAACACAGAATTTAGAACATTGGGTGCAGAACATAGAATTTAGAATATAGAATACAGAATACTGAATATACAATTTAGAATATAGAATGTAGAACACAGAATTTATAATATATAATAAAGAATACTGAATATAAATTTTAGAATATAGAATGTATAACACACAATATAGAATGTAGAATACAGAATATAGAATCCAGAATATAGAACATGCTATGCAGAACACAGAATTTAGAATATAGATTACATAATACTGAATATAGAATATAGAATATAGAATGTAGAACACAGAATATATAATATAAAATACACAAAGTTGAATATAGTATTTAGAATATAGAATGTAGAACACAGGATATAGATTATAGAACCCAGAATTTAGAACATGGAATGCAGAACACAGAATATAGAATATAGCATACGGAATACTGAATATAGAATTTATAATATAGTATGTAGAACACAGAATATAGAATAAAGAAAACGAAATGCAGATATAGAATACAGAATATAGAATGTAGTAAACAGATTATAGAATATGGAAAAAGAATACTGAAAACAGAATTTAGAACATGGAATGCAGAACACAGTATTTAGAATATAGAATACAGAATAGTGCATATAGAATTTAGAATGTGGAATGCAGAACACAGATTTTAGAATATAGAATACAGAATACTGAATATAGAATTTAGAACATGGAATGCAGAACACATTATTTAGAATATAGAATAGAGAATACTGAGTATAGAATTTAGAATATAGTGTGAGGAACACAGAATATAGGATATAGAATAAAGAATATTGAACCCATAATTCAGAACATGGAATGCAGAACACAGAATTTACAATATAGAATACAGAATACTGAAGACAGAATTTAGAATATAGAATGTAGAACATAGTATAAAGAATATAGAATACGGAATGCAGAATATAGAATGCAGAATATAAAATGAAGAACACAAAAAAAAAATATAGAATAGATTATATAGAACACAGAATTTAGAACATTGAATTGCAGAACACTGAATTTAGAATATAGTATACAGAATACTTAATAAACAATTTAAATTTGAATGTAGAACACAGAATATAGAATATAAAATACATAATACTGAATATATAATTTAGAATATAGAATGCAGAAAACAGAATAAAAAATATAGCTTAAAGAATATTGAAGCCAGATTTTGGAACATGGAAAGCAGAACTCACAATTTCGAATATAGAATACAGAATACTGAATATACAATTTAGAATATAGAATGTAGAACACAGAATATAGAATATAGAATAAAGAATACTGAATATGGAATTTAGATTATAGAATGTAGAACACAGAATATAGAATGTAGAATACAGATTATAGAATCCAGAATTAAGAACATGCTATGCAGAACACAGAATTAAGAATATAGATTACATAATACTGAATATAGAATTTAGAATATAGAATGCAGAACAGAGAATTTATAATATTGTATACAGAAATCCGAATATAGTAATTAGAATATAGAATGTAGAACACAGAATATAGAATATAGATTATAGAACCCAGAATTTAGAACATGGAATGCATAACACAGAATATAATATAGCATACGGAATACTGAATATAGAATTTAGAATATAGAATGTAGAACACAGAATATAGAATATAGTATATGGAATGCAAAATATAGTATGTAGAATCTACAATGAAAAACACAATTTAGAATATACAATAGAGAATGTAGAACCCAGAATTTAGAACATGGAATGCAGCACACAGAATTTAGAATATAGAATACAGAATACTGAATATAGAATTTAGAATATAGAATGTAGAACACAGAATAAAGAATATAGAATACGGAATGCAGAATATAGAATGTAGAATATAGAATGAAGAATACAAAATATAGACTATAGAATAGAGAATATACAACACAGAATTTAGAACATGGAATGCAGAGCATAGAATTTAGAATATAAAATACAGAATACTGAATATACAATTTAGAATATAGAATGTAGAACACAGTATTTAGAATATACAATAAAGAATACTGAATATAGGGTTTAGAATATAGAATGTAGAACACACAATATAGAATGTAGAATACAGAATATAGAATCCAGAATAAACAACATGCTAAGCAGAACACAGAATGTGGAATAAAGATTACATAATACTGAATATAGAATTTATAATATAGAATGTAGAACACAGAATTTATAATATAGAATACAGAAAGTTGAATATAGTATTTAGAATATAGAACGTAGAACACAGAATATAGAATATAGATTATAGATTATAGAACCCAGAATTTAGAAGAAGGAATGCAGAACACAGAATTTAGAATATAGCATACGGAATACTGAATATAGAATTTAGAATATAGAATGTAGAACACAGAATATAGAATATAGTATACGGAATGCAAAATATAGTATGTAGAATCTAGAAAGAAAAACACACAATTTAGAATATAGAATAGAGAATGTAGAACCCAGAATTTAGAACATGGAATGCAGCACACAGAATTTAGAATATAGAATACAGAATACTGAATATAGAATTTAGAATATAGAATGTAGAACACAGAATATAGATTGTAGAATGCAGAATAAAGAATCCAGAATAAAGAACATGCTATGCGGAACACAGAATTTAGAATATAGATTACATAATACTGAATATAGAATTTAGAATATAGAATGTAGAATACAGAATTTATAATATAGAATACAGAAAGCTGAATATAGCATTTACAATATAGAATGTAGAACACAGATATAGAATACAGAATATAGATAATAGAACGCAGAATTTAGAACATTGAATTGCAGAACACTGAATTTAGTATGTAGTATATAGAATACTTAATAAATAATTTAAAAATTGAATGTAGAACACAGAATATAGAATATAAAATACATAATACTGAATATATATTTTAGAATATAGAATGCAAAAACAGAATAAAAAATATAGCTTAAAAAATATTGAAGCCAGGTTTTGGAACATGGAAAGCAGAACTCACAATTTCGAATATAGAATACAGAATACTGAATATACAATTTAGAATATAGAATGTAGAACACAGAATATAGAATATAGAATAAAGAATACTGAATATAGAATTTAGAATATAGAATGTAGAACACAGAATATAGAATGTAGAATACAGATTATAGAATCCAGAATTAAGAACATGCTATGCAGAACACAGAATTAAGAATATAGATTACATAATACTGAATATAGAATTTACAATATAGAATGCAGAACAGAGAATTTATAATATTGTATACAGAAATCTGAATATAGTATTTAGAATATAGAATGTAGAACACAGAATATAGAATATAGATTATAGAACCCAGAATTTAGAACATGGAATGCATAACACAGAATATAATATAGCATACGGAATACTGAATATAGAATTTAGAATATAGAATGTAGAACACAGAATATAGATTGTAGAATACAGAATAAAGAATCCAGAATAAACAACATGCTATGCGGAACACAGAATTTAGACTATAGATTACATAATACTGAATATAGAATTTAGAATATAGAATGTAGAATACAGAATTTATAATATAGAATACCGAAAGCTGAATATAGTATTTACAATATAGAATGTAGAACACAGATATAGAATATAGAATATAGATTATAGAAACCAGAATTTAGAACATGGAATGCAGAAGACAGTAATTACAATATATAATACAGTATACTGATCATAGAACTTAGAACATAGAATGCAGAACACAGAATTTAGAATATGGAATACAGAATACTGAATATAGAATGGAGAACATGGGGTGCAGAACACAGAATTTAGAATATGGAATAGAGAATACTGAATAGAGAATTTAGAATATAGAAAATAGAACACAGAATAGAGAATATAGAATAGAGAATTAAGAACATGGGATGCAGAACACAGAATTTAGAATATTGAATACAGAATACTGAATATAGGATTTAGAATATAGAAAGTAGAACACATAATATATAATGTAGAATACGGAATGCAGAATATAGAATACAGAATATAGAATTTACAACACAGAATATAAAATATGGAAAACAGAATATAGAAACCAGAATTTAGAATATGGAAACAGAACACATAATTTAGAATATAGCATAGAGTTTACTGAAAATAGAATTTAGAAAATAGAATGTAGAACACAGAATTTAGAATATAGATTACAGAATACTGATTAAATAACTTAGAATATAGAATGTAGAACACAGAATATAGAATATAGAATACGGAATGCAAAATATAGATTGTAGACTATAGAATGAAGTACGCAAAATATTGAATATAGTATAGAGTATATAGAAGCCAGAATTCAGAACATGGAATGCAGAACACAGAATTTCGAATATAAATACAAAATACTGAATATAGGAATTTGAATATAGAATGCAGAAGACAGGATATATAATAGAGAATACAGAACACAGAATTTAGAATATAGAATACAGAATACTGAATATTGAATTTAGAATATAGAATGTAGAACACAGAATAAAGAATATAGAATACGGAATGCAGAATATAGAATGTAGAATATAGTATCAAGAATACAAAATATAGAATATAGAATAGAGAACATAAAACACAGAATTTAGAAAATGGAATGCAGAACATAGAATATAGAATATAGAATAGAGAATACTGAATATACAATTTAGAATATAGTATAGAGATTATTTAATATAGAATTTAGAATACAGAATGTAGAACACAGAATTTACAATATAGACTACAGAATACTGAATAAATAACTTAGAATATAGAATGTAGAACAGAGAATATAGAAAATAGAATACGGAATGCAAAATATAGATTGTAGAATATAGAATGAAGTACGCAAAATATAGAATATAGAATAGAGAATATAGAAGCCAGAATTTAAAACATGGAATCCAGAACACAGAATTTAGAATATAGAATACAGAATACTGATTATAGTATTTAGAAAATAGAATGTAGAACACAGAATAAAGAATATAGAATACGGAAAGCAGAATATTGAATGTATAATATAGGATGAAGAATACAAAATATAGAATATAGAATAGAGAATATACAACACAGAATTTAGAACATTGGATGCAGAACATAGAATTTAGAATATAGAAGACAGAATACTGAATATACAATTTAGAATATAGAATGTAGAACACAGAATTTATAATATATAATAAAGAATACTGAATATAAATTTTAGAATATAGAATGTATAACACAGAATATAGAATGTAGAATACAGAATATAGAATCCAGAATATAGAACATGCTATGCAGAACACAGAATTTAGAATATAGATTACATAATACTGAATATAGAATATAGAATATAGAATGTAGAACACAGAATATATAATATAAAATACAGAAAGTTGAATATAGTATTTAGAATATAGAATGTAGAACACAGAATATAGAATATAGATTGTAGATTATAGAACCCAGAATTTAGAAGAAGGAATGCAGAACACAGAATATAGAATATAGCATACTGAATACTGAATATAGAATTTAGAATATAGTATGTAGAACACAGAATATAGAATGTAGAATACGAAATGCAGATATAGAATACAGAATATAGAATGTAGAAAACAGATTATAGAATATGGAAAAAGAATACTGAAAACTGAATTTAGAACATGGAATGAAGTACACAGTATTTAGAATATAGAATACAGAATAGTGCATATAGAATTTAGAATGTGGAATGCGGAACACAGATTTTAGAATATAGAATAAAGAATACTGAATATAGAATTTAGAACATGGAATGCAGAACACATTATTTAGAATATAGAATACAGAATACTGAATATAGAATATAGAATTTAGAATATAGTGTGAGGAACACAGAGTATAGAATATAGAATAAAGTATATTGAACCCATAATTCAGAACATGGAATGCAGAACACAGAATTTACAATATAGAATACAGAATACTGAAGATAGAAATTAGAATATAGAATGTAGAACATAGTATAAAGAATATAGAATACGGAATGCAGAATATAGAATGTAGAATATAAAATGAAGAACACAAAATATAAAATATAGAATAGAGTATATAGAACCCAGAATTTAGAACATTGAATTGCAGAACACTGAATTTAGAATATAGCATACAGAATACTTAATAAACAATTTAAAAATTGAATGTAGAACACAGAATATAGAATATAAAATACATAATACTGAATATATAATTTAGAATATAGAATGCAGAAAACAGAATAAAAAATATAGCTTAAAGAATATTGAAGCCAGATTTTGGAACATGGAAAGCAGAACTCACAATTTCGAATATAGAATACAGAATACTGAATATACAATTTAGAATATAGAATGTAGAACACAGAATATAGAATGTAGAATACAGATTATAGAATCCAGAATTAAGAACATGCTATGCAGAACACAGAATTAAGAATATAGATTACATAATACTGAATATAGAATTTAGAATATAGAATGCAGAACAGAGAATTTATAATATTGTATACAGAAATCTGAATATAGTATTTAGAATATAGAATGTAGAACACAGAATATAGAATATAGATTATAGAACCCAGAATTTAGAACATGGAATGCATAACACAGAATATAATATAGCATACGGAATACTGAATATAGAATTTAGAATATAGAATGTAGAACACAGAATATAGAATATAGTATATGGAATGCAAAATATAGTATGTAGAATCTACAATGAAAAACACAATTTAGAATATACAATAGAGAATGTAGAACCCAGAATTTAGAACATGGAATGCAGCACACAGAATTTAGAATATAGAATACAGAATACAGAATATAGAATTTAGAATATAGAATGTAGAACACAGAATAAAGAATATAGAATACGGAATGCAGAATATAGAATGTAGAATATAGAATGAAGAATACAAAATATAGACTATAGAATAGAGAATATATAACACAGAATTTAGAACATGGAATGCAGAACTTAGAATTTAGAATATACAGTACAGAATACTGAATATACAATTTGGAATATAGAATGTAGAACACAGAATTTAGAATATAAAATAAACAATACTGAATATAGAGTTTAGAATATAGAATGTAGAACACACAATATAGAATGTTGAATACAGAATATAGAATCCAGAATAAAGAACATGCTATGCAGAACACAGAATTTGGAATAAAGTTTACATAATACTGAATATAGAAATTAGAATATAGAATGTAGAACACAGAATTTATAATATAGAATACAGAAACTTGAATATAGTGTTTAGGGTATAGAATGTAGAACACAGATTATAGAATATAGATTATACATTATAGAACCCAGAATTTAGAAGAAGGAATGCAGAACACAGAATTTAGCATATAGCATACGGAATACTGAATATAGAATTTAGAATATAGTATGTTGAACACAGAATATAGAATGTAGAATACGAAATGCAGATATAGAATACTGAATATAGAATGTAGTAAACAGATTATAGAATATGAAAAAAGAATACTGAAAACAGAATTTTGAACAAGGAATGCAGAACACAGTATTTAGAATATAGAATACAGAATACTGAATATAGAATTTAGAACATGGAATGCAGAACACATTATTTAGAATATAGAATACAGAATACTGAATATAGAATTTAGAATATAGTGTGAGGAACACAGAGTATAGAATATAGAATAAAGAATATTGAAACCATAATTCAGAACTTGTAATGCAGAACACAGAATTTACAATATAGAATACAGAATACTGAATATAGAATTTATAATATAGAATGTAGAACACAGAATTTATAATATAGAATACAGAAAGTTGAATATAGTATTTAGAATATAGAACGTAGAACACAGAATATAGAATATAGATTATAGATTATAGAACCCAGAATTTAGAAGAAGGAATGCAGAACACAGAATTTAGAATATAGCATACGGAATACTGAATATAGAATTTAGAATATAGAATGTAGAACACAGAATATAGAATATAGTATACGGAATGCAAAATATAGTATGTAGAATCTAGAAAGAAAAACACACAATTTAGAATATAGAATAGAGAATGTAGAACCCAGAATTTAGAACATGGAATGCAGCACACAGAATTTAGAATATAGAATACAGAATACTGAATATAGAATTTAGAATATAGAATGTAGAACACAGAATATAGATTGTAGAATGCAGAATAAAGAATCCAGAATAAAGAACATGCTATGCGGAACACAGAATTTAGAATATAGATTACATAATTCTGAATATAGAATTTAGAATATAGAATGTAGAATACAGAATTTATAATATAGAATACAGAAAGCTGAATATAGCATTTACAATATAGAATGTAGAACACAGATATAGAATACAGAATATAGATAATAGAACGCAGAATTTAGAACATTGAATTGCAGAACACTGAATTTAGTATATAGTATATAGAATACTTAATAAAGAATTTAAATATTGAATGTAGAACACAGAATATAGAATATAAAATACATAATACTGAATATATAATTTAGAATATAGAATGCAAAAACAGAATAAAAAATATAGCTTAAAAAATATTGAAGCAAGGTTTTGGAACATGGAAAGCAGAACTCACAATTTCGAATATAGAATACAGAATACTGAATATACAATTTAGAATATAGAATGTAGAACACAGAATATAGAATATAGAATAAAGAATACTGAATATAGAATTTAGAATATAGAATGTAGAACACAGAATATAGAATGTAGAATACAGATTATAGAATCCAGAATTAAGAACATGCTATGCAGAACACAGAATTAAGAATATAGATTACATAATACTGAATATAGAATTTACAATATAGAATGCAGAACAGAGAATTTATAATATTGTATACAGAAATCTGAATATAGTATTTAGAATATAGAATGTAGAACACAGAATATAGAATATAGATTATAGAACCCAGAATTTAGAACATGGAATGCATAACACAGAATATAATATAGCATACGGAATACTGAATATAGAATTTAGAATATAGATTGTAGAACACAGAATATAGATTGTAGAATACAGAATAAAGAATCCAGAATAAAGAACATGCTATGCGGAACACAGAATTTAGACTATAGATTACATAATACTGAATATAGAATTTAGAATATAGACTGTAGAATACAGAATTTATAATATAGAATACCGAAAGCTGAATATAGTATTTACAATATAGAATGTAGAACACAGATATAGAATATAGAATATAGATTATAGAAACCAGAATTTAGAACATGGAATGCAGAAGACAGTAATTACAATATATAATACAGTATACTGATCATAGAACTTAGAACATAGAATGCAGAACACAGAATTTAGAATATGGAATACAGAATACTGAATATAGAATGGAGAACATGGGGTGCAGAACACAGAATTTAGAATATGGAATAGAGAATACTGAATAGAGAATTTAGAATATAGAAAATAGAACACAGAATAGAGAATATAGAATAGAGAATTAAGAACATGGGATGCAGAACACAGAATTTAGAATATTGAATACAGAATACTGAATATAGGATTTAGAATATAGAAAGTAGAACACATAATATATAATGTAGAATACGGAATGCAGAATATAGAATACAGAATATAGAATTTAGAACACAGAATATAAAATATGGAAAACATAATATAGAAACCAGAATTTAGAATATGGAAAGCAGAACACATAATTTAGAATATAGCATAGAGATTACTGAAAATAGAATTTAGAAAATAGAATGTAGAACACAGAATTTAGAATATAGAATACAGAATACTGATTAAATAACATAAAATATAGAATGTAGAACACAGAATATAGAATATAGAATACGGAATGCAAAATATAGATTGTAGACTATAGAATGAAGTACGCAAAATATTGAATATAGAATAGAGTATATAGAAGCCAGAATTCAGAACATGGAATGCAGAACACAGAATTTCGAATATAAATACAAAATACTGAATATAGGAATTTGAATATAGAATGCAGAAGACAGGATATATAATAGAGAATACAGAACACAGAATTTAGAATATAGAATACAGAATACTGAATATTGAATTTAGAATATAGAATGTAGAACACAGAATAAAGAATATAGAATACGGAATGCAGAATATAGAATGTAGAATATAGAATCAAGAATACAAAATATAGAATATAGAATAGAGAACATAAAACACAGAATTTAGAAAATGGAATGCAGAACATAGAATTTAGAATATAGAATAGAGAATACTGAATATACAATTTAGAATATAGTATAGAGATTATTTAATATAGAATTTAGAATACAGAATGTAGAACACAGAATTTAAAATATAGAATACAGAATACTGGATAAACAACTTAGAATATAGAATGTAGAACAGAGAATATAGAAAATAGAATACGGAATGCAAAATATAGATTGTAGAATATAGAATGAAGTACGCAAAATATAGAATATAGAATAGAGAATATAGAAGCCAGAATTTAAAACATGGAATCCAGAACACAGAATTTAGAATATAGAATACAGAATACTGATTATAGTATTTAGAAAATAGAATGTAGAACACAGAATAAAGAATATAGAATACGGAAAGCAGAATATAGAATGTAGAATATAGGATGAAGAATACAAAATATAGAATATAGAATAGAGAATATACAACACAGAATTTAGAACATTGGGTGCAGAACATAGAATTTAGAATATAGAATACAGAATACTGAATATACAATTTAGAATATAGAATGTAGAACACAGAATTTATAATATATAATAAAGAATACTGAATATAAATTTTAGAATATAGAATGTATAACACACAATATAGAATGTAGAATACAGAATACAGAATCCAGAATATAGAACATGCTATGCAGAACACAGAATTTAGAATATAGATTACATAATACTGAATATAGAATATAGAATATAGAATGTAGAACACAGAATATATAATATAAAATACACAAAGTTGAATATAGTATTTAGAATATAGAATGTAGAACACAGGATATAGATTATAGAACCCAGAATTTAGAACATGGAATGCAGAACACAGAATATAGAATATAGCATACGGAATACTGAATATAGAATTTATAATATAGTATGTAGAACACAGAATATAGAATAAAGAAAACGAAATGCAGATATAGAATACAGAATATAGAATGTAGTAAACAGATTATAGAATATGGAAAAAGAATACTGAAAACAGAATTTAGAACATGGAATGCAGAACACAGTATTTAGAATATAGAATACAGAATAGTGCATATAGAATTTAGAATGTGGAATGCAGAACACAGATTTTAGAATATAGAATACAGAATACTGAATATAGAATTTAGAACATGGAATGCAGAACACATTATTTAGAATATAGAATAGAGAATACTGAGTATAGAATTTAGAATATAGTGTGAGGAACACAGAATATAGGATATAGAATAAAGAATATTGAACCCATAATTCAGAACATGGAATGCAGAACACAGAATTTACAATATAGAATACAGAATACTGAAGACAGAATTTAGAATATAGAATGTAGAACATAGTATAAAGAATATAGAATACGGAATGCAGAATATAGAATGCAGAATATAAAATGAAGAACACAAAAAAAAATATAGAATAGATTATATAGAACACAGAATTTAGAACATTGAATTGCAGAACACTGAATTTAGAATATAGTATACAGAATACTTAATAAACAATTTAAATTTGAATGTAGAACACAGAATATAGAATATAAAATACATAATACTGAATATATAATTTAGAATATAGAATGCAGAAAACAGAATAAAAAATATAGCTTAAAGAATATTGAAGCCAGATTTTGGAACATGGAAAGCAGAACTCACAATTTCGAATATAGAATACAGAATACTGAATATACAATTTAGAATATAGAATGTAGAACACAGAATATAGAATATAGAATAAAGAATACTGAATATGGAATTTAGATTATAGAATGTAGAACACAGAATATAGAATGTAGAATACAGATTATAGAATCCAGAATTAAGAACATGCTATGCAGAACACAGAATTAAGAATATAGATTACATAATACTGAATATAGAATTTAGAATATAGAATGCAGAACAGAGAATTTATAATATTGTATACAGAAATCCGAATATAGTAATTAGAATATAGAATGTAGAACACAGAATATAGAATATAGATTATAGAACCCAGAATTTAGAACATGGAATGCATAACACTGAATATAATATAGCATACGGAATACTGAATATAGAATTTAGAATATAGAATGTAGAACACAGAATATAGAATATAGTATATGGAATGCAAAATATAGTATGTAGAATCTACAATGAAAAACACAATTTAGAATATACAATAGAGAATGTAGAACCCAGAATTTAGAACATGGAATGCAGCACACAGAATTTAGAATATAGAATACAGAATACTGAATATAGAATTTAGAATATAGAATGTAGAACACAGAATAAAGAATATAGAATACGGAATGCAGAATATAGAATGTAGAATATAGAATGAAGAATACAAAATATAGACTATAGAATAGAGAATATACAACACAGAATTTAGAACATGGAATGCAGAGCATAGAATTTAGATTATAAAATACAGAATACTGAATATACAATTTAGAATATAGAATGTAGAACACAGTATTTAGAATATACAATAAAGAATACTGAATATAGGGTTTAGAATATAGAATGTAGAACACACAATATAGAATGTAGAATACAGAATATAGAATCCAGAATAAACAACATGCTAAGCAGAACACAGAATGTGGAATAAAGATTACATAATACTGAATATAGAATTTATAATATAGAATGTAGAACACAGAATTTATAATATAGAATACAGAAAGTTGAATATAGTATTTAGAATATAGAACGTAGAACACAGAATATAGAATATAGATTATAGATTATAGAACCCAGAATTTAGAAGAAGGAATGCAGAACACAGAATTTAGAATATAGCATACGGAATACTGAATATAGAATTTAGAATATAGAATGTAGAACACAGAATATAGAATATAGTATACGGAATGCAAAATATAGTATGTAGAATCTAGAAAGAAAAACACACAATTTAGAATATAGAATAGAGAATGTAGAACCCAGAATTTAGAACATGGAATGCAGCACACAGAATTTAGAATATAGAATACAGAATACTGAATATAGAATTTAGAATATAGAATGTAGAACACAGAATATAGATTGTAGAATGCAGAATAAAGAATCCAGAATAAAGAACATGCTATGCGGAACACAGAATTTAGAATATAGATTACATAATACTGAATATAGAATTTAGAATATAGAATGTAGAATACAGAATTTATAATATAGAATACAGAAAGCTGAATATAGCATTTACAATATAGAATGTAGAACACAGATATAGAATACAGAATATAGATAATAGAACGCAGAATTTAGAACATTGAATTGCAGAACACTGAATTTAGTATGTAGTATATAGAATACTTAATAAATAATTTAAATATTGAATGTAGAACACAGAATATAGAATATAAAATACATAATACTGAATATATAATTTAGAATATAGAATGCAAAAACAGAATAAAAAATATAGCTTAAAAAATATTGAAGCCAGGTTTTGGAACATGGAAAGCAGAACTCACAATTTCGAATATAGAATACAGAATACTGAATATACAATTTAGAATATAGAATGTAGAACACAGAATATAGAATATAGAATAAAGAATACTGAATATAGAATTTAGAATATAGAATGTAGAACACAGAATATAGAATGTAGAATACAGATTATAGAATCCAGAGTTAAGAACATGCTATGCAGAACACAGAATTAAGAATATAGATTACATAATACTGAATATAGAATTTACAATATAGAATGCAGAACAGAGAATTTATAATATTGTATACAGAAATCTGAATATAGTATTTAGAATATAGAATGTAGAACACAGAATATAGAATATAGATTATAGAACCCAGAATTTAGAACATGGAATGCATAACACAGAATATAATATAGCATACGGAATACTGAATATAGAATTTAGAATATAGAATGTAGAACACAGAATATAGATTGTAGAATACAGAATAAAGAATCCAGAATAAAGAACATGCTATGCGGAACACAGAATTTAGACTATAGATTACATAATACTGAATATAGAATTTAGAATATAGAATGTAGAATACAGAATTTATAATATAGAATACCGAAAGCTGAATATAGTATTTACAATATAGAATGTAGAACACAGATATAGAATTTAGAATATAGATTATAGAAACCAGAATTTAGAACATGGAATGCAGAAGACAGTAATTACAATATATAATACAGTATACTGATCATAGAACTTAGAACATAGAATGCAGAACACAGAATTTAGAATATGGAATACAGAATACTGAATATAGAATGGAGAACATGGGGTGCAGAACACAGAATTTAGAATATGGAATAGAGAATACTGAATAGAGAATTTAGAATATAGAAAATAGAACACAGAATAGAGAATATAGAATAGAGAATTAAGAACATGGGATGCAGAACACAGAATTTAGAATATTGAATACAGAATACTGAATATAGGATTTAGAATATAGAAAGTAGAACACATAATATATAATGTAGAATACGGAATGCAGAATATAGAATACAGAATATAGAATTTACAACACAGAATATAAAATATGGAAAACAGAATATAGAAACCAGAATTTAGAATATGGAAAGCAGAACACATAATTTAGAATATAGCATAGAGTTTACTGAAAATAGAATTTAGAAAATAGAATGTAGAACACAGAATTTAGAATATAGATTACAGAATACTGATTAAATAACTTAGAATATAGAATGTAGAACACAGAATATAGAATATAGAATACGGAATGCAAAATATAGATTGTAGACTATAGAATGAAGTACGCAAAATATTGAATATAGAATAGAGTATATAGAAGCCAGAATTCAGAACATGGAATGCAGAACACAGAATTTCGAATATAAATACAAAATACTGAATATAGGAATTTGAATATAGAATGCAGAAGACAGGATATATAATAGAGAATACAGAACACAGAATTTAGAATATAGAATACAGAATACTGAATATTGAATTTAGAATATAGAATGTAGAACACAGAATAAAGAATATAGAATACGGAATGCAGAATATAGAATGTAGAATATAGTATCAAGAATACAAAATATAGAATATAGAATAGAGAACATAAAACACAGAATTTAGAAAATGGAATGCAGAACATAGAATTTAGAATATAGAATAGAGAATACTGAATATACAATTTAGAATATAGTATAGAGATTATTTAATATAGAATTTAGAATACAGAATGTAGAACACAGAATTTACAATATAGACTACAGAATACTGAATAAATAACTTAGAATATAGAATGCAGAACAGAGAATATAGAAAATAGAATACGGAATGCAAAATATAGATTGTAGAATATAGAATGAAGTACGCAAAATATAGAATATAGAATAGAGAATATAGAAGCCAGAATTTAAAACATGGAATCCAGAACACAGAATTTAGAATATAGAATACAGAATACTGATTATAGTATTTAGAAAATAGAATGTAGAACACAGAATAAAGAATATAGAATACGGAAAGCAGAATATAGAATGTATAATATAGGATGAAGAATACAAAATATAGAATATAGAATAGAGAATATACAACACAGAATTTAGAACATTGGATGCAGAACATAGAATTTAGAATATAGAAGACAGAATACTGAATATACAATTTAGAATATAGAATGTAGAACACAGAATTTATAATATATAATAAAGAATACTGAATATAAATTTTAGAATATAGAATGTATAACACACAATATAGAATGTAGAATACAGAATATAGAATCCAGAATATAGAACATGCTATGCAGAACACAGAATTTAGAATATAGATTACATAATACTGAATATAGAATATAGAATATAGAATGTAGAACACAGAATATATAATATAAAATACAGAAAGTTGAATATAGTATTTAGAATATAGAATGTAGAACACAGAAAATAGAATATAGATTGTAGATTATAGAACCCAGAATTTAGAAGAAGGAATGCAGAACACAGAATATAGAATATAGCATACTGAATACTGAATATAGAATTTAGAATATAGTATGTAGAACACAGAATATAGAATGTAGAATACGAAATGCAGATATAGAATACAGAATATAGAATGTAGAAAACAGATTATAGAATATGGAAAAAGAATACTGAAAACTGAATTTAGAACATGGAATGAAGTACACAGTATTTAGAATATAGAATACAGAATAGTGCATATAGAATTTAGAATGTGGAATGCGGAACACAGATTTTAGAATATAGAATAAAGAATACTGAATATAGAATTTAGAACATGGAATGCAGAACACATTATTTAGAATATAGAATACAGAATACTGAATATAGAATATAGAATTTAGAATATAGTGTGAGGAACACAGAGTATAGAATATAGAATAAAGTATATTGAACCCATAATTCAGAACATGGAATGCAGAACACAGAATTTACAATATAGAATACAGAATACTGAAGATAGAAATTAGAATATAGAATGTAGAACATAGTATAAAGAATATAGAATACGGAATGCAGAATATAGAATGTAGAATATAAAATGAAGAACACAAATTATAAAATATAGAATAGAGTATATAGAACCCAGAATTTAGAACATTGAATTGCAGAACACTGAATTTAGAATATAGTATACAGAATACTTAATAAACAATTTAAAAATTGAATGTAGAACACAGAATATAGAATATAAAACACATAATACTGAATATATAATTTAGAATATAGAATGCAGAAAACAGAATAAAAAATATAGCTTAAAGAATATTGAAGCCAGATTTTGGAACATGGAAAGCAGAACTCACAATTTCGAATATAGAATACAGAATACTGAATATACAATTTAGAATATAGAATGTAGAACACAGAATATAGAATGTAGAATACAGATTATAGAATCCAGAATTAAGAACATGCTATGCAGAACACAGAATTAAGAATATTGATTACATAATACTGAATATAGAATTTAGAATATAGAATGCAGAACAGAGAATTTATAAAATTGTATACAGAAATCTGAATATAGTATTTAGAATATAGAATGTAGAACACAGAATATAGAATATAGATTATAGAACCCAGAATTTAGAACATGGAATGCATAACACAGAATATAATATAGCATAAGGAATACTGAATATAGAATTTAGAATATAGAATGTAGAACACAGAATATAGAATATAGTATATGGAATGCAAAATATAGTATGTAGAATCTACAATGAAAAACACAATTTAGAATATACAATAGAGAATGTAGAACCCAGAATTTAGAACATGGAATGCAGCACACAGAATTTAGAATATAGAATACAGAATACAGAATATAGAATTTAGAATATAGAATGTAGAACACAGAATAAAGAATATAGAATACGGAATGCAGAATATAGAATGTAGAATATAGAATGAAGAATACAAAATATAGACTATAGAATAGAGAATATATAACACAGAATTTAGAACATGGAATGCAGAACTTAGAAATTAGAATATACAGTACAGAATACTGAATATACAATTTGGAATATAGAATGTAGAACACAGAATTTAGAATATAAAATAAACAATACTGAATATAGAGTTTAGAATATAGAATGTAGAACACACAATATAGAATGTTGAATACAGAATATAGAATCCAGAATAAAGAACATGCTATGCAGAACACAGAATTTGGAATAAAGTTTACATAATACTGAATATAGAAATTAGAATATAGAATGTAGAACACAGAATTTATAATATAGAATACAGAAACTTGAATATAGTGTTTAGGGTATAGAATGTAGAACACAGATTATAGAATATAGATTATACATTATAGAACCCAGAATTTAGAAGAAGGAATGCAGAACACAGAATTTAGCATATAGCATACGGAATACTGAATATAGAATTTAGAATATAGTATGTTGAACACAGAATATAGAATGTAGAATACGAAATGCAGATATAGAATACTGAATATAGAATGTAGTAAACAGATTATAGAATATGAAAAAAGAATACTGAAAACAGAATTTTGAACAAGGAATGCAGAACACAGTATTTAGAATATAGAATACAGAATACTGAATATAGAATTTAGAACATGGAATGCAGAACACATTATTTAGAATATAGAATACAGAATACTGAATATAGAATTTAGAATATAGTGTGAGGAACACAGAGTATAGAATATAGAATAAAGAATATTGAAACCATAATTCAGAACTTGTAATGCAGAACACAGAATTTACAATATAGAATACAGAATACTGAATATAGAATTTATAATATAGAATGTAGAACACAGAATTTATAATATAGAATACAGAAAGTTGAATATAGTATTTAGAATATAGAACGTAGAACACAGAATATAGAATATAGATTATAGATTATAGAACCCAGAATTTAGAAGAAGGAATGCAGAACACAGAATTTAGAATATAGCATACGGAATACTGAATATAGAATTTAGAATATAGAATGTAGAACACAGAATATAGAATATAGTATACGGAATGCAAAATATAGTATGTAGAATCTAGAAAGAAAAACACACAATTTAGAATATAGAATAGAGAATGTAGAACCCAGAATTTAGAACATGGAATGCAGCACACAGAATTTAGAATATAGAATACAGAATACTGAATATAGAATTTAGAATATAGAATGTAGAACACAGAATATAGATTGTAGAATGCAGAATAAAGAATCCAGAATAAAGAACATGCTATGCGGAACACAGAATTTAGAATATAGATTACATAATACTGAATATAGAATTTAGAATATAGAATGTAGAATACAGAATTTATAATATAGAATACAGAAAGCTGAATATAGCATTTACAATATAGAATGTAGAACACAGATATAGAATACAGAATATAGATAATAGAACGCAGAATTTAGAACACTGAATTGCAGAACACTGAATTTAGTATATAGTATATAGAATACTTAATAAAGAATTTAAATATTGAATGTAGAACACAGAATATAGAATATAAAATACATAATACTGAATATATAATTTAGAATATAGAATGCAAAAACAGAATAAAAAATATAGCTTAAAAAATATTGAAGCAAGGTTTTGGAACATGGAAAGCAGAACTCACAATTTCGAATATAGAATACAGAATACTGAATATACAATTTAGAATATAGAATGTAGAACACAGAATATAGAATATAGAATAAAGAATACTGAATATAGAATTTAGAATATAGAATGTAGAATACAGATTATAGAATCCAGAATTAAGAACATGCTATGCAGAACACAGAATTAAGAATATAGATTACATAATACTGAATATAGAATTTACAATATAGAATGCAGAACAGAGAATTTATAATATTGTATACAGAAATCTGAATATAGTATTTAGAATATAGAATGTAGAACACAGAATATAGAATATAGATTATAGAACCCAGAATTTAGAACATGGAATGCATAACACAGAATATAATATAGCATACGGAATACTGAATATAGAATTTAGAATATAGAATGTAGAACACAGAATATAGATTGTAGAATACAGAATAAAGAATCCAGAATAAAGAACATGCTATGCGGAACACAGAATTTAGACTATAGATTACATAATACTGAATATAGAATTTAGAATATAGACTGTAGAATACAGAATTTATAATATAGAATACCGAAAGCTGAATATAGTATTTACAATATAGTATGTAGAACACAGATATAGAATATAGAATATAGATTATAGAACCCAGAATTTAGAACATGGAATGCAGAAGACAGTAATTACAATATATAATACAGTATACTGATCATAGAACTTAGAACATAGAATGCAGAACACAGAATTTAGAATATGGAATACAGAATACTGAATATAGAATGGAGAACATGGGGTGCAGAACACAGAATTTAGAATATGGAATAGAGAATACTGAATAGAGAATTTAGAATATAGAAAATAGAACACAGAATAGAGAATATAGAATAGAGAATTAAGAACATGGGATGCAGAACACAGAATTTAGAATATTGAATACAGAATACTGAATATAGGATTTAGAATATAGAAAGTAGAACACATAATATATAATGTAGAATACGGAATGCAGAATATAGAATACAGAATATAGAATTTAGAACACAGAATATAAAATATGGAAAACATAATATAGAAACCAGAATTTAGAATATGGAAAGCAGAACACATAATTTAGAATATAGCATAGAGATTACTGAAAATAGAATTTAGAAAATAGAATGTAGAACACAGAATTTAGAATATAGAATACAGAATACTGATTAAATAACTTAGAATATAGAATGTAGAACACAGAATATAGAATATAGAATACGGAATGCAAAATATAGATTGTAGACTATAGAATGAAGTACGCAAAATATTGAATATAGAATAGAGTATATAGAAGCCAGAATTCAGAACATGGAATGCAGAACACAGAATTTCGAATATAAATACAAAATACTGAATATAGGAATTTGAATATAGAATGCAGAAGACAGGATATATAATAGAGAATACAGAACACAGAATTTAGAATATAGAATACAGAATACTGAATATTGAATTTAGAATATAGAATGTAGAACACAGAATAAAGAATATAGAATACGGAATGCAGAATATAGAATGTAGAATATAGAATCAAGAATACAAAATATAGAATATAGAATAGAGAACATAAAACACAGAATTTAGAAAATGGAATGCAGAACATAGAATTTAGAATATAGAATAGAGAATACTGAATATACAATTTAGAATATAGTATAGAGATTATTTAATATAGAATTTAGAATACATAAGGTAGAACACAGAATTTAAAATATAGAATACAGAATACTGAATAAACAACTTAGAATATAGAATGTAGAACAGAGAATATAGAAAATAGAATACGGAATGCAAAATATAGATTGTAGAATATAGAATGAAGTACGCAAAATATAGAATATAGAATAGAGAATATAGAAGCCAGAATTTAAAACATGGAATCCAGAACACAGAATTTAGAATATAGAATACAGAATACTGATTATAGTATTTAGAAAATAGAATGTAGAACACAGAATAAAGAATATAGAATACGGAAAGCAGAATATAGAATGTAGAATATAGGATGAAGAATACAAAATATAGAATATAGAATAGAGAATATACAACACAGAATTTAGAACATTGGGTGCAGAACATAGAATTTAGAATATAGAATACAGAATACTGAATATACAATTTAGAATATAGAATGTAGAACACAGAATTTATAATATATAATAAAGAATACTGAATATAAATTTTAGAATATAGAATGTATAACACACAATATAGAATGTAGAATACAGAATACAGAATCCAGAATATAGAACATGCTATGCAGAACACAGAATTTAGAATATAGATTACATAATACTGAATATAGAATATAGAATATAGAATGTAGAACACAGAATATATAATATAAAATACACAAAGTTGAATATAGTATTTAGAATATAGAATGTAGAACACAGGATATAGATTATAGAACCCAGAATTTAGAACATGGAATGCAGAACACAGAATATAGAATATAGCATACGGAATACTGAATATAGAATTTATAATATAGTATGTAGAACACAGAATATAGAATAAAGAAAACGAAATGCAGATATAGAATACAGAATATAGAATGTAGTAAACAGATTATAGAATATGGAAAAAGAATACTGAAAACAGAATTTAGAACATGGAATGCAGAACACAGTATTTAGAATATAGAATACAGAATAGTGCATATAGAATTTAGAATGTGGAATGCAGAACACAGATTTTAGAATATAGAATACAGAATACTGAATATAGAATTTAGAACATGGAATGCAGAACACATTATTTAGAATATAGAATACAGAATACTGAGTATAGAATTTAGAATATAGTGTGAGGAACACAGAATATAGGATATAGAATAAAGAATATTGAACCCATAATTCAGAACATGGAATGCAGAACACAGAATTTACAATATAGAATACAGAATACTGAAGACAGAATTTAGAATATAGAATGTAGAAAATAGTATAAAGAATATAGAATACGGAATGCAGAATAAAGAATGCAGAATATAAAATGAAGAACACAAAAAAAAAATATAGAATAGATTATATAGAACACAGAATTTAGAACATTGAATTGCAGAACACTGAATTTAGAATATAGTATACAGAATACTTAATAAACAATTTAAATTTGAATGTAGAACACAGAATATAGAATATAAAATACATAATACTGAATATATAATTTAGAATATAGAATGCAGAAAACAGAATAAAAAATATAGCTTAAAGAATATTGAAGCCAGATTTTGGAACATGGAAAGCAGAACTCACAATTTCGAATATAGAATACAGAATACTGAATATACAATTTAGAATATAGAATGTAGAACACAGAATATAGAATATAGAATAAAGAATACTGAATATGGAATTTAGATTATAGAATGTAGAACACAGAATATAGAATGTAGAATACAGATTATAGAATCCAGAATTAAGAACATGCTATGCAGAACACAGAATTAAGAATATAGATTACATAATACTGAATATAGAATTTAGAATATAGAATGCAGAACAGAGAATTTATAATATTGTATACAGAAATCCGAATATAGTAATTAGAATATAGAATGTAGAACACAGAATATAGAATATAGATTATAGAACCCAGAATTTAGAACATGGAATGCATAACACAGAATATAATATAGCATACGGAATACTGAATATAGAATTTAGAATATAGAATGTAGAACACAGAATATAGAATATAGTATATGGAATGCAAAATATAGTATGTAGAATCTACAATGAAAAACACAATTTAGAATATACAATAGAGAATGTAGAACCCAGAATTTAGAACATGGAATGCAGCACACAGAATTTAGAATATAGAATACAGAATACTGAATATAGAATTTAGAATATAGAATGTAGAACACAGAATAAAGAATATAGAATACGGAATGCAGAATATAGAATGTAGAATATAGAATGAAGAATACAAAATATAGACTATAGAATAGAGAATATACAACACAGAATTTAGAACATGGAATGCAGAGCATAGAATTTAGAATATAAAATACAGAATACTGAATATACAATTTAGAATATAGAATGTAGAACACAGTATTTAGAATATACAATAAAGAATACTGAATATAGGGTTTAGAATATAGAATGTAGAACACACAATATAGAATGTAGAATACAGAATATAGAATCCAGAATAAACAACATGCTAAGCAGAACACAGAATGTGGAATAAAGATTACATAATACTGAATATAGAATTTATAATATAGAATGTAGAACACAGAATTTATAATATAGAATACAGAAAGTTGAATATAGTATTTAGAATATAGAACGTAGAACACAGAATATAGAATATAGATTATAGATTATAGAACCCAGAATTTAGAAGAAGGAATGCAGAACACAGAATTTAGAATATAGCATACGGAATACTGAATATAGAATTTAGAATATAGAATGTAGAACACAGAATATAGAATATAGTATACGGAATGCAAAATATAGTATGTAGAATCTAGAAAGGAAAACACACAATTTAGAATATAGAATAGAGAATGTAGAACCCAGAATTTAGAACATGGAATGCAGCACACAGAATTTAGAATATAGAATACAGAATACTGAATATAGAATTTAGAATATAGAATGTAGAACACAGAATATAGATTGTAGAATGCAGAATAAAGAATCCAGAATAAAGAACATGCTATGCGGAACACAGAATTTAGAATATAGATTACATAATACTGAATATAGAATTTAGAATATAGAATGTAGAATACAGAATTTATAATATAGAATACAGAAAGCTGAATATAGCATTTACAATATAGAATGTAGAACACAGATATAGAATACAGAATATAGATAATAGAACGCAGAATTTAGAACATTGAATTGCAGAACACTGAATTTAGTATATAGTATATAGAATACTTAATAAAGAATTTAAATATTGAATGTAGAACACAGAATATAGAATATAAAATACATAATACTGAATATATAATTTAGAATATAGAATGCAAAAACAGAATAAAAAATATAGCTTAAAAAATATTGAAGCAAGGTTTTGGAACATGGAAAGCAGAACTCACAATTTCGAATATAGAATACAGAATACTGAATATACAATTTAGAATATAGAATGTAGAACACAGAATATAGAATATAGAATAAAGAATACTGAATATAGAATTTAGAATATAGAATGTAGAACACAGAATATAGAATGTAGAATACAGATTATAGAATCCAGAATTAAGAATATGCTATGCAGAACACAGAATTAAGAATATAGATTACATAATACTGAATATAGAATTTACAATATAGAATGCAGAACAGAGAATTTATAATATTGTATACAGAAATCTGAATATAGTATTTAGAATATAGAATGTAGAACACAGAATATAGAATATAGATTATAGAACCCAGAATTTAGAACATGGAATGCATAACACAGAATATAATATAGCATACGGAATACTGAATATAGAATTTAGAATATAGAATGTAGAACACAGAATATAGATTGTAGAATACAGAATAAAGAATCCAGAATAAAGAACATGCTATGCGGAACACAGAATTTAGACTATAGATTACATAATACTGAATATAGAATTTAGAATATAGAATGTAGAATACAGAATTTATAATATAGAATACCGAAAGCTGAATATAGTATTTACAATATAGAATGTAGAACAAAGATATAGAATATAGAATATAGATTATAGAAACCAGAATTTAGAACATGGAATGCAGAAGACAGTAATTACAATATATAATACAGTATACTGATCATAGAACTTAGAACATAGAATGCAGAACACAGAATTTAGAATATGGAATACAGAATACTGAATATAGAATGGAGAACATGGGGTGCAGAACACAGAATTTAGAATATGGAATAGAGAATACAGAATAGAGAATTTAGAATATAGAAAATAGAACACAGAATAGAGAATATAGAATAGAGAATTAAGAACATGGGATGCAGAACACAGAATTTAGAATATTGAATACAGAATACTGAATATAGGATTTAGAATATAGAAAGTAGAACACATAATATATAATGTAGAATACGGAATGCAGAATATAGAATACAGAATATAGAATTTAGAACACAGAATATAAAATATGGAAAACATAATATAGAAACCAGAATTTAGAATATGGAAAGCAGAACACATAATTTAGAATATAGCATAGAGATTACTGAAAATAGAATTTAGAAAATAGAATGTAGAACACAGAATTTAGAATATAGAATACAGAATACTGATTAAATAACTTGGAATATAGAATGTAGAACACAGAATATAGAATATAGAATACGGAATGCAAAATATAGATTGTAGACTATAGAATGAAGTACGCAAAATATTGAATATAGAATAGAGTATATAGAAGCCAGAATTCAGAACATGGAATGCAGAACACAGAATTTCGAATATAAATACAAAATACTGAATATAGGAATTTGAATATAGAATGCAGAAGACAGGATATATAATAGAGAATACAGAACACAGAATTTAGAATATAGAATACAGAATACTGAATATTGAATTTAGAATATAGAATGTAGAACACAGAATAAAGAATATAGAATACGGAATGCAGAATATAGAATGTAGAATATAGTATCAAGAATACATAATATAGAATATAGAATAGAGAACATAAAACACAGAATTTAGAAAATGGAATGCAGAACATAGAATTTAGAATATAGAATAGAGAATACTGAATATACAATTTAGAATATAGTATAGAGATTATTTAATATAGAATTTAGAATACAGAATGTAGAACACAGAATTTACAATATAGACTACAGAATACTGAATAAATAACTTAGAATATAGAATGTAGAACAGAGAATATAGAAAATAGAATACGGAATGCAAAATATAGATTGTAGAATATAGAATGAAGTACGCAAAATATAGAATATAGAATAGAGAATATAGAAGCCAGAATTTAAAACATGGAATCCAGAACACAGAATTTAGAATATAGAATACAGAATACTGATTATAGTATTTAGAAAATAGAATGTAGAACACAGAATAAAGAATATAGAATACGGAAAGCAGAATATAGAATGTATAATATAGGATGAAGAATACAAAATATAGAATATAGAATAGAGAATATACAACACAGAATTTAGAACATTGGATGCAGAACATAGAATTTAGAATATAGAAGACAGAATACTGAATATACAATTTAGAATATAGAATGTAGAACACAGAATTTATAATATATAATAAAGAATACTGAATATAAATTTTAGAATATAGAATGTATAACACAGAATATAGAATGTAGAATACAGAATATAGAATCCAGAATATAGAACATGCTATGCAGAACACAGAATTTAGAATATAGATTACATAATACTGAATATAGAATATAGAATATAGAATGTAGAACACAGAATATATAATATAAAATACAGAAAGTTGAATATAGTATTTAGAATATAGAATGTAGAACACAGAATATAGAATATAGATTGTAGATTATAGAACCCAGAATTTAGAAGAAGGAATGCAGAACACAGAATATAGAATATAGCATACTGAATACTGAATATAGAATTTAGAATATAGTATGTAGAACACAGAATATAGAATGTAGAATACGAAATGCAGATATAGAATACAGAATATAGAATGTAGAAAACAGATTATAGAATATGGAAAAAGAATACTGAAAACTGAATTTAGAACATGGAATGAAGTACACAGTATTTAGAATATAGAATACAGAATAGTGCATATAGAATTTAGAATGTGGAATGCGGAACACAGATTTTAGAATATAGAATAAAGAATACTGAATATAGAATTTAGAACAAGGAATGCAGAACACATTATTTAGAATATAGAATACAGAATACTGAATATAGAATATAGAATTTAGAATATAGTGTGAGGAACACAGAGTATAGAATATAGAATAAAGTTTATTGAACCCATAATTCAGAACATGAAATGCAGAACACAGAATTTACAATATAGAATACAGAATACTGAAGATAGAAAATAGAATATAGAATGTAGAACATAGTATAAAGAATATAGAATACGGAATGCAGAATATAGAATGTAGAATATAAAATGAAGAGCACAAAATATAAAATATAGAATAGAGTATATAGAACCCAGAATTTAGAACATTGAATTGCAGAACACTGAATTTAGAATATAGTATACAGAATACTTAATAAACAATTTAAAAATTGAATGTAGAACACAGAATATAGAATATAAAATACATAATACTGAATATATAATTTAGAATATAGAATGCAGAAAACAGAATAAAAAATATAGCTTAAAGAATATTGAAGCCAGATTTTGGAACATGGATAGCAGAACTCACAATTTCGAATATAGAATACAGAATACTGAATATACAATTTAGAATATAGAATGTAGAACACAGAATATAGAATGTAGAATACAGATTATAGAATCCAGAATTAAGAACATGCTATGCAGAACACAGAATTAAGAATATAGATTACATAATACTGAATATAGAATTTAGAATATAGAATGCAGAACAAAGAATTTATAATATTGTATACAGAAATCCGAATATAGTATTTAGAATATAGAATGTAGAACACAGAATATAGAATATAGATTATAGAACCCAGAATTTAGAACATGGAATGCATAACACAGAATATAATATAGCATACGGAATACTGAAAAAGAATTTAGAATATAGAATGTAGAACACAGAATATAGAATATAGTATATGGAATGCAAAATATAGTATGTAGAATCTACAATGAAAAACACAATTTAGAATATACAATAGAGAATGTAGAACCCAGAATTTAGAACATGGAATGCAGCACACAGAATTTAGAATATAGAATACAGAATACAGAATATAGAATTTAGAATATAGAATGTAGAGCACAGAATAAAGAATATAGAATACGGAATGCAGAATATAGAATGTAGAATATAGAATGAAGAATACAAAATATAGACTATAGAATAGAGAATATATAACACAGAATTTAGAACATGGAATGCAGAACTTAGAATTTAGAATATACAGTACAGAATACTGAATATACAATTTGGAATATAGAATGTAGAACACAGAATTTAGAATATAAAATAAACAATACTGAATATAGAGTTTAGAATATAGAATGTAGAACACACAATATAGAATGTTGAATACAGAATATAGAATCCAGAATAAAGAACATGCTATGCAGAACACAGAATTTGGAATAAAGTTTACATAATACTGAATATAGAAATTAGAATATAGAATGTAGAACAGAATTTATAATATAGAATACAGAAACTTGAATATAGTGTTTAGGGTATAGAATGTAGAACACATATTATAGAATATACATTATACATTATAGAACCCAGAATTTAGAAGAAGGAATGCAGAACACAGAATTTAGCATATAGCATACGGAATACTGAATATAGAATTTAGAATATAGTATGTAGAACACAGAATATAGAATGTAGAATACGATATGCAGATATAGAATACTGAATATAGAATTTAGTAAACAGATTATAGAATATGAAAAAAGAATACTGAAAACAGAATTTTGAACAAGAAATGCAGAACACAGTATTTAGAATATAGAATACAGAATACTGAATATAGAATTTAGAACATGGAATGCAGAACACATTATTTAGAATATAGAATACAGAATACTGAATATAGAATTTAGAATATAGTGTGAGGAACACAGAGTATAGAATATAGAATAAAGAATATTGAAACCATAATTCAGAACTTGGAATGTAGAACACAGAATTTACAATATAGAATACAGAATACGGAAGATAGAATTTAGAATATAGAATGTAGAACACAGTATAAAGAATATAGAATACGGAATGCAGAATATAGAATGTAGAATATAAAATGAAGAACGCAAAATATAAAATATAGAATAGAGTATATAGAACCCAGAATTTAGAAAATTGAATGGCAGAACACAAAATTTAGAATATAGTATACAGAATACTTAATAAACAAATAAACAATTGAATGTAGAACACAGAATATAGAATATAAAATACATTATACTGAATATCTAATTTAGAATATAGAATGTAGAAACCAGAATAAAAAATATAGCTTAAAGAATATTGAAGCCATATTTTGGAACATGGAAAGCAGAACTCACAATTTCGAATATAGAATACAGAATACTGAATATACAATTTAGAATATAGAATGTAGAACACAGAATATAGAATATAGAATAAAGAACACTGAATATAGGAATTAGAATATAGAATGTTGAACACAGAATATAGAATGTACAATACAGATTATAGAATCCAGAATTAAGAACATGCTATGCAGAACACAGAATTAAGAATATAGATTACATAATACTGAATATAGAATTTAGAATATAGAACGCAGAACACAGAATTTATAATATTGTATACATAAATCTAAATATAGTATTTAGAATATAGAATGTAGAACACAGAATATAGAATATAGATTATAGAACCCAGAATTTAGAACATGGAATGCATAACACAGAATATAATATAGCATACGGAATACTGAATATAGAATTTAGAATATAGAATTAAGAACACAGAATATAGAATATAGTATACGGAATGCAAAATATAGTATGTAGAATCTAGAATGAAAAACACACAATTTAGAATATAGAATAGAGAATGTAGAACCCAGAATTTAGAACATGGAATGCAGCACACAGAATTTAGAATATAGAATACAGAATACTGAATATAGAATTTAGAATATAGAATGTAGAACACAGAATATAGATTGAAGAATACAGAATAAAGAATCTAGAATAAAGAACATGCTATGCGGAACACAGAATTTAGAATATAGATTACATAATACTGAATATAGAATTTAGAATATAGAATGAAGAATACAGAATTTATAATATAGAATACAGAAAGCTGAATATATTATTTACAATATTGAATGTAGAACACAGATATAGAATATAGAATATAGATTATAGAACCCAGAATTTAGGACATGAAATTCAGAAGACAGTAATTACAATATATAATACATTATACTGATCGTAGAACTTAGAACATAGAATGCAGAACACAGAATTTAGAATATAGAATACAGAATACTGAATATAGAATTTAGAATATAGAAATTAGAACACATAATATATAATGTAGAATACGGAATGCAGAATATAGAATACAGAATATAGAATTTAGAACACAGAATATAAAATATGGAAAACAGAATATAGAATCCAGAATTTAGAACATGGAAAGCAGAACACATAATTTAGAATATAGTATAGAGATTACTGAAAATAGAATTTAGAATATAGAATGTAGAACACAGAATTTAGAATATAGTATACGGAATGCAAAATATAGTATGTAGAATCTAGAATGAAAAACACACAATTTAGAATATAGAATAGAGAATGTAGAACCCAGAATTAAGAACATGGAATGCAGCACACAGAATTTAGAATATAGAATACAGAATACTGAATATAGAATTTAGAATATAGAATGTAGAACACAGAATATAGAATATAAACTAAAGAATACTGAATATAGAGTTTAGAATATAGAATGTAGAACACAAAATGTAGAATATAGAATACAGAATATAGAATCCAGAATAAAGAACATGTTATGCAAAACACAGAATTTGGAATACAGATTACATAATACTGAACATAGAATTTAGAATATAGAATGTAGAACACAGAATTTATAATATAGAATACAGAAAGTTGAATATAGTATTTAGAATATAGAATGTAGAACACAGAATATAGAATATAGATTGTAGATTATAGAACCCAGAATTTAGAAGAAGGAATGCAGAACACAGAATATAGAATATAGCATACTGAATACTGAATATAGAATTTAGAATATAGTATGTAGAACACAGAATATAGAATGTAGAATACGAAATGCAGATATAGAATACAGAATATAGAATGTAGAAAACAGATTATAGAATATGGAAAAAGAATACTGAAAACTGAATTTAGAACATGGAATGAAGTACACAGTATTTAGAATATAGAATACAGAATAGTGCATATAGAATTTAGAATGTGGAATGCGGAACACAGATTTTAGAATATAGAATAAAGAATACTGAATATAGAATTTAGAACATGGAATGCAGAACACATTATTTAGAATATAGAATACAGAATACTGAATATAGAATATAGAATTTAGAATATAGTGTGAGGAACACAGAGTATAGAATATAGAATAAAGTATATTGAACCCATAATTCAGAACATGGAATGCAGAACACAGAATTTACAATATAGAATACAGAATACTGAAGATAGAAATTAGAATATAGAATGTAGAACATAGTATAAAGAATATAGAATACGGAATGCAGAATATAGAATGTAGAATATTAAATGAAGAACACAAAATATAAAATATAGAATAGAGTATATAGAACCCAGAATTTAGAACATTGAATTGCAGAACACTGAATTTAGAATATAGTATACAGAATACTTAATAAACAATTTAAAAATTGAATGTAGAACACAGAATATAGAATATAAAATACATAATACTGAATATATAATTTAGAATATAGAATGCAGAAAACAGAATAAAAAATATAGCTTAAAGAATATTGAAGCCAGATTTTGGAACATGGAAAGCAGAACTCACAATTTCGAATATAGAATACAGAATACTGAATATACAATTTAGAATATAGAATGTAGAACACAGAATATAGAATGTAGAATACAGATTATAGAATCCAGAATTAAGAACATGCTATGCAGAACACAGAATTAAGAATATAGATTACATAATACTGAATATAGAATTTAGAATATAGAATGCAGAACAGAGAATTTATAATATTGTATACAGAAATCTGAATATAGTATTTAGAATATAGAATGTAGAACACAGAATATAGAATATAGATTATAGAACCCAGAATTTAGAACATGGAATGCATAACACAGAATATAATATAGCATACGGAATACTGAATATAGAATTTAGAATATAGAATGTAGAACACAGAATATAGAATATAGTATATGGAATGCAAAATATAGTATGTAGAATCTACAATGAAAAACACAATTTAGAATATACAATAGAGAATGTAGAACCCAGAATTTAGAACATGGAATGCAGCACACAGAATTTAGAATATAGAATACAGAATACTGAATATAGAATTTAGAATATAGAATGTAGAACACAGAATATAGAATATAAACTAAAGAATACTGAATATAGAGTTTAGAATATAGAATGTAGAACACAAAATGTAGAATATAGAATACAGAATATAGAATCCAGAATAAAGAACATGTTATGCAAAACACAGAATTTGGAATACAGATTACATAATACTGAACATAGAATTTAGAATATAGAATGTAGAACACAGAATTTATAATATAGAATACAGAAAGTTGAATATAGTATTTAGAATATAGAATGTAGAACACAGAATATAGAATATAGATTGTAGATTATAGAACCCAGAATTTAGAAGAAGGAATGCAGAACACAGAATATAGAATATAGCATACTGAATACTGAATATAGAATTTAGAATATAGTATGTAGAACACAGAATATAGAATGTAGAATACGAAATGCAGATATAGAATACAGAATATAGAATGTAGAAAACAGATTATAGAATATGGAAAAAGAATACTGAAAACTGAATTTAGAACATGGAATGAAGTACACAGTATTTAGAATATAGAATACAGAATAGTGCATATAGAATTTAGAATGTGGAATGCGGAACACAGATTTTAGAATATAGAATAAAGAATACTGAATATAGAATTTAGAACATGGAATGCAGAACACATTATTTAGAATATAGAATACAGAATACTGAATATAGAATATAGAATTTAGAATATAGTGTGAGGAACACAGAGTATAGAATATAGAATAAAGTATATTGAACCCATAATTCAGAACATGGAATGCAGAACACAGAATTTACAATATAGAATACAGAATACTGAAGATAGAAATTAGAATATAGAATGTAGAACATAGTATAAAGAATATAGAATACGGAATGCAGAATATAGAATGTAGAATATTAAATGAAGAACACAAAATATAAAATATAGAATAGAGTATATAGAACCCAGAATTTAGAACATTGAATTGCAGAACACTGAATTTAGAATATAGTATACAGAATACTTAATAAACAATTTAAAAATTGAATGTAGAACACAGAATATAGAATATAAAATACATAATACTGAATATATAATTTAGAATATAGAATGCAGAAAACAGAATAAAAAATATAGCTTAAAGAATATTGAAGCCAGATTTTGGAACATGGAAAGCAGAACTCACAATTTCGAATATAGAATACAGAATACTGAATATACAATTTAGAATATAGAATGTAGAACACAGAATATAGAATGTAGAATACAGATTATAGAATCCAGAATTAAGAACATGCTATGCAGAACACAGAATTAAGAATATAGATTACATAATACTGAATATAGAATTTAGAATATAGAATGCAGAACAGAGAATTTATAATATTGTATACAGAAATCTGAATATAGTATTTAGAATATAGAATGTAGAACACAGAATATAGAATATAGATTATAGAACCCAGAATTTAGAACATGGAATGCATAACACAGAATATAATATAGCATACGGAATACTGAATATAGAATTTAGAATATAGAATGTAGAACACAGAATATAGAATATAGTATATGGAATGCAAAATATAGTATGTAGAATCTACAATGAAAAACACAATTTAGAATATACAATAGAGAATGTAGAACCCAGAATTTAGAACATGGAATGCAGCACACAGAATTTAGAATATAGAATACAGAATACAGAATATAGAATTTAGAATATAGAATGTAGAACACAGAATAAAGAATATAGAATACGGAATGCAGAATATAGAATGTAGAATATAGAATGAAGAATACAAAATATAGACTATAGAATAGAGAATATATAACACAGAATTTAGAACATGGAATGCAGAACTTAGAATTTAGAATATACAGTACAGAATACTGAATATACAATTTGGAATATAGAATGTAGAACACAGAATTTAGAATATAAAATAAACAATACTGAATATAGAGTTTAGAATATAGAATGTAGAACACACAATATAGAATGTTGAATACAGAATATAGAATCCAGAATAAAGAACATGCTATGCAGAACACAGAATTTGGAATAAAGTTTACATAATACTGAATATAGAAATTAGAATATAGAATGTAGAACACAGAATTTATAATATAGAATACAGAAACTTGAATATAGTGTTTAGGGTATAGAATGTAGAACACAGATTATAGAATATAGATTATACATTATAGAACCCAGAATTTAGAAGAAGGAATGCAGAACACAGAATTTAGCATATAGCATACGGAATACTGAATATAGAATTTAGAATATAGTATGTTGAACACAGAATATAGAATGTAGAATACGAAATGCAGATATAGAATACTGAATATAGAATGTAGTAAACAGATTATAGAATATGAAAAAAGAATACTGAAAACAGAATTTTGAACAAGGAATGCAGAACACAGTATTTAGAATATAGAATACAGAATACTGAATATAGAATTTAGAACATGGAATACAGAACACATTATTTAGAATATAGAATACAGAATACTGAATATAGAATTTAGAATATAGTGTGAGGAACACAGAGTATAGAATATAGAATAAAGAATAGTGAAACCATAATTCAGAACTTGTAATGCAGAACACAGAATTTACAATATAGAATACAGAATACTGAATATAGAATTTATAATATAGAATGTAGAACACAGAATTTATAATATAGAATACAGAAAGTTGAATATAGTATTTAGAATATAGAACGTAGAACACAGAATATAGAATATAGATTATAGATTATAGAACCCAGAATTTAGAAGAAGGAATGCAGAACACAGAATTTAGAATATAGCATACGGAATACTGAATATAGAATTTAGAATATAGAATGTAGAACACAGAATATAGAATATAGTATACGGAATGCAAAATATAGTATGTAGAATCTAGAAAGAAAAACACACAATTTAGAATATAGAATAGAGAATGTAGAACCCAGAATTTAGAACATGGAATGCAGCACACAGAATTTAGAATATAGAATACAGAATACTGAATATAGAATTTAGAATATAGAATGTAGAACACAGAATATAGATTGTAGAATGCAGAATAAAGAATCCAGAATAAAGAACATGCTATGCGGAACACAGAATTTAGAATATAGATTACATAATACTGAATATAGAATTTAGAATATAGAATGTAGAATACAGAATTTATAATATAGAATACAGAAAGCTGAATATAGCATTTACAATATAGAATGTAGAACACAGATATAGAATACAGAATATAGATAATAGAACGCAGAATTTAGAACATTGAATTGCAGAACACTGAATTTAGTATATAGTATATAGAATACTTAATAAAGAATTTAAATATTGAATGCAGAACACAGAATATAGAATATAAAATACATAATACTGAATGTATAATTTAGAATATAGAATGCAAAAACAGAATAAAAAATATAGCTTAAAAAATATTGAAGCAAGGTTTTGGAACATGGAAAGCAGAACTCACAATTTCGAATATAGAATACAGAATACTGAATATACAATTTAGAATATAGAATGTAGAACACAGAATATAGAATATAGAATAAAGAATACTGAATATAGAATTTAGAATATAGAATGTAGAACACAGAATATAGAATGTAGAATACAGATTATAGAATCCAGAATTAAGAACATGCTATGCAGAACACAGAATTAAGAATATAGATTACATAATACTGAATATAGAATTTACAATATAGAATGCAGAACAGAGAATTTATAATATTGTATACAGAAATCTGAATATAGTATTTAGAATATAGAATGTAGAACACAGAATATAGAATATAGATTATAGAACCCAGAATTTAGAACATGGAATGCATAACACAGAATATAATATAGCATACGGAATACTGAATATAGAATTTAGAATATAGAATGTAGAACACAGAATATAGATTGTAGAATACAGAATAAAGAATCCAGAATAAAGAACATGCTATGCGGAACACAGAATTTAGACTATAGATTACATAATACTGAATATAGAATTTAGAATATAGAATGTAGAATACAGAATTTATAATATAGAATACCGAAAGCTGAATATAGTATTTACAGTATAGAATGTAGAACAAAGATATAGAATATAGAATATAGATTATAGAAACCAGAATTTAGAACATGGAATGCAGAAGACAGTAATTACAATATATAATACAGTATACTGATCATAGAACTTAGAACATAGAATGCAGAACACAGAATTTAGAATATGGAATACAGAATACTGAATATAGAATGGAGAACATGGGGTGCAGAACACAGAATTTAGAATATGGAATAGAGAATACAGAATAGAGAATTTAGAATATAGAAAATAGAACACAGAATAGAGAATATAGAATAGAGAATTAAGAACATGGGATGCAGAACACAGAATTTAGAATATTGAATACAGAATACTGAATATAGGATTTAGAATATAGAAAGTAGAACACATAATATATAATGTAGAATACGGAATGCAGAATATAGAATACAGAATATAGAATTTAGAACACAGAATATAAAATATGGAAAACATAATATAGAAACCAGAATTTAGAATATGGAAAGCAGAACACATAATTTAGAATATAGCATAGAGATTACTGAAAATAGAATTTAGAAAATAGAATGTAGAACACAGAATTTAGAATATAGAATACAGAATACTGATTAAATAACTTAGAATATAGAATGTAGAACACAGAATATAGAATATAGAATACGGAATGCAAAATATAGATTGTAGACTATAGAATGAAGTACGCAAAATATTGAATATAGAATAGAGTATATAGAAGCCAGAATTCAGAACATGGAATGCAGAACACAGAATTTCGAATATAAATACAAAATACTGAATATAGGAATTTGAATATAGAATGCAGAAGACAGGATATATAATAGAGAATACAGAACACAGAATTTAGAATATAGAATACAGAATACTGAATATTGAATTTAGAATATAGAATGTAGAACACAAAATAAAGAATATAGAATACGGAATGCAGAATATAGAATGTAGAATATAGTATCAAGAATACATAATATAGAATATAGAATAGAGAACATAAAACACAGAATTTAGAAAATGGAATGCAGAACATAGAATTTAGAATATAGAATAGAGAATACTGAATATACAATTTAGAATATAGTATAGAGATTATTTAATATAGAATTTAGAATACAGAATGTAGAACACAGAATTTACAATATAGACTACAGAATACTGAATAAATAACTTAGAATATAGAATGTAGAACAGAGAATATAGAAAATAGAATACGGAATGCAAAATATAGATTGTAGAATATAGAATGAAGTACGCAAAATATAGAATATAGAATAGAGAATATAGAAGCCAGAATTTAAAACATGGAATCCAGAACACAGAATTTAGAATATAGAATACAGAATACTGATTATAGTATTTAGAAAATAGAATGTAGAACACAGAATAAAGAATATAGAATACGGAAAGCAGAATATAGAATGTATAATATAGGATGAAGAATACAAAATATAGAATATAGAATAGAGAATATACAACACAGAATTTAGAACATTGGATGCAGAACATAGAATTTAGAATATAGAAGACAGAATACTGAATATAAAATTTAGAATATAGAATGTAGAACACAGAATTTATAATATATAATAAAGAATACTGAATATAAATTTTAGAATATAGAATGTATAACACACAATATAGAATGTAGAATACAGAATATAGAATCCAGAATATAGAACATGCTATGCAGAACACAGAATTTAGAATATAGATTACATAATACTGAATATAGAATATAGAATATAGAATGTAGAACACAGAATATATAATATAAAATACAGAAAGTTGAATATAGTATTTAGAATATAGAATGTAGAACACAGAATATAGAATATAGATTGTAGATTATAGAACCCAGAATTTAGAAGAAGGAATGCAGAACACAGAATATAGAATATAGCATACTGAATACTGAATATAGAATTTAGAATATAGTATGTAGAACACAGAATATAGAATGTAGAATACGAAATGCAGATATAGAATACAGAATATAGAATGTAGAAAACAGATTATAGAATATGGAAAAAGAATACTGAAAACTGAATTTAGAACATGGAATGAAGTACACAGTATTTAGAATATAGAATACAGAATAGTGCATATAGAATTTAGAATGTGGAATGCGGAACACAGATTTTAGAATATAGAATAAAGAATACTGAATATAGAATTTAGAACAAGGAATGCAGAACACATTATTTAGAATATAGAATACAGAATACTGAATATAGAATATAGAATTTAGAATATAGTGTGAGGAACACAGAGTATAGAATATAGAATAAAGTATATTGAACCCATAATTCAGAACATGAAATGCAGAACACAGAATTTACAATATAGAATACAGAATACTGAAGATAGAAAATAGAATATAGAATGTAGAACATAGTATAAAGAATATAGAATATGGAATGCAGAATATAGAATGTAGAATATAAAATGAAGAGCACAAAATATAAAATATAGAATAGAGTATATAGAACCCAGAATTTAGAACATTGAATTGCAGAACACTGAATTTAGAATATAGTATACAGAATACTTAATAAACAATTTAAAAATTGAATGTAGAACACAGAATATAGAATATAAAATACATAATACTGAATATATAATTTAGAATATAGAATGCAGAAAACAGAATAAAAAATATAGCTTAAAGAATATTGAAGCCAGATTTTGGAACATGGATAGCAGAACTCACAATTTCGAATATAGAATACAGAATACTGAATATACAATTTAGAATATAGAATGTAGAACACAGAATATAGAATGTAGAATACAGATTATAGAATCCAGAATTAAGAACATGCTATGCAGAACACAGAATTAAGAATATAGATTACATAATACTGAATATAGAATTTAGAATATAGAATGCAGAACAAAGAATTTATAATATTGTATACAGAAATCCGAATATAGTATTTAGAATATAGAATGTAGAACACAGAATATAGAATATAGATTATAGAACCCAGAATTTAGAACATGGAATGCATAACACAGAATATAATATAGCATACGGAATACTGAATAAAGAATTTAGAATATAGAATGTAGAACACAGAATATAGAATATAGTATATGGAATGCAAAATATAGTATGTAGAATCTACAATGAAAAACACAATTTAGAATATACAATAGAGAATGTAGAACCCAGAATTTAGAACATGGAATGCAGCACACAGAATTTAGAATATAGAATACAGAATACAGAATATAGAATTTAGAATATAGAATGTAGAACACAGAATAAAGAATATAGAATACGGAATGCAGAATATAGAATGTAGAATATAGAATGAAGAATACAAAATATAGACTATAGAATAGAGAATATATAACACAGAATTTAGAACATGGAATGCAGAACTTAGAATTTAGAATATACAGTACAGAATACTGAATATACAATTTGGAATATAGAATGTAGAACACAGAATTTAGAATATAAAATAAACAATACTGAATATAGAGTTTAGAATATAGAATGTAGAACACACAATATAGAATGTTGAATACAGAATATAGAATCCAGAATAAAGAACATGCTATGCAGAACACAGAATTTGGAATAAAGTTTACATAATACTGAATATAGAAATTAGAATATAGAATGTAGAACAGAATTTATAATATAGAATACAGAAACTTGAATATAGTGTTTAGGGTATAGAATGTAGAACACATATTATAGAATATACATTATACATTATAGAACCCAGAATTTAGAAGAAGGAATGCAGAACACAGAATTTAGCATATAGCATACGGAATACTGAATATAGAATTTAGAATATAGTATGTAGAACACAGAATATAGAATGTAGAATACGAAATGCAGATATAGAATACTGAATATAGAATGTAGTAAACAGATTATAGAATATGAAAAAAGAATACTGAAAACAGAATTTTGAACAAGGAATGCAGAACACAGTATTTAGAATATAGAATACAGAATACTGAATATAGAATTTAGAACATGGAATGCAGAACACATTATTTAGAATATAGAATACAGAATACTGAATATAGAATTTAGAATATAGTGTGAGGAACACAGAGTATAGAATATAGAATAAAGAATATTGAAACCATAATTCAGAACTTGGAATGTAGAACACAGAATTTACAATATAGAATACAGAATACGGAAGATAGAATTTAGAATATAGAATGTAGAACACAGTATAAAGAATATAGAATACGGAATGCAGAATATAGAATGTAGAATATAAAATGAAGAACGCAAAATATAAAATATAGAATAGAGTATATAGAACCCAGAATTTAGAAAATTGAATGGCAGAACACAAAATTTAGAATATAGTATACAGAATACTTAATAAACAAATAAACAATTGAATGTAGAACACAGAATATAGAATATAAAATACATTATACTGAATATCTAATTTAGAATATAGAATGTAGAAACCAGAATAAAAAATATAGCTTAAAGAATATTGAAGCCATATTTTGGAACATGGAAAGCAGAACTCACAATTTCGAATATAGAATACAGAATACTGAATATACAATTTAGAATATAGAATGTAGAACACAGAATATAGAATATAGAATAAAGAACACTGAATATAGGAATTAGAATATAGAATGTTGAACACAGAATATAGAATGTACAATACAGATTAGAGAATCCAGAATTAAGAACATGCTATGCAGAACACAGAATTAAGAATATAGATTACATAATACTGAATATAGAATTTAGAATATAGAACGCAGAACACAGAATTTATAATATTGTATACATAAATCTAAATATAGTATTTAGAATATAGAATGTAGAACACAGAATATAGAATATAGATTATAGAACCCAGAATTTAGAACATGGAATGCATAACACAGAATATGATATAGCATACGGAATACTGAATATAGAATTTAGAATATAGAATTAAGAACACAGAATATAGAATATAGTATACGGAATGCAAAATATAGTATGTAGAATCTAGAATGAAAAACACACAATTTAGAATATAGAATAGAGAATGTAGAACCCAGAATTTAGAACATGGAATGCAGCACAGAGAATTTAGAATATAGAATACAGAATACTGAATATAGAATTTAGAATATAGAATGTAGAACACAGAATATAGATTGAAGAATACAGAATAAAGAATCTAGAATAAAGAACATGCTATGCGGAACACAGAATTTAGAATATAGATTACATAATACTGAATATAGAATTTAGAATATAGAATGAAGAATACAGAATTTATAATATAGAATACAGAAAGCTGAATATATTATTTACAATATTGAATGTAGAACACAGATATAGAATATAGAATATAGATTATAGAACCCAGAATTTAGGACATGAAATTCAGAAGACAGTAATTACAATATATAATACATTATACTTATCGTAGAACTTAGAACATAGAATGCAGAACACAGAATTTAGAATATAGAATACAGAATACTGAATATAGAATTTAGAATATAGAAATTAGAACACATAATATATAATGTAGAATACGGAATGCAGAATATAGAATACAGAATATAGAATTTAGAACACAGAATATAAAATATGGAAAACAGAATATAGAATCCAGAATTTAGAACATGGAAAGCAGAACACATAATTTAGAATATAGTATAGAGATTACTGAAAATAGAATTTAGAATATAGAATGTAGAACACAGAATTTAGAATATAGTATACAGAATACTTAATAAACAATTTAAATTTGAATGTAGAACACAGAATATAGAATATAAAATACATAATACTGAATATATAATTTAGAATATAGAATGCAGAAAACAGAATAAAAAATATAGCTTAAAGAATATTGAAGCCAGATTTTGGAACATGGAAAGCAGAACTCACAATTTCGAATATAGAATACAGAATACTGAATATACAATTTAGAATATAGAATGTAGAACACAGAATATAGAATATAGAATAAAGAATACTGAATATGGAATTTAGATTATAGAATGTAGAACACAGAATATAGAATGTAGAATACAGATTATAGAATCCAGAATTAAGAACATGCTATGCAGAACACAGAATTAAGAATATAGATTACATAATACTGAATATAGAATTTAGAATATAGAATGCAGAACAGAGAATTTATAATATTGTATACAGAAATCCGAATATAGTAATTAGAATATAGAATGTAGAACACAGAATATAGAATATAGATTATAGAACCCAGAATTTAGAACATGGAATGCATAACACAGAATATAATATAGCATACGGAATACTGAATATAGAATTTAGAATATAGAATGTAGAACACAGAATATAGAATATAGTATATGGAATGCAAAATATAGTATGTAGAATCTACAATGAAAAACACAATTTAGAATATACAATAGAGAATGTAGAACCCAGAATTTAGAACATGGAATGCAGCACACAGAATTTAGAATATAGAATACAGAATACTGAATATAGAATTTAGAATATAGAATGTAGAACACAGAATAAAGAATATAGAATACGGAATGCAGAATATAGAATGTAGAATATAGAATGAAGAATACAAAATATAGACTATAGAATAGAGAATATACAACACAGAATTTAGAACATGGAATGCGAGCATAGAATTTAGAATATAAAATACAGAATACTGAATATACAATTTAGAATATAGAATGTAGAACACAGTATTTAGAATATACAATAAAGAATACTGAATATAGGGTTTAGAATATAGAATGTAGAACACACAATATAGAATGTAGAATACAGAATATAGAATCCAGAATAAACAACATGCTAAGCAGAACACAGAATGTGGAATAAAGATTACATAATACTGAATATAGAATTTATAATATAGAATGTAGAACACAGAATTTATAATATAGAATACAGAAAGTTGAATATAGTATTTAGAATATAGAACGTAGAACACAGAATATAGAATATAGATTATAGATTATAGAACCCAGAATTTAGAAGAAGGAATGCCGAACACAGAATTTAGAATATAGCATACGGAATACTGAATATAGAATTTAGAATATAGAATGTAGAACACAGAATATAGAATATAGTATACGGAATGCAAAATATAGTATGTAGAATCTAGAAAGGAAAACACACAATTTAGAATATAGAATAGAGAATGTAGAACCCAGAATTTAGAACATGGAATGCAGCACACAGAATTTAGAATATAGAATACAGAATACTGAATATAGAATTTAGAATATAGAATGTAGAACACAGAATATAGATTGTAGAATGCAGAATAAAGAATCCAGAATAAAGAACATGCTATGCGGAACACAGAATTTAGAATATAGATTACATAATACTGAATATAGAATTTAGAATATAGAATGTAGAATACAGAATTTATAATATAGAATACAGAAAGCTGAATATAGCATTTACAATATAGAATGTAGAACACAGATATAGAATACAGAATATAGATAATAGAACGCAGAATTTAGAACATTGAATTGCAGAACACTGAATTTAGTATATAGTATATAGAATACTTAATAAAGAATTTAAATATTGAATGTAGAACACAGAATATAGAATATAAAATACATAATACTGAATATATAATTTAGAATATAGAATGCAAAAACAGAATAAAAAATATAGCTTAAAAAATATTGAAGCAAGGTTTTGGAACATGGAAAGCAGAACTCACAATTTCGAATATAGAATACAGAATACTGAATATACAATTTAGAATATAGAATGTAGAACACAGAATATAGAATATAGAATAAAGAATACTGAATATAGAATTTAGAATATAGAATGTAGAACACAGAATATAGAATGTAGAATACAGATTATAGAATCCAGAATTAAGAATATGCTATGCAGAACACAGAATTAAGAATATAGATTACATAATACTGAATATAGAATTTACAATATAGAATGCAGAACAGAGAATTTATAATATTGTATACAGAAATCTGAATATAGTATTTAGAATATAGAATGTAGAACACAGAATATAGAATATAGATTATAGAACCCAGAATTTAGAACATGGAATGCATAACACAGAATATAATATAGCATACGGAATACTGAATATAGAATTTAGAATATAGAATGTAGAACACAGAATATAGATTGTAGAATACAGAATAAAGAATCCAGAATAAAGAACATGCTATGCGGAACACAGAATTTAGACTATAGATTACATAATACTGAATATAGAATTTAGAATATAGAATGTAGAATACAGAATTTATAATATAGAATACCGAAAGCTGAATATAGTATTTACAATATAGAATGTAGAACAAAGATATAGAATATAGAATATAGATTATAGAAACCAGAATTTAGAACATGGAATGCAGAAGACAGTAATTACAATATATAATACAGTATACTGATCATAGAACTTAGAACATAGAATGCAGAACACAGAATTTAGAATATGGAATACAGAATACTGAATATAGAATGGAGAACATGGGGTGCAGAACACAGAATTTAGAATATGGAATAGAGAATACAGAATAGAGAATTTAGAATATAGAAAATAGAACACAGAATAGAGAATATAGAATAGAGAATTAAGAACATGGGATGCAGAACACAGAATTTAGAATATTGAATACAGAATACTGAATATAGGATTTAGAATATAGAAAGTAGAACACATAATATATAATGTAGAATACGGAATGCAGAATATAGAATACAGAATATAGAATTTAGAACACAGAATATAAAATATGGAAAACATAATATAGAAACCAGAATTTAGAATATGGAAAGCAGAACACATAATTTAGAATATAGCATAGAGATTACTGAAAATAGAATTTAGAAAATAGAATGTAGAACACAGAATTTAGAATATAGAATACAGAATACTGATTAAATAACTTAGAATATAGAATGTAGAACACAGAATATAGAATATAGAATACGGAATGCAAAATATAGATTGTAGACTATAGAATGAAGTACGCAAAATATTGAATATAGAATAGAGTATATAGAAGCCAGAATTCAGAACATGGAATGTAGAACACAGAATTTCGAATATAAATACAAAATACTGAATATAGGAATTTGAATATAGAATGCAGAAGACAGGATATATAATAGAGAATACAGAACACAGAATTTAGAATATAGAATACAGAATACTGAATATTGAATTTAGAATATAGAATGTAGAACACAGAATAAAGAATATAGAATACGGAATGCAGAATATAGAATGTAGAATATAGTATCAAGAATACATAATATAGAATATAGAATAGAGAACATAAAACACAGAATTTAGAAAATGGAATGCAGAACATAGAATTTAGAATATAGAATAGAGAATACTGAATATACAATTTAGAATATAGTATAGAGATTATTTAATATAGAATTTAGAATACATAATGTAGAACACAGAATTTACAATATAGACTACAGAATACTGAATAAATAACTTAGAATATAGAATGTAGAACAGAGAATATAGAAAATAGAATACGGAATGCAAAATATAGATTGTAGAATATAGAATGAAGTACGCAAAATATAGAATATAGAATAGAGAATATAGAAGCCAGAATTTAAAACATGGAATCCAGAACACAGAATTTAGAATATAGAATACAGAATACTGATTATAGTATTTAGAAAATAGAATGTAGAACACAGAATAAAGAATATAGAATACGGAAAGCAGAATATAGAATGTATAATATAGGATGAAGAATACAAAATATAGAATATAGAATAGAGAATATACAACACAGAATTTAGAACATTGGATGCAGAACATAGAATTTAGAATATAGAAGACAGAATACTGAATATACAATTTAGAATATAGAATGTAGAACACAGAATTTATAATATATAATAAAGAATACTGAATATAAATTTTAGAATATAGAATGTATAACACAGAATATAGAATGTAGAATACAGAATATAGAATCCAGAATATAGAACATGCTATGCAGAACACAGAATTTAGAATATAGATTACATAATACTGAATATAGAATATAGAATATAGAATGTAGAACACAGAATATATAATATAAAATACAGAAAGTTGAATATAGTATTTAGAATATAGAATGTAGAACACAGAATATAGAATATAGATTGTAGATTATAGAACCCAGAATTTAGAAGAAGGAATGCAGAACACAGAATATAGAATATAGCATACTGAATACTGAATATAGAATTTAGAATATAGTATGTAGAACACAGAATATAGAATGTAGAATACGAAATGCAGATATAGAATACAGAATATAGAATGTAGAAAACAGATTATAGAATATGGAAAAAGAATACTGAAAACTGAATTTAGAACATGGAATGAAGTACACAGTATTTAGAATATAGAATACAGAATAGTGCATATAGAATTTAGAATGTGGAATGCGGAACACAGATTTTAGAATATAGAATAAAGAATACTGAATATAGAATTTAGAACAAGGAATGCAGAACACATTATTTAGAATATAGAATACAGAATACTGAATATAGAATATAGAATTTAGAATATAGTGTGAGGAACACAGAGTATAGAATATAGAATAAAGTTTATTGAACCCATAATTCAGAACATGAAATGCAGAACACAGAATTTACAATATAGAATACAGAATACTGAAGATAGAAAATAGAATATAGAATGTAGAACATAGTATAAAGAATATAGAATACGGAATGCAGAATATAGAATGTAGAATATAAAATGAAGAGCACAAAATATAAAATATAGAATAGAGTATATAGAACCCAGAATTTAGAACATTGAATTGCAGAACACTGAATTTAGAATATAGTATACAGAATACTTAATAAACAATTTAAAAATTGAATGTAGAACACAGAATATAGAATATAAAATACATAATACTGAATATATAATTTAGAATATAGAATGCAGAAAACAGAATAAAAAATATAGCTTAAAGAATATTGAAGCCAGATTTTGGAACATGGATAGCAGAACTCACAATTTCGAATATAGAATACAGAATACTGAATATACAATTTAGAATATAGAATGTAGAACACAGAATATAGAATGTAGAATACAGATTATAGAATCCAGAATTAAGAACATGCTATGCAGAACACAGAATTAAGAATATAGATTACATAATACTGAATATAGAATTTAGAATATAGAATGCAGAACAAAGAATTTATAATATTGTATACAGAAATCCGAATATAGTATTTAGAATATAGAATGTAGAACACAGAATATAGAATATAGATTATAGAACCCAGAATTTAGAACATGGAATGCATAACACAGAATATAATATAGCATACGGAATACTGAAAAAGAATTTAGAATATAGAATGTAGAACACAGAATATAGAATATAGTATATGGAATGCAAAATATAGTATGTAGAATCTACAATGAAAAACACAATTTAGAATATACAATAGAGAATGTAGAACCCAGAATTTAGAACATGGAATGCAGCACACAGAATTTAGAATATAGAATACAGAATACAGAATATAGAATTTAGAATATAGAATGTAGAGCACAGAATAAAGAATATAGAATACGGAATGCAGAATATAGAATGTAGAATATAGAATGAAGAATACAAAATATAGACTATAGAATAGAGAATATATAACACAGAATTTAGAACATGGAATGCAGAACTTAGAATTTAGAATATACAGTACAGAATACTGAATATACAATTTGGAATATAGAATGTAGAACACAGAATTTAGAATATAAAATAAACAATACTGAATATAGAGTTTAGAATATAGAATGTAGAACACACAATATAGAATGTTGAATACAGAATATAGAATCCAGAATAAAGAACATGCTATGCAGAACACAGAATTTGGAATAAAGTTTACATAATACTGAATATAGAAATTAGAATATAGAATGTAGAACAGAATTTATAATATAGAATACAGAAACTTGAATATAGTGTTTAGGGTATAGAATGTAGAACACATATTATAGAATATACATTATACATTATAGAACCCAGAATTTAGAAGAAGGAATGCAGAACACAGAATTTAGCATATAGCATACGGAATACTGAATATAGAATTTAGAATATAGTATGTAGAACACAGAATATAGAATGCAGAATACGATATGCAGATATAGAATACTGAATATAGAATTTAGTAAACAGATTATAGAATATGAAAAAAGAATACTGAAAACAGAATTTTGAACAAGAAATGCAGAACACAGTATTTAGAATATAGAATACAGAATACTGAATATAGAATTTAGAACATGGAATGCAGAACACATTATTTAGAATATAGAATACAGAATACTGAATATAGAATTTAGAATATAGTGTGAGGAACACAGAGTATAGAATATAGAATAAAGAATATTGAAACCATAATTCAGAACTTGGAATGTAGAACACAGAATTTACAATATAGAATACAGAATACGGAAGATAGAATTTAGAATATAGAATGTAGAACACAGTATAAAGAATATAGAATACGGAATGCAGAATATAGAATGTAGAATATAAAATGAAGAACGCAAAATATAAAATATAGAATAGAGTATATAGAACCCAGAATTTAGAAAATTGAATGGCAGAACACAAAATTTAGAATATAGTATACAGAATACTTAATAAACAAATAAACAATTGAATGTAGAACACAGAATATTGAATATAAAATACATTATACTGAATATCTAATTTAGAATATAGAATGTAGAAACCAGAATAAAAAATATAGCTTAAAGAATATTGAAGCCATATTTTGGAACATGGAAAGCAGAACTCACAATTTCGAATATAGAATACAGAATACTGAATATACAATTTAGAATATAGAATGTAGAACACAGAATATAGAATATAGAATAAAGAACACTGAATATAGGAATTAGAATATAGAATGTTGAACACAGAATATAGAATGTACAATACAGATTAGAGAATCCAGAATTAAGAACATGCTATGCAGAACACAGAATTAAGAATATAGATTACATAATACTGAATATAGAATTTAGAATATAGAACGCAGAACACAGAATTTATAATATTGTATACATAAATCTAAATATAGTATTTAGAATATAGAATGTAGAACACAGAATATAGAATATAGATTATAGAACCCAGAATTTAGAACATGGAATGCATAACACAGAATATAATATAGCATACGGAATACTGAATATAGAATTTAGAATATAGAATTAAGAACACAGAATATAGAATATAGTATACGGAATGCAAAATATAGTATGTAGAATCTAGAATGAAAAACACACAATTTAGAATATAGAATAGAGAATGTAGAACCCAGAATTTAGAACATGGAATGCAGCACACAGAATTTAGAATATAGAATACAGAATACTGAATATAGAATTTAGAATATAGAATGTAGAACACAGAATATAGATTGAAGAATACAGAATAAAGAATCTAGAATAAAGAACATGCTATGCGGAACACAGAATTTAGAATATAGATTACATAATACTGAATATAGAATTTAGAATATAGAATGAAGAATACAGAATTTATAATATAGAATACAGAAAGCTGAATATATTATTTACAATATTGAATGTAGAACACAGATATAGAATATAGAATATAGATTATAGAACCCAGAATTTAGGACATGAAATTCAGAAGACAGTAATTACAATATATAATACATTATACTGATCGTAGAACTTAGAACATAGAATGCAGAACACAGAATTTAGAATATAGAATACAGAATACTGAATATAGAATTTAGAATATAGAAATTAGAACACATAATATATAATGTAGAATACGGAATGCAGAATATAGAATACAGAATATAGAATTTAGAACACAGAATATAAAATATGGAAAACAGAATATAGAATCCAGAATTTAGAACATGGAAAGCAGAACACATAATTTAGAATATAGTATAGAGATTACTGAAAATAGAATTTAGAATATAGAATGTAGAACACAGAATTTAGAATATAGTATACGGAATGCAAAATATAGTATGTAGAATCTAGAATGAAAAACACACAATTTAGAATATAGAATAGAGAATGTAGAACCCAGAATTAAGAACATGGAATGCAGCACACAGAATTTAGAATATAGAATACAGAATACTGAATATAGAATTTAGAATATAGAATGTAGAACACAGAATATAGAATATAAACTAAAGAATACTGAATATAGAGTTTAGAATATAGAATGTAGAACACAAAATGTAGAATATAGAATACAGAATATAGAATCCAGAATAAAGAACATGTTATGCAAAACACAGAATTTGGAATACAGATTACATAATACTGAACATAGAATTTAGAATATAGAATGTAGAACACAGAATTTATAATATAGAATACAGAAAGTTGAATATAGTATTTAGAATATAGAATGTAGAACACAGAATATAGAATATAGATTGTAGATTATAGAACCCAGAATTTAGAAGAAGGAATGCAGAACACAGAATATAGAATATAGCATACTGAATACTGAATATAGAATTTAGAATATAGTATGTAGAACACAGAATATAGAATGTAGAATACGAAATGCAGATATAGAATACAGAATATAGAATGTAGAAAACAGATTATAGAATATGGAAAAAGAATACTGAAAACTGAATTTAGAACATGGAATGAAGTACACAGTATTTAGAATATAGAATACAGAATAGTGCATATAGAATTTAGAATGTGGAATGCGGAACACAGATTTTAGAATATAGAATAAAGAATACTGAATATAGAATTTAGAACATGGAATGCAGAACACATTATTTAGAATATAGAATACAGAATACTGAATATAGAATATAGAATTTAGAATATAGTGTGAGGAACACAGAGTATAGAATATAGAATAAAGTATATTGAACCCATAATTCAGAACATGGAATGCAGAACACAGAATTTACAATATAGAATACAGAATACTGAAGATAGAAATTAGAATATAGAATGTAGAACATAGTATAAAGAATATAGAATACGGAATGCAGAATATAGAATGTAGAATATTAAATGAAGAACACAAAATATAAAATATAGAATAGAGTATATAGAACCCAGAATTTAGAACATTGAATTGCAGAACACTGAATTTAGAATATAGTATACAGAATACTTAATAAACAATTTAAAAATTGAATGTAGAACACAGAATATAGAATATAAAATACATAATACTGAATATATAATTTAGAATATAGAATGCAGAAAACAGAATAAAAAATATAGCTTAAAGAATATTGAAGCCAGATTTTGGAACATGGAAAGCAGAACTCACAATTTCGAATATAGAATACAGAATACTGAATATACAATTTAGAATATAGAATGTAGAACACAGAATATAGAATGTAGAATACAGATTATAGAATCCAGAATTAAGAACATGCTATGCAGAACACAGAATTAAGAATATAGATTACATAATACTGAATATAGAATTTAGAATATAGAATGCAGAACAGAGAATTTATAATATTGTATACAGAAATCTGAATATAGTATTTAGAATATAGAATGTAGAACACAGAATATAGAATATAGATTATAGAACCCAGAATTTAGAACATGGAATGCATAACACAGAATATAATATAGCATACGGAATACTGAATATAGAATTTAGAATATAGAATGTAGAACACAGAATATAGAATATAGTATATGGAATGCAAAATATAGTATGTAGAATCTACAATGAAAAACACAATTTAGAATATACAATAGAGAATGTAGAACCCAGAATTTAGAACATGGAATGCAGCACACAGAATTTAGAATATAGAATACAGAATACAGAATATAGAATTTAGAATATAGAATGTAGAACACAGAATAAAGAATATAGAATACGGAATGCAGAATATAGAATGTAGAATATAGAATGAAGAATACAAAATATAGACTATAGAATAGAGAATATATAACACAGAATTTAGAACATGGAATGCAGAACTTAGAATTTAGAATATACAGTACAGAATACTGAATATACAATTTGGAATATAGAATGTAGAACACAGAATTTAGAATATAAAATAAACAATACTGAATATAGAGTTTAGAATATAGAATGTAGAACACACAATATAGAATGTTGAATACAGAATATAGAATCCAGAATAAAGAACATGCTATGCAGAACACAGAATTTGGAATAAAGTTTACATAATACTGAATATAGAAATTAGAATATAGAATGTAGAACACAGAATTTATAATATAGAATACAGAAACTTGAATATAGTGTTAAGGGTATAGAATGTAGAACACAGATTATAGAATATAGATTATACATTATAGAACCCAGAATTTAGAAGAAGGAATGCAGAACACAGAATTTAGCATATAGCATACGGAATACTGAATATAGAATTTAGAATATAGTATGTTGAACACAGAATATAGAATGTAGAATACGAAATGCAGATATAGAATACTGAATATAGAATGTAGTAAACAGATTATAGAATATGAAAAAAGAATACTGAAAACAGAATTTTGAACAAGGAATGCAGAACACAGTATTTAGAATATAGAATACAGAATACTGAATATAGAATTTAGAACATGGAATACAGAACACATTATTTAGAATATAGAATACAGAATACTGAATATAGAATTTAGAATATAGTGTGAGGAACACAGAGTATAGAATATAGAATAAAGAATAGTGAAACCATAATTCAGAACTTGTAATGCAGAACACAGAATTTACAATATAGAATACAGAATACTGAATATAGAATTTATAATATAGAATGTAGAACACAGAATTTATAATATAGAATACAGAAAGTTGAATATAGTATTTAGAATATAGAACGTAGAACACAGAATATAGAATATAGATTATAGATTATAGAACCCAGAATTTAGAAGAAGGAATGCAGAACACAGAATTTAGAATATAGCATACGGAATACTGAATATAGAATTTAGAATATAGAATGTAGAACACAGAATATAGAATATAGTATACGGAATGCAAAATATAGTATGTAGAATCTAGAAAGAAAAACACACAATTTAGAATATAGAATAGAGAATGTAGAACCCAGAATTTAGAACATGGAATGCAGCACACAGAATTTAGAATATAGAATACAGAATACTGAATATAGAATTTAGAATATAGAATGTAGAACACAGAATATAGATTGTAGAATGCAGAATAAAGAATCCAGAATAAAGAACATGCTATGCGGAACACAGAATTTAGAATATAGATTACATAATACTGAATATAGAATTTAGAATATAGAATGTAGAATACAGAATTTATAATATAGAATACAGAAAGCTGAATATAGCATTTACAATATAGAATGTAGAACACAGATATAGAATACAGAATATAGATAATAGAACGCAGAATTTAGAACATTGAATTGCAGAACACTGAATTTAGTATATAGTATATAGAATACTTAATAAAGAATTTAAATATTGAATGCAGAACACAGAATATAGAATATAAAATACATAATACTGAATGTATAATTTAGAATATAGAATGCAAAAACAGAATAAAAAATATAGCTTAAAAAATATTGAAGCAAGGTTTTGGAACATGGAAAGCAGAACTCACAATTTCGAATATAGAATACAGAATACTGAATATACAATTTAGAATATAGAATGTAGAACACAGAATATAGAATATAGAATAAAGAATACTGAATATAGAATTTAGAATATAGAATGTAGAACACAGAATATAGAATGTAGAATACAGATTATAGAATCCAGAATTAAGAACATGCTATGCAGAACACAGAATTAAGAATATAGATTACATAATACTGAATATAGAATTTACAATATAGAATGCAGAACAGAGAATTTATAATATTGTATACAGAAATCTGAATATAGTATTTAGAATATAGAATGTAGAACACAGAATATAGAATATAGATTATAGAACCCAGAATTTAGAACATGGAATGCATAACACAGAATATAATATAGCATACGGAATACTGAATATAGAATTTAGAATATAGAATGTAGAACACAGAATATAGATTGTAGAATACAGAATAAAGAATCCAGAATAAAGAACATGCTATGCGGAACACAGAATTTAGACTATAGATTACATAATACTGAATATAGAATTTAGAATATAGAATGTAGAATACAGAATTTATAATATAGAATACCGAAAGCTGAATATAGTATTTACAATATAGAATGTAGAACAAAGATATAGAATATAGAATATAGATTATAGAAACCAGAATTTAGAACATGGAATGCAGAAGACAGTAATTACAATATATAATACAGTATACTGATCATAGAACTTAGAACATAGAATGCAGAACACAGAATTTAGAATATGGAATACAGAATACTGAATATAGAATGGAGAACATGGGGTGCAGAACACAGAATTTAGAATATGGAATAGAGAATACAGAATAGAGAATTTAGAATATAGAAAATAGAACACAGAATAGAGAATATAGAATAGAGAATTAAGAACATGGGATGCAGAACACAGAATTTAGAATATTGAATACAGAATACTGAATATAGGATTTAGAATATAGAAAGTAGAACACATAATATATAATGTAGAATACGGAATGCAGAATATAGAATACAGAATATAGAATTTAGAACACAGAATATAAAATATGGAAAACATAATATAGAAACCAGAATTTAGAATATGGAAAGCAGAACACATAATTTAGAATATAGCATAGAGATTACTGAAAATAGAATTTAGAAAATAGAATGTAGAACACAGAATTTAGAATATAGAATACAGAATACTGATTAAATAACTTAGAATATAGAATGTAGAACACAGAATATAGAATATAGAATACGGAATGCAAAATATAGATTGTAGACTATAGAATGAAGTACGCAAAATATTGAATATAGAATAGAGTATATAGAAGCCAGAATTCAGAACATGGAATGCAGAACACAGAATTTCGAATATAAATACAAAATACTGAATATAGGAATTTGAATATAGAATGCAGAAGACAGGATATATAATAGAGAATACAGAACACAGAATTTAGAATATAGAATACAGAATACTGAATATTGAATTTAGAATATAGAATGTAGAACACAAAATAAAGAATATAGAATACGGAATGCAGAATATAGAATGTAGAATATAGTATCAAGAATACATAATATAGAATATAGAATAGAGAACATAAAACACAGAATTTAGAAAATGGAATGCAGAACATAGAATTTAGAATATAGAATAGAGAATACTGAATATACAATTTAGAATATAGTATAGAGATTATTTAATATAGAATTTAGAATACAGAATGTAGAACACAGAATTTACAATATAGACTACAGAATACTGAATAAATAACTTAGAATATAGAATGTAGAACAGAGAATATAGAAAATAGAATACGGAATGCAAAATATAGATTGTAGAATATAGAATGAAGTACGCAAAATATAGAATATAGAATAGAGAATATAGAAGCCAGAATTTAAAACATGGAATCCAGAACACAGAATTTAGAATATAGAATACAGAATACTGATTATAGTATTTAGAAAATAGAATGTAGAACACAGAATAAAGAATATAGAATACGGAAAGCAGAATATAGAATGTATAATATAGGATGAAGAATACAAAATATAGAATATAGAATAGAGAATATACAACACAGAATTTAGAACATTGGATGCAGAACATAGAATTTAGAATATAGAAGACAGAATACTGAATATAAAATTTAGAATATAGAATGTAGAACACAGAATTTATAATATATAATAAAGAATACTGAATATAAATTTTAGAATATAGAATGTATAACACACAATATAGAATGTAGAATACAGAATATAGAATCCAGAATATAGAACATGCTATGCAGAACACAGAATTTAGAATATAGATTACATAATACTGAATATAGAATATAGAATATAGAATGTAGAACACAGAATATATAATATAAAATACAGAAAGTTGAATATAGTATTTAGAATATAGAATGTAGAACACAGAATATAGAATATAGATTGTAGATTATAGAACCCAGAATTTAGAAGAAGGAATGCAGAACACAGAATATAGAATATAGCATACTGAATACTGAATATAGAATTTAGAATATAGTATGTAGAACACAGAATATAGAATGTAGAATACGAAATGCAGATATAGAATACAGAATATAGAATGTAGAAAACAGATTATAGAATATGGAAAAGAATACTGAAAACTGAATTTAGAACATGGAATGAAGTACACAGTATTTAGAATATAGAATACAGAATAGTGCATATAGAATTTAGAATGTGGAATGCGGAACACAGATTTTAGAATATAGAATAAAGAATACTGAATATAGAATTTAGAACAAGGAATGCAGAACACATTATTTAGAATATAGAATACAGAATACTGAATATAGAATATAGAATTTAGAATATAGTGTGAGGAACACAGAGTATAGAATATAGAATAAAGTATATTGAACCCATAATTCAGAACATGAAATGCAGAACACAGAATTTACAATATAGAATACAGAATACTGAAGATAGAAAATAGAATATAGAATGTAGAACATAGTATAAAGAATATAGAATACGGAATGCAGAATATAGAATGTAGAATATAAAATGAAGAGCACAAAATATAAAATATAGAATAGAGTATATAGAACCCAGAATTTAGAACATTGAATTGCAGAACACTGAATTTAGAATATAGTATACAGAATACTTAATAAACAATTTAAAAATTGAATGTAGAACACAGAATATAGAATATAAAATACATAATACTGAATATATAATTTAGAATATAGAATGCAGAAAACAGAATAAAAAATATAGCTTAAAGAATATTGAAGCCAGATTTTGGAACATGGATAGCAGAACTCACAATTTCGAATATAGAATACAGAATACTGAATATACAATTTAGAATATAGAATGTAGAACACAGAATATAGAATGTAGAATACAGATTATAGAATCCAGAATTAAGAACATGCTATGCAGAACACAGAATTAAGAATATAGATTACATAATACTGAATATAGAATTTAGAATATAGAATGCAAAACAAAGAATTTATAATATTGTATACAGAAATCCGAATATAGTATTTAGAATATAGAATGTAGAACACAGAATATAGAATATAGATTATAGAACCCAGAATTTAGAACATGGAATGCATAACACAGAATATAATATAGCATACGGAATACTGAATAAAGAATTTAGAATATAGAATGTAGAACACAGAATATAGAATATAGTATATGGAATGCAAAATATAGTATGTAGAATCTACAATGAAAAACACAATTTAGAATATACAATAGAGAATGTAGAACCCAGAATTTAGAACATGGAATGCAGCACACAGAATTTAGAATATAGAATACAGAATACAGAATATAGAATTTAGAATATAGAATGTAGAACACAGAATAAAGAATATAGAATACGGAATGCAGAATATAGAATGTAGAATATAGAATGAAGAATACAAAATATAGACTATAGAATAGAGAATATATAACACAGAATTTAGAACATGGAATGCAGAACTTAGAATTTAGAATATACAGTACAGAATACTGAATATACAATTTGGAATATAGAATGTAGAACACAGAATTTAGAATATAAAATAAACAATACTGAATATAGAGTTTAGAATATAGAATGTAGAACACACAATATAGAATGTTGAATACAGAATATAGAATCCAGAATAAAGAACATGCTATGCAGAACACAGAATTTGGAATAAAGTTTACATAATACTGAATATAGAAATTAGAATATAGAATGTAGAACAGAATTTATAATATAGAATACAGAAACTTGAATATAGTGTTTAGGGTATAGAATGTAGAACACATATTATAGAATATACATTATACATTATAGAACCCAGAATTTAGAAGAAGGAATGCAGAACACAGAATTTAGCATATAGCATACGGAATACTGAATATAGAATTTAGAATATAGTATGTAGAACACAGAATATAGAATGTAGAATACGAAATGCAGATATAGAATACTGAATATAGAATGTAGTAAACAGATTATAGAATATGAAAAAAGAATACTGAAAACAGAATTTTGAACAAGGAATGCAGAACACAGTATTTAGAATATAGAATACAGAATACTGAATATAGAATTTAGAACATGGAATGCAGAACACATTATTTAGAATATAGAATACAGAATACTGAATATAGAATTTAGAATATAGTGTGAGGAACACAGAGTATAGAATATAGAATAAAGAATATTGAAACCATAATTCAGAACTTGGAATGTAGAACACAGAATTTACAATATAGAATACAGAATACGGAAGATAGAATTTAGAATATAGAATGTAGAACACAGTATAAAGAATATAGAATACGGAATGCAGAATATAGAATGTAGAATATAAAATGAAGAACGCAAAATATAAAATATAGAATAGAGTATATAGAACCCAGAATTTAGAAAATTGAATGGCAGAACACAAAATTTAGAATATAGTATACAGAATACTTAATAAACAAATAAACAATTGAATGTAGAACACAGAATATAGAATATAAAATACATTATACTGAATATCTAATTTAGAATATAGAATGTAGAAACCAGAATAAAAAATATAGCTTAAAGAATATTGAAGCCATATTTTGGAACATGGAAAGCAGAACTCACAATTTCGAATATAGAATACAGAATACTGAATATACAATTTAGAATATAGAATGTAGAACACAGAATATAGAATATAGAATAAAGAACACTGAATATAGGAATTAGAATATAGAATGTTGAACACAGAATATAGAATGTACAATACAGATTAGAGAATCCAGAATTAAGAACATGCTATGCAGAACACAGAATTAAGAATATAGATTACATAATACTGAATATAGAATTTAGAATATAGAACGCAGAACACAGAATTTATAATATTGTATACATAAATCTAAATATAGTATTTAGAATATAGAATGTAGAACACAGAATATAGAATATAGATTATAGAACCCAGAATTTAGAACATGGAATGCATAACACAGAATATAATATAGCATACGGAATACTGAATATAGAATTTAGAATATAGAATTAAGAACACAGAATATAGAATATAGTATACGGAATGCAAAATATAGTATGTAGAATCTAGAATGAAAAACACACAATTTAGAATATAGAATAGAGAATGTAGAACCCAGAATTTAGAACATGGAATGCAGCACACAGAATTTAGAATATAGAATACAGAATACTGAATATAGAATTTAGAATATAGAATGTAGAACACAGAATATAGATTGAAGAATACAGAATAAAGAATCTAGAATAAAGAACATGCTATGCGGAACACAGAATTTAGAATATAGATTACATAATACTGAATATAGAATTTAGAATATAGAATGAAGAATACAGAATTTATAATATAGAATACAGAAAGCTGAATATATTATTTACAATATTGAATGTAGAACACAGATATAGAATATAGAATATAGATTATAGAACCCAGAATTTAGGACATGAAATTCAGAAGACAGTAATTACAATATATAATACATTATACTGATCGTAGAACTTAGAACATAGAATGCAGAACACAGAATTTAGAATATAGAATACAGAATACTGAATATAGAATTTAGAATATAGAAATTAGAACACATAATATATAATGTAGAATACGGAATGCAGAATATAGAATACAGAATATAGAATTTAGAACACAGAATATAAAATATGGAAAACAGAATATAGAATCCAGAATTTAGAACATGGAAAGCAGAACACATAATTTAGAATATAGTATAGAGATTACTGAAAATAGAATTTAGAATATAGAATGTAGAACACAGAATTTAGAATATAGTATACGGAATGCAAAATATAGTATGTAGAATCTAGAATGAAAAACACACAATTTAGAATATAGAATAGAGAATGTAGAACCCAGAATTAAGAACATGGAATGCAGCACACAGAATTTAGAATATAGAATACAGAATACTGAATATAGAATTTAGAATATAGAATGTAGAACACAGAATATAGAATATAAACTAAAGAATACTGAATATAGAGTTTAGAATATAGAATGTAGAACACAAAATGTAGAATATAGAATACAGTATATAGAATCCAGAATAAAGAACATGTTATGCAAAACACAGAATTTGGAATACAGATTACATAATACTGAACATAGAATTTAGAATATAGAATGTAGAACACAGAATTTATAATATAGAATACAGAAAGTTGAATATAGTATTTAGAATATAGAAAGTAGAACACAGAATATAGAATATAGAATAAAGAATACTGAATATAGAATTCAGAATATAGAATGCAGAACACAGAATTTATAATATTGTATACAGAAATCTGAATATAGTATTTAGAATATAGAATGTAGAACACAGAATATAGAATATAGATTATAGAACCCAGAATTTAGAACATGGAATGCATAACACAGAATTTAATATAGCATACGGAATACTGAATATAGAATTTAGAATATAGTATGTAGAACACAGAATGTAGAATAAAGAATACGAAATGCAGATATAGAATACAGAATATAGAATGTAGCAAACAGATTATAGAATATGGAAAAAGAATACTGAAAACAGAATTTAGAACATGGAATGCAGAACACAGTATTTAGAATAAAGAATAGAGAATACTGAATATAGAATTTAGAATATAGTGTGAGGAACACAGAATATAGGATATAGAATAATGAATATTGAACACATAATTCAGAACATGGAATGCAGAACACAGAATTTACAATATAGAATACAGAATTCTGAAGACAGAATTTAGAATATAGACTGTAGAACATAGTATAAAGAATATAGAATACGGAATGCAGAATATAGAATGTAGAATATAAAATGAAGAACACAAAATATAAAATATAGAATAGATTATATAGAACACAGAATTTAGAACATTGAATTGCAGAACACTGAATTTAGAATATAGTATAAAGAATACTTAATAAACAATTTAAATTTGAATGCAGAACACAGAATATAGAATATAAAATACATAATACTGAATATATAATTTAGAATATACAATGCAGAAAACAGAATAAAAAATATAGCTTAAAGAATATTGAAGCCAGATTTTGGAACATGGAAAGCAGAACTCACAATTTCGAATATAGAATACAGAATACTGAATATACAATTTAGAATATAGAATGTAGAACACAGAATATAGAATATAGAATACAGAATACTGAATATAGAATTTAGATTATAGAATGTAGAACACAGAATTTAGAATGTAGAATACAGATTATACAATCCAGAATTAAGAACATGCTATGCAGAACACAGAATTAAGAATATAGATTACATAATACTGAATATAGAATTTAGAATATAGAATGCAGAACAGAGAATTTATAATATTGTATACAGAAATCAGAATATAGTATTTAGAATATAGAATGTAGAACACAGAATATAGAATATAGATTATAGAACCCAGAATTTAGAACATGGAATGCATAACACAGAATATAATATAGCATACGGAATACTGAATATAGAATTTAGAATATAGAATGTAGAACACAGAATATAGAATATAGTATACGGAATGCAAAATATAGTATGTAGAATCTAGAAAAAAAAACACACAATTTAGAATATAGAATAGAGAATGAGGAACCCAGAATTTAGAACATGGAATGCAGCACACAGAATTTAGAATATAGAATACAGAATACTGAATATAGAATTTAGAATATAGAATGTAGAACACAGAATATAGGATATAGAATAAAGAATACTGAATATAGAATTTAGATTATAGAATATAGAACACAGAATATAGAATGCAGAATACAGATTATAGAATTCAGAATTAAGAACATGCTATGCAGAACACAGAATTAAGAATATAGATTACATAATACTGAATATAGAATTTAGAATATAGAATGAAGAATATAGAATTTATAATATAGAATACAGAAAGCTGAATATACTATTTACAATATAGAATGTAGAACACAGATATAGAATAGAGAATATAGATAATAGAACCCAGAATTTAGAACACTGAATTGCAGAACACTGAATATAGAATATAGTATACAGAATACTTAATAAACAATTTAAAAATTGAATGTAGAACACAGAATATAGAATATAAAATACATAATACTGAATATATAATTTAGAATATAGAATGCAAAAACAGAATAAATAATATAGCTTAAAGAATATTGAAGCCACGTTTTGGAACATGGAAAGCAGAACTCACAATTTCGAATATAGAATACAGAATACTGAATATACAATTTAGAATATAGAATGTAGAACACAGAATATAGAATGTAGAATACAGATTATAGAATCCAGAATTAAGAACATGCTATGCAGAACACAGAGTTAAGAATATAGATTACATAATTCTGAATATAGAATTAAGAATATAGAATGCAGAGCAGAGAATTTATAATATTGTATACAGAAATCTGAATAAAGTATTTAGAATATAGAATGTAGAACACAGATATAGAATATAGAATATAGATTATAGAACCCAGAATTTAGAACATGGAATGCAGAAGACAGAATATAATATAGCATACGGAATACTGAATATAGAATTTAGAATATAGAATGTAGAACACAGAATATAGAATATAGTATACGGAATGCAAAATATAGTATGTAGAATCTGGAATGAAAAACACACAATTTAGAATATAGAATAGAAAATGTAGAACCCAGAATTTAGAACATGGAATGCAGCACACAGAATTTAGAATATAGAATACAGAATACTGAATATAGAATTTAGAATATAGAATGTAGAAGACAGAATATAGATTGTAGAATACAGAATAAAGATCCAGGATAAAGAACATGCTATGCGGAACACAGAATTTACAATATAGATTACATAATACTGAATATAGAATTTAGAATATAGAATGTAGAATACAAAATTTATAATATAGAATACAGAAAACTGAATATTGTATTTACAATATAGAATGTAGAACACAGATATACAATATAGAATATAGATTATAGAACCCAGAGTTTTGAACATGGAATGCAGAAGACAGTAATAACAATATATAATACAGTATACTGATCATAGAACTTAGAACATAGAATGCAGAACACAGAATTTAGAATATGGAATACAGAATACTGAATATAGAATGGAGAACATGGGGTGCAGAACACAGAATTTCGAATGTAGAATACAGAATACTGAATATAGAATTTAGAATATAGAATGTAGAACACAGAATAAAGAATATAGAATACGGAATGCAGAATATAGAATGTAGAATATAGAATGAAGAATACAAAATATAGACTATAGAATAGAGAATATACAACACAGAATTAAGAACATGGAATGCAGAACATAGAATTTAGAATATACAATACAGAATACTGAATATACAATTTAGAATATAGAATGTAGAACACAGAATTTAGAACATACAATAAAGAATACTGAATATAGAGTTTAGAATATAGAATGTATAACACACAATATAGAATGTAGAATACAGAATATAGAATCCAGAATAAAGAACATGCTATGCAGAACACAGAATTTGGAATAAAGATTACATAATACTGAACATAGAATTTAGAATATTGAATGTAGAACACAGAATTTATAATATATAATGCAGAAAGTTGAATATAGTATTTAGAATATAGAATGTAGAACACAGAATATAGAATATAGATTATAGATTATAGAACCCAGAATTTAGAAGAAGGAATGCAGAACACAGAATATAGAATATAGCATACGGAATACTGAATATAGAATTTAGAATATAGTATGTAGAACACAAAATATAGAATGTAGAATACGAAATGCAGATATAGAATACAGAATTTAGAATGTAGAAAACATATTATAGAATATGGAAAAAGAATACTGAAAACAGAATTTAGAACGTGGTATGCAGGACACAGTATTTAGAATAAAGAATACAGAATTGTGCATATAGAAATTATAATGTGGAATGCGGAAAACAGATTTTAGAATGCAGAATACAGAATACTGAATATAGAATTTAGAACATGGAATGCAGAACACATTATTTAGAATATTTAATACAGAATACTGAATATAGAATTTAGAATATAGTGTGAGGAACACAGAATATAGAATATAGAATAAAGAATATTGAACCCATAATTCAGAACATGGAATGCAGAACACAGAATTTACAATATAGAATACAGAATACTGAAGATAGATTTTAGAATATAGAATTTAGAACATAGTATAAAGAATATAGAATACGGAATGCAGAATAAAGGATGTAGAATATAAAATGAAGAACACAACATATAAAATATAGAATAGAGTATATAGAACCCAGAATTTAGAAAATTGAATTGCAGAACACTGAATTTAGAATAGAGTATACAGAATACTTAATAAACAATTAAAAAATTGAATGTAGAGCATAGAATATAGAATAAAAAATACATAATACTGAATATATAATTTTGAATATAGAAATAGAAAACAGAATAAATAATATAGCTTAAAGAATGTGGAAGCAGATTTTGGAACATGGAAAGCAGAACTCACAATTTCGAATACAGAATACAGAATACTGAATATACAATTTAGAATATAGAATGTAGAACACAGAATATAGAATATAGAATAAAGAATACTGAATATAGAATTTAGAATATAGAATTTAGAACACAGAATATAGAATGTAGAATACAGATTATAGAATCCAGAATTAAGAACATGCTAGGCAGAACACAGAATTAAGAATATAGATTACATAAAACTGAATATAGAATTTAGATTATAGAATGCATAACACAGAATTTATAATATTGTATACAGAAATCTGAATATAGTATATAGAATATAGAATGTAGAACACATAATATATAATATAGATTATAGAACACAGAATTTAGAACATGGAATGCATAACACAGAATTTAATATAGCATACGGAATACTGAATATAGAATTTAGAATATAGAATGTAGAACACAGAATATAGAATATAGTATACGGAATGCAAAATATAGTATGTAGAATCTAGAATGGAAAACACACAATTTAGAATATAGAATAGAGAATGTAGAACCCAGAATTTAGAACATGGAATGCAGCACACAGAATTTAGAATATAGAATACAGAATACTGAATATAGAATTTAGAATATAGAATGTAGAACACAGAATAAAGAATATAGAATAAGGAATGCAGAATATAGAATGTAGAATATAGAATGAAGAATACAAAATATAGACTATAGAATAGAGAAAATACAACAAAGAATTTAGAACATGGAAGGTAGAACATAAAATTTAGAATATACAGTACAGAATACTGAATATACAATTTAGAATATAGAATGAAGAACACAGAATTTTGAATATACAATAAAGAATACTGAATATTGAGTTTAGAATATAGAATGTAGAACACACAATATAGAATGTAGAATACAGAATATAGAATCCAGAATAAAGAACATGCTATGCAGAACACAGAATTTGGAATACAGATTACATAATACTGAATATAGAATTTAGAATATAGAATGTAGAACACAGAATTTATAATATATAATAAAGAAAGTTGAATATAGTGTTTAGAATATAGAATGTAGAACACAGAATATAGAATATAGATTATAGATTATAGAACCCAGAATTTAGAAGAAGGAATGCAGAACACAGAATTTAGAATATAGCATACGGAATACTGAATATAGAATTTAGAATATAGTATGTAGAACACAGAATATAGAATGTAGAATACGAAATGCAGATATAGAATACTGAATATAGAATGTTGTAAACTGATTATAGAAGTTTGAATAAGAATACTGAAAACAGAATTTTGAACAAGGAATTCAGAACACAGTATTTAGAATATAGAATACAGAATAGTGCATATAGGATTTCGAATCTGGAATGCGGAACACAGATTTTAGAATATAGAATACAGAATACTGAATATAGAAGTTAGAACATGGAATGCAGAACACATTAATTAGATTATAGAATACAGAATACTGAATATAGTATTTAGAATATAGTGTGAGGAACACAGAATATAGAATATAGAATAAAGAATATTGAAACCATAATTTAGAACTTGGAATGCAGAACACAGAATTTACAATATAGAATACAGAATACTGAAGATAGAATTTAGAATATAGAATGTAGAACATAGTATAAAGAATATAGAATACGGACTGCAGAATATAGAATGTAGAATATAAAATGAAGAACACAAAATATAAAATACAGAATAGAGTATATAGAACCCAGAATTTAGAACATTGAATTGCAGAACACTTAATTTAGAATATAGTATACAGAATACTTAATAAACAATTTAAAAATTGAATGTAAAACACAGAATATAGAACATAAAATACATAATACTGAATATATAATTTAGAATATAGAATGCAGAAAACAGAATAAAAAATATAGCTTAAAGAATATTGAAGCCAGATTTTGGAACATGGAAAGCAGAACTCACAATTTCGAATATAGAATACAGAATACTGAATATGCAATTTAGTATATAGAATGTAGAACACAGAATATAGAATATAGAATAAAGAATACTGAATATAGAATTTAGAATATAGAATGTAGAACACAGAATATAGAACGTAGAATACAGATTATAGAATCCAGAATTAAGAACATGCTAAGCAGAACACAGAATTAAGAATATAGTTTACATAATACTGAATATAGAATTTAGAATATAGAATGCAGAACACAGAATTTATAATATTGTATAAAGAAATCTGAATATAGTATAACAATATAGAATGTAGAACACAGAATATAGAATATAGATTATAGAACCCAGAATTTAGAACATGGAATGCAGAACACAGAATATAATATAGCATACGGAATACTGAATATAGAATTTAGAATATAGAATGTAGAACACAGAATATAGAATATAGTATACGGAATGCAAAATATAGTATGTAGAATCTAGAATGAAAAACACACAATTTAGAATATAGAATAGAAAATGTGGAACCCAGAATTTAGAACATGGAATGCAGCACACAGAATTTAGAATATAGAATACAGAATACTGAATATAGAATTTAGAATATAGGATGTAGAACACAGAATATAGATTGTAGAATACAGAATAAAGAATCCAGGATAAAGAACATGCTATGCGGAACACAGAATGTACAATATAGATTACATAATACTGAATATAGAATTTAGAATATAGAATGTAGAATACAGAATTTATAATATAGAATACAGAAAACTGAATATTGTATTTACAATATAGAATGTAGAACACAGATATAGAATATAGAATATAGATTATAGAACCCAGAATTTAGAACATGGAATGCAGAAGACAGTAATTACAATATATAATACAGTATACTGATCTTAGTACTTAGAACATAGAATGCAGAACACAGAATTTAGAATATGGAATACAGAATACTGAATATAGAATGGAGAACATGGGGTGCAGAACACAGAATTTAAAATATGGAATACAGAATACTGAATAGAGAATTTAGAATATAGAAAATAGAACACAGAATATAGAATATAGAAGAGAGAATTTAGAACATGGGATGCAGAACACAGAATTTAGAATATAGAATACAGAATAATGAATATACAATTTAGAATATAGAATGTAGAACACAGAATTTAGAATATACAATAAAGAATACTGAATATAGAGTTTAGAATATAGAATGTAGAACATACAATATAGAATATAGAATACCGAATATAGAATCCAGAATAAAGAACATGCTATGCGGAACACAGAATTTAGAATATAGAAAGTAGAACACATAATATATAATGTAGAAAAAGGAATGCAGAATATAGAATACATAATATAGAATTTAGAACACTGAATATAAAATATGGAAAACAGAATATAGAACCCAGAATTTAGAACATGGAAAGCAGAACACATAATTTAGAATATAGTATAGAGATTACTGAAAATAGAATTTAGAATATAGAATGTAGAACACAGAATTTAGAATATAGTATACGGAATGCAAAATATAGTATGTGGAATCTAGAATGGAAAACACACAATTTAGAATATAGAATAGAGAATGTAGAACCCAGAATTTAGAACATGGAATGCAGCACACAGAATTTACAATATAGAATACAGAATACTGAATATAGAATTTAGAATATAGAATGTAGAACACAGAATAAAGAATATAGAATACGGAATGCAGAATATAGAATATCGAATATAGAATGAAGAATACAAAATATAGACTATAGAATAGAGAATATACAACAGAGAATTTAGAACATGGAATGCAGAACATAGAATTTAGAATATACAATACAGAATAATGAATATACAATTTAGAATATAGAATGTAGAACACAGAATTTAGAATATACAATAAAGAATACTGAATATAGAGTTTAGAATATAGAATGTAGAACATACAATATAGAATATAGAATACCGAATATAGAATCCAGAATAAAGAACATGCTATGCGGAACACAGAATTTAGAATATAGATTACATAATACTGAATATAGAATTTAGAATATAGAATGTAGAATACAGAATTTATAATATAGAATACAGAAAGCTGAATATAGTATTTACAATATAGAATGTAGAACACAGATATAGAATATAGAATATAGATTATAGAACCCAGAATTTAGAACATGGAATGCAGAAGACAGTAATTACAATATATAATACAGTATACTGATCATAGAACTTAGAACATAGAATGCAGAACACAGAATTTAGAATATGGAATACAGAATACTGAATATAGAATGGAGAACATGGGGTGCAGAACACAGAATTTAGAATATGGAATACAGAATACTGAATAGAGAATTTAGAATATAGAAAATAGAACACAGAATATAGAATATAGAATAGAGAATTTAGAACATGGGATGCAGAACACAGAATTTAGAATATAGAATTCAGAATACTGAATATAGAATTTAGAATATAGAATGTAGAACACAGAATATAGAATAAAGGATACGGAATATAGAATTTAGAATATAGAATGTAGAACACAGAATATAGAATGTAGAATACAGATTTTAGAATCCAGAATTAAGAACATGCTATGCAGAACACAGAATTAAGAATATAGATTACATAATACTGAATATAGAATTTAGAATATAGAATGCAGAACTCAGAATTTATAATATTGTATACAGTAATCTGAATATAGTATTAAGAATATAGAATGTAGAACACAGAATATAGAATATAGTTTATAGAACCCAGAATTTAGAACATGGAATGCATAAGACAGAATACAATATAGCGTACGGAATACTGATTATAGAATTTAGAATATAGAATGTAGAACACAGAATATAGAATATAGTATACGGAATGCAAAATTTAGTATGTAGAATCTAGAATGAAATACACAAAATTTAGAATATAGAATAGAGAATGTAGAACCCAGAATTTAGAACATGGAATGCAGCACACCGAATTTAGAATATAGAATACAGAATACTGAATATAGAATTTAGAATATAGAATGTAGAACACAGAATATAGATTGTAGAATACAGAATAAAGAATCCAGAATAAAGAACATGTTATGCGGAACACAGAATTTAGAATATAGTTTACATAATACTGAATATAGAATTTAGAATATAGAATGTAGAATACAGAATTTATAATATAGAATACAGAAAGCTGAATATAGTATTTACAATATAGAATGTAGAACACAGATATAGAATATAGAATATAGATTATAGAACCCAGAATTTAGAACATGGAATGCAGAAGACAGTAATTACAATATATAATACAGTATACTGATCATAGAACTTAGAACATAGAATGCAGAGCACAGAATTTACAATATGGAATACAGAATACTGAATATAGAATGGAGAACATGGGGTGCAGAACACAGAATTTAGAATATTTAATACAGAATACTGAATAGAGAATATAGAATATAGAAAATAGAACACAGATTATAGAATAGAGAATAGAGAATTGAGAACATGGGATGCAGAACACATAATTTAGAATATTGAATACAGAATACTGAATATAGAATTTAGAATATAGAAAGTAGAACACATAATATATAATGTAGAATACGGAATGCAGAATATAGAATACAGAATATAGAATTTAGAACACAGAATATAAAATATGGAAAACAGAATATAGAAACCAGAATTAAGAATATGGAAAGCAGAACACATAATTTAGAATATAGTATAGAGATTACTGAAAATAGAATTTAGAAAATAGAATGTAGAACACAGAATTTAGAATATAGAATACAAAATACTGATTAAATAACTTAGAATATAGAATGTAGAACACAGAATATAAAATATAGAATACGGAATGCAAAATATAGATTGTAGACTATAGAATGAATTACGCAAAATATAGAATATATAATAGAGTATATAGAAGCCAGAATTCAGAACATGGAATGCAGAACACAGAATTTCGAATATAAATACAAAATACTGAATATAGGAATTTGAATATAGAATGCAGAACACAGGATATATAATAGAGTATACAGAACCCAGAATTTAAAACATGGAATACAGAACACAGAATTTAGAATATAGAATACAGAATACTGAATATTGAATTTAGAATATAGAATGTAGAACACAGAATAAAGAATATAGAATACGGAATGCAGAATTTAGAATGTAGAATATAGAATGAAGAATACGAAATATAAAATATAGAATAGAGAATACTGAATATACAATTTAGAATATAGTATAAAGATTACTTAATATAGAATTTAGAATACAGAATGTAGAACACAGAATTTAGAATATAGAATACAGAATACTGAATAAATAACTTAGAATATAGAATGTAGAACACAGAATATAGAAAATAGAATACGGAATGCAAAATATAGATTGTAGAATATAGAATGAAGTACGCAAAATATAGAATAGAGAATAGAGAATATAGAAGCCAGAATTTAGAACATGGAATGTAGAACACAGAATTTTGAAAATAAATACGGAATACTGAATGTAGGATTTTGAATATAGAATGCAGAACACAGGATATATAATAGAGTATACAGAAGTCAGAATTTAAAACATGGAATCCAGAACACAGAATTTAGAATATAGAATACAGAATACTGAATATAGTATTTAGAATATAGAATGTAGAACACAGAATATATAATATGAAATACACAAAGTTGAATATAGTATTTAGAATATAGAATATAGAACACAGGATATAGATTATAGAACCCAGAATGTAGAACATGGAATGCTAAACACAGAATGTAGAATATAGCATACGGAATACTGAATATAGAATTTATAATATAGTATGTAGAACACAGAATATAGAATATAGAATACGAAATGCAGATATAGAATACAGAATATAGAATTTAGTAAACAGATTATAGAATATGGAAAAAGTACTGAAAACAAAATATAGAACATGGAATGCAGAACACAGTATTTAGAATATAGAATACAGAATACTGAATATAGAATTTAGAATATAGTGTGAGGAACACAGAATATAGAATATAGAATAAAGAATATTGAAACCATAATTCAGAACATGGAATGCAGAACACAGAATTTACAATATAGAATACAGAATACTGAAGATAGAGTTTAGAATATAGAATGTAGAACATAGTATAAAGAATATAAAATACGGAATGCAGAATATAGAATGTAGAATATAAAATGAATAACACAAAATATAAAATATAGAATAGATTATATAGAACCCAGAATTTAGAACATTGAATTGCAGAACACTGAATTTAGAATATAGTATACAGAATACTTAATAAACAATTTAAAAATTGAATGTAGAACACAGAATATAGAATATAAAATACATAATACTGAATAAATAATTAAGAATATAGAATGCAAAAACAGAATAAAAAATATAGCTTAAAGAATATTGAAGCCAGATTTTGGAACATGGAAAGCAGAACTCACAATTTCGAATATAGAATACAGAATACTGAATATACAATTTAGAATATAGAATGTAGAACACAGAATATAGAATATAGAATAAAGAATACTGAATATAGAATTTAGATTATAGAATGTTGAACACAGAATATAGAATGTAGAATACAGAATCTAGAATCCAGAATTAAGAACATGCTATGCAGAACACAGAATTAAGAATATAGATTACATAATACTGAATATATAATTTAGAATATAGAATGTAGAACTCAGAATATAGAATATAGTATACGGAATGCAAAATATAGTATGTAGAATCTAGAATGAAAAACACACAATTTAGAATATAGAATAGAGAATGTAGAACACAGAATTTAGAACATGGAATGCAGCACACAGAATTTAGAATATAGAATACAGAATACTGAATATAGAATTTAGAATATAGAATGTAGAACACAGAATAAAGAATATAGAATACGGAATGCAGAATATAGAATGCAGAATATAGAATGAAGAATACAAAATATAGACTATAGAATAGAGAATATACAACACAGAATTTAGAACATGGAATGCTGAACATAGAATTTAGAATACACAATACAGTATACTGAATATACAATTTAGAATATAGAATGTAGAACACAGAATTTAGAATATACAATAAAGAATACTAAATATAGAGTTTAGAATATAGAATGTAGAACACACAATATATAATATAGAATACAGAATATAGAATCCAGAATAAAGAACATGCTATGCAGAACACAGAATTTGGAATACAGATTACATAATACTGAATATAGAATTTAGAATATAGAATGTAGAACACAGAATTTATAATATAGAATACAGAAAGTTGAATATAGTATTTAGAACATAGAATGTAGGACACAGAATATAGAATATAGATTATAGATTATAGAACCCAGAATTTAGAAGAAGGAATGCAGAACACAGATTTTAGAATATAGCATACGGAATACTGAATATAGAATTTCGAATATAGTATGTAGAACACAGAATATAGAATGTAGAATACGAAATGCAGATATAGAATACAGAATATAGAATGTAGAAAACAGATTATAGAATACGGAAAAAGAATACTGAAAACAGAATTTAAAACATGGAATGCAGAACACAGTATTTAGAATAGAGAATAGTGCATATAGAATTTAGAATGTGGAATGCGGAACACAGATTTTAGAATATAGAATACAGAATACTGAATATAGAATTTAGAACATGGAATACAGAAAACATTATTTAGAATATAGAATACAGAATACTGAATATAGAATTTAGAATATAGTGGGAGGAACACAGAATATAGAATATAGAATAAAGAATATTGAACCCATAATTCAGAACATGGAATGCAGAACACAGAATTTACAATATAGAATACAGAATACTGAAGATAGAATTTAGAATATAGAATGTAGAACATAGTATAAAGAATATAGAATACGGAATACAGAATGTAGAATGTAGAATATAAAATGAAGAACACAAAATATAAAATATAGAATAGAGTATATAGAAACCAGAATTTAGAACATTGAATTGCAGAACACTCAATTTAGAATACAGTATACAGAATACTTAATAAACAATTAAACAATTGAATGTAGAACACAGAATATAGAATATAAAATACATAATACTGAATATATAATTTAGAATATAGAATGTAGAACACAGAATATAGAATATAGTATACGAAATGCAAAATATAGTATGTAGAATCTAGAATGAAATACACACAATTTAGAATATAGAATAGAAAATGTAGAACCCAGAATTTAGAACATGGAATGCAGCACACAGAATTTAGAATATAGAATACAGAATACTGAATATAGAATTTAGAATATAGAATGTAGAACACAGAATAAAGAATGTAGAATACAGAATAAAGAATCCAGAATAAAGAACATGCTATGCGGAACACAGAATGTAGAATTTAGATTACATAATACTGAATATAGAATTTAGAATATAGAATGTAGAATACAGAATTTATAATATAGAATACAGAGAGCTGAATATAGTATTTACAATATAGAATGTAGAACACAGATATAGAATATAGAATATAGATTATAGAACCCAGAGTATTGAACATAAAATGCAGAAGACAGTAATTACTATATATAATACAGTATACTGATCATAGAACTTAGAACATAGAATGCAGAACACAGAATTTAGAATATGAAATACAGAATACTGAATATAGAATGGAGAACATGGGGTGCAGAACACAGAAATTAGAATATGGAATACAGAATACTGAATATAGAATTTAGAATGTAGAATGAAGAACACAGAATATACAATACAGGATACGGAATGTAGAAAAAAGAATACAGAATATTGAATATAGAACGCAGAATATAGAATACGGAAAACAGAATACAGCACCCAGAATTTAGAACATGGAATGAAGAACACAGTATTTAGAATATAGAATACAGAATACTGCATATAGAATTTAGAATATGGAATGTAGAACACAGAATATATAATATAGAATACGGAATACTGAATAAAGAATTTAGAATATAGAATGTAGAACAACAGAATATCGAATATACATTACGGAATACAGAATATAGAAAACAGTACATAGAATTTAGAAAACAGAATATAGAATATGGAAAATAGAATACAGAACACAGAATTTAGAACATGGAATGCAGAACATAGAATTTCTTATATAGAACACAGAAAACTGAATATAGAATTTGGAACATAGAATGCGGAACACATAATATATAATATAGAACAGAGAATATACAACCCAGAATTTAGAACATGGAATGCAGTACTCAGAATTTAGAATAAAGCATACGGAATGCTGAATATAGAATTTTGAATATGCAATGTAGAACACAGAATATAGAATATAGAATACAGAATACTGAATATACAATTTAGAATATAGAATGTAGAACACAGAATATAGAATATAGAATATAGAATATAGAACCCAGAATTTAGTACATGGAATCAGAAAACAGAATTTAGAATACAGAATACAAAATGCTGAATATGGAATTTAGAATATAGTATGTAGAACCCAGAATATAGAATATAGAAGAGAGTATTTGGAACCCAGAATTTAGAACATGGATTGCAGAACACAGAATTAAGAATATAGAATACAGAAAAATGAATATAGAACTTAAAATATAGAATGTAGACATAGAATATAGAGTATAGAATATGGAATGCAGATATAGAATATAGAAAAGAGAATATAGAATATGGAAAACCGAATACAGAAAACAAAATTTAGTACATGGAATGAAAAACACAGAATTTAGAATATAGAATACAGAATACTGAATATAGAATTTAGAATATAGAATGTAGAACACAGAATTAAGAATATAGAATACAGAATGCTGAATATAGAATTTAGAATATTGAATGTAGAACACAGAATATAGAATATAGAAAAGAGAATAAAAAATACATAATTTAGAACATGGAATGCAGAACAGAATTTAGAATTTAGAATACAGAATACTGAATATAGCATTTGGAATAAAGAATGCAGAACACATAATAAAGAGTACAGAATACGGAATGCAGAATATAGAATACAGAATATAGAATATAGAACACAGAATAAAGAATATGGAAAACAGAATACAGAACCCAGAATTTTGATCATGGAATGCAGAACACAGAATTTAGAATATAGAGTACCGAATACAGAATATAGAATTTAGAAAATAGATGTAGAATACAGAATATAGAATATAAATACGGAATGCAGAATATAGAATCTAGAATATAGAATTAAGAACACAAAATATAGAATATATAAAAGAGAATTTAGAACATAGAATTTAATAATGGAATCAGAACACAGAATTTAGATTATAGAATACAGAATACTGAATATAGAATTTAGAATATAGAATGTAGAAAACATAATATATAATATAAAACACGGAATGCAGAATATAGTACGTACAATATAGATGAAGAACAAAAAATATAGAATAGAGAATAGAGAATATAGAACACAGAATATAGAACGTGGAATGCAGAACACACAATTTAGAATATTGAATACAGAATACTGAATAAACGATTTAAAATATCGAATGTTGAACACAGTATATAGAATATAGTATACGGAATGCAGAATATAGAATACAGAATATGGAATGTAGAACACAGAATATAGAATATGGCAAAAAGAAAACAGAACACAGAACTTAGAACATGGATGCAGAACACAGAATTTAGAATATAGAATACAGAATACTGAATATAGAATTTAGAATATAGAATGTAGGACACAGAATATAGAATAGAGAATATAGAACCCAGAATTTAGAACATGGAATGCAGTACACAGAATTTAGATTATAGAATACAGAATAATGAATATAGAATTGAGAATATACAATGTAGAACTCAGAATATAGAATTGAGAATATAGAACCCAGAATTTAGAATGCAGAACACAGAATTTAGAATATAGAATACAGAATACTGAATATAGAAAATAGAATTTAGAACACAGAGTAGAATATAGAATACGGAATACTGAATATAGAATTTATAATATAGAATGTAGAACACAGAATATAGAATGTAGAACACAGATTATAGAATATGGAAAACAGGATACCGAACCCAGAATTTACAACATGGAATTCAGAACACAGAATTTAGAATTTATAATACAGGAAACTGAATATAGAATTTAGAACATAGAATGCGGAACACAGAATTTACTATATAGAATACAGAATACAGAACATAGAATTTAGAAAATAGATGTAGAACACAGAATATTGAATATAAATACGGAATGCAGAATATAGAATGTAGAATACAGAATTACGAACACAAATTATAGAATATATAAAAAAGAATTTAGAACCAAGAATTTAAAAACGGATTCAGAACACAGAATTTAGATTATAGAACACAGAATACTGAATATAGAATTTAGAATATATAATGTAGAAAACATAAAATAGAATATAAAACACGGAATGCAGAATATAGTACGTACAATATAGAATGAAGAACTAAAAATATAGAATATAGAATAGAGAATATAGAACCCAGAATTTAGAACATGGAATGCAAAGTACAGAATTTAGACTATAGAATACAGGATAATGAATATAGAATTTAGAATATAGAATACAGAACACAGAATATAGAATATAGAATACGGAATGCAGAATATAGAATGTAGAATATTGAATGAAGAACACAGAATAGAGAATATAAAATAGAGAATATAGAACCCAGAATTTAGAACATGGAATGCAGAACACAGAATTTGGAATATAGAATACAGAATACTGAATATAGAATTTAGAATATAGAATACAGAACACAGAATATAGAATATAGAATACGGAATTCAGAATATAGAATGTAGAAATTTGAACGAAGGACACAAAATATAGAATAGATAATAGATAATATAGAATCCAGAGTTTAGAACGTGGAATGCAGAACACACAATTTAGAAAATAGAATACAGAATACTGAATAAAGAATTTAAAATATAGAATGTTGAACACAGTATATAGAATATAGAATACGGAATACAGAATTTAGAATACAGAATATAGAATGTAGAACACAGAATATAGAATATGGTAAAAAGAAAACAGAACACAGAACTTAGAAAATGGATGCAGAACACAGAATTTAGAATATAGAATACTGTATACTGAATATAGAATTTAGAACATAGAATGCAGAACACAGAATTAAGAATATATAATACAGAATACTGAGTATAGAATTTAGAACATTGAATGCAGAACACAGAATTTAGAATATAGAATGCAGAATACTGAATATAGAATTTAGAATATAGAATATAGGACACAGAATAAAGAATATAGAATAGAGACTATAGAACACAGAATTTATAACATGGAATTCAGTACACAGAATTTAGACTATAGAATACATAACACTGTATATAGGATTTAGAATATAGAATGTAGATCACAGAATATAGAATATATATTAGGGAATATAAAATATAGAATACAGAATATAGAATGTAGAACAAAGAATATAGAATATGGAAAACAGAATACAGAACCCGAAATAAGAACATGGAATGCAGAACACAGAATTTAGAATATAGAATACATAATACTGAATACAGAATTTAAAATATAGAATGTAGGACACAGATTAAAGAATATACAATAGAGAATATAGAACCCAGAATTTATAACATGGAATTCAGTACAAAGAATTTAGATTATAGAATACATAACACTGTATATAGGATTTAGAATATAGAATGTAGTTCACAGAATATAGAATATATATTAGGGAATATAAAATATAGAATACAGAATATAGAATGTAGAACAAAGAATATAGAATATGGAAAACAGAATACAGAACCCGAAATAAGAACATGGAATGCAGAACACAGAATTTAGAATATAGAATACGTAATACTGAATATAGAATTAAGAATATAGAATGTAGAACACAGAATTTGAATATAGAATACATAATGCTGAATATAGAATTTAGAATATAGTATGTAGAACACAGAATATAGAATATAGAATAGAGTATATAGAATCCAGAATTTAGAACATGGATTGCAGAACACAGAATTTAGAATATACAATACATAATGCTGAATATAGAATTTAGAATATAGTATGTAGAACACAGAATATAGAATATAGAATAAAGAATACTGAATATAGAATTTAGAATATAGAATGTAGAACACAGAATATAGAATGTAGAATACAGATTATAGAATCCAGAATTAAGAACATGCTATGCAGAACACAGAATTAAGAATATAGATTACATAATACTGAATATAGAATTTAGAATATAGAATGCAGAACACAGAATTTATAATATTGTATACAGAAATCTGAATATAGTATTTAGAATATAGAATGTAGAACACAGAATATAGAATATAGATTATAGAACCCAGAATTTAGAACATGGAATGCATAACACATAATTAAATATAGCATACAGAATACTGAAAATAGAATTTAGAATATAGAATGTAGAACACAGAATATAGAATATAGTATACGGAATGCTACATATAGTATGTAGAATCTAGAATGAAAAACACACAATTTAGAATATAGAATAGAGAATGTAGAACCCAGAATTTAGAACATGGAATGCAGCACACAGAATTTAGAATATAGAATACAGAATACTGAATATAGAATTTAGAATATAGAATGTAGAATACAGAATTTATAATATAGAATACAGAAAGCTGAATATACTATTTACAATATACAATGTAGAACACAGATATAGAATATAGAATATAGATTATAGAACCCAGAATTTAGAACATGGAATGCAGAAGACAGTAATTACAATATATAATACAGTATACTGATCATAGAAATTAGAACATAGAATGCAGAACACAGAATTTAGAATATGGAATACAGAATACTGAATATAGAATGGAGAACATGGGGTGCAGAACACAGAATTTAGAATATGGAATACAGAATACTGAATATAGAATTTAGAATATAGAAAGTAGAACACATAATATATAATGTAGAATACGGAATGCAGAATATAGAATACAGAATATAGAATTTAGAACACAGAATATAAAATATGGAAAACAGAATATAGAAACCAGAAGTTAGAACATGGGAAGCAGAACACATAATTTAGAATATAGTATAGAGATTACTGAAAATAGAATTTAGAATATAGAATGTAGAACACAGAATTTACAATATAGAATACAGAATACTGAAGATAAAATTTAGAATAAAGAATGTAGAACATAGTATAAAGAATATAGAATACGGAATGCAGAATATAGAATGTAGAATATAGAATGAAGAATATAAAATATAGACTAGAGAATAGAGAATATACAACAAAGAATTTAGAAAATGGAATTCAGAACATAGAATTTAGAATATACAATACAGAATACTGAATATACAATTTAGAATATAGAATGTAGAACACAGAATTTAGAATATACAATAAAGAATACTGAATATAGAGTTTAGAATATAGAATGAAGAACACACAATATAGAATGTAGAATACAGAATATAGAATCCAGAATAAAGAACATGCTATGCAGAACGCAGAATTTGGAACACAGATTACATAATACTGAATATAGAATTTATAATATAGAATGTAGAACACAGAATTTATAATATAGAATACAGAAAGTTGAATATAGTATTTAGAATATAGAATGTAGAACACAGAATATAGAATATAGATTATAGATTATAGAACCCAGAATTTAGAAGAAGGAATGCAGAACTCAGAATTTAGAATATAGCATACGGAATACTGAATATAGAATTTAGAATATAGTATGTAGAACACAGAATATAGAATGTAGAATACGAAATGCAGATATAGAATACAGAATACAGAATGTAGAAAACAGATTATAGAATATGTAAAAAGAATACTGAAAACAGAATTTAGAACATGGAATGCAGAACACAGTATTTAGAATATAGAATACAGAATAGTGCATATAGAATTTAGAATGTGGAATGTGGAACACAGATTTTAGAATATAGAATACAGAATACTGAATATAGAATTTAGAACATGGAATGCAGAACACATTATTTAGAATATAGAATACAGAATACTGAATATAGAATTTAGAATATAGTGTGAGGAACACAGAATATAGAATATAGAATAAGTAATATTGAACCCATAATTCAGAACATGGAATGCAGAACACAGAATTTACAATATAGAATACAGAATACTGAAGATAGAATTTAGAATATAGAATGTAGAACATAGTATAAAGAATATAGAATAAGGAATGCAGAATATAGAATGTAGAATATAAAATGTAGAACACAAAATATAAAATATAGAATAGAGTATATAGAACCCAGAATTTAGAACATGGAATGCAGAAGACAGTAATTACATTATATAATACAGTATACTGATCATAGAACTTAGAACATAGAATGCAGAGCACAGAATTAAGTATATGGAATACAGAATACTGAATATAGAATGGAAAACATGGGGTGCAGAACACAGAATTAAGAATATGGAATACAGAATACTGAATAGAGAATTTAGAATATAGAAAATAGAACACAGAATATAGAATAGAGAATAGAGAATTGAGAACATGGGATGCAGAACACAGAATTTATAATATTGAATACAGAATACTGAATATAGAATTTAGAATATAGAAAGTAGAACACATAATATATAATGTAGAATAGGGAATGCAGAATATAGAATACAGAATATAGTATTTAGAACACAGAATATAAAATATGGAAAACAGAATATAGAAACCAGAATTTAGAATACGGAAAGCAGAACACATAATTTAGAATATAGTATAGAGATTACTGAAAATAGAATTTAGAAAATAGAATGTAAAACACATAATTTAGAATATAGAATACAGAATACTGATTAAATAACTTAGAATATAGTATGTAGAACACAGAATATAGAATATAGAATACGGAATGCAAAATATAGATTGTAGACTATAGAATGAAGTACACAAAATATAGAATATAGATAGAGTATATAGAAGCCAGAATTCAGAACATGGAATGCAGAACACAGAATTTCGAATATAAATACAAAACACTGAATATAGGAATTTGAATATAGAATGCAGAACACAGGATATATAATAGAGTATACATAACCCAGAATTTAAAACATGGAATACAGAACACAGAATTTAGAATATAGAATACAGAATACTGAATATAGTATTTAGAATATAGAATGTATAACACAGAATAAAGAATATAGAATACGGAAAGCAGAATATAGAATGTAGAATATAGGATGAAGAATACAAAATATAGAATATAGAATAGAGAATATACAACACAGAATTTAGAACATTGGATGCAGAACATAGAATTTAGAATATACAATACAGAATACTGAATATACAATTTAGAATATAGAATGTAGAACACAGAATTTATAATATATAATAAAGAATACTGAATATAAATTTTAGAATATAGAATGTATAACACACAATATAGAATGTAGAATACAGAATATAGAATCCAGAATAAAAAGATGCTATGCAGAACACAGAACATAGAATATAGATTTCATAATACTGAATATAGAATTTAGAATATAGAATGTAGAACACAGAATATATAATATAAAATACATAAAGTTGAATATAGTATTTAGAATATAGAATGTAGAACACAGGATATAGATTATAGAACCGAGAATTTAGAACATGGAATGCTGAACACAGTATATAGAATATAGCATACGGAATACTGAATATAGAATTTAGAATATAGTATGTAGAACACAGAATATAGAATATAGAATACGAAATGCAGATATAGAATACAGAATATAGAATGTAGTAAACAGATTATAGAATATGGAAAAAGTACTGAAAAAAGAATTTAGAACATGGAATGCAGAACACAGGGTTTAGAATATATAATACAGAATAGTGCATATAGAATTTAGAATGTTGAATGCAAAACACAGATTTTAGAATATAGAATACAGAATACTGAATATAGAATTTAGAACATGGAATGCAGAACTCATTATTTAGAATATAGAATACAGAATACTGAATATACAATTTAGAATATAGAATGTAGAACACAGAATATAGAATATACAATAAAGAATACTGAATATAGAGTTTAGAATATAGAATGTAGGACACACAATATAGAATGTAGAATACAGAATATAGAATCCAGAATAAAGAACATGCTATGCAGGACACAGAATTTGGAATACAGATTACATAATACTGAATATAGAATTTAGAATATAGAATGTAGAACACAGAATTTATTATATAGAATACAGAAAGTTGAATATAGTATTTAGAATATAGAATGTAGAACACAGAATATAGAATATAGATTATAGTTTATAGAACCCAGAATTTAGAAGAAGGAATGCAGAACACAGAATTTAGAATATAGCATACGAAATACTGGATATAGAATTTTGAATATACTATGTAGAACACAGAATATAGAATGTAGAATACGACATGCAGATATAGAATACAGAATATAGAATGCAGAAAACAGATTATAGAATATGGAAAAAGAATACTGAAAACAGAATTTAGAACATGGAATGCAGAACACAGCATTTAGAATATAGAATACAGAATAGTGCATATAGAATTTAGAATGTGGAATGCGGAACACAGATTTTAGAATATAGAATACAGAATACTGAATATAGAATTTAGAACATGGAATGCAGAACACATTATTTAGAATATAGAATACAGAATACTGAATATAGAATTTAGAATATAATGTGACGAACAGAGAATATAGAATATAGAATAAAGAATATTGAACCCATAATTCAGAACATGGAATGCAGAACACAGAATTTACAATATAGAATACAGAATACTGAAGATAGAATTTAGAATATAGAATGTAGAACATAGTATAAAGAATATAGAATACGGAATGCAGAATATAGTATGTAGAATATAAAAAGAAGAACACAAAATATAAAATATAGAATAGAGTATATAGAACCCAGAATTTAGAACATTGAATTGCAGAACACTGAATTTAGAATATAGTATACAGAATACTTAATAAACAATTAAACAATTGAATGTAGAACACAGAATATAGAATATAAGATACATACTACTGAATATATAATTTAGAATATAGAATGCAGAAAACAGAAAAAAAATATAGCTTAAAGAATATTGAAGCCAGATTTTGGAACATGGAAAGCAGAACCCACAATTTCGAATATAGAATACAGAATACTGAATATACAATTTAGAATATAGAATGTAGACCACAGAATATAGAATAAAGAATACTGAATATAGAATTTAGAATATAGAATGTAGAACACAGAATATAGAATGTAGAATACAGATTATAGAATCCAGAATTAAGAACATGCTATGCAGAACACAGAATTAAGAATATAGATTACATAATACTGAATATAGAATTTAGAATATAGAATGCAGAACACAGAATTTATAATATTGTATACAGAAATCTGAATATAGTATTTAGAATATAGAATGAAGAACACAGAATATAGAATATAGATTATAGAACCCAGAATTTAGAACATGGAATGCATAAGACAGAATATAATATAGCATATGTAATACTGAATATAGAATTTAGAATATAAAATGTAGAACACAGAATATAGAATATAGTATACGGAATGCAAAATATAGTATGTAGAATCTAGAATGAAATACACACAACTTAGAATATAGAATAGAGAATGTAGAACCCAGAATTTAGAACATGGAATGCAGCACAGAGAATTTAGAATATAGAATACAGAATACTGAATATAGAATTTAGAATATAGAATGTAGAACACAGAATATAGATTGTAGAATACAGAATAAAGAATCCAGAATAAAGAACATGCTATGCGGAACACAGAATTTAGAATATAGTTTACATAATACTGAATATAAAATTTAGAATATAGAATGTAGAATACAGAATTTATAATGTAGAATACAGAAAGCTGAATATAGTATTTACAATATAGAATGTCGAACACAGATATAGAATATAGAATATAGATTATAGAACCCAGAATTTAGAACATGGAATGCAGAAGACAGTAATTACAATATATAATACAGTATACTGATAATAGTACTTAGAACATAGAATGCAGAGCACAGAATTAAGCATATGGAATACAGAATACTGAATATAGAATGGAGAACATGGGGTGCAGAACACAGAATTTAGAATATGGAATACAGAATACTGAATAGAGAATTTAGAATATAGAAAATAGAACACAGAATATAGAATAGAGAATAGAGAATTGAGAACATGGGATGCAGAACACAGAATTTAGAATATTGAATACAGAATACTGAATATAGAATTTAGAATATAGAAAGTAGAACACATAATATATAATGTAGAATACAGAATGCAGAATATAGAATACAGAATATAGAATGCAGAAAACAGAATAAAAAAAATAGCTTAAAGAATATTGAAGCCAGATTTTGGAACATGGAAAGCAGAACTCACAATTTCGAATATAGAATACAGAATACTGAATATACAATTTAGAATATAGAATGTAGAACACAGAATATAGAATATAGAATAAAGAATACTGAATATAGAATTTAGAATATAGAATGTAGAACACAGAATTTAGAATGTAGAATACAGATTATAGAATCCAGAATTAAGAACATGCTATGCAGAACACAGAATTAAGAATATAGATTACATAATACTGAATATAGAATTTAGAATATAGAATACAGAACACACAATTTATAATATTGTATACAGAAATCTGAATATAGTATTTAGAATATAGAATGTAGAACACAGAATATAGAATATAGATTATAGAACCCAGAATTTAGAACATGGAATGCATAACACAGAATATAATATAGCATACGGAATACTGAATATAGAATTGAGAATATAGAATGTAGAACACAGAATATAGAATATAGTATACGGAATGCAAAATATAGTATGTAGAATCTAGAATGAAAAACACACAATTTAGAATATAGAATAGAGAATGTAGAACCCAGAATTTAGAACATGGAATGCAGCACACAGAATTTAGAATATAGAATACAGAATACTGTATATAGAATTTAGAATATAGAATGTAGAACACAGAATAAAGAATATAGAATACGGAATGCAGAATATAGAATGTAGAATATAGAATGAAGAATACAAAATATAGACTAGAGAATAGAGAATATACAACACAGAATTTAGAACATGGAATGCAGAACATAGAATTTAGAATATACAATACAGAATACTGAATATACAATTTAGAACATAGAATGTAGAACACAGAATTTAGAATATACAATAAAGAATACTGAATATAGAGTTTAGAATATAGAATGTAGAACACACAATATAGAATGTAGAATACAGAATATAGAATCCAGAATAAAGAACATGCTATGCAGAACACAGAATTTGGAATACAGATTACATAATACTGAATATAGAATTTAGAATATAGAATGTAGAACACAGAATTTATAATATAGAATACAGAAAGTTCAATATAGTATTTAGAATATAGAATGTAGAACACAGAATATAGAATATAGATTAAAGATTATAGAACCCAGAATTTAGAAGAAGGAATGCGGAACACAGAATTTACAATATAGAAAACAGAATACTGAAGATAGGATTTAGAATATAGAATGTAGAACATAGTATAAAGAATATAGAATACGGAATGCAGAATATAGAATGTAGAATATAAAATGAAGAACTCAAAATATAAAATATGGAATAGAGTATATAGAACCCAGAATTTAGAACATTGAATTGCAGAACACTGAATTTAGAATATAGTATACAGAATACTTAATAAACAATTTAAAAATTGAATGTAGAACACAGAATATAGAATACAAAATACATAATACTGAATATATAATGTAGAATATAGAATGCAGAAAACAGAATAAAAAAAATAGCTTAATGAATATTGAAGCCAGATTTTGGAACATGGAAAGCAGAACTCACAATTTCGAATATAGAATACAGAATACTGAATATACAATTTAGAATATAGAATGTAGAACACAGAATTTATAATATATAATAAAGAATACTGAATATAGATTTCAGAATATAGAATGTATAACACACAAAATAGAATGTAGAATACAGAATATATAATCCAGAATAAAGAACATGCTATGCAGAACACAGAATTTAGAATATAGATAACATAATTCTGAATATGGAATTTAGAATATAGAATGTAGAACATAGTATATATAATATAAAATAAACAAAGTTGAATAGAGGATTTAGAATATAAAATGTAGAACACGGGATATGGAATATAGAATATAGATTATAGAACCCAGAATTTAGAAGAAGGAATTCAGAAGACAGTAATTACAATATATAATACAGTATACTGATCATAGAACTTAGAACATAGAATGCAGAACACAGAATTTAGAATATGGAATACAGAATACTGAATATAGAATGGAGAACATGGGGTGCAGAACACAGAATTTAGAATATGGAATACAGAATACAGAATAGAGAATTTAGAATATAGAAAATAGAACACAGAATATAGAATATAGAATATAGAATTTAGAACATGGGATGCAGAACACAGAATTTAGAATATAGAATACAGAATACTGAATATAGAATTTAGAATATAGAAAGTAGAACACATAATATATAATGTAGATTACGGAATGCAGAATATAGAATACAGAATATAGAATTTAGAACACAGAATATAAAATATGGAAAACAGAATATAGAAACCAGAAGTTAGAACATGGGAAGCAGAACACATAATTTAGAATATAGTATAGAGATTACTGAAAATAGAATTTAGAATATAGAATGTAGAACACAGAATTTACAATATAGAATACAGTATACTGAAGATAGAATTTAGAATAAAGAATGTAGAACATAGTATAAAGAATATAGAATACGGAATGCAGAATATAGAATGTAGAATATAGAATGAAGAATATAAAATATAGACTAGAGAATAGAGAATATACAACAAAGAATTTAGAAAATGGAATTCAGAACATAGAATTTAGAATATACAACACAGAATACTGAATATACAATTTAGAATATAGAATGTAGAACACAGAATTTAGAATATACAATAAAGAATACTGAATATAGATTTTAGAATATAGAATGTAGAACACACAATATAGAATGTAGAATACAGAATATAGAATCCAGAATAAAGAACATGCTATGCAGAACGCAGAATTTGGAATACAGATTACATAATACTGAATATAGAATTTATAATATAGAATGTAGAACACAGAATTTATAATATAGAATACAGAAAGTTGAATATAGTATTTAGAATATAGAATGTAGAACACAGAGAATAGAATATAGATTATAGATTATAGAACCCAGAATTTAGAAGAAGGAATGCAGAACTCAGAATTTAGAATATAGCATACGGAATACTGAATATAGAATTTAGAATATAGTATGTAGAACACAGAATATAGAATGTAGAATACGAAATGCAGATATAGAATACAGAATACAGAATGTAGAAAACAGATTATAGAATATGTAAAAAGAATACTGAAAACAGAATTTAGAACATGGAATGCAGAACACAGTATTTAGAATATAGAATACAGAATAGTGCATATAGAATTTAGAATGTGGAATGCGGAACACAGATTTTAGAATATAGAATACAGAATACTGAATATAGAATTTAGAACATGGAATGCAGAACACATTATTTAGAATATAGAATACAGAATACTGAATATAGAATTTAGAATATAGTGTGAGGAACACAGAATATAGAATATAGAATAAGTAATATTGAACCCATAATTCAGAACATGGAATGAAGAACACAGAATTTACAATATAGAATACAGAATACTGAAGATAGAATTTAGAATATAGAATGTAGAACATAGTATAAAGAATATAGAATACGGAATGCAGAATATAGAATGTAGAATATAAAATGTAGAACACAAAATATAAAATATAGAATAGAGTATATAGAACCCAGAATTTAGAACATTGAATTGCAGAACACTGAATTTAGAATATAGTATACAGAATACTTAATAAACTATTTAAAAATTGAATGTAGTACACAGAATATAGAATATAAAATACATAATACTGAATATATAATGTAGAATATAGAATGCAGAAAACAGAATAAAAAAAATAGCTTAAAGAATATTGAAGCCAGATTTTGGAACATGGAAAGCAGAATTCACAATTTCGAATATAGAATACAGAATACTGAATATACAATTTAGAATATAGAATGTACAACACAGAATATAGAATATAGAATAAAGAATACTGAATATAGAATTTAGAATATAGAATGTAGAACACAGAATATAGAATGTAGAATACAGATTATAGAATCCAGTATTAAGAATATGCTATGCAGAACACAGAATTAAGAATATAGATTACATAATACTGAATATAGAATTTAGAATATAGAATGCAGAACACACAATTTAAAATATTGTATACAGAAATCTGAATATAGTATTTAGAATATAGAATGTAGAACACAGAATATAGAATATAGATTTTAGAACCCAGAATTTAGAACATGGAATGCATAACACAGAATATAATATAGCATACGGAATACTGAATATAGAATTTAGAATATAGAATGTAGAACACAGAATATAGAATACAGTATACGGAATGCAAAATATAGTATGTAGAATCTAGAATAAAAAACACACAATATGAATATAGAATAGAGAATGTAGAACCCAGAATTTACAACATGGAATGCAGCACACCGAATTTAGAATATAGAATACAGAATACTGAATATAGAATTTAGAATATAGAATGTAGAACACAGAATAAAGAATATAGAATACGGAATGTAGAATATAGAATGTAGAATATAGAATGAAGAATACAAAATATAGACTAGAGAATAGAGAATATACAACACAGAATTTAGAACATGGAATGCAGAACATAGAATTTAGAGTATACAATACAGAATACTGAATATACAATTTAGAATATAGAATGTAGAACACAGAATTTAGAATATACAATAAAGAATACTGAATATAGAGTTTAGAATATAGAATGTAGAACACACAATTTAGAATGTAGAATACAGAATATAGAATCCAGAATAAAGAACATGCTATGCAGAACACAGAATTTGGAATACAGATTACATAATACTGAATATAGAATTTATAATATAGAATGTAGAACACAGAATTTATAATATAGAATACAGAAAGTTGAATATAGTATTTAGAATATAGAATGTAGAACACAGAATATAGAATATAGATTACAGATTATAGAACCCAGAATTTAGAAGAAGGAATGCAGAACACAGAATTTACAATATAGAAAACAGAATACTGAAGATAGGATTTAGAATATAGAATGTAGAACATAGTATAAAGAATATAGAATACGGAATGCAGAATATAGAATGTAGAATATAAAATGAAGAACACAAAATATAAAATATGGAATAGATTATATAGAACCCAGAATTTAGAACATTGAATTGCAGAACACTGAATTTAGAATATAGTATACAGAATACTTAATAAACAATTTAAAAATTGAATGTAGAATGCAGAATATAGAATACAAAATATATAATGTAGAATATAGAATGCAGAAAACAGAATAAAAAAAATAGCTTAATGAATATTGAAGCCAGATTTTGGAACATGGAAAGCAGAACTCACAATTTCGAATATAGAATACAGAATACTGAATATACAATTTAGAATATAGAATGTAGAACACAGAATTTATAATATATAATAAAGAATACTTAATATAGATTTCAGAATATAGAATGTATAACACACAAAATAGAATGTAGAATACAGAATATATAATCCAGAATAAAGAACATGCTATGCAGAACACAGAATTTAGAATATAGATTACATAATTCTGAATATGGAATTTAGAATATAGAATGTAGAACATAGTATATATAATATAAAATAAACAAAGTTGAATAGAGTATTTAGAATATAAAATGTAGAACACGGGTTATGGAATATAGAATATAGATTATAGAACACAGAATTTAGAAGAAGGAATGCAGAACACAGAATATAGAATATAGCATACGGAATACTGAATATGAATTTAGAATATAGTATGTAGAACACAGAATATAGAATGTAGAATACGAAATGCAGATATAGAATACAGAATATAGAATGTAGAAAACAGATTATAGAATATGGAAAAAGAATACTGAAAACAGAATTTAGAACATGGAATGCAGAACACAGTATTTAGAATATAGAATACAGAATAGTGCATATAGAATTTAGAATGTGGAATTCGGAACACAGAATTTAGAATATAGAATACAGAATACTGAATATGGAATTTAGAACATGGAATGCAGAACACATTATTTAGAATATAGAATACAGAATACTGAATATAGAATTTAGAATATAGTGTGAGGAACACAGAATATAGAATATAGAATAAGTAATATTGAACCCATAATTCAGAACATGGAATGAAGAACACAGAATTTACAATATAGAATACAGAATACTGAAGATAGAATTTAGAATATAGAATGTAGAACATAGTATAAAGAATATAGAATACGGAATGCAGAATATAGAATGTAGAATATAAAATGTAGAACACAAAATATAAAATATAGAATAGAGTATATAGAACCCAGAATTTAGAACATTGAATTGCAGAACACTGAATTTAGAATATAGTATACAGAATACTTAATAAACTATTTAAAAATTGAATGTAGTACACAGAATATAGAATATAAAATACATAATACTGAATATATAATGTAGAATATAGAATGCAGAAAACAGAATAAAAAAAATAGCTTAAAGAATATTGAAGCCAGATTTTGGAACATGGAAAGCAGAATTCACAATTTCGAATATAGAATACAGAATACTGAATATACAATTTAGAATATAGAATGTACAACACAGAATATAGAATATAGAATAAAGAATACTGAATATAGAATTTAGAATATAGAATGTAGAACACAGAATATAGAATGTAGAATACAGATTATAGAATCCAGTATTAAGAATATGCTATGCAGAACACAGAATTAAGAATATAGATTACATAATACTGAATATAGAATTTAGAATATAGAATGCAGAACACACAATTTAAAATATTGTATACAGAAATCTGAATATAGTATTTAGAATATAGAATGTAGAACACAGAATATAGAATATAGATTTTAGAACCCAGAATTTAGAACATGGAATGCATAACACAGAATATAATATAGCATACGGAATACTGAATATAGAATTTAGAATATAGAATGTAGAACACAGAATATAGAATACAGTATACGGAATGCAAAATATAGTATGTAGAATCTAGAATAAAAAACACACAATATGAATATAGAATAGAGAATGTAGAACCCAGAATTTACAACATGGAATGCAGCACACCGAATTTAGAATATAGAATACAGAATACTGAATATAGAATTTAGAATATAGGATGTAGAACACAGAATAAAGAATATAGAATACGGAATGTAGAATATAGAATGTAGAATATAGAATGAAGAATACAAAATATAGACTAGAGAATAGAGAATATACAACACAGAATTTAGAACATGGAATGCAGAACATAGAATTTAGAGTATACAATACAGAATACTGAATATACAATTTAGAATATAGAATGTAGAACACAGAATTTAGAATATACAATAAAGAATACTGAATATAGAGTTTAGAATATAGAATGTAGAACACACAATTTAGAATGTAGAATACAGAATATAGAATCCAGAATAAAGAACATGCTATGCAGAACACAGAATTTGGAATACAGATTACATAATACTGAATATAGAATTTATAATATAGAATGTAGAACACAGAATTTATAATATAGAATACAGAAAGTTGAATATAGTATTTAGAATATAGAATGTAGAACACAGAATATAGAATATAGATTACAGATTATAGAACCCAGAATTTAGAAGAAGGAATGCAGAACACAGAATTTACAATATAGAAAACAGAATACTGAAGATAGGATTTAGAATATAGAATGTAGAACATAGTATAAAGAATATAGAATACGGAATGCAGAATATAGAATGTAGAATATAAAATGAAGAACACAAAATATAAAATATGGAATAGATTATATAGAACCCAGAATTTAGAACATTGAATTGCAGAACACTGAATTTAGAATATAGTATACAGAATACTTAATAAACAATTTAAAAATTGAATGTAGAATGCAGAATATAGAATACAAAATATATAATGTAGAATATAGAATGCAGAAAACAGAATAAAAAAAATAGCTTAATGAATATTGAAGCCAGATTTTGGAACATGGAAAGCAGAACTCACAATTTCGAATATAGAATACAGAATACTGAATATACAATTTAGAATATAGAATGTAGAACACAGAATTTATAATATATAATAAAGAATACTTAATATAGATTTCAGAATATAGAATGTATAACACACAAAATAGAATGTAGAATACAGAATATATAATCCAGAATAAAGAACATGCTATGCAGAACACAGAATTTAGAATATAGATTACATAATTCTGAATATGGAATTTAGAATATAGAATGTAGAACATAGTATATATAATATAAAATAAACAAAGTTGAATAGAGTATTTAGAATATAAAATGTAGAACACGGGTTATGGAATATAGAATATAGATTATAGAACACAGAATTTAGAAGAAGGAATGCAGAACACAGAATATAGAATATAGCATACGGAATACTGAATATGAATTTAGAATATAGTATGTAGAACACAGAATATAGAATGTAGAATACGAAATGCAGATATAGAATACAGAATATAGAATGTAGAAAACAGATTATAGAATATGGAAAAAGAATACTGAAAACAGAATTTAGAACATGGAATGCAGAACACAGTATTTAGAATATAGAATACAGAATAGTGCATATAGAATTTAGAATGTGGAATTCGGAACACAGAATTTAGAATATAGAATACAGAATACTGAATATGGAATTTAGAACATGGAATGCAGAACACATTATTTAGAATATAGAATACAGAATACTGAATATAGAATTTAGAATATAGTGTGAGGAACACAGAATATAGAATATAGAATAAAGAATATTGAACCCATAATTCAGAACATGGAATGAAGAACACAGAATTTACAATATAGAATACAGAATACTGAAGATAGAATTTAGAATATAGAATGTAGAACATAGTATAAAGGATATAGAATACGGAATGCAGAATATAGAATGTAGAATATAAAATGAAGAACACAAAATATAAAATATAGAATAGAGTATATAGAACCCAGAATTAAGAACATTGAATTGCAGAACCCTGAATTTAGAATATAGTATACAGAATACTTAATAAACAATTAAACAATTGAATGTAGAACACAGAATATAGAATATAAAATACATATACTGAATATATAATTTAGAATATAGAATGCAGTAAACTGAATAAAAAATATAGCTTAAAGAATATTGAAGCCAGATTTTGGAACATGGAAAGCAGAACTCACAATTTCGAATATAGAATACAGAATACTGAATATACAATTCAGAACACAGAATGTAGAACACAGAATATAGAATATAGAATAAAGACTACTGAATATAGAATTTAGAATATAGAATGTAGAACACAGAATATAGAATGTAGAATACAGATTATAGAATCCAGAATTAAGAACATGCTATGCAGAACACAGAATTAAGAATATAGATTACATAATACTGAATATACAATTTAGAATATAAAATGCAGAACACAGAATTTATAATATTGTATACAGAAATCTGAATATAGTATTTAGAATATAGAATGTAGAACACAGAATATAGAATATAGATTATAGAACCCAGAATTTAGAACATGGAATGCATAACACAGAATATAATATAGCATACGGAATACTGAATATAGAATTTAGAATATAGAATGTAGAACACAGAATATAGAATATAGTATACGGAATGCAAAATATAGTATGTAGAATCTAGAATGAAAAACACACAATTTAGAATATAGAATAGAGAATGTAGAACCCAGAATTTAGAACATGGAATGCAGCACACAGAATTTAGAATATAGAATACACAATACTGAATATAGAATTTAGAATATAAAATGTAGAACACAGAATATAGATTGTAGAATACAGAATAAAGAATCCAGAATAAAGAACATGCTATGCGGAACACAGAATATAGAATATAGATTACATAATACTGAATATAGAATTTAGAATATAGAATGTAGAATACAGAATTTATAATATAGAATACAGAAAGCTGAATATAGTATTTACAATATAGAATGTAGAACACAGATATAGAATATAGAATATAGATTATAGAACCCAGAATTTTGAACATAAAATGCAGAAGACAGTAATTACTATATATAATACAGTATACTGATCATAGAACTTAGAACATAGAATGCAGAACACAGAATTTAGAATATGAAATACAGAATACTGAATATAGAATGGAGAACATGGGGTGCAGAACACAGAAATTAGAATATGGAATACAGAATACTGAATATAGAATTTAGAATGTAGAATGAAGAACACAGAATATACAATACAGGATACGGAATGTAGAAAAAAGAATACAGAATATTGAATATAGAACGCAGAATATAGAATACGGAAAACAGAATACAGCACCCAGAATTTAGAACAAGGAATGAAGAACACAGTATTTAGAATATAGAATACAGAATACTGCATATAGAATTTAGAATATGGAATGTAGAACACAGAATATAGAATATAGAATACGGAATACTGAATAAAGAATTTAGAATATAGAATGTAGAACACAGAATATCGAATATACAATACGGAATACAGAATATAGAAAACAGTACATATAATTTAGAAAACAGAATATAGAATATGGAAAACAGAATACAGAACACAGAATTTAGAACATGGAATGCAGAACATAGAATTTCTTATATAGAACACAGAAAACTGAATATAGAATTTGGAACATAGAATGCGGAACACATAATATATAATATAGAACAGAGAATATACAATCCAGAATTTAGAACATGGAATGCAGAACTCAGAATTTAGAATAAAGCATACGGAATGCTGAATATAGAATTTTGAATATGCAATGTAGAACACAGAATATAGAATATAGAATACAGAATACTGAATATACAATTTAGAATATAGAATGTAGAACACAGAATATAGAATATAGAATGTAGAATGTAGAACACAGAATTTAGTACATGGAATCAGAAAACAGAATTTAGAATACAGAATACAAAATGCTGAATATGGAATTTAGAATATAGTATGTAGAACCCAGAATATAGAATATAGAAGAGAGTATTTAGAACCCAGAATTTAGAATATGGATTGCAGAACACAGAATTAAGAATATAGAATACAGAAAAATGAATATAGAACTTAAAATATAGAATGTAGACATAGAATATAGAGTATAGAATATGGAATGTAGATATAGAATATAGAAAAGAGAATATAGAATATGGAAAACCGAATACAGAAAACAGAATTTAGTACATGGAATGCAAAACACTGAATTTAGAATATAGAATACAGAATACTGAATATAGAATTTAGAATATAGAATGTAGAACACAGAATTTAGAATATAGAATAGAGAATTCTGAATATAGAATTTAGAATATTGAATGTAGAACACAGAATATAGAATATAGAAAAGAGAATATAAAATACAGAATTTAGAACATGGAATGCAGAACAGAATTTAGAATTTAGAATACAGAATACTGAATATAGCATTTGGAATAAAGAAAGTAGAACACAGAATAAAGAGTACAGAATACGGAATGCAGAATATAGAATACAGAATATAGAATATAGAACACAGAATAAAGAATATGGAAAACAGAATACAGAACCCAGAATTTTGATCATGGAATGCAGAACACAGAATTTAGAATATAGAGTACCGAATACAGAATATAGAATTTAGAAAATAGATGTAGAATACAGAATATAGAATATAAATACGGAATGCAGAATATAGAATCTAGAATATAGAATTAAGAATACAAAATATAGAATATATAAAAGAGAATTTAGAACATAGAATTTAATAATGGAATCAGAACACAGAATTTAGATTATAGAATACAGAATACTGAATATAGAATTTAGAATATAGAATGTAGAAAACATAATATAGAATATAAAACACGGAATGCAGAATATAGTACGTACAATATAGATGAAGAACAAAAAATATAGAATAGAGAATAGAGAATATAGAACACAGAATATAGAACGTGGTATGCAGAACACACAATTTAGAATATTGAATACAGAATACAGAATAAACGATTTAAAATATCGAATGTTGAACACAGTATATAGAATATAGTATACGGAATGCAGAATATAGAATACAGAATATAGAATGTAGAATACAGAATATAGAATATGGCAAACAGAAAACAGAACACAGAACTTAGAACATGGATGCAGAACACAGAATTTAGAATATAGAATACAGAATACTGAATATAGAATTTAGAATATAGAATGTAGGACACAGAATATAGAATAGAGAATATAGAACCCAGAATTTAGAACATGGAATGCAGTACACAGAATTTAGATTATAGAATACAGAATAATGAATATAGAATTGAGAATATACAATGTAGAACTCAGAATATAGAATTGAGAATATAGAACCCAGAATTTAGAATGCAGAACACAGAATTTAGAATATAGAATACAGAATACTGAATATAGAAAATAGAATTTAGAACACAGAGTAGAATATAGAATACGGAATACTGAATATAGAATTTATAATATAGAATGTAGAACACAGAATATAGAATGTAGAACACAGATTATAGAATATGGAAAACAGGATACAGAACCCAGAATTTACAACATGGAATTCAGAACACAGAATTTAGAATTTATAATACAGGAAACTGAATATAGAATTTAGAACATAGAATGCGGAACACAGAATTTACTATATAGAATACAGAATACAGAACATAGGATTTAGAAAATAGATGTAGAACACAGAATATTGAATATAAATACGGAATGCAGAATATAGAATGTAGAATGCAGAATTACGAACACAAATTATAGAATATATAAAAAAGAATTTAGAACCAAGAATTTAAAAACGGATTCAGAACACAGAATTTAGATTATAGAACACAGAATACTGAATATAGAATTTAGAATATATAATGTAGAAAACATAAAATAGAATATAAAACACGGAATGCAGAATATAGTACGTACAATATAGAATGAAGAACTAAAAATATAGAATATAGAATAGAGAATATAGAACCCAGAATTTAGAACATGGAATGCAAAGTACAGAATGTAGACTATAGAATACAGGATAATGAATATAGAATTTAGAATATAGAATACAGAACACAGAATATAGAATATAGAATACGGAATGCAGAATATAGAATGTAGAATATTGAATGAAGAACACAGAATAGAGAATATAAAATAGAGAATATAGAACCCAGAATTTAGAACATGGAATGCAGAACACAGAATTTGGAATATAGAATACAGAATACTGAATATAGAATTTAGAATATAGAATACAGAACACAGAATATAGAATATAGAATACGGAATTCAGAATACAGAATGTAGAAATTTGAACGAAGGACACAAAATATAGAATAGATAATAGATAATATAGAATCCAGAGTTTAGAACGTGGAATGCAGAACACACAATTTAGATAATAGAATACAGAATACTGAATAAAGAATTTAAAATATAGAATGTTGAACACAGTATATAGAATATAGAATACGGAATACAGAATTTAGAATACAGAATATAGAATGTAGAACACAGAATATAGAATATGGTAAACAGAAAACAGAACACAGAACTTAGAAAATGGATGCAGAACACAGAATTTAGAATATAGAATACTGTATACTGAATATAGAATTTAGAACATAGAATGCAGAACACAGAATTAAGAATATATAATACAGAATACTGAGTATAGAATTTAGAACATTGAATGCACAACACAGAATTTAGAATATAGAATGCAGAATACTGAATATAGAATTTAGAATATAGAATATAGGACACAGAATAAAGAATATAGAATAGAGAATATAGAACCCAGAATTTATAACATGGAATTCAGTACACAGAATTTAGATTATAGAATACATAACACTGTATATAGGATTTAGAATATAGAATGTAGTTCACAGAATATAGAATATATATTAGGGAATATAAAATAGAGAATACAGAATATAGAATGTAGAACAAAGAATATAGAATATGGAAAACAGAATACAGAACCCGAAATAAGAACATGGAATGCAGAACACAGAATTTAGAATATAGAATACATAATACTGAATATAGAATTTAAAATATAGAATGTATGACACAGATTAAAGAATATAGAATAGAGAATATAGAACCCAGAATTTATAACATGGAATTCAGTACACAGAATTTAGATTATAGAATACAGAATACTGAATATAGAATTTAGAATATAGTGTGAGGAACACAGAATATAGAATATAGAATAAGTAATATTGAACCCATAATTCAGAACATGGAATGCAGAACACAGAATTTACAATATAGAATACAGAATACTGAAGATAGAATTTATAATATAGAATGTAGAACATAGTATAAAGTATATAGAATACGGAATGCAGAATATTGAATGTAGAATATAAAATGAAGAACACAAAATATAAAATATAGAATAGAGTATATAGAACCCAGAATTTAGAACATTGTATTGCAGAACACTGAATTTAGAATATAATATACAGAATACTTAATAAACAATTTAAAAATTGAATGTAGAACACAAAATTTAGAATATAAAATACATAAAACTGAATATATAATGTAGAATATAGAATGCAGAAAACAGAATAAAAAAATAGCTTAAAAAATATTGAAGCCAGATTTTGGAACATGGAAAGCAGAACTCACAATTTCGAATATAGAATACAGAATACTGAATATACAATTTAGAATATAGAATGTAGAACACAGAATATAGAATATAGAATAAAGAATACTGAATATAGAATTTAGAATATAAAATGTAGAACACAGAATAAAGAATATAGAATACGGAATGCAGAATATAGAATGTAGAATATAGAATGAAGAATACAAAATATAGACTAGAGAATAGAGAATATACAACACAGAATTTAGAACATGGAATGCAGAACATTGAATTTAGAATATACAATACAGAATACTGAATATACAATTTAGAATATAGAATGTAGAACACAGAATTTAGAATATACAATAAAGAATACTGAATATAGAGTTTAGAATATAGAATGTAGAACACACAATATAGAATGTAGAATACAGAATATAGAATCCAGAATAAAGAACATGCTATACAGAACACAGAATTTGGAATACAGATTACATAATACTGAATATAGAATTTAGAATATAGAATGTAGAACACAGAATTTATAATATAGAATACAGAAAGATGAATATAGTATTTAGAATATAAAATGTAGAACACAGAATATAGAATATAGATTACAGATTATAGAACCCAGAATTTAGAAGAAGGAATGCAGAACACAGAATTTAGAATATAGCATACGGAATACTGAATATAGAATTTAGAATATAGTATGTAGAACACAGAATATAGAATGTAGAATACGAAATGCAGATATAGAATACAGAATATAGAAGGTAGAAAACAGATTATAGAATATGGAAAAAGAATACTGAAAACAGAATTTAGAACATGGTATGCAGAACACAGTATTTAGAATATAGAATACAGAATAGTGCATATAGAATTTAGAATGTGGAATGTGGAACACAGATTTTAGAATATAGAATACAGAATATTGAATATAGAATTTAGAACATGGAATGCAGAACACATTATTTAGAATATAGAATACAGAATACTGAATATAGAATTTAGAATATAGTGTGAGGAACACAGAATATAGAATATAGAATAAGTAATATTGAAAACATGACTCAGAACATGGAATGCAGAACACAGAATTTACAATATAGAATACAGAATACTGAAGATAGAATTTAGAATATAGAATGTAGAACATAGTATAAAGAATATAGAATACGGAATGCAGAATATAGAATGTAGAATATAAAAAGAAGAACACAAAATATAAAATTTAGAATAGAGTATATAGAACCCAGAATTTAGAACATTGAATTGCAGAACACTGAATTTAGAATATAGTATACAGAATACTTAATAAACAATTTAAAAATTGAATGTAGAACACAGAATATAGAATATAAAATACATAATACTGAATATATAATGTAGAATATAGAATGCAGAAAACAGAATAAAAAAAATAGCTTAAAGAATATTGAAGCCAGATTTTGGAACATGGAAAGCAGAACTCACAATTTCGAATATAGAATACAGAATACTGAATATACAATTTAGAATATAGAATGTAGATCACAGAATATAGAATATAGTATACGGAATGCAAAATATAGTATGTAGAATCTAGAATAAAAAACACACAATTTAGAATATAGAATAGAGAATGTAGAACCCAGAATTTAGAACATGGAATGCAGCACACAGAATTTAGAATATAGAATACAGAATACTGAATATAGAATTTAGAATATAGAATGTAGAACACAGAATAAAGAATATAGAATAGGGAATGCAGAATATAGAATGTAGAATATAGAATGAAGAATACAAAATATAGACTAGAGAATAGAGGATATACAACACAGAATTTAGAACATGGAATGCAGAACATAGAATTTAGAATATACAATACAGAATACAGAATATACAATTTAGAATATAGAATGTAGAACACAGAATATAGAATATACAATAAAGAATACTGAATATAGAGTTTAGAATATAGAATGTAGAACACACAATATAGAATGTAGAATACAGAATATAGAATCCAGTATAAAGAACATGCTATGCAGAACACAGAATTTGGAATAAAGATTACATACTACTGAATATAGAATTTAGAATATAGAATGTAGAACACAGAATTTATAATATAGAATACAGAAAGTTGAATACATTATTTAGAATATAGAATGTAGAACACAGAATATAGAATATAGATTACAGATTATAGAACCCAGAATTTAGAAGAAGGAATGCAGAACACAGAATTTAGAATATAGCATACGGAATACTGAATATAGAATTTAGATTATAGTATGTAGATCACAGAATATAGAATGAAGAATAAGAAATGCAGATATAGAATACAGAATATAGAATGTAGAAAACAGATTATAGAATATGGAAAAAGAATACTGAAAACAGAATTTAGAACATGGAATGCAGAACACAGTATTTAGAATATAGAATACAGAGTAGTGCATATAGAATTTAGAATGTGGAATGTGGAACACAGATTTTAGAATATAGAATACAGAATACTGAATATAGAATTTAGAACATGGAACGCAGAACACATTATTTAGAATATAGAATACAGAATACTGAATATAAGATTTAGAATATAGTGTGAGGAACACAGAATATAGAATATAAAATAAGTAATATTGAACACATAATTCGGAACATGGAATGCAGAACACAGAATTTACAATATAGAATACAGAATACTGAAGATAGAATTTAGAATATTGAATGTAGAACATAGTATAAAGAATATAGAATACGGAATGCAGAATATAGAATGTAGAATATAAAATGAAGAACACAAAATATAAAATATAGAATAGAGTATATAGAACCCAGAATTTTGAACATTGAATTGCAGAACACTGAATTTAGAATATAGTATACAGAATACTTAATAAACAATTTAAAAATTGAATGTAGAACACAGAATATAGAATATAAAATACATAATACTGAATATATAATGTAGAATATAGAATGCAGAAAACAGAATAAAAAAATAGCTTAAATAATTTTGAAGCCAGATTTTGGAACATGGAAAGCAGAACTCACAATTTCGAATATAGAATACAGAATACTGAATATACAATTTAGAATATAGAATGTAGAACACAGAATATAGAATATAGAATAAAGAAAACTGAATATAGAATTTAGAATATAGAATGTAGAACACAGAATATAGAATGTAGAATACAGATTACAGAATCCAGAATTAAGAAAATTCTATGCAGAACACAGAATTAAGAATATAGATTACATAATACTGAATATAGAATTTAGAATATAGAATGCAGAACACACAATTTATAATATTGTATACAGAAATCTGAATATAGAATTTAGAATATAGAATGTAGAACACAGAATATAGAATATAGATTATAGAACCCAGAATTTAGAACATGGAAATCAGAACACAGAATATAGAATATAGCATACGGAATACTGAATATAGAATTTAGAATATAGTGTGAGGAACACAGAATATAGAATATTGAATAAAGAATATTGAACCCATAATTCAGAACATGGAATGCAGAACACAGAATTTACAATATAGAATACAGAATACTGAAGATAGAATTTAGAATATAGAATGTAGAACATAGTATAAAGAATATAGAATACGGAATGCAGAATATAGAATGTAGAATATAAAATGAAGAACACAAAATATAAAATATAGAATATAGTATATAGAACCCAGAATTTAGAACATTGAATTGCAGAACACTGAATTTAGAATATAGTATACAGAATATTTAATAAACAAATTAAAAATTGAATGTACAACACAGAATATAGAATATTAAATACATAATACTGAATATATAATGTAGAATATAGAATGCAGAAAACAGAATAAAAAAAATAGCTTAATGAATATTGAAGCCAGATTTTGGAACATGGAAAGCAGAACTCACAATTTCGAATATAGAATACAGAATACTGAATATACAATTTAGAATATAGAATGTAGAACACAGAATATAGAATATAGAATAAAGAATACTGAATATAGAATTTAGAATATAGAATGTAGAACACAAAATATAGAATGTAGAATACAGATTATAGAATCCAGAATTAAGAACATGCTATGCAGAACACAGAATTAAGAATATAGATTACATAATACTGAATATAGAATTTAGAACATAGAATGTAGAACACAGAATATATAATATAAAATACACAAATTTGAATATAGTATTTAGAATATAGAATGTAGAACACAGGATATAGAATATAGAATATAGATTATAGAACCCAAAATTTAGAACATGGAAATCAGAACACAGAATATAGAATATAGCATACGGAATACTGAATATAGAATTTAGAATATAGAATGTAGAACACAGAATATAGAATGTAGAATACAGATTCTAGAATCCAGAATTAAGAACATGCTATGCAGAACACAGAATTAAGAATATAGATTACATAATACTGAATATAGAATTTAGAATATAGAATGCAGAACACACAATTTATAATATTGTATACAGAAATCTGAATATAGTATTTAGAATATAGAATGTAGAACACAGAATATAGAATATAGATTATAGAACCCAGAATTTAGAACATGGAATGCATAACACAGAATATAATATAGCATACGGAATACTGAATATAGAATTTAGAATATAGAATGTAGAACACAGAATATAGAATATAGTATACGGAATGCAAAATATAGTATGTAGAATCTAGAATAAAAAACACACAATTTAGAATATAGAATAGAGAATGTAGAACCCAGAATTTAGAACATGGAATGCAGCACACAGAATTTAGAATATAGAACACAGAATACTGAATATAGAATTTAGAAAATAGAATATAGAACACAGAATAAAGAATATAGAATACGGAATGCAGAATATAAAATGTAGAATATAGAATGAAGAATACAAAATATAGACTAGAGAATAGAAAATATACAACACAGAATTTAGAACATGGAATGCAGAACATAGAATTTAGAATATACAATACAGAATACTGAATATACAATTTAGAATATAGAATGTAAAACACAGAATATAGAATATACAATAAAGAATACTGAATATAGAGTTTAGAATATAGAATGTAGAACACAGAATTTATAATATAGAATACAGAAAGTTGAATATAGTATTTAGAATATAGAATGTAGAACACAGAATATAGAATATAGATTACAGATTATAGAACCCAGAATTTAGAAGAAGGAATGCAGAACACAGAATTTAGAATATAGCATAGGGAATACTGAATATAGAATTTAGAATACAGTATGTAGAACACAGAATATAGAATGTAGTATACGAAATGCAGATATAGAATACAGAATATAGAATGTAGAAAACAGATTATAGAATATGGAAAAAGAATACTGAAAACAGAATTTAGAACATGGAATGCAGAACACAGTATTTAGAATATAGAATACAGAATAGTGCATATAGAATTTAGAATGTTGAATGTGGAACACAGATTTTAGAATATAGAATACAAAATACTGAATATAGAATTTAGAACATGGAATGCAGAACACATTATTTAGAATATAGAATACAGAATACTGAATATAGAATTAAGAATATAGTGTGAGGAACACAGAATATAGAATATAGAATAAGTAATATTGAACACATAATTCGGAAAATGGAATGCAGAACACAGAATTTACAATATAGAATACAGAATACTGAAGATAGAATTTAGAATATAGAATGTAGAACATAGTATAAAGAATATAGAATACGGAATGCAGAATATAGAATGTAGAATATGAAATAAAAAACACAAAATATAAAATATAGAATAGAGTATATAGAACCCAGAAATTAGAACATTGAATTGCAGAACACTGAATTTAGAATATAGTATACAGAATACTTAATAAACAATTTAAAATTTGAATGTAGAACACAGAATATAGAATATAAAATACATAATACTGAATATATAATGTAGAATATTGAATGCAGAAAACAGAATAAAAAAAATAGCTTAACGAATATTGAAGCCAGATTTTGGAACATGGAAAGCAGAACTCACAATTTCGAATAAAGAATACAGAATACTGAATATACAATTTAGAATATAGAATGTAGAACACAGAATATAGAATATAGAATAAAGAATACTGAATATATAATTTAGAATATAGAATGTAGAACACAGAATATAGAATATAGATTATAGAACCCAGAATTTAGAACATGGAATGCATAACACAGAATATAATATAGCATACGGAACACTGAATATAGAATTTAGAATATAGAATGTAGAACACAGAATATAGAATATAGTATACGGAATGCAAAATATAGTATGTAGAACCTAGAATAAAAAACACACAATTTAGAATATATAATAAAGAATGTAGAACCCAGAATTTAGAACATGGAATGCAGCACACAGAATTTAGAATATAGAATACAGAATACTGAATATAGAATTTAGAATATAGAATGTAGACCACAGAATAAAGAATATAGAATACGGAAAGCAGAATATACAATGTAGAATATAGGATGAAGGATACAAAATATAGAATATAGAATAGAGAATATACAACACAGAATTTAGAATATTGGATGCAGAACATAGAATTTAGAATATAGAATACAGAATACTGAATATACAATTTAGAATATAGAATGTAGAACACAGAATATATAATATATAATAAAGAATACTGAATATAGATTTTAGAATATAGAATGTATAACACACAATATAGAATGTAGAATACAGAATATAGAATCCAGTATAAAGAACATGCTATGCAGAACACAGAATTAAATATAGAGATTACATAATACTGAATATAGAATTTAGAACATAGAATGTAGAACACAGAATTTATAATATAGAATACAGAAAGTTGAATATAGTATTTAGAATATAGTATGTAGAACACATAATATAGAATATAGATTACAGATTATAGAACCCAGAATTTAGAAGAAGGAATGCAGAACACAGAATTTAGACTATAGCATAGGGAATACTGAATATAGAATTTAGAATATAGTATGTAGAACACAGAATATAGATTGTAGAATACGAAATGCAGATATAGAATACAGAATATAGAATGTAGAAAACAGATTATAGAATATGGAAAAAGAATACTGAAAACAGAATTTAGAACATGGAATGCAGAACACATTATTTAGAATATAGAATACAGAATAGTGCATATAGAATTTAGAATGTGGAATGTGGAACACAGATTTTAGAATATAGAATACAGAATACTGAATATAGAATTTAGAATATAGTGTGAGGAACACAGAATAAAGAATATAGAATAAGTAATATTGAACCCATAATTCAGAACATGGAATGCAGAACACAGAATTTACAATATAGAATACTGAATACTGAAGATAGAATTTAGAATATAGAATGTAGAACATAGTATAAAGAATACAGAATACGGAATGCAGAATATAGAATGTAGAATATAAAATGAAGTACACAAAATATAAAATAAAGAATAGAGTATATAGAACCCAGAATTTAGAACATTAAATTGCAGAACACTGAATTTAGAATATAGTATACAGAATACTTAATAAACAATTTAAAAATTGAATGTAGAACACAGAATATAGAATATAAAATACATAATACTGAATATATAATGTAGAATATAGAATGCAGAAACAGAATAAAAAAAATAGCTTAAAGAATATTGAAGCCAGATTTTGGAACATGGAAAGCAGAACTCACAATTTCGAATAAAGAATACAGAATACTGAATATACAATTTAGAATATAGAATGTAGAACACAGAATATAGAATATAGAATAATGAATACTGAATATAGAATTTAGAATATAGAATGTAGAACACAGAATATAGAATATAGATTATAGAACCCAGAATTTAGAACATGGAATGCATAACACAGAATATAATATAGCATAATGAATACTGAATATAGAATTTAGAATATAGAATGTAGAACACAGAATATAGAATATAGTATACGGAATGCAAAATATAGTATGTAGAATCTAGAATAAAAAACACACAATTTAGAATATAGAATAGAGAATGTAGAACCCAGAATTTAGAACATGGAATGCAGCACACAGAATTTAGAATATAGAATACAGAATACTGAATATAGAATTTAGAATATGGAATGTAGAACACAGAATAAAGAATATAGAATACGGAATGCAGAATATAGAATGTAGAATAAAGAATGAAGAATACAAAATATAGACTATAGAATAGAGAATATACAGCACAGAATTTAGAACATGGAATGCAGAACATAGAATTTATAATATACAATACAGAATACTGAATATGCAATTTAGAATATAGAATGTAGAACACAGAATTTAGAATATACAATAAAGAATACTGAATATAGACTTTAGAATATATAATGTAGAACACAGAATTTATAATATAGAATACAGAAAGTTGAATATAGTATTTAGAATATAGAATGTAGAACACAGAATATAGAATATAGATTACAGATTATAGAACTCATAATTTAGAAGAAGGAATGCAGAACACAGAATTTAGAATATAGCATAGGGAATACTGAATATAGAATTTAGAATACAGTATGTAGAACACAGAATATAGAATGTAGTATACGAAATGCAGATATAGAATACAGAATATAGAATGTAGAAAACAGATTATAGAATATGGAAAAAGAATACTGAAAACAGAATTTAGAACATGGAATGCAGAACACAGTATTTAGAATATAGAATACAGAATAGTGCATATAGAATTTAGAATGTTGAATGTGGAACACAGATTTTAGAATATAGAATACAGAATACTGAATATAGAATTTAGAACATGGAATGCAGAACACATTATTAAGAATATAGAATACAGAATACTGAATATAGAATTTAGAATATAGTGTGAGGAACACAGAATATAGAATATAGAATAAGTAATATTGAACACATAATTCGGAAAATGGAATGCAGAACACAGAATTTACAATATAGAATACAGAATACTGAAGATAGAATTTAGAATATAGAATGTAGAACATAGTATAAAGAATATAGAATACGGAATGCAGAATATAGAATGTAGAATATAAAATAAAAAACACAAAATATAAAATATAGAATAGAGTATATAGAACCCAGAAATTAGAACATTGAATTGCAGAACACTGAATTTAGAATATAGTATACAGAATACTTAATAAACAATTTAAAATTTGAATGTAGAACACAGAATATAGAATATAAAATACATAATACTGAATATATAATGTAGAATATTGAATGCAGAAAACAGAATAAAAAAAATAGCGTAAAGAATATTGAAGACAGATTTTGGAACATGGAAAGCAGAACTCACAATTTCGAATAAAGAATACAGAATACTGAATATACAATTTAGAATATAGAATGTAGAACACAGAATATAGAATATAGAAAAAAGAATACTGAATATATTATTTAGAATATAGAATGTAGAACACAGAATATAGAATATAGATTATAGAACCCAGAATTTAGAACATGGAATGCATAATACAGACTATAATATAGCATACGGAATACTTAATATAGAATTTAGAATATAGAATATAGAACACAGAATATAGAATATAGTATACGGAATGCAAAATATAGTATGTAGAACCTAGAATAAAAAACACACAATTTAGAATATAGAATAGAGAATGTAGAACCCAGAATTTAGAACATGGAATGCAGCACACAGAATTTAGAATATAGAATACAGAATACTGAATATAGAATTTAGGATATAGAATGTAGACCACAGAATAAAGAATATAGAATACGGAAAGCAGAATATACAATGCAGAATATAGGATGAAGGATACAAAATATAGAATATAGAATAGAGAATATACAACACAGAATTTAGAATATTGGATGCAGAACATAGAATTTAGAATATAGAATACAGAATACTGAATATACAATTTAGAATATAGAATGTAGAACACAGAATATATAATATATAATAAAGAATACTGAATATAGATTTTAGAATATAGAATGTATAACACACAATATAGAATGTAGAATACAGAATATAGAATCCAGTATAAAGAACATGCTATGCAGAACACAGAATTTAATATATAGATTACATAATACTGAATATAGAATTTAGAACATAGAGTGTAGAACACAGAATTTATAATATAGAATACAGAAAGTTGAATATAGTATTTAGAATATAGAATGTAGAACACATAATATAGAATATAGATTACAGATTATAGAACCCAGAATTTAGAAGAAGGAATGCAGAACACAGAATTTAGACTATAGCATAGGGAATACTGAATATAGAATTTAGAATATAGTATGTAGAACACAGAATATAGATTGTAGAATACGAAATGCAGATATAGAATACAGAATATAGAATGTAGAAAACAGATTATAGAATATGGAAAAAGAATACTGAAAACAGAATTTAGAACATGGAATGCAGAACACAGTATTTAGAATATAGAATACAGAATAGTGCATATAGAATTTAGAATGTGGAATGTGGAACACAGATTTTAGACTATAGAATACAGAATACTGAATATAGAATTTAGAATATAGTGTGAGGAACACAGAATATAGAATATAGAATAAGTAATATTGAACCCATAATTCAGAACATGGAATGCAGAACACAGAATTTACAATATAGAATACTGAATACTGAAGATAGAATTTAGAATATAGAATGTAGAACATAGTATAAAGAATACAGAATACTGAATGCAGAATATAGAATGTAGAATATAAAATGAAGAACACAAAATATAAAATAAAGAATAGAGTATATAGAACCCAGAATTTAGAACATTGAATTGCAGAACACTGAATTTAGAATATAGTATACAGAATACTTAATAAACAATTTAAAAATTGAATGTAGAACACAGAATATAGAATATAGATTATAGAACCCAGAATTTAGAACATGGAATGCATAACACAGAATATAATATAGCATACGGAACACTGAATATAGAATTTAGAATATAGAATGTAGAACACAGAATATAGAATATAGTATACGGAATGCAAAATATAGTATGTAGAACCTAGAATAAAAAACACACAATTTAGTATATAGAATAGAGAATGTAGAACCCAGAATTTAGAACATGGAATGCAGCACACAGTATTTAGAATATAGAATACAGAATACTGAATATAGAATTTAGAATATAGAATGTAGAACACAGAATAAAGAATATAGAATACGGAAAGCAGAATATACAATGTAGAATATAGGATGAAGAATACAAAATATAGAATAGAGAATAGAGAATATACAACACAGAATTTAGAACATTGAATGCAGAACATAGAATTAAGAATATAGAATACAGAATACTGAATATACAATTTAGAATATAGAATGTAGAACACAGAATATATAATATATAATAAAGATTACTGAATATAGATTTTAGAATATAGAATATATAACACAAAATATAGAATTAAGAATACAGAATATAGAATCCAGTATAAAAAACATGCTATGCAGAACACAGAATTTAGAATATAGATTACATAATACTGAATATAGAATTTAGAACATAGAATGTAGAACACAGAATTTATAATATAGAATACAGAAAGTTGAATATAGTATTTAGAATATACAATGTAGAACACAGGATATAGAATATAGAATATAGTTTATAGAACCCAGAATTTAGAAGAAGGAATGCAGAACACAGAATTTAGAATATAGCATACGGAATACTGAATATAGAATTTAGAATATAGTATGTAGAACACAGAATATAGAATGTAGAATACGATATGCAGATATAGAATACAGAATATAGAATGTAGAAAACAGATTATAGAATATGGAAAAAGAATACTGAAAACAGTATTTAGAACATGGAATGCAGAACACAGTATTTAGAATATAGAATACAGAAAAGTGCATATAGAATTTAGAATGTGGAATGTGGAACACAGATTTTAGAATATAGAATACAGAATACTGAATATAGAATTTAGAACATGGAATGCAGAACTCATTATTTAGAATATAGAATACAGAATACTGAATATAGAAATTAGAATATAGTGTGAGGAACACAGAATATAAAATATAGAATAAATAATATTGAACACATAATTCAGAACATGGAATGCAGAATACAGAATTTACAATATAGAATACAGAATACTGAAGATAGAATTTAGAATATAGAATGTAGAACATAGTATAAAGAGTATAGAATACGGAATGCAGAATATAGAATGTAGAATATAAAATGAAGAACACAAAATATAAAATATAGAATAGAGTATATAGAACCCAGAATTTAGAACATTGAATTGCAGAACACTGAATTTAGAATATAGTATACAGAATATTTAATAAACAATTTAAATATTGAATGTAGAACACAGAATATAGAATATAAAATACATAATACTGAATATATAATGTAGAATATAGAATGCAGAAAACAGAATAAAAAAATAGCTTAAAGAATATTGAAGCCAGATTTTGGAACATGGCAAGCAGAACTCACAATTTCGAATATAGAATACAGAATACTGAATATACAATTTAGAATATAGAATGTAGAACACAGAATATAGAATATAGAATAAAGAATACTGAATATAGAATTTAGAATATAGAATGTAGAACACAGAATATAGAATGTAGAATACAGATTATAGAATCCAGAATTAAGAACATGCTATGCAGAACACAGAATTAAGAATATAGATTACATAATACTGAATATAGAATTTAGAATATAGAATGCAGAACTCAGAATTTATAATATTGTATACAGAAATCTGAATATAGCATTTAGAATATAGGATGTAGAACTCAGAATATAGAATTTAGATTATAGAACCCAGAATTTAGAACATGGAATGCATAACACAGAATATAATATAGCATACGGAATACTGAATATAGAATTTAGAATATAGAATGTAGAACACAGAATATAGAATATAGTAAACGGAATGCAAAATATAGTATGTAGAATCTAGAATGAAAAACACACAATTTAGAATATAGAATAGAGAATGTAGAACCCAGAATTTAGAACATGGAATGCAGCACACAGAATTTAGAATATAGAATACAGAATACTGAATAGAGAATTTAGAATATAGTGTGAGGAACACAGAATATATAATATAGAATAAAGAATACTGAACCCATAATTCAGAACATGGAATGCAGAACACAGAATTTACAATATAGAATACAGAATACTGAAGAAAGAATTTAGAATATATAATGTAGAACATAGTATAAAGTATATAGAATAGGAAATGCAGAATATAGAATATAGAATATAAAATGAAGAACACAAAATATAAAATATAGAATAGAGTATATAGAACCCAGAATTTACAACATTGAATTGCAGAACACTGAAATTAGAATATAGTATACAGAATACTTAATAAACAATTAAACAATTGAATGTAGAACACAGAATATAGAATATAGAACACAGAATACTGAATATAGAATTTAGAATATAGAATGTAGAAAACAGAATATAGATTGTAGAATACAGAATAAAGAATCCTGGATAAAGAAGACGCTATGCGGAACACAGAATTTAGAATATAGATTACATAATACTGAATATAGAATTTAGAATATAGAATGTAGAATACAGAATTTATAATATAGAATACAGAAATCTGAATATAGTATTTACAATATAGAATGTAGAACACAGATATAGAATACAGAATATAGATTATAGAACCCAGAATTTAGAACATGGAATGCAGAAGACAATAATTACAATATATAATAGAGTATACTGATCATAGAACTTAGAACATAGAATGCAGAACACAGAATTTAGCATATGGAATACAGAATACTGAATATAGAATGGAGAACATGGGGTGCAGAACACAGAATTTAGAATATGGAATACAGAATACTGAATAGAGAATTTAGAATATAGAAAATAGAACACAGAATATAGAATAGAGAATAGAGAATTTAGAATATGGGATGCAGAACACAGAATTTAGAATATAGAATACAGAATACTGAATATAGAATTTAGAATATTGAAAGTAGAACACATAATATATAATGTAGAATACGGAATGCAGAATATAGAATACAGAATATAGAATTTAGAACACAGAATATAAAATATGGAAAACAGAATATAGAAACCAGAATTTAGAACATGGAAAGCAGAACACATAATTTAGAATATAGTATAGAGATTACTAAAAATAGAATTTAGAATATAGAATGTAGAACAAAGAATATCGAATATAGAATACGGAATGCAAAATATAGATTGTAGGCTATAGAATGAAGTACGCAAAATATAGAATATAGAATAGAGTATATAGAAGAAAGGATTTAGAACATGGAATGCAGAACACAGAACTTCGAATATAAATACAAATACTGAATATAGGAATTTGAATATAGAATGCAAAACACAGGATATATAATACAGTATACAGAAACCAGAATTTAAAACAAGGAATACAGAACACAAAATTTAGAATATAAAATACAGAATACTGAATATTGAATTTAGAATATAGAATGTAAAACACAGAATAAAGAATATAGAATACGGAATGCAGAATATAGAATGAAGAATATAGAATGAAGAATACAAAATATAGGATATAGAATTGAGAACATAAAACACAGAATTTAGAACATGGAATGCAGAACACATTATTTAGATTATAGAATACAGAATACTGAATATAGTATTAAGAATATAGTGTGAGGAACACAGAATATAGAATATAGAATAAAGAATATTGAACCCATAATTCAGAACTTGGAATGCAGATCACAGAATTTACAATATAGAATACAGAATACTGATGATAGAATATAGAATATAGAATGTAGAACTTAGTATAAAGAATATAGAATACGGAATGCAGAATATAGAATGTAGAATATAAAATGAAGAACACAAAATATAAAATATAGAATAGAGTATATAGAACCCAGAATTTAGAACATTGGATTGCAGAACACTGAATTTAGAATATAGTATACAGAATACTTAATAAACAATTTAAAAATTGAATGTAAAACACAGAATATAGAACATAAAATACATAATACTGAATATATAATTCAGAAAATAGAATGCAGAAAACAGAATAAAAAATATAGCTTAAAGAATAATGAAGCCAGATTTTGGAACATGGAATGTAGAACTCACAATTTCGAATATAGAATACATAATACTGAATATACAATTTAGAATATAGAATGTAGAACACAGAATATAGAATATAGAATAAAGAATACTGAATATAGAATTTAGAATATAGAATATTGAACACAGAATATAGAATGTAGAATACAGATTATAGAATCCAGAATTAAGAACATGCTATGCAGAACACAGAATTAAGAATATAGTTTACATAATACTGAATATAGAATTTAGAATATAGAATGCAGAACACAGAATTTATAATATTGTATACAGAAATCTGAATATAGTATTACAATATAGAATGTAGAACACAGAATATACAATATAGATTATAGAACCCAGAATTTAGAACATGGAATGCATAACACAGAATATAATATAGCATACGGAATACTGAATATAGAATTTAGAATATAGAATGTAGAACACAGAATATAGAATATAGTATACTGAATGCAAAATATAGTATGTAGAATCTAGAATGAAAAACACACAATTTAGAATATAGAATAGAAAATGTAGAACCCAGAATATAGAACATGGAATGCAGCACACAGAATTTAGAATATAGAATACAGAATACTGAATATAGAATTAAAATACAGAATGTAGAACGCAGAATATAGATTGTAGAATACAGAATAAAGAATCCAGGATAAAGAACATGCTTTGCGGAACACAGAATTTAGAATATAGATTACATAATACTGAATATAGAATTTAGAATATAGAATGTAGAATACAGAATTTATAATATAGAATACAGAAAACTGAATATTGTATTTACAATATAGAATGTAGAACACAGATATAGAATATAGAATATAGATTATAGAACCCAGAATTTAGAACATGGAATGCAGAAGACAGTAATTACAATATATAATACAGTTTACTGATCATTGAACTTAGAACATAGAATGCAGAACACAGAATTTAGAATATGGAATACAGAATACTGAATATAGAATGGAGAACATGGGGTGCAGAACGCAGAATTTAGAATATGGAATACAGAATACTGAATAGAGAATTTAGAATATAGAAAATAGAACACAGAATATAGAATATAGAAGAGAGAATTTAGAACATGGGATGAAGAACACAGAATTTAGAATATAGAATACAGAATACTGAATATAGAATTTAGAATATATAAAGTAGAATACATAATATATAATGCAGAATACGGAATGCAGAATATAGAATACAGAATATAGAATTTAGAACACAGAATATAAAATATGGAAAACAGAATATAGAAACCAGAATTTAGAACATGGAAAGCAGAACACATAATTTAGAATATAGTATAGAGATTACTGAAAATACAATTTAGAATATAGAATGTAGAACACAGAATTTAGAATATAGTATATGGAATGCAAAATATAGTATGTAGAATCGAGAATGAAAAACACAGAATTTAGAATATAGAATAGAGAATGTAGAACCCAGTATTAAGAACATGGAATGCAGCACACAGAATTTAGAATATAGAATACAGAATACTGAATATAAAATTTAGAATATAGAATGTAGAACACAGAAAAAAGAATATAGAATACCGAATGCAGAATATAGAATTTAGAATATAGAATGAAGAATACAAAATATAGACTATAGAATAGAGAATATACAACACAGAATTTACAACATGGAATGCAGAACATAGAATTTAGAATATACAATACAGAATACTGAATATACAATTTAGAATATTGAATGTAAAACACAGAATTTAGAATATATAATAAAGAATACTGAATATAGAATTTAGAATATAGAATGTAGAACACAGAATATAGATTGTAGAATACAGTATAAAGAATCCAGAATAAGGAACATGCTATGCGGAACACAGAATTTAGAATATAGATTACATAATACTTAATATAGAATTTAGAATATAGAATGTAGAATACAGAATTTATAATATAGAATACAGAAACCTGAATATAGTCTTTACAATATAGAATGTAGAACACAGATATAGAATATAGAATATAGATTATAGAAAACAGAATTTAGAACATGGAAAGCAGAAAACAGTAATTACAGTATATAATACAGTATACTGAACATAGAACTTAGAACATAGAATGCAGAACACAAAATTTAGCATATGGAATACAGAATACTGAATATAGAATGGAGAACATGGGGTGCAGAACACAGAATTAAGAATATGGAATACAGAATACTGAATAGAGAATTTAGAATATAGAAAATAGAACACAGAATATAGAATATAGAATAGAGAATTTAGAACATGGGATGCAGGGCACAGAATTTATAATATTGTATACAGAACTCTGAATGTCGTATTTAGAATACAGAATGTAGAACACAGAATATAGAATATAGAATTGAGAATATAGAACCCAGAATTTAGAACATGGAATGCAGAACACAGAATTTAGTTTATAGAATACATAATACAGAATATAGAATTTAGAATAGAATGTAGAACACAAAAATTAGAATAAAGAATAGAGAATGCTGAATATAGAATTTAGAATATAGAATCTAGAACACAGAATATAGAAAATAGAAAAGAGAATATAGAACAAAGAATTTAGAACAAGGAATGCAGAACACAGTATTTAGATTATACAATACAGAATATAGAATTTAGAACACAGAATATAAAATATGGAAAACAGAATATAGAAACCAGAATTTAGAACATGGAAAGCAGAACATATAATTTAGAATATAGTATACAGATTACTGAAAATAGAATTTAGAATATAGAATGTAGAACACAGAATTTAGAATATAGAATACAGAATACTGATTAAATAACTTAGAATATAGAATGTAGAACACAGAATATAGAATATAGAATACGGAATGCAAAATATAGATTGTAGACTATAGAATGAAGTACGCAAAATATAGAATATAGAATAAAGTATATAGAAGCCAGAATTCAGAATATGGAATGCAGAACACAGAATTTCGAATATAAATACAAAATACTGAATATAGGAATTTGAATATAGAATGCAGAACACAGGATATATATTAGAGTATACAAAACCCAGAATATAAAACATGGAATACAGAACACAGAATTTAGAATATAGAATACAGAATACTGAATATTCAATTTAGAATATAGAATGTAGAACACAGAAAAAAGAATATAGAAAACGGAATGCAGAATATAGAATGTAGAAAATAGAATGAAGAATACAAAATATAGAATATAGAATAGAGAACATAAAACACAGAATTTAGAAAATGGAATGCAGAACATCGAATTAAGAATATAGAATAGAGAATACTGAATATACAATTTAGAATATATTATAGAGATTACTTAATATAGAATTTAAAATACAGAATGTAGAACACAGAATTTAGAATATAGAATACAGAATACTGAATAAATAACTTAGAATATAGAATGTAGAAAACAGAATATAGAAAATAGAATACGGAATGCAAAATATAGATTGTAGAATATAGAATGAAGTACGCAAAATATAGAATAGAAAATAGAGAATAGAGAAGCCAGAATTTAGAACATGGAATGCAGAATACAGAATTTCGAAAATAAATACGGAATACTGAATGTAGGATTTTGAATATAGAATGCAGAACACAGGATATATAATAAAGTATACAGAAGCCAGAATTTAGAACATGGAATGCAGAACACAGAATTTACAATATAGAATTCAAAATACTGAAGATAGAATTTAGAATATAGAATGTAGAACATAGTATAAAGAATATAGAATACGGAATGCATAATATAGAATGTAGAATATAAAATAAAGAACACAAAATATAAAATATTGAATAGAGTATATAGAACCCAGAATATAGAACATTGAATAGCAGAACACTGAATTTAGAATATAGTATACAGAATACTTAATAAACAATTAAAAAATTGAATGTAGAACACAGAATATAGAATATAAAATACATAATACTGAATATCTAATTTAGAATAAATGAATATAAAAACCAGAATAAAAAATATAGCTTAAAGAATATTGAAGCCAGATTTTGGAACATGGAATGCAGAACTCACAATTTCGAATATAGAATACAGAATACTGAATATACAATTTAGAATATAGAATGTAGAACACAGAACATAGAATGTAGAATACAGAGTATAGAATCCAGAATTAAGAACATGCTATGCAGAACACAGAATTAAGAATATAGATAATACTGAATATACTATTTAGAATATAAAATGCAGAACACAGAATTTATATTATTGTATACAGAAATCTAAATGTCGTATTTAGAATATAGAACGTAGAACACAGAATATAGAATAGAGAATATAGGTTATAGAACCCAGAATATTGAACATGGATTGCATAACACAGAATAGAATATAGCATACGGAATACTGAATATAGAATTGAGAATATAGAATGTAGAACACAGAACATAGAATATAGTATACGGAATGCAAAATATAGTATGTAGAATCTAGAATGAAAAACACAAAATTTAGAATATAATATAGAGAATGTAGAACCAAGAATATATAACATGGAATGCAGAACACAGAATTTAGAATATAGAATACAGAATACTGAATATAGAATTTAGAATTTACAAAGAAGGACACAGAATATAGAATAAGGAATAGAGAATTTAGAACATGGAATGCAGAACAGAGAATTTAGATTATATAATTCATAATACTGAATATAGACTTAAGAATATAGAATGTAGTACACAGTATAAATTTATAGAATACTGAATGCAGAATATAGAATTTAGAATATACAATGTAGAACAGAGTATATAGAATATAGAAAAGAGAATATAAAACCCAGAATTTACAACATGGAATGCAAACACAGAATATAGAATATAGTATAAAGAATACTTAATATACAATTAAAAATATTGAATTTATAACAGAGAATATAGAATATACAATACATAATACTGAATATATAATTTAGAATATAGAATGTAGAAAACTGAATAAAAAATATAGCTTAGGGAATATTGAACCCAGATTTTGGAACTTGGAAAACAGAACTCAGAATTTAGATTATAGAATACTTAATAAACAATTAAAAAATTGAATGTAGAACAGAGAATATAGGATATAGAATACATAATACTGAATATATAATTTAGAATATAGAATGTAGAACACGGAATAAAAAATATAGCTAACGGAATATTGAAGTCAGATTTTGGAAATTGGAAAGCAGAAATCAGAGTTTAGAATATAGAATAGAGAATTCTAAATATAGAGTTTAGAATATAGACTGTATAACACAGAATATAGAATGTAGAATACGGAATAAAGAATCAAGAATACAGAACATACTATGAAGAATACAGACTTTAGAATATTGATTACATAATACTGAATATAGAATTTAGAATATAGAATGTAGAACACAGAATATATAATATAAAATACACAAAGTTGAATATAGTATTTAGAATATAGAATGTAGAACACAAGATATAGAATATAGAATATAGATTATAGAACCCAGAATTTAGAACATGGAATGCAGAACACAGAATATAGAATATAGCATACGGAATACTGCATATAGAATTTAGAATATAGTATGTAGAACACAGAATATAGATTATAGAATACGAAATGCAGATATAGAATACAGAATATAGAATGCAGTAAACAGATTATAGAATATGGAAAAATAATACTGAAAATAGAATTTAGAACATGGAATGCAGAACACAGTATTTAGAATATAGAATACAGATTAGTGCATATAGAATTTAGAATATGGAATGCGGAACACAGATTTTAGAATATAGAATACAGAATACTGAATATAGAATTTAGAACATGGAATGCAGAACACATTATTTATAATATAGAATACAGAATACTGAAGATAGAATTTAGAATATAGAATGTAGAACATAGTATAAAGAATATAGAATACGGAATGCAGAATATAGAATGTAGAATATAAAATGAAGAACACAAAATATAAAATATAGAATAGAGTATATAGAACCCAGAATTTAGAACATTGAATTGCAGAACACTGAATTTAGAATACAGTATAAAGAATACTTAATAAACAATTTAAAAATTGAATGAAGAACACAGAATATAGAATATAAAATACATAATACTGAATATATAATGTAGAATATAGAATGCAGAAAACAGAATAAAAAATATAGCTTAAAGAATATTGAAGCCAGATTTTGGAACATGGAAAGCAGAACTCACAATTTCGAATATAGAATACAGAATACTGAATATACAATTTAGAATATAGAATGTAGAACACAGAATTTAGAATATACAATAAAGAATACTGAATATAGAGTTTAGAATATAGAGTGTAGAACACACAATATAGAATGTAGAATACAGAATATAGAACCCAGAATAAAGAACATGCTATGCAGAACACAGAATTTGGAATACAGATTACATAATACTGAATATAGAATTTAGAATATAGAATGTAGAACACAGAATTTATAATATATAATACAGAAAGTTGAATATAGTATTTAGAATATATAATGTAGAACACAGAATATAGAATATAGATTATAGATTATAGAACCCAGAATTTATAAGAAGGAATGCAGAACACAGAATATAGAATATAGCATACGGAATACTGAATATAGAATTTAGAATATAGTATGTAGAACACAGAATATAGAATGTAGAATACGAAATGCAGATATAGAATACAGAATATAGAATGTAGTAAACAGATAATAGAATATGGAAAAAGAATACTGAAAACAGAATTTTGAACAAGTAATGCAGAACACAGTATTTAGAATATAGAATACAGAATAGTGCATATAGAATTTAGAATGTGGAATGCGGAACACAGATTTTAGAATATAGAACACATAATACTGAATATAGAATTTAGAACATGAAATGCAGAACACATTATTTAGAATATAGAATACAGAATACTGAATATAGAATTTAGAATATAGTTTGAGGAACACAGAATATAGAATATAGAATAAAGAATATTGAAACCATAATTCAGAACTTGGAATGCAGAACACAGAATTTACAATATAGAATAGAGAATACTGAAGATAGAATGTAGAATATAAAATGTAGAACATAGTATAAAGAATATAGAATACGGAATGCAGAATATAGAATGTAGAATATAAAATGAAGAACACAAAATATAAAATATAGAATAGAGTATATAGAAAACAGAATTTAGAACATTGAATTGCAGAACACTGAATTTAGAATATAGTATACAGAATACTTAATAAACAATTTAAATTTGAATGTAAAACACAGAATATAGAACATAAAATACATAATACTGAATATATAATTTAGAATATAGAATGAAGAAAACAGAATAAAAAATATAGCTTAAAGAATATTGAAGCCAGATTTTGGAACATGGAATGCAGAACTCACAATTTCGGGAATAGAATACAGAATACTGAATATACAATTTAGAATATAGAATGTAGAACACAGAATATAGAATATAGAATAAAGAATACTGAATATAGAATTTAGAATATAGAATGTAGAACACAGAATATAGAATGTAGAATACAGATTATAGAATCCAGAATTAAGAACATGCTATGCATAACACAGAATTAAGAATATAGTTTACATAATACTGAATATAGAATTTAGAATATAGAATGCAGAACACAAAATTTATAATATTGTATACAGAAATCTGAATATAGTATTACAATAGAGAATGAAGAAAACAGAATATAGAATATAGGTTTTAGAACCCAGAATTTAGAAAATGGAATGCATAACACAGAATATAATATAGAATACGGAATACTGAATATAGAATTTAGAATATAGAATGTAGAACACAGAATATAGAATATAGTATACGGAATGCAAAATATAGTATGTAGAATCTAGAATGAAAAACACACAATTTAGAATATAGAATAGACAATGTAGAACCCAGAATTTAGAACATGGAATGCAGCACACAGAATTTAGAATATATAATACTGAATACTGAATATAGAATTTAGAATATAGAATGTAGAACACAGAATATAGATTGTAGAATACAGAATAAAGAATCCAGAATAAAGAACATGCTATGCGGAACACAGAATTTAGAATATAGATTACATAATATGAATATAGAATTTAGAATATAGAATGTAGAATACAGAATTTATAATATAGAATACAGAAAGCTGAATAAAGTATTTACTTTATAGAATGTAGAACACAGATATAGAATATAGAATATAGATTATAGAACCCAGAATTTAGAACATGGAATGCAGCACACAGAATTTAGTATATAGAATACAGAATACTGAATATAGAATTTAGAATATAGAATGTAGAACACAGAATAAAGAATATAGAATACGGAATGCAGAATATAGAAAGTAGAATATAGAATGAAGAATACAAAATATAGACTATAGAATAGAGAATATACAACACAGAATTTAGAACATGGAATGCAGAACATACAATTTAGAATATACAATACAGAATACTGAATATACAATTTAGAATATAGAATGTAGAACTCACAATTTAGAATATACAATAAAGAATACTGAATATAGAGTTTAGAATATAGAATGTAGAGCACACAATATAGAATGTTGAATACAGAATATAGAATCCAGAATAAAGAACATGCTATGCAGAACACAGAATTTGGAATAAAGATTACATAATACTGAATATAGAATTTAGAATATAGAATGTAGAACACAGAATTTATAATATAGAATACAGAAATTTGAATACAGTGTATAGAAAATAGAATGTAGAACACAGAATATAGAATATAGATTATAGATTATAGAACCCAGAATTTAGAAGAAGGAATGCAGAACACAGAATTTAGAATATAGCATACGGAATACTGAATATAGAATTTAGAATATACTTTGTAGAACACAGAATATAGAATGTAGAATACGAAATGCAGATATAGAATACTGAATATAGAATGTAGTAAACTGATTATAGAATATGGAAAAAGAATACTGAAAACCGAATTTTGAACAAGAATGCAGAACACAGTATTTAGAATATAGAATGCAGAATAGTGCATATAGAATTTAGAATGTGGAATGCGGAACACAGATTTTAGAATATAGAACACAGAATACTGAATATAGAATTTAGAACATGAAATGCAGAACACACTATTTAGAATATAGAATACAGAATACTGAATTTAGAATTTAGAATATAGTTTGAGGAACACAGAATATAGAATATAGAATAAAGAATATTGAAACCATAATTCAGAACTTGGAATGCAGAACACAGAATTTACAATATAGAATAGAGAATACTGAAGATAGAATTTAGAATATAAAATGTAGAACATAGCATAAAGAATATAGAATACGGAATGCAGAATATAGAATGTAGAATATAAAATGAAGAACACAAAATATAAAATATAGAATAGAGTATATAGAAAACAGAATTTAGAACATTGAATTGCAGAACACTGAATTTAGAATATAGTATACAGAATACTTAATAAACAATTTAAATTTGAATGTAAAACACAGAATATAGAACATAAAATACATAATACTGAATATATAATTTAGAATATAGAATGAAGAAAACAGAATAAAAAATATAGCTTAAAGAATATTGAAGCCAGATTTTGGAACATGGAAAGCAGAACTCACAATTTCGAGTATAGAATACAGAATACTGAATATACAATTTAGAATATAGAATGTAGAACACAGAATATAGAATATAGAATAAAGAATACTGAATATAGAATTTAGAATGTAGAATGTAGAACACAGAATATAGAATGTAGAATACAGATTATAGAATCCAGAATTAAGAACATGCTATGCATAACACAGAATTAAGAATATAGTTTACATAATACTGAATATAGAATTTAGAATATAGAATGCAGAACACAAAATTTATAATATTGTATACAGAAATCTGAATATAGTATTACAATAGAGAATGAAGAAAACAGAATATAGAATATAGGTTTTAGAACCCAGAATTTAGAAAATGGAATGCATAACACAGAATATAATATAGAATACGGAATACTGAATATAGAATTTAGAATATAGAATGTAGAACACAGAATATAGAATATAGTATACGGAATGCAAAATATAGTATGTAGAATCTAGAATGAAAAACACACAATTTAGAATATAGAATAGACAATGTAGAACCCAGAATTTAGAACATGGAATGCAGCACACAGAATTTAGAATATATAATACTGAATACTGAATATAGAATTTAGAATATAGAATGTAGAACACAGAATATACATTGTAGAATACAGAATAAAGAATCCAGAATAAAGAACATGCTATGCGGAACACAGAATTTAGAATATAGATTACATAATATGAATATAGAATTTAGAATATAGAATGTAGAATACAGAATTTATAATATAGAATACAGAAAGCTGAATATAGTATTTACGTTACAGAATGTAGAACACAGATATAGAATATAGAATATAGATTATAGAAACCAGAATTTAGAACATGGAATGCAGAAGACAGTAATTACAATATATAATACAGTATACTGATCATGGAACTCAGAACATAGAATGCAGAACACAGAATTTAGAATATGGAATACAGAATACTGAATATAGAATGGAGAACATGGGGTGCAGAACACAGAATTTAGAATATGGAATACAGAATACTGAATAGAGAATTTAGAATATAGAAAATAGAACACAGAATATAGAATATAGAAGAGAGAATTTAGAAGATTGGATGCAGAACACAGAATTTAGAATATAGAATACAGAATACTGAATATAGAATGTAGAATATAGAAAGTAGAACACATAATATATAATGTAGAATACGGAATGCAGAATATAGAAATTAGAACACAGAATATAAAATATGGAAAACAGAATATAGAAACCAGAATTTAGAACATGGAATGCAGGACACATAATTTAGAATATATTATAGAGATTACTGAAAATAGAATTTAGAATATAGAATGTAGAACACAGAATTTAGAATATAGGATACGGAATGCAAAATATAGTATGTAGAATCTAGAATGAAAAACACAGAATTTAGAATATAGCATAGAGAATGTAGAACCCAGTATTTAGAACATGGAATGCAGCACACAGAATTTAGAATATAGAATACAGAATACTGAATATAGAATTTAGAATATAGAATGTAGAACACAGAATAAAGAATATAGAATACAGAATGCAGAATATAGAATGTAGAATATAGAATGAAGAATACAAATATAGACTATAGAATAGAGAATATACAACACAGAATTTAGAACATGGAATGCAGAACATAGAATTTAGAATATACAATACAGAATACTGAATATACAATTTAGAATATAGAATGTAGAACGCAGAATTTAGAATATACAATAAAGAATACTGAATATAGAGTTTAGAATATAGAATGTAGAACACACAATATAGAATATAGAATACCGAATATAGAATCCAGAATAAAGAACATGCTATGCAGAACACAGAATTTGGAATAAATATTACATAATACTGAATATAGAATTTAGAATATAGAATGTACAACACAGAATTTATAATATAGAATACAGAAAGTTGAATATATTATTAGAATATAGAACGAAGAACACAGAATATAGAATATAGATTATAGATTATGGAACCCAGAATTAGGAGAAGGAATGCAGAACACAGAATTTAGAATATAGCATACGGAATACTGAATATAGAATCTAGAATATAGTATGTAGAACACAGAATATAGAATGTAGAATACGAAATGCAGATATAGAATACAGAATATAGAATGTAGTAAACAGATTATAGAATATGGAAAAAGAATACTGAAAACAGAATTTAGAACATGGAATGCAGAACACAGTATTTAGAATATAGAATACAGAATAGTGCATATAGAATTTAGAATGTGGAATGTGGAACACAGATTTTAGAATATAGAATACAGAATACTGAATATAGAATTTAGAACATGGAATGCAGAACACATTATTTAGAATAGAGAATAGAGAATACTGAATATAGTATTTAGAATATATTGTGAGGAACACAGAATATAGAATATAGAATAAAGAATATTGAACCCATAATTCAGAACATGGAATGCAGAACACAGAATTTACAATATAGAATACAGAATACTGAAGATAGTATTTAGAATATAGAATGTAGAACATAGTATAAAGAATATAGAATACGGAATGCAGAATATAAAATGTAGATTATAAAATGAAGAACACAAAATATAAAATATAGATTAGAATATATAGAACCCAGAATTTAGAACATTTAATTGCAGAACTCTGAATTTGAATATAGTATACAGAATACTTAATAAACAATTAAACAATTGAATGTAGAACACAGAATATAGAATATAAAATACATAATACTGAATATATAATTTAGAATATAGAATGCAGGAAACAGAATAAAAAATATAGCTTAAAGAATATTGAAGACAGATTTTGGAACATGGAAAGCAGAATTCACAATTTCGAGTATAGAATACAGAATACTGAATATACAATTTAGAATATAGAATGTAGAACACAGAATATAGAATATAGAATAAAGAATACTGAAAATAGAATTTAGAATATAGAATGTAGAACACAGAATATAGAATGTAGAATACAGATTATAGAATCCAGAATTAATAACATGCTATGCAGAACTCAGAATTAAGAATATAGATTACATAACACTGAATATAGAATTTAGAATATAGAATGCAGAACACAGAATTTATAATATTGTATACAGAAATCTGAATATAGTATTTAGAATATAGAATGTAGAACACAGAATTTATAATATAGAGTACAGAAAGCTGAATATAGTATTTACAATATAGAATGTAGAACACAGATATAGAATATAGAATTTAGATTATAGAACACAGAATTTAGAACATGGAATGTAGCACACAGAATTTAGAATATAGAATACAGAATACTGAATATAGAATTTAGAATATAGAATGTAGAACACAGAATAAAGAATATAGAATACGGAATGCAGAATATAGAATGTAGAATATAGAATGAAGGATACAAAATATAGACTATGGAATAGAGAATATACAACACAGAATTTAGAACATGGAATGCAGAACATAGAATTTAGAATATACAGTACAGAATACTGAATATACAATTTAGAATATAGAATGTAGAACTCACAATTTAGAATATACAATAAAGAATACTGAATATAGAGTTTAGAATATAGAATGTAGAACACACAATATAGAATGTTGAATACAGAATATAGAATCCAGAATAAAGAACATGCTATGCAGAACACAGGATTTGGAATAAAGATTACATAATACTGAATATAGAATTTAGAATATAGAATGTAGAACACAGAATTTATAATATAGAATACAGAAAGTTGAATACAGTGTATAGAATATAGAATGTAGAACACAGAATATAGAATATAGAATTGAGAATATAGAACCCAGAATTTAGAACATGGAATGCAGAACACAGAATTTAGTTTATAGAATACATAATACTGAATATAGAATTTAGAATACAATGTAGAACACAAAATTTAGAATAAAAAATAGAGAATGCTGAATATAAAATTTAGAATATAGAATCTCGAACACAGAATATAGAAAATAGAAAAGAGAATATAGAACCCAGAATTTAGAACAAGGAATGCAGAACACAGAATTTAGATTAAAGAATACAGAATATAGAATTTAGAACACAGAATATAAAATATGGAAAACAGAATATAGAAACAAGAATTTAGAACATGGAAAGCAGAACACATAATTTAGAATATAGTATAGAGTTTACTGAAAATAGAATTTAGAATATAGAATGTAGAACACAGAATTAAGAATATAGAATAAAGAATACTGATTAAATAACTTAGAATATAGAATGTAGAACACAGAATATAGCATATAGAATACGGAATGCAAAATATAGATTGTAGTCTATAGAATGAAGTACGCAAAATATAGAATATAGAATAAAGTATATAGAAGCCAGAATTCAGAACATGGAATGCAGAACACAGAATTTCGAATACAAATACAAAATACTGAATATAGGAATTTGAATACAGAATGCAGAACACAGGATATATATTAGAGTATACAAAACACAAAATATAAAACATGGAATACAGAACACAGAATTTAGAATATAGAATACAGAACACTGAATATTGAATTTAGAATATAGAATGTAGAACACAGAATAAAGAATATAGAAAACGGAATGCAGAATATAGAATGAAGAATACAAAATATAGAATATAGAATAGAGAACATAAAACACAGAATTTAGAAAATGGAATGCAGAAGATAGAATTTAGAATATAGAATAGAGAATACTGAATATACAATTTAGAATATATTATAGAGATTACTTAATATAGAATTTAGAATACAGAATGTAGAACACAGAATTTAGAATATAGAATACAGAATACTGAATAAATAACTTAGAATATAGAATGTAGAACACAGAATATAGAAAATAGAATACGGAATGCAAAATATAGATTGTAGAATATAGAATGAAGTACGCAAAATATAGAATAGAGAATAGAGAAGAGAGAAGCCAGAATTTAGAACATGGAATTCAGAACAAAGAATTTCGAAAATAAATACGGAATCCTGAATGTAGGATTTTGAATATATAATGCAGAACACAGGATATATAATAAAGTATACAGAAGCCAGAATTTAGAACATGGAATGCAGAACACAGAATTTACAATATAGAATACAGAATACTGAAGATAGAATTTAGAATATAGAATGTAGAACATAGTATAAAGAATAAAGAATACGGAATGCAGAATATAGAATGTAGAATATAAAATGAAAAACACAAAATATAAAATATAGAATAGAGTATATAGAACCCAGAATATAGAACATTGAATTGCAGAACACTGAATTTAGAATATAGTCTACAGAATACTTAATAAACAATTAAAAAATTGAATGTAGAACCCAGAATATAGAATATAAAATACATAATACTGAATATCTAATTTAGAATATAGAATGTAGAAACCAGAATAAAAAATATAGCTTAAAGAATATTGAAGCCAGATTTTGGAACATGGAAAGCAGAACTCACAATTTCGAATATAGAATACAGAATACTGAATATACAATTTAGAATATAGAATGTAGAACACAGAACATGGAATGTAGAATAAAGAATACTGAATATAGAATTTAGAATATAGAATGTAGAACACAGAATTTATAATATAGAATACAGAAATATGAATATAGTATTTAGAATGTAGAATGTAGAACACAGAATATAGAATATAGAATATAGATTACAGAACCCAGAATTTAGAACATGGAATGCAGAACACAAAGTTTAGAATATAGCATACGGAATACTGAATATAGAATTTAGAAAATAGATTGCAGAAAACAGAATATAGAATATAGTAAACGGAAAGCAGTATATAGAATGTAGAATATAGAAAGTATAACACAAAATATAGAAAATAGAATAAAGATTATAGAAGCCAGATTTAGAACATGGAATGCAGAACACAGAATTTATATTATAGAATACAGGCTACTGAATAAAGAATGTAGAACACAGAATATAGAATAGAGAATAGAGAATAGAGAACCCAGAATTTAGAACATGGAATGCAGAACACAGAATTTAGATTATATAATACAGAATAGTTAATAAACAATTAAAAAATTGAATGTAGAACACAGAATATAGAATATAAAACACATAATACTGAATATATAATTTATAAAATAGAATGTAGAAAACATAATAAAAAATATAGCTTAGAGAATATTGATGCCAGATTTTGGAACATGGAAATCAGACCTCAGTATATAGAATATAGGAAACAGAATACTGAATATAGAGTATAGAATATAGAATGTAGAACACAGAATTTAGAATATAGAATAAAGAATACTGAATATAGAATTTAGAATATAGAATGTAGAACACAAAATATAGAATGTAGAATACAGAATAAAGAATCCAGGATAAAGAACATGCTATGCAGAATACAGAATTCAGAATATAGATTACATAATACTTAATATAGAATTTAGAATATAGAATGTAGAACACAGAATATATAATATAGAATACAGAAAGCTGAATATATAATTAAGAATATAGAATGTAGAACACAGAATTTATAATATAGAATACAGAAAGTTGAATATAGTGTTTAGAATATAGAATGTAGAACACAGAATATAGAATATAGATTATAGATTATAGAACCCAGAATTTAGAAGAAGGAATGCAGAACACAGAATTTAGAATATAGCATACGGAATACTGAATATAGAATTTAGAATATAGTATGTAGAACACAGAATATAGAATGTAGAATACGAAATGCAGATATAGAATACAGAATATAGAATGTAGAAAACAGATTATAGAACATGGAAAAAGCATACTAAAAACAGAAATTAGAACATGGAATGCAGAACACAGTATTTAGAATATAGAATACAGAATAGTGCATATAGAATTTAGAATGTGGAATGCGGAACACAGATTTTAGAATATAGAATACAGAATACTGAATATAGAATTTAGAACATGGAATGCAGAACACATTATTTAGAATATAGAATACAGAATACTGAATATAGAATTTAGAATATAGTGTGAGGAACACAGAATATAGAATATAGAATAAAGAATATTGAACCCATAATTCAGAACATGGAATGCACAACACAGAATTTACAATATAGAATACAGAATACTGAAGATAGAATTTAGAATATAGAATGTAGAACATACTATAAAGAATATAGAATACGGAATGCAGAATATAGAATATAGAATATAAAATGAAGAACACAAAATATAAAATATAGAATAGAGTATATAGAACCCAGAATTTAGAACATTGAATTGCAGAACACTGAATTTAGAATATAGTATACAGAATACTTAATAAACAATTAAAAAATTGAATGTAGAACACAGAATATAGAATATAAAATACATAATACTGAATATATAATTTAGAATATAGAATGCAGAAAACAGAATAAAAAATATAGCTTAAAGAATATTGAAGCCAGATTTTGGAACATGGAAAGCAGAACTCACAATTTCGAATATAGAATACAGAATACTGAATATACAATTTAGAATATAGAATGTAGAACACAGAATATAGAATATAGAATAAAGAATACTGAATATAGAATTTAGAATATAGAATGTAGAACACAGAATATTGAATGTTGAATACAGATTATAGAATCCAGAATTAAGAACATGCTATGCAGAACACAGAATTAAAAATATAGATTACATAATTCTGAATATAGAATTTAGAATATAGAATGTAAAACACAGAATTTAGAATATATAATAAAGAATACTGAATATAGAATTTAGAATATAGAATGTAGAACACAGAATATAGATTGTAGAATACAGAATAAAGAATCCAGAATAAGGAATATACTATGCGGAACACAGAATTTAGAATATAGATTACATAAAACTGAATATAGAATTTAGAATATAGAATGTAGAATAGAGAATTTCTAATAGAGAATACAGAAACCTGAATAAAGTCTTTACAATATAGAATGTAGAACACAGATATAGAATATAGAATATAGATTATACAACCCAGAATTAAGAACATGGAAAGCAGAAGACAGTAATTACAGTATATAATACAGTATACTGATCATAGAACTTAGAACATAGAATGCAGAACACAGAATTTAGCATATGGAAGACAGAATACTGAATATAGAATGGAGAACATGGGGTGCAGAACACAGAATTTAGAATATGGAATAGAGAATACTGAATAGAGAATTTAGAATGTAGAAAATAGAACACAGAATATAGAACATAGAATAGAGAATTTAGAACATGGGATGCAGAGCACAGAATTTATAATATTGTATACAGAAATCTGAATGTCGTATTTAGAATATAGAATGTAGAACACAGAATATAGAATATAGAATTGAGAATATAGAACCCAGAATTTAGAACATGGAATGCAGAACACAGAATTTAGTTTATAGAATACATAATACTGAATATAGAATTTAGAATAGAATGTAGAACACAAAATTTAGAATAAAGAATAGAGAATGCTGAATATAGAATTTAGAATATAGAATCTCGAACACAGAATATAGAAAATAGAAAAGAGAATATAGAACCCAGAATTTAGAACAAGGAATGCAGAACACAGAATTTAGATTACAGAATACAGAATATAGAATTTAGAACACAGAATATAAAATATGGAAAACAGAATATAGAAACAAGAATTTAGAACATGGAAAGCAGAACACATAATTTAGAATATAGTATAGAGATTACTGAAAATAGAATTTAGAATATAGAATGTAGAACACAGAATTTAGAATATAGAATAAAGAATACTGATTAAATAACTTAGAATATAGAATGTAGAACACAGAATATAGAATATAGAATACGGAATGCAAAATATAGATTGTAGTCTATAGAATGAAGTACGCAAAATATAGAATATAGAATAAAGTATATAGAAGCCAGAATTCAGAACATGGAATGCAGAACACAGAATTTCGAATATAAATACAAAATACTGAATATAGGAATTTGAATATAGAATGCAGAACACAGGATATATATTAGAGTATACAAAACCCAAAATATAAAACATGGAATACAGAACACAGAATTTAGAATATAGAATACAGAACACTGAATATTGAATTTAGAATATAGAATGTAGAACACAGAATAAAGAATATAGAAAACGGAATGCAGAATATAGAATGAAGAATACAAAATATAGAATATAGAATAGAGAACATAAAACACAGAATTTAGAAAATGGAATGCAGAACATCGAATTAAGAATATAGAATAGAGAATACTGAATATACAATTTAGAATATATTATAGAGATTACTTAATATAGAATTTAAAATACAGAATGTAGAACACAGAATTTAGAATATAGAATACAGAATACTGAATAAATAACTTAGAATATAGAATGTAGAACACAGAATATAGAAAATAGAATACGGAATGCAAAATATAGATTGTAGAATATAGAATGAAGAACATAAAATATAAAATATAGAATCGATTATATAGAACCCAGAATTTAGAACATCAATTGCAGAACACTGAATTTAGAATATAGTATACAGAATACTTAATAAACAATTAAAAAATTGAATGTAGAACACAGAATATAGAATATAAAATACGTAATACTGAATATATAATTTAGAATATAGAATGCAGAAAACAGAATAAAAAATATAGCTTAAAGAATATTGAAGCCAGATTTTGGAACATGGAAAGCAGAACTCACAATTTCGAATAAAGAATACAGAATAATAAATATACAATTTAGAATATAGAATGTAGAACACAGAATATAGAATATAGAATAAAGAATACTGAATAGAGAATTTAGAATATAGAATGTAGAACACAGAATATAGAATGTAGAATACAGATTATAGAATCCAGAATTAAGAACTTGCTATGCAGAACACAGAATTAAGAATATAGATTACATAATACTGAATATAGAATTTAGAATATAGAATGCAGAACAGAGAATTTATAATATTGTATACAGAAATCTGAATATAGTATTTAGAATATAGAATGTAGAACACAGAATATAGAATATAGATTATACAACCCAGAATTTAGAACATGGAATGCATAACACAGAATATAATATAGCATATGGAATACTGAATATAGAATTTAGAATATAGAATGTAGAACACAGAATATAGAATATAGTATACGGAATGCAAAATATAGTATGTAGAATCTAGAATGAAAAAAACACAATTTAGAATATAGAATAGTGAGTGTAGAACCCAGAATTTAGAACATGGAATGCAGGACACAAAATTTAGAATATAGAATACAGAATACTGAATATAGAATTTACAATATAGAATGTAGAACACAGAATAAAGAATATAGAATACGGAATGCAGAATATAGAAAGTAGAATATAGAATGAAGAATACAAAATATAGACTATAGAATAAAGAATATACAACACAGAATTTAGAACATGGAATGCAGAACATAGAATTTAGAATATACAATACAGAATACTGAATATATGATTTAGAATATAGAATGTAGAACACAGAATTTAGAATATACAATAAAGTATACTGAATATAGAGTTTAGAATATAGAATGTAGAACACACAATATAGAATGTAGAATACAGAATATAGAATCCAGAATAAAGAACATGCTATGCAGAACACAGAATTTGGAATACAGATTACATAATACTGAATATAGGATTTAGATTATAGAATGTAGAACACAGAATTTATAATATAGAATACAGAAAGTTGAATATAGTATTTAGTATATAGAATGTAGAACACAGAATATAGAATATAGATTATAGATTATAGAACCCAGAATTTAGAAGAAGGAATGCAGAACACAGAATTTAGAATATAGCATACGGAATACTGAATATAGAATTTAGAATATAGTATGTAGAACACAGAATATAGAATGTAGAATACGAAATGCAGATATAGAATACAGAATATAGAATGTAGAAAACAGATTATAGAATATGGAAAAAGAATACTGAACACAGAATTTAGAACATGGAATGCAGAACACAGTATTTAGAATATAGAATACGGAATAGTGCATATAGAATTTAGAATGTGGAATGTGGAACACAGATTTTAGAATATAGAATACAGAATACTGAATATAGAATTTAGAACATGGAATGCAGAACACATTATTTAGAATATAGAATACAGAATACTGAATATAGAATTTAGAATATAGTGTGAGGAACACAGAATATAGAACATAGAATAAAGAATATTGAACCCATAATTCAGAACATTGAATACAGAACACAGAATTTCAATATAGAATACAGAATTCTGAAGATAGAATTTAGAATATAGAATGTAGAACATAGTATAAAGAATATAGAATACGGAATGCAGAATATAAAATGTAGAATATAAAATGAAGAACACAAAATATAAAATATAGAATCGATTATATAGAACCCAGAATTTAGAACATTGAATAGCAGAACACTGAATTTAGAATATAGTATACAGAATACTTAATAAACAATTAAAAAATTGAATGTAGAACACAGAATATAGAATATAAAATACATAATACTGAATATATAATTTAGAATATAGAATGCAGAAAACAGAATATAAAATATAGCTTAAAGAATATTGAAGCCAGATTTTGGAACATGGAAAGCAGAACTCACAATTTCGAATATAGAATACAGAATACTAAATATACAATTTAGAATATAGGATGTAGAGCACAGAATATAGAATATAGAATAAAGAATACTGAATATAGAATTTAGAATATAGAATGTAGAACACAGAATATAGAATGTAGAATACAGATTATAGAATCCAGAATTAAGAACATGCTATGCAGAACACAGAATTAAGAATATAGATTACATAATACTGAATATAGAATTTAGAATATAGAATGCAGAATAGAGAATTTATAATATTGTATACAGAAATCTGAATATAGTATATAGAATATAGAATGTAGAACACAGAATATAGAATATAGATTATAGAACCCAGAATTTAGAACATGGAATGCATAACACAGAATATAATATAGCATACGGAATACTGAATATAGAATTAAAATATAGTGTGAGGAACACAGAATATAGAATAAAGAGTATTGAAACCATAATTCAGAACTTGGAATGCAGAACACAGAATTTACAATATAGAATACAGAACACTGAAGATAGAATTTAGAATATAGAATGTAGAACATAGTATAAAGAATATAGAATACGGAATGCAGAATATAGAATGTAGAATATAAAATGAAGAACACAAAATATAAAATATAGAATAGAATATATAGAAACCAGAATTTAGAACATTGAATTGCAGAACACCGAATTTAGAATATAGTATACAGAATACTTAAAAAACAATTTAAAAATTGAATGTACAACACAGAATATAGAATATAAAATACATAATACTGAATATATATTTTAGAATATAGAATGCAGAAAACAGAATAAAAAATATAGCTTAAAGAATATTGAAGCCAGATTTTGGAACATGGAAAGCAGAACTCACAATTTCGAATATAGAATACAGAATACTGAATATACAATTTAGAATATAGAATGTAGAACACAGAATATAGAATATAGTATACGGAATGCAAAATATAGTATGTAGAATCTAGAAAGAAAGACACACAATTTAGAATATAGAATAGAGAATGTAGAACCCAGAATTTCGAACATGGAATGCAGCACACAGAATTTAGAATATAGAATACAGAATACTGAATATAGAATTTAAAATAAAGAATGTAGAACACAGAATATAGATTGTAGAATACAGAATAAAGAATCCAGAATAAGGAACATGCTATGCGGAATACAGAATTTAAAATATTGATTACATAATACTGAATATAGTATTTAGAATATAGAATATAGAATACAGAATTTGTAATATAGAATACAGAAAGCTGAATATACTATTTACAATATAGAATGTAGAACACAGATATAGAATATAGAATATAGATTATAGAATCCAGAATTTAGAACATGGAATGCAGAAGACAGTAATTACAATATATAATACAGTATACTGATCATAGAACTTAGAACATAGAATGCAGAACACATAATTTAGAATATGGAATACAGAATACTGAATATAGAATGGAGAACATGGGGTGCAGAACACAGAATTTAGAATATGGACTACAGAATACTGAATAGAGAATTTAGAATATAGAAAGTAGAACACATAATATATAATGTAGAATACGAAATGCAGATATAGAATACAGAATATAGAATGTAGAAAACAGATTATAGAATATGGTAAAAGAATACTGAAAACAGAATTTAGAACATGGAATGCAGAACACAGTATTTAGAATATAGAATACAGAATAGTGCATATAGAATTTAGAATATAGAAAGTAGAACACATAATATATAATGTAGAATACGAAATGCAGATATAGAATACAGAATATAGAATGTAGAAAACAGATTATAGAATATGATAAAAGAATACTGAAAACAGAATTTAGAACATGGAATGCAGAACACAGTATTTAGAATATAGAATACAGAATAGTGCATATAGAATTTAGAATGTGGAATGCGGAACACAGATTTTAGAATATAGAATACAGAATACTGAATATGGAATTAAGAACATGGAATACAGAACACATTATTTAGAATATAGAATAAAGAATACTGAATATAGAATTTAGAATATAGTGTGAGGAACACCGAATATACAATATAGAATAAAGAATATTGAACCCATAATTCAGAACATGGAATGCAGAACACAGAATTTACAATATAGAATAGAGAATACTGAAGATAGAATTTAGAATATAAAATGTACAACATAGTATAAAGAATATAGAATACGGAATGCAGAATATAGAATGTAGAATATAAAATGAAGAACACAAAATATAAAATATAGAATCGATTATATAGAACCCAGAATTTAGAACATGAATTGCAGAACACTGAATTTAGAATATAGTATACAGAACACTTAATAAACAATTAAAAAATTGAATGTAGAACTCAGAATATAGAATATAAAATACGTAATACTGAATATATAATTTAGAATATAGAATGCAGAAAACAGAATAAAAAATATAGCTTAAAGAATATTGAAGCCAGATTTTGGAACATGGAAAGCAGAACTCACAATTTCGAATAAAGAATACAGAATAATAAATATACAATTTAGAATATAGAATGTAGAACACAGAATAAAGAATATAGAATAAAGAATACTGAATAGAGAATTTAGAATATAGAATGTAGAACACAGAATATAGAATGTAGAATACAGATTATAGAATCCAGAATTAAGAACATGCTATGCAGAACACAGAATTAAGAATATAGATTACATAATACTGAATATAGAATTTAGAATATAGAATGCAGTACAGAGAATTTATAATATTGTATACAGAAATCTGAATATAGTATTTAGAATATAGAATGTAGAACACAGAATATAGAATATAGATTATACAACCCAGAATTTAGAACATGGAATGCATAACACAGAATATAATATAGCATACGGAATACTGAATATAGAATTTAGAATATAGAATGTAGAACACAGAATATAGAATATAGTATACGGAATGCAAAATATAGTATGTAGAATCTCGAATGAAAAACACACAATTTAGAATATAGAATAGTGAGTGTAGAACCCAGAATTTAGAACATGGAATGCAGCACACAGAATTTAGAATAGAGAATACAGAATACTGAATATAGAATTTAGAATATAGAATGTAGAACACAGAATAAAGAATATAGAATACGGAATGCAGAATATAGAATGTAGAATATAGAATGAAGAATACAAAATATAGACTATAGAATAAAGAATATACAACACAGAATTTAGAACATGGAATGCAGAACATAGAATTTAGAATATACAATACAGAATACTGAATATATGATTTAGAATATAGAATGTAGAACACAGAATTCAGAATATACAATAAAGTATACTGAATATAGAGTTTAGAATATAGAATGTAGAACACACAATATAGAATGTAGAATACAGAATATAGAATCCAGAATAAAGAACATGCTATGCAGAACACAGAATTTGGAATACAGATTACATAATACTGAATATAGGATTTAGATTATAGAATGTAGAACACAGAATTTATAATATAGAATACAGAAAGTTGAATATAGTATTTAGAATATAGAATGTAGAACACAGAATATAGAATATAGATTATAGATTATAGAACCCAGAATTTAGAAGTAGGAATGCAGAACACAGAATTTAGAATATAGCATACGGAATACTGAATATAGAATTTAGAATATAGTATGTAGAACAAAGAATATAGAATGTAGAATAAGAAATGCAGATATAGAATACTGAATATAGAATGTAGTAAACAGATTATAGAATATGGAAAAAGAATACTGAAAAGAGAATTTTGAACAAGTAATGCAGAACACAGTATTTAGAATTTAGAATACAGAATAGTGCATACAGAATTTAGAATGTGGAATGCGGAACACAGATTTTAGAATATAGAATACAGAATACTGAATATAGAATTTAGAACATGGAATGCAGAACACATTATTTAGAATATAGAATACAGAATACTGAATATAGTATTTAGAATATAGTGTGAGGAACACAGAATATAGAATATAGAATAAAGAATATTGAAACAATAATTCAGAACTTGGAATGCAGAACACAGAATTTACAATATAGAATACAGAATACTGAAGATAGAATTTAGAATATAGAATGTAGAACATAGTATAAAGAATATAGAATACGGAATGCAGAATATAGAATGTAGAATATAAAATGAAGAACACAAAATATAAAATATTGAATAGAGTATATAGAACCCAGAATTTAGAACATTGAATTGCAGCACACTGAATTTAGAATATAGTACACAGAATACTTAATAAACAATTTAAAATTGAATGTAAAACACAGAATATAGAACATAAAATACATAATACTGAATATCTAATTTAGAATATAGAATGCAGAAAACAGAATAAAAAATATAGCTTAAAGAATATTGAAGCCAGATTTTGGAACATGGAAAGCAGAACTCACAATTTCGAATATAGAATACAGAATACTGAATGTACAATTTAGAATATAGAATGTAGAACACAGAATTTAGAATATAGAATAAAGAATACTGAATATAGAATTTAGAATATAGAATGTAGAACACAGAATATAGAATGTAGAATACAGATTATAGAATCCAGAATTAAGAACATGCTATGCAGAACACAGAATTAAGAATATAGTTTACATATTACTGAATATAGAATTTATAATATAGAATTCAGGACACAGAATTTATAATATTGTATACAGAAATCTGAATATAGTATTACAATATAGAATGTAGAACACAGAATATAGAATATAGATTATAGAACCCAGAATTTAGAACATGGAATGCATAACACAGAATATAATATAGCATACGGAATACTGAATATAGAATTTAGAATATAGAATGTAGAACACAGAATATAGAATATAGTATACGGAATGCAAAGTATAGTATTTAGAATCTAGAATGAAATACACACAATTTAGAATATAGAATAGAGAATGTAGAACCCAGAATTTATAACATGGAATGCAGCACACAGAATTTAGAATATAGAATACAGAATACTGAATATAGAATTAAGACTATAGAATGTAGAACACATAATATAGATCTTAGAATACAGAATAAAGAATCCAGAATAAAGAACATGCTATGCGGAACACAGAATTTAGAATATAGATTACATAATATGAATATAGAATTTAGAATATAGAATGTAGAATACAGAATTTATAATATAGAATAGAGAAAGCTGAATATAGTATTTACAATATAGAATGTAGAACACAGATATAGAATATAGAATATAGATTATAGAACCCAGAATTTAGAACATGGAATGCAGCACACAGAATTTAGAATATAGAATACAGAATACTGAATATAGAATTTAGAATATAGAATGTAGAACACAGAATAAAGAATATAGAATACGGAATGCAGAATATAGAATGTAGAATATAGAATGAAGAATACAAAATATAGACTATAGAATAGAGAATATACAACACAGAATTTAGAACATGGAATGCAGAACATAGGATTTAGAATATACAATACAGAATACTGAATATACAATTTAGAATATAGAATGTAGAACACACAATATAGAATGTTGAATACAGAATATAGAATCCAGAATAAAGAACATGCTATGCAGAACACAGAATTTGGAATAAAGATTACATAATACTGAATATAGAATTTAGAATATAGAATGTAGAACACAGAATTTATAATATAAAATACAGAAAGTTGAATATAGTATTTAGAATATAGAATGTAGAACACAGAATATAGAATATAAAATACATAATACTGAATATATAATTTAGAATATAGAATGCAGAAAACAGAATAAAAAATATAGCAAAAAGAATATTGAAGCCAGATTTTGGAAAATGGAAAGCAGAACTCAAAATTTCGAATATAGAATACAGAATACTGAATATACAATTTAGAATATAGAATGTAGAACACAGAATATAGAATATAGAATAAAGAATACTGAATATAGAATTTAGAATATAGAATGTAGAACACAGAATATAGAATGTAGAATACAGATTATAGAATCCAGAATTAAGAACATGCTATGCAGGACACAGAATTAATAATATAGATTACATAATACTGAATATATAATTTAGAATATAGAATGCAGAACAGAGAATTTATAATATTGTATACACAAATCTGAATATATTATTTAGAATATAGAATGTAGAAAACAGAATATAGAATATAGAATAAAGAATACTGAATATAGAATTTAGAATATAGAATGTAGAACACAGAATATAGAATGTAGAATACAGATTATAGAAAAGAGAATTAAGAACATGCTATGCAGAACACAGGATTAAGAATATAGATAATACTGAATATAGTATTTAGAATATAGAAAGTAGGACACAGAATATAGAATAGAGAATATAGTTTATAGAACCCAGAATATTGAACATGGAATGCATAACACAGAATAGAATATAGCATACGGAATACTGAATATAGAATTGAGAATATATAATGTAGAACACAGAATATAGAATATAGTATACGGAATGCAAAATATAGTATGTAGAATCTAGAATGAAAAACACAAAATTTAGAATATAGTATAGAGAATGTAGAACCAAGAATTTATTACATGGAATGCAGAACACAGAATTTAGAATATAGAATACAGAATACTGAATATAGAATTTAGAATATACAAAGAAGAACACAGAATATAGAATAAAGAATAGAGAATTTAGAACATGGAATGCAGAACAGAGAATTTAGATTATATAATTCATAATACTGAATATAGACTTAAGAATATAGAATGTAGTACACAGTATAAATTTATAGGATACTGAATGCAGAATATAGAATTTAGAATATACAATGTAGAACAGAGAATATAGAATATAGAAAAGAGAATATAAAACCCAGAATTTACAACATGGAATGCAAACACAGAATTTAGAATATAGTATAATGAATACTTAATATACAATTAAAAAAATTGAATGTATAACACAGAAAATAGAATATACAATACATAATACTGAATATATAATTTAGAATATAGAATGTAGAAAACTGAATAAAAAATATAGCTTAGGGAATATTGAAGCCAGATTTTGGAACTTGGAAAGCACAACTCAGAATTTAGATTATAGAATATAGAATACTTAATATACAATTAAAAAATTGAATGTAGAACAGAGAATATAGGATATAGAATACATAATACTGAATATATAATTTAGAATATAGAATGTAAAACACAGAATAAAAAATATAGCTTAGGGAATATTGAAGCCAGATTTTGGAACTTGGAAAGCAGAAATCAGAGTTTAGAATATAGAATAGAGAATTCTAAATATAGAGTTTAGAATATAGAATGTACAACACAGAATATAGAATGTAGAATACGGAATATAGAATCAAGAATACAGAACATACTCTGAAGAATACAAAATATAGAATATTGATTACAAAATACTGAATATAGAATTTAGAATATAGAATGTAGAACACAGAATATATAATATAAAATACACAAAGTTGAATATAGTATTTAGAATATAGAATGTAGAACACAGGATATAGAATATAGAATATAGATTATAGAACCCAGAATTTAGAACTTGGAATGCAGAACACAGAATATAGAATATAGCATACGGAATACAGCATATAGAATTTAGAATATAGTATGTAGAACACAGAATACAGATTATAGAATACGAAATGCAGATATAGAATACAGAATACAGAATGTAGTAAACAGATTATAGAATATGGAAAAAGGATACTGAAAACAGAATTTAGAACATGGAATGCAGAAAACTGTATTTAGAATATAGAATACAGAATAGTGAATATAGAATTTAGAATGTGGAATGCGGAACACAGATTTTAGAATATAGAATACAGAATTCTGAATATAGAATTTAGAACATGGAATGCAGAACACATTATTTAGAATATAGAATACAGAATACTGAATATAGAATTTAGAATATAGTGTGAGGAACACAGAATATAGAATATAGAATAAAGAATATTGAACCCATAATTCAGAACATGGAATACAGAACACAGAATTTACAATATAGAATACAGAATACTGAAGATAGAATTTAGAATATAGAATGTAGAACATAGTATAAAGAATATAGAATACGGAATGCAGAATATAGAATGTAGAATATAAAATAAAGAACACAAAATATAAAATATAGAATAGAGTATATAGAACCCAGAATTTAGAACATTGAATTGCAGAACACTGAATTTAGAATATAGTATACAGAATACTTAATAAACAATTTAAAAATTGAATGTAAAACACAGAATATAGAATAAAAATACATAATACTCAATATATAATTTAGAATATAGAATGCAGAAAACAGAATAAAAATATAGCTTATAGAATATTGAAGCCAGATTTTGGAACATGGAAAGCAGAACTCACAATTTCGTATATAGAATACAGAATACTGAATATACAATTTAGAATATAGAATGTAGAACACAGAATATAGAATATAGAATAAAGAATATTGAACCCATAATTTAGAACATGGAATGCAGAACACAGAATTTACAATATAGAATACAGAATACTGAAAATAGAATTTTGAATATAGAAAGTAGAACACATAATATATAATTTAGAATACGGAATGCAGAATATAGAATACAGAATATAGAATTTAGAACACAGAATATAAAATATGGAAAACAGAATATAGAAACCAGAATTAAGAACCTGGAAAGCAGAACACATAATTTAGAATATAGTATAGAGATTACTGAAAATAGAATTTAGAATATAGAATGTAGAACACAGAATTTAGAATATAGAATACAGAATACTGATTAAATAACTTAGAATATAGAATGTAGAACACAGAATATAGAATATAGAATACGGAATGCAAAATATAGATTGTAGACTATAGAATGAAGTACGCAAAATATAGAATATAGAATAGAGGATATCGAAGCCAGAATTCAGAACATGGAATGCAGAACAGAGAATTTCGAATACAAATACAAAATACTGAATATAGGAATTTGAATATAGAATGCAGAACACAGGATATATAATAGAGTATACAGAACCCAGAATTTAAAACACGGAATACAGAACACAGAATTTAGAATATAGAATACAGAATACTGAATATTGAATTTAGAATATAGAATGTAGAACACAGAATATAGAATATAGAAAACGGAATGCAGAATATAGAATGTAGAATATAGAATGAAGAATACAAAATATAGAATATAGAATAGGGAACATAAAACACAGAAATTAGAAAATGGAATGCAGAACATAGAATAGAGAATAGAGAATAGAGAATACTGAATATACAATTTAGAATATAGTATAGATATTACTTAATATAGAATTTAGAATACAGAATGTAGAACACAGAATTTAGAATATAGAATACAGAATACTGAATAAATAATTTAGAATATAGAATGTAGAACACAGAATATAGAAAATAGAATACGGAATGCAAAATATAGATTGTAGAATATAGAATGAATTATGCAAAATATAGAATAGACAATAGAGAATAGAGAAGCCAGAATTTAGAACATGGAATGCAGAACACAGAATTTTGAAAATAAATACGGAATAATGAATGGAGGATTTTGAATATAGAATGCAGAACACAGGATATATAATAGAGTATACAGAAGCCAGAATTTAAAACATGGAATCCAGAACACAGAATTTAGAATATAGAATACAGAATACTGAATATAGTATTTAGAATATAGAATGTAGAACACAGAATAAAGAATATAGAATACGGAAAGCAGAATATAGAATGTACAATATAGGATGAAGAATACAAAATAGAGAATATAGAATAGAGAATATACAACACAGAATTTAGAACATGGAATGCAGAACACAGAATTTACAATATAGAATACAGAATACTGACGATAGAATTTAGAATATAGAATGTAGAACATAGTATAAAGGATATAGAATACGGAATGCAGAATATAGAATGTAGAATATAAAATGAAGAACACAAAATATAAAATATAGAAAAGAATATATAGAATCCAGAATTTAGAATATTGAATTGCAGAACACTGAATTTAGAATAGTATACAGAATACTTAAAAACATTTAAAAAATTGAATGTAGAACACAGAATATAGTATATAAAATACATAATACTGAATATCTATTTTAGAATATAGAATGTAGAATCCAGAATAAAAAATATAGCTTAAAGAATATTGAAGCCAGATTTTGGAACATGGAAAGCAGAAATCACAATTTCGAATATAGAATACAGAATACTGAATATACAATTTAGAATATAGAATGTAGAACACAGAACATAGAATGTAGAATACAGATTAAAGAATCCAGAATTAAGAACATGCTATGCAGAACACAGAATTAAGAATATAGATAATACTGAATATAGTATTTAGAATATAGAATGCAGAACACAGAATTTATATTATTGTATACAGAAATCTAAATGTCGTATATAGAATATAGAATGTAGAACACAGAATATAGAATAGAGAATATAGGTTATAGAACCCAGAATATTGAACATGGAATGCATAACACAGAATAGAATATAGCATACGGAATACTTAATATAGAATTGAGAATATAGAATGTAGAACACAGAATATAGAATATAGTATACGGAATGCAAAATATAGTATGTAGAATCTAGAATGAAAAACACAAAATTTAGAATATAGTACAGAGAATGTAGAACCAAGAATTTATAACATGGAATGCAGAACACAGAATTTAGAATATAGAATACAGAATACTGAATATAGAATTTAGAATATACAAAGAAGAACACAGAATATAGAATAAAGAATACAGAATTTAGAACATGGAATGCAGAACAGAGAATTTAGATTATATAATTCATAATACTGAATATAGACTTAAGAATAAAGAATGTAGTACACAGTATAAATTTATAGAATATTGAATACAGAATATAGAATTTAGAATATACAATGTAGAACAGAGAATATAGAATATAGTAAAGAGTATATAAAACCCAGAATTTACAACATGGAATGCAAACACAAAATTTAGAATATAGTATAAAGAATACTTAATATACAATTAAAAAAATTGAATGTAGAAAAGAGAATATAGAATATACAATACATAATACTGAATATATAATTTAGAATATAGAATGTAGAAAACAGAAAAAAAATATAGCTTAGGGAATATTGAAGCCAGATTTTGGAACTTGGAAAACAGAACTCAGAATTTAGATTATAGAATATAGAATACTTAATAAACAATTAAAAAATTGAATGTAGAACAGAGAATATAGGATATAGAATACATAATACTGAATATATAATTTAGAATATAGAATGTAGAACACAGAATAAAAAATATAGCTTAGGGAATATTGAAGCCAGATTTTGGAACTTGGAAAACAGAAATCAGAGTTTAGAATATAGAATAGAGAATTCTAAATATAGAGTTTAGAATATAGAATGTACAACACAGAATATAGAATGTAGAATACGGAATATAGAATCAATAATACAGAACATACTATGAAGAATACAGAATTTAGAATATTGATTACATAATACTGAATATAGAATATAGAATATAGAATGTAGAACACAGAATTTATAATATAGAATACAGAAATATGAATATAGTATTTAGAATATAGAATGTAGAACACAGAATATAGAATATAGAATATAGATTACAGAACCCAGAATTTAGAACATGGAATGCAGAACACAAAGTTTAGAATATAGCATACGGAATACTGAATATAGAATTTAGAATATAGATTGCAGAAAACAGAATATAGAATATAGTAAACGGAAAACAGTATATAGAATGTAGAATATAGAAAGTATAACACAAAATATAGAAAATAGAATAAAGATTATAGAAGCCAGATTTAGAACATGGAATGCAGAACACAGAATTTATATTATAGAATACAGGCTACTGAATAAAGAACGTAGAACACAGAATATAGAATAGAGAATAGAGAACCCAGAATTTAGAACATGGAATGCAGAACACAGAATTTAGATTATATAATAGAGAATACTTAATAAACAATTAAAAAATTGAATGTAGAACACAGAATATAGAATATAAAACACATAATACTGAATATATAATTTATAAAATAGAATGTAGAAAACATAATAAAAAATATAGCTTAGAGAATATTGATGCCAGATTTTGGAACATGGAAATCAGACCTCAGTATATAGAATATAGAATACAGAATACTGAATATAGAGTATAGAATATAGAATGTAGAACACAGAATTTAGAATATAGAATAAAGAATACTGAATATAGAATTTAGAATATAGAATGTAGAACACAAAATATAGAATGTAGAATACAGAATATAGAATCCAGGATAAAGAACATGCTATGCAGAACACAGAATTCAGAATATAGATTACATAATACTGAATATAGAATTTAGAATATAGAATGTAGAACACAGAATATATAATTTGGAATACAGAAAGCTGAATATATAATTTAGAATATAGAATGTAGAACACAGAATTTATAATATAGAATACAGAAAGTTGAATATAGTGTTTAGAATATAGAATGTAGAACACAGAATACAGAATATAGATTATAGATTATAGAACCCAGAATTTAGAAGAAGGAATGCAGAACACAGATTTTAGAATATAGCATACGGAACACTGAATATAGAATTTAGAATATAGTATGTAGAACACAGAATATAGAATGTAGAATACGAAATGCAGATATAGAATACAGAATATAGAATGTAGAAAACAGATTATAGAATATGGAAAAAGCATACTGAAAACAGAATTTAGAACATGGAATGCAGAACACAGTATTTAGAATATAGAATACAGAATACTGAATATAGAATTTAGAATATACAAAGAAGAACACAGAATATAGAATAAAGAATAGAGAATTTAGAACATGGAATGCAGAACAGAGAATTTAGATTATATAATTCATAATACTGAATATAGACTTAAGAATATAGAATGTAGTACACAGTATAAATTTATAGGATACTGAATGCAGAATATAGAATTTAGAATATACAATGTAGAACAGAGAATATAGAATATAGAAAAGAGAATATAAAACCCAGAATTTACAACATGGAATGCAAACACAGAATTTAGAATATAGTATAATGAATACTTAATATACAATTAAAAAAATTGAATGTATAACACAGAAAATAGAATATACAATACATAATACTGAATATATAATTTAGAATATAGAATGTAGAAAACTGAATAAAAAATATAGCTTAGGGAATATTGAAGCCAGATTTTGGAACTTGGAAAGCACAACTCAGAATTTAGATTATAGAATATAGAATACTTAATATACAATTAAAAAATTGAATGTAGAACAGAGAATATAGGATATAGAATACATAATACTGAATATATAATTTAGAATATAGAATGTAAAACACAGAATAAAAAATATAGCTTAGGGAATATTGAAGCCAGATTTTGGAACTTGGAAAGCAGAAATCAGAGTTTAGAATATAGAATAGAGAATTCTAAATATAGAGTTTAGAATATAGAATGTACAACACAGAATATAGAATGTAGAATACGGAATATAGAATCAAGAATACAGAACATACTCTGAAGAATACAAAATATAGAATATTGATTACAAAATACTGAATATAGAATTTAGAATATAGAATGTAGAACACAGAATATATAATATAAAATACACAAAGTTGAATATAGTATTTAGAATATAGAATGTAGAACACAGGATATAGAATATAGAATATAGATTATAGAACCCAGAATTTAGAACTTGGAATGCAGAACACAGAATATAGAATATAGCATACGGAATACAGCATATAGAATTTAGAATATAGTATGTAGAACACAGAATACAGATTATAGAATACGAAATGCAGATATAGAATACAGAATACAGAATGTAGTAAACAGATTATAGAATATGGAAAAAGGATACTGAAAACAGAATTTAGAACATGGAATGCAGAAAACTGTATTTAGAATATAGAATACAGAATAGTGAATATAGAATTTAGAATGTGGAATGCGGAACACAGATTTTAGAATATAGAATACAGAATTCTGAATATAGAATTTAGAACATGGAATGCAGAACACATTATTTAGAATATAGAATACAGAATACTGAATATAGAATTTAGAATATAGTGTGAGGAACACAGAATATAGAATATAGAATAAAGAATATTGAACCCATAATTCAGAACATGGAATACAGAACACAGAATTTACAATATAGAATACAGAATACTGAAGATAGAATTTAGAATATAGAATGTAGAACATAGTATAAAGAATATAGAATACGGAATGCAGAATATAGAATGTAGAATATAAAATAAAGAACACAAAATATAAAATATAGAATAGAGTATATAGAACCCAGAATTTAGAACATTGAATTGCAGAACACTGAATTTAGAATATAGTATACAGAATACTTAATAAACAATTTAAAAATTGAATGTAAAACACAGAATATAGAATAAAAATACATAATACTCAATATATAATTTAGAATATAGAATGCAGAAAACAGAATAAAAATATAGCTTAAAGAATATTGAAGCCAGATTTTGGAACATGGAAAGCAGAACTCACAATTTCGTATATAGAATACAGAATACTGAATATACAATTTAGAATATAGAATGTAGAACACAGAATATAGAATATAGAATAAAGAATATTGAACCCATAATTTAGAACATGGAATGCAGAACACAGAATTTACAATATAGAATACAGAATACTGAAAATAGAATTTTGAATATAGAAAGTAGAACACATAATATATAATTTAGAATACGGAATGCAGAATATAGAATACAGAATATAGAATTTAGAACACAGAATATAAAATATGGAAAACAGAATATAGAAACCAGAATTAAGAACATGGAAAGCAGAACACATAATTTAGAATATAGTATAGAGATTACTGAAAATAGAATTTAGAATATAGAATGTAGAACACAGAATTTAGAATATAGAATACAGAATACTGATTAAATAACTTAGAATATAGAATGTAGAACACAGAATATAGAATATAGAATACGGAATGCAAAATATAGATTGTAGACTATAGAATGAAGTACGCAAAATATAGAATATAGAATAGAGGATATCGAAGCCAGAATTCAGAACATGGAATGCAGAACAGAGAATTTCGAATACAAATACAAAATACTGAATATAGGAATTTGAATATAGAATGCAGAACACAGGATATATAATAGAGTATACAGAACCCAGAATTTAAAACACGGAATACAGAACACAGAATTTAGAATATAGAATACAGAATACTGAATATTGAATTTAGAATATAGAATGTAGAACACAGAATATAGAATATAGAAAACGGAATGCAGAATATAGAATGTAGAATATAGAATGAAGAATACAAAATATAGAATATAGAATAGGGAACATAAAACACAGAAATAAGAAAATGGAATGCAGAACATAGAATATAGAATAGAGAATAGAGAATACTGAATATACAATTTAGAATATAGTATAGATATTACTTAATATAGAATTTAGAATACAGAATGTAGAACACAGAATTTAGAATATAGAATACAGAATACTGAATAAATAATTTAGAATATAGAATGTAGAACACAGAATATAGAAAATAGAATACGGAATGCAAAATATAGATTGTAGAATATAGAATGAATTATGCAAAATATAGAATAGACAATAGAGAATAGAGAAGCCAGAATTTAGAACATGGAATGCAGAACACAGAATTTTGAAAATAAATACGGAATAATGAATGGAGGATTTTGAATATAGAATGCAGAACACAGGATATATAATAGAGTATACAGAAGCCAGAATTTAAAACATGGAATCCAGAACACAGAATTTAGAATATAGAATACAGAATACTGAATATAGTATTTAGAATATAGAATGTAGAACACAGAATAAAGAATATAGAATACGGAAAGCAGAATATAGAATGTACAATATAGGATGAAGAATACAAAATAGAGAATATAGAATAGAGAATATACAACACAGAATTTAGAACATGGAATGCAGAACACAGAATTTACAATATAGAATACAGAATACTGAAGATAGAATTTAGAATATAGAATGTAGAACATAGTATAAAGGATATAGAATACGGAATGCAGAATATAGAATGTAGAATATAAAATGAAGAACACAAAATATAAAATATAGAAAAGAATATATAGAATCCAGAATTTAGAATATTGAATTGCAGAACACTGAATTTAGAATAGTATACAGAATACTTAAAAACATTTAAAAAATTGAATGTAGAACACAGAATATAGTATATAAAATACATAATACTGAATATCTATTTTAGAATATAGAATGTAGAATCCAGAATAAAAAATATAGCTTAAAGAATATTGAAGCCAGATTTTGGAACATGGAAAGCAGAAATCACAATTTCGAATATAGAATACAGAATACTGAATATACAATTTAGAATATAGAATGTAGAACACAGAACATAGAATGTAGAATACAGATTAAAGAATCCAGAATTAAGAACATGCTATGCAGAACACAGAATTAAGAATATAGATAATACTGAATATAGTATTTAGAATATAGAATGCAGAACACAGAATTTATATTATTGTATACAGAAATCTAAATGTCGTATATAGAATATAGAATGTAGAACACAGAATATAGAATAGAGAATATAGGTTATAGAACCCAGAATATTGAACATGGAATGCATAACACAGAATAGAATATAGCATACGGAATACTTAATATAGAATTGAGAATATAGAATGTAGAACACAGAATATAGAATATAGTATACGGAATGCAAAATATAGTATGTAGAATCTAGAATGAAAAACACAAAATTTAGAATATAGTACAGAGAATGTAGAACCAAGAATTTATAACATGGAATGCAGAACACAGAATTTAGAATATAGAATACAGAATACTGAATATAGAATTTAGAATATACAAAGAAGAACACAGAATATAGAATAAAGAATACAGAATTTAGAACATGGAATGCAGAACAGAGAATTTAGATTATATAATTCATAATACTGAATATAGACTTAAGAATAAAGAATGTAGTACACAGTATAAATTTATAGAATATTGAATACAGAATATAGAATTTAGAATATACAATGTAGAACAGAGAATATAGAATATAGTAAAGAGTATATAAAACCCAGAATTTACAACATGGAATGCAAACACAAAATTTAGAATATAGTATAAAGAATACTTAATATACAATTAAAAAAATTGAATGTAGAAAAGAGAATATAGAATATACAATACATAATACTGAATATATAATTTAGAATATAGAATGTAGAAAACAGAAAAAAAATATAGCTTAGGGAATATTGAAGCCAGATTTTGGAACTTGGAAAACAGAACTCAGAATTTAGATTATAGAATATAGAATACTTAATAAACAATTAAAAAATTCAATGTAGAACAGAGAATATAGGATATAGAATACATAATACTGAATATATAATTTAGAATATAGAATGTAGAACACAGAATAAAAAATATAGCTTAGGGAATATTGAAGCCAGATTTTGGAACTTGGAAAACAGAAATCAGAGTTTAGAATATAGAATAGAGAATTCTAAATATAGAGTTTAGAATATAGAATGTACAACACAGAATATAGAATGTAGAATACGGAATATAGAATCAATAATACAGAACATACTATGAAGAATACAGAATTTAGAATATTGATTACATAATACTGAATATAGAATATAGAATATAGAATGTAGAACACAGAATTTATAATATAGAATACAGAAATATGAATATAGTATTTAGAATATAGAATGTAGAACACAGAATATAGAATATAGAATATAGATTACAGAACCCAGAATTTAGAACATGGAATGCAGAACACAAAGTTTAGAATATAGCATACGGAATACTGAATATAGAATTTAGAATATAGATTGCAGAAAACAGAATATAGAATATAGTAAACGGAAAACAGTATATAGAATGTAGAATATAGAAAGTATAACACAAAATATAGAAAATAGAATAAAGATTATAGAAGCCAGATTTAGAACATGGAATGCAGAACACAGAATTTATATTATAGAATACAGGCTACTGAATAAAGAACGTAGAACACAGAATATAGAATAGAGAATAGAGAACCCAGAATTTAGAACATAGAATGCAGAACACAGAATTTAGATTATATAATAGAGAATACTTAATAAACAATTAAAAAATTGAATGTAGAACACAGAATATAGAATATAAAACACATAATACTGAATATATAATTTATAAAATAGAATGTAGAAAACATAATAAAAAATATAGCTTAGAGAATATTGATGCCAGATTTTGGAACATGGAAATCAGACCTCAGTATATAGAATATAGAATACAGAATACTGAATATAGAGTATAGAATATAGAATGTAGAACACAGAATTTAGAATATAGAATAAAGAATACTGAATATAGAATTTAGAATATAGAATGTAGAACACAAAATATAGAATGTAGAATACAGAATATAGAATCCAGGATAAAGAACATGCTATGCAGAACACAGAATTCAGAATATAGATTACATAATACTGAATATAGAATTTAGAATATAGAATGTAGAACACAGAATATATAATATAGAATACAGAAAGCTGAATATATAATTTAGAATATAGAATGTAGAACACAGAATTTATAATATAGAATACAGAAAGTTGAATATAGTGTTTAGAATATAGAATGTAGAACACAGAATACAGAATATAGATTATAGATTATAGAACCCAGAATTTAGAAGAAGGAATGCAGAACACAGATTTTAGAATATAGCATACGGAACACTGAATATAGAATTTAGAATATAGTATGTAGAACACAGAATATAGAATGTAGAATACGAAATGCAGATATAGAATACAGAATATAGAATGTAGAAAACAGATTATAGAATATGGAAAAAGCATACTGAAAACAGAATTTAGAACATGGAATGCAGAACGCAGTATTTACAATATAGAATACAGAATAGTGCATATAGAATTTAGAATGTGGAATGCGGAACACAGATTTTAGAATATAGAATACTGAATACTGAATATAGAATTTAGAACATGGAATGCAGAACACATTATTTAGAATATAGAATACAGAATACTGAATATAGAATTTAGAATATAGTGTGAGGAACACAGAATATAGAATATAGAATAAAGAATATTGAACCCATAATTCAGAACATGGAATGCAGAACACAGAATTTACAATATAGAATACAGAATACTGAAGATAGAATTTAGAATATAGAATGTAGAACATAGTATAAAGAATATAGAATACGGAATGCAGAATATATAATGTAGAATATAAAATGAAGAACACAAAATATAAAGTATAGAATAGAGTATATAGAAACCAGAATTTAGAACATTGAATTGCAGAACACTGAATTTAGAATATAGTATACAGAATACTTAATAAACAATTTAAAAATTGAATGTAGAACACAGAAAATAGAATATAAAATACATAATACTGAATATATAATTTAGAATATAGAATGCAGAAAACAGAATAAAAAATATAGCTTAAAGAATATTGAAGCCAGATTTTGGAACATGGAAAGCAGAACTCACAATTTCGAATATAGAATACAGAATACTGAATATACAATTTAGAATATAGAATGTAGAACACAGAATATAGAATATAGAATAAAGAATACTGAATATAGAATTTAGAATATAGAATGTAGAACACAGAATATAGAATGTAGAATACAGATTATAGAATCCAGAATTAAGAACATGCTATGCAGAACACAGAATTAAGAATATAGATTACATAATTCTGAATATAGAATTTAGAATATAGAATGCAGAACACAGAATTTATAATATTGTATACAGAAATCTGAATATAGTATTTAGAATATAGAATGTAGAACACAGAATATAGAATATAGATTATAGAACCCAGAATTTAGAACATGGAATGCATAACACAGAATATAATATAGCATACGGAATACTGAATATAGAATCTAGAATATAGAATGTAGAACACAGAATATACAATATAGTATACGGAATGCAAAATATAGTATGTAGAATCTAGAATGAAAAACACACAATTTAGAATATAGAATAGAGAATGTAGAACACAGAATTTAGAACATGGAATGCAGCACACAGAATTTAGAATATAGAATACAGAATACTGAATATAGAATTTAGAATATAGAATGTAGAATACAGAATGTAGATTGTAGAATCCAGATTAAAAATCCAGAATAAAAACATGCTATGCGGAACACAGAATTTAGAATATAGATTACATAATACTTAATATAGAATTTAGAATATAGAATGTAGAATACAGAATTTATAATATAGAATACAGAAAGCTGAATATACTATTTACAATATAGAATGTAGAATACAGATTTAGAATATAGAATATAGATTATAGAACCCAGAATTTAGAACATGGAATGCAGAAGACAGTAATTACATTATATAATACAGTATACTGATCATAGAACTTAGAACATAGAATGCAGAACACAGAATTTAGAATATGGAATACAGAATACGGAATATAGAATGGAGAACATGGGGTGCAGAACACAGAATTTAGAATATGGAATACAGAATACTGAATTGAGAATTTAGAATATACAAAATACAACACAGAATATAGAATATAGAATAGAGAATTTAGAACATGGGATGCAGAACACAGAATTTAGAATATAGAATACAAAATACTGAATATAGAATTTAGAATATAGAAAGTAGAACACATAATATATAATGTAGAATACGGAATGCAGAATGTAGAATACAGAATATAGAATTTAGAACACAGAATATAAAATATGGAAAACAGAATATAGAAACCAGAATTTAGAACATGGAAAGCAGAACACATAATTTAGAATATAGTATAGAGATTACTGAAAATAGAATTTAGAATATAGAATGTAGAACACAGAATTTAGAATATAGTATATGGAATGAAAAATATAGTATGTAGAATCGAGAATGAAAAATACACAATTTAGAATATAGAATAGAGAATGTAGAACCCAGAATTTAGAACATGGAATGCAGCACACAGAATTTAGAATATAGAATACAGAATACTGAATATAGAATTTAAAATATAGAATGTAGAACACAGAATATAGATTGTAGAATACAGAATAAAGAATCCAGAATAAAGAACATGCTATGCGGAACACAGAATTTAGAATATAGATTACATAACACTGAATATAGAATTTAGAATATAGAATGTAGAATACAGAATTTATAATATAGAATACCGAAAGCTGAATATAGTATTTACAATATAGAATGTAGAACACAGAATATAGAATATAGATTATAGAACCCAGAATTTAGAACATGGAATGCATAACACAGAATATAATATAGCATACGGAATACTGAATATAGAATTTAGAATATAGAATGTAGAACACAGAATATAGAATATAGTATACGGAATGCAAAATATAGTATGTAGAATCTAGAATGAAAAACACACAATTTAGAATATAGAATAGAGAATGTAGAACCCAGAATTTAGAACATGGTATGCAGCACACAGAATTTAGAATATAGAATACAGAATACTGAATATAGAATTTAGAATATAGAATGTAGAACACAGAATAAAGAATATAGAATACGGAATGCAGAATATAGAATGTAGAATATAGAATGATGAATACAAATTATAGACTATTGAATAGAGAATATACAACACAGAATTTAGATCATGGAATGCAGAACATAGAATTTAGAATATACAATACAGAATACTGAATATACAATTTAGAATTTAGAATGTAGAACACAGAATTTAGAATATACAATAAAGAATACTGAATATAGAGTTTAGAATATAGAATGTAAAACACACAATATAGAATATAGAATACCGAATATAGAATCCAGAATAAAGAACATGCTATGCAGAACACAGAATTTGGAATAAAGATTACATAATACTGAATATAGAATTTAGAATATAGAATGTAGAACACAGAATTTATAATATAGAATACAGAAAGTTGAATATAGTATTTAGAATATAGAATGTAGAACACAGAATATAGAGTATAGATTATAGATTATAGAACCCAGAATTTAGGAGAAGGAATGCAGAACTCATAATTTAGAATATAGCATACGGAATACTAAATATAGAATTTAGCATATAGTATGTAGAACACAGAATATAGAATGTAGAATACGAAATGCAGATATAGAATACAGAATATAGAATGAAGAAAACAGATTATAGAATATGGAAAAAGAATACTGAAAACAGAATTTAGAACATGGAATGCAGAACACAGTATTTAGAATATAGAATACAGAATAGTGCATATAGAATTTAGAATGTGGAATACGGAACACAGATTTTAGAATATAGAATACAGAATACTGAATATAGAATTTAGAATATACAATGTACAACACAGAATATAGAATTTAGAATACAGAATATAGAATCAAGAATAAAGAACATGCTATGCATAACAAAGAATTTGGAATACAGATTACATAATACTGAATATAGAATTTAGAATATAGAATGCAGAACAGAGAATTTATAATATTGTATACAGAAATCTGAATATAGTAATTTGAATATAGAATGTAGAACACAGAATATAGAATATAGATTATAGAACACAGAATTTAGAACATGGAATGCATAACACAGAATATAATATAGCATACGGAATACTGAATATAGAATTTAGAATATTGAATGTAGAACACAGAATATAGAATATAGTAAATGGAATGCAAATATAGTATGTAGAATCTACAATGAAAAGCACAATTTAGAATATAGAATAGAGAATGTAGAACCCAGAATTTAGAACATGGAATGCAGCACAAAGAATTTAGAATATAGAATACAGAAAACTCAATATACAATTTAAAATATAAAATGTAGAACACAGAATATAGATTGTAGAGTACAGAATAAAGAATCCAGAATAAGGAACATGCTATGCGGAACACAGAATTTAGAATATAGATTACATAATACTGAATATAGAATTTAGAATATAGAATGTAGAATACAGAATTTATAATATAGAATACAGAAAGCTGAATATACTATTTACAATATAGAATGTAGAACACAGATATAGAATATAGAATATAGATTATAGAACCCAGAATTTAGAACATGGAATGCAGAAGACAGTAATTACAATATATAATACAGTATACTGATCATAGAACTTAGAACATAAAATGCAGAACACAGAATTTAGAATATGGAATACAGAATACTGAATATAGAATGGAGAACATGGGGTGCAGAACACAGAATTTAGAATATGGAATACAGAATACTGAATAGAGAATTTAGAATATAGAAAATAGAACACAGAATATAGAATATAGAAGAGAGAATTTAGAAGATGGGATGCAGAACACAGAATTTAGAATATAGAATACAGAATACTGAATATAGAATTTAGAATATAGAAAGTAGAACACATAATATATAATGTAGAATACGGAATGCAGATTATAGAATACAGAATATAGAATTTAGAACACAGAATATAAAATATGGAAAACAGAATATAGAAACCAGAATTTAGAACATGGAAAGCAGAACACAAAATTTAGAATATAGTATAGAGATTACTGAAAATAGAATTTAGAATATAGAATGTAGAACACAGAATTTAGAATATAGTATACGGAATGCAAAATATAGTATGTAGAATCTAGAATGAAAAACACACAATTTAGAATATAGAATAGAGAATGTAGAACCCAGAATTTAGAACATGGAATGCAGCACACAGAATTTAGAATATAGAATACAGAATACTGAATATAGAATTTAGAATATAGAATGTAGAACACAGAATAAAGAATATAGAATACGGAATGCAGAATATAGAATGTAGAATATAGAATGAAGAATACAAAATATAGACTATAGAATAGAGAATATACAACACAGAATTTAGAACATGGAATGCAGAATATAGAATTTAGAATATACAATACAGAATACTGAATATACAATTTAGAATTTAGAATGTAGAACACAGAATTTAGAATATACAATAAAGAATACTGAATATAGAGTTTAGAATATAGAATGTAGAACACACAATATAGAATATAGAATAACGAATATAGAATCCAGAATAAAGAACATGCTATGCAGAACACAGAATTTGGAATAAAGATTACATAACACTGAATATAGAATTCATAATATAGAATGTAGAACACAGAATTTATAATATAGAATACAGAAAGTTGAATATAGTATTTAGAATATAGATTGTAGAACACAGAATATAGAATATAGATTAAAGGGTATAGAACCCAGAATTTAGAAGAAGGAATGCAGAACACAGAATTTAGAATATAGCATACGGAATACTGAATATAGAATGGAGAACATGGGGTGCAGAACACAGAATTTAGAATATGGAATACAGAATACTGAATAGAGAATTTAGAATATAGAAAATAGAACACAGAATATAGAATATACAATAGAGAATTTAGAACATGGGATGCAGAACACAGAATTTAGAATATAGAATACAGAATACTGAAAATAGAATTTAGAATATAGAATGTAGAACACAGAATTTATAATATAGAATACAGAAAGTTGAATATAGTATTTAGAATATAGAATGTAGAACACAGAATATAGAATATAGATTATAGATTATAGAACCCAGAATTTAGGAGAAGGAATGCAGAACTCAGAATTTAGAATATACCATACGGAATACTAAATATAGAATTTAGAATATAGTATGTAGAACACAGAATATAGAATGTAGAATACGAAATGCAGATATAGAATACAGAATATAGAATGTAGAAAAAAGATTATAGAATATGGAAAAAGAATACTGAAAACAGAATTTAGAACATGGAATGCAGAACACAGTATTTAGAATATAGAATACAGAATAGTGCATTTAGAATTTAGAATGTGGAATGCGGAACACAGATTTTAGAATATAGAATACAGAATACTGAATATAGAATTTAGAATATAGTGTGAGGAACACAGAATATAGAATAAAGAATATTGAAACCATAATTCAGAACTTGGAATGCAGAACACAGAATTTAAAATATAGAATACAGAACACTGAAGATAGAATTTAGAATATAGAATGTAGAACATAGTATAAAGAATATACAATACGGAATTCAGTATATAGAATGTAGAATATAAAATGAAGAACACAAAATATAAATATAGAATAGAATATATAGAACCCAGAATTTAGAACATTGAATTGCAGAACACTGAATTTAGAATATAGTATACAGAATACTTAATAAACAATTTAAAAATTGAATGTAGAACACAGAATATAGAATATAAAATACATAATACTGAATATATAATTTAGAATATAGAATGCAGAAAACAGAATAAAAAATATAGCTTAAAAAATATTGAAGCCAGATTTTGGAACATGGAAAGCAGAACTCACAATTTCGAATATAGAATACAGAATACTGAATATACAATTTAGAATATAGAATGTAGAACACAGAATATAGAATATAGTATACGGAATGCAAAATATAGTATGTAGAATCTAGAAAGAAAAACACACAATTTAGAATATAGAATAGAGAATGTAGAACCCAGAATTTAGAACATGGAATGCAGCACACAGAATTTAGAATATAGAATACAGAATACTGAATATAGAATTTAAAATATAGAATGTAGGACACAGAATATAGATTGTAGAATACAGAATAAAGAATCCAGAATAAAGAACATGCTATGCGGAACACAGAATTTAGAATATAGATTACATAATACTGAATATAGAATTTAGAATATAGAATGTAGAATACAGAATTTATAATATAGAATACAGAAAGCTGAATATACTATTTACAATATAGAATGTAGAACACAGATATAGAATATAGAATATAGATTATAGAACCCAGAATTTAGAACATGGAATGCAGAAGACAGTAATTACAATATATAATACAGTATACTGATTATAGAACTTAGAACATAGAATGCAGAACACAGAATTTAGAATATGGAATACAGAATACTGAATATAGAATGGAGAACATGGGGTGCAGAACACAGAATTTAGAATATGGAATACAGAATACTGAATAGAGAATTTAGAATATAGAAAATAGAACACAGAATATAGAATACAGAATAGAGAATTTAGAACATGGGATGCAGAACACAGAATTTAGAATATAGAATACAGAATACTGAAAATAGAATTTAGAATATAGAATGTAGAACACAGAATTTAGAATATAATATACGGAATGCAAAATATAGTATGTAGAATCTAGAATGAAAAACACACAATTTAGAATATAGAATAGAGAATGTAGAACCCAGAATTTAGAACATGGAATGCAGCACACAGAATTTAGAATATAGAATACAGAATACTGAATATAGAATTTAGAATAGAGAATGTAGAACACAGAATAAAGAATATAGAATACGGAATGCAGAATATAGAATGTAGAATATAGAATGATGAATACAAAATATAGACTATTGAATAGAGAATATACAACACAGAATTTAGATCATGGAATGCAGAACATAGAATTTAGAATATACAATACAGAATACTGAATATACAATTTAGAATTTAGAATGTAGAACACAGAATTTAGAATATACAATAAAGAATACTGAATATAGAGTTTAGAATATAGAATGTAGGACACACAATATAGAATATAGAATACCGAATATAGAATCCAGAATAAAGAACATGCTATGCAGAACACAGAATTTGGAATAAAGTTTACATAATACTGAATATAGAATTTAGAATATAGAATGTAGAACACAGAATTTATAATATAGAATACAGAAAGTTGAATATAGTGTTTAGAATATAGAATGTAGAACACAGAATATAGAATATAGATTATAGATTATAGAACCCAGAATTTAGGAGAAGGAATGCAGAACTCAGAATTTAGAATATAGCATACGGAATACTAAATATAGAATTTAGAATATAGTATGTAGAACACAGAATATAGAATGTAGAATACGAAATGCAGATATAGAATACAGAATATAGAATGTAGAAAACAGATTATAGAATATGAAAAAAGAATACTGAAAACAGAATTTAGAACATGGAATGCAGAACACAGTATTTAGAATATAGAATACAGAATAGTGCATACAGAATTTAGAATGTGGAATGCGGAACACAGATTTTAGAATATAGAATACAGAATACTGAATATAGAATTTAGAATATAGTGTGAGGAACACAGAATATAGAATAAAGAATATTGAAACCATAATTCAGAACTTGGAATGCAGAACACAGAATTTACAATATAGAATACAGAACACTGAAGATAGAATTTAGAATATAGAATGTAGAACATAGTATAAAGAATATAGAATACGGAATGCAGAATATAGAATGTAGAATATAAAATGAAGAACACAAATTATAAAATATAGAATAGAATATATAGAACCCAGAATTTAGAACATTGAATTGCAGAACACTGAATTTAGAATATAGTATACAGAATACTTAATAAACAATTTAAAAATTGAATGTACAACACAGAATATAGAATATAAAATACATAATACTGAATATATAATTTAGAATATAGAATGCAGAAAACAGAATAAAAAATATAGCTTAAAGAATATTGAAGCCAGATTTTGGAACATGGAAAGCAGAACTCACAATTTCGAATATAGAATACAATATACTGTATATACAATTTAGAATATAGAATGTAGAACACAGAATATAGAATATAGAATAAAGAAAACTGAATATAGAATTTAGAATATAGAATGTAGAACACAGAATGTAGAATGTAGAATACAGATTATAGAATCCAGAATTAAGAACATGCTATGCATAACACAGAATTAAGAATATAGATTACATAATACTGAATATAGAATTTAGAATATAGAATGCAGAACAGAGAATTTATAATATTGTATACAGAAATCTGAATATAGTATATAGAATATAGAATGTAGTACACAGAATATAGAATATAGATTATAGAACCCAGAATTTAGAACATGGAATGCATAACACAGAATATAATATAGCATACGGAATACTGAATATAGAATTTAGAATATAGAATGTAGAACACAGAATATAGAATATAGTATACGGAATGCAAAATATAGTATGTAGAATCTAGAATGAAAAACACACAATTTAGAATATAGAATAGAGAATGTAGAACCCAGAATTTGAAAAATGGAGTGCAGAACACAGAATTTAGTTTATAGAATACATAATACTAAATATAGAATTTAGAATAGAATGTAGAACACAAAATTTAGAATAAAGAATACAGAATGCTGAATATAGAATTTAGAATATAGAATCTGTAACACAGAATATAGAAAATAGAAAAGAGAATATAGAACCCAGAATTTAGAACAAGGAATGCAGAACACAGAATTTAGATTATAGAATACAGAATACTTAATAAACAATTGAAAAATTGAATGTAGAACTCAGAATATAGAATATAAAACACATAATGCTGACTATATAATTTAGAATATATAATGTAGAAAACAGAATAAAAAATAAGCTTAGAGAATATTGAAGCCAGATTTTGGAACATAGAAATCAGAATTCAGTATTTAGAATATAGTATACAGAATTCTGAATATACAATTTAGAATATAGAATGTAAAACACAGAATTTAGAATATATAATAAAGAATACTGAATATAGCATTTAGAATATAGAATGTAGAACACAGAATATAGATTATAGAATACAGAATAAAGAATCCAGAATAAGGAACATGCTATGCGGAACACAGAATTTAGAATATAGATTACGTAATACTGAATATAGAATTTAGAATATAGAATGTAGAATACAGAATTTATAATATAGAATACAGAAACCTGAATATAGTCTTTACAATATAGAATGTAGAACACAGATATAGAATATAGAATATAGATTATAGAACCCAGAAATTAGAACATGGAATGCAGAAGACAGTAATTACAGTATATAATAAAGTATACTAATCATAGAACTTAGAACATAGAATGCAGAACACAGAATTTAGCATATGGAATACAGAATACTGAATATAGAATGGAGAACATGGGGTGCAGAACACAGAATTTAGAATATGGAATACAGAATACTGAATAGAGAATTTAGAATATAGAAAATAGAACACAGAATATAGAATATAGAATAGAGAATTTAGAACATGGGATGCAGAGCACAGAATTTATAATATTGTATACAGAAATCTGAATGTCGTATTTAGAATATAGAATGTAGAACACAGAATATAGAATATAGAATTGAGAATATAGATCCCAGAACTTAGAACATGGAATGCAGAACACAGAATTTAGTTTATAGAATACATAATACTGAATATAGAATTTATAATAGAATGTAGAACACAAAATTTAGAATAAAGAATAGAGAATGCTGAATATAGAATTTAGAATATAGAATCTAGAACACAGAATATAGAAAATAGAAAAGAGAATATAGAACCCAGAATTTAGAACAAGGAATTCAGAACACAGAATTTAGATTACAGAATACAGAATATAGAATTTAGAACACAGAATATAAAATATGGAAAACAGAATATAGAAACCAGAATTTAGAACATGGAAAGCAGAACACATAATTTAGAATATAGTATAGAGATTACTGAAAATAGAATTTAGAATATACAATGTAGAACACAGAATTTAGAATGTAGAATACAGAATACTGATTAAATAACTTAGAATATAGAATGTAGAACACAGAATATAGAATATAGAATACGGAATGCAAAATATAGATTGTAGACTATAGAATGAAGTACGCAAAATATAGAATATAGAATAAAGTATATAGAAGCCAGAATTTAGAACATGGAATGCAGAACACAGAATTTCGAATATAAATACAAAATACTGAATATAGGAATTTGAATATAGAATGCAGAACACAGAATACATATTAGAGTATACAAAACCCAGAATATAAAACATGGAATACAGAACACAGAATTTAGAATATAGAATACAGAACACTGAATATTGAATTTAGAATATAGAATGTAGAACACAGAATAAAGAATATAGAAAACGGAATGCAGAATATAGAATGTAGAATATAGAATGAAGAATACAAAATATAGAATATAGAATAGAGAACATAAAACACAGAATTTAGAAAATGGAATGCAAAACATAGAATTTAGAATATAGAATAGAGAATACTGAATATACAATTTAGAATATATTATAGAGATTATTTAATATAGAATTTAGAATACAGAATGTAGAACACAGAATTTAGAATATAGAATACAGAATACTGAATAAATAACTTAGAATATAGAATGTAGAACACAGAATATAGAAAATAGAATACGGAATGCAAAATATAGATTGTAGAATATAGAATGAAGTACACAAAATATAGAATAGAGAATAGAGAAGAGAGAAGCCAGAATTTAGAACATGGAATGCAGAACACAGAATTTTGAAAATAAATACGGAATACAGAATGTAGGATTTTGAATATAGAATGCAGAACACAGGATAAATAATAAAGTATACAGAAGCCAGAATTTAGAACATGGAATGCAGAACACAGAATTTACAATATAGAATACAGAATACTGAAGATAGAATTTAGAATATAGAATGTAGAACATAGTATAAAGAATATAGAATACGGAATGCAGAATATAGAATGTAGAATATAAAATGAAGAACACAAAATATAAAATATAGATTAGAGTATGTAGAACCCAGAATATAGAACATTGAATTGCAGAACACTGAATTTAGAATATAGTATACAGAATACTTAATAAACAATTAAAAAATTGAATGTAGAACACAGAATATAGAATATAAAATACATAATACTGAATATCTAATTTAGAATATAGAATGTAGAAACCAGAATAAAAAATATAGCTTAAAGAATATTGAAGCCAGATTTGGAACATGGAAAGCAGAACTCACAATTTCGAATATAGAAGACAGAATACTGAATATACAATTTAGAATATAGAATGTAGAACACATAACATAGAATGTAGAATTCAGAGTATAGAATCCATAATTAAGAACATGCTATGCAGAACACAGAATTAAGAATATAGATAATACTGAATATAGTATTTAGAATATAGAATGCAGAACACAGAATTTATATTATTGTATAGGGAAATCTAAATGTCGTATTTAGAATATAGAATGTAGAACACAGAATATAGAATAGAGAATATAGGTTATAGAACCCAGAATATTGAACATGGAATGCATAACACAGAATGGAATATAGCATACGGAATACTGAATATAGAATTGAGAATATAGAATGTAGAACACAGAATATAGAATATAGTATACGGAATGCAAAATATAGTATGTAGAATCTAGAATGAAAAACACAAAATTTAGAATATAGTATAGAAAATGTAGAACCAAGAATTTATAACATGGAATGCAGAACACAGAATTTAGAATATAGAATACAGAATACTGAATAATGAATTTAGAATTTACAAAGAAGAACACAGAATATAGAATAAAGAATAGAGAATTTAGAACATGGAATGCAGAACAGAGAATTTAGATTATATAATTCATAATACTGAATATAGACTTAAGAATATAGAATGTAGTACACAGTATAAATTTATAGAATACTGAATGCAGAATATAGAATTTAGATTATACAATGTAGAACAGAGAATATAGAATATAGAAAAGAGAATATAAAACCCAGAATTTACAACATGGAATGCAAACACAGAATTTAGAATATAGTATAAAGAATACTTAATATACAATTAAAAAAATTGAATGTATAACAGAGAATATAGAATATACAATACATAATACAGAATATATAATTTAGAATATAGAATGTAGAAAACTGAATAAAAAATATAGCTTAGGGAATATAGAAGCCAGATTTTGGAACTTGGAAAACAGAACTCAGATTTTAGATTATAGAATATAGAATACTTAATAAACAATTAAAAAATTGAATGTAGAACAGAGAATATAGGATATAGAATACATAATACTGAATATATAATTTAGAATATAGAATGTAGAACACAGAATAAAAAATATATCTTAGGGAATATTGAAGCCAGATTTTGGAACTTGGAAAGCAGAAATCAGAGTTTAGAATATAGAATAGAGAATTCTAAATATAGAGTTTAGAATATAGAATGTACAACACAGAATATAGAATGTAGAATACGGAAAATAGAATCAAGAATACAGAATATACTATGAAGAATACAGAATATAGAATATTGATTACATAATACTGAATATAGAATTTAGAATATAGAATGTAGAACACAGAATATATAATATAAAATACACAAAGTTGAATAAAGTATTTAGAATATAGAATGAAGAACACAGGATATAGAATATAGAATATAGATTATAGAACCCAGAATTTAGAACATGGAATACAGAACACAGAATATAGAATATAGCATACGGAATACTGCATATAGAATTTAGAATATAGTATGTAGAACACAGAATATAGATTATAGAATAGGTAATACAGATATAGAATACAGAATATAGAATGTAGTAAACAGATTATAGAATATGGAAAAAGAATACTGAAAACAGAATTTAGAACATGGAATGCAGAACACAGTATTTAGAATATAGAATACAGAATAGTGCATTTAGAATTTAGAATGTGGAATGCGGAACACAGATTTTAGAATATAGAATACAGAATACTGAATATAGAATTTAGAACATGGAATGCAGAACACATTATTTAGAATATAGAATAAAGAATACTGAATAAAGTATTTAGAATATAGTGTGAGGAACATAGAATATAGAATATAGAATAAAGAATATTGAAACCATAATTCAGAACTTGGAATGCAGAACACAGAATTTACAATATAGAATACAGAATACTGAAGATAGAATTTAGAATATAGAATGTAGAACATAGTATAAAGAATATAGAATACGGAATGCAGAATATAGAATGTAGAATATAAAATGAAGAACACAAAATATAAAATATAGAATAGAGTATATAGAACCCAGAATTTAGAACATTGAATTGCAGAACACTGAATTTAGAATATAGTATACATAATACTTAATAAACAATTAAAAAATTGAATGTAGAGCACAGAATATAGAATAAAAACTACATAATTCTGAATATATGATTTTGAATATAGAAATAGAAAACAGAATAAAAAATATAGCTTAAAGAATGTGGAAGGAGATTTTGGATCATGGAAAGCAGAACTCACAATTTCGAATATAGAATACAGAATACTGAATATACAATTTTGAATATAGAATGTAGAACACAGAATATAGTATATAGAATAAAGAATACTGAATATAGAATTTAGAATATAGAATGTAGAACACAGAATATAGAATGTAGAATAGAGATTATAGAATCAAGAATTAAGAACATGCTATGCAGAACACAGAATTAAGAATATAGATTACATAATATTGAATATAGAATTTAGAATATAGAATGCAGAACACAGAATTTATAATATTGTATACAGAAATCTGAATATAGTATTTTGAATATAGAGTGTAGAACACAGAATATAGAATATAGATTATAGAACCCAGAATTTAGAACTTGGAATGCATAACACAGAATATAATATAGCATACGGAATACTGAATATAGAATTTAGAATATAGAATGTAGAACACAGAATATAGAATATAGTATACGGAATGCAAAATATAGTATGTAGAATCTAGAAAGAAAAACACACAATTTAGAATATAGAATAGAGAATGAAGAAACCAGAATTTAGAACATGGAATGCAGCACACAGAATTTAGATTATAGAATACAGAATACTGAATATAGAATGTAGAACACAGAATATAGATTCTAGAATACAGAGTAAAGAATCCAGAATAAAGAACATGCTATGCGGAACACAGAATTTAGAATATAGATTACATAATACTGAATATAGAATTTAGAATATAGAATGTAGAATACAGAATTTATAATATAGAATACAGAAAGCTGAATATACTATTTACAATATAGAATGTAGAACACAGATATAGAATATAGAATATAAATTATAAAACCCAGAATTTAGAACATGGAATGCAGAAGACAGTAATTACAATATATAATACAGTATACTGATCATAGAACTTAGAATATAGAATGCAGAATACAGAATTTAGAATATGGAATACAGAATACTGAATATAGAATGGAGAACATGGGGTGCAGAACACAGAATTTAGAATATGGAATACAGAATACTGAATAGAGAATTTAGAATATAGAAAATAGAACACAGAATATAGAATAGAGAATAGAGAATTTAGAACATGGGATGCAAAACACAGAATTTAGAATATAGAATACAAAATACTGAATATAGAATTTAGAATATAGAAAGTAGAACACATAATATATAATGTAGAATAATACGGAATGCAGATTATAGAATACAGAATATAGAATTTAGAATACAGAATATAAAATATGGAAAACAGAATATAGAAACCAGAATTTAGAACATGGAAAGCAGAACACATAATTTAGAATATAGAATAGAGATTACTAAAAATAGAATTTAGAATATAGAATGTAGAACACAGAATTTAGAATATAGTATACGGAATGCAAAATATAGTATGTAGAATCTAGAATGAAATACACACAATTTAGAATATAGAATAGAGAATGTAGAACCCAGAATTTAGAACATGGAATGCAGCACACAGAATTTAGAATATAGAAAACAGAATACTGAATATAGAATTTAGAATATAGAATGTAGAACACAGAATATAGATTGTAGAATACAGAGTAAAGAATCCAGAATAAAGAACATGCTATGCGGAACACAGAATTTAGAATATAGATTACATAATACTGAATATAGAATTTAAAATATAGAATGTAGAATACAGAATTTATAATATAGAATACAGAAAGCTGAATATACTATTTACAATATAGAATGTAGAACACAGATATAGAATATAGAATATAGATTATAAAACCCAGAATTTAGAACATGGAATGCAGAAGACAGTAATTACAATATATAATACATTATACTGATCATAGAACTTAGAACATAGAATGCAGAATACAGAATTTAGAATATGGAATACAGAATTCTGAATATAGAATGGAGAACATGGGGTGCAGAACACAGAATTTAGAATATGCAATACAGAATACTGAATAGAGAATTTAGAATATAGAAAATAGAACACAGAATATAGAATATAGAATAGAGAATTTAGAACATGGGATGCAGAACACAGAATTTAGAATATTGAATGCAGAATACTGAATATAGAATTTAGAATATAGAAAGTAGAACACATAATATATAATGTAGAATACGGAATGCAGATTATAGAATACAGAATATAGAATTTAGAACACAGAATATAAAATATGGAAAACAGAATATAGAAACCAGAATTTAGAACATGGAAAGCAGAACACAGAATTTAGAATATAGAATACAGAATACTGAATATAGAATTTAGAATATAGAAAGTAGAACACATAATATATAATGTAGAATACGGAATGCAGATTATAGTATACATAATATACAATTTAGAACACAGAATATAAAATATGGAAAACAGAATATAGAAACCAGAATTTAGAACATGGAAAGCAGAACACATAATTTAGAATATAGTATAGAGATTACTGAAAATAGAATTTAGAATATAGAATGTAGAACACAGAATTTAGAATATAGAATACAGAATACTGATTAAATAACTTAGAATATAGAATGTAGAACACAGAATATAGAATATAGAATACGGAATGCAAAATATAGATTGTAGACTATAGAATGAAGTACGCAAAATATAGAATATAGAATAAATTATATAGAAGCCAGAATTCAGAACATGGAATGCAGAACACAGAATTTCGAATATAAATACAAAATACTGAATATAGGAATTTGAATATAGAATGCAGAACACAGGATATATATTAGAGTATACAAAACCCAGAATATAAAACATGGAATACAGAACACAGAATTTAGAATATAGAATACAGAACACTGAATATTGAAATTAGAATATAGAATGTAGAATACGAAATGCAGATATAGAATACAGAATTTAGAAAGTAGAAAACAGATTATAGAATATGGAAAAAGAATACCGAAAACAGAATTTAGAACATGGAATGCAGAACACAGTATTTAGAATATAGAATACAGAATAGTGCATATAGAATTTAGAATGTGGAATGCGGAACACAGGTTTTAGAATATTGAATACAGAATTCCTAATATAGAATTTAGAACATGGAATGCAGAACACATTATTTAGAATATAGAATACAGAATACTGAATATAGAATTTAGAATATAGTGTGAGGAACACAGAATATAGAATATAGAATAAAGAATATTGAACCCATAATTTAGAACATGGAATGCAGAACACAGAATTTACAATATAGAATACAGAATACTGAAGATAGAATTTAGAATATAGAATGTAGAACATAGTATAAAGAATATAGAATACGGAATGCAGAATATAGAATGTAGAATATAAAATGAAGAACACAAAATATAAAATATAGAATAGAGTATATAGAACCCAGAATATAGAACATTGAATTGCAGAACACTGAATTTAGAATATAGTATACAGACTACCTAATAAACAATTAAAAAATTGAATGTAGAACACAGAATATAGAATATAAAATACATAATACTGAATATCTAATTTAGAATATAGAATGTAGAATCCAGAATAAAAAATATAGCTTAAAGAATATTGAAGCCAGATATTGGAACATGGAAAGCAGAACTCACAATTTCGAATATAGAATACAGAATACTGAATATACAATTTAGAATATAGAATGTAGAACACAGAACATAGAATGTAGAATACAGATTATAGAATCCAGAATTAAGAACATGCTATGCAGAACACAGAATTAAGAATATAGATAATACTGAATATAGTATTTAGAATATAGAATGCAGAACACAGAATTTATATTATTGTATACAGAAATCTAAATGTCGTATATAGAATATAGAATGTAGAACACAGAATATAGAATAGAGATTATAGGTTATAGAACCCAGAATATTGAACATGGAATGCATAACACAGAATAGAATATAGCATACGGAATACTTAATATAGAATTGAGAATATAGAATGTAGAACACAGAATATAGAATATAGTATACGGAATGCAAAATATAGTATGTAGAATCTAGAATGAAAAACACAAAATTTAGAATATAGTATAGAGAATGTAGAACCAAGAATTTATAACATGGAATGCAGAACACAGAATTTAGAATATAGAATACAGAATACTGAATATAGAATTTAGAATATACAAATAAGAACACAGAATATAGAATAAAGAATAGAGAATTTAGAACATGGAATGCAGAACAGAGAATTTAGATTATATAATTCATAATACTGAATATAGACTTAAGAATATAGAATGTAGTACACAGTATAAATTTATAGAATACTGAATGCAGAATATAGAATTTAGAATATACAATGTAGAACAGAGAATATAGAATATAGAAAAGAGAATATAAAACCCAGAATTTACAACATGGAATGCAAACACAGAATTTAGAATATAGTATAAAGAATACTAAATATACAATTAAAAAAATTGAATGTATAACAGAGAAAATAGAATATACAATACATAATACTGAATATATAATTTAAAATATAGAAAGTAAAATACTGAATAAAAAATATAGCTTACGGAATATTGAAGCCAGATTTTGGAACTTGGAAAGCAGAACTCAGAATTTAGATTATAGAATATAGAATACTTAATAAACAATTAAAAAATTGAATGTAGAACAGAGAATATAGGATATTGAATACATAATACTGAATATATAATTTAGAATATAGAATGTAAAACACAGAATAAAAAATATAGCTTAGGGAATATTGAAGCCAGATTTTGGAACTTGGAAAGCAGAAATCAGAGTTTAAAATATAGAATAGAGAATTCTAAATAAAGAGTTTAGAATATAGAATGTACAACACAGAATATAGAATGTAGAATACGGAATATAGAATCAAGAAAACAGAACATACTATGAAGAATACAGAATATAGAATATTGATTACAAAATACTGAATATAGAATTTAGAATATAGAATGTAGAACACAGAATATATAATAAAAAATACACAAAGTTGAATATAGTATTTAGAATATAGAATGTAGAACACAGGATATAGAATATAGAATATAGATTATAGAACCCAGAATTTAGAACATGGAATGCAGAACACAGAATATAGAATATAGCATACGGAATACAGCATATAGAATTTAGAATATAGTATGTAGAACACAGAATATAGATTATAGAATAAGAAATGCAGATATAGAATACAGAATACAGAATGTAGTAAACAGATTATAGAATATGGAAAAAGGATACTGAAAACAGAATTTAGAACATGGAATGCAGAACACAGTATTTAGAATATAGAATACAGAATAGTGCATATAGAATTTAGAATGTGGAATGCGGAACACAGATTTTAGAATATAGAATACAGAATACTGAATATAGAATTTAGAACATGGAATGCAGAACACATTATTTAGAATATAGAATACAGAATACTGAATATAGAATTTAGAATATAGTGTGAGGAACAAAATATATAGAATATAGAATAAAGAATATTGAACCCATAATTCAGAACATGGAATGCAGAACACAGAATTTACAATATAGAATACAGAATACTGAAGATAGAATTTAGAATATAGAATGTAGAACATAGTATAAAGGATATAGAATACGGAATGCAGAATATAGAATGTAGAATATAAAATGCAGAACACAAAATATAAAATATAGAAAAGAATATATAGAATCCAGAATTTAGAATATTGAATTGCAGAACACTGAATTTAGAATATAGTATACAGAATACTTAATAAACATTTAAAAAATTGAATGTAGAACACAGAATATAGAATATAAAATACATAATACTAAATATATAATTTAGAATACAGAATGCAGAAAACAGAATATAAAATATAGCTTAAAGAATATTGAAGCCAGATTTTGGAACATGGAAAGCAGAACACACAATTTCGAACATAGAATACAGAATACTGAATATACAATTTAGAATATAGAATGTAGAACACAGAATATAGAATATAGAATAAAGAATACTGAATATAGAATTTAGAATATAGAATGTAGGACACAGTATAAATTTATAGAATATTGAATACAGAATATAGAATTTAGAATATACAATGTAGAACAGAGAATATAGAATATAGAAAAGAGAATATAAAACCCAGAATTTACAACATGGAATGCAAACACAAAATTTAGAATATACTATAAAGAATACTTAATATACAATTAAAAAAATTGAATGTAGAAAAGAGAATATAGAATATACAATACATAATACTGAATATATAATTTAGAATATAGAATGTAGAAAACAGAATAAAAAATATAGCTTAGGGAATATTGAAGCCAGATTTTGGAACTTGGAAAACAGAACTCAGAATTTAGATTATAGAATATAGAATACTTAATAAACAATTAAAAAATTGAATGTAGACCAGAGAATATAGGATATAGAATACATAATACTGAATATATAATTTAGAATATAGAATGTTGAACACAGAATAAAAAATATAGCTTAGGGAATATTGAAGCCAGATTTTGGAACTTGGAAAGCAGAAATCAGAGTTTAGAATATAGAATAGAGAATTCTAAATATAGAGTTTAGAATATAGAATGTACAACACAGAATATAGAATGTAAAATACGGAATATAGAATCAAGAATACAGAACATACTATGAAGAATACAGAATTTAGAATATTGATTACATAATACTGAATATAGAATTTAGAATATAGATTGTAGAACACAGAATTTATAATATAGAATACAGAAATATGAATATAGTATTTAGAATATAGAATGTAGAACACAGAATATAGAATATAGAATATAGATTACAGAACCCAGAAATTAGAACATGGAATGCAGAACACAAAGTTTAGAATATAGCATACGGAATACTGAATATAGAATTTAGAATATAGATTGCAGAAAACAGAATATAGAATATAGTAAACGGAAAGCAGTATATAGAATGTAGAATATAGAAACTATAACACAAAATATAGAAAATAGAATAAAGATTATAGAAGCCAGATATAGAACATGGAATGCAGAACACAGAATTTATAATATAGAATACAGGCTACTGAATAAAGAATGTAGAACACAGAATATAGAATAGAGAATAGAGAATAGAGAACCCAGAATTTAGAACATGGAATGCAGAACACAGAATTTAGATTATATAATACAGAATACTTAATAAACAATTAAAAAATTGAATGTAGAACACAGAATATAGAATATAAAACACATAATACTGAATATATAATTTATAAAATAGAATGTAGAAAACATAATAAAAAATATAGCTTAGAGAATATTGATGCCAGATTTTGGAACATGGAAATCAGACCTCAGTATATAGAATATAGAATACAGAATACTGAATATAGAATATAGAATGTAGAACACAGAATTTAGAATATAGAATAAAGAATACTGAATATAGAATTTAGAATATAGAATGTAGAACACAAAATATAGAATGTAGAATACAGAATAAAGAATCCAGGATAAAGAACATGCTATGCAGAACACAGAATTCAGAATATAGATTACATAATACTGAATATAGAATTTAGAATATAGAATGTAGAACACAGAATATATAATATAGAATATAGAAAGCTGAATATATAATTTAGAATATAGAATGTAGAACACAGAATTTATAATATAGAATACAGAAAGTTGAATATAGTGTTTAGAATATAGAATGTAGAACACAGAATATAGAAAATAGATTAAAGATTATAGAACCCAGTATTTAGAAGAAGGAATGCAGAACACAGATTTTAGAATATAGCATACGAAATACTGAATATAGAATTTAGAATATAGTATGTAGAACACAGAATATAGAATGTAGAACACGAAATGCAGATATAGAATACAGAATATAGAATGTAGAAAACAGATTATAGAATATGGAAAAAGCATACTGAAAACAGAATTTAGAACATGGAATGCAGAACACAGTATTTAGAATATAGAATACAGAATAGTGCATATAGAATTTAGAATGTGGAATGCGGAACACAGATTTTAGAATATAGAATACAGAATACTGAATATAGAATTTAGAACATGGAATGCAGAACACATTATTTAGAATATAGAATACAGAATACTGAATATAGAATTTAGAATATAGTGTGAGGAACACAGAATATAGAATAAAGAATATCGAAACCATAATTCAGAACTTGGAATGCAGAACACAGAATTTACAATATAGAATACAGAATACTGAAGATAGAATTTAGAATATAGAATGTAGAACATAGTATAAAGAATATAGAATACGGAATGCAGAATATAGAATATAGAATATAAAATGAAGAACACAAAATATAAAATATAGAATAGAGTATATAGAACCCAGAATTTAGAACATTGAATTGCAGAACACTGAATTTAGAATATAGTATACAGAATACTTAATAAACAATTAAAAAATTGAATGTAGAACACAGAATATAGAATATAAAATACATAATACTGAATATATAATTTAGAATATAGAATGCAGAAAACAGAATAAAAAATATAGCTTAAAGAATATTGAAGCCAGATTTTGGAACATGGAAAGCAGAACTCACAATTTCGAATATAGAATACAGAATACTGAATATACAATTTAGAATATAGAATGTAGAACACAGAATATAGAATATAGAATAAAGAATACTGAATATAGAATTTAGAATATAGAATGTAGAACACAGAATATAGAATGTAGAATACAGATTATAGAATCCAGAATTAAGAACATGCTATGCAGAACACAGAATTAAGAATATAGATTACATAATTCTGAATATAGAATTTAGAATATAGAATGCAGAACACAGAATTTATAATATTGTATACAGACATCTGAATATAGTATTTAGAATATAGAATGTAGAACACAGAATATAGAAAATAGAATACGGAATGCAAAATATAGATTGTAGAATATAGAATGAAGTATGCAAAATATAGGATAGACAATAGAGAATAGAGAAGCCAGAATTTAGAACATGGAATGCAGAACACAGAATTTTGAAAATAAATACGGAATACTGAATGGAGGATTTTGAATATAGAATGCAGAACACAGGATATATAATAGAGTATACAGAAGCCAGAATTTAAAACATGGAATCCAGAACACAGAATTTAGAATATAGAATACAGAATACTGAATATAGTATTTAGAATATAGAATGTAGAACACAGAATAAAGAATATAGAATACGGAAAGCAGAATATAGAATGTAGAATATAGGATGAAGAATACAAAATAGAGAATATAGAATAGAGAATATACAACACAGAATTTAGAACATGGAATGCAGAACACAGAATTTACAATATAGAATACAGAATACTGAAGATAGAATATAGAATATAGAATGTAGAACATAGTATAAAGGATATAGAATACGGAATGCAGAATATAGAATTTAGAATATAAAATGAAGTACACAAAATATAAAATATAGAAAAGAATATATAGAATCCAGAATTTAGAATATTGAATTGCAGAACACTGAATTTAGAATATAGTATACAGAATACTTAATAAACATTTAAAAAATTGAATGTAGAACACAGAATATAGAATATAAAATACATAATACTGAATATATAATTTAGAATACAGAATGCAGAAAGCAGAATAAAAAATATAGCTAAAGGATATTGAAGCCAGATTTTGGAACATGGAAAGCAGAACACACAATTTCGAACATAGAATACAGAATACTGAATATACAATTTAGAATATAGAATGTAGAACACAGAATATAGAATATAGAATAAAGAATACTGAATATAGAATTTAGAATATAGAATGTAGGACACAGTATAAATTTATAGAATATTGAATACAGAATATAGAATTTAGAATATACAATGTAGAACAGAGAATATAGAATATAGAAAAGAGAATATAAAACCCAGAATTTACAACATGGAATGCAAACACAAAATTTAGAATATAGTATAAAGAATACTTAATATACAATTAAAAAAATTGAATGTAGAAAAGAGAATATAGAATATACAATACATAATACTGAATATATAATTTAGAATATGAAATGTAGAAAACAGAATAAAAAATATAGCTTAGGGAATATTGAAGCCAGATTTTGGAACTTGGAAAACAGAACTCAGAATTTAGATTATAGAATATAGAATACTTAATAAACAATTAAAAAATTGAATGTAGAACAGAGAATATAGGATATAGAACACAATACTGAATATATAATTTAGAATATAGAATGTAGAACACAGAATAAAAAATATAGCTTAGGGAATATTGAAGCCAGATTTTGGAACTTGGAAAGCAGAAATCAGAGTTTAGAATATAGAATAGAGAATACTAAATATAGAGTTTAGAATATAGAATGTACAACTCAGAATATAGAATGTAAAATACGGAATATAGAATCAAGAATACAGAACATACTATGAAGAATACAGAATTTAGAATATTGATTACATATTACTGAATATAGAATTTAGAATATAGAATGTAGAACACAGAATTTATAATATAGAATACAGAAATATGAATATAGTATTTAGAATATAGAATGTAGAACACAGAATATAGAATATAGAATATAGATTACAGAACCCAGAATTTAGAACATGGAATGCAGAACACAAAGTTTAGAATATAGCATACGGAATACTGAATATAGAATTTAGAATATAGATTGCAGAAAACAGAATATAGAATATAGTAAACGGAAAGCAGTATATAGAATGTAGAATATAGAAAGTATAACACAAAATATAGAAAATAGAATAAAGATTATAGAAGCCAGATATAGAACATGGAATGCAGAACACAGAATTTATAATATAGAATACAGGCTACTGAATAAAGAATGTAGAACACAGAAAATAGAATAGAGAATAGAGAATAGAGAACCCAGAATTTAGAACATGGAATGCAGAACACAGAATTTAGATTATATAATACAGAATACTTAATAAACAATTAAAAAATTGAATGTAGAACACAGAATATAGAATATAAAACACATAACACTGAATATATAATTTATAAAATAGAATGTAGAAAACATAATAAAAAATATAGCTTAGAGAATATTGATGCCAGATTTTGGAACATGGAAATCAGACCTCAGTATATAGAATATAGAATACAGAATACTGAATATAGAATATGGAATGTAGAACACAGAATTTAGAATATAGAATAAAGAATACTGAATATAGAATTTAGAATATAGAATGCAGAACACAAAATATAGAATGTAGAATACAGAATAAAGAATCCAGGATAAAGAACATGCTATGCAGAACACAGAATTCAGAATATAGATTACATAATACTGAATATAGAATTTAGAATATAGAATGTAGAACACAGAATATATAATATAGAATATAGAAAGCTGAATATATAATTTAGATTATAGAATGTAGATCACAGAATTTATAATATAGAATACAGAAAGTTGAATATAGTGTTTAGAATATAGAATGTAGAACACAGAATATAGAATATAGATTATAGATTATAGAACCCAGAATTTAGAAGAAGGAATGCAGAACACAGATTTTAGAATATAGCATACGGAATACTGAATATAGAATTTAGAATATAGTATGTAGAACACAGAATATAGAATGTAGAATACGAAATGCAGATATAGAATACAAAATATAGAATGTAGAAAACAGATTATAGAATATGGAAAAAGCATACTGAAAACAGAATTTAGAACATGGAATGCAGAACACAGTATTTAGAATATAGAATACAGAATAGTCCATATAGAATTTAGAATGTGGAATGCGGAACACAGATTTTAGAATATAGAATACAGAATACTGAATATAGAATTTAGAACATGGAATGCAGAACACATTATTTAGAATATAGAATACAGAATACTGAATATAGAATTTAGAATATAGTGTGAGGAACACAGAATATAGAATAAAGAATATTGAAACCATAATTCAGAACTTGGAATGCAGAACACAGAATTTACAATATAGAATACAGAATACTGAAGATAGAATTTAGAATATAGAATGTAGAACATAGTATAAAGAATATAGAATACGGAATGCAGAATAAAGAATGTAGAATATAAAATGAAGAACACAAAATATAAAATATAGAATAGAGTATATAGAACCCAGAATTTAGAACATTGAATTGCAGAACACTGAATTTAGAATATAGTATACAGAATACTTAATAAACAATTAATAATTTGAATGTAGAACACAGAAAATAGAATATAAAATACATAATACTGAATATATAATTTAGAATATAGAATGCAGAAAACAGAATAAAAAATATAGCTTAAAGAATATTGAAGCCAGATTTTGGAACATGGAAAGCAGAACTCACAATTTCGAATATAGAATACAGAATACTGAATATACAATTTAGAATATAGAATGTAGAACACAGAATATAGAATATAGAATAAAGAATACTGAATATAGAATTTAGAATATAGAATGTAGAACACAGAATATAGAATGTAGAATACAGATTATAGAATCCAGAATTAAGAACATGCTATGCAGAACACAGAATTAAGAATATAGATTACATAATTCTGAATATAGAATTTAGAATATAGAATGCAGAACACAGAATTTATAATATTGTATACAGAAATCTGAATATAGTATTTAGAATATAGAATGTAGAACACAGAATATAGAATATAGATTATAAAACCCAGAATTTAGAACATGGAATGCATAACACAGAATATAATATGGCATACGGAATACTGAATATAGAATCTAGAATATAGAATGTAGAACACAGAATATAGAATATAGTATACGGAATGCAAAATATAGTATGTAGAATCTCGAATGAAAAACACACAATTTAGAATATAGAATAGAGAATGTAGAACCCAGAATTTAGAACATGGAATGCAGCACACAGAATTTAGAATAGAGAATACAGAATACTTAATATAGAATTTAGAATATAGAATGTAGAATACAGAATATAGATTGTAGAATACAGAATAAAGAATCCAGAATAAAGAACATGCTATGCGGAACACAGAATTTAGAATATAGATTACATAATACTGAATATAGAATTTAGAATATAGAATGTAGAATACAGAATTTATAATATAGAATACAGAAAGCTGAATATAGTATTTACAATATAGAATGTAGAACACAGATTTAGAATATAGAATATAGATTATAGAACCCAGAATTTAGAACTTGGAATGCAGAAGACAGTAATTACAATATATAATACAGTATACTGATCATAGAACTTAGAATATAGAATGCAGAACACAGAATTTAGAATATGGAATACAGAATACGGAATATAGAATGGAGAACATGGAGTGCAGAACACAGAATTTAGAATATGGAATACAGAATACTGAATTGAGAATTTAGAATATAGAAAATAGAACACAGAATATAGAATATAGAATAGAGAAATTAGAACATGGGATGCAGAACACAGAATTTAGAATATAGAATACAAAATACTGAATATAGAATTTAGAATATAGAAAGTAGAACACATAATATATAATGTAGAATACGGAATGCAGAATATAGAATACAGAATATAGAATTTAGAACACAGAATATAAAATATGGAAAACAGAATATAGAAACCAGAATTTAGAACATGGAAAGCAGAACACATAATTTAGAATATAGTATAGAGATTACTGAAAATAGAATTTAGAATATAGAATGTAGAACACAGAATTTAGAATATAGAATACAGAATACTGATTAAATAACTTAGAATATAGAATGTAGAACACAGAATATAGAATATAGAATACGGAATGCAAAATATAGATTGTAGACTATAGAATGAAGTACGCAAAATATAGAATATAGAATAGAGGATATAGAAGCCAGAATTCAGAACATGGAATGCAGAACAGAGAATTTCGAATATAAATACAAAATACTGAATATAGGAATTTGAATATAGAATGCAGAACACAGGATATATAATAGAGTATACAGAAGCCAGAATTTAAAACACGGAATACAGAACACAGAATTTAGAATATAGAATACAGAATACTGAATATTGAATTTAGAATATAGAATGTAGAACACAGAATATAGAATATAGAAAACGGAATGCAGAATATAGAATTTAGAATATAGAATGAAGAATACAAAATATAGAATATAGAATAGGGAACATAAAACACAGAAATTAGAAAATGTAATGCAGGACATAGAATTTAGAATAGAGAATAGAGAATACTGAATATACAATGTAGAATATAATATAGAGATTACTTAATATAGAATTTAGAATACAGAATGTAGAACACAGAATTTAGAATATAGAATACAGAATACTGAATAAATAACTTAGAATATAGAATGTAGAACACAGAATATAGAAAATAGAATACGGAATGCAAAATATAGATTGTAGAATATAGAATGAAGTATGCAAAATATAGAATAGAGAATAGAGAAGAGAGAAGCCAGAATTTAGAACATGGAATGCAGAACACAGAATTTTGAAAATAAATACGGAATACTGAATGGAGGATTTTGAATATAGAATGCAGAACACAGGATATATAATAGAGTATACAGAAGCCAGAATTTAAAACATGGAATCCAGAACACAGAATTTAGAATATAGAATACAGAATACTGAATATAGTATTTAGAATATAGAATGTAGAACACAGAATAAAGAATATAGAATACGGAAAGCAGAATATAGAATGTAGAATATAGGATGAAGAATACAATATAAAGAATATAGAATAGAGAATATACAACACAGAATTTAGAACATGGAATGCAGAACACAGAATTTACAATAAAGAATACAGAATACTGAAGATAGAATTTAGAATATAGAATCTAGAACATAGTATAAAGGATATAGAATACGGACTGCAGAATATAGAATGTAGTATATAAAATGAAGAACACAAAATATAAAATATAGAAAAGAATATATAGAATCCAGAATTTAGAATATTGAATTGCAGAACACTGAATTTAGAATATAGTATACAGAATACTTAATAAACATTTAAAAAATTGAATGTAGAACACAGAATATAGAATATAAAATACATAATACTGAATATCTAATTTAGAATATAGAATGTAGAATCCAGAATAAAAAATATAGCTTAAAGAATATTGAAGCCAGATTTTGGAACATGGAAAGCAGAACTCACAATTTCGAATATAGAATTCAGAATACTGAATATACAATTTAGAATATAAAATGTAGAACACAGAATATAGAATGTAGAATACAGATTATAGAATCCAGAATTAAGAACATGCTATGCAGAACACAGAATTAAGAATATAGATAATACTGAATATAGTATTTAGAATATAGAATGCAGAACACAGAATTTATATTATTGTATACAGAAATCTAAATGTCGTATATAGAATATAGAATGTAGAACACAGAATATAGAATAGAGATTATAGGTTATAGAACCCAGAATATTGAACATGGAATGCATAACACAGAATAGAATATAGCATACGTAATACTTAATATAGAATTGAGAATATAGAATGTAGAACACAGAATATAGAATATACTATACGGAATGCAAAATATAGTATATAGAATCTAGAATGAAAAACACAAAATTTTGAATATAGTATAGAGAATATAGAACCAAGAATTTATAACATGGAATGCAGAACACAGAATTTAGAATATAGAATACAGAATACTGAATATAGAATTTAGAAAATACAAAGAAGAACACAGAATATAGAATAAAGAATAGAGAATTTAGAACATGGAATGCAGAACAGAGAATTTAGATTATATAATTCATAATACTGAATATAGACTTAAGAATATAGAATGTAATACACAGTATAAATTTATAGAATATTGAATACAGAATATAGAATTTAGAATATACAATGTAGAACAGAGAATATAGAATATAGAAAAGAGAATATAAAACCCAGAATTTACATCATGGAATGCAAACACAAAATTTAGAATATAGTATAAAGAATACTTAATATACAATTAAAAAAATTGAATGTAGAAAAGAGAATATAGAATATACAATACATAATACTGAATATATAATTTAGAATATAGAATGTAGAACACAGAATATATAATATAGAATACAGAAAGCTGAATATATAATTTAGAATATAGAATGTAGAACACAGAATTTATAATATAGAATACAGAAAGTTGAATATACTGTTTAGAATATAGAATATAGAACACAGAATATAGAATAGAGATTATAGATTATAGAACCCAGAATTTAGAAGAAGGAATGCAGAACACAGATTTTAGAATATAGCATACCGAACACTGAATATAGAATTTAGAATATAGTATGTAGGACACAGAATATAGAATGTAGAATACGAAATGCAGATATAGAATACAGAATATAGAATGTAGAAAACAGATTATAGAATATGGAAAATGCATACTGAAAACAGAATTTAGAACATGGAATGCAGAAAACTGTATTTAGAATATAGAATACAGAATAGTGCATATAGAATTTAGAATGTGGAATGCGGAACACAGATTTTAGAATATAGAATACAGAATACTGAATATAGAATTTAGAATATAGTGTGAGGAACACAGAATATAGAATAAAGAATATTGAAACCATAATTCAGAACTTGGAATGCAGAACACAGAATTTACAATATAGAATACAGAACACTGAGGATAGAATTTAGAATATAGAATGTAGAACATAGTATAAAGAATATAGAATACGGAATGCAGAATATAGAATGTAGAATATAAAATGAAGAACACAAAATATAAAGTATAGAATAGAATATATAGAATCCAGAATTTAGAACATTGAATTGCAGAACACTGAATTTAGAATATAGTATACAGAATACTTAATAAACAATTAAAAAATTGAATGTACAACACAGAATATAGAATATAAAATACATAATACAGAATATATAATTTAGAATATAGAATGCAGAAAACAGAATAAAAAATATAGCTTAAAGAATATTGAAGCCAGATTTTGGAACATGGAAAGCAGAAATCACAATTTCGAATATAGAATACAGAATACTGAATATACAATTTAGAATATAGAATGTAGAACACAGAATATAGAATATAAAATAAAGAATACTGAATATAGAATTTAGAATATAGAATGTAGAACACAGAATATAGAATATAGAATACAGATTATAGAATCCAGAATTAAGAACATGCTATGCAGAACACAGAATTAAGAATATAGATTACATAATACTGAATATAGAATTTAGAATATAGAATGCAGAACAGAGAATTTATAATATTGTATACAGAAATCTGAATATAGTATTTAGAATATAGAATGTAGAACACAGAATATAGAATATAGATTATAGAACCCAGAATTTAGAACATGGAATGCATAACACAGAATATAATATAGCATACGGAATACTGAATATAGAATGTAGAATATAGAATGTAGAACACAGAATATAGAATATAGTATACGGAATGCAAAATATAGTATGTAGAATCTAGAATGAAAAACACACAATTTAGAATATAGAATAGAGAATTTAGAACCCAGAATTTGGAAAATGGAATGCAGAACACAGAATTTAGTTTATAGAATACATAAAACTAAATATAGAATTTAGAATAGAATGTAGAACACAAAATTTAGAATAAAGAATACAGAAAGCTGAATATAGAATTTAGAATATAGAATCTATACCACAGAATATAGAAAATAGAAAAGAGCATATAGAACCCAGAATTTAGAACAAGGAATGCAGAACACAGAATTTAGATTATAGAATACAGAATAGTTCATATACAATTTAGAATGTGGAATGCGGAACACAGATTTTAGAATATAGAATACAGAATACTGAATATAGAATTTAGAACATGGAATGCAGAACACATTATTTAGAATATAGAATACAGAATACTGAATATAGAAATTAGAATATAGTGTGAGGAACACAGAATATAGAATAAAGAATATTGAAACCATAATTCAGAACTTGGAATGCAGAACACAGAATTTACAAAATGGAATACAGAACACTGAAGATAGAATTTAGAATATAGAATGTAGAACATAGTATAAAGAATATAGAATACGGAATGCAGAATATAGAATGTAGAATATAAAATGAAGAACACAAAATATAAAATATAGAATAGAATATATAGAACCCAGAATTTAGAACATTGAATTGCAGAACACTGAATTTAGTATATAGTATACAGAATACTTAATAAACAATTTAAAAATTGAATGTACAACACAGAATATAGAATATATAATACATAATACTGAATATACAATTTAGAATATAGAATGTAGAACACAGAATATAGAATATAGTATACGGAATTCAAAATATAGTATGTAGAATCTTGAAAGAAAAACACACAATTTAGAATATAGAATAGAGAATGTAGAACCCAGAATATAGAACATGGAATGCAGCACACAGAATTTAGAATAGAGAATACAGAATACTGAATATAGAATTTAAAATATAGAATGTAGAACACAGAATATAGATTGTAGAATACAGAATAAAGAATCCAGAATTAGGAACATGCTATGCGGAACACTGAATTTAGAATATAGATTACATAATACTGAATATAGAATTTAGAATATAGAATGTAGAATACAGAATTTATAATATAGAATACAGAAAGCTGAATATACTATTTACAATATAGAATGTAGAACACAGATGTAGAATATAGAATATAGATTATAGAACCCAGAATTTGGAACATGGAATGCAGAAGACAGTAATTACAATATATAATACAGTATAATGTTCATAGAACTTAGAACATAGAATGCAGAACACAGAATTTAGAATATGGAATACAGAATACTGAATATAGAATGGAGAACATGGGGTGCAGAACACAGAATTTAGAATATGGAATACAGAATACTGAATAGAGAATTTAGAATATAGAAAATAGAACACAGAATATAGAATATAGAATAGAGAATTTAGAACATGGGATGCAGAACACAGAATTTAGAATATAGAATACAGAATACTGAATATAGAATTTAGAATATAGAAAGTAGAACACATAATATATAATGTAGAATACGGAATGCAGAATATAGAATACAGAATATAGAATTTAGAACTCAGAATATAAAATATGGAGAACAGAATATAGAAACCAGAATTTAGAACATGGAAAGCAGAACACATAATTTAGAATATAGTATAGAGATTACTGAAAATAGAATTTAGAATATAGAATGTAGAACACAGAATTTAGAATATAGTATACGCAATGCAAAATATAGTATGTAGAATCTAGAATGAAAATCACACAATTTAGAATATAGAATAGAGAATTTAGAACCCAGAATTTAGAACATGGAATGCAGCACACAGAATTTAGAATATACAATACAGAATACTGAATATAGAATTTAGAACATGGAATGCAGAACACATTATTTAGAATATAGAATACAGAATACTGAATATAGAATTTAGAATATAGTGTGAGGAACACAGAATATAGAATAAAGAATATTGAAACCATAATTCAGAACTTCGAATGCAGAACACAGAATTTACAATATAGAATACAGAACACTGAAGATAGAAATTAGAATATAGAATGTAGAACATAGTATAAAGAATATAGAATACGGAATGCAGAATAAAGAATGTAGAATATAAAATGAAGAACACAAAATATAAAATATAGAATAGAATATATAGAACCCAGAATTTAGAACATTGAATTGCAGAACACTGAATTTAGAATATAGCATACAGAATACATAATAAACAATTTAAAAATTGAATGTACAACACAGAATATACAATATAAAATACATAATACTGAATATATAATTTAGAATATAGAATGCAGAAAACAGAATAAAAAATATAGCTTAAAGAATATTGAAGCCAGATTTTGGAACATGGAAAGCAGAACTCACAATTTCGAATATAGAATACAGAATACTGAATATACAATTTAGAATATAGAATGTAGAACACAGAATATAGAATATAGAATAAAGAATACTGAATATAGAGTTTAGAATATAGAATGTAATACACAGAGTATAGAATGTAGAATACAGATTATAGAATCCAGAATTAAGAACATGCTATGCAGAACACAGAATTAAGAATATAGATTACATAATACTGAATATAGAAATTAGAATATAGAATGCAGAACAGAGAATTTATGATATTGTATACAGAAATCTGAATATAGTATTTAGAATATAGAATGTAGAACACAGAATATAGAATATAGATTATAGAACCCAGAATTTAGAACATGGAATGCATAACACAGAATATAATATAGCATACGGAATACTGAATATAGAATTTAGAATATAGAATGTAGAACACAGAATATAGAATATAGTATACGGAATGCAAAATACAGTATGTAGAATCTAGAATGAACAACACACAATTTAGAATATAGAATAGAGAATGTAGAACCCAGAATTTGGAAAATGGAATGCACAACACAGAATTTAGTTTATAGAATACATAATACTAAATATAGAATTTAGAATAGAATGTAGAACACAAAATTTAGAATAAAGAATACAGAAAGCTGAATATAGAATTTAGAATATAGAATCTATAACACAGAATATAGAAAATAGAAATGAGTATATAGAACCCAGAATTTAGAACAATGAATGCAGAACACAGAATTTAGAATATAGAATACAGAATACTTAATAAACAATTGAAAAATTGAATGTAGAACACAGAATATAGAATATAAAACACATAATGCTGACTATATAATTTAGAATATATAATGTAGAAAACAGAATAAAAAATATAGCTTAGAGAATATTGAAGCCAGATTTTGGAACATAGATATCAGAACTCAGTATTTAGAATATAGTATACAGAATTCTGAATATACAATTTAGAATATAGAATGTAAAACACAGAATTTAGAAAATATAATAAAGATTACTGAATATAGAATTTAGAATATAGAATGTAGAAGACAGAATATAGATTGTAGAATACAGAATAAAGAATCCAGAATAAGGAACATGCTATGCGGAACACAGAATTTAGAATATAGATTACATAATACTGAATATAGAATTTAGAATATAGAATGTAGAATACAGAATTTATAATATAGAATACAGAAACCTGAATATAGTCTTTACAATATAGAATGTAGAACACAGATATAGAATATAGAATATAGATTATAGAACCCAGAATTTAGAACATGGAATGCAGAAGGCAGTAATTACAGTATAAAATACAGTATACTGATCATAGAACTTAGAACATAGAATGCAGAACACAGAATTTAGCATATGGAATACAGAATACTGAATATAGAATGGAGAACATGGGGTGCAGAACACAGAATTTAGAATACGGAATACAGAATACTGAATAGAGAATTTAGAATATAGAAAATAGAACACAGAAAATAGAATATAGAATAGAGAATTTAGAACATGGGATGCATAGCACAGAATTTATAATATTGTATACAGAAATCTGAATGTCGTATTTAGAATATAGAATGTAGAACACAGAATATAGAATATAGAATTGAGAATATAGAACCCAGAATTTAGAACATGGAATGCAGAACACAGAATTTAGTTTATAGAATACATAATACTGAATATAGAATTTAGAATAGAATGTAGAACACAAAATTTAGAATAAAGAATAGAGAATGCTGAATATAGAATTTAGAATATAGAATCTAGAACACAGAATATAGAAAATAGAAAAGAGAATATAGAACGCAGAATTTAGAACAAGGAATGCAGAACACAGAATTTAGATTACAGAATACAGAATATAGAATTTAGAACACAGAATATAAAATATGGAAAACAGAATATAGAAACCAGAATTTAGAACATGGAAAGCAGAACACATAATTTAGAATATAGTATAGAGATTACTGAAAATAGAATTTAGAATATAGAATGTAGAACACAGAATTTAGAATATAGAATACAGAATACTGATTAAATAACTTAGAATATTGAATGTAGAACACAGAATATAGAATATAGAATACGGAATGCAAAATATAGATTGTAGACTATAGAATGAAGTACGCAAAATATAGAATATAGAATAAAGTATATAGAAGCCAGAATTCAGAACATGGAATGAAGAACACAGAATTTCGAATATAAATACAAAATACTTAATATAGGAATTTGAATATAGAATGCAGAACACAGGATATATATTAGAGTATACAAAACCCAGAATATAAAACATGGAATACAGAACACAGAATTTAGAATATAGAATACAGAACACTGAATATTGAATTTAGAATATAGAATGTAGAACACAGAATAAAGAATATAGAAAACGGAATGCAGAATATAGAATGTAGAATATAGAATGAAGAATACAAAATATAGAATATAGAATAGAGAACATAAAACACAGAATTTAGAAAATGGAATGCAGAACATAGAATTTAGAATAAAGAATAGAGAATACTGAATATACAATTTAGAATATATTATAGAGATTACTTAAAATAGAATTTAGAATACAGAATGTAGAACACAGAATTTAGAATACAGAATACAGAATACTGAATAAATAACTTAGAATATAGAATGTAGAACACAGAATATAGAAAAAAGAATACGGAATGCAAAATATAGATTGTAGAATATAGAATGAAGTACGCAAAATATAGAATAGAGAATAGAGAAGAGAGAAGCCAGAATTTAGAACTTGGAATGCAGAACACAGAATTTCGAAAATAAATACGGAATACTGAATGTAGGATTTTGAATATAGAATGCAGAACACAGGATATATAATAAAGTATACAGAAGCCAGAATTTAGAACATGAAATGCAGAACACAGAATTTTCATTATAGAATACAGAATACTGAAGATAGAATTTAGAATATAGAATGTTGAACATAGTATAAAGAATATAGAATACGGAATGCAGAATATAGAATGTAGAATATAAAATGAAGAAAACAAAATATAAAATATAGAATAGAGTATATAGAACCCAGAATATAGAACATTGAATTGCAGAACACTGAATTTAGAATATAGTATACAGAATACTTAATAAACAATTAAAAAATTGAATGTAGAACACAGAATATAGAATATAAAATACATAATACTGAATATCTAATTTAGAATATAGAATGTAGAAACCATAAAAAAAATATAGCTTAAAGAATATTGAAGCCAGATTTTGGAATATGGAAAGCAGAAATCACAATTTCGAATATAAAATACAGAATACTGAATATAAAATTTAGAATATAGAATGTAGAACACAGAACATAGAATGTAGTATACAGAGTATAGAATCCAGAATTAAGAACATGCTATGCAGAACACAGAATTAAGAATATAGATAATACTGAATATACTATTTAGAATATAGAATGCAGAACACAGAATTTATATTATTGTATACAGAAATCTAAATGTCGTATTTAGTATATAGAATGCAGAACACAGAATATAGAATAGAGAATATAGGTTATAGAACCGAGAATATTGAACATGGAATGCATAACACAGAATAGAATATAGCATACGGAATACTTAATATAGAATTGAGAATATAGAATGTAGAACACAGAATATAGAATATAGTATACGGAATGCAAAATATAGTATGTAGAATCTAGAATGAAAAACACAAAATATAGAATATAGTATAGAGAATGTAGAACCAAGAATTTATAACATGGAATGCAGAACACAGAATTTAGAATATAGAATACAGAATACTGAATATAGAATTTAGAATTTACAAAGAAGAACACAGAATATAGAATAAAGAATAGAGAATTTAGAACATGGAATGCAGAAAAGAGAATTTAGATTATATAATTCATAATACTGAATATAGACTTAAGAATATAGAATGTAGTACACAGAATAAATTTATAGAATACTGAATGCAGAATATAGAATTAAGAATATACAATGTAGAACAGAGAATATAGAATATAGAAAAGAGAATATAAAACCCAGAATTTACAACATGGAATGCAAACACAGAATTTAGAATATAGTATAAAGAATACTTAATATACAATTAAAAAAATTGAATGTATAACAGAGAATACAGAATATACAATACATAATACTGAATATATAATTTAGAATATAGAATGTAGAAAACTGAATAAAAAATATAGCTTAGGGAATATTGAAGCCAGATTTTGGAACTTGGAAAACAGAACTCAGAATTTAGATTATAGAATATAGAATACTTAATAAACAATTAAAAAATTGAATGTAGAACCGAGAATATAGGGTATAGAATACATAATACTAAATATATAATTTAGAATATAGAATGTAGAACACAGAATAAAAAATATAGCTTAGGGAATATTGAAGCCAGATTTTGGAACTTGGAAAGCAGAAATCAGAGTTTAGAATATAGAATAGAGAATTCTAAATATAGAGTTTAGAATATAGAATGTACAACACAGAATATAGAATGTAGAATACGGAATAAAGAATCAAGAATACAGAACATACTATGAAGAATACAGAATTTAGAATATTGATTACATAATACTGAATATAGAATTTAGAATATAGAATGTAGAACACAGAATATATAATATAAAATACACAAAGTTGAATATAGTATTTAGAATATAGAATGCAGAACACAGAATATAGAATATAGCATACGGAATACTGCATATAGAATTTAGAATATAGTATGTAGAACACAGAATATAGATTATAGAATACAAAATGCAGATATAGAATACAGAATATAGAATGTAGTAAACAGATTATAGAATATGGAAAAAGAACACTGAAAACAGAACTCAGAACATGGAATGCAGAACACAGTATTTAGAATATAGAATACAGATTAGTGCATATAGAATTTAGAATGTGGAAAGCGGAACACAGATTTTAGAATATAGAATACAGAATACTGAAAACAGAATTTAGAACAAGATATGCAGAACAGAGTATTTAGAATATAGAATACAGAATAGTGCATATAGAATTTAGAATGTGGAATGCGGAACACAGATTTTAGAATAAAGAATATTGAAACCATAATTCAGAACTTGGAATGCAGAACACAGAATTTACAATATAGAATACAGAACACTGAAGATAGAATTTAGAATATAGAATGTAGAACATAGTATAAAGAATATAGAATACGGAATGCAGAATATAGAATGTAGAATATAAAATGAAGAACACAAAATATAAAATATAGAATAGAGTATATAGAACCCAGAATTTAGAACATTGAATTGCAGAACACTGAATTTATAATATAGTATACAGAATTCTTAATAAACAATTTAAAAATTGAAAGTAGAATACAGAATATAGAATATAAAATACATAATACTGAATATATAAATTAGAATATAGAATGCAGAAAACAGAATAAAAAATATAGCTTAAAGAATATTGAAGCCAGATTTTGGAACATGGAAAGCAGAAGTCACAATTTCGAATATAGAATACAGAATACTGAATATACAATTTAGAATATAGAATGTAGAACACAGAATATAGAATATACAATAAAGAATACTGAATATAGAATTTACAATATAGAATGTACAACACAGAATATACAATGTAGAATACAGAATATAGAATCAAGAATAAAGAACATGCTATGCAGAACACAGAATTTGGAATACAGATTACATAATACTGAATATAGAATTTAGAATATAGAATGCAGAACAGAGAATTTATAATATTGTATACAGAAATCTGAATATAGTATTTAGAATATAGAATGTAGAACACTGAATATAGAATATAGATTATAGAACCCAGAATTTAGAACATGGAATGCATAACACAGAATATAATATAGCATACGGAATACTGAATATAGAATTTAGAATATAGAATGTAGAACACAGAATATAGAATATAGTATATGGAATGCAAAATATAGTATGTAGAATCTACAATGAAAAACACAATTTAGAATATAGAATAGAGAATGTAGAACCCAGAATTTAGAACATGGAATGCAGCACACAGAATTTAGAATATAGAATACAGAATACTGAATATAGGATTTAGAATATAGAATGTAGAACACAGAATAAAGAATATAGAATAAGGAATGCAGAATATAGAATGTAGAATATAGAATGAAGAATACTAAATATAGACTATAGAATAGAGAATATACAACACAGAATTTAGAACATGGAATGCAGAACATAGAATTTAGAATATACAATACAGAATACTGAATATACAATTTAGAATATAGAATGTAGAACACAGAATTTAGAATATACAATAAAGAATACTGAATATAGAGTTTACAATATAGAATGTAGAACACACAATATAGAATGTAGAATACAGAATATAGAATCCAGAATAAAGAACATGCTATTCAGAACACAGAATGTGGAATAAAGATTACATAATACTGAATATAGAATTTAGAATATAGAATGTAGAACACAGAATTTATAATATAGAATACAGAAAGTTGAATACAGTATTTAGAATATAGAATGTAGAACACAGAATATAGAATATAGATTATAGATTATAGAACCCAGAATTTAGAAGAAGGAATGCAGAACTCAGAATTTAGAATATAGCATACGGAATACTGAATATAGAATTTAGAATATAGAATGTAGAACACAGAATATAGAATATAGTATACGGAATGCAAAATATAGTATGTAGAATACAGAAAGAAAAACACACAATTTAGAATATAGAATAGAGAATGTAGAACCCAGAATTTAGAACATGGAATGCAGCACACAGAATTTAGAATATAGAATACAGAATACTGAATATAGAATTTAAAATATAGAATCTAGAACACAGAATATAGATTGTAGAATACAGAGTAAAGAATCCAGAATAAAGAACATGCTATGCGGAACACAGAATTTAGAATATAGATTACATAATACTGAATATAGAACTTAGAATATAGAATGTAGAATACAGAATTTATAATATAGAATACAGAAAGCGGAATATACTATTTACAATATAGAATGTAGAACACAGATATAGAATATAGAATATAAATTATATAAACCAGAATTTAGAACATGGAATGCAGAAGACAGTAATTACAATATATGATACAGTATACTGATCATAGAACTTAGAACATAGAATGCAGAACACAGAATTTAGAATATGGAATACAGAATACTGAATATAGAATGGAGAACATGGGGTGCAGAACACAGAATTTAGAATATGGAATACAGAATACTGAATAGAGAATTTAGAATATAGAAAATAGAACACAGAATGTAGAATATAGAATAGAGAATTTAGAACATGGGATGCAGAACACAGAATTTAGAATATAGAATACAGAATACTGAATATAGAATTTAGAATATAGAATGTAGAACACATAATATATAATGTAGAATACGGAATGCAGATTATAGTGTACAGAATATAGAATTTAGAACACAGAATATAAAATATGGAAAACAGAATATAGAAACCAGAATTTAGAACATGGAAAGCAGAACATAGAATTTAGAATATACAATACAGAATACTGAATATACAATTTAGAATTTAGAATGTAGAACACAGAATTTAGAATATACAATAAAGAATACTGAATATAGAGTTTAGAATATAGAATGTAGAACACACAATATAGAATATAGAATACCGAATATAGAATCCAGAATAAAGAACATGCTATGCAGAACACAGAATTTGGAATAAAGATTACATAATACTGAATATAGAATTTAGAATATAGAATGTAGAACACAGAATTTATAATATAGAATACAGAAAGTTGAATATAGTATTTAGAATATGGAATGTAGAACACAGAATATAGAATATAGATTATAGATTATAGAACCCAGAATTCAGAAGAAGGAATGCAGAACTCAGTATTTAGAATACAGCATACGGAATACTGAATATAGAATTTAGAATATAGTATGTAGAACACAGAATATAGAATGTAGAATACGAAATGCAGATATAGAATACAGAATATAGAATGTAGAAAACAGATAATAGAATATGGAAAAAGAATACTGAAAACAGAACTCAGAACATGGAATGCAGAACACAGTATTTAGAATATAGAATACAGAATAGTGCATATAAAATTTAGAATGTGGAATGAGGAACACAGATTTTAGAATATAAAATACAGAATACTGAATATAGAATTTAGAACATGGAATGCAGAACACATTATTTAGAATATAGAATACAGAATACTGAATATAGAATTTAGAATATAGTGTGAGGAACACAGAATATAGAATAAAGAATATTGAAACCATAATTCAGAACTTGGAATGCAGAACACAGAATTTACAATATAGAATTCAGAACACTGAAGATAGAATTTAGAATATAGAATGTAGAACATAGTATAAAGAATATAGATACGGAAGGCAGAATATAGAATGTAGAATATAAAATGAAGAACACAAAATATAAAATATAGAATAGAATATATAGAACCCAGAATTTAGAACATTGAATTGCAGAACACTGAATTTAGAATATAGTATACAGAATACTTAATAAACAATTTAAAAATTGAATGTACAACACAGAATATAGAATATAAAATACATAACACTGAATATATAATTTAGAATATAGAATGCAGAAAACAGAATAAAAAATATAGCTTAAAGAATATTGAAGCCAGATTTTGGAACATGGAAAGCAGAACTCACAATTTCGAATATAGAATACAGAATACTGAATATACAATTTAGAATATAGAATGTAGAACACAGAATATAGAATATAGTATACGGAATGCAAAATATAGTATGTAGAATCTAGAATGAAAAACACACAATTTAGAATAAAGAATAGAGAATGTAGAACCCAAAATTTAGAACATGGAATGCAGCACACAGAATTTAGAATATAGAATACAGAATACTGTATAGAGAATTTAAAATATAGAATGTAGAACACAGAATATAGATTGTAGAATACAGAATAAAGAATCCAGAATAAAGAACATGCTATGCGGAACACAGAATTTAGAATATACATTACATAATACTGAATATAGAATTTAGAATATAGAATGTAGAATACAGATTTTATAATATAGAATACAGAAAGCTGAATATACTATTTACAATATAGAATGTAGAACACAGATATAGAATATAGAATATAGATTATAGAACCCAGAATTTAGAACATGGAATGCAGAAGACAGTAATTACAATATATAATACAGTATACTGATCATAGAACTTAGAACATAGAATGCAGAACACAGAATTTAGACTATGGAATACAGAATACTGAATATAGAATGGAGAACATGGGGTGCAGAACACAGAATTTAGAATATGGAATACAGAATACTGAATAGAGAATTTAGAATATAGAAAATAGAACACAGAATATAGAATATAGAATAGAGAATTTAGAACATGGGATGCAGAACACAGAATTTAGAATATAGAATACAGAATACTGAATATAGAATTTAGAATATAGAAAGTAGAACACATAATATATAATGTAGAATACGGAATGCAGAATATAGAATTTAGAACACAGAATATAAAATATGGAAAACAGAATATAGAAACCAGAATTTAGAACATGGAAAGCAGAACACATAATTTAGAATATAGTATAGAGATTACTGAAAATAGAATTTAGAATATAGAATGTAGAACACAGAATTTAGAATATAGTATACGGAATGCAAAATATTGTATGTAGAATCTAGAATGAAAAACTCACAATTTAGAATATAGAATAGAGAATGTAGAAGCCAGAATTTAGAACATGGAATGCAGCACAAAGAATTTAGAATACAGTATACAGAATTCTGAATATAGAATTTAGAATATAGAATGTAGAACACAGAATAAAGAATATAGAATAAAGAATACTGAATATAGAGTTTAGAATATAGAATGTAGAACACACAATATAGAATATAGAATACCGAATATAGAATCCAGAATAAAGAACATGCTATGCAGAACACAGAATTTGGAATAAAGATTACATAATACTGAATATAGAATTTAGAATATAGAATGTAGAACACAGAATTTATGATATAGAATACAGAAAGTTGAATATAGTATTTAGAATATAGAATGTAGAACACAGAATATAGAATATAGATTATAGATTATAGAACCCAGAATTTAGGAGAAGGAATGCAGAACTCAGAATTTAGAATATAGCATACGGAATACTGAATATAGAATTTAGAATATAGTATGTAGAACACAGAATATAGAATGTAGAATACGAAATGCAGATATAGAATACAGAATATAGAATGTAGAAAACAGATTATAGAATATGGAAAAAGAATACTGAAAACAGAATTTAGAACATGGAATGCAGAACGCATTATTTAGAATATAGAATACAGAATAGTGCATATAGAATTTAGAATGTGGAATGCGGAACACAGATTTTAGAATATAGAATACACAATACTGAATATAGAATTTAGAACATGGAATGCAGAACACATTATTTAGAATATAGAATACAGAATACTGAATAAGGAATTTAGAATATAGTGTGAGGAACACAGAATATAGAATAAAGAATATTGAAACCATAATTCAGAACATGGAATGCAGAGCACAGTATTTACAATATAGAATACAGAATACTGAAGATAGAATTTAGAATATAGAATGTAGAACATAGTATAAATAATATAGAATACGGAATGCAGAATATAGAATGTAGAATATAAAATGAAGAACACAAAATATAAAATATAGAATAGAGTATATAGAACCCAGAATTTAGAACATTGAATTGCAGAACACTTAATTTAGAATATAGTATACAGAATAATTAATAAACAATTAAAAAATTGAATGTAGGACACAGAATATAGAATATAAAACACATAATACTGAATATCTAATTTAGAATTTAGAATGCATAAAACAGAATAAAAAATATAGCTTAAAGAATATTGAAGCCAGATTTTGGAACATGGAAAGCAGAACTCACAATTTCGAATATAGAATACAGAATACTGAATATACAATTCATAATACAGAATGTAGAACACATAATATAGAATATAGAATAAAAAATACTGAATATAGGATTTAGAAAATAGAATGTAGAACACAAAATATAGAATATAGAATAAAGTATACTGAATATAGAATTTAGAATATAGAATGTAGAACACAGAATGTAGAATGTAGAATACAGAATATAGAATCCAGATTAAGAACATGCTATGCAGAACACAGAATTAAGAATATAGATTACATAATACTGAATATAGAATTTAGAATATAGAATGCAGAATACAGAATTAATAATATTGTATACAGAAATCTGAATATAGTATTTAGAATATAGAATGTAGAACACAGAATATAGAATATAGATTATAGAACCCAGAATTTAGAACATGGAATGCATAAAACAGAATATATTAAAGCATAATGAATACTGAATATAGAATTTAGAATATAGAATGTAAAACACAGAATATAGAATATAGTATACGGAATGCAAAATATAGTATGTAGAATCTAGAATGAAAAACACACAATTTAGAATATAGAATAGAGAATGTAGAACCCAGAATTTAGAACATAGACTGCAGCACACAGAATTTAGAATATAGAATACATAATACTGAATATAGAAATTAGAATATAGAATGTAGAACACAGAATAAAGAATATAGAATACGGAATGCAGAATATTGAATGTAGAATATAGAATGAAGAATACAAAATATAGACTATAGAATAGAGTATATACAACACAGATTTTAGAACATGGAATGCAGCACATAGAATTTACAATATTCAGTACAGAATACTGAATTTACAATTTAGAATATAGAATGTAGAACACAGAATTTAGAATATACAATAAAGAATACTGAATATAGAGTTTAGAATATAGAATGTAGAACACACAATATAGAATGTAGAATACAGAATATAGAATCCAGAATAAAGAACATGATATGCAGAACACAGAATTTGGAATAAAGATTACATAATACAGAATATAGAATTTAGAATATAGAATGTAGAACACAGAATTTATAATATAGAATACAGAAAGTTGAATATAGTATTTAGAATACAGAATGTAGAACACAGAATATAGAATATAGATTATAGATTATAGAACCCAGAATTTAGGAGAAGGAATGCAGAACACAGAATTTAGAATATAGCATACGGAATACTTAATATAGAATTTAGAATATAGTATGTAGAACACAGAATATAGAATGTAGAATACGAAATGCAGATATAGAATACAGAATATAGAATGTAGAAAACAGATTATAGAATATGGAAAAAGGATACTGAAAACAGAATTTAGAACAAGATATGCAGAACAGAGTATTTAGAATATAGAATACAGAATAGTGCATATAGAATTTAGAATGTGGAATGCGGAACACAGATTTTAGAATAAAGAATATTGAAACCATAATTCAGAACTTGGAATGCAGAACACAGAATTTACAATATAGAATACAGAACACTGAAGATAGAATTTAGAATATAGAATGTAGAACATAGTATAAAGAATATAGAATACGGAATGCAGAATATAGAATGTAGAATATAAAATGAAGAACACAAAATATAAAATATAGAATAGAATATATAGAACCCAGAATTTAGAACATTGAATTGCAGAACACTGAATTTAGAATATAGTATACAGAATACTTAATAAACAATTAAAAAATTGAATGTACAACACAGAATATAGAATATAAAATACATAATACTGAATATATAATTTAGAATATAGAATGCAGAAAACAGAATAAAAATATAGCTTAAAGAATATTGAAGCCAGATTTTGGAACATGGAAAGCAGAACTCACAATTTCGAATATAGAATACAGAATACTGAATATACAATTTAGAATATAGAATGTAGAACACAGAATATAGAATATAGAATAAAGAATACTGAATATAGAATTTAGAATATAGAATGTAGAACACAGAATATAGAATGTAGAATACAGATTATAGAATCCAGAATTAAGAACATGCTATGCAGAACACCGAATTAAGAATATAGATTACATAATACTGAATATAGAATTTAGAATATAGAATGCAGAACAGAGAATTTATAATATTGTATACAGAAATCTGAATATAGTATTTAGAATATTGAATGTAGAACACAGAATATAGAATATATATTATAGAACCCAGAATTTAGAACATGGAATGCATAACACAGAATATAATATAGCATAGGGAATACTGAATATAGAATTTAGAATATAGAATGTAGAACACAGAATATAGAATATAGTATACGGAATGCAAAATATAGTATGTAGAATCTAGAATGAAAAACACACAATTTAGAATATAGAATAGAGAATGTAGAACCCAGAATTTAGAACATGGAATGCAGCACACAGAATTTACAATATAGAATACAGAATACTGAATATAGAATTTAGAATATAGAATGTAGAACACAGAATAAAGAATATAGAATACGGAATGCAGAATATAGAATGTAGAATATAGAATGAAGAATACAAAATATAGACTATAGAATAGAGAATATACATCACAAAATTTAGAAGATGGAATGCAGAACATAGAATTTAGAATATATAATACAGAATACTGAATATACAATTTAGAATATAGAATGTAGAACACAGAATTTAGAATATACAATAAAGAATACTGAATATAGAGTTTAGATTATAGAATGTAGAACACACAATATAGAATGTAGAATACATTATATAGAATCCAGAATAAAGAACATGCTATGCAGAACACAGAATTTTCAATTCAGATTACATAATACTGAATATAGAATTTAGAATATAGAATGTAGAACACAGAATTTATAATATAGAATACAGAAAGTTGAATATAGTATTTAGAATATAGAATGTAGAACACAGAATATAGAATATAGATTATAGATTATAGAACCCAGAATAAAGAAGAAGGAATGCAGAACACAGAATATAGAATATAGCATACGGAATACTGAATATAGAATTTAGAATATAGTATGTAGAACACAGAATGTAGAATGTAGAAAACGAAATGCAGATATAGAATACAGAATATAGAATGTAGAAAACAGATTATAGAATATGGAAAAATAATACTGAAAACAGAATTTAGAACATGGAATGCAGAACACAGTATTTAGAATATAGAAAACAGAATAGTACATATAGAATTTAGAATGTGGAAATCGGAACACAGATTTTAGAATATAGAATACAGAATACTGAATATAGAATTTAGAATATAGTGTGATGAACACAGAATATAGAATATAGAATAAAGAATATTGAACCCATAATTCAGAACATGGAATGCAGAGCACAGTATTTACAATATAGAATACAGAATACTGAAGATAGAATTTAGAATATAGAATGTAGAACATAGTATAAATAATATAGAATACGGAATGCAGAATATAGAATGTAGAATATAAAATGAAGAACACAAAATATAAAATATAGAATAGAGTATATAGAACCCAGAATTTAGAACATTGAATTGCAGAACACTTAATTTAGAATATAGTATACAGAATACTTAATAAACAATTAAAAAATTGAATGTACAACACAGAATATAGAATATAAAATACATAATACTGAATATCTAATTTAGAATTTAGAATGCATAAAACAGAATAAAAAATATAGCTTAAAGAATATTGAAGCCAGATTTTGGAACATGGAAACAGAACTCACAATTTCTAATACAGAATACAGAATACTGAATATACAATTCAGAATGCACAATGTAGAACACAGAATATAGAATATAGAATAAAGAATACTGAATATAGAGTTTAGAATATAGAATGTAGAACACAGAATATAGAATGTAGAATAAAGGATACTGAATATAGAATTTAGAATATAGAATGTAGAACACAGAATATAGAATTTAGAATACAGAATATAGAATCCAGATTAAGAACATGCTATGCAGAACACAGAATTAAGAATATAGATTACATAATACTGAATATAGAATTTAGAATATAGAATGCAGAACACAGAATTAATAATATTGTATACAGAAATCTGAATATAGTATTTATAATATAGAATGTAGAACACAGAATATAGAATATAGATTATAGGACCCAGAATTTAGAACATGGAATGCATAAAACAGAATATATTATAGCATAATGAATACTGAATATAGAATTTAGAATATAGAATGTAAAACACAGAATATAGAATATAGTATACTGAATGCAAAATATAGTATGTAGAATCTAGAATGAAAAACACACAATTTAGAATATAGAAAAGAGAATGTAGAACCCAGAATTTAGAACATGGAATGCAGCACACAGAATTTAGAATATAGAATACAGAATACTGAATATAGAAATTAGAATATAGAATGTAGAACACAGAATAAAGAATATAGAATACGGAATGCAGAATATAGAATGTAGAATATAGAATGAAGAATACAAAATATAGACTATAGAATAGAGTATATACAACACAGAATTTAGAACATGGAATGCAGAACATAGAATTTAGAATATACAGTACAGAATACTGAATATACAATTTAGAATATACAATGTAGAACACAGAATTTAGAATATACAATAAAGAATACTGAATATACAGTTTAGAATACAGAATGTAGAACACACAATATAGAATGTAGAATACAAAATATAGAATCCAGAATAAAGAACATGCTATGCGGAACACAGAATTTAGAATATAGATTACATAATACTGAATATAGAATTTAGAATACAAAATGTAGAATACAGAATTTATAATATAGAATACAGAAAGCTGAATATAGTATTTACAATATAGAATGTAGAACACAGATTTAGAATATAGAATATAGATTATAGAACCCAGAATTTAGAACATGGAATGCAGATGACAGTAATTACATTATATAATACAGTATACTGATCATAGAACTTACAAAGAATGCAGAACACAGAATTTAGAATATGGAATACAGAATACGGAATATAGAATGGAGAACATGGGGTGCAGAACACAGAATTTAGAATATGGAATACAGAATACTGAATTGAGAATTTAGAATATAGAAAATAGAACACAGAATATAGAATATAGAATAGAGAAATTAGAACATGGGATGCAGAACACAGAATTTAGAATATAGAATACAAAATACTGAATATAGAAATTAGAATGCAGAAAGTAGAACACATAATATATAATGTAGAATACGGAATGCAGAATATAGAATACAGAATATAGAATTTAGAACACAGAATATAAAATATGGAAAACAGAATATAGAAACCAGAATTTAGAACATGGAAAGCAGAACACATAATTTAGAATATAGTATAGAGATTACTGAAAATAGAATTTAGAATATAGAATGTAGAACACAGAATTTAGAATATAGAATACAGAATACTGATTAAATAACTTAGAATATAGAATGTAGAACACAGAATATAGAATATAGAATACGGAATGCAAAATATAGATTGTAGACGATAGAATGAAGTACGCAAAATATAAAATATATAATAGAGTATACAGAAGCCAGAATTTAAACATGGAGTCCAGAACACAGAATTTAGAATATAGAATACAGAATAATGAATATAGTATTTAGAATATAGAATGTAGAACACAGAATAAAGAATATAGAATACGGAAAGCAGAATATAGAATGTAGAATATAGGATGAAGAATACAAAATAGAGAATATAGAATAGAGAATATACAACACAGAATTTAGAACATGGAATGCAGAACACAGAATTTACAATAAAGAATACAGAATACTGAAGATAGAATTTAGAATATAGAATGTAGAACATAGTATAAAGGATATAGAATACGGAATGCAGAATATAGAATGTAGAATATAAAATGAAGAACACAAAATATAAAATATAGAAAAGAATATATAGAATCCAGAATTTAGAATATTGAATTGCAGAACACTGAATTTAGAATATAGTATACAGAATACTTAATAAACATTTAAAAAATTGAATGTAGAACACAGAATATAGAATATAAAATACATAATACTGAATATCTAATTTAGAATATAGAATGTAGAATCCAGAATAAAAAATATAGCTTAAAGAATATTGAAGCCAGATTTTGGAACATGGAAAGCAGAACTCAAAATTTTGAATATAGAATACAGAATACTGAATATACAATTTAGAATATAGAATGTAGAACACAGAACATAGAATGTAGAATACAGATTATAGAATCCAGAATTAAGAACATGCTATGCAGAACACAGAATTAAGAATATAGATAATACTGAATATAGTATTTAGAATATAGAATGCAGAACACAGAATTTATATTATTGTATACAGAAATCTAAATGTCGTATATAGAATATAGAATGTAGAACACAGAATATAGAATAGAGAATATAGGTTATAGAACCCAGAATATTGAACATGGAATGCATAACACAGAATAGAATATAGCATACGGAATACTTAATATATAATTGAGAATATAGAATGTAGAACACAGAATATAGAATATAGTATACGGAATGCAAAATATAGTATGTAGAATCTAGAATGAAAAACACAAAATTTAGAATATAGTATAGAGAATGTAGAACCAAGAATTTATAACATGGAATGCAGAACACAGAATTTAGAATATAGAATACAGAATACTGAATATAGAGTTTAGAATATACAAAGAAGAACACAGAATATAGAATAAAAAATATAGAATTTAGAACATGGAATGCAGAACAGAGAATTTAGATTATATAATTCATAATACTGAATATAGACTTAAGAATATAGAATGTAGTACACAGTATAAATTTATAGAATATTGAATACAGAATATAGAATTTAGAATATACAATGTAAAACAGAGAATATAGAATATAGAAAAGAGAATATAAAACCCAGAATTAACAACATGGAATGCAAACACAAAATTTAGAATATAGTATAAAGAATACTTAATATACAATTAAAAAAATTGAATGTAGAAAAGAGAATATAGAATATACAATACATAATACTGAATATATAATTTAGAATATAGAATGTAGAAAACTGAATAAAAAATATAGCTTAGGGAATATTGAAGCCAGATTTTGGAACTTGGAAAACAGAACTCAGAATTTAGATTATAGAATATAGAATACTTAATAAACAATTAAAAAATTGAATGTAGAAAAGAGAATATAGAATATACAATACATAATACTGAATATATAATTTAGAATATAGAATGTAGAACACAGAATATAAAATATAGCTTAGGGAATATTGAAGCCAGATTTTGGAACTTGGAAAGCAGAAATCAGAGTTTAGAATATAGAATAGAGAATTCTAAATATAGAGTTTAGTATATAGAATGTACAACACAGAATATAGAATGTAGAATACGGAATATAGAATCAAGAATACAGAACATACTATGAAGAATACAGAATTTAGAATATTGAATACATAATACTGAATATAGAATTTAGAATATAGAATGTAGAACACAGAATTTATAATATAGAATACAGAAATATGAATATAGAATTTAGAATATAGAATGTAGAACACAGAATATAGAATATAGAATATAGATTACAGAACCCAGAATTTAGAACATGGAATGCAGAACACAAAGATTAGAATATAGCATACGGAATACTGAATATAGAATTAAGAATATAGATTGCAGAAAACAGAATATAGAATATAGTAAACGGAAAGCAGTATATAGAATGTAGAATATAGAAATTATAACACAAAATATAGAAAATAGAATAAAGATTATAGAAGCCAGATTTAGAACATGGAATGCAGAACACAGAATTTATAATATAGAATACAGGCTACTGAATAAAGAATGTAGAACACAGAATATAGAATAGAGAAAAGAGAATAGAGAACCCAGAATTTAGAACATGGAATGCAGAACACAGAATTTAGATTATATAATACAGAATACTTAATAAACAATTAAAAAATTGAATGTAGAACACAGAATACCGAATATAAAACACATAATACTGAATATATAATTTATAAAATAGAATGTAGAAAACATAATAAAAAATATAGCTTAGAGAATATTGATGCCAGATTTTGGAACATGGAAATCAGACCTCAGTATATAGAATATAGAATACAGAATACTGAATATAGAGTACAGAATATAGAATGTAGAACACAGAATTTAGAATATAGAATAAAGAATACTGAATATAGAATTTAGAATATAGAATGTAGAACACAATATATAGAATTTAGAATACAGAATAAAGAATCCAGGATAAAGAACATGCTATGCAGAACACAGAATTCAGAATATAGATTACATAATACTGAATATAGAATTTAGAATATAGAATGTAGAACACAGAATTTATAATATAGAATACAGAATTCTGAATATAGTATTTAGAATATAGAATGTAGAACACAGAATTTATAATATAGAATACAGAAAGTTGAATATAGTGTTTAGAATATAGAATGTAGAACACAGAATATAGAATATAGATTATAGATTATAGAACCCAGAATTTAGAAGAAGGAATGCAGAACACAGATTTTAGAATATAGCATACGGAACACTGAATATAGAATTTAGAATATAGTATGTAGAACACAGAATATAGAATGTAGAATACGAAATGCAGATATAGAATACAGAATATAGAATGTAGAAAACAGATTATAGAATATGGAATAAGCATACTGAAAATAGAATTTAGAACATGGAATGCAGAACACAGTATTTAGAATATAGAATACAGAATAGTGCATATAGAATTTAGAATGTGGAATGCGGAACACAGATTTTAGAATATAGAATACAGAATACTGAATATAGAATTTAGAACATGGAATGCAGAACACATTATTTAGAATATAGAATACAGAATACTGAATATAGAATTTAGAATATAGTGTGAGGAACAAAGAATATAGAATATAGAATAAAGAATATTGAACCCATAATTCAGAACATGGAATGCAGAACACAGAATATACAATATAGAATACAGAATACTGAAGATAGAATTTAGAATATAGAATGTAGAACATAGTATAAAGAATATAGAATACGGAATGCCGAATATAGAATGTAGAATATAAAATGAAGAACACAAAATATAAAATATAGAATAGAGTATATAGAACCCAGAATTTAGAACATTGAATTGCAGAACACTGAATTTAGAATATAGTATACAGAATACTAAATAAACAATTAAAAAATTGAATGTAGAACACAGAAAATAGAATATAAAATACATAATACTGAATATATAATTTAGAATATAGAATGCAGAAAACAGAATAAAAAATATAGCTTAAAGAATATTGAAGCCAGATTTTGGAACATGGAAAGCAGAACTCACAATTTCGAATATAGAATACAGAATACTGAATATACAATTTAGAATATAGAATGTAGAACACAGAATATAGAATATAGAATAAAGAATACTGAATATAGAATTTAGAATATAGAATGTAGAACACAGAATATAGAATGTAGAATACAGATTATAGAATCCAGAATTAAGAACATGCTATGCAGAACACAGAATTAAGAATATAGATTACATAATTCTGAATATAGAATTTAGAATATAGAATGCAGAACAGAGAATTTATAATATTGTATACAGAAATCTGAATATAGTATTTAGAATATAGAATGTAGAACACAGAATATAGAATATAGATTATAGAACCCAGAATTTAGAACATGGAATGCATAACACAGAATATAATATAGCATACGGAATACTGAATATAGAATCTTGAATATAGAATATAGAACACAGAATATAGAATATAGTATACGGAATGCAAAATATAGTATGTAGAATCTAGAATGAAAAACACACAATTTAGAATATAGAATAGAGAATGTAGAACCCAGAATTTAGAACATGGAATGCAGCACACAGAATTTAGAATATAGAATACAGAATACTGAATATAGAATTTAGAATATAGAATGTAGAATACACAATATAGATTGTAGAATACAGAATAAAGAATCCAGAATAAAGAACATGCTATGCGGAACACAAAATTTAGAATATAGATTACATAATACTGAATATAGAATTTAGAATATAGAATGTAGAATACAGAATTTATAATATAGAATACAGAAAGCTGAATATAGTATTTAAAATATAGAATGTAGAACACAGATTTAGAATATAGAATATAGATTATAGAACCCAGAATTTAGAACATGGAATGCAGAAGACAGTAATTACATTATATAATACAGTATACTGATCATAGAACTTAGAACATAGAATGCAGAACACAGAATTTAGAATATGGAATACAGAATACGGAATATAGAATGGAGAACATGGGGTGCAGAACACAGAATTTAGAATATGGAACACAGAATACTGAATTGAGAATTTAGAATATAGAAATTGAACACAGAATATAGAATATAGAATAGAGAAATTAGAACATGGGATGCAGAACACAGAATTTAGAATATAGAATACAAAATACTGAATATAGAATTGAGAATATAGAAAGTAGAACACATAATATATAATGTAGAATACGGAATGCAGAATATAGAATACAGAATATAGAATTTAGAACACAGAATATAAAATATGGAAAACAGAATACAGAAACCAGAATTTAGAACATGGAAAGCAGAACACATAATTTAGAATATAGTATAGAGATTACTGAAAATAGAATTTAGAATATAGAATGTAGAACACAGAATATAGAATATAGAATATAGAATACGGAATGCAAAATATAGATTGTAGAATATAGAATGAAGTACGCAAAATATAGAATATAGAATAGAGGATATAGAAGCCAGAATTCAGAACATGGAATGCAGAACACAGAATTTCGAATATAAATACAAAATACTGAATATAGGAATTTGAATATAGAATGCAGAACACAGGATATATAATAGAGTATACAGAACCCAGAATTTAAAACACGGAATACAGAACACAGAATTTAGAATATAGAATACAGAATACTGAATATTGAATTTAGAATATAGAATGTAGAACACAGAATATAGAATATAGAAAACGGAATGCAGAATATAGAATGTAGAATATAGAATGAAGAATACAAAATATAGAATATAGAATAGGGAACATAAAACACAGAAATTAGAAAATGGAATGCAGAACATAGAATTTAGAATAGAGAATAGAGAATACTGAATATACAATTTAGAATATAGTATAGAGATTACTTAATATAGAATTTAGAATACAGAATGTAGAACACAGAATTTAGAATATAGAATACAGAATACTGAATAAATAACTTAGAATATAGAATGTAGAACACAGAATATAGAAAATAGAATACGGAATGCAAAATATAGATTGTAGAATATAGAATGAAGTATGCAAAATATAGAATAGACAATAGAGAATAGAGAAGCCAGAATTTAGAACATGGAATGCAGAACACAGAATTTTGAAAATAAACACGGAATACTGAATGGAGGATTTTGAATATAGAATGCAGAACACAGGATATATAATAGAGTATACAGAAGCCAGAATTTAAAACATGGAATCCAGAACACAGAATTTAGAATATAGAATACAGAATACTGAATATAGTATTTAGAATATAGAATGTAGAACACAGAATAAAGAATATAGAATACGGAAAGCAGAATATAGAATGTAGAATATAGGATGAAGAATACAAAATAGAGAATACAGAATAGAGAATATACAACACAGAATTTAGAACATGGAATGCAGAACACAGAATTTACAATATAGAATACAGAATACTGAAGATAGAATTTAGAATATACAATGTAGAACATAGTATAAAGGATATAGAATATGGAATGCAGAATATAGAATGTAGAATATAAAATGAAGAACACAAAATATAAAATATAGAAAAGAAAATATAGAATCCAGAATTTAGAATATTGAATTGCAGAACACTGAATTTAGAATATAGTATACAGAATAATTAATAAACATTTAAAAAATTGAATGTAGAACACAGAATATAGAATATAAAATACATAATACTGAATATATAATTTAGAATACAGAATGCAGAAAACAGAATAAAAAATATAGCTTAAAGAATATTGAAGCCAGATTTTGGAACATGGAAAGCAGAACACTCAATTTCGAACATAGAATACAGAATACTGAATATACAATTTAGAATATAGAATGTAGGACACAGAATATAGAATGTAGAATACAGATTATAGAATCCAGAATTAAGAACATTCTATGCAGAACACAGAATTAAGAATATAGATTACATAATACTGAATATAGAATTTAGTATATAGAATGCAGAACGGAGAATTTATAATATTGTATACAGAAATCTGAATATAGTATTTACAAAATAGAATGTAGAACACAGAATAAGGAATATAGATTATGGAACCCAGAATTTAGAACATGGAATGCATAACACAGAATATAATATAGCATACGGAATACTGAATATAGAACTTAGAATATAGAATGTAGAACACAGAATATAGAATATAGTATACGGAATGCAAAATATAGTATGTAGAATCTAGAATGAAAAACAGACAATTTAGAATATACAATAGAGAATGTAGAACACAGAATTTAGAACATGGAATGCAGCACACAGAATTTAGATAATAGAATACAGAATACTGAATATAGAATTTAGAATATAGAATGTAGAACACAGAATAAAGAATATAGAATACGGAATGGAAAATATAGAATGTAGAACACAGAATATAGATTGTAGAATACAGAATAAAGTATCCAGAATACAGAACATGCTATGCGGAACACAGAATTTAGAATATAGATTACATAATACTTAATATAGAATTTAGAATATAGAATGTAGAATACAGAATTTATAATATAGAATACAGAAAGCTGAATATAGTATTTACAATATAGAATGTAGAACACAGATAGAGAATATAGAATATAGATTATAGAACCCAGAATTTAGAACATGGAATGCAGAAGACAGTAATTACAATATATAATACAGTATACTGATCATAGAACTTAGAACATAGAATGCAGAACACAGAATTTAGAATATGGAATACAGAATACTGAATATAGAATGGAGAACATGGGGTGCAAAACACAGAATTTAGAATATGGAATACAGAATACTGAATAGAGAATTTAGAATATAGAAAATAGAACACAGAATATAGAATATAGAATAGAGAATTTAGAAAATGTGATGCAGAACACAGAATTTAGAATATAGAATACAGAATACTGAATATACAATTTTGAATACAGAATGTAGAACACAGAATTTAGAATATACAATAAAGAATACTGAATATAAAGTTTAGAATATAGAATGTAGAACACAGAATTTATAATATAGAATACAGAAAGTTCAATATAGTAGTTAGAATATAGAATGTAGAACACAGAATATAGAATATAGATTATAGATTATAGAACCCAGAATTTAGAAGAAGGAAATCAGAACACAGATTTTAGATTATAGCATACGGAATACTGAATATAGAATTTAGAATATAGTATGTAGAACACAGAATATAGAATTTAGAATACGAAATGCAGATATAGAATACAGAATATAGAATGTAGAAAACAGATTATAGAATATGGAAAAAGAATACTGAAAACAGAATTTAGAACATGGAATGCAGAACACAGTATTTAGAATATAGAATACAGAATAGTGCATAATGAATTTAGAATGTGGAATGCGGAACACAGATTTTAGAATATAGAATACAGAATACTGAATATGGAATTAAGAACATGGAATGCAGAACACATTATTTAGAATATAGAATACAGAATACTGAATATAGAATTTAGAATATAGTGTGAGGAACACAGAATATACAATTTAGAATAAAGAATATTGAACCCATAATTCAGAACATGGAATGCAGAACACAGAATTTACAATATAGAATAGAGAATACTGAAGATAGAATTTACAATATAGAATGTAGAACATAGTATAAAGAATATAGAATACGGAATGCAGAATATAGAATGTAGAATATAAAATTAAGAACACAAAATATAAAATATAGAATCGATTATATAGAACCCAGAATTTAGAACATTGAATTGCAGAACACTGAATTTAGAATATAGTATACAGAATACTTAATAAACAATTTAAAAATTGAATGTACAACACAGAATATAGAATATAAAATACGTAATACTGAATATATAATTTAGAATATAGAATGCAGAAAACAGAATAAAAAATATAGCTTAAAGAATATTGAAGCCAGATTTTGGAACATGGAAAGCAGAACTCACAATTTCGAATAAAGAATACAGAATAATAAATATACAATTTAGAATATAGAATGTAGAACACAGAATATAGAATATAGAATAAAGAATACTGAATATAGAATTTAGAATATAGAATGTAGAAAACAGAATATAGAATGTAGAATACAGAGTATAGAATCCAGAATTAAGAACATGCTATGCAGAACACAGAATTAAGAATATAGATTACATAATACTTAATATAGAATTTAGAATATAGAATGCAGAACGGAGAATTTATAATATTGTATACAGAAATCTGAATATAATATTTAGAATATAGAATGTAGAACACAGAATATAGAATATAGATTATACAACCCAGAATTTAGAACATGGAATGCATAACACAGAATATAATATAGCATACGGAATACTGAATATAGAATTTGAATATAGAATGTAGAACACAGTATATAGAAAATAGTATACGGAATGCAAAATATAGTATGTAGAATCTAGAATGAAAAACACACAATTTAGAATATAGAATAGAGAGTGTAGAACCCAGAATTTAGAATATGGAATGCAGCACACAGAATTTAGAATATAGAATACAGAATACTGAATATACAATTTAGAATATAGAATGTACAACACAGAATAAAGAATATAGAATAAAGAATATTGAACCCATAATTCAGAACATGGAATACAGAACACAGAATTTCAATATAGAATACAGAATACTGAAGATAGAATTTAGAATATAGAATGTAGAACATAGTATAAAGAATATAGAATACGGAATGCAGAATATAGAATGTAGAATATAAAATGAAGAACACAAAATATAAAATATAGAATCGATTATATAGAACCCAGAATTTAGAACATTGAATTGCAGAACAGTGAATTTAGAATATAGTATACAGAATACTTAATAAACAATTAAAAATTTGAATGTAGAACACAGAATATAGAATATAAAATACGTAATACTGAATATATAATTTAGAATATAGAATGCAGAAAACAGAATATAAAATATAGCTTAAAGAATATTGAAGACTGATTTTGGAACATGGAAAGCAGAACTCACAATTTCGAATAGAGAATACAGAATACTAAATATACAATTTAGAATATAGAATGTAGAACACAGAATATAGAATATAGAATAAAGAATACTGAATATAGAATTTAGAATATAGAATGTAGAACACAGAATATAGAATGTAGAATACAGATTATAGAATCCAGAATTAAGAACATGCTATGCAGAACACAGAATTAAGAATATAGATTACATAATACTGAATATAGAATTTAGAATATAGAATGCAGAACAGAGAATTTATAATATTGTATACAGAAATCTGAATATAATATTTAGAATATAGAATGTAGAACACAGAATATAGAATACAGATTATACAACCCAGAATTTAGAACATGGAATGCATAACACAGAATTTAATATAGCATACGGAATACTGAATATAGAATTTAGAATATAGAATGTAGAACACATAATATAGAATATAGTATACGGAATGCAAAATATAGTATGTAGAATCTAGAATGAAAAACACACAATTTAGAATATAGAATAGAGAGTGTAGAACCCAGAATTTAGAACATGGAATGCAGCACACAGAAATTAGAATATAGAATACAGAATACTGAATATAGAATTTAGAATATAGAATGTAGAACACAGAATAAAGAATATAGAATAAGGAATGCAGAATATAGAATGTAGAATATAGAATGAAGAATACAAAATATAGACTATAGAATAGAGAATATACAACACAGAATTTAGAACATGGAATGCAAAACATAGAATTTAAAATATACAATACAGAATACTGAATATATGATTTAGAATATAGAATGTAAAACACAGAATTTAGAATATACAATAAAGTATACTGAATATAGAATTTAGAATATAGAATGTAGAACACACAATATAGAATGTAGAATACAGAATATAGAATCCAGAATAAAGAACCTGCTACGCAGAACACAGAATTTGGAATACAGATTATATCATACTGAATATAGGATTTAGAATATAGAATGTAGAACACAGAATTTATAATATAGAATACAGAAAGTTCAATATAGTAGTTAGAATATAGAATGTAGAACACAGAATATAGAATATAGATTATAGATTATAGAACACAGAATTTAGAAGAAGGAATGCAGAACACAGAATTTAGAATATAGCATACGGAATACTGAATATAGAATTTAGAATATAGTATGTAGAACACATAATATATAATGTAGAATACGGAATGCAGAATATAGAATACAGAATATAGAATTTAGAACACAGAAGATAAAATATGGAAAACAGAATATAGAAACCAGAATTTAGAACATGGAAAGCAGAACACATAATTTAGAATATAGTATAGAGATTACTGAAAATAGAATTTAGAATATAGAATGTAGAACACAGAATTTAGAATATAGTATACGCAATGCAAAATATAGGATGTAGAATCTACAATGAAAAACACACAATTTAGAATATAGAATAGAGAATGTAGAACCCAGAATTTAGAACATGGAATGCAGCACACAGAATTTAGATTATATAATACAGAATACTGAATATAGAATTTAGAATATAGAATGTAGAACACAGAATAAAGAATATAGAATACGGAATGCAGAATATAGAATGTAGAATATAGAATGATTAATACAAAATATAGACTATTGAATAGAGAATATACAACACAGAATTTAGAACATGGAATGCAGAACATAGAATTTAGAATATACATTACAGAATACTGAATATACAATATAGAATTTAGAATGTAGAACACAGAATTTAGAATATACAATAAAGAATACTGAATATAGAGTTTAGAATATAGAATGTAGAACACACAATATAGAATTTAGAATACCGAATATAGAAACCAGAATAAAGAACATGCTATGCAGAACACAGAATTTGGAATAAAGATTACATAATACTGAATATAGAATTTAGAATATAGAATGTAGAACACAGAATTTATAATATAGAATACAGAAAGTTGAATATAGTATTTAGAATATAGAATGTAGAACACAGAATATAGAATATAGATTATAGATTATAGAACCCAGAATTTAGGAGAAGAAATGCAGAACTCAGAATTTAGAATATAGCATACGGAATACTACATATAGAATTTAGAATATAGTATGTAGAACACAGAATATAGAATGTAGAATACGAAATGCAGATATAGAATACAGAATATAGAATGTAGAATACAGATTATAGAATATGGAAAAAGAATACTGAAAACAGAATTTAGAACATGGAATGCAGAACACAGTATTTAGAATATAGAATACAGAATAGTGCATATAGAATTTAGAATGTGGAATGCGGAACACAGATTTTAGAATATAGAATACAGAATACTGAATATAGAATTTAGAATATGGAATGCAGAACACATTATTTAGAATATAGAATACAGAATACTGAATATAGAATTTAGAATATAGTGTGAGGAACACAGAATATAGAATAAAGAATATTGAAACCATAATTCAGAACTTGGAATGCAGAACACAGAATTTACAATATAGAATACAGAACACTGAAGATAGAATTTAGAATATAGAATGTAAAACATAGTATAAAGAATATAGAATACGGAATGCAGAATACAGAATGTAGAATATAAAATGAAGAACACAAAATATAAAATATAGAATAGAATATATAGAACCCAGAATTTAGAACATTGAATTGCAGAACACTGAATTTAGAATATAGTATACAGAATACTTAATAAACAATTAAAAAATTGAATGTACAACACAGAATATAGAATATAAAATACATAATACTGAATATATAATTTAGAATATAGAATGCAGAAAACAGAATAAAAAATATAGCTTAAAGAATATTGAAGCCAGATTTTGGAACATGGAAAGCAGAACTCACAATTTCGAATATAGAATACAGAATACTGAATATACAATTTAGAATATAGAATGTAGAACACAGAATATAGAATATAGTATACGGAATGCAAAATATAGTATGTAGAATCTAGAAAGAAAAACACACAATTTAGAATATAGGATAGAGAATGTAGAACCCAGAATTTCGAACATGGAATGCAGCACACAGAATTTAGAATATAGAATACAGAATACTGAATATAGAATTTAAAATATAGAATGTAGAACACAGAATATAGATTGTAGAATACAGAATAAAGAATCCAGAATAAGGAACATGCTATGCGGAACACAGAATTTAGAATATAGATTACATAATACTGAATATAGAATTTAGAATATAGAATGTAGAATACAGAATTTATAATATAGAATAAAGAAAGCTGAATATACTATTAACAATATAGAATGTAGAACACAGATATAGAATATAGAATATAGATTATAGAACCCAGAATTTAGAACATGGAATGCAGAAGACAGTAATTACAATATATAATACAGTATACTGATCATAGAACTTAGAACACAGAATGCAGAACACAGAATTTAGAATATGGAATACAGAATACTGAATATAGAATGGAGAACATGGGGTGCAGAACACAGAATTTAGAATATGGAATACAGAATACTGAATAGAGAATTTAGAATATAGAAAATAGAACACAGAATATAGAATATAGAATAGAGAATTTAGAACATGGGATGCAGAACACAGAATTTAGAATATAGAATACAGAATACTGAATATAGAATTTAGAATATAGAAAGTAGAACACATAATATATAATGTAGAATACGGAATGCAGAATATAGAATACAGAATATAGAATTAAGAACACAGAAAATAAAATATGGAAAACAGAATATAGAAACCAGAATATAGAACATGGAAAGCAGAACACATAATTAAGAATATAGTAGAGAGATTACTGAAAATAGAATTTAGAATATAGAATGTAGAACACAGAATTTAGAATATAGTATACGCAATGCAAAATATAGGATGTAGAAACTAGAATGAAAAACACACAATTTAGAATATAGAATAGAGAATGTAGAACCCAGAATTAAGAACATGGAATGCAGCACACAGAATTTAGAATATAGAATACAGAATACTGAATATAGAATTTAGAATATAGAATGTAGAACACAGAATAAAGAATATAGAATACGGAATGCAGAATAAAGAATGTAGAATATAGAATGATTAATACAAAATATAGACTATTGAATAGAGAATATACAACACAGAATTTAGAACATGGAATGCAGAACATAGAATTTAGAATATACAATACAGAATACTGAATATACAATTTAGAATTTAGAATGTAGAACACAGAATTTAGAATATACAATAAAGAATACTGAATATAGAGTTTAGAATATAGAATGTAGAACACACAATATAGAATATAGAATACCGAATATAGAATCCAGAATAAAGAACATGCTATGCAGAACACAGAATTTGGAATAAAGATTACATAATACTGAATATAGAATTTAGAATATAGAATGTAGAACACAGAATTTATAATATAGAATACAGAAAGTTGAATATAGTATTTAGAATATAGAATGTAGAACACAGAATATAGAATATAGATTATACAACCCAGAATTTAGAACATGGAATGCATAACACAGAATATAATATAGCATACGGAATACTGAATATAGAATTTGAATATAGAATGTAGAACACAGTATATAGAAAATAGTATACGGAATGCAAAATATAGTATGTAGAATCTAGAATGAAAAACACACAATTTAGAATATAGAATAGAGAGTGTAGAACCCAGAATTTAGAATATGGAATGCAGCACACAGAATTTAGAATATAGAATACAGAATACTGAATATACAATTTAGAATATAGAATGTACAACACAGAATAAAGAATATAGAATAAAGAATATTGAACCCATAATTCAGAACATGGAATACAGAACACAGAATTTCAATATAGAATACAGAATACTGAAGATAGAATTTAGAATATAGAATGTAGAACATAGTATAAAGAATATAGAATACGGAATGCAGAATATAGAATGTAGAATATAAAATGAAGAACACAAAATATAAAATATAGAATCGATTATATAGAACCCAGAATTTAGAACATTGAATTGCAGAACAGTGAATTTAGAATATAGTATACAGAATACTTAATAAACAATTAAAAATTTGAATGTAGAACACAGAATATAGAATATAAAATACGTAATACTGAATATATAATTTAGAATATAGAATGCAGAAAACAGAATATAAAATATAGCTTAAAGAATATTGAAGACTGATTTTGGAACATGGAAAGCAGAACTCACAATTTCGAATAGAGAATACAGAATACTAAATATACAATTTAGAATATAGAATGTAGAACACAGAATATAGAATATAGAATAAAGAATACTGAATATAGAATTTAGAATATAGAATGTAGAACACAGAATATAGAATGTAGAATACAGATTATAGAATCCAGAATTAAGAACATGCTATGCAGAACACAGAATTAAGAATATAGATTACATAATACTGAATATAGAATTTAGAATATAGAATGCAGAACAGAGAATTTATAATATTGTATACAGAAATCTGAATATAATATTTAGAATATAGAATGTAGAACACAGAATATAGAATACAGATTATACAACCCAGAATTTAGAACATGGAATGCATAACACAGAATTTAATATAGCATACGGAATACTGAATATAGAATTTAGAATATAGAATGTAGAACACATAATATAGAATATAGTATACGGAATGCAAAATATAGTATGTAGAATCTAGAATGAAAAACACACAATTTAGAATATAGAATAGAGAGTGTAGAACCCAGAATTTAGAACATGGAATGCAGCACACAGAAATTAGAATATAGAATACAGAATACTGAATATAGAATTTAGAATATAGAATGTAGAACACAGAATAAAGAATATAGAATAAGGAATGCAGAATATAGAATGTAGAATATAGAATGAAGAATACAAAATATAGACTATAGAATAGAGAATATACAACACAGAATTTAGAACATGGAATGCAAAACATAGAATTTAAAATATACAATACAGAATACTGAATATATGATTTAGAATATAGAATGTAAAACACAGAATTTAGAATATACAATAAAGTATACTGAATATAGAATTTAGAATATAGAATGTAGAACACACAATATAGAATGTAGAATACAGAATATAGAATCCAGAATAAAGAACCTGCTACGCAGAACACAGAATTTGGAATACAGATTATATCATACTGAATATAGGATTTAGAATATAGAATGTAGAACACAGAATTTATAATATAGAATACAGAAAGTTCAATATAGTAGTTAGAATATAGAATGTAGAACACAGAATATAGAATATAGATTATAGATTATAGAACACAGAATTTAGAAGAAGGAATGCAGAACACAGAATTTAGAATATAGCATACGGAATACTGAATATAGAATTTAGAATATAGTATGTAGAACACATAATATATAATGTAGAATACGGAATGCAGAATATAGAATACAGAATATAGAATTTAGAACACAGAAGATAAAATATGGAAAACAGAATATAGAAACCAGAATTTAGAACATGGAAAGCAGAACACATAATTTAGAATATAGTATAGAGATTACTGAAAATAGAATTTAGAATATAGAATGTAGAACACAGAATTTAGAATATAGTATACGCAATGCAAAATATAGGATGTAGAATCTACAATGAAAAACACACAATTTAGAATATAGAATAGAGAATGTAGAACCCAGAATTTAGAACATGGAATGCAGCACACAGAATTTAGATTATATAATACAGAATACTGAATATAGAATTTAGAATATAGAATGTAGAACACAGAATAAAGAATATAGAATACGGAATGCAGAATATAGAATGTAGAATATAGAATGATTAATACAAAATATAGACTATTGAATAGAGAATATACAACACAGAATTTAGAACATGGAATGCAGAACATAGAATTTAGAATATACATTACAGAATACTGAATATACAATATAGAATTTAGAATGTAGAACACAGAATTTAGAATATACAATAAAGAATACTGAATATAGAGTTTAGAATATAGAATGTAGAACACACAATATAGAATTTAGAATACCGAATATAGAAACCAGAATAAAGAACATGCTATGCAGAACACAGAATTTGGAATAAAGATTACATAATACTGAATATAGAATTTAGAATATAGAATGTAGAACACAGAATTTATAATATAGAATACAGAAAGTTGAATATAGTATTTAGAATATAGAATGTAGAACACAGAATATAGAATATAGATTATAGATTATAGAACCCAGAATTTAGGAGAAGAAATGCAGAACTCAGAATTTAGAATATAGCATACGGAATACTACATATAGAATTTAGAATATAGTATGTAGAACACAGAATATAGAATGTAGAATACGAAATGCAGATATAGAATACAGAATATAGAATGTAGAATACAGATTATAGAATATGGAAAAAGAATACTGAAAACAGAATTTAGAACATGGAATGCAGAACACAGTATTTAGAATATAGAATACAGAATAGTGCATATAGAATTTAGAATGTGGAATGCGGAACACAGATTTTAGAATATAGAATACAGAATACTGAATATAGAATTTAGAATATGGAATGCAGAACACATTATTTAGAATATAGAATACAGAATACTGAATATAGAATTTAGAATATAGTGTGAGGAACACAGAATATAGAATAAAGAATATTGAAACCATAATTCAGAACTTGGAATGCAGAACACAGAATTTACAATATAGAATACAGAACACTGAAGATAGAATTTAGAATATAGAATGTAAAACATAGTATAAAGAATATAGAATACGGAATGCAGAATATAGAATGTAGAATATAAAATGAAGAACACAAAATATAAAATATAGAATAGAATATATAGAACCCAGAATTTAGAACATTGAATTGCAGAACACTGAATTTAGAATATAGTATACAGAATACTTAATAAACAATTAAAAAATTGAATGTACAACACAGAATATAGAATATAAAATACATAATACTGAATATATAATTTAGAATATAGAATGCAGAAAACAGAATAAAAAATATAGCTTAAAGAATATTGAAGCCAGATTTTGGAACATGGAAAGCAGAACTCACAATTTCGAATATAGAATACAGAATACTGAATATACAATTTAGAATATAGAATGTAGAACACAGAATATAGAATATAGTATACGGAATGCAAAATATAGTATGTAGAATCTAGAAAGAAAAACACACAATTTAGAATATAGGATAGAGAATGTAGAACCCAGAATTTCGAACATGGAATGCAGCACACAGAATTTAGAATATAGAATACAGAATACTGAATATAGAATTTAAAATATAGAATGTAGAACACAGAATATAGATTGTAGAATACAGAATAAAGAATCCAGAATAAGGAACATGCTATGCGGAACACAGAATTTAGAATATAGATTACATAATACTGAATATAGAATTTAGAATATAGAATGTAGAATACAGAATTTATAATATAGAATAAAGAAAGCTGAATATACTATTAACAATATAGAATGTAGAACACAGATATAGAATATAGAATATAGATTATAGAACCCAGAATTTAGAACATGGAATGCAGAAGACAGTAATTACAATATATAATACAGTATACTGATCATAGAACTTAGAACACAGAATGCAGAACACAGAATTTAGAATATGGAATACAGAATACTGAATATAGAATGGAGAACATGGGGTGCAGAACACAGAATTTAGAATATGGAATACAGAATACTGAATAGAGAATTTAGAATATAGAAAATAGAACACAGAATATAGAATATAGAATAGAGAATTTAGAACATGGGATGCAGAACACAGAATTTAGAATATAGAATACAGAATACTGAATATAGAATTTAGAATATAGAAAGTAGAACACATAATATATAATGTAGAATACGGAATGCAGAATATAGAATACAGAATATAGAATTAAGAACACAGAAAATAAAATATGGAAAACAGAATATAGAAACCAGAATATAGAACATGGAAAGCAGAACACATAATTAAGAATATAGTAGAGAGATTACTGAAAATAGAATTTAGAATATAGAATGTAGAACACAGAATTTAGAATATAGTATACGCAATGCAAAATATAGGATGTAGAAACTAGAATGAAAAACACACAATTTAGAATATAGAATAGAGAATGTAGAACCCAGAATTAAGAACATGGAATGCAGCACACAGAATTTAGAATATAGAATACAGAATACTGAATATAGAATTTAGAATATAGAATGTAGAACACAGAATAAAGAATATAGAATACGGAATGCAGAATAAAGAATGTAGAATATAGAATGATTAATACAAAATATAGACTATTGAATAGAGAATATACAACACAGAATTTAGAACATGGAATGCAGAACATAGAATTTAGAATATACAATACAGAATACTGAATATACAATTTAGAATTTAGAATGTAGAACACAGAATTTAGAATATACAATAAAGAATACTGAATATAGAGTTTAGAATATAGAATGTAGAACACACAATATAGAATATAGAATACCGAATATAGAATCCAGAATAAAGAACATGCTATGCAGAACACAGAATTTGGAATAAAGATTACATAATACTGAATATAGAATTTAGAATATAGAATGTAGAACACAGAATTTATAATATAGAATACAGAAAGTTGAATATAGTATTTAGAATATAGAATGTAGAACACAGAATATAGAATATAGATTATAGATTATAGAACCCAGAATTTAGGAGAAGGAATACAGAACTCAGAATTTAGAATATAGCATACGGAATACTAAATATAGAATTTAGAATATAGTATGTAGAACACAGAATATAGAATGTAGAATACGGAATGCAGATATAGAATACAGAATATAGAATGTAGAAAACAGATTATAGAATATGGAAAAAGAATACTGAAAACAGAATTTTGAACAAGGTATGCAGGACACAGTATTTAGAATATAGAATACAGAATAGTGCATATAGAATTTAGAATGTGGAATTCGGAACACAGATTTTAGAATATAGAATACAGAATACTGAATATAGAATTTAGAACATGGAATGCAGAACACATTATTTAGAATATAGAATACAGAATACTGAATATAGAATTTAGAATATAGTGTGAGGAACACAGAATATAGAATAAAGAATATTGAAACCATAATTCACAACTTGGAATGCAGAACACAGAATTTACAATATAGAATACAGAACACTGAAGATAGAATTTAGAATATAGAATGTAGAACATAGTATAAAGAATATAGAATACGGAATGCAGAATATAGAATGTAGAATATAAAATGAAGAACACAAAATATAAAATATAGAATAGAGTATATAGAATCCAGAATTTAGAACATTGAATTGCAGAACACTGAATTTAGAATATAGTATACAGAATACTTAATAAACAATTTAAAAATTGAATGTACAACACAGAATATTGAATATAAAATACATAATACTGAATATATAATTTAGAATATAGAATGCAGAAAACAGAATATAAAATATAGCTTAAAGAATATTGAAGCCTGATTTTGGAACATGGAAAGCAGAACTCACAATTTCGAATAGAGAATACAGAATACTAAATATACAATTTAGAATATAGAATGTAGAACACAGAATATAGAATATAGAATAAAGAATACTGAATATAGAATTTAGAATATAGAATGTAGAACACAGAATATAGAATGTAGAATACAGATTATAGAATCCAGAATTAAGAACATGCTATGCAGAACACAGAATTAAGAATATAGATTACATAATACTGAATATAGAATTTAGAATATAGAATGCAGAACAGAGAATTTATAATATTGTATACAGAAATCTGAATATAGTATTTAGAATATAGAATGTAGAACACAGAATATAGAATATAGATTATAGAACCCAGAATTTAGAACATGGAATGCATAACACAGAATATAATATTGCATACGGAATACTGAATATAGAATTTAGAATATAGAATGTAAAACTCAGAATATAGAATATAGTATACGGAATGCAAAATATAGTATGTAGAATCTAGAATGAAAAACACACAATTTAGAATATAGAATAGAGAATGTAGAACCCAGAATTTGGAAAATGGAATGCAGAACACAGAATTTAGTTTATAGAATACATTATACTAAATATAGAATTTAGAATAGAATGTAGAATACAAAATTTAGAATAAAGAATACAGAAAGCTGAATATAGAATTTAGAATATAGAATCTATAACACAGAATATAGAAAATAGAAAAGAGAATATAGAACCCAGAATTTAGAACAAGGAATGCAGAACACAGAATTTAGATTATAGAATACAGAATAGTTCATATACAATTTAGAATGTGGAATGCGGAACACAGATTTTAGAATATAGAATACAGAATACTGAATATAGAATTTAGAACATGGAATGCAGAACACATTATTTAGAATATAGAATACAGAATACTGAATATAGAATTTAGAATATACTGTGAGGAACACAGAATATAGAATAAAGAATAGTGAAACAATAATTCAGAACTTGGAATGCAGAACACAGAATTTACAATATAGAATACAGAATACTGAAGATAGAATTTAGAATATAGAATGTAGAACATAGTATAAAGAATATAGAATACGGAATGCAGAATATAGAATGTAGAATATAAAATGAAGAACACAAAATATAAAATATAGAATAGAGTATATAGTACCCAGAATTTAGAACATTGAATTGCAGAACACTGAATTTAGAATATAGTATACAGAATACTTAATAAACAATTAAAAAATTGAATGTAGGACACAGAATATAGAATATAAAATACATAATACTGAATATCTAATTTAGAATATAGAATGCAGAAAACAGAATAAAAAATATAGCTTAAAGAATATTGAAGCCAGATTTTGGAACATGGAAAGCAGATCTCACAATTTCGAATATAGAATACAGAATACTGAATATACAATACAGAATACAGAATGTAGAACACAGAATATAGAATATAGAATAAAGAATACTGAATATAGAATTTAGAATATAGAATATAGAACACAGAATATTGAATGTAGAATAAAGAATACTGAATATAGAATTTAGAATATAGAATGTAGAACACAGAATATAGAATGTAGAATACAGAATATAGAATCCAGAATTAAGAACATGCTATGCAGAACACAGAATTAAGAATATAGATTACATAATACTGAATATAGAATTTAGAATATAGAATGCAGAACACAGAATTAATAATATTGTATACAGAAATCTGAATATAGTATTTAGAATAAGAATGTAGAACACAGAATATAGAATATAGATTATAGAACCCAGAATTTAGAACATGGAATGCATAACACAGAATATAATATAGCATACGGAATACTGAATATAGAATTTAGAATATAGAATGTAGAACACAGAATATAGAATATAGTATACGGAATGCAAAATATAGTATGTAGAATCTAGAATGAAAAACACACAATTTAGAATATAGAATAGAGAATGTAGATCCCAGAATTTAGAACATGGAATGCAGCACACAGAATTTAGAATATAGAATACAGAATACTGAATATAGAATTTAGAATATAGAATGTAGAACACAGAATAAAGAATATAGAATACGGAATGCAGAATATAGAATGGAGAATATAAAATGAAGAATACAAAATATAGACTATAGAATAGAGAATATACAACACAGAATTTAGAACATGGAATGCAGAACATAGAATTTAGAATATACAGTACAGAATACTGAATATACAATTTAGAATATAGAATGTAGAACACAGAATTTAGAATATACATTAAAGAATACTGAATATAGAGTTTAGAATATAGAATGTAGAACACAAAATATAGAATGTTGAATACAGAATATAGAATCCAGGATAAAGAACATGCTATGCAGAACACAGAATTTGGAATAAAGATTACATAATACTGAATATAGAATTTAGAATATAGAATGTAGAACACAGAATTTATAATATAGAATACAGAAAGTTGAATATAGTGTTTAGAATATAGAATGTAGAACACAGAATATAGAATATAGATTATAGTTTATAGAACCCAGAATTTAGAAAAAGGAATGCAGAACACAGAATTTAGAATATAGCATACGGAATACTGAATATGAATTTAGAATATAGTATGTAGAACACAGAATATAGAATGTAGAATGCGAAATGCAGATATAGAATACTGAATATAGAATGAAGTAAACAGATTATAGAATATGGAAAAAGAATACTGAAAACAGAATTTTGAACAAGGTATGCAGAATACAGTATTTAGAATATAGAATACAGAATAGTGCATATAGAATTTAGAATGTGGAATGCGGAACACAGATATTAGAATATAGAATACAGAACACTGAATATAGAATTTAGAACATGGAATGCAGAACACATTATTTAGAAAATAGAATACAGAATACTGAATATAGTATTTAGAATATAGTGTGAGGAACACAGAATATAGAATAAAGAATATTGAAACCATAATTCAGAACTTGGAATGCAGAACACAGAATTTACAATATAGAATACAGAACACTGAAGATAGAATTTAGAATATAGAATGTAAAACATAGTATAAAGAATATAGAATACGGAATGCAGAATATAGAATGTAGAATATAAAATGAAGAACACAAAATATAAAATATAGAATAGAATATATAGAACCCAGAATTTAGAACATTGAATTGCAGAACACTGAATTTAGAATATAGTATACAGAATACTTAATAAACAATTAAAAAATTGAATGTACAACACAGAATATAGAATATAAAATACATAATACTGAATATATAATTTAGAATATAGAATGCAGAAAACAGAATAAAAAATATAGCTTAAAGAATATTGAAGCCAGATTTTGGAACATGGAAAGCAGAACTCACAATTTCGAATATAGAATACAGAATACTGAATATACAATTTAGAATATAGAATGTAGAACACAGAATATAGAATATAGTATACGGAATGCAAAATATAGTATGTAGAATCTAGAAAGAAAAACACACAATTTAGAATATAGGATAGAGAATGTAGAACCCAGAATTTCGAACATGGAATGCAGCACACAGAATTTAGAATATAGAATACAGAATACTGAATATAGAATTTAAAATATAGAATGTAGAACACAGAATATAGATTGTAGAATACAGAATAAAGAATCCAGAATAAGGAACATGCTATGCGGAACACAGAATTTAGAATATAGATTACATAATACTGAATATAGAATTTAGAATATAGAATGTAGAATACAGAATTTATAATATAGAATAAAGAAAGCTGAATATACTATTAACAATATAGAATGTAGAACACAGATATAGAATATAGAATATAGATTATAGAACCCAGAATTTAGAACATGGAATGCAGAAGACAGTAATTACAATATATAATACAGTATACTGATCATAGAACTTAGAACACAGAATGCAGAACACAGAATTTAGAATATGGAATACAGAATACTGAATATAGAATGGAGAACATGGGGTGCAGAACACAGAATTTAGAATATGGAATACAGAATACTGAATAGAGAATTTAGAATATAGAAAATAGAACACAGAATATAGAATATAGAATAGAGAATTTAGAACATGGGATGCAGAACACAGAATTTAGAATATAGAATACAGAATACTGAATATAGAATTTAGAATATAGAAAGTAGAACACATAATATATAATGTAGAATACGGAATGCAGAATATAGAATACAGAATATAGAATTAAGAACACAGAAAATAAAATATGGAAAACAGAATATAGAAACCAGAATATAGAACATGGAAAGCAGAACACATAATTAAGAATATAGTAGAGAGATTACTGAAAATAGAATTTAGAATATAGAATGTAGAACACAGAATTTAGAATATAGTATACGCAATGCAAAATATAGGATGTAGAATCTAGAATGAAAAACACACAATTTAGAATATAGAATAGAGAATGTAGAACCCAGAATTAAGAACATGGAATGCAGCACACAGAATTTAGAATATAGAATACAGAATACTGAATATAGAATTTAGAATATAGAATGTAGAACACAGAATAAAGAATATAGAATACGGAATGCAGAATAAAGAATGTAGAATATAGAATGATTAATACAAAATATAGACTATTGAATAGAGAATATACAACACAGAATTTAGAACATGGAATGCAGAACATAGAATTTAGAATATACAATACAGAATACTGAATATACAATTTAGAATTTAGAATGTAGAACACAGAATTTAGAATATACAATAAAGAATACTGAATATAGAGTTTAGAATATAGAATGTAGAACACACAATATAGAATATAGAATACCGAATATAGAATCCAGAATAAAGAACATGCTATGCAGAACACAGAATTTGGAATAAAGATTACATAATACTGAATATAGAATTTAGAATATAGAATGTAGAACACAGAATTTATAATATAGAATACAGAAAGTTGAATATAGTATTTAGAATATAGAATGTAGAACACAGAATATAGAATATAGATTATAGATTATAGAACCCAGAATTTAGGAGAAGGAATACAGAACTCAGAATTTAGAATATAGCATACGGAATACTAAATATAGAATTTAGAATATAGTATGTAGAACACAGAATATAGAATGTAGAATACGGAATGCAGATATAGAATACAGAATATAGAATGTAGAAAACAGATTATAGAATATGGAAAAAGAATACTGAAAACAGAATTTTGAACAAGGTATGCAGGACACAGTATTTAGAATATAGAATACAGAATAGTGCATATAGAATTTAGAATGTGGAATTCGGAACACAGATTTTAGAATATAGAATACAGAATACTGAATATAGAATTTAGAACATGGAATGCAGAACACATTATTTAGAATATAGAATACAGAATACTGAATATAGAATTTAGAATATAGTGTGAGGAACACAGAATATAGAATAAAGAATATTGAAACCATAATTCACAACTTGGAATGCAGAACACAGAATTTACAATATAGAATACAGAACACTGAAGATAGAATTTAGAATATAGAATGTAGAACATAGTATAAAGAATATAGAATACGGAATGCAGAATATAGAATGTAGAATATAAAATGAAGAACACAAAATATAAAATATAGAATAGAGTATATAGAATCCAGAATTTAGAACATTGAATTGCAGAACACTGAATTTAGAATATAGTATACAGAATACTTAATAAACAATTTAAAAATTGAATGTACAACACAGAATATTGAATATAAAATACATAATACTGAATATATAATTTAGAATATAGAATGCAGAAAACAGAATATAAAATATAGCTTAAAGAATATTGAAGCCTGATTTTGGAACATGGAAAGCAGAACTCACAATTTCGAATAGAGAATACAGAATACTAAATATACAATTTAGAATATAGAATGTAGAACACAGAATATAGAATATAGAATAAAGAATACTGAATATAGAATTTAGAATATAGAATGTAGAACACAGAATATAGAATGTAGAATACAGATTATAGAATCCAGAATTAAGAACATGCTATGCAGAACACAGAATTAAGAATATAGATTACATAATACTGAATATAGAATTTAGAATATAGAATGCAGAACAGAGAATTTATAATATTGTATACAGAAATCTGAATATAGTATTTAGAATATAGAATGTAGAACACAGAATATAGAATATAGATTATAGAACCCAGAATTTAGAACATGGAATGCATAACACAGAATATAATATTGCATACGGAATACTGAATATAGAATTTAGAATATAGAATGTAAAACTCAGAATATAGAATATAGTATACGGAATGCAAAATATAGTATGTAGAATCTAGAATGAAAAACACACAATTTAGAATATAGAATAGAGAATGTAGAACCCAGAATTTGGAAAATGGAATGCAGAACACAGAATTTAGTTTATAGAATACATTATACTAAATATAGAATTTAGAATAGAATGTAGAATACAAAATTTAGAATAAAGAATACAGAAAGCTGAATATAGAATTTAGAATATAGAATCTATACCACAGAATATAGAAAATAGAAAAGAGCATATAGAACCCAGAATTTAGAACAAGGAATGCAGAACACAGAATTTAGATTATAGAATACAGAATAGTTCATATACAATTTAGAATGTGGAATGCGGAACACAGATTTTAGAATATAGAATACAGAATACTGAATATAGAATTTAGAACATGGAATGCAGAACACATTATTTAGAATATAGAATACAGAATACTGAATATAGAATTTAGAATATACTGTGAGGAACACAGAATATAGAATAAAGAATAGTGAAACAATAATTCAGAACTTGGAATGCAGAACACAGAATTTACAATATAGAATACAGAATACTGAAGATAGAATTTAGAATATAGAATGTAGAACATAGTATAAAGAATATAGAATACGGAATGCAGAATATAGAATGTAGAATATAAAATGAAGAACACAAAATATAAAATATAGAATAGAGTATATAGTACCCAGAATTTAGAACATTGAATTGCAGAACACTGAATTTAGAATATAGTATACAGAATACTTAATAAACAATTAAAAAATTGAATGTAGGACACAGAATATAGAATATAAAATACATAATACTGAATATCTAATTTAGAATATAGAATGCAGAAAACAGAATAAAAAATATAGCTTAAAGAATATTGAAGCCAGATTTTGGAACATGGAAAGCAGATCTCACAATTTCGAATATAGAATACAGAATACTGAATATACAATACAGAATACAGAATGTAGAACACAGAATATAGAATATAGAATAAAGAATACTGAATATAGAATTTAGAATATAGAATATAGAACACAGAATATTGAATGTAGAATAAAGAATACTGAATATAGAATTTAGAATATAGAATGTAGAACACAGAATATAGAATGTAGAATACAGAATATAGAATCCAGAATTAAGAACATGCTATGCAGAACACAGAATTAAGAATATAGATTACATAATACTGAATATAGAATTTAGAATATAGAATGCAGAACACAGAATTAATAATATTGTATACAGAAATCTGAATATAGTATTTAGAATAAGAATGTAGAACACAGAATATAGAATATAGATTATAGAACCCAGAATTTAGAACATGGAATGCATAACACAGAATATAATATAGCATACGGAATACTGAATATAGAATTTAGAATATAGAATGTAGAACACAGAATATAGAATATAGTATACGGAATGCAAAATATAGTATGTAGAATCTAGAATGAAAAACACACAATTTAGAATATAGAATAGAGAATGTAGATCCCAGAATTTAGAACATGGAATGCAGCACACAGAATTTAGAATATAGAATACAGAATACTGAATATAGAATTTAGAATATAGAATGTAGAACACAGAATAAAGAATATAGAATACGGAATGCAGAATATAGAATGGAGAATATAAAATGAAGAATACAAAATATAGACTATAGAATAGAGAATATACAACACAGAATTTAGAACATGGAATGCAGAACATAGAATTTAGAATATACAGTACAGAATACTGAATATACAATTTAGAATATAGAATGTAGAACACAGAATTTAGAATATACATTAAAGAATACTGAATATAGAGTTTAGAATATAGAATGTAGAACACAAAATATAGAATGTTGAATACAGAATATAGAATCCAGGATAAAGAACATGCTATGCAGAACACAGAATTTGGAATAAAGATTACATAATACTGAATATAGAATTTAGAATATAGAATGTAGAACACAGAATTTATAATATAGAATACAGAAAGTTGAATATAGTGTTTAGAATATAGAATGTAGAACACAGAATATAGAATATAGATTATAGTTTATAGAACCCAGAATTTAGAAAAAGGAATGCAGAACACAGAATTTAGAATATAGCATACGGAATACTGAATATGAATTTAGAATATAGTATGTAGAACACAGAATATAGAATGTAGAATGCGAAATGCAGATATAGAATACTGAATATAGAATGAAGTAAACAGATTATAGAATATGGAAAAAGAATACTGAAAACAGAATTTTGAACAAGGTATGCAGAATACAGTATTTAGAATATAGAATACAGAATAGTGCATATAGAATTTAGAATGTGGAATGCGGAACACAGATATTAGAATATAGAATACAGAACACTGAATATAGAATTTAGAACATGGAATGCAGAACACATTATTTAGAAAATAGAATACAGAATACTGAATATAGTATTTAGAATATAGTGTGAGGAACACAGAATATAGAATATAGAATAAAGAATATTGAAACCATAATTCAGAACTTGGAATGCAGAACACAGAATTTACAATATAGAATACAGAATACTGAAGATAGAATTTAGAATATAGAATGTAGAACATAGTATAAAAAATATAGAATACGGAATGCAGAATATAGAATGTAGAATATAAAATGAAGAACACAAAATATAAAATATAGAATAGAGTATATAGAACCCAGAATTTAGAACATTGAATTGCAGAACACTGAATTGAGAATATAGTATACAGAATACTTAATAAAAAATTAAAAAATGGATTGTAGAGCACAGAATATAGAATAAAAAATACATAATACTGAATATATAATTTTGAATATAGAAATAGAAAACAGAATAAAAAATATAGCTTAAAAAATGTGGAAGCAGATTTTGGAACATGGAAAGCAGAACTCACAATTTCGAATATAGAATACAGAATACTGAATATACAATTTTGAATATAGAATGTAGAACACAGAATATAGAATATAGAATAAAGAATACTGAATATAGAATTTAGAATATAGAATGTAGAACACAGAATATAGAATGTAGAATACAGATTATAGAATCAAGAATTAAGAACATGTCATGTAGAACACAGAATTAAGAATATAGATTACATAATACTGAATATAGAATTTAGAATATAGAATGCAGAACACAGAATTTAAAATATTGTATACAGAAATCTGAATATAGTATTTTGAATATAGAGTGTAGAACACAGAATATAGAATATAGATTATAGAACCCAGAATTTAGAACATGGAATGCATAACACAAAATATAATATAGCATGCGGAATACTGAATATAGAATTTAGAATATAGAATGTAGAACACAGAATATAGAATATAGTATACGGAATGCAAAATATAGTATGTAGAATCTAGAATGAAAAACACACAATTTAGAATATAGAATAGAGAATGTAGAACCCAGAATTTAGAACATGGAATGCAGCACACAGAATTTAGAATATAGAATACAGAATACTGAATATAGAATTTAGAATATAGAATGTAGAACACAGAATAAAGAATATAGAATACGGAATGCAGAATATAGAATGTAGAATATAGAATGAAGAATACAAAATATAAACTATAGAATATAGAATATACAACACAGAATTTAGAACATGGAATTCAGAACATAGAATTTAGAATGTACATTACAGAATACTGAATATACAATTTAGAATATAGAATGTAGAACACAGAATTTAGAATATACAATAGAGAATACTGAATATAGAGTTAAGAATATAGAATGTAGAACACACAGTATAGAATGTTGAATACAGAGTATAGAATCCAGAATAAAGAACATGGTATGCAGAACACAGAATTTGCAATTCAGATTACATAATACTGAATATAGAATTTAGAATATAGAATGTAGAACACAGAATTTATAATATAGAATACAGAAAGTTGAATATAGTGTTTAGAATATAGAATGTAGAACACAGAATATAGAATATAGATTATAGATTATAGTACCCAGAATTTAGAAGAAGGAATGCAGAACACAGAATTTAGAATATAGCATACCGAATACTGAATATAGAATTTAGAATATAGTATGTAGAACAAAGAATATAGAATGTAGAATACGAAATGCAGATATAGAATACTGAATATAGAATGTAGTAAACATATTATAGAATATGGAAAAAGAATACTGAAAAGAGAATTTTGAACAAGTAATGCAGAACACAGTATTTAGAATATAGAATAAAGTATAGTGCATACAGAATTTAGAATGTGGAATGCGGAACACAGATTTTAGAATATAGAATACAGAATACTGAATATAGAATTTAGAACATGGAATGCAGAACACATTACTTAGAATATAGAATACAGAATACTGAATATAGTATTTACAATATAGTGTGAGGAACACAGAATATAGAATATAGAATAAAGAATATTGAAACCATATTTCAGAACTTGGAATGCAGAACACAGAATTTACAATATAGAATACAGAATTCTGAAGATAGAATTTAGAATATAAAATGTAGAACATAGTATAAAGAATATAGAATACGGAATGCAGAATATAGAATGTAGAATATAAAATGAAGAACACAAAATATAAAATATAGAATAGAATATATAGAACCCAGAATTTAGAACATTGAATTGCAGAACACTGAATTTAGAATATAGTATACAGAATACTTAATAAACAATTTAAAAATTGAATGTAAAACACAGAATATAGAACATAAAATACATAATACTGAATATCTAATTTAGAATATAGAATGCAGAAAACAGAATAAAAAATATAGCTTAAAGAATATTGAAGCCAGATTTTGGAACATGGAAAGCAGAACTCACAATTTCGAATATAGAATACAGAATACTGAATATACAACTTAGAATATAGAATGTAGAACACAGAATTTAGAATATAGAGTAAAGAATACTGAATATAGAATTTAGAATATAGAATGTAGAACACAGAATATAGAATGTAGAATACAGATTATAGAATCCAGAATTAAGAACATGCTATGCAGAACACAGAATTAAGAATATAGTTTACATATTACTGAATATAGAATTTAGAATATAGAATGCAGAACACAGAATTTATAATATTGTATACAGAAATCTGAATATATTATTACAATATAGAATGTAGAACACAGAATATAGAATATAGATTATAGAACCCAGAATTAAGAATATGGAATGCATAACACAGAATATAATATAGCATACGGAATACTGAATATAGAATTTAGAATATAGAATGTAGAACACAGAATATAGAATATAGTATACGGAATGCAAAATATAGTATGTAGAATCTAGAATGAAAAACACACAATTTAGAATATAGAATAGAGAATGTAGAACCCAGAATTTAGAACATGGAATGCAGCACACAGAATTTAGAATATAGAATACAGAATACTGTATATAGAATTTAGAATATAGAAGGTAGAACACAGAATAAAGAATATAGAATACGGAATGCAGAATATAGAATATAGAATATAGAATGAAGAATACAAAATATAGAGTATAGAATAGAGAATATACAACACAGAATTTAGAACACGGAATGCAGAACATAGAATTTAGAATATAGAATACAGAATACTGAATATAGAATTTAGAATATAGAATGTAGAACATAGTATAAAGAATATAGAATACGGAATGCAGAATATAGAATGTAGAATATAAAATGAAGAACACAAAATATAAAATATAGAATAGAGTATATAGAATCCAGAATTTAGAACACTGAATTGCAGAACACTGAATTTAGAATATAGTATACAGAATACTTAATAAACAATTAAAAAATGGATTGTAGAGCACAGAATATAGAATAAAAAATACATAATACTGAATATATAATTTTGAATATAGAAATAGAAAACAGAATAAAAAATATAGCTTAAAGAATGTGGAAGCAGATTTTGGAACATGGAAAGCAGAACTCACAATTTCAAATATAGAATACAGAATACTGAATATACAATTCAGAATACAGAATGTAGAACACAGAATATAGAATATAGAATAAAGAATACTGAATATAGAATTTAGAATATAGAATGTAGAACACACAATATAGAATATAGAATAAAGAATACTGAATATAGAATTTAGAATATGGAATGTAGAACACAGAATATAGAATGTAGAATACAGAATATAGAATCCAGAATTAAGAACATGCTATGCAGAACACAGAATTAAGAATATAGATTACATAATACTGAATATAGAATTTAGAATATAGAATGCAGAACACAGAATTAATAATATTGTATACAGAAATCTGAATATAGTATTTAGAATATAGAATGTAGAACACAGAATATAGAATATAGATTATAGAACCCAGAATTTAGACCTTGGAATGCATAACACAGAATATAATATAGCATACGGAATACTGAATATAGAATTTAGAATATAGAATGTAGAACACAGAATATAGAATATAGTATACGGAATGCAAAATATAGTATGTAGAATCTAGAATGAAAAACACACAATTTAGAATATAGAATAGAGAATGTAGAACCCAGAATTTAGAACATGGAATGCAGCACACAGAATTTAGAATATAGAATACAGAATACTGAATATAGAATTTAGAATATAGAATGTAGAACACAGAATAAAGAATATAGAATACGGAATGCAGAATATACAATGGAGAATATAAAATGAAGAATACAAAATATAGACTATAGAATAGAGAATATACAACACAGAATTTAGAACATGGAATGCAGAACATAGAATTTAGAATATACAGTACAGAATACTGAATATACAATTTAGAATATAGAATGTAGAACACAGAATTTAGAATATACAATAAAGAATACTGAATATAGAGTTTAGAATATAGAATGTAGAACACACAATATAGAATGTTGAATACAGAATATAGAATCCAGAATAAAGAACATGCTATGCAGAACACAGAATTTGGAATAAAGATTACATAATACTGAATATAGAATTTAGAATATAGAATGTAGAACACAGAATTTATAATATAGAATACAGAAAGTTGAATATAGTGTTTAGAATATAGAATGTAGAACACAGAATATAGAATATAGATTATAGATTATAGAACCCAGAATTTAGAAGAAGGAATGCAGAACACAGAATTTAGAATATAGCATACGGAATACTGAATATGAATTTAGAATATAGTATGTAGAACACAGAATATAGAATGTAGAATACGAAATGCAGATATAGAATACTGAATATAGAATGTAGTAAACAGATTATAGAATATGGAAAAAGAATACTGAAAACAGAATTTTGAACAAGGTATGCAGAACACAGTATTTAGAATATAGAATACAGAATAGTGCATATAGAATTTAGAATGTGGAATGCGGAACACAGATTTTAGAATATAGAATACAGAATACTGAATATAGAATTTAGAACATGGAATGCAGAACACATTATTTATAATATAGAATACAGAATACTGAATATAGTATTTAGAATATAGTGTGAGGAACACAGAATATAGAATATAGAATAAAGAATATTGAAACCATAATTCAGAACTTGGAATGCAGAACACAGAATTTACAATATAGGATACAGAATACTGAAGATAGAATTTAGAATATAGAATGTAGAACATAGTATAAATAATATAGAATACGGAATGCAGAATATAGAATGTAGAATATAAAATGAAGAACACAAAATATAAAATATAGAATAGAGTATATAGAACCCAGAATTTAGAACATTGAATTGCAGAACACTGAATTTAGAATATAGTATACAGAATACTTAATAAACAATTAAAAAATTGAATGTAGAACACAGAAAATAGAACATAAAATACATAATACTGAATATCTAATTTAGAATATAGAATGCAGAAAACAGAATAAAAAATATAGCTTAAAGAATATTGAAGCCAGATTTTGGAACATGGAAAGCAGGACTCACAATTTCGAATATAGAATACAGAATACTGAATATACAATTTAGAATATAGAATGTAGAACACAGAATTTAGAATATAGAATAAAGAATACTGAATATAGAATTTAGAATATAGAATGTAGAACACAGAATATAGAATGTAGAATACAGATTATAGAATCCAGAATTAAGAACATGCTATGCAGAACACAGAATTAAGAATATAGTTTACATATTACTGAATATAGAATTTAGAATATAGAATGCAGGACACAGAATTTATAATATTGTATACAGAAATCTGAATATAGTATTACAATATAGAATTTAGAACACAGAATATAGAATATAGATTATAGAACCCAGAATTTAGAACATGGAATGCATAACACAGAATATAATATAGCATACGGAATACTGAATATAGAATTTAGAATATAGAATTTAGAACACAGAATATAGAATATGGTATACGGAATGCAAAATATAGTATGTAGAAACTAGAATGAAAAACACACAATTAAGAATACAGAATAGAGAATGTAGAACCCAGAATTTAGAACATGGAATGCAGCACACAGCATTTAGAATATAGAATACAGAATACTGAATATAGAATTTAGAATATAGAATGTAGAACACATAATATAGATCTTAGAATACAGAATAAAGAATCCAGAATAAAGAACATGCTATGCGGAACACAGAATTTAGAATATAGATTACATAATATGAATATAGAATTTAGAATATAGAATGTAGAATACAGAATTTATAATATAGAGTACAGAAAGCTGAATATAGTATTTACAATATACAATGTAGAACACAGATATAGAATATAGAATATAGATTATAGAACCCAGAATTTAGAACATGGAATGCAGCACACAGAATTTAGAATATAGAATACAGAATACTGAATATAGAATTTAGAATATAGAATGTAGAACACAGAATAAAGAATATAGAATACGGAATGCAGAATATAGAATGTAGAATATAGAATGAAGAATACAAAATATAGACTATAGAATAGAGAATATACAACACAGAATTTAGAACATGGAATGCAGAACATACAATTTACAATATAAAATACAGAATACTGAATATGCAATTTAGAATATAGAATGTAGAACTCACAATTTAGAATATACAATAAAGAATACTGAATATAGAGTTTAGAATATAGAATGTAGAACACACAATATAGAATGTTGAATACAGAATATAGAATCCAGAATAAAGAACATGCTATGCAGAACACAGAATTTGGAATAAAGATTACATATTACTGAATATAGAATTTAGAATATAGAATGTAGAACACAGAATTTATAATATAGAATACAGAAAGTTGAATATAGTATTTAGAATATAGAATGCAGAACACAGAATATAGAATATAGATTATAGATTATAGAACACAGAATTTAGAAGAAGGAATGCAGAACACAGAATTTAGAATATAGCATACGGAATACTAAATATAGAATTTAGAATATAGTATGTAGAACACAGAATATAGAATGTAGAATACGAAATGCAGATATAGAATACTGAATATAGAATGTAGTAAACAGATTATAGAATATGGAAAAAGAATACTGAAAACAGAATTTTGAACAAGTAATGCAGAACACAGTATTTAGAATATAGAATAGAGAATAGTGCATATAGAATTTCAAACGTGGAATGCCAAATACAGATTTTAGAATATACAATACAGAATACTGAATATAGAATTTAGAACATGGAAAGCAGAACACATTATTTAGATTATAGAATACAGAATACTGAATATAGTATTAAGAATATAGTGTGAGGAACACAGAATATAGAATATAGAATAAAGAATATTGAAACCTTAATTCAGAATTTGGAATGCAGAACACAGTATTTACAATATAGAATACAGAATACTGAAGATAGAATTTAGAATATAGAATGCAGAACAGAGAATTTATAATATTGTATACAGAAATCTGAATATAGTATTTAGAATATAGAATGTAGAACACAGAATATAGAATATAGATTATAGAATCCAGAATTTAGAACATGGAATGCATAACACAGAATATAATATAGCATACGGAATACTGAATATAGAATTTAGAATATAGAATGTAGAACACAGAATATAGAATATAGTATATGGAATGCAAAATATAGTATGTAGAATCTACAATGAAAAACACAATTTAGAATATAGAATATAGAATGTAGAACCCAGAATTTAGAACATGGAATGCAGCACACAGAATTTAGAATATAGAATACAGAATACTGAATATAGAATTTAGAATATAGAATGTAGAACACAGAATAAAGGATATAGAATACAGAATGCAGAATATAGATTGTAGAATATAGAATGAAGAATACAAAATATAGACTATAGAATAGAGAATATACAACACAGTATTTAGAACATGGAATGCAGACCATAGAATATAGAATATACAATACAGAATACTGAATATACAATTTAGAATATAGAATGTAGAACACAGAATTTAGAATATACAATAAAGAATACTGAATATAGAGTTTAGAATATAGAATGTAGAACACACAATATAGAATGTAGAATACAGAATATAGAATCCAGAATAAAGAACATGCTATGCAGAACACAGAATGTGGAATAAAGATTACATAATACTGAATATAGAATTTATAATATAGAATGTAGAACACAGAATATAGAATGTAGAATACAGATTATAGAATCCAGAATTAAGAACATGCTATGCAGAACACAGAATTAACAATATAGTTTACATAATACTGAATATAGAATTTAGAATATAGAATGTAGAACACAGAATTTATAATATAGAATACAGAAAGTTGAATATAGTATTTAGAATATAGAAAGTAGAACACAGAATATAGAATATAGATTATAGATTATAGAACCCAGAATTTAGAAGAAGGAATGCAGAACACAGAATTTAGAATACAGCATACGGAATACTGAATATAGAATTTAGAATATAGAATGTAGAACACAGAATATAGAATATAGTATACAGAATGCAAAATATATTATGTAGAATCTAGAAAGAAAAACACACAATTTAGAATATAGAATAGAGAATATAGAACCCAGAATTTAGAACATGGAAAGCAGCACACAGAATTTAGAATATAGAATACAGGATACTGAATATAGAAATTAGAATATAGAATGTAGAACACAGAATATAGATTGTAGAATACAGAATAAAGAATCCAGTATAAAGAACATGCTATGCGGAACACAGAATTTAGAATATAGATTACATAATACTGAATATAGAATTTAGAATATAGAATGTAGAATACAGAATTTATAATATAGAATACAGAAAGCTGAATATACTATTTACAATATAGAATGTAGAACACAGATATAGAATATAGAATATAGATTATAGAAACCAGAATTTAGAACATGGAATGCAGAAGACAGTAATTACAATATATAATACAGTATACTGAACATACAACTTAGAACATAGAATGCAGAACACAGAATTTAGAATATGGAATACAGAATACTGAATATAGAATGGAGAACATGGGGTGCAGAACACAGAATTTAGAATATGGAATACAGAATACTGAATAGAGGATTTAGAATATAGAAAATAGAACACAGAATATAGAATATAAAATAGAGAATTTAGAACATGGGATGCAGAACACAGAATTTAGAATATAGAATAGAGAATACTGAATATAGAATTTAGAATATAGAAAGTAGAACACATAATATATAATGTAGAATACGGAATGCAGAATATAGAATACAGAATATAGAATTTAGAACACAGAATAAAAAATATGGAAAACAGAATATAGAAACCAGAATTTAGAACATGGAAATCAGAACACATAATTTAGAATATAGTATAGAGATTACTGAAAATAGAATTTAGAATATAGAATGTAGAACACAGAATTTAGAATATAGTATACGGAATGCAAAATATAGTATGTAGAATCTAGAATGAAAAACACACAATTTAGAATATAGAATAGAGAATGTAGAATCCAGAATTTAGAACATGGAATGCATCACACAGAAATTAGAATATAGAATACAGAATACTGAATATAGAATTTAGAATATAGAATGTAGAACACAGAATAAAGAATATAGAATACGGAATGAAGAATATTGAATGTAGAATATAGAATGAGGAATACAAAATATAGACTATAGAATAGAGAATATACAACACAGAATTTAGAACATGGAATGCAGAACATAGAATTTAGAATATACAATACAGAATACTGAATATACAATTTAGAATATAGAATGTATAACACAGAATTTAGAATATAAAATAAAGAATACTGAATATAGAGTTTAGAATATAGAATGTAGAACACACAATATAGAATATAGAATACCGAATATAGAATGCAGAATAAAGAACATGCTATGCAGAACACAGAATTTGGAATAAAGATTACATAATACTGAATATAGAATTTAGAATATAGGATGTAGAACACAGAATTTATAATATAAATACAGAAAGTTGAATATAGTATTTAGAATATTGAATGTAGAACACAGAATATAGAATATAGATTATAGATTATAGAACCCAGAATTTAGGAGAAGGAATGCAGAACACAGAATTTAGAATATAGCATACGGAATACTAAATATAGAATTTAGAATATAGTATGTAGAACACAGAATATAGAATGTAGAATACGAAATGCAGATATAGAATACAGAATATAGAATGTAGAAAACAGATTATAGAATATGGAAAAAGAATACTGAAAACAGAATTTAGAACATGGAATGCAGAACACAGTATTTAGAATATAGGATACAGAATAGTGCATATAGAATTTAGAATGTGGAATGCGGAACACAGATTTTAGAATATAGAGTACAGAATACTGAATATAGAATTTAGAACATGGAATGCAGTACACATTATTTAGAATATAGAATACAGAATACTGAATATAGAACCTAGAATATAGTGTGAGGAACACAGAATATAGAATATAGAATAAAGAATATTGAAACCATAATTCAGAACTTGGAATGCAGAACACAGAATTTACAATATAGAATACAGAACACTGAAGATAGAATTTAGAATATAGAATGTAGAACATAGTATAAAGAATATAGAATACGGAATGCAGAATATAGAATGTAGAATATAAAATGAAGAACACAAACTATAAAATATAGAATAGAATATATAGAACCCAGAATTTACAACATTGAATTGCAGAACACTGAATTTAGAATATAGTATACACAATACTTAATAAACAATTTAAAAATTGAATGTACAACACAGAATATAGTATATAGAATACATAACACTGAATATATAATTTAGAATATAGAATGCATAAAACAGAATAAAAAATATAGCTTAAAGAATATTGAAGCCAGATTTTGGAACATGGAAAGCAGAACTCACAATTTCAAATATAGAATACAGAATACTGAATATACAATTTAGAATATAGAATGTAGAACACAGAATATAGAATGTAGAATACAGAATATAGAATCCAGAATTAAGAACATGCTATGCAGAACACAGAATTAAGAATATAGATTACATAATACTGAATATAGAATTTAGAATTTAGAATGCAGAACACAGAATTAATAATACTGTATACAGAAATCTGAATATAGTATTTAGAATATAGAATGTAGAACACAGAATATAGAATATAGATTATAGAACCCAGAATTTAGAACTTGGAATGCATAACACAGAATATAATATTGCATACGGAATACTGAATATAGAATTTATAATATAGAATGTAGAACACAGAATATAGAATATAGTATACGGAATGCAAAATATAGTATGTAGAATCTAGAATGAAAAACACACAATTTAGTATATAGAATAGACAATGTAGAACACAGAATTTAGAACATGGAATGCAGCACACAGAATTTAGAATACAGAATACAGAATATTGAATATAGAATTTAGAATATAGAATGTAGAACACAGAATAAAGAATATAGAATACGGAATGCAGAATATAGAATGTAGAATATAGAATGAAGAATACAAAATATAGACTATAGAATAGAGGATATACAACACAGAATTTAGAACATGGAATTCAGTACATAGAATTTAGAATATACAGTACAGCATACTGAATATACAATTTAGAATATAGAATGTAGAACACAGAATTTAGAATATACAATAAAGAATACTGAATATAGAGTTTAGAATATAGAATGTAGAACACACAATATAGAATGTTGAATACAGAATATAGAATCCAGAATAAAGAACATGCTATGCAGAACACAGAATTTGGAATAAAGATTACATAATACTGAATATAGAATTTAGAATATAGAATGTAGAACACAGAATTTATAATATAGAATACAGAAAGTTGAATATAGTGTTTAGAATATAGAATGTAAAACACAGAATATAGAATATAGATTATAGATTATAGAACCCAGAATTTAGAAGAAGGAATGCAGAACACAGAATTTAGAATATATCATACGGAATACTGAATATGAATTTAGAATATAGTATGTAGAACACAGAATATAGAATGTAGAATACGAAATGCAGATATGGAATACTGAATATAGAATGTAGTAAACAGATTATAGAATATGGAAAAAGAATACTGTAATCAGAATTTTGAACAAGGTATGCAGAACACAGTATTTAGAATATAGAATACAGAATAGTGCATATAGAATTTAGAATGTGGAATGCGGAACACAGATTTTAGAATATAGAATACAGAATACTGAATATAGAATTTAGAACATGGAATGCAGAACACATTATTTAGAATATAGAATACAGAATACTGAATATAGTATTTAGAATATAGTGTGAGGAACACAGAATATAGAATATAGAATAAAGAATATTGAAACCATAATTCAGAACTTGGAATGCAGAACACAGAATTTACAATATAGAATACAGAATACTGAAGATAGAATTTAGAATATTGAATGTAGAACATAGTATAAAGAATAAAGAATACGGAATGCAGAATATAGAATGTAGAATATAAAATGAAGAACAGAAAATATAAAATATAGAATAGAGTATATAGAACCCAGAATTTAGAACATTGAATTGCAGAACACTGAATTTAGAATATAGTATACAGAATACTTAATAAACAATTTAAAAATTGAATGTAAAACACAGAATATAGAACATAAAATACATAATACTGAATATCTAATTTAGAATATAGAATGCAGAAAACAGAATAAAAAATATAGCTTAAAGAATATTGAAGCCAGATTTTGGAACATGGAAAGCAGAACTCACAATTTCGAATATAGAATACAGAATACTGAATATACAATTTAGAATATAGAATGTAGAACACAGAATTTAGAATATAGAATAAAGAATACTGAATATAGAATTTAGAATATAGAATGTAGAACACAGAATATAGAATTTAGAATACAGATTATAGAATTCAGAATTAAGAACATGCTATGCAGAGCACAGAATTAAGAATATAGTTTACATATTACTGAATATAGAATTTAGAATATAGAATGCAGGACACAGAATTTATAATATTGTATACAGAAATCTGAATACAGTATTACAATATAGAATGTAGAACACAGAATATAGAATATAGATTATAGAACCCAGAATTTAGAACATGGAATGCATAACACAGAATATAATATAGCATACGGAATACTGAATATAGAATTTAGAATATAGAATGTAGAACACAGAATATAGAATATAGTATACGGAATGCAAAATATAGTATGTAGAATCTAGAATGAAAAACACACAATTTAGAATATAGAATAGAGAATGTAGAACCCAGAATATAGAACATGGAATGCAGCACACAGAATTTAGAATATAGAATACAGAATACTGAATATAGAATTTAGAATATAGAATGTAGAACACATAATATAGATCTTAGAATACAGAATAAAGAATCCAGAATAAAGAACTTGCTATGCGGAACACAGAATTTAGAATATAGATTACATAATATGAATATAGAATTTAGAATATAGAATGTAGAATACAGAATTTATAATATAGAATACAGAAAGCTGAATATAGTATTTACAATATAGAATGTAGAACACAGATATAGAATATAGAATAAAGATTATAGAACCCAGAATTTAGAACATGGAATGCAGCACACAGAATTTAGAATATAGAATACAGAATACTGAATATAGAATTTAGAATATAGTGTGAGGAACACAGAATATAGAATAAAGAATATTGAAATCATAATTCAGAACTTGGAATGCAGAACACAGAATTTACAATATAGAATACAGAACACTGAAGATAGAATTTAGAATATAGAATGTAGAACATAGTATAAAGAATATAGAATACGGAATGCAGAATATAGAATGTAGAATATAAAATGAAGAACACAAAATATAAAATATAGAATAGAGTATATAGAACCCAGAATTTAGAACATTGAATTGCAGAACACTGAATTTAGAATATAGTATACAGAATACTTAATAAACAATTAAAAAATGGATTGTAGAGCACAGAATATAGAATAAAAAATACATAATACTGAATATATAATTTTGAATATAGAAATAGAAACAGAAAAAAAATATAGCTTAAAAAATGTGGAAGCAGATTTTGGAACATGAAAAGTAGAACTCACAATTTCGAATATAGAATACAGAATACTGAATATACAATTTTGAATATAGAATGTAGAACACAGAATATAGAATATAGAATAAAGAATACTGAATATAGAATTTAGAATATAGAATGTAGAACACAGAATATAGAATGTAGAATACAGATTATAGAATCATGAATTAAGAACATGCTATGCAGAACACAGAATTAAGAATATAGATTACATAATACTGAATATAGAATTTAGAATATAGAATGCAGAACAGAGAATTTATAATATTGTATACACAAATCTGAATATAGTATTTAGAATATAGAATGTAGAACACAGAATATAGAATATAGAATAAAGTATACTGAATATAGAATTTAGAATATAGAATGTACAACACAGAATATAGAATGTAGAATACAGATTATAGAATCCAGAATTAAGAACATGCTATGCAGAACACAGAATTAAGAATATAGATAATACTGAATAGAGTATTTAGAATATAGAATGTAAAACACAGAATATAGAATAGAGAATATAGGTTATAGAATCCAGAATATTGAACATGGAATGCATAACACAGAATAGAATATAGCATACGGAACACTGAATATAGAATTGAGAATATATAATGTAGAACACAGAATATAGATTATAGTATACGGAATGCAAAATATAGTATGTAGAATCTAGAATGAAACACACAAAATTTAGAATATAGTATAGAGAATGTAGAACCAAGAATTTATAACATGGAATGCAGAACACAGAATTTAGAATATAGAATACAGAATACTGAATATAGAATTTAGAATATACAAAGAAGAACACAGAATATAGAATAAAGAATAGAGAATTTAGAACATGGAATGCAGAACAGAGAATTTAGATTATATAATTCATAATACTGAATATAGACTTAAGAATATAGAATGTAGTACACAGTATAAATTTATAGAATACTGAATGCAGAATATAGAATTTAGAATATACAATGTAGAACAGAGAATATAGAATATAGAAAAGAGAATATAAAACCCAGAATTTACAACATGGAATGCAAACACAGAATTTAGAATATAGTATAAAGAATACTTAATATACAATTAAAAAAAGAATGTATAACAGAGAAAATAGAATATACAATACATAATACTGAATATATAATTTAGAATAAAGAATGTAGAAAACTGAATAAAAAATATAACTTAGGGAATATTGAAGCCAGATTTTGGAACTTGGAAAGCAGAACTCAGAATTTTGATTATAGAATATTGAATACTTAATAAACAATTAAAAACTTGAATGTAGAACAGAGAATATAGGATATAGGATACATAATACTGAATATATAATTTAGAATATAGAATGTAAAACACAGAATAAAAAATATAGCTTAGGGAAAATTGAAGCCAGATTTTGGAACTTGGAAATCAGACATCAGAGTTTAGAATATAGAATAGAGAATTCTAAATATAGAGTTTAGAATATAGAATGTACAACACAGAATATAGAATGTAGAATACGGAATATAGAATCAAGAATACAGAACATACTATGAAGAATACAGAATATAGAATATTGATTACAAAATACTGAATATAGAATTTAGAATATAGAATGTAGAACACACAATATATATTATAAAATACACAAAGTTGAATATAGTATTTAGAATATAGAATGTAGAACACAGGATATAGAATATAGAATATAGATTATAGAACCCAGAATTTAGAACATGGAATGCAGAACACAGAATATACAATATAGCATACGGAATACAGCATATAGAATTTAGAATATAGTATGTAGAACACAGAATATAGATTATAGAATACGAAATGCAGATATAGAATACAGAATACAGAATGTAGTAAACAGATTATAGAATATGGAAAAAGGATACTAAAAACAGTATTTAGAACATGGAATGCAGAACACAGTATTTAGAATATAGAATACAGAATAGTGCATATAGGATTTAGAATGTGGAATGCGGAACACAGATTTTAGAATATAGAATACAGAATACTGAATATAGAATTTAGAACATGGAATGCAGAACACATTATTTAGAATATAGAATACAGAATACTGAATATAGAATTTAGAATATAGTGTGAGGAACACAGAATATAGAATATAGAATAAAGTATATTGAACCCATAATTCAGAACATGGAATGCAGAACACAGAATTTACAATATAGAATACAGAATACTGAAGATAGAATTTAGAATATAGAATGTAGAACATAGTATAAAGAATATAGAATACGGAATGCAGAATATAGAATGTAGAATATAAAATGAAGAACACAAAATATAAAATATAGAATAGAGTATATAGAACCCAGAATTTAGAACATTGAATTGCAGAACACTGAATTTAGAATATAGTATACAGAATAATTAATAAACAATTTAAAAATTGAATGTAGAACACAGAAAATAGAATATAAAATACATAATACTGAATATATAATTTAGAATATAGAATGCAGAAAACAGAATAAAAAATATAGCTTAAAGAATATTGAAGTCAGATTTTGGAACATGGAAAGCAGAACTCACAATTTCGAATATAGAATACAGAATACTGAATATACAATTAAGAATATAGAATGTAGAACACAGAATATAGAATATAGAATAAAGAATACTGAATATAGAATTTAGAATATAGAATGTAGAACACAGAATATAGAATGTAGAATACAGAATATAGAATCAAGAATAAAGAACATGCTATGCAGAACAAAGAATTTGGAATACATATTACATAATACTGAATATAGAATTTAGAATATAGAATGCAGAACAGAGAATTTATAATATTGTATACAGAAATCTGAATATAGTATTTAGAATATAGAATGTAGAACACAGAATATAGAATATAGATTATAGAACCCAGAATTTAGAACATGGAATGCATAACACAGAATATAATATAGCATACGGAATACTGAATATAGAATTTAGAATATAGAATGTAGAACACAGAATATAGAATATAGTATATGGAATGCAAAATATAGTATGTAGAATCTACAATGAAAAACACAATTTAGAATATAGAATAGAGAATGTAGAACCCAGAATTTAGAACATATAATGCAGCACACAGAATTTAGAATATAGTATAAAGAATACTTAATATACAATTAAAAAAAGAATGTATAACAGAGAAAATAGAATATACAATACATAATACTGAATATATAATTTAGAATAAAGAATGTAGAAAACTGAATAAAAAATATAACTTAGGGAATATTGAAGCCAGATTTTGGAACTTGGAAAGCAGAACTCAGAATTTTGATTATAGAATATTGAATACTTAATAAACAATTAAAAACTTGAATGTAGAACAGAGAATATAGGATATAGGATACATAATACTGAATATATAATTTAGAATATAGAATGTAAAACACAGAATAAAAAATATAGCTTAGGGAAAATTGAAGCCAGATTTTGGAACTTGGAAATCAGACATCAGAGTTTAGAATATAGAATAGAGAATTCTAAATATAGAGTTTAGAATATAGAATGTACAACACAGAATATAGAATGTAGAATACGGAATATAGAATCAAGAATACAGAACATACTATGAAGAATACAGAATATAGAATATTGATTACAAAATACTGAATATAGAATTTAGAATATAGAATGTAGAACACACAATATATATTATAAAATACACAAAGTTGAATATAGTATTTAGAATATAGAATGTAGAACACAGGATATAGAATATAGAATATAGATTATAGAACCCAGAATTTAGAACATGGAATGCAGAACACAGAATATACAATATAGCATACGGAATACAGCATATAGAATTTAGAATATAGTATGTAGAACACAGAATATAGATTATAGAATACGAAATGCAGATATAGAATACAGAATACAGAATGTAGTAAACAGATTATAGAATATGGAAAAAGGATACTAAAAACAGTATTTAGAACATGGAATGCAGAACACAGTATTTAGAATATAGAATACAGAATAGTGCATATAGGATTTAGAATGTGGAATGCGGAACACAGATTTTAGAATATAGAATACAGAATACTGAATATAGAATTTAGAACATGGAATGCAGAACACATTATTTAGAATATAGAATACAGAATACTGAATATAGAATTTAGAATATAGTGTGAGGAACACAGAATATAGAATATAGAATAAAGTATATTGAACCCATAATTCAGAACATGGAATGCAGAACACAGAATTTACAATATAGAATACAGAATACTGAAGATAGAATTTAGAATATAGAATGTAGAACATAGTATAAAGAATATAGAATACGGAATGCAGAATATAGAATGTAGAATATAAAATGAAGAACACAAAATATAAAATATAGAATAGAGTATATAGAACCCAGAATTTAGAACATTGAATTGCAGAACACTGAATTTAGAATATAGTATACAGAATAATTAATAAACAATTTAAAAATTGAATGTAGAACACAGAAAATAGAATATAAAATACATAATACTGAATATATAATTTAGAATATAGAATGCAGAAAACAGAATAAAAAATATAGCTTAAAGAATATTGAAGTCAGATTTTGGAACATGGAAAGCAGAACTCACAATTTCGAATATAGAATACAGAATACTGAATATACAATTAAGAATATAGAATGTAGAACACAGAATATAGAATATAGAATAAAGAATACTGAATATAGAATTTAGAATATAGAATGTAGAACACAGAATATAGAATGTAGAATACAGAATATAGAATCAAGAATAAAGAACATGCTATGCAGAACAAAGAATTTGGAATACATATTACATAATACTGAATATAGAATTTAGAATATAGAATGCAGAACAGAGAATTTATAATATTGTATACAGAAATCTGAATATAGTATTTAGAATATAGAATGTAGAACACAGAATATAGAATATAGATTATAGAACCCAGAATTTAGAACATGGAATGCATAACACAGAATATAATATAGCATACGGAATACTGAATATAGAATTTAGAATATAGAATGTAGAACACAGAATATAGAATATAGTATATGGAATGCAAAATATAGTATGTAGAATCTACAATGAAAAACACAATTTAGAATATAGAATAGAGAATGTAGAACCCAGAATTTAGAACATATAATGCAGCACACAGAATTTAGAATATAGAATACAGAATACTGAATATAGAATTTAGAATATAGAATGTAGAACACAGAATAAAGAATATAGAATACGGAATGCAGAATATAGAATGTAGAATATAGAATGAAGAATACAAAATATAGATTATAGAATAGAGAATATACAACACAGAATTTAGAACATGGAATGCAGAACATAGAATTTAAAATATACAATACAGAATACTGAATATACAATTTAGAATATAGAATGTAGAACACAGAATTTAGAAAATACAATAAACAGTACTGAATATAGAGTTTAAAATGTAGAATGTAGAACACACAATATAGAATGTAGAATACAGAATATAGAATCCAGAATATAGAACATGCTATGCAGAACACAGAATGTGGAATAAAGATTACATAATACTGAATATAGAATTTAGAATATAGAATGTAGAACACAGAATTTATAATATAGAATACAGAAACTTGAATATAGTACTTAGAATATGGAATGTAGAACACAGAATATAGAATATAGATTATAGACTATAGAACCCAGAATTTAGAAGAAGGAATGCAGAACACAGAATTTAGAATATAGCATACGGAATACTGAATATAGAATTTAGAATATAGTATGTAGAACACAGAATATAGAATGTAGAATAAGAAATGCAGATATAGAATACAGAATATAAAAAGTAGAAAACAGATTATAGAATATGGAAAAAGAATACCGAAAACAGAATTTAGAACATGGAATGCAGAACACAGTATTTAGAATATAGAATACAGAATAGTGCATATAGAATTTAGAATGTGGAATGCGGAACACAGGTTTTAGAATATTGAATACAGAATACCTAATATAGAATATAGAACATGGAATGCAGAACACATTATTTAGAATATAGAATACAGAATACTGAATATAGAATTTAGAATATAGTGTGAGGAACACAGAATATAGAATATAGAATAAAGAATATTGAACCCATAATTTAGAACATGGAATGCAGAACACAGAATTTACAATATAGAATACAGAATACTGAAGATAGAATTTAGAATATAGAATGTAGAACATAGTATAAAGAATATAGAATACGGAATGCAGAATATAGGATGTAGAATATAAAATGAAGAACACAAAATATAAAATATAGAATAGAGTATATAGAACCCAGAATATAGAACATTGAATTGCAGAGCACTGAATTTAGAATATAGTATACAGACTACTTAATAAACAATTAAAAAATTGAATGTAGAACACAGAATATAGAATATAAAATACATAATACTGAATATCTAATTTAGAATATAGAATGTAGAATCCAGAATAAAAAATATAGCTTAAAGAATATTGAAGCCAGATTTTGGAACATGGAAAGTAGAACTCACAATTTCGAATATACAATACAGAATACTGAATATACAATTTAGAATATAGAATGTAGAACACAGAACATAGAATGTAGAATACAGATTATAGAATCCAGAATTAAGAACATGCTATGCAGAACTCAGAATTAAGAATATAGATAATACTGAATATAGTATTTAGAATATAGAATGCAGAACACACAATTTATATTATTGTATACAGAAATCTAAATGTCCTATATAGAATATAGAATGTAGAACACAGAATATAGAATAGAGAATATAGTTTAGAGAACCCAGAATATTGAACATGGAATGCATAACACAGAACAGAATATACCATACGGAATACTTAATATAGAATTGAGAATATAGAATGTAGAACACAGAATATAGAATAGAGTATACGGAATGCAAAATATAGTATGTAGAATCTAGAATGAAAAACACAAAATTTAGAATATAGTATAGAGAATGTAGAACCAAGAATTTATAACATGGAATGCAGAACACAGAATTTAGAATATAGAATACAGAATACTGAATATAGAATTTAGAATATACAAAGAAGAACACAGAATATAGAATAAAGAATATAGAATTTAGATCATGGAATGCAGAACAGAGAATTTAGATTATATAATTCATAATACTGAATATAGACTTAAGAATATAGAATGTAGTACACAGTATAAATTTATAGAATATTGAATACAGAATATAGAATTTAGAATATAAAATGTAGAACAGAGAATATAGAATATAGAAAAGAGAATATAAAACCCAGAATTTACAACATGGAATGCAAACACAAAATTTAGAATATAGTATAAAGAATACTTAATATACAACTAAAAAAATTGAATGTAGAAAAGAGAATATAGAATATACAATACATAATACTGAATATATAATTTAGAATATAGAATGTAGAAAACAGAATAAAAAATATAGCTTAGGGAATATTGAAGCCAGATTTTGGAACTAGGAAAACAGAACTCAGAATTTAGATTATAGAATATAGAATACTTACTAAACAATTAAAAAATTGAATGTAGAACCGAGAATATAGGATATAGAATACATAATACTGAATATATAATTTAGAATATAGAATGTAGAACACAGAATAAAAAATATAGCTTAGGGAATATTGAAGCCAGATTTTGGAACTTGGAAAGCAGAAATCAGAGTTTAGAATATAGAATAGAGAATTCTAAATATAGAGTTTAGAATATAGAATGTACAACACAGAATATAGAATGTAGAATACGGAATATAGAATCAAGAATACAGAACATACTATGAAGAATACAGAATTTAGAATATTGATTACATAATACTGAATATAGAATTTAGAATATAGAATGTAGAACACAGAATTTATAATATAGAATACAGAAATATGAATATAGTATTTAGAATATTGAATGTAGAACACAGAATATAGAATATAGAATATAGATTACAGAACCCAGAATTTAGAACATGGAATGCAGAACACAAAGTTTAGAATATAGCATACGGAATACTGAATATAGAATTTAGAATATAGATTGCAGAAAACAGAATATAGAATATAGTAAACGGAAAGCAGTATATAGAATGTAGAATATAGAAAGTATAACACAAAATATAGAAAATAGAATAAAGATTATAGAAGCCAGATTTAGAACATGGAATGCAGAACACAGAATTTATAATATAGAATACAGGCTACTGAATAAAGTATGTACAACACAGAATATAGAATAGAGAATAGAGAATAGAGAACACAGAATTTAGAACATGGAATGCAGAACACAGAATTTAGATTATATAATACAGAATACTTAATAAACAATTAAAAAATTGAATGTAGAACACAGAATACAGAATATAAAACACATAATACTGAATATATAATTTATAAAATAGAATGTAGAAAACATAATAAAAAATATAGCTTAGAGAATATTGATGCCAGATTTTGGAACATGGAAATCAGACCTCAGTGTATAGAATATAGAATACAGAATACTGAATATAGAGTAGAGAATATAGAATGTAGAACACAGAATTTAGAATATAGAATAAAGAATACTGAATACAGAATTTAGAATATAGAATGTAGAACACAAAATATAGAATGTAGAATACAGAATAAAGAATCCAGGATAAAGAACATGCTATGCAGAACACAGAATTCAGAATATAGATTACATAATACTGAATATAGAATTTAGAATATAGAATGTAGAACACAGAATATATAATATAGAATACAGAAAGCTGAATATATAATTTAGAATATAGAATGTAGAACACAGAATTTATAATATAGAATACAGAAAGTTGAATATAGTGTTTAGAAAATAGAATGTAGAACACAGAATATAGAATATAGATTATAGACTATAGAAACCAGAATTAAGAAGAAGGAATGCAGAACACAGATTTTAGAATATAGCATACGGAATACTGAATATAGAATTTAGAATATAGTATGTAGAACACAGAATATAGAATGTAGAATACGAAATGCAGATATAGAATACAGAATATAGAATGTAGAAAACAGATTATAGAATATGGAAAAAGCATACTGAAAACAGAATTTAGAACATGGAATGCAGAACACAGTATTTAGAATATAGAATACAGAATAGTGCATATAGAATTTAGAATGTGGAATGCGGAACACAGATTTTAGAATATAGAATACAGAATACTGAATATAGAATTTAGAACATGGAATGCAGAACACATTATTTAGAATATAGAATACAGAATACTGAATATAGAATTTAAAATATAGTGTGAGGAACAAAGAATATAGAATATAGAATAAAGAATATTGAACCCATAATTCAGAACATGGAATGCAGAACACAGAATTTACAATATAGAATACAGAATACTGAAGATAGAATTTAGAATATAGAATGTAGAACATAGTATAAAGAATATAGAATACGGAATGCAGAATATAGAATGTAGAATATAAAATGAAGAACACAAAATATAAAATATAGAATAGAGAATATAGAACCCAGAATTTAGAACATTGAATTGCAGAACACTGAATATAGAATATAGTATACAGAATACTTAATAAACAATTAAAAAATTGAATGTAGAACACAGAATATAGAATATAAAATACATAATACTGAATATATAATTTAGAATATAGAATGCAGAAAACAGAATAAAAAATATAGCTTAAAGAATATTGAAGCCAGATTTTGGAACATGGAATGCAGAACACACAATTTCGAATATAGAATACAGAATACTGAATATACAATTTAGAATATAGAATGTAGAACACAGAATATAGAATATAGAATAAAGAATACTGAATATAGAATTTAGAATATAGAATGTAGAACACAGAATATAGAATGTAGAATACAGATTATAGAATCCAGAATTAAGAACATGCTATGCATAACACAGAATTAAGAATATAGATTACATAATTCTGAATATAGAATTTAGAATATAGAATGCACAACACAGAATTTATAATATTGTATACAGAAATCTGAATATAGTATTTAGAATATAGAATGTAGAACACAGAATAGAGAATATAGATTATAGAACCCAGAATTTAGAACATGGAATGCATAACACAGAATATAATATAGCATACGGAATACTGAATATAGAATCTAGAATATAGAATGTAGAACACAGAATATAGAATATAGTATACGGAATGCAAAATATAGTATGTAGATTCTAGAATGAAAAACACACAATTTAGAATATAGAATAGAGAATGTAGAACCCAGAATTTAGAACATGGAATGCAGCACACAGAATTTAGAATAGAGAATACAGAATACTGAATATAGAATTTAGAATATAGAATGTAGAATACAGAATATAGATTGTAGAATACAGAATAAAGAATCCAGAATAAAGAACATGCTATGCGGAACACAGAATTTAGAATATAGATTACATAATACTGAATATAGAATTTAGAATATAGAATGTAGAATACAGAATTTTTTAATATAGAATACAGAAAGCTGAATATAGTATTTACAATATAGAATGTAGAACACAGATTTAGAATATAGAATATAGATTATAGAACCCAGAATTTAGAACATGGAATGCAGAAGACAGTAATTACATTATATAATACAGTATACTGATCATAGAACTTAGAACATAGAATGCAGAACACAGAATTTAGAATATGGAATACAGAATACGGAATATAGAATGGAGAACATGGGGTGCAGAACACAGAATTTAGAATATGGAATACAGAATACTGAATTGAGAATTTAGAATATAGAAAATAGAACACAGAATATAGAATATAGAATAGAGAAATTAGAACATGGGATGCAGAACACAGAATTTAGAATATAGAATACAAAATACTGAATATAGAATTTAGAATATAGAATGTAGAACACATAATATATAATGTAGAACACGGAATGCAGAATATAGAATACAGAATATAGAATTTAGAACACAGAATATAAAATATGGAAAACAGAATATAGAAACCAGAATTTAGAACATGGAAAGCAGAACACATAATTTAGAAAATAGTATAGAGATTACTGAAAATAGAATTTAGAATATAGAATGTAGAACACAGAATTTAGAATATAGAATACAGAATACTGATTAAATAACTTAGAATATAGAATGTAGAACACAGAATATAGAATATAGAATACGGAATGCAAAATATAGTTTGTAGACTATAGAATGAAGAACGCAAAATATAGAATATAGAATAGAGGATATAGAAGCCAGAATTCAGAACATGGAATGCAGAACAGAGAATTTCGAATATAAATACAAAATACTGAATATAGGAATTTGAATATAGAATGCAGAACACAGGATATATAATAGAGTATACAGAACCCAGAATTTAAAACACGGAATACAGAACACAGAATTTAGAATATAGAATACAGAATACTGAATATTGAATTTAGAATATAGAATGTAGAACACAGAATATAGAATATAGAAAACGGAATGCAGAATATAGAATGTAGAATATAGAATGAAGAATACAAAATATAGAATATAGAATAGGGAACATAAAACACAGAAATTAGATAATGGAATGCAGAACATAGAATTTAGAATAGAGAATAGAGAATACTGAATATACAATTTAGAATATAGTATAGAGATTACTTAATATAGAATTTAGAATACAGAATGTAGAACACAGGATTTAGAATATAGAATACAGAATACTGAATAAATAACTTAGAATATAGAATGTAGAACACAGAATATAGAAAATAGAATACGGAATGCAAAATATAGATTGTAGAATATAGAATGAAGTATGCAAAATATAGAATAGACAATAGAGAATAGAGAAGCCAGAATTTAGAACATGGAACGCAGAACACAGAATTTTGAAAATAAATACGGAATACTGAATGGAGGATTTTGAATATAGAATGCAGAACACAGGATATATAATAGAGTATACAGAAGCCAGAATTTAAAACATGGAATCCAGAACACATAATTTAGAATATAGAATACAGAATACTTAATAAAGTATTTAGAATATAGAATGTAGAACACAGAATAAAGAATATAGAATACGGAAAGCAGAATATAGAATGTAGAATATAGGATGAAGAATACAAAATAGAGAATATAGAATAGAGAATATACAACACAGAATTTAGAACATGGAATGCAGAACACAGAATTTACAATATAGAATACAGAATACTGAAGATAGAATTTAGAATATAGAATGTAGAACATAGTATAAAGGATATAGAATACGGAATGCAGAATATAGAATGTAGAATATAAAATGAAGAACACAAAATATAAAATATAGAAAAGAATATATAGAATCCAGAATTTAGAATATTGAATTGCAGAACACTGAATTTAGAATATAGTATACAGAATACTTAATAAACATTTAAAAAATTGAATGTAGAACACAGAATATAGAATATAAAATACATAATACTGAATATCTAATTTAGAATATAGAATGTAGAATCCAGAATAAAAAATATAGCTTAAAGAATATTGAAGCCAGATTTTGGAACATGGAAAGCAGAACTCACAATTTCGAATATAGAATACAGAATACTGAATATACAATTTAGAATATAGAATGTAGAACACAGAACATAGAATGTAGAATACAGATTATAGAATCCAGAATTAAGAACATGCTATGCAGAACAAAGAATTAAGAATATATATAATACTGAATATAGTATTTAGAATAAATAATGCAAAACACAGAATTTATATTATTGTATACAGAAATCTAAATGACGTATATAGAATATAGAATGTAGAACACAGAATATAGATTAGAGAATATAGGTTATAGAACCCAGAATATTGAACATGGAATGCATAACACAGAATAGAATATAGCATACGGAATACTTAATATAGAATTGAGAATATAGAATGTAGAACACAAAATATAGAATATAGTATACGGAATGCAAAATATAGTATGTAGAATCTAGAATGAAAAACACAAAATTTAGAATATAGTACAGAGAATGTAGAACCAAGAATTTATAACATGGAATGCAGAACACAGAATTTAGAATATAGAATACAGAATACTGAATATAGAATTTAGAATATACAAAGAAGAACACAGAATATAGAATAAAGAATATAGAATTTAGAACATGGAATGCAGAACAGAGAATTTAGATTATATAATTCATAATACTGAATATAGACTTAAGAATATAGAATGTAGTACACAGTATAAATTTATAGAATATTGAATACAGAATATAGAATTTAGAATATACAATGTAGAACAGAGAATATAGAATATAGAAAAGAGAATATAAAACCCAGAATTTACAACATGGAATGCAAACACAGAATTTAGAATATAGTATAAAGAATACTTAATATACAATTAAAAATATTGAATGTAGAAAAGAGAATATAGAATATACAATACATAATACTGAATATATAATTTAGAATATAGAATGTAGAAAACAGAATAAAAAATATAGCTTAGGGAATATTGAAGCCAGATTTTGGAACTTGGAAAGCAGAAATCAGAGTTTAGAATATAGAATAGAGAATTCTAAATATAGAGTTTAGAATATAGAATGTACAACACAGAATATAGAATGTAGAATACGGAATATAGAATCAAGAATACAGAACATACTATGAAGAATACAGAATTTAGAATATTGATTACATAATACTGAATATAGAATTTAGAATATAGAATGTAGAACACAGAATTTATAATATAGAATACAGAAATATGAATATAGTATTTAGAATATAGAATGTAGAACACAGAATATAGAATATAGAATATAGATTACAGAACCCAGAATTTAGAACATGGAATGCAGAACACAAAGTTTAGAATATAGCATACGGAATACTGAATATAGAATTTAGAATATAGATTGCAGAAAACAGAATATAGAATATAGTAAACGGAAAGCAGTATATAGAATGTATAATATAGAAAGTATAACACAAAATATAGAAAATAGAATAAAGATTATGGAAGCCAGATTTAGAACATGGAATGCAGAACACAGAATTTATAATATAGAATACAGACTACTGAATAAAGAATGTAGAACACAGAATATAGAATAGAGAATAGAGAATAGAGAACACAGAATTTAGAACATGGAATGCAGAACACAGAATTTAGATTATATAATACAGAATACTTAATAAACAATTAAAAAATTGAATGTAGAACACAGAATATAGAATATAAAACACATAATACTGAATATATAATTTATAAAATAGAATGTAGAAAACATAATAAAAAATATAGCTTAGAGAATATTGATGCCAGATTTTGGAACATGGAAATCAGACCTCAGTGTATAGAATATAGAATACAGAATACTGAATATAGAGTAAAGAATATAGAATGTAGAACACAGAATTTAGAATATAGAATAAAGAATACTGAATACAGACTTTAGAATATAGAATGTAGAACACAAAATATAGAATGTAGAATACAGAATAAAGAATCCAGGATAAAGAACATGCTATGCAGAACACAGAATTCAAAATATAGATTACATAATACTGAATATAGAATTTAGAATATAGAATGTAGAACACAGAATATATAATATAGAATACAGAAAGCTGAATATATAATTTAGAATATAGAATGTAGAACACAGAATTTATAATATTGAATACAGAAAGTTGAATATAGTGTTTAGAAAATAGAATGTAGAACACAGAATATAGAATATAGATTATAGACTATAGAAACCAGAATTTAGAAGAAGGAATGCAGAACACAGATTTTAGAATATAGCATACGGAATACTGAATATAGAATTCAGAATATAGTATGTAGAACACAGAAAATAGAATGTAGAATACGAAATGCAGATATAGAATACAGAATATAGAATGTAGAAAACAGATTATAGAATATGGAAAAAGCATACTGAAAACAGAATTTAGAACATTGAATGCAGAACACAGTATTTAGAATATAGAATACAGAATAGTGCATATAGAATTTAGAATGTGGAATGCGGAACACAGATTTTAGAATATAGAATACAGAATACTGAATATAGAATTTAGAACATGGAATGCAGAACACATTATTTAGAATATAGAATACAGAATACTGAATATAGAATTTAGAATATAGTGTGAGGAACAAAGAATATAGAATATAGAATAAAGAATATTGAACCCATAATTCAGAACATGGAATGCAGAACACAGAATTTACAATATAGAATACAGAATACTGAAGATAGAATTTAGAATATAGAATGTAGAACATAGTATAAAGAATATAGAATACGGAATGCAGAATATAGAATGTAGAATATAAAATGAAGAACACAAAATATAAAATATAGAATAGAGTATATAGAACCCAGAATTTAGAATATTGAATTGCAGAACACTGAATTTAGAATATAGTATACAGAATACTTAATATACAAATAAAAAATTGAATGTAGAACACAGAATATAGAATATAAAATACATAATACTGAATATATAATTTAGAATATAGAATGCAGAAAACAGAATAAAAAATATAGCTTAAAGAATATTGAAGCCAGATTTTGGAACATGGAAAGCAGAACTCACAATTTCGAATATAGAATACATAATACTGAATATACAATTTAGAATATAGAATGTAGAACAAAGAATATAGAATATAGAATAAAGAATACTGAATATAGAATTTAGAATATAGAATGTAGAACACAGAATATAGAATGTAGAATACAGATTATAGAATCCAGAATTAAGAACATGCTATGCAGAACACAGAATTAAGAATATAGATTACATAATTCTGAATATAGAATTTAGAATATAGAATGCAGAACACAGAATTTATAATATTGTATACAGAAATCTGAATATAGTATTTAGAATATAGAATGTAGAACACAGAATATAGAATATAGATTATAGAACCCAGAATTTAGAACATGGAATGCATAACACAGAATATAATATAGCATACGGAATACTGAATATAGAATCTAGAATATAGAATGTAGAACACAGAATATAGAATATAGTATACGGAATGCAAAATATAGTATGTAGAATCTAGAATGAAAAACACACAATTTAGAATATAGAATAGAGAATGTAGAACCCAGAATTTAGAACATGGAATGCAGCACACAGAATTTAGAATATAGAATACAGAATACTGAATATAGAATTTAGAATATAGAATGTAGAATACAGAATATAGATTGTAGAATACAGAATAAAGAATCCAGAATAAAGAACATGCTATGCGGAACACAGAATTTAGAATATAGATTACATAATACTGAATATAGAATTTAGAATATAGAATGTAGAATACAGAATTTATAATATAGAATACAGTAAGCTGAATATAGTATTTACAATATAGAATGTAGAACACAGATTTAGAATATAGAATATAGATTATAGAACCCATAATTTAGAACATGGAATGCAGAAGACAGTAATTACATTATATAATACAGTATACTGATCATAGAACTTAGAACACAGAATGCAGAACTCAGAATTTAGAATATGGAATACAGAATACGGAATATAGAATGGAGAACATGGGGTGCAGGACACAGAATTTAGAATATGGAATACAGAATACTGAATTGAGAATTTAGAATATAGAAAATAGAACACAGAATATAGAATAGAGAATAGAGAAATTAGAACATGGGATGCAGAACACAGAATTTAGAATATAGAATACAAAATACTGAATATAGAATATAGAATATAGAAAGTAGAACACATAATATATAATGTAGAATACGGAATGCAGAATATAGAATACAGAATATAGAATTTAGAACACAGAATATAAAATATGGAAAACAGAATATAGAAACCAGAATTTAGAACATGGAAAGCAGAACACATAATTTAGAATACAGTATAGAGATTACTGAAAATAGAATTTAGAATATAGAATGTAGAACACAGAATTTAGAATATAGAATACAGAATTCTGATTAAATAACTTAGAATATAGAATGTAGAACACAGAATATAGAATATAGAATACGGAATGTAAAATATATATTGTAGACTATAGAATGAATTACGCAAAATATAGAATATAGAATAGAGGATATAGAAGCCAGAATTCAGAACATGGAATACAGAACACAGAATTTCGAATATAAATACAAAATACTGAATATAGGAATTTGAATATAGAATGCAGAACACAGGATATATAATAGAGTATACAGAACCCAGAATTTAAAACACGGAATACAGAACACAGAATTTAGAATATAGAATACAGAATACTGAATATTGAATTTAGAATATAGAATGTAGAACACAGAATATAGAATATAGAAAACGGAATGCAGAATATAGAATGTAGAATATAAAATGAAGAACACAAAATATAAAATATAGAAAAGAAAATATAAAACCCAGAATTTAGAATATTGAATTGCAGAACACTGAATTTAGAATATAGTATACAGAATACTTAATAAACATTTAAAAAATTGAATGTAGAACACAGAATATAGAATATAAAATACATAATACTTAATATATAATTTAGAATACAGAATGCAGAAAACAGAATTAAAAATATAGCTTAAAGAATATTGAAGCCAGCTTTTGGAACATGGAAAGCAGAACACACAATTTCGAACATAGAATACAGAATACTGAATATACAATTTAGAATATAGAATGTAGGACACAGAATATAGAATGTAGAATACAGAATATAGAATCCAGAATTAAGAACATTCTATGCAGAACACAGAATTAAGAATATAGATTACATAATACTGAATATAGAATTTAGAATATATAATGCAGAACGGAGAATTTATAATATTGTATACATAAATCTGAAAATAGTATTTATAATATAGAATGTAGAACACAGAATATGGAATATAGATTATGGAACCCAGAATTTAGAACATGGAATGCATAACACAGAATATAATATAGCTTACGGAATACTGAATATAGAACTTAGAATATAGAATGTAGAACACAGAATATAGAATATAGTATACGGAATGCAAAATATAGTATGTAGAATCTAGAATGAAAAACAGACAATTTAGAATATACAATAGAGAATGTAGAACACAGAATTTAGAACATGGAATGCAGCACACAGAATTTAGATTATAGAATACAGAATACTGAATATAGAATTTAGCATATAGAATGTAGAACACAGAATAAAGAATATAGAATACGGAATGCAGAATATAGAATGTAGAACACAGAATATAGATTGTAGAATACAGAATAAAGAATCCAGAATAAAGAACATGCTATGCGGAACACAGAATTTAGAATATAGATTACATAATACTGAATATAGAATTTAGAATATAGAATGTAGAATACAGAATTTATAATATAGAATACAGAAAGCTGAATATAGTATTTACAATATAGAATGTAGAACACAGAAATAGAATATAGAATATAGATTATAGAATACAGAATTTAGAACATGGAATGCAGAAGACAGTAATTACAATATATAATACAGTATACTGATCATAGAACTTTGAACATAGAATGCAGAACACAGAATTTAGAATATGGAATACAGAATACTGAATATAGAATGGAGAACATGGGGTGCAGAACACAGAATTTAGAATATGGAATACAGAATACTGAATAGAGAATTTAGAATATAGAAAATAGAACACAGAATATAGAATATAGAAGAGAGAATTTAGAAAATGGGATGCAGAACACAGAATTTAGAATATAGTATACAGAATACTGAATATACAATTTTGAATACAGAATGTAGAACACAGAATTTAGAATATACAATAAAGAATACTGAATATAGAGTTTAGAATATAGAATGTAGAACACACAATATAGAATGTAGAATACAGAATATAGAATCCAGAATAAGGAACATGCTATGCAGAACACAGAATTTGGAATAAAGGTTACATAATACTGAATATAGAATTTAGAATATAGAATGTAGAACACAGAATTTATAATATAGAATACAGAAAGTTGAATATAGTATTTAGAATATAGAATGTAGAACACAGAATATAGAATATAGATTATAGATTATAGAACCAGAATTTAGAAGAAGGAAATCAGAACACAGATTTTAGAATATAGCATACGGTATACTGAATATAGAATTTAGAATATAGTATGTAGAACACAGAATATAGAATGTAGAATATGAAATGCAGATATAGAATACAGAATATAGAATGTAGAAAACAGATTATAGAATATGGAAAAAGAATACTGAAAACAGAATTTAGAACATGGAATGCAGAACACAGTATTTAGAACATAGAATACAGAATAGTGCATATAGAATTTAGAATGTGGAATGCGGAACACAGATTTTAGAATATAGAATACAGAATACTGAATATAGAATTTAGAACATGGAATGCAGAACACATTATTTAGAATATAGAATACAGAATACTGAATATAGAATTTAGAATATAGTGTGAGGAACAAAGAATATAGAATATAGAATAAAGAATATTGAACCCATAATTCAGAACATGGAATGCAGAACACAGAATTTACAATATAGAATACAGAATACTGAAGATAGAATTTAGAATATAGAATGTAGAACATAGTATAAAGAATATAGAATACGGAATGCAGAATATAGAATGTAGAATATAAAATTAAGAACACAAAATATAAAATATAGAATAGAGTATATAGAACCCAGAATTTAGAATATTGAATTGCAGAACACTGAATTTAGAATATAGTACACAGAATACTTAATATACAAATAAAAAATTGAATGTAGAACACAGAATATAGAATATAAAATACATAATACTGAATATATAATTTAGAATATAGAATGCAGAAAACAGAATAAAAAATATAGCTTAAAGAATATTGAAGCCAGATTTTGGAACATGGAAAGCAGAACTCACAATTTCGAATATAGAATACATAATACTGAATATAAAATTTAGAATATAGAATGTAGAACAACGAATATAGAATATAGAATAAAGAATACTGAATATAGAATTTAGAATATAGAATGTAGAACACAGAATATAGAATGTAGAATACAGATTATAGAATCCAGAATTAAGAACATGCTATGCAGAACACAGAATTAAGAATATAGATTACATAATTCTGAATATAGAATTTAGAATATAGAATGCAGAACACAGAATTTATAATATTGTATACAGAAATCTGAATATAGTATTTAGAATATAGAATGTAGAACACAGAATATAGAATATAGATTATAGAACCCAGAATTTAGAACATGGAATGCATAACACAGAGTATAATATAGCATACGGAATACTGAATATAGAATCTAGAATATAGAATGTAGAACACAGAATATAGAATATAGTATACGGAATGCAAAATATAGTATGTAGAATCTAGAATGAAAAACACACAATTTAGAATATAGAATAGAGAATGTAGAACCCAGAATTTAGAACATGGAATGCAGCACACAGAATTTAGAATATAGAATACAGAATACTGAATATAGAATTTAGAATATAGAATGTAGAATACAGAATATAGATTGTAGAATACAGAATAAAGAATCCAGAATAAAGAACATGCTATGCGGAACACAGAATTTAGAATATAGATTACATAATACTGAATATAGAATTTAGAATATAGAATGTAGAATACAGAATTTATAATATAGAATACAGAAAGCTGAATATAGTATTTACAATATAGAATGTAGAACACAGATTTAGAATATAGATTATAGATTATAGAACCCAGAATTTAGAACATGGAATGCAGAAGACAGTAATTACATTATATAATACAGTATACTGATCATAGAACTTAGAACACAGAATGCAGAACTCAGAATTTAGAATATGGAATACAGAATACGGAATATAGAATGGAGAACATGGGGTGCAGAACACAGAATTTAGAATATGGAATACAGAATACTGAATTGAGAATTTAGAATATAGAAAATAGAACACAGAATATAGAATATAGAATAGAGAAATTAGAACATGGGATGCAGAACACAGAATTTAGAATATAGAATACAAAATACTGAATATAGAATATAGAATATAGAAAGTAGAACACATAATATATAATGTAGAATACGGAATGCAGAATATAGAATACAGAATATAGAATTTAGAACACAGAATATAAAATATGGAAAACAGAATATAGAAACCAGAATTTAGAACATGGAAAGCAGAACACATAATTTAGAATACAGTATAGAGATTACTGAAAATAGAATTTAGAATATAGAATGTAGAACACAGAATTTAGAATATAGAATACAGAATACTGATTAAATAACTTAGAATATAGAATGTAGAACACAGAATATAGAATATAGAATACGGAATGCAAAATATATATTGTAGACTATAGAATGAATTACGCAAAATATAGAATATAGAATAGAGGATATAGAAGCCAGAATTCAGAACATGGAATACAGAACACAGAATTTCGAATATAAATACAAAATACTGAATATAGGAATTTGAATATAGAATGCAGAACACAGGATGTATAATAGAGTATACAGAAACCAGAATTTAAAACACGTAATACATAACACAGAATTTAGAATATAGAATACAGAATACTGAATATTGAATTTAGAATATAGAATGTAGAACACAGAATATAGAATATAGAAAACGGAATGCAGAATATAGAATGTAGAATATAGAATGAAGAATACAAAATATAGAATATAGAATAGGGAACATAAAACACAGAAATTAGAAAATGGAATGCAGAACATAGAATTTAGAATAGAGAATAGAGAATACTGAATATACAATTTAGAATATAGTATAGAGTTTACTTAATATAGAATTTAGAATACAGAATGTAGAACACAGAATTTAGAATATAGAATACAGAATACTGAATAAATAACTTAGAATATAGAATGTAGAACACAGAATATAGAAAATAGGATACGGAATGCAAAATATAGATTGTAGAATATAGAATGAAGTATGCAAAATATAGAATAGACAATAGAGAATAGAGAAGCCAGAATTTAGAACATGGAATGCAGAACACAGAATTTTGAAAATAAATACGGAATACTGAATGGAGGATTTTGAATATAGAATGCAGAACACAGGATATATAATAGAGTATACAGAAGCCAGAATTTAAAACATGGAATCCAGAACACAGAAATTAGAATATAGAATACAGAATACTGAATATAGTATTTAGAATATAGAATGTAGAACACAGAATAAAGAATATAGAATACGGAAAGCAGAATATAGAATGTAGAATATAGGATGAAGAATACAAAATAGAGAATATAGAATAGAGAATATACAACACAGAATTTAGAACATGGAATGCAGAACACAGAATTTACAATATAGAATACAGAATACTGAAGATAGAATTTAGAATATAGAATGTAGAACATAGTATAAAGGATATAGAATACGGAATGCAGAATATAGAATGTAGAATATAAAATGAAGAACACAAAATATAAAATATAGAAAAGAAAATATAGAATCCAGAATTTAGAATATTGAATTGCAGAACACTGAATTTAGAATATAGTATACAGAATACTTAATAAACATTTAAAAAATTGAATGTAGAACACAGAATATAGAATATAAAATACATAATACTTAATATATAATTTAGAATACAGAATGCAGAAAACAGAATTAAAAATATAGCTTAAAGAATATTGAAGCCAGCTTTTGGAACATGGAAAGCAGAACACACAATTTCGAACATAGAATACAGAATACTGAATATACAATTTAGAATATAGAATGTAGGACACAGAATATAGAATGTAGAATACAGAATATAGAATCCAGAATTAAGAACATTCTATGCAGAACACAGAATTAAGAATATAGATTACATAATACTGAATATAGAATTTAGAATATAGAATGCAGAACGGAGAATTTATAATATTGTATACATAAATCTGAAAATAGTATTTATAATATAGAATGTAGAACACAGAATATGGAATATAGATTATGGAACCCAGAATTTAGAACATGGAATGCATAACACAGAATATAATATAGCTTACGGAATACTGAATATAGAACTTAGAATATAGAATGTAGAACACAGAATATAGAATATAGTATACGGAATGCAAAATATAGTATGTAGAATCTAGAATGAAAAACAGACAATTTAGAATATACAATAGAGAATGTAGAACACAGAATTTAGAACATGGAATGCAGCACACAGAATTTAGATTATAGAATACAGAATACTGAATATAGAATTTAGCATATAGAATGTAGAACACAGAATAAAGAATATAGAATACGGAATGCAGAATATAGAATGTAGAACACAGAATATAGATTGTAGAATACAGAATAAAGAATCCAGAATAAAGAACATGCTATGCGGAACACAGAATTTAGAATATAGATTACATAATACTGAATATAGAATTTAGAATATAGAATGTAGAATACAGAATTTATAATATAGAATACAGAAAGCTGAATATAGTATTTACAATATAGAATGTAGAACACAGATATAGAATATAGAATATAGATTATAGAACCCAGAATTTAGAACATGGAATGCAGAAGACAGTAATTACAATATATAATACAGTATACTGATCATAGAACTTTGAACATAGAATGCAGAACACAGAATTTAGAATATGGAATACAGAATACTGAATATAGAATGGAGAACATGGGGTGCAGAACACAGAATTTAGAATATGGAATACAGAATACTGAATAGAGAATTTAGAATATAGAAAATAGAACACAGAATATAGAATATAGAAGAGAGAATTTAGAAAATGGGATGCAGAACACAGAATTTAGAATATAGTATACAGAATACTGAATATACAATTTTGAATACAGAATGTAGAACACAGAATTTAGAATATACAATAAAGAATACTGAATATAGAGATTAGAATATAGAATGTAGAACACACAATATAGAATGTAGAATACAGAATATAGAATCCAGAATAAAGAACATGCTATGCAGAACACAGAATTTGGAAGAAAGGTTACATAATACTGAATATAGAATTTAGAATATAGAATGTAGAACACAGAATTTATAATATAGAATACAGAAAGTTGAATATAGTATTTAGAATATAGAATGTAGAACACAGAATATAGAATATAGATTATAGATTATAGAACCCAGAATTTAGAAGAAGGAAATCAGAACACAGATTTTAGAATATAGCATACGGTATACTGAATAAAGAATTTAGAATATAGTATGTAGAACACAGAATATAGAATGTAGAATACGAAATGCAGATATAGAATACAGAATATAGAATGTAGAAAACAGATTATAGAATATGGAAAAAGAACACTGAAAACAGAATTTAGAACATGGAATGCAGAACACAGTATTTAGAACATAGAATACAGAATAGTGCATATAGAATTTAGAATGTGGAATGCGGAACACAGATTTTAGAATATAGAATACAAAATACTGAATATGGAATTTAGAACATGGAATGCAGAACACATTATTTAGAATATAGAATACAGAATACTGAATATAGAATTTAGAATATAGTGTGAGGAACACAGAATATAGAATATAGAATAAAGAATATTGAACCCATAATTCAGAACATGGAATGCAGAACACAGAATTTACAATATAGAATAGAGAATACTGAAGATAGAATTTACAATATAGAATGTAGAACATAGTATAAAGAATATAGAATACGGAATGCAGAATATAGAATGTAGAATATAAAATGAAGAACACAAAATATAAAATATAGAATAGAGTATATAGAACCCAGAATTTAGAATATTGAATTGCAGAACACTGAATTTAGAATATAGTATACAGAATACTTAATATACAAATAAAAAATTGAATGTAGAACACAGAATATAGAATATAAAATACATAATACTGAATATATAATTTAGAATATAGAATGCAGAAAACAGAATAAAAAATATAGCTTAAAGAATATTGAAGCCAGATTTTGGAACATGGAAAGCAGAACTCACAATTTCGAATATAGAATACAGAATAATAAATATACAATTTAGAATATAGAATGTAGAACAAAGAATATAGAATATAGAATAAAGAATACTGAATATAGAATTTAGAATATAGAATGTAGAACACAGAATATAGAATGTAGAATACAGATTATAGAATCCAGAATTAAGAACATGCTATGCAGAACACAGAATTAAGAATATAGATTACATAATTCTGAATATAGAATTTAGAATATAGAATGCAGAACACAGAATTTATAATATTGTATACAGAAATCTGAATATAGTATTTAGAATATAGAATGTAGAACACAGAATATAGAATATAGATTATAGAACCCAGAATTTAGAACATGGAATGCATAACACAGAATATAATATAGCATACGGAATACTGAATATAGAATCTAGAATATAGAATGTAGAACACAGAATATAGAATATAGTATACGGAATGCAAAATATAGTATGTAGAATCTAGAATGAAAAACACACAATTTAGAATATAGAATAGAGAATGTAGAACCCAGAATTTAGAACATGGAATGCAGCACACAGAATTTAGAATATAGAATACAGAATACTGAATATAGAATTTAGAATATAGAATGTAGAACACAGAAGAAATAATATAGAATACGGAATGCAGAATATAGAATGTAGAATATAGAATGAAGAATACAAAATATAGACCATAGAATAGAGAATATACAACACAGAATTTAGAACATGGAATGCAGAACATAGAATATAGAATATACAATAGAGAATACTGAATATACAATTTAGAATTTAGAATGTAGAACACAGAATTAAGAATATACAATAAAGAATATTGAATATAGAGATTAGAATATAGAATGTAGAACACACAATATAGAATATAGTATACCGAATATAGAATCCAGAATAAAGAATATGCTATGCAGAACACAGAATTTGGAATAAAGAATACATAATACTGAATATAGAATTTAGAATATAGAATGTAGAACACAGAATTTATAATATAGAATACAGAAAGTTGAATATAGTATTTAGAATATAGAAAGAAGAACACAGAATATAGAATATAGATTATAGATTATAGAACCCAGAATTTAGGAGAAGGAATGCAGAACTCAGAATTTAGATTATAGAATACAGAATACTTAATAAACAATTGAAAAATTGAATGTAGAACACAGAATATAGAATATAAAACACATAATGCTAACTATATAATTTAGAATATATAATGTAGAAAACAGAATAAAAAATATAGCTTAGAGAATATTGAAGCCAGATTTTGGAACATAGAAATCAGAACTCAGTATTTAGAATATAGTATACAGAATTCTGAATATACAATATAGAATATAGAATGTAAAACACAGAATGTAGAATATATAATAAAGAATACTGAATATCGAATTTAGAATATAGAATGTAGAACACAGAATATAGATTGTAGAATACAGAATAAAGAATCCAGAATAAGGAACATGCTATGCGGAACACAGAATTTAGAATATAGATAACATAATACTGAATATAGAATTTAGAATATAGAATGTAGAATACAGAATTTATAATATAGAAAACAGAAACCTGAATATAGTCTTTACAATATAGAATGTAGAACACAGATATAGAATATTGAATATAGATTATAGAACACAGAATTTAGAACATGGAATGCAGAAGACAGTAATTACAGTATATAATACAGTATACTGATCATAGAACTTAGAACATAGAATGCAGAACACAGAATTTAGCATATGGAATACAGAATACTGAATATAGAATGGAGAACATGGGGTGCAGAACACAGAATTTAGAATATGGAATACAGAATACTGAATAGAGAATTTAGAATATAGAAAATAGAACACAGAATATAGAATATAGAATAGAGAATTTAGAACATGGGATGCAGAGCACAGAATTTATAATATTGTATACAGAAATCTGAATGTCGTATTTAGAATACAGGATGTAGAACACAGAATATAGAATATAGAATTGAAAATATAGAACCCAGAATTAAGAACATGGAATGCAGAACACAGAATTTAGTTTATAGAATACATAATACTGAATATAGAATTTAGAATAGAATGTAGAAAACAAAATTTAGAATAAAGAATAGAGAATGCTGAATATAGAATTTAGAATATAGAATCTAGAACACAGAATATAGAAAATAGAAAAGAGAATATAGAACGCAGAATTTAGAACAAGGAATGCAGAACACAGAATTTAGATTACAGAATACAGAATATAGAATTTAGAACACAGAATATAAAATATGGAAAACAGAATATAGAAACCAGAATTTAGAACATGGAAAGCAGAACACATAATTTAGAATATAGTATAGAGATTACTGAAAATAGAATTTAGAATATAGAATGTAGAACACAGAATTTAGAATATAGAATACAGAATACTGATTAAATAACTTAGAATATAGAATGTAGAACACAGAATATAGAATATAGAATACGGAATGCAAAATATAGATTGTAGACTATAGAATGAAGTACGCAAAATATAGAATATAGAATAAAGTATATAGAAGCCAGAATTCAGAACATGGAATGCAGAACAGAGAATTCCGAATATAAATACAAAATACTGAATATAGGAATTTGAATATAGAATGCAGAACACAGGATATATATTAGAGTATACAAAACCCAGAATATAAAACATGGAATACAGAACACAGAATTTAGAATATAGAATACAGAACACTGAATATTGAATTTAAAATATAGAATGTAGAACACAGAATAAAGAATATAGAAAACGGAAAGCAGAATATAGAATGTAGAATATAGAATGAAGAATACAAAATATAGAATATAGAATAGAGAACATAAAACACAGTATTTAGAAAATGGAATGCAGAACATAGAATTTAGAATATAGAATAGAGAATACTGAATATACAATTTAGAATATATTATAGAGATTACTTAATATAGAATTTAGAATACAGAATGTAGAACACAGAATTTAGAATATAGAATACAGAATACTGAATAAATAACTTAGAATATAGAATGTAGAACACAGAATATAGAAAATAGTATACGGAATGCAAATTATAGATTGTAGAATATAGAATGAAGTACGCAAAATATATAATAGAGAATAGAGAAGAGAGAAGCCAGAATTTAGAACTTGGAATGCAGAACACAGAATTTCGAAAATAAATACGGAATACTGAATGTAGGATTTTGAATATAGAATGCAGAACACAGGATATATAATAAAGTATACAGAAGCCAGAATTTAGAACATGGAATGCAGAACACAGAATTTACAATATGGAATACAGAATACTGAAGATAGAATTTAGAATATAGAATGTTGAACATAGTATAAAGAATATAGAATATGGAATGCAGAATATAGAATGTAGAATATAAAATGAAGAAAACAAAATATAAAATATAGAATAGAGTATATACAACCCAGAATATAGAACATTGAATTGCAGAACACTGAATTTAGAATATAGTATACAGAATACTTAATAAACAATTAAAAAATTGAATGTAGAACACAGAATATAGAATATAAAATACATAATACTGAATATCTAATTTAGAATATAGAATGTAGAAACCAGAATAAAAAATATAGCTTAAAGAATATTGAAGCCAGATTTTGGAACATGGAAAGCAGAACTCACAATTTCGAATATAGAATGCAGAATACTGAATATACAATTTAGAATATAGAATGTAGAACACAGAACATAGAATGTAGAATACAGAGTATAGAATCCAGAATTAAGAACATGCTATGCAGAACACAGAATTAAGAATATAGATAATACTGAATATACTATTTAGAATATATAATGCAGAACACAGAATTTATATTATTGTATAAAGAAATCTAAATGTCGTATTTAGTATATAGAATGAAGAACACAGAATATAGAATAGAGAATATAGGTTATAGAACCCAGAATATTGAACATGGAATGCATAACACAGAATAGAATATAGCATACGGAATACTGAATATAGAATTGAGAATATAGAATGTAGAACACAGAATATAGAATATAGTATACGGAATGCAAAATATAGTATGTAGAATCTAGAATGAAAAACACAAAATTTAAAATATAGTATAGAGAATGTAGAACCAAGAATTTATAACATGGAATGCAGAACACAGAATTTAGAATATAGAATACAGAATACTGAATATTGAATTTAGAATTTACAAAGAAGAACACAGAATATAGAATAAAGAATATAGAATTTAGAACATGGAATGCAGAACAGAGAATTTAGATTATATAATTCATAATACTGAATATAGACTTAAGAATATAGAATGTAGTACACAGTATAAATTTATAGAATACTGAATGCAGAATATAGAATTAAGAATATACAATATAGAACAGAGAATATAGAATATAGAAAAGAGAATATAAAACCCAGAATTTACAACATGGAATGCAAACACAGAATTTAGAATATAGTATAAAGAATACTTAATATACAATTAAAAAAATTAAATGTATAACAGAGAATATATAATATACAATACATAATACTGAATATATAATTTAGAATATAGAATGTAGAAAACTGAATAAAAAATATAGCTTAGGGAATATTGAAGCCAGATTTTGAAACTTGGAAAACAGAACTCAGAATTTAGATTATAGAATATAGAATACTTAATAAACAATTAAAAAATTGAATGTAGAACAGAGAATATAGGATATAGAATACATAATACTGAATATATAATTCAGAATATAGAATGTAGAACACAGAATAAAAAATATAGCTTAGGGAATATTGAAGCCAGATTTTGGAACATGGAAAGCAGAAATCAGAGTTTAGAATATAGAATAGAGAATTCTAAATATAGAGTTTAGAATATAGAATATACAACACAGAAAATAGAATGTAGAATACGGAATAAAGAATCAAGAATACAGAACATACTATGAAGAATACAGAATTTAGAATATTGATTACATAATACTGAATATAGAATTTAGAATATAGAATGAAGAACACAGAATATATAATATAAAATACACAAAGTTGAATATAGTATTTAGAATATAGAATGTAGAACACAGGATATAGAATATAGAATATAGATTATAGAACCCAGAATTTAGAACATGGAATGCAGAACAATCAATATAGAATATAGCATACGGAATACTGAATATAGTATTTAGAATATAGTATGTAGAACACAGAATATAGAATAAAGTATACGGAATGCAAAATATAGTATGTAGAATCTAGAATGAAAAACACACAATTTAGAATATAGAATAGAGAACGTAGAACCCAGAATTTAGAACATGGAATGCAGCACACAGAATTTAGAATATAGAATACAGAATACTGAATATAGAATTTAAAATATAGAATGTAGAACACAGAATATAGATTGTAGAATACAGAATAAAGAATCCAGAATAAAGAACATGCTATGCGGAACACAGAATTTAGAATATAGATTACATAATACTGAATATAGAATTAAGAATATAGAATGTAGAATACAGAATTTATAATATAGAATACAGAAAGCTGAATATACTATTTACAATATAGAATGTAGAACACAGATATAGAATATAGAATATAGATTATAGAACCCAGAATTTAGAACATGGAGTGCAGAAGACAGTAATTACAATATATAATACAGTATACTGATCATAGAACTTAGAACATAGAATGCAGAACACAGAATTTAGAATATGGAATACAGAATACTGAATATAGAATGGAGAACATGGGGTGTAGAACACAGAATTTAGAATATGGAATACAGAATACTGAATAGAGAATTTAGAATATAGAAAAAAGAACACAGAATATAGAATATAGAAGAGAGAATTTAGAACATGGGATGCAGAACACAGAATTTAGAATATAGAATACAGAATACTGAATATAGAATTTAGAATATAGAAAGTAGATCACATAATATATAATGTAGAATACGGAATGCAGAATATAGAATTTAGAACACAGAATATAAAATATGGAAAACAGAATATAGAAACCAGAATTTAGAACATGGAAAGCAGAACACATAATTTAGAATATAGTATAGAGATTACTGAAAATAGAATTTAGAATATAGAATGTAGAACACAGAATTTAGAATATAGTATACGGAATGCAAAATATAGTATGTAGAATCTAGAATGAAAAACACACAATTTAGAATATACAATAGAGAATGTAGAACCCAGAATTTAGAACATGGAATGCAGCACACAGAATTTAGAATATAGAATACAGAATTCTGAATATAGAATTTAGAATATAGAATGTAGAACACAGAATAAATAATATAGAATACGGAATGCAGAATATAGAATGTAGAATATAGAATGAAGAATACAAAATATAGACCATAGAATAGAGAATATACAACACAGAATTTAGAACATGGAATGCAGAACATAGAATATAGAATATACAATAGAGAATACTGAATATACAATTTAGAATTTAGAATGTAGAACACAGAATTTAGAATATACAATAAAGAATATTGAATATAGAGATTAGAATATAGAATGTAGAACACACAATATAGAATATAGAATACCGAATATAGAATCCAGAATAAAGAATATGCTATGCAGAACACAGAATTTGGAATAAAGAATACATAATACTGAATATAGAATTTAGAATATAGAATGTAGAACACAGAATTTATAATATAGAATACAGAAAGTTGAATATAGTATTTAGAATATAGAAAGTAGAACACAGAATATAGAATATAGATTATAGATTATAGAACCCAGAATTTAGGAGAAGGAATGCAGAACTCAGAATTTAGTATATAGCATACAGAATACTAAATATAGAATTTAGAATATAGTATGTAGAACACAGAATATAGAATGTAGAATACGAAATGCAGATATAGAATACAGAATATAGAATGTAGAAAACAGATTATAGAATATGGAAAAAGAATACTGAAAACAGAATTTACAACATGGAATGCAGAACACAGTATTTAGAATATAGAATATAGAATAGTGCATATAGAATTTAGAATGTGGAATGCGGAACACAGATTTTAGAATATAGAATACAGAATACTGAATATAGAATTTAGAACATGGAATGCAGAACACATTATTTAGAATATAGAATACAGAACACTGAATATAGAATTTAGAATATAGTGTGAGGAACACAGAATATAGAATAAAGAATATTGAAACCATAATTCAGAACTTGGAATGCAGATCACAGAATTTACAATATAGAATACAGAACACTGAAGATAGAATATAGAATATAGAATGTAGAACATAGTATAAAGAGTATAGAATACGGAATGCAGAATATAGAATGTAGAATATAAAATGAAGAACACAAAATATAAAATATAGAATAGAATATATAGAACCCAGAATTTAGAACATTGAATTGCAGAACACTGAATTTAGAATATAGTATACAGAATACTTAATAAACAATTAAAAAATTGAATGTACAACACAGAATATAGAATATAAAATACATAATACTGAATATCTAATTTAGAATATAGAATGCAGAAAACAGAATAAAAAATAGAGCTTAAAGAATATTGAAGCCAGATTTTGGAACATGGAAAGCAGAACTCACAATTTCGAATATAGAATACAGAATACTGAATATACAATTTAGAATATAGAATGTAGAACACAGAATATAGAATATAGAATAAAGAATACTGAATATAGTATTTAGAATATAGAATGTAGAACACAGAATATAGAATGTAGAATACACATTATAGAATCCAGAATTAAGAACATGCTATGCAGAACACAGAATTAAGAATATAGATTACATAATACTGAATATAGAATTTAGAATATAGAATGCAGAACAGAGAATTTATAATATTGTATACAGAAATCTGAATATAGTATTTAGAATATAGAATGTAGAACACAGAATATAGAATATAGATTATAGAACCCAGAATTTAGAACATGGAATGCATAACACAGAATATAATATAGCATACGGAATACTGAATATAGAATTTAGAATATAGAATGTAGAACACAGAATAAAGAAGATAGAATTCGGAATGCAGAATATAGAATGTAGAATATAGAATGATTAATACAAAATATAGACTATTGAATAGAGAATATACAACACAGAATTTAGAACATGGAAAGCAGAACATAGAATTTAGAATATACAATACAGAATACTGAATATACAATTTAGAATTTAGAATGTAGAACACAGAATTTAGAATATACAATAAAGAATACTGAATATAGAGTTTAGAATATAGAATGTAAAACACACAATATAGAATATAGAATACCGAATATAGAATCCAGAATAAAGAACATGCTATGCAGAACACAGAATTTGGTATAAAGATTACATAATACTGAATATAGAATTTAGAATATAGAATGTAGAACACAGAATTTATAATATAGAATACAGAAAGTTGAATATAGTGTTTAGAATATAGAATGTAGAACACAGAATATAGAATGTAGATTACAGAATATAGAATCCAGAATTTAGAAGAAGGAATGCAGAACACAGAATTTAGAATATAGCATACGGAATACTGAATATAGAATTTAGAATATAGTATGTAGAACACAGAATATAGAATGTAGAATACGAAATGCAGATATAGAATACTGAATATAGAATGTAGTAAACAGATTATAGAATATGGAAAAAGAATACTGAAAACAGAATTTTGAACAAGAAATGCAGAACAGAGTATTTAGAATATAGAATACAGAATAGTGCATATAGAATTTAGAATGTGGAATGCGGAACACAGATTTTAGAATATAGAATACAGAATACTTAATATAGAATTTAGAACATGGAATGCAGAACACATTATTTAGAATATAGAATACAGAATACTGAATATAGTATTTAGAATATAGTGTGAGGAACACAGAATATAGAATATAGAATAAAGAATATTGAAACCATAATTCAGAACTTGGAATGCAGAACATAGAATTTACAATATAGAATACAGAATACTGAAGATAGAATTTAGAATATAGAATGTAGAACATAGTATAAAGAATATAGAATACGGAATGCAGAATATAGAATGTAGAATATAAAATGAAGAACACAAAATATAAAATAAAGAATAGAGTATATAGAACCCAGAATTTAGAACATTGAATTGCAGAACACTGAATTTAGAATATAGTATACAGAATACTTAATAAACAATTAAAAAATTGAATGTAGGACACAGAATATAGAATATAAGATACATAATACTGAATATCTAATTTAGAATATAGAATGCAGAAAACAGAATAAAAAATATAGCTTAAAGAATATTGAAGCCAGATTTAGGAACATGGAAAGCAGAACTCACAATTTCGAATATAGAATACAGAATACTGAATATACAATACAGAATACAGAATGTACAACACAGAATATAGAATATAGAATAAAGAATACTGAATATAGAATTTAGAATATCGAATGTAGAACACAGAATATAGAATGTAGAATAAAGAATACTGAATATAGAATTTAGAATATAGAATTTAGAACACAGAATATAGAATGTAGAATACAGATTATAGAATCCAGAATTAAGAACATGCTACGCAGAACACAGAATTAAGAATATAGATTACATAATACTGAATATAGAATTTAGAATATAGAATGCAGAACAGAGAATTTATAATATTGTATACAGAAATCTGAATATAGTATTTAGAATATAGAATGTAGAACACAGAATATAGAATATAGATTATAGATTATAGAACCCAGAATTTAGAACATGGAATGCATAACTCAGAATATAATATAGCATACGGAATACTGAATATAGAATTTAGAATATAGAATGTAGAACACAGAATATAGAATATAGTATACGGAATGCAAAATATAGTATGTAGAATCTAGAATGAAAAACACACAATTTAGAATATAGAATAGAGAATGTAGAACCCAGAATTTAGAACATGGAATGCAGCACACAGAATTTACAATATAGAATACAGAATACTGAATATAGAATTTAGAATATAGAATGTAGAACACAGAATAAAGAATGTAGAATACGGAATGCAGAATATAGAATGTAGAATATAGAATGATTAATACAAAATATAGACTATAGAATAGAGAATATACATCACAGAATTTAGAAGATGGAATGCAGAACATAGAATTTAGAATATACAATACAGAATACTGAATATACAATTTAGAATATAGAATGTAGAACACAGAATTTAGAATATACAATAAAGATTACTGAATATAGAATTTAGAATATAGAATGTAGAACACACAATATAGAATGTAGAATACAGAATATAGAATCCAGAATAAAGAACAAGCTATGCAGAACACAGAATTTGCAATTCAGATTACATAATACTGAATATAGAATTTAGAATATAGAATGTAGAACACAGAATTTATAATATATAAGACAGAAAGTTGAATGTAGCATTTAGAATATAGAATGCAGAACACAGAATATAGAATATAGATTATAGATTATAGAACCCAGAATTTAGAAGAAGGAATGCAGAACACAGAATATAGAATATAGCATACTGAATACTGAATATAGAATTTAGAATATAGTATGTAGAACACAGAATATAGAATGTAGAATACGAAATGCAGATATAGAATACAGAATATAAAATGTAGAAAACAGATTATAGAATATGGAAAAAGAATACTGAAAACAGAATTTACAACATGGAATGCAGAACACAGTATTTAGAATATAGAATATAAAATAGTGCAGATAGAATTTAGAATGTGGAATGCGGAACACAGATTTTAGAATATAGAATACAGAATACTGAATATAGAATTTAGAACATGGAATGCAGAACACATTATTTAGAATATAGAATACAGAACACTGAATATAGAATTTAGAATATAGTGTGAGGAACACAGAATATAGAATAAAGAATATTGAAACCATAATTCAGAACTTGGAATGCAGATCACAGAATTTACAATATAGAATACAGAACACTGAAGATAGAATTTAGAATATAGAATGTAGAACATAGTATAAAGAGTATAGAATACGGAATGCAGAATATAGAATGTAGAATATAAAATGAAGAACACAAAATATAAAATATAGAATAGAATATATAGAACCCAGAATTTAGAACATTGAATTGCAGAACACTGAATTTAGAATATAGTATACAGAATACTTAATAAACAATTAAAAAATTGAATGTACAACACAGAATATAGAATATAAAATACATAATACTGAATATCTAATTTAGAATATAGAATGCAGAAAACAGAATAAAAAATAGAGCTTAAAGAATATTGAAGCCAGATTTTGGAACATGGAAAGCAGAACTCACAATTTCGAATATAGAATACAGAATACTGAATATACAATTTAGAATATAGAATGTAGAACACAGAATATAGAATATAGAATAAAGAATACTGAATATAGTATTTAGAATATAGAATGTAGAACACAGAATATAGAATGTAGAATACACATTATAGAATCCAGAATTAAGAACATGCTATGCAGAACACAGAATTAAGAATATAGATTACATAATACTGAATATAGAATTTAGAATATAGAATGCAGAACAGAGAATTTATAATATTGTATACAGAAATCTGAATATAGTATTTAGAATATAGAATGTAGAACACAGAATATAGAATATAGATTATAGAACCCAGAATTTAGAACATGGAATGCATAACACAGAATATAATATAGCATACGGAATACTGAATATAGAATTTAGAATATAGAATGTAGAACACAGAATAAAGAATATAGAATACGGAATGCAGAATATAGAATGTAGAATATAGAATGATTAATACAAAATATAGACTATTGAATAGAGAATATACAACACAGAATTTAGAACATGGAAAGCAGAACATAGAATTTAGAATATACAATACAGAATACTGAATATACAATTTAGAATTTAGAATGTAGAACACAGAATTTAGAATATACAATAAAGAATACTGAATATAGAGTTTAGAATATAGAATGTAGAACACACAATATAGAATATAGAATACCGAATATAGAATCCAGAATAAAGAACATGCTATGCAGAACACAGAATTTGGTATAAAGATTACATAATACTGAATATAGAATTTAGAATATAGAATGTAGAACACAGAATTTATAATATAGAATACAGAAAGTTGAATATAGTGTTTAGAATATAGAATGTAGAACACAGAATATAGAATGTAGATTACAGAATATAGAATCCAGAATTTAGAAGAAGGAATGCAGAACACAGAATTTAGAATATAGCATACGGAATACTGAATATAGAATTTAGAATATAGTATGTAGAACACAGAATATAGAATGTAGAATACGAAATGCAGATATAGAATACTGAATATAGAATGTAGTAAACAGATTATAGAATATGGAAAAAGAATACTGAAAACAGAATTTTGAACAAGAAATGCAGAACAGAGTATTTAGAATATAGAATACAGAATAGTGCATATAGAATTTAGAATGTGGAATGCGGAACACAGATTTTAGAATATAGAATACAGAATACTTAATATAGAATTTAGAACATGGAATGCAGAACACATTATTTAGAATATAGAATACAGAATACTGAATATAGTATTTAGAATATAGTGTGAGGAACACAGAATATAGAATATAGAATAAAGAATATTGAAACCATAATTCAGAACTTGGAATGCAGAACATAGAATTTACAATATAGAATACAGAATACTGAAGATAGAATTTAGAATATAGAATGTAGAACATAGTATAAAGAATATAGAATACGGAATGCAGAATATAGAATGTAGAATATAAAATGAAGAACACAAAATATAAAATAAAGAATAGAGTATATAGAACCCAGAATTTAGAACATTGAATTGCAGAACACTGAATTTAGAATATAGTATACAGAATACTTAATAAACAATTAAAAAATTGAATGTAGGACACAGAATATAGAATATAAGATACATAATACTGAATACCTAATTTAGAATATAGAATGCAGAAAACAGAATAAAAAATATAGCTTAAAGAATATTGAAGCCAGATTTAGGAACATGGAAAGCAGAACTCACAATTTCGAATATAGAATACAGAATACTGAATATACAATACAGAATACAGAATGTACAACACAGAATATAGAATATAGAATAAAGAATACTGAATATAGAATTTAGAATATCGAATGTAGAACACAGAATATAGAATGTAGAATAAAGAATACTGAATATAGAATTTAGAATATAGAATTTAGAACACAGAATATAGAATGTAGAATACAGATTATAGAATCCAGAATTAAGAACATGCTACGCAGAACACAGAATTAAGAATATAGATTACATAATACTGAATATAGAATTTAGAATATAGAATGCAGAACAGAGAATTTATAATATTGTATACAGAAATCTGAATATAGTATTTAGAATATAGAATGTAGAACACAGAATATAGAATATAGATTATAGATTATAGAACCCAGAATTTAGAACATGGAATGCATAACACAGAATATAATATAGCATACGGAATACTGAATATAGAATTTAGAATATAGAATGTAGAACACAGAATATAGAATATAGTATACGGAATGCAAAATATAGTATGTAGAATCTAGAATGAAAAACAAACAATTTAGAATATAGAATAGAGAATGTAGAACCCAGAATTTAGAACATGGAATGCAGCACACAGAATTTACAATATAGAATACAGAATACTGAATATAGAATTTAGAATATAGAATGTAGAACACAGAATAAAGAATGTAGAATACGGAATGCAGAATATAGAATGTAGAATATAGAATGATTAATACAAAATATAGACTATAGAATAGAGAATATACATCACAGAATTTAGAAGATGGAATGCAGAACATAGAATTTAGAATATACAATACAGAATACTGAATATACAATTTAGAATATAGAATGTAGAACACAGAATTTAGAATATACAATAAAGATTACTGAATATAGAATTTAGAATATAGAATGTAGAACACACAATATAGAATGTAGAATACAGAATATAGAATCCAGAATAAAGAACATGCTATGCAGAACACAGAATTTGCAATTCAGATTACATAATACTGAATATAGAATTTAGAATATAGAATGTAGAACACAGAATTTATAATATATAAGACAGAAAGTTGAATGTAGTATTTAGAATATAGAATGCAGAACACAGAATATAGAATATAGATTATAGATTATAGAACCCAGAATTTAGAAGAAGGAATGCAGAACACAGAATATAGAATATAGCATACTGAATACTGAATATAGAATTTAGAATATAGTATGTAGAACACAGAATGTAGAATGTAGAAAACGAAATGCAGATATAGAATACAGAATATAGAATGTAGAAAACAGATTATAGAATATGGAAAAATAATACTGAAAAAAGGATTTAGAACATGGAATGCAGAACACAGTATTTAGAATATAGAATACAGAATAGTGCATATAGAATTTAGAATGTGGAATTCGGAACACAGATTTTAGAATATAGAATACAGAATACTGAATATACAATTTAGAATATAGTGTGATGAACACAGAATATAGAATATAGAATAAAGAATATTGAACCCATAATTCAGAACTTGGAATGCAGAACACAGAATTTACAATATAGAATACAGAATACTGAAGATAGAATTTAGAATATAGAATGTAGAACATAGTATAAAGAATATAGAATACGGAATGCAGAATATAGAATGTAGAATATAAAATGAAGAACACAAAATATAAAATATAGAATAGAGTATTTAGAACCCAGAATTTAGAACATTGAATTGCAGAACACGGAATTTAGAATATAGTATACAGAATACTTAATAAACAATTAAAAAATTGAATGTAGGACACAGAATATAGATTATAAAATACATAATATTGAATATCTAATTTAGAATATAGAATGCAGAAAACATAATAAAAAATATAGCTTAGAGAATATTGATGCCAGATTTTGGAACATGGAAATCAGACCTCAGTGTATAGAATATAGAATACAGAATACTGAATATAGAGTAGAGAATATAGAATGTAGAACACAGAATTTAGAATATAGAATAAAGAATACTGAATACAGAATTTAGAATATAGAATGTAGAACACAGAATATAGAATGTAGAATACAGAATATAGAATCCAGAATTAAGAACATGCTATGCAGAACACAGAATTAAGAATATAGATTACATAATACTGAATATAGAATTTAGAATATAGAATGAAGAACACAGAATTTATAATATTGTATACAGAAATATGAATATAGTATTTAGAATATAGAATGTAGAACACAGAATATAGAATATAGATTATAGAACCCAGAATTTAGAACATGGAATGCATAACACAGAATATAATATAGCATAATGAATACTGAATATAGAATTTAGAATATAGAATGTAGAACACAGAATATAGAATATAGTATACGGAATGCAAAATATAGTATGTAGAATCTAGAATGAAAAACACACAATTTAGAATATAGAATAGAGAATGTAGAACCCAGAATTTAGAACATGGAATGCAGCACACAGAATTTAGAATATAGAATACGGAATACTGAATATAGAATTTAGAATATAGAATGTAGAACACAGAATAAAGAGTATACAATACGGAATGCAGAATATAGAATGTAGAATATAGAATGATTAATACAAAATATAGACTATTGAATAGAGAATATACAACACAGAATTTAGAACATGGAATGCAGAACATAGAATTTAGAATATACAATACAGAATACTGAATATACAATTTAGAATTTAGAATGTAGAACACAGAATTTAGAATATACAATAAAGAATACTGAATATAGAGTTTAGAATATAGAATGTAGAACACACAATATAGAATATAGAATACCGAATATAGAATCCAGAATAAAGAACATGCTATGCAGAACACAGAATTTTGAATAAAGATTACATAATACTGAATATAGAATTTAGAATATAGAATGTAGAACACAGAATTTATAATATAGAATACAGAAATTTGAATACAGTGTATAGAAAATAGAATGAAGAACACAGAATATAGAATATAGATTATAGATTATAGAACCCAGAATTTAGAAGAAGGAATGCAGAACACAGAATTTAGAATATAGCATACGGAATACTGAATATAGAATTTAGAATATACTTTGTAGAACACAGAATATAGAATGTAGAATACGAAATGCAGATATAGAATACTGAATATAGAATGTAGTAAACTGATTATAGAATATGGAAAAAGAATACTGAAAACCGAATTTTGAACAAGAATGCAGAACACAGTATTTAGAATATAGAATACAGAATAGTGCATATAGAATTTAGAATGTGGAATGCGGAACACAGGTTTTAGAATATAGAACACAGAATACTGAATATAGAATTTAGAACATGAAATGCAGAACACATTATTTAGAATATAGAATACAGAATAATGAATATAGAATTTAGAATATAGATTGAGGAACACAGAATATAGAATATAGAATAAAGAATATTGAAACCATAATTCAGAACTTGGAATGCAGAACACAGAATTTACAATATAGAATAGAGAATACTGAAGATAGAATTTAGAATATAAAATGTAGAACATAGCATAAAGAATATAGAATACGGAATGCAGAATATAGAATGTAGAATATAAAATGAAGAACACAAAATATAAAATATAAAATAGAGTATATAGAAAACAGAATTTAGAACATTGAATTGCAGAACACTGAATTTAGAATATAGTATACAGAATACTTAATAAACAATTTAAATTTGAATGTAAAACACAGAATATAGAACATAAAATACATAATACTGAATATATAATTTAGAATATAGAATGAAGAAAACAGAATAAAAAATATAGCTTAAAGAATATTGAAGCCAGATTTTGGAACATGGAAAGCAGAACTCACAATTTCGAGTATAGAATACAGAATACTGAATATACAATTTAGAATATAGAATGTAGAACACAGAATATAGAATATAGAATAAAGAATACTGAATATAGAATTTAGAATATAGAATGTAGAACACAGAATATAGAATGTAGAATACAGATTATAGAATCCAGAATTAAGAACATGCTATGCATAACACAGAATTAAGAATATAGTTTACATAATACTGAATATAGAATTTAGAATATAGAATGCAGAACACAAAATTTATAATATTGTATACAGAAATCTGAATATAGTATTACAATAGAGAATGAAGAATACAGAATATAGAATATAGGTTTTAGAACCCAGAATTTAGAAAATGGAATGCATAACACAGAATATAATATAGAATACGGAATACTGAATATAGAATTTAGAATATAGAATGTAGAACACAGAATATAGAATATAGTATACGGAATGCAAAATATAGTATGTAGAATCTAGAATGAAAAACACACAATTTAGAATATAGAATAGACAATGTAGAACCCAGAATTTAGAACATGGAATGCAGCACACAGAATTTAGAATATATAATAATGAATACTGAATATAGAATTTAGAATATAGAATGTAGAACACAGAATATAGATTGTAGAATACAGAATAAAGAATCCAGAATAAAGAACATGCTATGCGGAACACAGAATTTACAATATAGATTACATAATATGAATATAGAATTTAGAATATAGAATGTAGAATACAGAATTTATAATATAGAATACAGAAAGCTGAATATAGTATTTACGTTATAGAATGTAGAACACAGATATAGAATATAGAATATAGATTATAGAACCCAGAATTTAGAACATGGAATGCAGCACACAGAATTTAGTATATAGAATACAGAATACTGAATATAGAATTTAGAATATAGAATGTAGAACACAGAATAAAGAATATAGAATACGGAATGCAGAATATAGAAAGTAGAATATAGAATGAAGAATACAAAATATAGACTATAGAATAGAGAATATACAACACAGAATTTAGAACATGGAATGCAGAACATAGAATTTAGAATATACAATACATAATACTGAATATACAATTTAGAATATAGAATGTAGAACTCACAATTTAGAATATACAATAAAGAATACTGAATATAGAGTTTAGAATATAGAATGTAGAGCACACAATATAGAATGTTGAATACAGAATATAGAATCCAGAATAAAGAACATGCTATGCAGAACACAGAATTTGGAATAAAGATTACATAATACTGAATATAGAATTTAGAATATAGAATGTAGAACACAGAATTTATAATATAGAATACAGAAATTTGAATACAGTGTATAGAAAATATAATGTAGAACACAGAATATAGAATATAGATTATAGATTATAGAACCCAGAATTTAGAAGAAGGAATGCAGAACACAGAATTTAGAATATAGCATACGGAATACTGAATATAGAATTTAGAATATACTTTGTAGAACACAGAATATAGAATGTAGAATACGAAATGCAGATATAGAATACTGAATATAGAATGTAGTAAACTGATTATAGAATATGGAAAAAGAATACTGAAAACCGAATTTTGAACAAGAATGCAGAACACAGTATTTAGAATATAGAATACAGAATAGTGCATATTGAATTTCGAATGTGTAATGCGCTACACAGATTTTAGAATATAGAATACAGAATACTGAATATAGAATTTAGAACATGGAATGCAGAACACATTACTTAGATTATAGAATACAGAATACTGAATATAGTATTTAGAATATAGTGTGAGGAACACAGAATATAGAATATAGAATAAAGAATATTGAAACCATAATTCAGAACTTGGAATGCAGAACACAGAATTTACAATATAGAATACAGAACACTGAAGATAGAATTTAGAATATAGAATGTAGAACATAGTATAAAGAGTATAGAATACGGAATGCAGAATATAGAATGTAGAATATAAAATGAAGAACACAAAATATAAAATATAGAATAGAATATATAGAACCCAGAATTTAGAACATTGAATTGCAGAACACTGAATTTAGAATATAGTATACAGAATACTTAATAAACAATTAAAAAATTGAATGTACAACACAGAATATAGAATATAAAATACATAATACTGAATATCTAATTTAGAATATAGAATGCAGAAAACAGAATAAAAAATAGAGCTTAAAGAATATTGAAGCCAGATTTTGGAACATGGAAAGCAGAACTCACAATTTCGAATATAGAATACAGAATACTGAATATACAATACAGAATACAGAATGTACAACACAGAATATAGAATATAGAATAAAGAATACTGAATATAGAATTTAGAATATCGAATGTAGAACACAGAATATAGAATGTAGAATAAAGAATACTGAATATAGAATTTAGAATATAGAATTTAGAACACAGAATATAGAATGTAGAATACAGATTATAGAATCCAGAATTAAGAACATGCTACGCAGAACACAGAATTAAGAATATAGATTACATAATACTGAATATAGAATTTAGAATATAGAATGCAGAACAGAGAATTTATAATATTGTATACAGAAATCTGAATATAGTATTTAGAATATAGAATGTAGAACACAGAATATAGAATATAGATTATAGATTATAGAACCCAGAATTTAGAACATGGAATGCATAACACAGAATATAATATAGCATACGGAATACTGAATATAGAATTTAGAATATAGAATGTAGAACACAGAATATAGAATATAGTATACGGAATGCAAAATATAGTATGTAGAATCTAGAATGAAAAACAAACAATTTAGAATATAGAATAGAGAATGTAGAACCCAGAATTTAGAACATGGAATGCAGCACACAGAATTTACAATATAGAATACAGAATACTGAATATAGAATTTAGAATATAGAATGTAGAACACAGAATAAAGAATGTAGAATACGGAATGCAGAATATAGAATGTAGAATATAGAATGATTAATACAAAATATAGACTATAGAATAGAGAATATACATCACAGAATTTAGAAGATGGAATGCAGAACATAGAATTTAGAATATACAATACAGAATACTGAATATACAATTTAGAATATAGAATGTAGAACACAGAATTTAGAATATACAATAAAGATTACTGAATATAGAATTTAGAATATAGAATGTAGAACACACAATATAGAATGTAGAATACAGAATATAGAATCCAGAATAAAGAACATGCTATGCAGAACACAGAATTTGCAATTCAGATTACATAATAATGAATATAGAATTTAGAATATAGAATGTAGAACACAGAATTTATAATATATAAGACAGAAAGTTGAATGTAGTATTTAGAATATAGAATGCAGAACACAGAATATAGAATATAGATTATAGATTATAGAACCCAGAATTTAGAAGAAGGAATGCAGAACACAGAATATAGAATATAGCATACTGAATACTGAATATAGAATTTAGAATATAGTATGTAGAACACAGAATGTAGAATGTAGAAAACGAAATGCAGATATAGAATACAGAATATAGAATGTAGAAAACAGATTATAGAATATGGAAAAATAATACTGAAAAAAGGATTTAGAACATGGAATGCAGAACACAGTATTTAGAATATAGAATACAGAATAGTGCATATAGAATTTAGAATGTGGAATTCGGAACACAGATTTTAGAATATAGAATACAGAATACTGAATATACAATTTAGAATATAGTGTGATGAACACAGAATATAGAATATAGAATAAAGAATATTGAACCCATAATTCAGAACTTGGAATGCAGAACACAGAATTTACAATATAGAATACAGAATACTGAAGATAGAATTTAGAATATAGAATGTAGAACATAGTATAAAGAATATAGAATACGGAATGCAGAATATAGAATGTAGAATATAAAATGAAGAACACAAAATATAAAATATAGAATAGAGTATTTAGAACCCAGAATTTAGAACATTGAATTGCAGAACACGGAATTTAGAATATAGTATACAGAATACTTAATAAACAATTAAAAAATTGAATGTAGGACACAGAATATAGAATATAAAATACATAATATTGAATATCTAATTTAGAATATAGAATGCAGAAAACATAATAAAAAATATAGCTTAGAGAATATTGATGCCAGATTTTGGAACATGGAAATCAGACCTCAGTGTATAGAATATAGAATACAGAATACTGAATATAGAGTAGAGAATATAGAATGTAGAACACAGAATTTAGAATATAGAATAAAGAATACTGAATACAGAATTTAGAATATAGAATGTAGAACACAGAATATAGAATGTAGAATACAGAATATAGAATCCAGAATTAAGAACATGCTATGCAGAACACAGAATTAAGAATATAGATTACATAATACTGAATATAGAATTTAGAATATAGAATGAAGAACACAGAATTTATAATATTGTATACAGAAATATGAATATAGTATTTAGAATATAGAATGTAGAACACAGAATATAGAATATAGATTATAGAACCCAGAATTTAGAACATGGAATGCATAACACAGAATATAATATAGCATAATGAATACTGAATATAGAATTTAGAATATAGAATGTAGAACACAGAATATAGAATATAGTATACGGAATGCAAAATATAGTATGTAGAATCTAGAATGAAAAACACACAATTTAGAATATAGAATAGAGAATGTAGAACCCAGAATTTAGAACATGGAATGCAGCACACAGAATTTAGAATATAGAATACAGAATACTGAATATAGAATTTAGAATATAGAATGTAGAACACAGAATAAAGATTATACAATACGGAATGCAGAATATAGAATGTAGAATATAGAATGATTAATACAAAATATAGACTATTGAATAGAGAATATACAACACAGAATTTAGAACATGGAATGCAGAACATAGAATTTAGAATATACAATACAGAATACTGAATATACAATTTAGAATTTAGAATGTAGAACACAGAATTTAGAATATACAATAAAGAATACTGAATATAGAGTTTAGAATATAGAATGTAGAACACACAATATAGAATATAGAATACCGAATATAGAATCCAGAATAAAGAACATGCTATGCAGAACACAGAATTTTGAATAAAGATTACATAATACTGAATATAGAATTTAGAATATAGAATGTAGAACACAGAATTTATAATATAGAATACAGAAATTTGAATACAGTGTATAGAAAATCGAATGAAGAACACAGAATATAGAATATAGATTATAGATTATAGAACCCAGAATTTAGAAGAAGGAATGCAGAACACAGAATTTAGAATATAGCATACGGAATACTGAATATAGAATTTAGAATATACTTTGTAGAACACAGAATATAGAATGTAGAATACGAAATGCAGATATAGAATACTGAATATAGAATGTAGTAAACTGATTATAGAATATGGAAAAAGAATACTGAAAACCGAATTTTGAACAAGAATGCAGAACACAGTATTTAGAATATAGAATACAGAATAGTGCATATAGAATTTAGAATGTGGAATGCGGAACACAGGTTTTAGAATATAGAACACAGAATACTGAATATAGAATTTAGAACATGAAATGCAGAACACATTATTTAGAATATAGAATACAGAATAATGAATATGGAATTCAGAATATAGATTGAGGAACACAGAATATAGAATATAGAATAAAGAATATTGAAACCATAATTCAGAACTTGGAATGCAGAACACAGAATTTACAATATAGAATAGAGAATACTGAAGATAGAATTTAGAATATAAAATGTAGAACATAGCATAAAGAATATAGAATACGGAATGCAGAATATAGAATGTAGAATATAAAATGAAGAACACAAAATATAAAATATAGAATAGAGTATATAGAAAACAGAATTTAGAACATTGAATTGCAGAACACTGAATTTAGAATATAGTATACAGAATACTTAATAAACAATTTAAATTTGAATGTAAAACACAGAATATAGAACATAAAATACATAATACTGAATATATAATTTAGAATATAGAATGAAGAAAACAGAATAAAAAATATAGCTTAAAGAATATTGAAGCCAGATTTTGGAACATGGAAAGCAGAACTCACAATTTCGAGTATAGAATACAGAATACTGAATATACAATTTAGAATATAGAATGTAGAACACAGAATATAGAATATAGAATAAAGAATACTGAATATAGAATTTAGAATATAGAATGTAGAACACAGAATATAGAATGTAGAATACAGATTATAGAATCCAGAATTAAGAACATGCTATGCATAACACAGAATTAAGAATATAGTTTACATAATACTGAATATAGAATTTAGAATATAGAATGCAGAACACAAAATTTATAATATTGTATACAGAAATCTGAATATAGTATTACAATAGAGAATGAAGAATACAGAATATAGAATATAGGTTTTAGAACCCAGAATTTAGAAAATGGAATGCATAACACAGAATATAATATAGAATACGGAATACTGAATATAGAATTTAGAATATAGAATGTAGAACACAGAATATAGAATATAGTATACGGAATGCAAAATATAGTATGTAGAATCTAGAATGAAAAACACACAATTTAGAATATAGAATAGACAATGTAGAACCCAGAATTTAGAACATGGAATGCAGCACACAGAATTTAGAATATATAATAATGAATACTGAATATAGAATTTAGAATATAGAATGTAGAACACAGAATATAGATTGTAGAATACAGAATAAAGAATCCAGAATAAAGAACATGCTATGCGGAACACAGAATTTACAATATAGATTACATAATATGAATATAGAATTTAGAATATAGAATGTAGAATACAGAATTTATAATATAGAATACAGAAAGCTGAATATAGTATTTACGTTATAGAATGTAGAACACAGATATAGAATATAGAATATAGATTATAGAACCCAGAATTTAGAACATGGAATGCAGCACACAGAATTTAGTATATAGAATACAGAATACTGAATATAGAATTTAGAATATAGAATGTAGAACACAGAATAAAGAATATAGAATACGGAATGCAGAATATAGAAAGTAGAATATAGAATGAAGAATACAAAATATAGACTATAGAATAGAGAATATACAACACAGAATTTAGAACATGGAATGCAGAACATAGAATTTAGAATATACAATACATAATTCTGAATATACAATTTAGAATATAGAATGTAGAACTCACAATTTAGAATATACAATAAAGAATACTGAATATAGAGTTTAGAATATAGAATGTAGAGCACACAATATAGAATGTTGAATACAGAATATAGAATCCAGAATAAAGAACATGCTATGCAGAACACAGAATTTGGAATAAAGATTACATAATACTGAATATAGAATTTAGAATATAGAATGTAGAACACAGAATTTATAATATAGAATACAGAAATTTGAATACAGTGTATAGAAAATAGAATGTAGAACACAGAATATAGAATATAGATTATAGATTATAGAACCCAGAATTTAGAAGAAGGAATGCAGAACACAGAATTTAGAATATAGCATACGGAATACTGAATATAGAATTTAGAATATACTTTGTAGAACACAGAATATAGAATGTAGAATACGAAATGCAGATATAGAATACTGAATATAGAATGTAGTAAACTGATTATAGAATATGGAAAAAGAATACTGAAAACCGAATTTTGAACAAGAATGCAGAACACAGTATTTAGAATATAGAATACAGAATAGTGCATATTGAATTTCGAATGTGTAATGCGGTACACAGATTTTAGAATATAGAATACAGAATACTGAATATAGAATTTAGAACATGGAATGCAGAACACATTACTTAGATTATAGAATACAGAATACTGAATATAGTATTTAGAATATAGTGTGAGGAACACAGAATATAGAATATAGAATAAAGAATATTGAAACCATAATTCAGAACTTGGAATGCAGAACACAGAATTTACAATATAGAATACAGAATACTGAAGATAGAATTTAGAATATAATATGTAGAACATAGTATAAAGAATATAGAATACGGAATGCAGAATATAGAATGTAGAATATAAAATGAAGAACACAAAATATAAAATATAGAATAGAGTATTTAGAACCCAGAATATAGAACATTAAATTGCAGAACACTGAATTTAGAATATAGTATACAGAATACTTAATAAAAAATTTAAAAATTGAATGTAAAACACAGAATATAGAACATAAAATACATAATACTGAATATATAATTTAGAATATAGAATACAGAAAACAGAATAAAAAATATAGCTTAAAGAATATTGAAGCCAGATTTTGGAACATGGAAAGCAGAACTCACAATTTCGAATATAGAATACAGAATACTGAATATACAATTTAGAATATAGAATGTAGAACACAGAATATAGAATATAGAATAAAGAATACTGAACATAGAATTTAGAATATAGAATGTAGAACACAGAATATAGAATGTAGAATACAGATTATAGAATCCAGAATTAAGAACATGCTATGCAGAACACAGAATTAAGAATATAGTTTACATAATACTGAATATAGAATTTAGAATATAGAATGCAGAACACAGAATATATAATATTGTATACAGAAATCTGAATATAGAATTACAATATAGAATGTAGAACACAGAATATAGAATATAGATTATAGAACCCAGAATTTAGAACATGGAATGCATAACACAGAATATAATATAGCATACGGAATACTGAATATAGAATTTAGAATATAGAATATAGAACACAGAATATAGAATATAGTATACGGAATGCAAAATATAGTATGTAGAATCTAGAATGAAAAACACACAATTTAGAATATAGAATAGAAAATGTAGAACCCAGAATTTAGAACATGGAATGCAGCGCACAGAATTTAGAATATAGAATACAGAATACTGAATATAGAATTTAGAATATAGAATGTAGAACACAGAATATAGATTGTAGAATACAGAATAAAGAATCCAGGATAAAGAACATGCTATGCGGAACACAGAATTTAGAATATAGATTACATAATACTGAATATAGAGTTTAGAATATAGAATGTAGAATACAGAATTTATAATATAGAATACAGAAAACTGAATATTGTATTTACAATTTAGAATGTAGAACACAGATATAGAATATAGAATATAGATTATAGAACCCAGAATTTAGAACATGGAATGCAGAAGACAGTAATTACAATATATAATACATTATACTGATCATAGAACTCAGAACATAGAATGCAGAACACAGAATTTAGAATATGGAATACAGAATACTGAATATAGAATGGAGAACATGGGGTGCAGAACACAGAATTTAGAACATGGTATACAGAATACTGAATAGAGAATTTAGAATATAGAAAATAGAACACAGAATATAGAATATAGAAGAGAGAATTTAGAAGATTGGATGCAGAACACAGAATTTAGAATATAGAATACAGAATACTGAATATAGAATGTAGAATATAGAAAGTAGAACACATAATATATAATGTAGAATACGGAATGCAGAATATAGAAATTAGAACACAGAATATAAAATATGGAAAACAGAATATAGAAACCAGAATTTAGAACATGGAATGCAGGACACATAATTTAGAATATAGTATAGAGATTACTGAAAATAGAATTTAGAATATAAAATGTAGAACACAGATTTTAGAATATAGTATACGGAATGCAAAATATAGTATGTAGAATCTAGAATGAAAAACACAGAATTTAGAATATAGCATAGAGAATGTAGAACCCAGTATTTAGAACATGGAATGCAGCACACAGAATTTAGAATATAGAATACAGAATACTGAATATAGAATTTAGAATATAGAATGTAGAACACAGAATAAAGAATATAGAATACAGAATGCAGAATATAGAATGTAGAATATAGAATGAAGAATACAAATATAGACTATAGAATAGAGAATATACAACACAGAATTTAGAACATGGAATGCAGAACATAGAATTTAGAATATACAATACAGAATACTGAATATACAATTTAGAATATAGAATGTAGAACGCAGAATTTAGAATATACAATAAAGAATACTGAATATAGAGTTTAGAATATAGAATGTAGAACACACAATATAGAATATAGAATACCGAATATAGAATCCAGAATAAAGAACATGCTATGCAGAACACAGAATTTGGAATAAAGATTACATAATACTGAATATAGAATTTAGAATATAGAATGTACAACACAGAATTTATAATATAGAATACAGAAAGTTGAATATATTATTAGAATATAGAACGAACAACACAGAATATAGAATATAGTTTATAGATTATGGAACCCAGAATTAGGAGAAGGAATGCAGAACACAGAATTTAGAATATAGCATACGGAATACTGAATATAGAATCTAGAATATAGTATGTAGAACACAGAATAAAGAATGTAGAATACGAAATGCAGATATAGAATACAGAATATAGAATGTAGTAAACAGATTATAGAATATGGAAAAAGAATACTGAAAACAGAATTTAGAACATGGAATGCAGAACACAGTATTTAGAATATAGAATACAGAATAGTGCATATAGAATTTAGAATGTGGAATGTGGAACACAGATTTTAGAATATAGAATACAGAATACTGAATATAGAATTTAGAACATGGAATGCAGAACACATTATTTAGAATAGAGAATAGAGAATACTGAATATAGTATTTAGAATATATTGTGAGGAACACAGAATATAGAATATAGAATAAAGAATATTGAACCCATAATTCAGAACATGGAATGCAGAACAAAGAATTTACAATATAGAATACAGAATACTGAAGATAGTATTTAGAATATAGAATGTAGAACATAGTATAAAGAATATAGAATACGGAATGCAGAATATAAAATGTAGATTATAAAATGAAGAACACAAAATATAAAATATAGATTAGAATATATAGAACCCAGAATTTAGAACATTGAATTGCAGAACTCTGAATTTGAATATAGTATACAGAATACTTAATAAACAATTGAACAATTGAATGTAGAACACAGAATATAGAATATAAAATACATAATACTGAATATATAATTTAGAATATAGAATGTAGGAAACAGAATAAAAAATATAGCTTAAAGAATATTGAAGACAGATTTTGGAACATGGAAAGCAGAATTCACAATTTCGAGTATAGAATACAGAATACTGAATATACAATTTAGAATATAGAATGTAGAACACAGAATATAGAATATAGAATAAAGAATACTGAAAATAGAATTTAGAATATAGAATGTAGAACACAGAATATAGAATGTAGAATACAGATTATAGAATCCAGAATTAATAACATGTATGCAGAACTCAGAATTAAGAATATAGATTACATAACACTGAATATAGAATTTAGAATATAGAATGCAGAACACAGAATTTATAATATAGAATACAGAAATTTGAATACAGTGTATAGAAAATAGAATGTAGAACACAGAATATAGAATATAGATTATAGATTATAGAACCCAGAATTTAGAAGAAGGAATGCAGAACACAGAATTTAGAATATAGCATACGGAATACTGAATATAGAATTTAGAATATACTTTGTAGAACACAGAATATAGAATGTAGAATACGAAATGCAGATATAGAATACTGAATATAGAATGTAGTAAACTGATTATAGAATATGGAAAAAGAATACTGAAAACCGAATTTTGAACAAGAATGCAGAACACAGTATTTAGAATATAGAATACAGAATAGTGCATATTGAATTTCGAATGTGTAATGCGGTACACAGATTTTAGAATATAGAATACAGAATACTGAATATAGAATTTAGAACATGGAATGCAGAACACATTACTTAGATTATAGAATACAGAATACTGAATATAGTATTTAGAATATAGTGTGAGGAACACAGAATATAGAATATAGAATAAAGAATATTGAAACCATAATTCAGAACTTGGAATGCAGAACAAAGAATTTACACTATAGAATACAGAACACTGAAGATAGAATTTAGAATATAGAATGTAGAACATAGTATAAAGAGTATAGAATACGGAATGCAGAATATAGAATGTAGAATATAAAATGAAGAACACAAAATATAAAATATAGAATAGAATATATAGAACCCAGAATTTAGAACATTGAATTGCAGAACACTGAATTTAGAATATAGTATACAGAATACTTAATAAACAATTAAAAAATTGAATGTACAACACAGAATATAGAATATAAAATACATAATACTGAATATCTAATTTAGAATATAGAATGCAGAAAACAGAATAAAAAATAGAGCTTAAAGAATATTGAAGCCAGATTTTGGAACATGGAAAGCAGAACTCACAATTTCGAATATAGAATACAGAATACTGAATATACAATTTAGAATATAGACTGTAGAACACAGAATATAGAATATAGAATAAAGAATACTGAATATAGTATTTAGAATATAGAATGTAGAACACAGAATATAGAATGTAGAATACACATTATAGAATCCAGAATTAAGAACATGCTATGCAGAACACAGAATTAAGAATATAGATTACATAATACTGAATATAGAATTTAGAATATAGAATGCAGAACAGAGAATTTATAATATTGTATACAGAAATCTGAATATAGTATTTAGAATATAGAATGTAGAACACAGAATATAGAATATAGATTATAGAACCCAGAATTTAGAACATGGAATGCATAACACAAAATATAATATAGCATACGGAATACTGAATATAGAATTTAGAATATAGAATGTAGAACACAGAATAAAGAATATAGAATACGGAATGCAGAATATAGAATGTAGAATATAGAATGATTAATACAAAATATAGACTATTGAATAGAGAATATACAACACAGAATTTAGAACATGGAAAGCAGAACATAGAATTTAGAATATACAATACAGAATACTGAATATACAATTTAGAATTTAGAATGTAGAACACAGAATTTAGAATATACAATAAAGAATACTGAATATAGAGTTTAGAATATAGAATGTAGAACACACAATATAGAATATAGAATACCGAATATAGAATCCAGAATAAAGAACATGCTATGCAGAACACAGAATTTGGTATAAAGATTACATAATACTGAATATAGAATTTAGAATATAGAATGTAGAACACAGAATTTATAATATAGAATACAGAAAGTTGAATATAGTGTTTAGAATATAGAATGTAGAACACAGAATATAGAATGTAGATTACAGAATATAGAATCCAGAATTTAGAAGAAGGAATGCAGAACACAGAATTTAGAATATAGCATACGGAATACTGAATATAGAATTTAGAATATAGTATGTAGAACACAGAATATAGAATGTAGAATACGAAATGCAGATATAGAATACTGAATATAGAATGTAGTAAACAGATTATAGAATATGGAAAAAGAATACTGAAAACAGAATTTTGAACAAGATATGCAGAACAGAGTATTTAGAATATAGAATACAGAATAGTGCATATAGAATTTAGAATGTGGAATGCGGAACACAGATTTTAGAATATAGAATACAGAATACTTAATATAGAATTTAGAACATGGAATGCAGAACACATTATTTAGAATATAGAATACAGAATACTGAATATAGTATTTAGAATATAGTGTGAGGAACACAGAATATAGAATATAGAATAAAGAATATTGAAACCATAATTCAGAACTTGGAATGCAGAACATAGAATTTACAATATAGAATACAGAATACTGAAGATAGAATTTAGAATATAGAATGTAGAACATAGTATAAAGAATATAGAATACGGAATGCAGAATATAGAATGTAGAATATAAAATGAAGAACACAAAATATAAAATAAAGAATAGAGTATATAGAACCCAGAATTTAGAACATTGAATTGCAGAACACTGAATTTAGAATATAGTATACAGAATACTTAATAAACAATTAAAAAATTGAATGTAGGACACAGAATATAGAATATAAGATACATAATACTGAATATCTAATTTAGAATATAGAATGCAGAAAACAGAATAAAAAATATAGCTTAAAGAATATTGAAGCCAGATTTAGGAACATGGAAAGCAGAACTCACAATTTCGAATATAGAATACAGAATACTGAATATACAATACAGAATACAGAATGTACAACACAGAATATAGAATATAGAATAAAGAATACTGAATATAGAATTTAGAATATCGAATGTAGAACACAGAATATAGAATGTAGAATAAAGAATACTGAATATAGAATTTAGAATATAGAATTTAGAACACAGAATATAGAATGTAGAATACAGATTATAGAATCCAGAATTAAGAACATGCTACGCAGAACACAGAATTAAGAATATAGATTACATAATACTGAATATAGAATTTAGAATATAGAATGCAGAACAGAGAATTTATAATATTGTATACAGAAATCTGAATATAGTATTTAGAATATAGAATGTAGAACACAGAATATAGAATATAGATTATAGATTATAGAACCCAGAATTTAGAACATGGAATGCATAACACAGAATATAATATAGCATACGGAATACTGAATATAGAATTTAGAATATAGAATGTAGAACACAGAATATAGAATATAGTATACGGAATGCAAAATATAGTATGTAGAATCTAGAATGAAAAACACACAATTTAGAATATAGAATAGAGAATGTAGAACCCAGAATTTAGAACATGGAATGCAGCACACAGAATTTACAATATAGAATACAGAATACTGAATATAGAATTTAGAATATAGAATGTAGAACATAGAATAAAGAATGTAGAATACGGAATGCAGAATATAGAATGTAGAATATAGAATGATTAATACAAAATATAGACTATAGAATAGAGAATATACATCACAGAATTTAGAAGATGGAATGCAGAACATAGAATTTAGAATATACAATACAGAATACTGAATATACAATTTAGAATATAGAATGTAGAACACAGAATTTAGAATATACAATAAAGATTACTGAATATAGAATTTAGAATATAGAATGTAGAACACACAATATAGAATGTAGAATACAGAATATAGAATCCAGAATAAAGAACATGCTATGCAGAACACAGAATTTGCAATTCAGATTACATAATACTGAATATAGAATTTAGAATATAGAATGTAGAACACAGAATTTATAATATATAAGACAGAAAGTTGAATGTAGTATTTAGAATATAGAATGCAGAACACAGAATATAGAATATAGATTATAGATTATAGAACCCAGAATTTAGAAGAAGGAATGCAGAACACAGAATATAGAATATAGCATACTGAATACTGAATATAGAATTTAGAATATAGTATGTAGAACACAGAATGTAGAATGTAGAAAACGAAATGCAGATATAGAATACAGAATATAGAATGTAGAAAACAGATTATAGAATATGGAAAAATAATACTGAAAAAAGGATTTAGAACATGGAATGCAGAACACAGTATTTAGAATATAGAATACAGAATAGTGCATATAGAATTTAGAATGTGGAATTCGGAACACAGATTTTAGAATATAGAATACAGAATACTGAATATACAATTTAGAATATAGTGTGATGAACACAGAATATAGAATATAGAATAAAGAATATTGAACCCATAATTCAGAACTTGGAATGCAGAACACAGAATTTACAATATAGAATACAGAATACTGAAGATAGAATTTAGAATATAGAATGTAGAACATAGTATAAAGAATATAGAATACGGAATGCAGAATATAGAATGTAGAATATAAAATGAAGAACACAAAATATAAAATATAGAATAGAGTATTTAGAACCCAGAATTTAGAACATTGAATTGCAGAACACGGAATTTAGAATATAGTATACAGAATACTTAATAAACAATTAAAAAATTGAATGTAGGACACAGAATATAGAATATAAAATACATAATATTGAATATCTAATTTAGAATATAGAATGCAGAAAACATAATAAAAAATATAGCTTAGAGAATATTGATGCCAGATTTTGGAACATGGAAATCAGACCTCAGTGTATAGAATATAGAATACAGAATACTGAATATAGAGTAGAGAATATAGAATGTAGAACACAGAATTTAGAATATAGAATAAAGAATACTGAATACAGAATTTAGAATATAGAATGTAGAACACAGAATATAGAATGTAGAATACAGAATATAGAATCCAGAATTAAGAACATGCTATGCAGAACACAGAATTAAGAATATAGATTACATAATACTGAATATAGAATTTAGAATATAGAATGAAGAACACAGAATTTATAATATTGTATACAGAAATATGAATATAGTATTTAGAATATAGAATGTAGAACACAGAATATAGAATATAGATTATAGAACCCAGAATTTAGAACATGGAATGCATAACACAGAATATAATATAGCATAATGAATACTGAATATAGAATTTAGAATATAGAATGTAGAACACAGAATATAGAATATAGTATACGGAATGCAAAATATAGTATGTAGAATCTAGAATGAAAAACACACAATTTAGAATATAGAATAGAGAATGTAGAACCCAGAATTTAGAACATGGAATGCAGCACACAGAATTTAGAATATAGAATACAGAATACTGAATATAGAATTTAGAATATAGAATGTAGAACACAGAATAAAGAGTATACAATACGGAATGCAGAATATAGAATGTAGAATATAGAATGATTAATACAAAATATAGACTATTGAATAGAGAATATACAACACAGAATTTAGAACATGGAATGCAGAACATAGAATTTAGAATATACAATACAGAATACTGAATATACAATTTAGAATTTAGAATGTAGAACACAGAATTTAGAATATACAATAAAGAATACTGAATATAGAGTTTAGAATATAGAATGTAGAACACACAATATAGAATATAGAATACCGAATATAGAATCCAGAATAAAGAACATGCTATGCAGAACACAGAATTTTGAATAAAGATTACATAATACTGAATATAGAATTTAGAATATAGAATGTAGAACACAGAATTTATAATATAGAATACAGAAATTTGAATACAGTGTATAGAAAATAGAATGAAGAACACAGAATATAGAATATAGATTATAGATTATAGAACCCAGAATTTAGAAGAAGGAATGCAGAACACAGAATTTAGAATATAGCATACGGAATACTGAATATAGAATTTAGAATATACTTTGTAGAACACAGAATATAGAATGTAGAATACGAAATGCAGATATAGAATACTGAATATAGAATGTAGTAAACTGATTATAGAATATGGAAAAAGAATACTGAAAACCGAATTTTGAACAAGAATGCAGAACACAGTATTTAGAATATAGAATACAGAATAGTGCATATAGAATTTAGAATGTGGAATGCGGAACACAGGTTTTAGAATATAGAACACAGAATACTGAATATAGAATTTAGAACATGAAATGCAGAACACATTATTTAGAATATAGAATACAGAATAATGAATATAGAATTTAGAATATAGATTGAGGAACACAGAATATAGAATATAGAATAAAGAATATTGAAACCATAATTCAGAACTTGGAATGCAGAACACAGAATTTACAATATAGAATAGAGAATACTGAAGATAGAATTTAGAATATAAAATGTAGAACATAGCATAAAGAATATAGAATACGGAATGCAGAATATAGAATGTAGAATATAAAATGAAGAACACAAAATATAAAATATAGAATAGAGTATATAGAAAACAGAATTTAGAACATTGAATTGCAGAACACTGAATTTAGAATATAGTATACAGAATACTTAATAAACAATTTAAATTTGAATGTAAAACACAGAATATAGAACATAAAATACATAATACTGAATATATAATTTAGAATATAGAATGAAGAAAACAGAATAAAAAATATAGCTTAAAGAATATTGAAGCCAGATTTTGGAACATGGAAAGCAGAACTCACAATTTCGAGTATAGAATACAGAATACTGAATATACAATTTAGAATATAGAATGTAGAACACAGAATATAGAATATAGAATAAAGAATACTGAATATAGAATTTAGAATATAGAATGTAGAACACAGAATATAGAATGTAGAATACAGATTATAGAATCCAGAATTAAGAACATGCTATGCATAACACAGAATTAAGAATATAGTTTACATAATACTGAATATAGAATTTAGAATATAGAATGCAGAACACAAAATTTATAATATTGTATACAGAAATCTGAATATAGTATTACAATAGAGAATGAAGAATACAGAATATAGAATATAGGTTTTAGAACCCAGAATTTAGAAAATGGAATGCATAACACAGAATATAATATAGAATACGGAATACTGAATATAGAATTTAGAATATAGAATGTAGAACACAGAATATAGAATATAGTATACGGAATGCAAAATATAGTATGTAGAATCTAGAATGAAAAACACACAATTTAGAATATAGAATAGACAATGTAGAACCCAGAATTTAGAACATGGAATGCAGCACACAGAATTTAGAATATATAATAATGAATACTGAATATAGAATTTAGAATATAGAATGTAGAACACAGAATATAGATTGTAGAATACAGAATAAAGAATCCAGAATAAAGAACATGCTATGCGGAACACAGAATTTACAATATAGATTACATAATATGAATATAGAATTTAGAATATAGAATGTAGAATACAGAATTTATAATATAGAATACAGAAAGCTGAATATAGTATTTACGTTATAGAATGTAGAACACAGAATATAGAATGTAGAATACAGATTATAGAATCCAGAATTAATAACATGTATGCAGAACTCAGAATTAAGAATATAGATTACATAACACTGAATATAGAATTTAGAATATAGAATGCAGAACACAGAATTTATAATATTGTATACAGAAATCTGAATATAGTATTTAGAATATAGAATGTAGAACATAGAATTTATAATATAGAGTACAGAAAGCTGAATATAGTATTTACTATATAGAATGTAGAACACAGATATAGAATATAGAATTTAGATTATAGAACCCAGAATTTAGAACATGGAATGTAGCACACAGAATTTAGAATATAGAATACAGAATACTGAATATAGAATTTAGAATATAGAATGTAGAACACAGAATAAAGAATATAGAATACGGAATGCAGAATATAGAATGTAGAATATAGAATGAAGGATACAAAATATAGACTATAGAATAGAGAATATACAACACAGAATTTAGAACATGGAATGCAGAACATAGAATTTAGAATATACAGTACAGAATACTGAATATACAATTTAGAATATTGAATGTAGAACTCACAATTTAGAATATACAATAAAGAATACTGAATATAGAGTTTAGAATATAGAATGTAGAGCACACAATATAGAATGTTGAATACAGAATATAGAATCCAGAATAAAGAACATGCTATGCAGAACACAGGATTTGGAATAAAGATTACATAATACTGAATATAGAATTTAGAATATAGAATGTAGAACACAGAATTTATAATATAGAATACAGAAAGTTGAATACAGTGTATAGAATATAGAATGTATAACACAGAATATAGAATATAGAATTGAGAATATAGAACCCAGAATTTAGAACATGGAATGCAGAACACAGAATTTAGTTTATAGAATACATAATACTGAATATAGAATTTAGAATAGAATGTAGAACACAAAATTTAGAATAAAGAATAGAGAATGCTGAATATAGAATTTAGAATATAGAATCTCGAACACAGAATATAGAAAATAGAAAAGAGAATATAGAACCCAGAATTTAGAACAAGGAATGCAGAACACAGAATTTAGATTAAAGAATACAGAATATAGAATTTAGAACACAGAATATAAAATATGGAAAACAGAATATAGAAACAAGAATTTAGAACATGGAAAGCAGAACACATAATTTAGAATATAGTATAGAGTTTACTGAAAATAGAATTTAGAATATAGAATGTAGAACACAGAATTTAGAATATAGAATAAAGAATACTGATTAAATAACTTAGAATATAGAATGTAGAACACAGAATATAGAATATAGAATACGGAATGCAAAATATAGATTGTAGTCTATAGAATGAAGTACGCAAAATATAGAATATAGAATAAAGTATATAGAAGCCAGAATTCAGAACATGGAATGCAGAACACAGAATTTCGAATATAAATACAAAATACTGAATATAGGAATTTGAATATAGAATGCAGAACACAGGATATATATTAGAGTATACAAAACCCAAAATATAAAACATGGAATACAGAACACAGAATTTAGAATATAGAATACAGAACACTGAATATTGAATTTAGAATATAGAATGTAGAACACAGAATAAAGAATATAAAAAACGGAATGCAGAATATAGAATGAAGAATACAAAATATAGAATATAGAATAGAGAACATAAAACACAGAATTTAGAAAATGGAATGCAGAAGATAGAATTTAGAATATAGAATAGAGAATACTGAATATACAATTTAGAATATATTATAGAGATTACTTAATATAGAATTTAGAATACAGAATGTAGAACACAGAATTTAGAATATAGAATACAGAATACTGAATAAATAACTTAGAATATAGAATGTAGAACACAGAATATAGAAAATAGAATACGGAATGCAAAATTTAGATTGTAGAATATAGAATGAAGTACGCAAAATATAGAATAGAGAATAGAGAAGAGAGAAGCCAGAATTTAGAACATGGAATGCAGAACACAGAATTTCGAAAATAAATACGGAATCCTGAATGTAGGATTTTGAATATATAATGCAGAACACAGGATATATAATAAAGTATACAGAAGCCAGAATTTAGAACATGGAATGCAGAACACAGAATTTACAATATAGAATACAGAATACTGAAGATAGAATTTAGAATATAGAATGTAGAACATAGTATAAAGAATATAGAATACGGAATGCAGAATATAGAATGTAGAATATAAAATGAAAAACACAAAATATAAAATATAGAATAGAGTATATAGAACCCAGAATATAGAACATTGAATTGCAGAACACTGAATTTAGAATATAGTCTACAGAATACTTAATAAACAATTAAAAAATTGAATGTAGAACACAGAATATAGAATATAAAATACATAATACTGAATATCTAATTTAGAATATAGAATGTAGAAACCAGAATAAAAAATATAGCTTAAAGAATATTGAAGCCAGATTTTGAAACATGGAAAGCAGAACTCACAATTTCGAATATAGAATACAGAATACTGAATATACAATTTAGAATATAGAATGTAGAACACAGAACATGGAATGTAGAATAAAGAATACTGAATATAGAATTTAGAATATAGAATGTAGAACACAGAATTTATAATATAGAATACAGAAATATGAATATAGTATTTAGAATATAGAATGTAGAACACAGAATATAGAATATAGAATATAGATTACAGAACCCAGAATTTAGAACATGGAATGCAGAACACAAAGTTTAGAATATAGCATACAGAATACTGAATATAGAATTTAGAAAATAGATTGCAGAAAACAGAATATAGAATATAGTAAAAGGAAAGCAGTATATAGAATGTAGAATATAGAAAGTATAACACAAAATATAGAAAATAGAATAAAGATTATAGAAGCCAGATTTAGAACATGGAATGCAGAACACAGAATTTATATTATAGAATACAGGCTACTGAATAAAGAATGTAGAACACAGAATATAGAATAGAGAATAGAGAACCCAGAATTTAGAACATGGATTGCAGAACACAGAATTTAGATTATATAATACAGAATACTTAATAAACAATTAAAAAATTGAATGTAGAACACAGAATATAGAATGTAGAATACAGATTAAAGAATCCAGAATTAAGAACATGCTATGCAGAACACAGAATTAAGAATATAGATAATACTGAATATAGTATTTAGAATATAGAATGCAGAACACAGAATTTATATTATTGTATACAGAAATCTAAATGTCGTATATAGAATATAGAATGTAGAACACAGAATATAGAATAGAGAATATAGGTTATAGAACCCAGAATATTGAACATGGAATGCATAACACAGAATAGAATATAGCATACGGAATACTTAATATAGAATTGAGAATATAGAATGTAGAACACAGAATATAGAATATAGTATACGGAATGCAAAATATAGTATGTAGAATCTAGAATGAAAAACACAAAATTTAGAATATAGTATAGAGAATGTAGAACCAAGAATTTATAACATGGAATTCAGCACACAGAATTTAGAATATAGAATACAGAATACTGAATATAGAATTTAGAATATACAAAGAAGAACACAGAATATAGAATAAAGAATACAGAATTTAGAACATGGAATGCAGAACAGAGAATTTAGATTATATAATTCATAATACTGAATATAGACTTAAGAATAAAGAATGTAGTACACAGTATAAATTTATAGAATATTGAATACAGAATATAGAATTTAGAATATACAATGTAGAACAGAGAATATAGAATATAGTAAAGAGTATATAAAACCCAGAATTTACAACATGGAATGCAAACACATAATTTAGAATATAGTATAAAGAATACTTAATATACAATTAAAAATATTGAATGTAGAAAAGAGAATATAGAATATACAATACATAATAATGAATATATAATTTAGAATATAGAATGTAGAAAACAGAAAAAAAATATAGCTTAGGGAATATTGAAGTCAGATTTTGGAACTTGGAAAACAGAACTCAGAATTTAGATTATAGAATATAGAATACTTAATAAACAATTAAAAAATTGAATGTAGAACAGAGAATATAGGATATAGAATACATAATACTGAATATATAATTTAGAATATAGATTGTAGAACACAGAATAAAAAATATAGCTTAGGGAATATTGAAGCCAGATTTTGGAACTTGGAAAACAGAAATCAGAGTTTAGAATATAGAATAGAGAATTCTAAACATAGAGTTTAGAATATAGAATGTACAACACAGAATATAGAATGTCGAATACGGAATATAGAATCAAGAATACAGAACATACTATGAAGAATACAGAATTTAGAATATTGATTACATAATACTGAATATAGAATATAGAATATAGAATGTAGAACACAGAATTTATAATATAGAATACAGAAATATGAATATAGTATTTAGAATATAGAATGTAGAACACAGAATATAGAATATAGAATATAGATTACAGAACCCAGAATTTAGAACATGGAATGCAGAACACAAAGTTTAGAATATAGCATACGGAATACTGAATATAGAATTTAGAATATAGATTGCAGAAAACAGAATATAGAATATAGTAAACGGAAAGCAGTATATAGAATGTAGAATATAGAAAGTATAACACAAAATATAGAAAATAGAATAAAGATTATAGAAGCCAGATTTAGAACATGGAATGCAGAACACAGAATTTATATTATAGAATACAGGCTACTGAATAAAGAACGTAGAACACAGAATATAGAATAGAGAATAGAGAATAGAGAACCCAGAATTTAGAACATGGAATGCAGAACACAGAATTTAGATTATATAATACAGAATACTTAATAAACAATTAAAAACTTGAATGTAGAACACAGAATATAGAATATAAAACACATAATACTGAATATATAATTTATAAAATAGAATGTAGAAAACATAATAAAAAATATAGCTTAGAGAATATTGATGCCAGATTTTGGAACATGGAAATCAGACCTCAGTATATAGAATATAGAATACAGAATACTGAATATACAGTATAGAATATAGAATGTAGAACACAGAATTTAGAATATAGAATAAAGAATACTGAATATAGAATTTAGAATATAGAATGTAGAACACAAAATATAGAATGTAGAATACAGAATATAGAATCCAGGATAAAGAACATGCTATGCAGAACACAGAATTCAGAATATAGATTACATAATACTGAATATAGAATTTAGAATATAGAATGTAGAACACAGAATATATAATATAGAATACAGAAAGCTGAATATATAATTTAGAATATAGAATGTAGAACACAGAATTTATAATATAGAATACAGAAAGTTGAATATAGTGTTTAGAATATAGAATGTAGAACACAGAATACAGAATATAGATTATAGATTATAGAACCCAGAATTTAGAAGAAGGAATGCAGAACACAGATTTTAGAATATAGCATACGGAACACTGAATATAGAATTTAGAATATAGTATGTAGAACACAGAATATAGAATGTAGAATACGAAATGCAGATATAGAATACAGAATATAGAATGTAGAAAACAGATTATAGAATATGGAAAAAGAATACTGAAAACAGAATTTAGAACATGGAATGCAGAACACAGTATTTACAATATAGAATACAGAATAGTGCATATAGAATTTAGAATGTGGAATGCGGAACACAGATTTTAGAATATCGAATACAGAATACTGAATATAGAATTTAGAACATGGAATGCAGAACACATTATTTAGAATATAGAATACAGAATACTGAATATAGAATTTAGAATATAGTGTGACGAACACAAAATATAGAATATAGAATAAAGAATATTGAACCCATAATTCAGAACATAGAATGCAGAACACAGAATTTACAATATAGAATACAGAATACTGAAGATAGAATTTAGAATATAGAATGTAGAACATAGTATAAAGAATATAGAATACGGAATGCAGAATATAGAATGTAGAATATAAAATGAAGAACACAAAATATAAAGTATAGAATAGAGTATATAGAACCCAGAATTTAGAACATTGAATTGCAGAACACTGAATTTAGAATATAGTATACAGAATACTTAATAAACAATTTAAAAATTGAATGTAGAACACAGAAAATAGAATATAAAATACATAATACTGAATATATAATTTAGAATATAGAATGCAGAAAACAGAATAAAAAATATAGCTTAAAGAATATTGAAGCCAGATTTTGGAACATGGAAAGCAGAACTCACAATTTCGAATATAGAATACAGAATACTGAATATACAATTTAGAATATAGAATGTAGAACACAGAATATAGAATATAGAATAAAGAATACTGAATATAGAATTTAGAATATAGAATGTAGAACACAGAATATAGAATGTAGAATACAGATTATAGAATCCAGAATTAAGAACATGCTTTGCAGAACACAGAATTAAGAATATAGATTACATAATTCTGAATATAGAATTTAGAATATAGAATGCAGAACACAGAATTTATAATATTGTATACAGAAATCTGAATATAGTATTTAGAATATAGAATGAAGAACACAGAATATAGAATATAGATTATAGAACCCAGAATTTAGAACATGGAATGCATAACACAGAATATAATATAGCATACGGAATACTGAATATAGAATCTAGAATATACAATGTAGAACACAGAATATAGAATATAGTATACGGAATGCAAAATATAGTATGTAGAATCTAGAATGAAAAACACACAATTTAGAATATAGAATAGAGAATGTAGAACACAGAATTTAGAACATGGAATGCAGCACACAGAATTTAGAATATAGAATACAGAATACTGAATATAGAATTTAGAATATAGAATGTAGAATACAGAATGTAGATTGTAGAATCCAGATTAAATATCCAGAATAAAAACATGCTATGCGGAACACAGAATTTAGAATATAGATTACATAATACTAAATATAGAATTTAGAATATAGAATGTAGAATACAGAATTTAAAATATAGAATACAGAAAGCTGAATATAGTATTTACAATATAGAATGTAGAACACAGATTTAGAATATAGAATATAGATTATAGAACCCAGAATTTAGAACATGGAATGCAGAAGACAGTAATTACATTATATAATACAGTATACTGATCATAGAACTTAGAACATTGAATGCAGAACACAGAATTTAGAATATGGAATACAGAATACGGAATATAGAATGGAGAAAATGGGGTGCAGAACACAGAATTTAGAATATGGAATACAGAATACTGAATTGAGAATTTAGAATATACAATATAGAACACAGAATATAGAATATAGAATAGAGAATTTAGAACATGGGATGCAGAACACAGAATTTAGAATATAGAATACAAAATACTGAATATAGAATTTAGAATATAGAAAGTAGAACACATAATATATAATGTAGAATACGGAATGCAGAATGTAGAATACAGAATATAGAATTTAGAATACAGAATATAAAATATGGAAAACAGAATATAGAAACCAGAATTTAGAACATGGAAAGCAGAACACATAATTTAGAATATAGTATAGAGATTACTGAAAATAGAATTTGAATATAGAATGTAGAACACAGAATTTAGAATATAGTATACGGAATGCAAAATATAGTATGTAGAATCTAGAATGAAAAACACACAATTTAGAATATAGAATAGAGAATGTAGAACCCAGAATTTAGAACATGGAATGCAGCACACAGAATTTAGAATATAGAATACAGAATACTGAATATAGAATTTAGAATATAGAATGTAGAACACAGAATAAAGAATATAGAATACGGAAAGCAGAATATAGAATGTAGAATATAGAATGATGAATACAAATTATAGACTATTGAATAGAGAATATACAACACAGAATTTAGATCATGGAATGCAGAACATAGAATTTAGAATATACAATACAGAATACTGAATATACAATTTAGAATTTAGAATGTAGAACACAGAATTTAGAATATACAATAAAGAATACTGAATATAGAGTTTAGAATATAGAATGTAAAACACACAATATAGAATATAGAATACCGAATATAGAATCCAGAATAAAGAACATGCTATGCAGAACACAGAATTTGGAATAAAGATTACATAATACTGAATATAGAATTTAGAATATAGAATGTAGAACACAGAATTTATAATATAGAATACAGAAAGTTGAATATAGTATTTAGAATATAGAATGTAGAACACAGAATATAGAATATAGATTATAGATTATAGAACCCAGAATTTAGGAGAAGGAATGCAGAACTAAGAATTTAGAATATAGCATACGGAATACTAAATATAGAATTTAGCATATAGTATGTAGAACACAGAATATAGAATGTAGAATACGAAATGCAGATATAGAATACAGAATATAGAATGAAGAAAACAGATTATAGAATATGGAAAAAGAATACTGAAAACAGAATTTAGAACATGGAATGCAGAACACAGTATTTAGAATATAGAATACAGAATAGTGCATATAGAATTTAGAATGTGGAATGCGGAACACAGATTTTAGAATATAGAATACAGAATACTGAATATAGAATTTAGAATATACAATGTACAACACAGAATATAGAATGTAGAATACAGAATATAGAATCAAGAATAAAGAACATGCTATGCATAACAAAGAATTTGGAATACAGATTACATAATACTGAATATAGAATTTAGAATATAGAATGCAGAACAGAGAATTTATAATATTGTATACAGAAATCTGAATATAGTATTTAGAATATAGAATGTAGAACACAGAATATAGAATATAGATTATAGAACACAGAATTTAGAACATGGAATGCATAACACAGAATATAATATAGCATACGGAATACTGAATATAGAATTTAGAATATAGAATGTAGAACACAGAATATAGAATATAGTAAATGGAATACAAATATAGTATGTAGAATCTACAATGAAAAGCACAATTTAGAATATAGAATAGAGAATGTAGAACCCAGAATTTAGAACATGGAATGCAGCACAAAGAATTTAGAATATAGAATACAGAAAACTCAATATACAATTTAAAATATAAAATGTAGAACACAGAATATAGATTGTAGAATACAGAATAAAGAATTCAGAATAAGGAACATGCTATGCGGAACACAGAATTTAGAATATAGATTACATAATACTGAATATAGAATTTAGAATATAGAATGTAGAATACAGAATTTATAATATAGAATACAGAAAGCTGAATATACTATTTACAATATAGAATGTAGAACACAGATATAGAATATAGAATATAGATTATAGAACCCAGAATTTAGAACATGGAATGCAGAAGACAGTAATTACCATATATAATACAGTATACTGATCATAGAACTTAGAACATAGAATGCAGAACACAGAATTTAGAATATGGAATACAGAATACTGAATATAGAATGGAGAACATGGGGTGCAGAACACAGAATTTAGAATATGGAATACAGAATACTGAATAGAGAATTTAGAATATAGAAAATAGAACACAGAATATAGAATATAGAAGAGAGAACTTAGAAGATGGGATGCAGAACACAGAATTTAGAATATAGAATACAGAATACTGAATATAGAATTTAGAATATAGAAAGTAGAACACATAATATATAATGTAGAATACGGAATGCAGATAATAGAATACAGAATATAGAATTTAGAACACAGAATATAAAATATGGAAAACAGAATATAGAAACCAGAATTTAGAACATGGAAAGCAGAACACAAAATTTAGAATATAGTATAGAGATTACTGAAAATAGAATTTAGAATATAGAATGTAGAACACAGAATTTAGAATATAGTATACGGAATGCAAAATATAGTATGTAGAATCTAGAATGAAAAACACACAATTTAGAATATAGAATAGAGAATGTAGAACCCAGAATTTAGAACATGGAATGCAGCACACAGAATTTAGAATATAGAATACAGAATACTGAATATAGAATTTAGAATATAGAATGTAGAAGACAGAATAAAGAATATAGAATACGGAATGCAGAATATAGAATGTAGAATATAGAATGAAGAATACAAAATATAGACTATAGAATAGAGAATATACAACACAGAATTTAGAACATGGAATGCAGAATATAGAATTTAGAATATACAATACAGAATACTGAATATACAATTTAGAATTTAGAATGTAGAACACAGAATTTAGAATATACAATAAAGAATACTGAATATAGAGTTTAGAATATAGAATGTAGAACACACAATATAGAATATAGAATAACGAATATAGAATCCAGAATAAAGAACATGCTATGCAGAACACAGAATTTGGAATAAAGATTACATAACACTGAATATAGAATTTATAATATAGAATGTAGAACACAGAATTTATAATATAGAATACAGAAACTTGAATATAGTATTTAGAATATAGATTGTAGAACACAGAATATAGAATATAGATTAAAGGGTATAGAACCCAGAATTTAGAAGAAGGAATGCAGAACACAGAATTTAGAATATAGCATACGGAATACTGAATATAGAATGGAGAACATGGGGTGCAGAACACAGAATTTAGAATATGGAATACAGAATACTGAATAGAGAATTTAGAATATAGAAAATAGAACACAGAATATAGAATATAGAATAGAGAATTTAGAACATGGGATGCAGAACACAGAATTTAGAATATAGAATACAGAATACTGAAAATAGAATTTAGAATATAGAATGTAGAACACAGAATTTAGAATATAGTATCCGGAATGCAAAATATAGTATGTAGAATCTAGAATGGAAAACACACAGTTTAGAATATAGAATAGAGAATTTAGAACCCAGAATTTAGAACATGGAATGCAGCACACAGAATTTAGAATATAGAATACAGAATACTGAATATAGAATTTAGAATATAGAATGTAGAACACAGAATAAAGAATATAGAATACGGAATGCAGAATATAGAATGTAGAATATAGAATGATGAATACAAAATATAGACTATTGAATAGAGAATATACAACACAGAATTTAGATCATGGAATGCAGAACATAGAATTTAGAATATACAATACAGAATACTGAATATACAATTTAGAATTTAGAATGTAGAACACAGAATTTAGAATATACAATAAAGAATACTGAATATAGAGTTTAGAATATAGAATGTAGAACACACAATATAGAATATAGAATACCGAATATAGAATCCAGAATAAAGAACATGCTATGCAGAACACAGAATTTGGAATAAAGTTTACATAATACTGAATATAGAATTTAGAATATAGAATGTAGAACACAGAATTTATAATATAGAATACAGAAAGTTGAATATAGTATTTAGAATATAGAATGTAGAACACAGAATATAGAATATAGATTATAGATTATAGAACCCAGAATTTAGGAGAAGGAATGCAGAACTCAGAATTTAGAATATACCATACGGAATACTATATAGAATTTAGAATATAGTATGTAGAACACAGAATATAGAATGTAGAATACGAAATGCAGATATAGAATACAGAATATAGAATGTAGAAAACAGATTATAGAATATGGAAAAAGAATACTGAAAACAGAATTTAGAACATGGAATGCAGAACACAGTATTTAGAATATAGAATAAAGAATAGTGCATTTAGAATTTAGAATGTGGAATGCGGAACACAGATTTTAGAATATAGAATACAGAATACTGAATATAGAATTTAGAATATAGTGTGAGGAACACAGAATATAGAATAAAGAATATTGAAACCATAATTCAGAACTTGGAATGCAGAACACAGAATTTACAATATAGAATACAGAACACTGAAGATAGAATTTAGAATATAGAATGTAGAACATAGTATAAAGAATATACAATACGGAATTCAGTATATAGAATGTAGAATATAAAATGAAGAACACAAAATATAAAATATAGAATAGAATATATAGAACCCAGAATTTAGAACATTGAATTGCAGAACACTGAATTTAGAATATAGTATACAGAATACTTAATAAACAATTTAAAAATTGAATGTACAACACAGAATATAGAATATAAAATACATAATACTGAATATATAATTTAGAATATAGAATGCAGAAAACAGAATAAAAAATATAGCTTAAAAAATATTGAAGCCAGATTTTGGAACATGGAAAGCAGAACTCACAATTTCGAATATAGAATACAGAATACTGAATATACAATTTAGAATATAGAATGTAGAACACAGAATATAGAATATAGTATACGGAATGCAAAATATAGTATGTAGAATCTAGAAAGAAAAACACACAATTTAGAATATAGAATAGAGAATGTAGAACCCAGAATTTAGAACATGGAATGCAGCACACAGAATTTAGAATATAGAATACAGAATACTGAATATAGAATTTAAAATATAGAATGTAGAACACAGAATATAGATTGTAGAATACAGAATAAAGAATCCAGAATAAAGAACATGCTATGCGGAACACAGAATTTAGAATATAGATTACATAATACTGAATATAGAATTTAGAATATAGAATGTAGAATACAGAATTTATAATATAGAATACACAAAGCTGAATATACTATTTACAATATAGAATGTAGAACACAGATATAGAATATAGAATATAGATTATAGAACCCAGAATTTAGAACATGGAATGCAGAAGACAGTAATTACAATATATAATACAGTATACTGATTATAGAACTTAGAACATAGAATGCAGAACACAGAATTTAGAATATGGAATACAGAATACTGAATATAGAATGGAGAACATGGGGTGCAGAACACAGAATTTAGAATATGGAATACAGAATACTGAATAGAGAATTTAGAATATAGAAAATAGAACACAGAATATAGAATACAGAATAGAGAATTTAGAACATGGGATGCAGAACACAGAATTTAGAATATAGAATACAGAATACTGAAAATAGAATTTAGAATATAGAATGTAGAACACAGAATTTAGAATATAGTATACGGAATGCAAAATATATTATGTAGAATCTAGAATGAAAAACACACAATTTAGAATATAGAATAGAGAATGTAGAACCCAGAATTTAGAACATGGAATGCAGCACACAGAATTTAGAATATAGAATACAGAATACTGAATATAGAATTTAGAATAGAGAATGTAGAACACAGAATAAAGAATATAGAATACGGAATGCAGAATATAGAATGTAGAATATAGAATGATGAATACAAAATATAGACTATTGAATAGAGAATATACAACACAGAATTTAGATCATGGAATGCAGAACATAGAATTTAGAATATACAATACAGAATACTGAATATACAATTTAGAATTTAGAATGTAGAACACAGAATTTAGAATATACAATAAAGAATACTGAATATAGAGTTTAGAATATAGAATGTAGAACACACAATATAGAATATAGAATACCGAATATAGAATCCAGAATAAAGAACATGCTATGCAGAACACAGAATTTGGAATAAAGTTTACATAATACTGAATATAGAATTTAGAATATAGAATGTAGAACACAGAATTTATAATATAGAATACAGAAAGTTGAATATAGTGTTTAGAATATAGAATGTAGAACACAGAATATAGAATATAGATTATAGATTATAGAACCCAGAATTTAGGAGAAGGAATGCAGAACTCAGAATTTAGAATATAGCATACGGAATACTAAATATAGAATTTAGAATATAGTATGTAGAACACAGAATATAGAATGTAGAATACGAAATGCAGATATAGAATACAGAATATAGAATGTAGAAAACAGATTATAGAATATGGAAAAAGAATACTGAAAACAGAATTTAGAACATGGAATGCAGAACACAGTATTTAGAATATAGAATACAGAATAGTGCATACAGAATTTAGAATGTGGAATGCGGAACACAGATTTTAGAATATAGAATACAGAATACTGAATATAGAATTTAGAATATAGTGTGAGGAACACAGAATATAGAATAAAGAATATTGAAACCATAATTCAGAACTTGGAATGCAGAACACAGAATTTACAATATAGAATACAGAACACTGAAGATAGAATTTAGAATATAGAATGTAGAACATAGTATAAAGAATATAGAATACGGAATGCAGAATATAGAATGTAGAATATAAAATGAAGAACACAAATTATAAAATATAGAATAGAATATATAGAACCCAGAATTTAGAACATTGAATTGCAGAACACTGAATTTAGATTATAGTATACAGAATACTTAATAAACAATTTAAAAATTGAATGTACAACACAGAATATAGAATATAAAATACATAATACTGAATATATAATTTAGAATATAGAATGCAGAAAACAGAATAAAAAATATAGCTTAAAGAATATTGAAGCCAGATTTTGGAACATGGAAAGCAGAACTCACAATTTCGAATATAGAATACAATATACTGTATATACAATTTAGAATATAGAATGTAGAACACAGAATATAGAATATAGAATAAAGAAAACTGAATATAGAATTTAGAATATAGAATGTAGAACACAGAATGTAGAATGTAGAATACAGATTATAGAATCCAGAATTAAGAACATGCTATGCATAACACAGAATTAAGAATATAGATTACATAATACTGAATATAGAATTTAGAATATAGAATGCAGAACAGAGAATTTATAATATTGTATACAGAAATCTGAATATAGTATTTAGAATATAGAATGTAGTACACAGAATATAGAATATAGATTATAGAACCCAGAATTTAGAACATGGAATGCATAACACAGAATATAATATAGCATACGGAATACTGAATATAGAATTTAGAATATAGAATGTAGAAAACAGAATATAGAATATAGTATACGGAATGCAAAATATAGTATGTAGAATCTAGAATGAAAAACACACAATTTAGAATATAGAATAGAGAATGTAGAACCCAGAATTTGGAAAATGGAGTGCAGAACACAGAATTTAGTTTGTAGAATACATAATACTAAATATAGAGTTTAGAATAGAATGTAGAACACAAAATTTAGAATAAAGAATACAGAATGCTGAATATAGAATTTAGAATATAGAATCTGTAACACAGAATATAGAAAATAGAAAAGAGAATATAGAACCCAGAATTTAGAACAGGGAATGCAGAACACAGAATTTAGATTATAGAATACAGAATACTTAATAAACAATTGAAAAATTGAATGTAGAACTCAGAATATAGAATATAAAACACATAATGCTGACTATATAATTTAGAATATATAATGTAGAAAACAGAATAACAAATAAGCTTAGAGAATATTGAAGCCAGATTTTGGAACATAGAAATCAGAATTCAGTATTTAGAATATAGTATACAGAATTCTGAATATACAATTTAGAATATAGAATGTAAAACACAGAATTTAGAATATACAATAAAGAATACTGAATATAGAGTTTAGAATATAGAATGTAAAACACACAATATAGAATATAGAATACCGAATATAGAATCCAGAATAAAGAACATGCTATGCAGAACACAGAATTTGGAATAAAGATTACATAATACTGAATATAGAATTTAGAATATAGAATGTAGAACACAGAATTTATAATATAGAATACAGAAAGTTGAATATAGTATTTAGAATATAGAATGTAGAACACAGAATATAGAATATAGATTATAGATTATAGAACCCAGAATTTAGGAGAAGGAATGCAGATCTAAGAATTTAGAATATAGCATACGGAATACTAAATATAGAATTTAGCATATAGTATGTAGAACACAGAATATAGAATGTAGAATACGAAATGCAGATATAGAATACAGAATATAGAATGAAGAAAACAGATTATAGAATATGGAAAAAGAATACTGAAAACAGAATTTAGAACATGGAATGCAGAACACAGTATTTAGAATATAGAATACAGAATAGTGCATATAGAATTTAGAATGTGGAATGCGGAACACAGATTTTAGAATATAGAATACAGAATACTGAATATAGAATTTAGAATATACAATGTACAACACAGAATATAGAATGTAGAATACAGAATATAGAATCAAGAATAAAGAACATGCTATGCATAACAAAGAATTTGGAATACAGATTACATAATACTGAATATAGAATTTAGAATATAGAATGCAGAACAGAGAATTTATAATATTGTATACAGAAATCTGAATATAGTATTTAGAATATAGAATGTAGAACACAGAATATAGAATATAGATTATAGAACACAGAATTTAGAACATGGAATGCATAACACAGAATATAATATAGCATACGGAATACTGAATATAGAATTTAGAATATAGAATGTAGAACACAGAATATAGAATATAGTAAATGGAATACAAATATAGTATGTAGAATCTACAATGAAAAGCACAATTTAGAATATAGAATAGAGAATGTAGAACCCAGAATTTAGAACATGGAATGCAGCACAAAGAATTTAGAATATAGAATACAGAAAACTCAATATACAATTTAAAATATAAAATGTAGAACACAGAATATAGATTGTAGAATACAGAATAAAGAATTCAGAATAAGGAACATGCTATGCGGAACACAGAATTTAGAATATAGATTACATAATACTGAATATAGAATTTAGAATATAGAATGTAGAATACAGAATTTATAATATAGAATACAGAAAGCTGAATATACTATTTACAATATAGAATGTAGAACACAGATATAGAATATAGAATATAGATTATAGAACCCAGAATTTAGAACATGGAATGCAGAAGACAGTAATTACCATATATAATACAGTATACTGATCATAGAACTTAGAACATAGAATGCAGAACACAGAATTTAGAATATGGAATACAGAATACTGAATATAGAATGGAGAACATGGGGTGCAGAACACAGAATTTAGAATATGGAATACAGAATACTGAATAGAGAATTTAGAATATAGAAAATAGAACACAGAATATAGAATATAGAAGAGAGAACTTAGAAGATGGGATGCAGAACACAGAATTTAGAATATAGAATACAGAATACTGAATATAGAATTTAGAATATAGAAAGTAGAACACATAATATATAATGTAGAATACGGAATGCAGATAATAGAATACAGAATATAGAATTTAGAACACAGAATATAAAATATGGAAAACAGAATATAGAAACCAGAATTTAGAACATGGAAAGCAGAACACAAAATTTAGAATATAGTATAGAGATTACTGAAAATAGAATTTAGAATATAGAATGTAGAACACAGAATTTAGAATATAGTATACGGAATGCAAAATATAGTATGTAGAATCTAGAATGAAAAACACACAATTTAGAATATAGAATAGAGAATGTAGAACCCAGAATTTAGAACATGGAATGCAGCACACAGAATTTAGAATATAGAATACAGAATACTGAATATAGAATTTAGAATATAGAATGTAGAAGACAGAATAAAGAATATAGAATACGGAATGCAGAATATAGAATGTAGAATATAGAATGAAGAATACAAAATATAGACTATAGAATAGAGAATATACAACACAGAATTTAGAACATGGAATGCAGAATATAGAATTTAGAATATACAATACAGAATACTGAATATACAATTTAGAATTTAGAATGTAGAACACAGAATTTAGAATATACAATAAAGAATACTGAATATAGAGTTTAGAATATAGAATGTAGAACACACAATATAGAATATAGAATACCGAATATAGAATCCAGAAAAAAGAACATGCTATGCAGAACACAGAATTTGGAATAAAGATTACATAACACTGAATATAGAATTTATAATATAGAATGTAGAACACAGAATTTATAATATAGAATACAGAAACTTGAATATAGTATTTAGAATATAGATTGTAGAACACAGAATATAGAATATAGATTAAAGGGTATAGAACCCAGAATTTAGAAGAAGGAATGCAGAACACAGAATTTAGAATATAGCATACGGAATACTGAATATAGAATGGAGAACATGGGGTGCAGAACACAGAATTTAGAATATGGAATACAGAATACTGAATAGAGAATTTAGAATATAGAAAATAGAACACAGAATATAGAATATAGAATAGAGAATTTAGAACATGGGATGCAGAACACAGAATTTAGAATATAGAATACAGAATACTGAAAATAGAATTTAGAATATAGAATGTAGAACACAGAATTTAGAATATAGTATCCGGAATGCAAAATATAGTATGTAGAATCTAGAATGAAAAACACACAGTTTAGAATATAGAATAGAGAATTTAGAACCCAGAATTTAGAACATGGAATGCAGCACACAGAATTTAGAATATAGAATACAGAATACTGAATATAGAATTTAGAATATAGAATGTAGAACACAGAATAAAGAATATAGAATACGGAATGCAGAATATAGAATGTAGAATATAGAATGATGAATACAAAATATAGACTATTGAATAGAGAATATACAACACAGAATTTAGATCATGGAATGCAGAACATAGAATTTAGAATATACAATACAGAATACTGAATATACAATTTAGAATTTAGAATGTAGAACACAGAATTTAGAATATACAATAAAGAATACTGAATATAGAGTTTAGAATATAGAATGTAGAACACACAATATAGAATATAGAATACCGAATATAGAATCCAGAATAAAGAACATGCTATGCAGAACACAGAATTTGGAATAAAGTTTACATAATACTGAATATAGAATTTAGAATATAGAATGTAGAACACAGAATTTATAATATAGAATACAGAAAGTTGAATATAGTATTTAGAATATAGAATGTAGAACACAGAATATAGAATATAGATTATAGATTATAGAACCCAGAATTTAGGAGAAGGAATGCAGAACTCAGAATTTAGAATATACCATACGGAATACTATATAGAATTTAGAATATAGTATGTAGAACACAGAATATAGAATGTAGAATACGAAATGCAGATATAGAATACAGAATATAGAATGTAGAAAAAAGATTATAGAATATGGAAAAAGAATACTGAAAACAGAATTTAGAACATGGAATGCAGAACACAGTATTTAGAATATAGAATACAGAATAGTGCATTTAGAATTTAGAATGTGGAATGCGGAACACAGATTTTAGAATATAGAATACAGAATACTGAATATAGAATTTAGAATATAGTGTGAGGAACACAGAATATAGAATAAAGAATATTGAAACCATAATTCAGAACTTGGAATGCAGAACACAGAATTTACAATATAGAATACAGAACACTGAAGATAGAATTTAGAATATAGAATGTAGAACATAGTATAAAGAATATAGAATACGGAATGCAGAATATAGAATGTAGAATATAAAATGAAGAACACAAAATATAAAATATAGAATAGAATATATAGAACCCAGAATTTAGAACATTGAATTGCAGAACACTGAATTTAGAATATAGTATACAGAATACTTAATAAACAATTTAAAAATTGAATGTACAACACAGAATATAGAATATAAAATACATAATACTGAATATATAATTTAGAATATAGAATGCAGAAAACAGAATAAAAAATATAGCTTAAAAAATATTGAAGCCAGATTTTGGAACATGGAAAGCAGAACTCACAATTTCGAATATAGAATACAGAATACTGAATATACAATTTAGAATATAGAATGTAGAACACAGAATATAGAATATAGTATACGGAATGCAAAATATAGTATGTAGAATCTAGAAAGAAAAACACACAATTTAGAATATAGAATAGAGAATGTAGAACCCAGAATTTAGAACATGGAATGCAGCACACAGAATTTAGAATATAGAATACAGAATACTGAATATAGAATTTAAAATATAGAATGTAGAACACAGAATATAGATTGTAGAATACAGAATAAAGAATCCAGCATAAAGAACATGCTATGCGGAACACAGAATTTAGAATATAGATTACATAATACTGAATATAGAATTTAGAATATAGAATGTAGAATACAGAATTTATAATATAGAATACACAAAGCTGAATATACTATTTACAATATAGAATGTAGAACACAGATATAGAATATAGAATATAGATTATAGAACCCAGAATTTAGAACATGGAATGCAGAAGACAGTAATTACAATATATAATACAGTATACTGATTATAGAACTTAGAACATAGAATGCAGAACACAGAATTTAGAATATGGAATACAGAATACTGAATATAGAATGGAGAACATGGGGTGCAGAACACAGAATTTAGAATATGGAATACAGAATACTGAATAGAGAATTTAGAATATAGAAAATAGAACACAGAATATAGAATACAGAATAGAGAATTTAGAACATGGGATGCAGAACACAGAATTTAGAATATAGAATACAGAATACTGAAAATAGAATTTAGAATATAGAATGTAGAACACAGAATTTAGAATATAGTATACGGAATGCAAAATATATTATGTAGAATCTAGAATGAAAAACACACAATTTAGAACATAGAATAGAGAATGTAGAACCCAGAATTTAGAACATGGAATGCAGCACACAGAATTTAGAATATAGAATACAGAATACTGAATATAGAATTTAGAATAGAGAATGTAGAACACAGAATAAAGAATATAGAATACGGAATGCAGAATATAGAATGTAGAATATAGAATGATGAATACAAAATATAGACTATTGAATAGAGAATATACAACACAGAATTTAGATCATGGAATGCAGAACATAGAATTTAGAATATACAATACAGAATACTGAATATACAATTTAGAATTTAGAATGTAGAACACAGAATTTAGAATATACAATAAAGAATACTGAATATAGAGTTTAGAATATAGAATGTAGAACACACAATATAGAATATAGAATACCGAATATAGAATCCAGAATAAAGAACATGCTATGCAGAACACAGAATTTGGAATAAAGTTTACATAATACTGAATATAGAATTTAGAATATAGAATGTAGAACACAGAATTTATAATATAGAATACAGAAAGTTGAATATAGTGTTTAGAATATAGAATGTAGAACACAGAATATAGAATATAGATTATAGATTATAGAACCCAGAATTTAGGAGAAGGAATGCAGAACTCAGAATTTAGAATATAGCATACGGAATACTAAATATAGAATTTAGAATATAGTATGTAGAACACAGAATATAGAATGTAGAATACGAAATGCAGATATAGAATACAGAATATAGAATGTAGAAAACAGATTATAGAATATGGAAAAAGAATACTGAAAACAGAATTTAGAACATGGAATGCAGAACACAGTATTTAGAATATAGAATACAGAATAGTGCATACAGAATTTAGAATGTGGAATGCGGAACACAGATTTTAGAATATAGAATACAGAATACTGAATATAGAATTTAGAATATAGTGTGAGGAACACAGAATATAGAATAAAGAATATTGAAACCATAATTCAGAACTTGGAATGCAGAACACAGAATTTACAATATAGAATACAGAACACTGAAGATAGAATTTAGAATATAGAATGTAGAACATAGTATAAAGAATATAGAATACGGAATGCAGAATATAGAATGTAGAATATAAAATGAAGAACACAAATTATAAAATATAGAATAGAATATATAGAACCCAGAATTTAGAACATTGAATTGCAGAACACTGAATTTAGATTATAGTATACAGAATACTTAATAAACAATTTAAAAATTGAATGTACAACACAGAATATAGAATATAAAATACATAATACTGAATATATAATTTAGAATATAGAATGCAGAAAACAGAATAAAAAATATAGCTTAAAGAATATTGAAGCCAGATTTTGGAACATGGAAAGCAGAACTCACAATTTCGAATATAGAATACAATATACTGTATATACAATTTAGAATATAGAATGTAGAACACAGAATATAGAATATAGAATAAAGAAAACTGAATATAGAATTTAGAATATAGAATGTAGAACACAGAATGTAGAATGTAGAATACAGATTATAGAATCCAGAATTAAGAACATGCTATGCATAACACAGAATTAAGAATATAGATTACATAATACTGAATATAGAATTTAGAATATAGAATGCAGAACAGAGAATTTATAATATTGTATACAGAAATCTGAATATAGTATTTAGAATATAGAATGTAGTACACAGAATATAGAATATAGATTATAGAACCCAGAATTTAGAACATGGAATGCATAACACAGAATATAATATAGCATACGGAATACTGAATATAGAATTTAGAATATAGAATGTAGAAAACAGAATATAGAATATAGTATACGGAATGCAAAATATAGTATGTAGAATCTAGAATGAAAAACACACAATTTAGAATATAGAATAGAGAATGTAGAACCCAGAATTTGGAAAATGGAGTGCAGAACACAGAATTTAGTTTGTAGAATACATAATACTAAATATAGAGTTTAGAATAGAATGTAGAACACAAAATTTAGAATAAAGAATACAGAATGCTGAATATAGAATTTAGAATATAGAATCTGTAACACAGAATATAGAAAATAGAAAAGAGAATATAGAACCCAGAATTTAGAACAGGGAATGCAGAACACAGAATTTAGATTATAGAATACAGAATACTTAATAAACAATTGAAAAATTGAATGTAGAACTCAGAATATAGAATATAAAACACATAATGCTGACTATATAATTTAGAATATATAATGTAGAAAACAGAATAACAAATAAGCTTAGAGAATATTGAAGCCAGATTTTGGAACATAGAAATCAGAATTCAGTATTTAGAATATAGTATACAGAATTCTGAATATACAATTTAGAATATAGAATGTAAAACACAGAATTTAGAATATACAATAAAGAATACTGAATATAGAGTTTAGAATATAGAATGTAAAACACACAATATAGAATATAGAATACCGAATATAGAATCCAGAATAAAGAACATGCTATGCAGAACACAGAATTTGGAATAAAGATTACATAATACTGAATATAGAATTTAGAATATAGAATGTAGAACACAGAATTTATAATATAGAATACAGAAAGTTGAATATAGTATTTAGAATATAGAATGTAGAACACAGAATATAGAATATAGATTATAGATTATAGAACCCAGAATTTAGGAGAAGGAATGCAGAACTAAGAATTTAGAATATAGCATACGGAATACTAAATATAGAATTTAGCATATAGTATGTAGAACACAGAATATAGAATGTAGAATACGAAATGCAGATATAGAATACAGAATATAGAATGAAGAAAACAGATTATAGAATATGGAAAAAGAATACTGAAAACAGAATTTAGAACATGGAATGCAGAACACAGTATTTAGAATATAGAATACAGAATAGTGCATATAGAATTTAGAATGTGGAATGCGGAACACAGATTTTAGAATATAGAATACAGAATACTGAATATAGAATTTAGAATATACAATGTACAACACAGAATATAGAATGTAGAATACAGAATATAGAATCAAGAATAAAGAACATGCTATGCATAACAAAGAATTTGGAATACAGATTACATAATACTGAATATAGAATTTAGAATATAGAATGCAGAACAGAGAATTTATAATATTGTATACAGAAATCTGAATATAGTATTTAGAATATAGAATGTAGAACACAGAATATAGAATATAGATTATAGAACACAGAATTTAGAACATGGAATGCATAACACAGAATATAATATAGCATACGGAATACTGAATATAGAATTTAGAATATAGAATGTAGAACACAGAATATAGAATATAGTAAATGGAATACAAATATAGTATGTAGAATCTACAATGAAAAGCACAATTTAGAATATAGAATAGAGAATGTAGAACCCAGAATTTAGAACATGGAATGCAGCACAAAGAATTTAGAATATAGAATACAGAAAACTCAATATACAATTTAAAATATAAAATGTAGAACACAGAATATAGATTGTAGAATACAGAATAAAGAATTCAGAATAAGGAACATGCTATGCGGAACACAGAATTTAGAATATAGATTACATAATACTGAATATAGAATTTAGAATATAGAATGTAGAATACAGAATTTATAATATAGAATACAGAAAGCTGAATATACTATTTACAATATAGAATGTAGAACACAGATATAGAATATAGAATATAGATTATAGAACCCAGAATTTAGAACATGGAATGCAGAAGACAGTAATTACCATATATAATACAGTATACTGATCATAGAACTTAGAACATAGAATGCAGAACACAGAATTTAGAATATGGAATACAGAATACTGAATATAGAATGGAGAACATGGGGTGCAGAACACAGAATTTAGAATATGGAATACAGAATACTGAATAGAGAATTTAGAATATAGAAAATAGAACACAGAATATAGAATATAGAAGAGAGAACTTAGAAGATGGGATGCAGAACACAGAATTTAGAATATAGAATACAGAATACTGAATATAGAATTTAGAATATAGAAAGTAGAACACATAATATATAATGTAGAATACGGAATGCAGATAATAGAATACAGAATATAGAATTTAGAACACAGAATATAAAATATGGAAAACAGAATATAGAAACCAGAATTTAGAACATGGAAAGCAGAACACAAAATTTAGAATATAGTATAGAGATTACTGAAAATAGAATTTAGAATATAGAATGTAGAACACAGAATTTAGAATATAGTATACGGAATGCAAAATATAGTATGTAGAATCTAGAATGAAAAACACACAATTTAGAATATAGAATAGAGAATGTAGAACCCAGAATTTAGAACATGGAATGCAGCACACAGAATTTAGAATATATAATAATGAATACTGAATATAGAATTTAGAATATAGAATGTAGAACACAGAATATAGATTATAGAATACAGAATAAAGAATCCAGAATAAGGAACATGCTATGCGGAACACAGAATTTAGAATATAGATTACGTAATACTGAATATAGAATTTAGAATATAGAATGTAGAATACAGAATTTATAATATAGAATACAGAAACCTGAATATAGTCTTTACAATATAGAATGTAGAACACAGATATAGAATATAGAATATAGATTATAGAAACCAGAAATTAGAACATGGAATGCAGAAGACAGTAATTACAGTATATAATAAAGTATACTAATCATAGAACTTAGAACATAGAATGCAGAACACAGAATTTAGCATATGGAATACAGAATACTGAATATAGAATGGAGAACATGGGGTGCAGAACACAGAATTTAGAATATGGAATACAGAATACTGAATAGAGAATTTAGAATATAGAAAATAGAACACAGAATATAGAATATAGAATAGAGAATTTAGAACATGGGATGCAGAGCACAGAATTTATAATATTGTATACAGAAATCTGAATGTCGTATTTAGAATATAGAATGTAGAACACAGAATATAGAATATAGAATTGAGAATATAGAACCCAGAACTTAGAACATGGAATGCAGAACACAGAATTTAGTTTGTAGAATACATAATACTGAATATAGAATTTATAATAGAATGTAGAACACAAAATTTAGAATAAAGAATAGAGAATGCTGAATATAGAATTTAGAATATAGAATCTAGAACACAGAATATAGAAAATAGAAAAGAGAATATAGAACCCAGAATTTAGAACAAGGAATTCAGAACACAGAATTTAGATTACAGAATACAGAATATAGAATTTAGAACACAGAATATAAAATATGAAAAACAGAATATAGAAACCAGAATTTAGAACATGGAAAGCAGAACACATAATTTAGAATATAGTATAGAGATTACTGAAAATAGAATTTAGAATATACAATGTAGAACACAGAATTTAGAATGTAGAATACAGAATACTGATTAAATAACTTAGAATATAGAATGTAGAACACAGAATATAGAATATAGAATACGGAATGCAAAATATAGATTGTAGACTATAGAATGAAGTACGCAAAATATAGAATATAGAATAAAGTATATAGAAGCCAGAATTTAGAACATGGAATGCAGAACACAGAATTTCGAATATAAATACAAAATACTGAATATAGGAATTTGAATATAGAATGCAGAACACAGAATACATATTAGAGTATACAAAACCCAGAATATAAAACATGGAATACAGAACACAGAATTTAGAATATAGAATACAGAACACTGAATATTGAATTTAGAATATAGAATGTAGAACACAGAATAAAGAATATAGAAAACGGAATGCAGAATATAGAATGTAGAATATAGAATGAAGAATACAAAATATAGAATATAGAATAGAGAACATAAAACACAGAATTTAGAAAATGGAATGCAAAACATAGAATTTAGAATATAGAATAGAGAATACTGAATATACAATTTAGAATATATTATAGAGATTATTTAATATAGAATTTAGAATACAGAATGTAGAACACAGAATTTAGAATATAGAATACAGAATACTGAATAAATAACTTAGAATATAGAATGTAGAACACAGAATATAGAAAATAGAATACGGAATGCAAAATATAGATTGTAGAATATAGAATGAAGTACGCAAAATATAGAATAGAGAATAGAGAAGGGAGAAGCCAGAACTTAGAACATGGAATGCAGAACACAGAATTTTGAAAATAAATACGGAATACAGAATGTAGGATTTTGAATATAGAATGCAGAACACAGGATATATAATAAAGTATACAGAAGCCAGAATTTAGAACATGGAATGCAGAACACAGAATTTACAATATAGAATACAGAATACTGAAGATAGAATTTAGAATATAGAATGTAGAACATAGTATAAAGAATATAGAATACGGAATGCAGAATATAGAATGTAGAATATAAAATGAAGAACACAAAATATAAAATATAGAATAGAGTATGTAGAACCCAGAATATAGAACATTGAATTGCAGAACACTGAATTTAGAATATAGTATACAGAATACTTAATAAACAATTAAAAAATTGAATGTAGAACACAGAATATAGAATATAAAATACATAATACTGAATATCTAATTTAGAATATAGAATGTAGAAACCAGAATAAAAAATATAGCTTAAAGAATATTGAAGCCAGATTTGGAACATGGAAAGCAGAACTCACAATTTCGAATATAGAAGACAGAATACTGAATATACAATTTAGAATATAGAATGTAGAACACATAACATAGAATGTAGAATTCAGAGTATAGAATCCATAATTAAGAACATGCTATGCAGAACACAGAATTAAGAATATAGATAATACTGAATATACTATTTAGAATATAGAATGCAGAACACAGAATTTATATTATTGTATAGGGAAATCTAAATGTCGTGTTTAGAATATAGAATGTAGAACACAGAATATAGAATAGAGAATATAGGTTATACAACCCAGAATATTGAACATGGAATGCATAACACAGAATGGAATATAGCATACGGAATACTGAATATAGAATTGAGAATACAGAATGTAGAACACAGAATATAGAATATAGTATACGGAATGCAAAATATAGTATGTAGAATCTAGAATGAAAAACACAAAATTTAGAATATAGTATAGAGAATGTAGAACCAAGAATTTATAACATGGAATGCAGAAGACAGAATTTAGAATATAGAATACAGAATACTGAATATAGAATTTAGAATTTACAAAGAAGAACACAGAATATAGAATAAAGAATAGAGAATTTAGAACATGGAATGCAGAACAGAGAATTTAGATTATATAATTCATAATACTGAATATAGACTTAAGAATATAGAATGTAGTACACAGTATAAATTTATAGAATACTGAATGCAGAATATAGAATTTAGATTATACAATGTAGAACAGAGAATATAGAATATAGAAAAGAGAATATAAAACCCAGAATTTACAACATGGAATGCAAACACAGAATTTAGAATATAGTATAAAGAATACTTAATATACAATTAAAAAAATTGAATGTATAACAGAGAATATAGAATATACAATACATAATACAGAATATATAATTTAGAATATAGAATGTAGAAAACTGAATATAAAATATAGCTTAGGAAATATAGAAGCCAGATTTTGGAACTTGGAAAACAGAACTCAGATATTAGATTATAGAATATAGAATACTTAATAAACAATTAAAAAATTGAATGTAGAACAGAGAATATAGGATATAGAATACATAATACTGAATATATAATTTAGAATATAGAATGTAGAACACAGAATAAAAAATATATCTTAGGGAATATTGAAGCCAGATTTTGGAACTTGGAAAGCAGAAATCAGAGTTTAGAATATAGAATAGAGAATTCTAAATATAGAGTTTAGAATATAGAATGTACAACACAGAATATAGAATGTAGAATACGGAAAATAGAATCAAGAATACAGAATATACTATGAAGAATACAGAATATAGAATATTGATTACATAATACTGAATATAGAATTTAGAATATAGAATGTAGAACACAGAATATATAATATAAAATACACAAAGTTGAATATAGTATTTAGAATATAGAATGAAGAACACACGATATAGAATATAGAATATAGATTATAGAACCCAGAATTTAGAACATGGAATACAGAACACAGAATATAGAATATAGCATACGGAATACTGCATATAGAATTTAGAATATAGTATGTAGAACACAGAATATAGATTATAGAATAGGTAATGCAGATATAGAATACAGAATATAGAATGTAGTAAACAGATTATAGAATATGGAAAAAGAATACTGAAAACAGAATTTAGAACATGGAATGCAGAACACAGTATTTAGAATATAGAATACAGAATAGTGCATATAGAATTTAGAATGTGGAATGCGGAACACAGATTTTAGAATATAGAATACAGAATACTGAATATAGAATTTAGAACATGAAATGCAGAACACATTATTTAAAATATAGAATAAAGAATACTGAATAAAGTATTTAGAATATAGTGTGAGGAACACAGAATATAGAATATAGAATAAAGAATATTGAAACCATGATTCAGAACTTGGAATGCAGAACACAGAATTTACAATATAGAATACAGAATACTGAAGATAGAATTTAGAATAAAGAATGTAGAACATAGTATAAAGAATATAGAATACGGAATGCAGAATATAGAATGTAGAATATAAAATGAAGAACACAAAATATAAAATATAGAATAGAGTATATAGAACCAAGAATTAAGAACATTGAATTGCAGAACACTGAATTTAGAATATAGTATACATAATACTTAATAAACAATTAAAAAATTGAATGTAGAGCACAGAATATAGAATAAAAACTACATAATACTGAATATATAATTTTGAATATAGAAATAGAAAACAGAATAAAAAATATAGCTTAAAGAATGTGGAAGAAGATTTTGGATCATGGAAAGCAGAACTCACAATTTCGAATATAGAATACAGAATACTGAATATACAATTTTGAATATAGAATGTAGAACACAGAATATAGTATATAGAATAAAGAATACTGAATATAGAATTTAGAATATAGAATGTAGAACACAGAATATAGAATGTAGAATACAGATTATAGAATCAAGAATTAAGAACATGCTATGCAGAACACAGAATTAAGAATATAGATTACATAATATTGAATATAGAATTTAGAATATAGAATGCAGAACACAGAATTTATAATATTGTATACAGAAATCTGAATATAGTATTTTGAATATAGAGTGTAGAACACAGAATATAGAATATAGATTATAGAACCCAGAATTTAGAACTTGGAATGCATAACACAGAATATAATATAGCATACGGAATACTGAATATAGAATTTAGAATATAGAATGTAGAACACAGAATATAGAATATAGTATACGGAATGCAAAATATAGTATGTAGAATCTAGAATGAAAAACACACAATTTAGAATATAGAATAGACAATGTAGAACCCAGAATTTAGAACATGGAATGCAGCACACAGAATTTAGATTATAGAATACAGAATACTGAATATAGAATGTAGAACACAGAATATAGATTGTAGAATACAGAGTAAAGAATCCAGAATAAAGAACATGCTATGCGGAACACAGAATTTAGAATATAGATTACATAATACTGAATATAGAATTTAGAATATAAAATGTAGAATACAGAATTTATAATATAGAATACAGAAAGCTGAATATACTATTTACAATATAGAATGTAGAACACAGATATAGAATATAGAATATAGATTATAAAACCCAGAATTTAGAACATGGAATGCAGAAGACAGTAATTACAATATATAATATATTATACTGATCATAGAACTTAGAACATAGAATGCAGAATACAGAATTTAGAATATGGAATACAGAATTCTGAATATAGAATGGAGAACATGGGGTGCAGAACACAGAATTTAGAATATGGAATACAGAATACTGAATAGAGAATTTAGAATATAGAAAATAGAACACAGAATATAGAATATAGAATAGAGAATTTAGAACATGGGATGCAGAACACAGAATTTAGAATATAGAATGCAGAATACTGAATATAGAATTTAGAATATAGAAAGTAGAACACATAATATATAATGTAGAATACGGAATGCAGATTATAGAATACAGAATATAGAATTTAGAACACAGAATATAAAATATGGAAAACAGAATATAGAAACCAGAATTTAGAACATGGAAAGCAGAACACAGAATTTAGAATATAGAATACAGAATACTGAATATAGAGTTTAGAATATAGAAAGTAGAACACATAATATATAATGTAGAATACGGAATGCAGATTATAGTATACAGAATATAGAATTTAGAACACAGAATATAAAATATGGAAAACAGAATATAGAAACCAGAATTTAGAACATGGAAAGCAGAACACATAATTTAGAATATAGTATAGAGATTACTGAAAATAGAATTTAGAATATAGAATGTAGAACACAGAATTTAGAATATAGAATACAGAATACTGATTAAATAACTTAGAATATAGAATGTAGAACACAGAATATAGAATATAGAATACGGAATGCAAAATATAGATTGTAGACTATAGAATGAAGTACGCAAAATATAGAATATAGAATAAAGTATATAGAAGCCAGAATTCAGAACATGGAATGCAGAACACAGAATTTCGAATATAAATACAAAATACTGAATATAGGAATTTGAATATAGAATGCAGAACACAGGATATATATTAGAGTATACAAAACCCAGAATAAAAAACATGGAATACAGAACACAGAATTTAGAATATAGAATACAGAACACTGAATATTGAAATTAGAATATAGAATGTAGAATACGAAATGCATATATAGAATACAGAATTTAGAAAGTAGAAAACAGATTATAGAATATGGAAAAAGAATACCGAAAACAGAATTTAGAACATGGAATGCAGAACACAGTATTTAGAATATAGAATACAGAATAGTGCATATAGAATTTAGAATGTGGAATGCGGAACACAGGTTTTAGAATATTGAATACAGAATACCTAATATAGAATTTAGAACATGGAATGCAGAACACATTATTTAGAATATAGAATACAGAATACTGAATATAGAATTTAGAATATAGTGTGAGGAACACAGAATATAGAATATAGAATAAAGAATATTGAACCCATAATTTGGAACATGGAATGCAGAACACAGAATTTACAATATAGAATACAGAATACTGAAGATAGAATTTAGAATATAGAATGTAGAACATAGTATAAAGAATATAGAATACGGAATGCAGAATATAGAATGTAGAATATAAAATGAAGAACACAAAATATAAAATATAGAATAGAGTATATAGAACCCAGAATATAGAACATTGAATTGCAGAACACTGAATTTAGAATATAGTATACAGACTACCTAATAAACAATTAAAAAATTGAATGTAGAACACAGAATATAGAATATAAAATACATAATACTGAATATCTAATTTAGAATATAGAATGTAGAATCCAGAATAAAAAATATAGCTTAAAGAATATTGAAGCCAGATTTTGGAACATGGAAAGCAGAACTCACAATTTCGAATATAGAATACAGAATACTGAATATACAATTTAGAATATAGAATGTAGAACACAGAACATAGAATGTAGAATACAGATTATAGAATCCAGAATTAAGAACATGCTATGCAGAACACAGAATTAAGAATATAGATAATACTGAATATAGTATTTAGAATATAGAATGCAGAACACAGAATTTATATTATTGTATACAGAAATCTAAATGTCGTATATAGAATAAAGAATGTAGAACACAGAATATAGAATAGAGAATATAGGTTATAGAACCCAGAATATTGAACATGGAATGCATAACACAGAATAGAATATAGCATACGGAATACTTAATATAGAATTGAGAATATAGAATGTAGAACACAGAATATAGAATAAAGTATACGGAATGCAAAATATAGTATGTAGAATCTAGAATGAAAAACACAAAATTTAGAATATATTATAGAGAATGTAGAACCAAGAATTTATAACATGGAATGCAGAACACAGAATTTAGAATATAGAATACAGAATACTGAATATAGAATTTAGAATATACAAATAAGAACACAGAATATAGAATAAAGAATAGAGAATTTAGAACATGGAATGCAGAACAGAGAATTTAGATTATATAATTCATAATACTGAATATAGACTTAAGAATATAGAATGTAGTACACAGTATAAATTTATAGAATACTGAATGCAGAATATAGAATTTAGAATATACAATGTAGAACAGAGAATATAGAATATAGAAAAGAGAATATAAAACCCAGAATTTACAACATGGAATGCAAACACAGAATTTAGAATATAGTATAAAGAATACTTAATATACAATTAAAAAAATTGAATGTATAACAGAGAAAATAGAATATACAATACATAATACTGAATATATAATTTAAAATATAGAAAGTAGAAAACTGAATAAAAAATATAGCTTACGGAATATTGAAGCCAGATTTTGGAACTTGGAAAGCAGAACTCAGAATTTAGATTATAGAATATAGAATACTTAATAAACAATTAAAAAATTGAATGTAGAACAGAGAATATAGGATATAGAATACATAATACTGAATATATAATTTAGAATATAGAATGTAAAACACAGAATAAAAAATATAGCTTAGGGAATATTGAAGCCAGATTTTGGAACTTGGAAAGCAGAAATCAGAGTTTAGAATATAGAATAGAGAATTCTAAATATAGAGTTTAGAATATAGAATGTACAACACAGAATATAGAATGTAGAATACGGAATATAGAATCAAGAAAACAGAACATACTATGAAGAATACAGAATATAGAATATTGATTACAAAATACTGAATATAGAATTTAGAATATAGAATGTAGAACACAGAATATATAATAAAAAATACACAAAGTTGAATATAGTATTTAGAATATAGAATGTAGAACACAGGATATAGAATATAGAATATAGATTATAGAACCCAGAATTTAGAACATGGAATGCAGAACACAGAATATACAATATAGCATACGGAATACAGCATATAGAATTTAGAATATAGTATGTAGAACACAGAATATAGATTATAGAATACGAAATGCAGATATAGAATACAGAATACAGAATGTAGTAAACAGATTATAGAATATGGAAAAAGGATACTGAAAACAGAATTTAGAACATGGAATGCAGAACACAGTATTTAGAATATAGAATACAGAATAGTGCATATAGAATTTAGAATGTGGAATGCGGAACACAGATTTTAGAATATAGAATACAGAATACTGAATATAGAATTTAGAACATGGAATGCAGAACACATTATTTAGAATATAGAATACAGAATACTGAATATAGAATTTAGAATATAGTGTGAGGAACAAAATATATAGAATATAGAATAAAGAATATTGAACCCATAATTCAGAACATGGAATGCAGAACACAGAATTTACAATATAGAATACAGAATACTGAAGATAGAATTTAGAATAAAGAATGTAGAACATAGAATAAAGGATATAGAATACGGAATGCAGAATATAGAATGTAGAATATAAAATGCAGAACACAAAATATAAAATATAGAAAAGAATATATAGAATACAGAATTTAGAATATTGAATTGCAGAACACTGAATTTAGAATATAGTATACAGAATACTTAATAAACATTTAAAAAATTGAATGTAGAACACAGAATATAGAATATAAAATACATAATACTGAATATCTAATTTAGAATATAGAATGTAGAATCCAGAATAAAAAATATAGCTTAAAGAATATTGAAGCCAGATTTTGGAACATGGAAAGCAGAACTCACAATTTCGAATATAGAATACAGAATACTGAATATACAATTTAGAATAAAGAATGTAGAACACAGAACATAGAATGTAGAATACAGATTAAAGAATCCAGAATTAAGAACATGCTATGCAGAACACAGAATTAAGAATATAGATAATACTGAATATAGTATTTAGAATATAGAATGCAGAACACAGAATTTATATTATTGTATACAGAAATCTAAATGTCGTATATAGAATATAGAATGTAGAACACAGAATATAGAATAGAGAATATAGGTTATAGAACCCAGAATATTGAACATGGAATGCATAACACAGAATAGAATATAGCATACGGAATACTTAATATAGAATTGAGAATATAGAATGTAGAACACAGAATATAGAATATAGTATACGGAATGCAAAATATAGTATGTAGAATCTAGAATGAAAAACACAAAATTTAGAATATAGTATAGAGAATGTAGAACCAAGAATTTATAACATGGAATTCAGCACACAGAATTTAGAATATAGAATACAGAATACTGAATATAGAATTTAGAATATACAAAGAAGAACACAGAATATAGAATAAAGAATACAGAATTTAGAACATGGAATGCAGAACAGAGAATTTAGATTATATAATTCATAATACTGAATATAGACTTAAGAATAAAGAATGTAGTACACAGTATAAATTTATAGAATATTGAATACAGAATATAGAATTTAGAATATACAATGTAGAACAGAGAATATAGAATATAGAAAAGAGAATATAAAACCCAGAATTTACAACATGGAATGCAAACACAGAATTTAGAATATAGTATAAAGAATACTTAATATACAATTAAAGAAATTGAATGTAGAAAAGAGAATATAGAATATACAATACATAATACTGAATATATAATTTAGAATATAGAATGTAGAAAACAGAAAAAAAATATAGCTTAGGGAATATTGAAGTCAGATTTTGGAACTTGGAAAACAGAACTCAGAATTTAGATTATAGAATATAAAATACTTAATAAACAATTAAAAAATTGAATGTAGAACAGAGAATATAGGATATAGAATACATAATACTGAATATATCATTTAGAATATAGAATGTAGAACACAGAATAAAAAATATAGCTTAGGGAATATTGAAGCCAGATTTTGGAACTTGGAAAACAGAAATCAGAGTTTAGAATATAGAATAGAGAATTCTAAACATAGAGTTTAGAATATAGAATGTACAACACAGAATATAGAATGTCGAATACGGAATATAGAATCAAGAATACAGAACATACTATGAAGAATACAGAATTTAGAATATTGATTACATAATACTGAATATAGAATATAGAATATAGAATGTAGAACACAGAATTTATAATATAGAATACAGAAATATGAATATAGTATTTAGAATATAGAATGTAGAACACAGAATATAGAATATAGAATATAGATTACACAACCCAGAATTTAGAACATGGAATGCAGAACACAAAGTTTAGAATATAGCATACGGAATACTGAATATAGAATTTAGAATATAGATTGCAGAAAACAGAATATAGAATATAGTAAACGGAAAGCAGTATATAGAATGTAGAATATAGAAAGTATAACACAAAATATAGAAAATAGAATAAAGATTATAGAAGCCAGATTTAGAACATGGAATGCAGAACACAGAATTTATATTATAGAATACAGGCTACTGAATAAAGAACGTAGAACACAGAATATAGAATAGAGAATAGAGAATAGAGAAACCAGAATTTAGAACATGGAATGCAGAACACAGAATTTAGATTATATAATACAGAATACTTAATAAACAATTAAAAAATTGAATGTAGAACACAGAATATAGAATATAAAACACATAATACTGAATATATAATTTATAAAATAGAATGTAGAAAACATAATAAAAAATATAGCTTAGAGAATATTGATGCCAGATTTTGGAACATGGAAATCAGACCTCAGTATATAGAATATAGAATACAGAATACTGAATATACAGTATAGAATATAGAATGTAGAACACAGAATTTAGAATATAGAATAAAGAATACTGAATATAGAATTTAGAATATAGAATGTAGAACACAAAATATAGAATGTAGAATACAGAATATAGAATCCAGGATAAAGAACATGCTATGCAGAACACAGAATTCAGAATATAGATTACATAATACTGAATATAGAATTTAGAATATAGAATGTAGAACACAGAATATACAATATAGAATACAGAAAGCTGAATATATAATTTAGAATATAGAATGTAGAACACAGAATTTATAATATAGAATACAGAAAGTTGAATATAGTGTTTAGAATATAGAATGTAGAACACAGAATACAGAATATAGATTATAGATTATAGAACCCAGAATTTAGAAGAAGGAATGCAGAACACAGATTTTAGAATATAGCATACGGAACACTGAATATAGAATTTAGAATATAGTATGTAGAACACAGAATATAGAATGTAGAATACGAAATGCAGATATAGAATACAGAATATAGAATGTAGAAAACAGATTATAGAATATGGAAAAAGCATACTGAAAACAGAATTTAGAACATGGAATGCAGAACACAGTATTTACAATATAGAATACAGAATAGTGCATATAGAATTTAGAATGTGGAATGCGGAACACAGATTTTAGAATATAGAATACAGAATACTGAATATAGAATTTAGAACATGGAATGCAGAACACATTATTTAGAATATAGAATACAGAATACTGAATATAGAATTTAGAATATAGTGTGAGGAACACAAAATATAGAATATAGAATAAAGAATATTGAACCCATAATTCAGAACATGGAATGCAGAACACAGAATTTACAAAATAGAATACAGAATACTAAAGATAGAATTTAGAATATAGAATGCAGAACATAGTATAAAGAATATAGAATACGGAATGCAGAATATAGAATGTAGAATATAAAATGAAGAACACAAAATATAAAGTATAGAATAGAGTATATAGAACCCAGAATTTAGAACATTGAATTGCAGAACACTGAATTTAGAATATAGTATACAGAATACTTAATAAACAATTTTAAAATTGAATGTAGAACACAGAAAATAGAATATAAAATACATAATACTGAATATATAATTTAGAATATAGAATGCAGAAAACAGAATAAAAAATATAGCTTAAAGAATATTGAAGCCAGATTTTGGAACATGGAAAGCAGAACTCACAATTTCGAATATAGAATACAGAATACTGAATATACAATTTAGAATATAGAATGTAGAACACAGAATATAGAATATAGAATAAAGAATACTGAATATAGAATTTAGAATATAGAATGTAGAACACAGAATATAGAATGTAGAATACAGATTATAGAATCCAGAATTAAGAACATGCTTTGCAGAACACAGAATTAAGAATATAGATTACATAATTCTGAATATAAAATTTAGAATATAGAATGCAGAACACAGAATTTATAATATTGTATACAGAAATCTGAATATAGTATTTAGAATATAGAATGTAGAACACAGAATATAGAATATAGATTATAGAACCCAGAATTTAGAACATGGAATGCATAACACAGAATATAATATAGCATACGGAATACTGAATATAGAATCTAGAATATAGAATGTAGAACACAGAATATAGAATATAGTATACGGAATGCAAAATATAGTATGTAGAATCTAGAATGAAAAACACACAATTTAGAATATAGAATAGAGAATGTAGAACACAGAATTTAGAACATGGAATGCAGCACACAGAATTTAGAATATAGAATACAGAATACTGAATATAGAATTTAGAATATAGAATGTAGAATACAGAATGTAGATTGTAGAATCCAGATTAAATATCCAGAATAAAAACATGCTATGCGGAACACAGAATTTAGAATATAGATTACATAATACTAAATATAGAATTTAGAATATAGAATGTAGAATAAAGAATTTAAAATATAGTATACAGAAAGCTGAATATAGTATTTACAATATAGAATGTAGAACACAGATTTAGAATATAGAATATAGATTATAGAACCCAGAATTTAGAACATGGAATGCAGAAGACAGTAATTACATTATATAATACAGTATACTGATCATAGAACTTAGAACATTGAATGCAGAACACAGAATTTAGAATATGGAATACAGAATACGGAATAAAGAATGGAGAACATGGGGTGCAGAACACAGAATTTAGAATATGGAATACAGAATACTGAATTGAGAATTTAGAATATACAATATAGAACACAGAATATAGAATATAGAATAGAGAATTTAGAACATGGGATGCAGAACACAGAATTTAGAATATAGAATACAAAATACTGAATATAGAATTTAGAATATAGAAAGTAGAACACATAATATATAATGTAGAATACGGAATGCAGAATGTAGAATACAGAATATAGAATTTAGAATACAGAATATAAAATATGGAAAACAGAATATAGAAACCAGAATTTAGAACATGGAAAGCAGAACACATAATTTAGAATATAGTATAGAGATTACTGAAAATAGAATTTAGAATATAGAATGTAGAACACAGAATTTAGAATATAGTATACGGAATGCAAAATATAGTATGTAGAATCTAGAATGAAAAACACACAATTTAGAATATAGAATAGAGAATGTAGAACCCAGAATTTAGAACATGGAATGCAGCACACAGAATTTAGAATATAGAATACAGAATACTGAATATAGAATTTAGAATATAGAATGTAGAACACAGAATAAAGAATATAGAATACGGAATGCAGAATATAGAATGTAGAATATAGAATGATGAATACAAATTATAGACTATTGAATAGAGAATATACAACACAGAATTTAGATCATGGAATGCAGAACATAGAATTTAGAATATACAATACAGAATACTGAATATACAATTTAGAATTTAGAATGTAGAACACAGAATTTAGAATATACAATAAAGAATACTGAATATAGAGTTTAGAATATAGAATGTAAAACACACAATATAGAATATAGAATACCGAATATAGAATCCAGAATAAAGAACATGCTATGCAGAACACAGAATTTGGAATAAAGATTACATAATACTGAATATAGAATTTAGAATATAGAATGTAGAACACAGAATTTATAATATAGAATACAGAAAGTTGAATATAGTATTTAGAATATAGAATGTAGAACACAGAATATAGAATATAGATTATAGATTATAGAACCCAGAATTTAGGAGAAGGAATGCAGAACTCAGAATTTAGAATATAGCATACGGAATACTAAATATAGAATTTAGCATATAGTATGTAGAACACAGAATATAGAATGTAGAATACGAAATGCAGATATAGAATACAGAATATAGAATGAAGAAAACAGATTATAGAATATGGAAAAAGAATACTGAAAACAGAATTTAGAACATGGAATGCAGAACACAGTATTTAGAATATAGAATACAGAATAGTGCATATAGAATTTAGAATGTGGAATGCGGAACACAGATTTTAGAATATAGAATACAGAATACTGAATATAGAATTTAGAATATACAATGTACAACACAGAATATAGAATGTAGAATACAGAATATAGAATCAAGAATAAAGAACATGCTATGCATAACAAAGAATTTGGAATACAGATTACATAATACTGAATATAGAATTTAGAATATAGAATGCAGAACAGAGAATTTATAATATTGTATACAGAAATCTGAATATAGTATTTAGAATATAGAATGTAGAACACAGAATATAGAATATAGATTATAGAACACAGAATTTAGAACATGGAATGCATAACACAGAATATAATATAGCATACGGAATACTGAATATAGAATTTAGAATATAGAATGTAGAACACAGAATATAGAATATAGTAAATGGAATGCAAATATAGTATGTAGAATCTACAATGAAAAGCACAATTTAGAATATAGAATAGAGAATGTAGAACCCAGAATTTAGAACATGGAATGCAGCACAAAGAATTTAGAATATAGAATACAGAAAACTCAATATACAATTTAAAATATAAAATGTAGAACACAGAATATAGATTGTAGAATACAGAATAAAGAATTCAGAATAAGGAACATGCTATGCGGAACACAGAATTTAGAATATAGATTACATAATACTGAATATAGAATTAAGAATATAGAATGTAGAATACAGAATTTATAATATAGAATACAGAAAGCTGAATATACTATTTACAATATAGAATGTAGAACACAGATATAGAATATAGAATATAGATTATAGAACCCAGAATTTAGAACATGGAATGCAGAAGACAGTAATTACAATATATAATACAGTATACTGATCATAGAACTTAGAACATAGAATGCAGAACACAGAATTTAGAATATGGAATACAGAATACTGAATATAGAATGGAGAACATGGGGTGCAGAACACAGAATTTAGAATATGGAATACAGAATACTGAATAGAGAATTTAGAATATAGAAAATAGAACACAGAATATAGAATATAGAAGAGAGAACTTAGAAGATGGGATGCAGAACACAGAATTTAGAATATAGAATACAGAATACTGAATATAGAATTTAGAATATAGAAAGTAGAACACATAATATATAATGTAGAATACGGAATGCAGATAATAGAATACAGAATATAGAATTTAGAACACAGAATATAAAATATGGAAAACAGAATATAGAAACCAGAATTTAGAACATGGAAAGCAGAACACAAAATTTAGAATATAGTATAGAGATTACTGAAAATAGAATTTAGAATATAGAATGTAGAACACAGAATTTAGAATATAGTATACGGAATGCAAAATATAGTATGTAGAATCTAGAATGAAAAACACACAATTTAGAATATAGAATAGAGAATGTAGAACCCAGAATTTAGAACATGGAATGCAGCACACAGAATTTAGAATATAGAATACAGAATACTGAATATAGAATTTAGAATATAGAATGTAGAACACAGAATAAAGAATATAGAATACGGAATGCAGAATATAGAATGTAGAATATAGAATGAAGAATACAAAATATAGACTATAGAATAGAGAATATACAACACAGAATTTAGAACATGGAATGCAGAATATAGAATTTAGAATATACAATACAGAATACTGAATATACAATTTAGAATTTAGAATGTAGAACACAGAATTTAGAATATACAATAAAGAATACTGAATATAGAGTTTAGAATATAGAATGTAGAACACACAATATAGAATATAGAATAACGAATATAGAATCCAGAATAAAGAACATGCTATGCAGAACACAGAATTTGGAATAAAGATTACATAACACTGAATATAGAATTTATAATATAGAATGTAGAACACAGAATTTATAATATAGAATACAGAAACTTGAATATAGAATTTAGAATATAGATTGTAGAACACAGAATATAGAATATAGATTAAAGGGTATAGAACCCAGAATTTAGAAGAAGGAATGCAGAAAACAGAATTTAGAATATAGCATACGGAATACTGAATATAGAATGGAGAACATGGGGTGCAGAACACAGAATTTAGAATATGGAATACAGAATACTGAATAGAGAATTTAGAATATAGAAAATAGAACACAGAATATAGAATATAGAATAGAGAATTTAGAACATGGGATGCAGAACACAGAATTTAGAATATAGAATACAGAATACTGAAAATAGAATTTAGAATATAGAATGTAGAACACAGAATTTAGAATATAGTATACGGAATGCAAAATATAGTATGTAGAATCTAGAATGGAAAACACACAGTTTAGAATATAGAATAGAGAATTTAGAACCCAGAATTTAGAACATGGAATGCAGCACACAGAATTTAGAATATAGAATACAGAATACTGAATATAGAATTTAGAATATAGAATGTAGAACACAGAATAAAGTATATAGAATACGGAATGCAGAATATAGAATGTAGAATATAGAATGATGAATACAAAATATAGACTATTGAATAGAGAATATACAACACAGAATTTAGATCATGGAATGCAGAACATAGAATTTAGAATATACAATACAGAATACTGAATATACAATTTAGAATTTAGAATGTAGAACACAGAATTTAGAATATACAATAAAGAATACTGAATATAGAGTTTAGAATATAGAATGTAGAACACACAATATAGAATATAGAATACCGAATATAGAATCCAGAATAAAGAACATGCTATGCAGAACACAGAATTTGGAATAAAGTTTACATAATACTGAATATAGAATTTAGAATATAGAATGTAGAACACAGAATTTATAATATAGAATACAGAAAGTTGAATATAGTATTTAGAATATAGAATGTAGAACACAGAATATAGAATATAGATTATAGATTATAGAACCCAGAATTTAGGAGAAGGAATGCAGAACTCAGAATTTAGAATATACCATACGGAATACTATATAGAATTTAGAATATAGTATGTAGAACACAGAATATAGAATGTAGAATACGAAATGCAGATATAGAATACAGAATATAGAATGTAGAAAAAAGATTATAGAATATGGAAAAAGAATACTGAAAACAGAATTTAGAACATGGAATGCAGAACACAGTATTTAGAATATAGAATACAGAATAGTGCATTTAGAATTTAGAATGTGGAATGCGGAACACAGATTTTAGAATATAGAATACAGAATACTGAATATAGAATTTAGAATATAGTGTGAGGAACACAGAATATAGAATAAAGAATATTGAAACCATAATTCAGAACTTGGAATGCAGAACACAGAATTTACAATATAGAATACAGAACACTGAAGATAGAATTTAGAATATAGAATGTAGAACATAGTATAAAGAATATAGAATACGGAATGCAGAATATAGAATGTAGAATATAAAATGAAGAACACAAAATATAAAATATAGAATAGAATATATAGAACCCAGAATTTAGAACATTGAATTGCAGAACACTGAATTTAGAATATAGTATACAGAATACTTAATAAACAATTTAAAAATTGAATGTACAACACAGAATATAGAATATAAAATACATAATACTGAATATATAATTTAGAATATAGAATGCAGAAAACAGAATAAAAAATATAGCTTAAAAAATATTGAAGCCAGATTTTGGAACATGGAAAGCAGAACTCACAATTTCGAATATAGAATACAGAATACTGAATATACAATTTAGAATATAGAATGTAGAACACAGAATATAGAATATAGTATACGGAATGCAAAATATAGTATGTAGAATCTAGAAAGAAAAACACACAATTTAGAATATAGAATAGAGAATGTAGAACCCAGAATTTAGAACATGGAATGCAGCACACAGAATTTAGAATATAGAATACAGAATACTGAATATAGAATTTAAAATATAGAATGTAGAACACAGAATATAGATTGTAGAATACAGAATAAAGAATCCAGAATAAAGAACATGCTATGCGGAACACAGAATTTAGAATATAGATTACATAATACTGAATATAGAATTTAGAATATAGAATGTAGAATACAGAATTTATAATATAGAATACAGAAAGCTGAATATACTATTTACAATATAGAATGTAGAACACAGATATAGAATATAGAATATAGATTATAGAACCCAGAATTTAGAACATGGAATGCAGAAGACAGTAATTACAATATATAATACAGTATACTGATTATAGAACTTAGAACATAGAATGCAGAACACAGAATTTAGAATATGGAATACAGAATACTGAATATAGAATGGAGAACATGGGGTGCAGAACACAGAATTTAGAATATGGAATACAGAATACTGAATAGAGAATTTAGAATATAGAAAATAGAACACAGAATATAGAATACAGAATAGAGAATTTAGAACATGGGATGCAGAACACAGAATTTAGAATATAGAATACAGAATACTGAAAATAGAATTTAGAATATAGAATGTAGAACACAGAATTTAGAATATAGTATACGGAATGCAAAATATAGTATGTAGAATCTAGAATGAAAAACACACAATTTAGAATATAGAATAGAGAATGTAGAACCCAGAATTTAGAACATGGAATGCAGCACACAGAATTTAGAATATAGAATACAGAATACTGAATATAGAATTTAGAATAGAGAATGTAGAACACAGAATAAAGAATATAGAATACGGAATGCAGAATATAGAATGTAGAATATAGAATGATGAATACAAAATATAGACTATTGAATAGAGAATATACAACACAGAATTTAGATCATGGAATGCAGAACATAGAATTTAGAATATACAATACAGAATACTGAATATACAATTTAGAATTTAGAATGTAGAACACAGAATTTAGAATATACAATAAAGAATACTGAATATAGAGTTTAGAATATAGAATGTAGAACACACAATATAGAATATAGAATACCGAATATAGAATCCAGAATAAAGAACATGCTATGCAGAACACAGAATTTGGAATAAAGTTTACATAATACTGAATATAGAATTTAGAATATAGAATGTAGAACACAGAATTTATAATATAGAATACAGAAAGTTGAATATAGTGTTTAGAATATAGAATGTAGAACACAGAATATAGAATATAGATTATAGATTATAGAACCCAGAATTTAGGAGAAGGAATGCAGAACTCAGAATTTAGAATATAGCATACGGAATACTAAATATAGAATTTAGAATATAGTATGTAGAACACAGAATATAGAATGTAGAATACGAAATGCAGATATAGAATGCAGAATATAGAATGTAGAAAACAGATTATAGAATATGGAAAAAGAATACTGAAAACAGAATTTAGAACATGGAATGCAGAACACAGTATTTAGAATATAGAATACAGAATAGTGCATACAGAATTTAGAATGTGGAATGCGGAACACAGATTTTAGAATATAGAATACAGAATACTGAATATAGAATTTAGAATATAGTGTGAGGAACGCAGAATATAGAATAAAGAATATTGAAACCATAATTCAGAACTTGGAATGCAGAACACAGAATTTACAATATAGAATACAGAACACTGAAGATAGAATTTAGAATATAGAATGTAGAACATAGTATAAAGAATATAGAATACGGAATGCAGAATATAGAATGTAGAATATAAAATGAAGAACACAAATTATAAAATATAGAATAGAATATATAGAACCCAGAATTAAAACATTGAATTGCAGAACACTGAATTTAGAATATAGTATACAGAATACTTAATAAACAATTTAAAAATTGAATGTACAACACAGAATATAGAATATAAAATACATAATACTGAATATATAATTTAGAATATAGAATGCAGAAAACAGAATAAAAAATATAGCTTAAAGAATATTGAAGCCAGATTTTGGAACATGGAAAGCAGAACTCACAATTTCGAATATAGAATACAGAATACTGAATATACAATTTAGAATATAGAATGTAGAACACAGAATATAGAATATAGTATACGGAATGCAAAATATAGTATGTAGAATCTAGAAAGAAAAACACACAATTTAGAATATAGAATAGAGAATGTAGAACCCAGAATTTAGAACATGGAATGCAGCACACAGAATTTAGAATATAGAATACAGAATACTGAATATAGAATTTAAAATATAGAATGTAGAACACAGAATATAGATTGTAGAATACAGAATAAAGAATCCAGAATAAAGAACATGCTATGCGGAACACAGAATTTAGAATATAGATTACATAATACTGAATATAGAATTTAGAATATAGAATGTAGAATACAGAATTTATAATATAGAATACAGAAAGCTGAATATACTATTTACAATATAGAATGTAGAACACAGATATAGAATATAGAATATAGATTATAGAACCCAGAATTTAGAACATGGAATGCAGAAGACAGTAATTACAATATATAATACAGTATACTGATTATAGAACTTAGAACATAGAATGCAGAACACAGAATTTAGAATATGGAATACAGAATACTGAATATAGAATGGAGAACATGGGGTGCAGAACACAGAATTTAGAATATGGAATACAGAATACTGAATAGAGAATTTAGAATATAGAAAATAGAACACAGAATATAGAATACAGAATAGAGAATTTAGAACATGGGATGCAGAACACAGAATTTAGAATATAGAATACAGAATACTGAAAATAGAATTTAGAATATAGAATGTAGAACACAGAATTTAGAATATAGTATACGGAATGCAAAATATAGTATGTAGAATCTAGAATGAAAAACACACAATTTAGAATATAGAATAGAGAATGTAGAACCCAGAATTTAGAACATGGAATGCAGCACACAGAATTTAGAATATAGAATACAGAATACTGAATATAGAATTTAGAATAGAGAATGTAGAACACAGAATAAAGAATATAGAATACGGAATGCAGAATATAGAATGTAGAATATAGAATGATGAATACAAAATATAGACTATTGAATAGAGAATATACAACACAGAATTTAGATCATGGAATGCAGAACATAGAATTTAGAATATACAATACAGAATACTGAATATACAATTTAGAATTTAGAATGTAGAACACAGAATTTAGAATATACAATAAAGAATACTGAATATAGAGTTTAGAATATAGAATGTAGAACACACAATATAGAATATAGAATACCGAATATAGAATCCAGAATAAAGAACATGCTATGCAGAACACAGAATTTGGAATAAAGCTTACATAATACTGAATATAGAATTTAGAATATAGAATGTAGAACACAGAATTTATAATATAGAATACAGAAAGTTGAATATAGTGTTTAGAATATAGAATGTAGAACACAGAATATAGAATATAGATTATAGATTATAGAACCCAGAATTTAGGAGAAGGAATGCAGAACTCAGAATTTAGAATATAGCATACGGAATACTAAATATAGAATTTAGAATATAGTATGTAGAACACAGAATATAGAATGTAGAATACGAAATGCAGATATAGAATACAGAATATAGAATGTAGAAAACAGATTATAGAATATGGAAAAAGAATACTGAAAACAGAATTTAGAACATGGAATGCAGAACACAGTATTTAGAATATAGAATACAGAATAGTGCATACAGAATTTAGAATGTGGAATGCGGAACACAGATTTTAGAATATAGAATACAGAATACTGAATATAGAATTTAGAATATAGTGTGAGGAACACAGAATATAGAATAAAGAATATTGAAACCATAATTCAGAACTTGGAATGCAGAACACAGAATTTACAATATAGAATACAGAACACTGAAGATAGAATTTAGAATATAGAATGTAGAACATAGTATAAAGAATATAGAATACGGAATGCAGAATATAGAATGTAGAATATAAAATGAAGAACACAAATTATAAAATATAGAATAGAATATATAGAACCCAGAATTTAGAACATTGAATTGCAGAACACTGAATTTAGATTATAGTATACAGAATACTTAATAAACAATTTAAAAATTGAATGTACAACACAGAATATAGAATATAAAATACATAATACTGAATATATAATTTAGAATATAGAATGCAGAAAACAGAATAAAAAATATAGCTTAAAGAATATTGAAGCCAGATTTTGGAACATGGAAAGCAGAACTCACTATTTCGAATATAGAATACAATATACTGTATATACAATTTAGAATATAGAATGTAGAACACAGAATATAGAATATAGAATAAAGAAAACTGAATATAGAATTTAGAATATAGAATGTAGAACACAGAATGTAGAATGTAGAATACAGATTATAGAATCCAGAATTAAGAACATGCTATGCATAACACAGAATTAAGAATATAGATTACATAATACTGAATATAGAATTTAGAATATAGAATGCAGAACAGAGAATTTATAATATTGTATACAGAAATCTGAATATAGTATTTAGAATATAGAATGTAGTACACAGAATATAGAATATAGATTATAGAACCCAGAATTTAGAACATGGAATGCATAACACAGAATATAATATAGCATACGGAATACTGAATATAGAATTTAGAATATAGAATGTAGAACACAGAATATAGAATATAGTATACGGAATGCAAAATATAGTATGTAGAATCTAGAATGAAAAACACACAATTTAGAATATAGAATAGAGAATGTAGAACCCAGAATTTGGAAAATGGAGTGCAGAACACAGAATTTAGTTTGTAGAATACATAATACTAAATATAGAATTCAGAATAGAATGTAGAACACAAAATTTAGAATAAAGAATACAGAATGCTGAATATAGAATTTAGAATATAGAATCTGTAACACAGAATATAGAAAATAGAAAAGAGAATATAGAACCCAGAATTTAGAACAGGGAATGCAGAACACAGAATTTAGATTATAGAATACAGAATACTTAATAAACAATTGAAAAATTGAATGTAGAACTCAGAATATAGAATATAAAACACATAATGCTGACTATATAATTTAGAATATATAATGTAGAAAACAGAATAAAAAATAAGCTTAGAGAATATTGAAGCCAGATTTTGGAACATAGAAATCAGAATTCAGTATTTAGAATATAGTATACAGAATTCTGAATATACAATTTAGAATATAGAATGTAAAACACAGAATTTAGAATATATAATAAAGAATACTGAATATAGAATTTAGAATATAGAATGTAGAACACAGAATATAGATTATAGAATACAGAATAAAGAATCCAGAATAAGGAACATGCTATGCGGAACACAGAATTTAGAATATAGATTACGTAATACTGAATATAGAATTTAGAATATAGAATGTAGAATACAGAATATATAATATAGAATACAGAAACCTGAATATAGTCTTTACAATATAGAATGTAGAACACAGATATAGAATATAGAATATAGATTATAGAACCCAGAAATTAGAACATGGAATGCAGAAGACAGTAATTACAGTATATAATAAAGTATACTAATCATAGAACTTAGAACATAGAATGCAGAACACAGAATTTAGCATATTGAATACAGAATACTGAATATAGAATGGAGAACATGGGGTGCAGAACACAGAATTTAGAATATGGAATACAGAATACTGAATAGAGAATTTAGAATATAGAAAATAGAACACAGAATATAGAATATAGAATAGAGAATTTAGAACATGGGATGCAGAGCACAGAATTTATAATATTGTATACAGAAATCTGAATGTCGTATTTAGAATATAGAATGTAGAACACAGAATATAGAATATAGAATTGAGAATATAGAACCCAGAACTTAGAACATGGAATGCAGAACACAGAATTTAGTTTGTAGAATACATAATACTGAATATAGAATTTATAATAGAATGTAGAACACAAAATTTAGAATAAAGAATAGAGAATGCTGAATATAGAATTTAGAATATAGAATCTAGAACACAGAATATAGAAAATAGAAAAGAGAATATAGAACCCAGAATTTAGAACAAGGAATTCAGAACACAGAATTTAGATTACAGAATACAGAATATAGAATTTAGAACACAGAATATAAAATATGGAAAACAGAATATAGAAACCAGAATTTAGAACATGGAAAGCAGAACACATAATTTAGAATATAGTATAGAGATTACTGAAAATAGAATTTAGAATATACAATGTAGAACACAGAATTTAGAATGTAGAATACAGAATACTGATTAAATAACTTAGAATATAGAATGTAGAACACAGAATATAGAATATAGAATACGGAATGCAAAATATAGATTGTAGACTATAGAATGAAGTACGCAAAATATAGAATATAGAATAAAGTATATAGAAGCCAGAATTTAGAACATGGAATGCAGAACACAGAATTTCGAATATAAATACAAAATACTGAATATAGGAATTTGAATATAGAATGCAGAACACAGAATACATATTAGAGTATACAAAACCCAGAATATAAAACATGGAATACAGAACACAGAATTTAGAATATAGAATACAGAACACTGAATATTGAATTTAGAATATAGAATGTAGAACACAGAATAAAGAATATAGAAAACGGAATGCAGAATATAGAATGTAGAATATAGAATGAAGAATACAAAATATAGAATATAGAATAGAGAACATAAAACACAGAATTTAGAAAATGGAATGCAAAACATAGAATTTAGAATAGAGAATAGAGAATACTGAATATACAATTTAGAATATATTATAGAGATTATTTAATATAGAATTTAGAATACAGAATGTAGAACACAGAATTTAGAATATAGAATACAGAATACTGAATAAATAACTTAGAATATAGAATGTAGAACACAGAATATAGAAAATAGAATACGGAATGCAAAATATAGATTGTAGAATATAGAATGAAGTACGCAAAATATAGAATAGAGAATAGAGAAGGGAGAAGCCAGAACTTAGAACATGGAATGCAGAACACAGAATTTTGAAAATAAATACGGAATACAGAATGTAGGATTTTGAATATAGAATGCAGAACACAGGATATATAATAAAGTATACAGAAGCCAGAATTTAGAACATGGAATGCAGAACACAGAATTTACAATATAGAATACAGTATACTGAAGATAGAATTTAGAATATAGAATGTAGAACATAGTATAAAGAATATAGAATACGGAATGCAGAATATAGAATGTAGAATATAAAATGAAGAACACAAAATATAAAATATAGAATAGAGTATGTAGAACCCAGAATATAGAACATTGAATTGCAGAACACTGAATTTAGAATATAGTATACAGAATACTTAATAAACAATTAAAAAATTGAATGTAGAACACAGAATATAGAATATAAAATACATAATACTGAATATCTAATTTAGAATATAGAATGTAGAAACCAGAATAAAAAATATAGCTTAAAGAATATTGAAGCCAGATTTGGAACATGGAAAGCAGAACTCACAATTTCGAATATAGAAGACAGAATACTGAATATACAATTTAGAATATAGAATGTAGAACACATAACATAGAATGTAGAATTCAGAGTATAGAATCCATAATTAAGAACATGCTATGCAGAACACAGAATTAAGAATATAGATAATACTGAATATACTATTTAGAATATAGAATGCAGAACACAGAATTTATATTATTGTATAGGGAAATCTAAATGTCGTGTTTAGAATATAGAATGTAGAACACAGAATATAGAATAGAGAATATAGGTTATACAACCCAGAATATTGAACATGGAATGCATAACACAGAATGGAATATAGCATACGGAATACTGAATATAGAATTGAGAATACAGAATGTAGAACACATAATATAGAATATAGTATACGGAATGCAAAATATAGTATGTAGAATCTAGAATGAAAAACACAAAATTTAGAATATAGTATAGAGAATGTAGAACCAAGAATTTATAACATGGAATGCAGAAGACAGAATTTAGAATATAGAATACAGAATACTGAATATAGAATTTAGAATTTACAAAGAAGAACACAGAATATAGAATAAAGAATAGAGAATTTAGAACATGGAATGCAGAACAGAGAATTTAGATTATATAATTCATAATACTGAATATAGACTTAAGAATATAGAATGTAGTACACAGTATAAATTTATAGAATACTGAATGCAGAATATAGAATTTAGATTATACAATGTAGAACAGAGAATATAGAATATAGAAAAGAGAATATAAAACCCAGAATTTACAACATGGAATGCAAACACAGAATTTAGAATATAGTATAAAGAATACTTAATATACAATTAAAAAAATTGAATGTATAACAGAGAATATAGAATATACAATACATAATACAGAATATATAATTTAGAATATAGAATGTAGAAAACTGAATATAAAATATAGCTTAGGGAATATAGAAGCCAGATTTTGGAACTTGGAAAACAGAACTCAGATTTTAGATTATAGAATATAGAATACTTAATAAACAATTAAAAAATTGAATGTAGAACAGAGAATATAGGATATAGAATACATAATACTGAATATATAATTTAGAATATAGAATGTAGAACACAGAATAAAAAATATATCTTAGGGAATATTGAAGCCAGATTTTGGAACTTGGAAAGCAGAAATCAGAGTTTAGAATATAGAATAGAGAATTCTAAATATAGAGCTTAGAATATAGAATGTACAACACAGAATATAGAATGTAGAATACGGAATATAGAATCAAGAATACAGAATATACTATGAAGAATACAGAATATAGAATATTGATTACATAATACTGAATATAGAATTTAGAATATAGAATGTAGAACACAGAATATATAATATAAAATACACAAAGTTGAATATAGTATTTAGAATATAGAATGAAGAACACAGGATATAGAATATAGAATATAGATTATAGAACCCAGAATTTAGAACATGGAATACAGAACACAGAATATAGAATATAGCATACGGAATACTGCATATAGAATTTAGAATATAGTATGTAGAACACAGAATATAGATTATAGAATAGGTAATGCAGATATAGAATACAGAATATAGAATGTAGTAAACAGATTATAGAATATGGAAAAAGAATACTGAAAACAGAATTTAGAACATGGAATGCAGAACACAGTATTTAGAATATAGAATACAGAATAGTGCATATAGAATTTAGAATGTGGAATGCGGAACACAGATTTTAGAATATAGAATACAGAATACTGAATATAGAATTTAGAACATGAAATGCAGAACACATTATTTAGAATATAGAATAAAGAATACTGAATAAAGTATTTAGAATATAGTGTGAGGAACACAGAATATAGAATATAGAATAAAGAATATTGAAACCATGATTCAGAACTTGGAATGCAGAACACAGAATTTACAATATAGAATACAGAATACTGAAGATAGAATTTAGAATAAAGAATGTAGAACATAGTATAAAGAATATAGAATACGGAATGCAGAATATAGAATGTAGAATATAAAATGAAGAACACAAAATATAAAATATAGAATAGAGTATATAGAACCAAGAATTTAGAACATTGAATTGCAGAACACTGAATTTAGAATACAGTATACATAATACTTAATAAACAATTAAAAAATTGAATGTAGAGCACAGAATATAGAATAAAAACTACATAATACTGAATATATAATTTTGAATATAGAAATAGAAAACAGAATAAAAAATATAGCTTAAAGAATGTGGAAGAAGATTTTGGATCATGGAAAGCAGAACTCACAATTTCGAATATAGAATACAGAATACTGAATATACAATTTTGAATATAGAATGTAGAACACAGAATATAGTATATAGAATAAAGAATACTGAATATAGAATTTAGAATATAGAATGTAGAACACAGAATATAGAATGTAGAATACAGATTATAGAATCAAGAATTAAGAACATGCTATGCAGAACACAGAATTAAGAATATAGATTACATAATATTGAATATAGAATTTAGAATATAGAATGCAGAACACAGAATTTATAATATTGTATACAGAAATCTGAATATAGTATTTTGAATATAGAGTGTAGAACACAGAATATAGAATATAGATTATAGAACCCAGAATTTAGAACTTGGAATGCATAACACAGAATATAATATAGCATACGGAATACTGAATATAGAATTTAGAATATAGAATGTAGAACACAGAATATAGAATATAGTATACGGAATGCAAAATATAGTATGTAGAATCTAGAATGAAAAACACACAATTTAGAATATAGAATAGACAATGTAGAACCCAGAATTTAGAACATGGAATGCAGCACACAGAATTTAGATTATAGAATACAGAATACTGAATATAGAATGTAGAACACAGAATATAGATTGTAGAATACAGAGTAAAGAATCCAGAATAAAGAACATGCTATGTGGAACACAGAATTTAGAATATAGATTACATAATACTGAATATAGAATTTAGAATATAGAATGTAGAATACAGAATTTATAATATAGAATACAGAAAGCTGAATATACTGTTTACAATATAGAATGTAGAACACAGATATAGAATATAGAATATAAATTATAAAATCCAGAATTTAGAACATGGAATGCAGAAGACAGTAATTACAATATATAATACAGTATACTGATCATAGAACTTAGAATATAGAATGCAGAATACAGAATTTAGAATATGGAATACAGAATACTGAATATAGAATTGAGAACATGGGGTGCAGAACACAGAATTTAGAATATGGAATACAGAATACTGAATAGAGAATTTAGAATATAGAAAAGAGAACACAGAATATAGAATATAGAATAGAGAATTTAGAACATGGGATGCAAAACACAGAATTTAGAATATAGAATACAGAATACTGAATATAGAATTTAGAATATAGAAAGTAGAACACATAATATATAATGTAGAATAATACGGAATGCAGATTATAGAATACAGAATATAGAATTTAGAACACAGAATATATAATATGGAAAACAGAATATAGAAACCAGAATTTAGAACATGGAAAGCAGAACACATAATTTAGAATATAGTATAGAGATTACTAAAAATAGAATTTAGAATATAGAATGTAGAACACAGAATTTAGAATATAGTATACGGAATGCAAAATATAGTATGTAGAATCTAGAATGAAATACACACAATTTAGAATATAGAATAGAGAATGTAGAACCCAGAATTTAGAACATGGAATGCAGCACACAGAATTTAGAATATAGAAAACAGAATTCTGAATATAGAATTTAGAATATAGAATGTAGAACACAGAATATAGATTGTAGAATACAGAGTAAAGAATCCAGAATAAAGAACATGCTATGCGGAACACAGAATTTAGAATATAGATTACATAATACTGAATATAGAATTTAGAATATAAAATGTAGAATACAGAATTTATAATATAGAATACAGAAAGCTGAATATAGTATTTACAATATGGAATGTAGAGCACAGATTTAGAATATAGAATATAGAATATAAAACCCAGAATTTAGAACTTGGAATGCAGAAGACAGTAATTACATTATATAATACAGTATACTGATCATAGAACTTAGAACATAGAATGCAGAATACAGAATTTAGAATATGGAATACAGAATACGGAATATAGAATGGAGAACATGGGGTGCAGAACACAGAATTTAGAATATGGAATACAGAATACTGAATTGAGAATTTAGAATATAGAAAATAGAACACAGAATATAGAATATAGAATAGAGAAATTTGAACATGGGATGCAGAACACAGAATTTAGAATATAGAATACAAAATACTGAATATAGAATTTAGAATATAGAAAGTAGAACACATAATATATAATGTAGAATACGGAATGCAGAATATAGAATACAGAATATAGAATTTAGAACACAGAATATAAAATATGGAAAACAGAATATAGAAACCAGAATTTAGAACATGGAAAGCAGAACACATAATTTAGAATATAATATTGAGATTACTGAAAATAGAATTTAGAATATAGAATGTAGAACACAGAATTTAGAATATAGAATACAGAATACCGATTAAATAATTAGAATATAGAATGTAGAACACAGAATATAGAATATAGAATACGGAATGCAAAATATAGATTGTAGACTATAGAATGAAGTACGCAAAATATAGAATATAGAATAGAGGATATAGAAGCCAGAATTCAGAACATGGAATGCAGAACAGAGAATTTCGAATATAAATACAAAATACTGAATATAGGAATTTGAATATAGAATGCAGAACACAGGATATATAAGAGAGTATACAGAACACAGAATTTAAAACACGGAATACAGAACACAGAATTTAGAATATAGAATACAGAATACTGAATATTGAATTTAGAATATAGAATGTAGAACACAGAATATAGAATATAGAAAACGGAATGCAGAATATAGATTGAAGAATACAAAATATAGAATATAGAATAGGGAACATAAAACACAGAAATTAGAAAATGTAATGCAGGACATAGAATTTAGAATAGAGAATAGAGAATACTGAATATACAATTTAGAATATAATATAGAGATTACTTAATATAGAATTTAGAATACAGAATGTAGAACACAGAATTTAGAATATAGAATACAGAATACTGAATAAATAACTTAGAATATAGAATGTAGAACACAGAATATAGAAAATAGAATACGGAATGCAAAATATAGATTGTAGAATATAGAATGAAGTATGCAAAATATAGAATAGAGAATAGAGAAGAGAGAAGCCAGAATTTAGAACATGGAATGCAGAACACAGAATTTTGAAAATAAATACGGAATACTGAATGGAGGATTTTGAATATAGATTGCAGAACACAGGATATATAATAGAGTATACAGAAGCCAGAATTTAAAACATGGAACACAGAACACAGAATTTAGAATATAGAATACAGAATACTGAATATAGTATTTAGAATATAGAATGTAGAACACAGAATAAAGAATATAGAATACGGAAAGCAGAATATAGAATGTAGAATATAGGATGAAGAATACAAAATAGAGAATATAGAATAGAGAATATACAACACAGAATTTAGAACATGGAATGCAGAACACAGAATTTACAATATAGAATACAGAATACTGAAGATAGAATTTAGAATATAGAATGTAGAACATAGTATAAAGGATATAGAATACGGAATGCAGAATATAGAATGTAGAATATAAAATGAAGAACACAAAATATAAAATATAGAAAAGAATATATAGAATCCAGAATTTAGAATATTGAATTGCAGAACACTGAATTTAGAATATAGTATACAGAATACTTAATAAACATTTAAAAAATTGAATGTAGAACACAGAATATAGAATATAAAATACATAATACTGAATATCTAATTTAGAATATAGAATGTAGAATCCAGAATAAAAAATATAGCTTAAAGGATATTGAAGCCAGATTTTGGAACATGGAAAGCAGAACTCACAATTTCGAATATAGAATGCAGAATACTGAATATACAATTTAGAATATAAAATGTAGAACACAGAACATAGAATGTAGAATACAGATTATAGAATCCAGAATTAAGAACATGCTATGCAGAACACAGAATTAAGAATATAGATAATACTGAAAATAGTATTTAGAATATAGAATGCAGAACACAGAATTTATATTATTGTATACAGAAATCTAAATGTCGTATATAGAATATAGAATGTAGAACACAGAATATAGAATAGAGAATATAGGTTATAGAACCCAGAATATTGAACATGGAATGCATAACACAGAATAGAATATAGCATACGGAATACTTAATATAGAATTGAGAATATAGAATGTAGAACACAGAATATAGAATATACTATACGGAATGCAAAATATAGTATATAGAATCTAGAATGAAAAACACAAAATTTTGAATATAGTATAGAGAATATAGAACCAAGAATTTATAACATGGAATGCAGAACACAGAATTTAGAATATAGAATACAGAATACTGAATATAGAATTTAGAAAATACAAAGAAGAACACAGAATATAGAATAAAGAATAGAGAATTTAGAACATTGAATGCAGAACAGAGAATTTAGATTATATAATTCATAATACTGAATATAGACTTAAGAATATAGAATGTAGTACACAGAATAGATTTATAGAATATTGAATACAGAATATAGAATTTAGAATATACAATGTAGAACAGAGAATATAGAATATAGAAAAGAGAATATAAAACCCAGAATTTACATCATGGAATGCAAACACAAAATTTAGAATATAGTATAAAGAATACTTAATATACAATTAAAAAAATTGAATGTAGAAAAGAGAATATAGAATATACAATACATAATACTGAATATATAATTTAGAATATAGAATGTAGAAAACAGAATAAAAAATATAGCTTAGGGAATATTGAAGCCAGATTTTGGAACTTTGAAAGCAGAAATCAGAGTTTAGTATATAGAATAGAGAATTCTAAATATAGAGTTTAGAATATAGAATGTACAACACAGAATATAGAATGTAGAATACGGAATATAGAATCAACAATACAGAACATACTATGAAGAATACAGAATTTAGAATATTCATTAAATAATACTGAATATAGAATTTAGAATATAGAATGTAGAACACAGAATTTATAATATAGAATACAGAAATATGAATATAGTATTTAGAATATAGAATGTAGAACACAGAATATAGAATATAGAATATAGATTACAGAACCCAGAATTTAGAACATGGAATGCAGAACACAAAGTTTAGAATATAGCATACGGAATACTGAATATAGAATTTAGAATATAGATTGCAGAAAACAGAATATAGAATATAGTAAACGGAAAGCAGTATATAGAATGTAGAATATAGAAAGTATAACACAAAATATAGAAAATAGAATAAAGATTATAGAAGCCAGACTTAGAACATGGAATGCAGAACACAGAATTTATAATATAGAATACAGGCTACTGAATAAAGAATGTAGAACACAGAATATAGAATAGAGAATAGAGAATAGAGAACCCAGAATTTAGAACATGGAATGCAGAACACAGAATTTAGATTATATAATACAGAATACTAAATAAACAATTAAAAAATTGAATGTAGAACACAGAATATAGAATATAAAACACATAACACTGAATATATAATTTATAAAATTGAATGTAGAAAACATAATAAAAAATATAGCTTAGAGAATATTGATGCCAGATTTTGGAACATGGAAATCAGACCTCAGTATATAGAATATAGAATACAGAATACTGAATATAGAGTATAGAATATAGAATGTAGAACACAGAATTTAGAATATAGAATAAAGAATACTGAATATAGAATTTAGAATATAGAATGAAGAACACAAAATATAGAATGTAGAATACAGAATAAAGAATCCAGGATAAAGAACATGCAATGCAGAACACAGAATTCAGAATATAGATTACATAATACTGAATATAGAATTTAGAATATAGAATGTAGAACACAGAATATATAATATAGAATACAGAAAGCTGAGTATATAATTTAGAATATAGAATGTAGAACACAGAATTTATAATATAGAATACAGAAAGTTGAATATACTGTTTAGAATATAGAATATAGAACACAGAATAGAGAATATATATTATAGATTATAGAACACAGAATTTAGAAGAAGGAATGCATAACACAGATTTTAGAATATAGCATACCGAACACTGAATATAGAATTTAGAATATAGTATGTAGGACACAGAATATAGAATGTAGAATACGAAATGCAGATATAGAATACAGAATATAGAATGTAGAAAACAGATTATAGAATATGGAAAATGCATACTGAAAACAGAATTTAGAACATGGAATGCAGAAAACTGTATTTAGAATATAGAATACAGAATAGTGCATATAGAATTTAGAATGTGGAATGCGGAACACAGATTTTAGAATATAGAATACAGAATACTGAATATAGAATTTAGAATATAGTGTGAGGAAAACAGAATATAGAATAAAGAATATTGAAATCATAATTCAGAACTTGGAATGCAGAACACAGAATTTACAATATAGAATACAGAACACTGAAGATAGAATTTAGAATATAGAATGTAGAACATAGTATAAAGAATATAGAATACGGAATGCAGAATATAGAATGTAGAATATAAAATGAAGAACACAAAATATAAAGTATATAATAGAATATATAGAATCCAGAATTTAGAACATTGAATTGCAGAACACTGAATTTAGAATATAGTATACAGAATACTTAATAAACAATTAAAAAATTGAATGTACAACACAGAATATAGAATATAAAATACATAATACAGAATATATAATTTAGAATATAGAATGCAGAAAACAGAATAAAAAATATAGCTTAAAGAATATTGAAGCCAGATTTTGGAACATGGAAAGCAGAACTCACAATTTCGAATATAGAATACAGAATATTGAATATACAATTTAGAATATAGAATGTAGGACACAGAATATAGAATGTAGAATACAGATTATAGAATCCAGAATTAAGAACATGCTATGCAGAACACAGAATTAAGAATATAGATTACATAATACTGAATATAGAATTTAGAATATAGAATGCAGAACAGAGAATTTATAATATTGTATACAGAAATCTGAATATAGTATTTAGAATATAGAATGTAGAACACAGAATATAGAATATAGATTATAGAACCCAGAATTTAGAACATGGAATGCATAACACAGAATATAATATAGCATACGGAATACTGAATATAGAATGTAGAATATAGAATGTAGAACACAGAATATAGAATATAGTATACGGAATGCAAAATATAGTATGTAGAATCTAGAATGAAAAACACACAATTTAGAATATAGAATAGAGAATTTAGAACCCAGAATTTGGAAAATGGAATGCAGAACACAGAGTTTAGTTTATAGAATACATAAAACTAAATATAGAATTTAGAATAGAATGTAGAACACAAAATTTAGAATAAAGAATACAGAAAGCTGAATATAGAATTTAGAATATAGAATCTATACCACAGAATATAGAAAATAGAAAAGAGAATATAGAACCCAGAATTTAGAACAAGGAATGCAGAACACAGAATTTAGATTATAGAATACAGAATAGTTCATATACAATTTAGAATGTGGAATGCGGAACACAGATTTTAGAATATAGAATACAGAATACTGAATATAGAATTTAGAACATGGAATGCAGAACACATTATTTAGAATATAGAATACAGAATACTGAATATAGAATGTAGAATATAAAATGAAGAACACAAAATATAAAATATAGAATAGAATATATAGAACCCAGAATTTAGAACATTGAATTGCAGAACACTGAATTTACTATATACTATACAGAATACTTAATAAACAATTTAAAAATTGAATGTACAACACAGAATATAGAATATATAATACATAATACTGAATATACAATTTAGAATATAGAATGTAGAACACAGAATATAGAATATAGTATACGGAATTCAAAATATAGTATGTAGAATCTTCAAAGAAAAACACACAATTTAGAATATAGAATAGAGAATGTAGAACCCAGAATATAGAACATGGAATGCAGCACACAGAATTTAGAATAGAGAATACAGAATACTGAATATAGAATTTAAAATATAGAATGTAGAACACAGAATATAGATTGTAGAATACAGAATAAAGAATCCAGAATTAGGAACATGCAATGCGGAACACAGAATTTAGAATATAGATTACATAATACTGAATATAGAATTTAGAATATAGAATGTAGAATACAGAATTTATAATATAGAATACAGAAAGCTGAATATACTATTTACAATATAGAATGTAGAACACAGATGTAGAATATAGAATATAGATTATAGAAACCAGAATTTGGAACATGGAATGCAGAAGACAGTAATTACAATATATAATACAGTATAATGTTCATAGAACTTAGAACATAGAATGCAGAACACAGAATTTAGAATATGGAATACAGAATACTGAATATAGAATGGAGAACATGGGGTGCAGTACACAGAATTTAGAATATGGAATAGAGAATACTGAATAGACAATTTAGAATATAGAAAATAGAACACAGAATATAGAATATAGAATAGAGAATTTAGAACATGGGATGCAGAACACAGAATTTAGAATATAGAATACAGAATACTGAATATAGAATTTAGAATATAGAAAGTAGAACACATAATATATAATGTAGAATACGGAATGCAGAATATAGAATACAGAATATAGAATTTAGAACTCAGAATATAAAATATGGAGAACAATATAGAAACCAGAATTTAGAACATGGAAAGCAGAACACATAATTTAGAATATAGTATAGAGATTACTGAAAATAGAATTTAGAATATAGAATGTAGAACACAGAATTTAGAATATAGTATACGCAATGCAAAATATAGTATGTAGAATCTAGAATGAAAAACACACAATTTAGAATATAGAATAGAGAATTTAGAACCCAGAATTTAGAACATGGAATGCAGCACACAGAATTTAGAATATACAATACAGAATACTGAATATAGAATTTAGAACATGGAATGCAGAACACATTATTTAGAATATAGAATACAGAATACTGAATATAGAATTTAGAATATAGTGTGAGGAACACAGAATATAGAATAAAGAATATTGAAACCATAATTCAGAACTTCGAATGCAGAACACAGAATTTACAATATAGAATACAGAACACTGAAGATAGAAATTAGAATATAGAATGTATAACATAGTATAAAGAATATAGAATACGGAATGCAGAATATAGAATGTAGAATATAAAATGAAGAACACAAAATATAAAATATAGAATAGAATATATAGAAACCAGAATTTAGAACATTGAATTGCAGAACACTGAATTTAGAATATAGCATACAGAATACATAATAAACAATTTAAAAATTGAATGTACAACACAGAATATACAATATAAAATACATAATACTGAATATATAATTTAGAATAGAGAATGCAGAAAACAGAATAAAAAATATAGCTTAAAGAATATTGAAGCCAGATTTTGGAACATGGAAAGCAGAACTCACAATTTCGAATATAGAATACAGAATACTGAATATACAATTTAGAATATAGAATGTAGAACACAGAATATAGAATATAGAATAAAGAATACTGAATATAGAATTTAGAATATAGAATGTAATACACAGAATATAGAATGTAGAATACAGATTATAGAATCCAGAATTAAGAACATGCTATGCAGAACACAGAATTAAGAATATAGATTACTTAATACTGAATATAGAATTTAGAATATAGAATGCAGAACAGAGAATTTATAATATTCTATACAGAAATCTGAATATAGTATTTAGAATATAGAATGTAGAACACAGAATATAGAATATAGATTATAGAACCCAGAATTTAGAACATGGAATGCATAACACAGAATATAATATAGCATACGGAATACTGAATATAGAATGTAGAATATAGAATGTAGAACACAGAATATAGAATATAGTATACGGAATGCAAAATATAGTATGTAGAATCTAGAATGAACAACACACAATTTAGAATATAGAATAGAGAATGTAGAACCCAGAATTTGGAAAATGGAATGCAGAACACAGAATTTAGTTTATAGAATACATAATACTAAATATAGAATTTAGAATAGAATGTAGAACACAAAATTTAGAATAAAGAATACAGAAAGCTGAATATAGAATTTAGAATATAGAATCTATAACACAGAATATAGAAAATAGAAATGAGTATATAGAACCCAGAATTTAGAACAATGAATGCAGAACACAGAATTTAGAATATAGAATACAGAATACTTAATAAACAATTGAAAAATTGAATGTAGAACACAGAATATAGAATATAAAACACATAATGCTGACTATATAATTTAGAATATATAATGTAGAAAACAGAATAAAAAATATAGCTTAGAGAATATTGAAGCCAGATTTTGGAACATAGATATCAGAACTCAGTATTTAGAATATAGTATACAGAATTCTGAATATACAATTTAGAATATAGAATGTAAAACACAGAATTTAGAAAATATAATAAAGATTACTGAATATAGAATTTAGAATATAGAATGAAGAACACAGAATATAGATTGTAGAATACAGAATAAAGAATCCAGAATAAGGAACATGCTATGTGGAACACAGAATTTAGAATATAGATTACATAATACTGAATATAGAATTTAGAATATAGAATGTAGAATACAGAATTTATAATATAGAATACAGAAACCTGAATATAGTCTTTACAATATAGAATGTAGAACACAGATATAGAATATAGAATATAGATTATAGAACCCAGAATTTAGAACATGGAATGCAGAAGGCAGTAATTACAGTATATAATACAGTATACTGATCATAGAACTTAGAACATAGAATGCAGAACACAGAATTTAGCATATGGAATACAGAATACTGAATATAGAATGGAGAACATGGGGTGCAGAACACAGAATTTAGAATACGGAATACAGAATACTGAATAGAGAATTTAGAATATAGAAAATAGAACACAGAAAATAGAATATAGAATAGAGAATTTAGAACATGGGATGCATAGCACAGAATTTATAATATTGTATACAGAAATCTGAATGTCGTATTTAGAATATAGAATGTAGAACACAGAATATAGAATATAGAATTGAGAATATAGAACCCAGAATTTAGAACATGGAATGCAGAACACAGAATTTAGTTTATAGAATACATAATACTGAATATAGAATTTAGAATAGAATGTAGAACACAAAATTTAGAATAAAGAATAGAGAATGCTGAATATAGAATTTAGAATATAGAATCTAGAACACAGAATATAGAAAATAGAAAAGAGAATATAGAACGCAGAATTTAGAACAAGGAATGCAGAACATAGAATTTAGATTACAGAATACAGAATATAGAATTTAGAACACAGAATATAAAATATGGAAAACAGAATATAGAAACCAGAATTTAGAACATGGAAAGCAGAACACATAATTTAGAATATAGTATAGAGATTACTGAAAATAGAATTTAGAATATAGAATGTAGAACACAGAATATAGAATATAGAATACGGAATGCAAAATATAGATTGTAGACTATAGAATGAAGTACGCAAAATATAGAATATAGAATAAAGTATATAGAAGCCAGAATTCAGAACATGGAATGAAGAACACAGAATTTCGAATATAAATACAAAATACTGAATATAGGAATTTGAATATAGAATGCAGAACACAGGATATATATTAGAGTATACAAAACCCAGAATATAAAACATGGAATACAGAACACAGAATTTAGAATATAGAATACACAACACTGAATATTGAATTTAGAATATAGAATGTAGAACACAGAATAAAGAATATAGAAAATGGAATGCAGAATATAGAATGTAGAATATAGAATGAAGAATACAAAATATAGAATATAGAATAGAGAACATAAAACACAGAATTTAGAAAATGGAATGCAGAACATAGAATTTAGAATAAAGAATAGAGAATACTGAATATACAATTTAGAATATATTATAGAGATTACTTAAAATAGAATTTAGAATACAGAATGTAGAACACAGAATTTAGAATACAGAATACAGAATACTGAATAAATAACTTAGAATATAGAATGTAGAACACAGAATATAGAAAAAAGAATACGGAATGCAAAATATACATTGTAGAATATAGAATGAAGAACGCAAAATATAGAATAGAGAATAGAGAAGAGAGAAGCCAGAATATAGAACTTGGAATGCAGAACACAGAATTTCGAAAATAAATACGGAATACTGAATGTAGGATTTTGAATATAGAATGCAGAACACAGGATATATAATAAAGTATACAGAAGCCAGAATTTAGAACATGGAATGCAGAACACAGAATTTACATTATAGAATACAGAATACTGAAGATAGAATTTAGAATATAGAATGTTGAACATAGTATAAAGAATATAGAATACGGAATGCAGAATATAGAATGTAGAATATAAAATGAAGAACACAAAATATAAAATATAGAATAGAGTATGTAGAACCCAGAATATAGAACATTGAATTGCAGAACACTGAATTTAGAATATAGTATACAGAATACTTAATAAACAATTAAAAATTTGAATGTAGAACACAGAATATAGAATATAAAATACATAATACTGAATATCTAATTTAGAATATAGAATGTAGAAACCAGAATAAAAAATATAGCTTAAAGAATATTGAAGCCAGATTTGGAACATGGAAAGCAGAACTCACAATTTCGAATATAGAAGACAGAATACTGAATATACAATTTAGAATATAGAATGTAGAACACATAACATAGAATGTAGAATTCAGAGTATAGAATCCATAATTAAGAACATGCTATGCAGAACACAGAATTAAGAATATAGATAATACTGAATATACTATTTAGAATATAGAATGCAGAACACAGAATTTATATTATTGTATAGGAAAATCTAAATGTCGTATTTAGAATATAGAATGTAGAACACAGAATATAGAATAGAGAATATAGGTTATAGAACCCAGAATATTGAACATGGAATGCATAACACAGAATGGAATATAGCATACGGAATACTGAATATAGAATTGAGAATATAGAATGTATAACACAGAATATAGAATATAGTATACGGAATGCAAAATATAGTATGTAGAATCTAGAATGAAAAACACAAAATTTAGAATATAGTATAGAGAATGTAGAACCAAGAATTTATAACATGGAATGCAGAAGACAGAATTTAGAATATAGAATACAGAATACTGAATATAGAATTTAGAATTTACAAAGAAGAACACAGAATATAGATTAAAGAATAGAGAATTTAGAACATGGAATGCAGAACAGAGAATTTAGATTATATAATTCATAATACTGAATATAGACTTAAGAATATAGAATGTAGTACACAGTATAAATTTATAGAATACTGAATGCAGAATATAGAATTTAGATTATACAATGTAGAACAGAGAATATAGAATATAGAAAAGAGAATATAAAACCCAGAATTTACAACATGAAATGCAAACACAGAATATAGAATATAGTATAAAGAATACTTAATATACAATTAAAAAAATTGAATGTATAACAGAGAATATACAATATACAATACATAATACAGAATATATTATTTAGAATATAGAATGTAGAAAACTGAATAAAAAATATAGCTTAGGGAATATAGAAACCAGATTTTGGAACTTGGAAAACAGAACTCAGATTTTAGATTATAGAATATAGAATACTTAATAAACAATTAAAAAATTGAATGTAGAACAGAGAATATAGGATATAGAATACATAATACTGAATATATAATTTAGAATATAGAATGTAGAACACAGAATAAAAAATATATCTTAGGGAATATTGAAGCCAGATTTTGGAACTTGGAAAGCAGAAATCAGAGTTTAGAATATAGAATAGAGAATTCTAAATATAGAGTTTAGAATATAGAATGTACAACACAGAATATAGAATGTAGAATACGGAAAATAGAATCAAGAATACAGAATATACTATGAAGAATACAGAATATAGAATATTGATTATATAATACTGAATATAGAATTTAGAATATAGAATGTAGAACACAGAATATATAATATAAAATACACAAAGTTGAATATAGTATTTAGAATATAGAATGAAGAACACAGGATATAGAATATAGAATATAGATTATAGAACCCAGAATTTAGAACATGGAATACAGAACACAGAATATAGAATATAGCATACGGAATACTGCATATAGAATTTAGAATATAGTATGTAGAACACAGAATATAGATTATAGAATAGGTAATGCAGATATAGAATACAGAATATAGAATGTAGTAAACAGATTATAGAATATGGAAAAAGAATACTGAAAACAGAATTTAGAACATGGAATGCAGAACACAGTATTTAGAATATAGAATACAGAATAGTGCATTTAGAATTTAGAATGTGGAATGCGGAACACAGATTTTAGAATATAGAATACAGAATACTGAATATAGAATTTAGAACATGGAATGCAGAACACATTATTTAGAATATAGAATAAAGAATACTGAATAAAGTATTTAGAATATAGTGTGAGGAACACAGAATATAGAATATAGAATAAAGAATATTGAAACCATAATTCAGAACTTGGAATGCAGAACACAGAATTTACAATATAGAATACAGAATACTGAAGATAGAATTTAGAATAAAGAATGTAGAACATAGTATAAAGAATATAGAATACGGAATGCAGAATATAGAATGTAGAATATAAAATGAAGAACACAAAATATAAAATATAGAATAGAGTATATAGAACCCAGAATTTAGAACATTGAATTGCAGAACACTGAATTTAGAATATAGTATACATAATACTTAATAAACAATTAAAAAATTGAATGTAGAGCACAGAATATAGAATAAAAACTACATAATACTGAATATATAATTTTGAATATAGAAATAGAAAACAAAATAAAAAATATAGCTTAAAGAATGTGGAAGAAGATTTTGGATCATGGAAAGCAGAACTCACAATTTCGAATATAGAATACAGAATACTGAATATACAATTTTGAATATAGAATGTAGAACACAGAATATAGTATATAGAATAAAGAATACTGAATATAGAATTTAGAATATAGAATGTAGAACACAGAATATAGAATGTAGAATACAGATTATAGAATCAAGAATTAAGAACATGCTATGCAGAACACAGAATTAAGAATATAGATTACATAATATTGAATATAGAATTTAGAATATAGAATGCAGAACACAGAATTTATAATATTGTATACAGAAATCTGAATATAGTATTTTGAATATAGAGTGTAGAACACAGAATATAGAATATAGATTATAGAACCCAGAATTTAGAACTTGGAATGCATAACACAGAATATAATATAGCATACGGAATACTGAATATAGAATTTAGAATATAGAATGTAGAACACAGAATATAGAATATAGTATACGGAATGCAAAATATAGTATGTAGAATCTAGAATGAAAAACACACAATTTAGAATATAGAATAGAGAATGTAGAACCCAGAATTTAGAACATGGAATGCAGCACACAGAATTTAGATTATAGAATACAGAATACTGAATATAGAATGTAGAACACAGAATATAGATTGTAGAATACAGAGTAAAGAATCCAGAATAAAGAACATGCTATGCGGAACACAGAATTTAGAATATAGATTACATAATACTGAATATAGAATTTAGAATATAGAATGTAGAATACAGAATTTATAATATAGAATACAGAAAGCTGAATATACTATTTACAATATAGAATGTAGAACACAGATATAGAATATAGAATATAAATTATAAAACCCAGAATTTAGAACATGGAATGCAGAAGACAGTAATTACAATATATAATACAGTATACTGATCATAGAACTTAGAATATAGAATGCAGAATACAGAATTTAGAATATGGAATACAGAATACTGAATATAGAATGGAGAACATGGGGTGCAGAACACAGAATTTAGAATATGGAATACAGAATACTGAATAGAGAATTTAGAATATAGAAAATAGAACACAGAATATAGAATATAGAATAGAGAATTTAGAACATGGGATGCAAAACACAGAATTTAGAATATAGAATACAGAATACTGAATATAGAATTTAGAATATAGAAAGTAAAACACATAATATATAATGTAGAATAATACGGAATGCAGATTATAGAATACAGAATATAGAATTTAGAACACAGAATATAAAATATGGAAAACAGAATATAGAAACCAGAATTTAGAACATGGAAGCAGAACACATAATTTAGAATATAGTATAGAGATTACTAAAAATAGAATTTAGAATATAGAATGTAGAACACAGAATTTAGAATATAGTATACGGAATGCAAAATATAGTATGTAGAATCTAGAATGAAATACACACAATTTAGAATATAGAATAGAGAATGTAGAACCCAGAATTTAGAACATGGAATGCAGCACACAGAATTTAGAATATAGAAAACAGAATACTGAATATAGAATTTAGAATATAGAATGTAGAACACAGAATATAGATTGTAGAATACAGAGTAAAGAATCCAGAATAAAGAACATGCTATGCGGAACACAGAATTTAGAATATAGATTACATAATACTGAATATAGAATTTAGAATATAGAATGTAGAATACAGAATTTATATTATAGAATACAGAAAGCTGAATATACTATTTACAATATAGAATGTAGAACACAGATATAGAATATAGAATATAGATTATAAAACCCAGAATTTAGAACATGGAATGCAGAAGACAGTAATTACAATATATAATACATTATACTGATCATAGAACTTAGAACATAGAATGCAGAATACAGAATTTAGAATATGGAATACACAATACTGAATATAGAATGGAGAACATGGGGTGCAGAACACAGAATTTAGAATATGGAATACAGAATACTGAATAGAGAATTTAGAATATAGAAAATAGAACACAGAATATAGAATATAGAATAGAGAATTTAGAACATGGGATGCAGAACACAAAATTTAGAATATAGAATGCAGAATACTGAATATAGAATTTAGAATATAGAAAGTAGAACACATAATATATAATGTAGAATACGGAATGCAGATTATAGAATACAGAATATAGAATTTAGAACACAGAATACAAAATATGGAAAACAGAATATAGAAACCAGAATTTAGAACATGGAAAGCAGAACACAGAATTTAGAATATAGAATACAGAATACTGAATATAGAATTTAGAATATAGAAAGTAGAACACATAATATATAATGTAGAATACGGAATGCAGATTATAGTATACAGAATATAGAATTTAGAACACAGAATATAAAATATGGAAAACAGAATATAGAAACCAGAATTTAGAACATGGAAAGCAGAACACATAATTTAGAATATAGTATAGAGATTACTGAAAATAGAATTTAGAATATAGAATGTAGAACACAGAATTTAGAATATAGAATACAGAATACTGATTAAATAACTTAGAATATAGAATGTAGAACACAGAATATAGAATATAGAATACGGAATGCAAAATATAGATTGTAGACTATAGAATGAAGTACGCAAAATATAGAATATAGAATAAAGTACACAGAAGCCAGAATTCAGAACATGGAATGCAGAACACAGAATTTCGAATATAAATACAAAATACTGAATATAGGAATTTGAATATAGAATGCAGAACACAGGATATATATTAGAGTATACAAAACCCAGAATATAAAACATGGAATACAGAACACAGAATTTAGAATATAGAATACAGAACACTGAATATTGAAATTAGAATATAGAATGTAGAATACGAAATGCAGATATAGAATACAGAATTTAGAAAGTAGAAAACAGATTATAGAATATGGAAAAAGAATACCGAAAACAGAATTTAGAACATGGAATGCAGAACACAGTATTTAGAATATAGAATACAGAATAGTGCACATAGAATTTAAAATGTGGAATGCGGAACACATGTTTTAGAATATTGAATACAGAATACCTAATATAGAATTTAGAACATGGAATGCAGAACCCATTATTTAGAATATAGAATACAGAATACTGAATATAGAATTTAGAATATAGTGTGAGGAACACAGAATATAGAATATAGAATAAAGAATATTGAACCCATAATTTAGAACATGTAATGCAGAACACAGAATTTACAATATAGAATACAGAATACTGAAGATGGAATTTAGAATATAGAATGTAGAACATAGTATAAAGAATATAGAATACGGAATGCAGAATATAGAATGTAGAATATAAAATGAAGAACACAAAATATAAAATATAGAATAGAGTATATAGAACCCAGAATATAGAACATTGAATTGCAGAACACTGAATTTAGAATATAGTATACAGACTACCTAATAAACAATTAAAAAATTGAATGTAGAACACAGAATATAGAATATAAAATACATAATACTGAATATCTAATTTAGAATATAGAATGTAGAATCCAGAATAAAAAATATAGCTTAAAGAATATTGAAGCCAGATTTTGGAACATGGAAAGCAGAACTCACAATTTCGAATATAGAATACAGAATACTGAATATACAATTTAGAATATAGAATGTAGAACACAGAACATAGAATGTAGAATACAGATTATAGAATCCAGAATTAAGAACATGCTATGCAGAACACAGAATTAAGAATATAGATAATACTGAATATAGTATTTAGAATATAGAATGCAGAACACAGAATTTATATTATTGTATACAGAAATCTAAATGTCGTATATAGAATATAGAATGTAGAACACAGAATATAGAATAGAGAATATAGGTTATAGAACCCAGAATATTGAACATGGAATGCATAACACAGAATAGAATATAGCATACGGAATACTTAATATAGAATTGAGAATATAGAATGTAGAACACAGAATATAGAATATAGTATACGGAATGCAAAATATAGTATGTAGAATCTAGAATGAAAAACACAAAATTTAGAATATAGTATAGAGAATGTAGAACCAAGAATTTATAACATGGAATGCAGAACACAGAATTTAGAATATAGAATACAGAATACTGAATATAGAATTTAGAATATACAAATAAGAACACAGAATATAGAATAAAGAATAGAGAATTTAGAACATGGAATGTAGAACAGAGAATTTAGATTATATAATTCATAATACTGAATATAGACTTAAGAATATTGAATGTAGTACACAGTATAAATTTATAGAATACTGAATGCAGAATATAGAATTTAGAATATACAATGTAGAACAGAGAATATAGAATATAGAAAAGAGAATATAAAACCCAGAATTTACAACATGGAATGCAAACACAGAATTTAGAATATAGTATAAAGAATACTTAATATACAATTAAAAAAATTGAATGTATAACAGAGAAAATAGAATATACAATACATAATACTGAATATATAATTTAAAATATAGAAAGTAGAAAACTGAATAAAAAATATAGCTTACGGAATATTGAAGCCAGATTTTGGAACTTGGAAAGCAGAACTCAGAATTTAGATTATAGAATATAGAATACTTAATAAACAATTAAAAAATTGAATGTAGAACAGAGAATATAGGATATAGAATACATAATACTGAATATATAATTTAGAATATAGAATGTAAAACACAGAATAAAAAATATAGCTTAGGGAATATTGAAGCCAGATTTTGGAACTTGGAAAGCAGAAATCAGAGTTTAGAATATAGAATAGAGAATTCTAAATATAGAGTTTAGAATATAGAATGTACAACACAGAATATAGAATGTAGAATACGGAATATAGAATCAAGAAAACAGAACATACTATGAAGAATACAGAATATAGAATACTGATTACAAAATACTGAATATAGAATTTAGAATATAGAATGTAGAACACAGAATATATAATAAAAATACACAAAGTTGAATATAGTATTTAGAATATAGAATGTAGAACACAGGATATAGAATATAGAATATAGATTATAGAACCCAGAATTTAGAACATGGAATGCAGAACACAGAATATAGAATATAGCATACGGAATACAGCATATAGAATTTAGAATATAGTATGTAGAACACAGAATATAGATTATAGAATACGAAATGCAGATATAGAATACAGAATACAGAATGTAGTAAACAGATTATAGAATATGGAAAAAGGATACTGAAAACAGAATTTAGAAAATGGAATGCAGAACACAGTATTTAGAATATAGAATACAGAATAGTGCATATAGAATTTAGAATGTGGAATGCGGAACACAGATTTTAGAATATAGAATACAGAATACTGAATATAGAATTTAGAACATGGAATGCAGAACACATTATTTAGAATATAGAATACAGAACACTGAATATAGAATTTAGAATATAGTGTGAGCAACAAAATATATAGAATATAGAATAAAGAATATTGAACCCATAATTCAGAACATGGAATGCAGAACACAGAATTTACAATATAGAATACAGTATACTGAAGATAGAATTTAGAATATAGAATGTAGAACATAGTATAAAGGATATAGAATACGGAATGCAGAATATAGAATGTAGAATATAAAATGCAGAACACAAAATATAAAATATAGAAAAGAATATATAGAATCCAGAATTTAGAATATTGAATTGCAGAACACTGAATTTAGAATATAGTATACAGAATACTTAATAAACATTTAAAAAATTGAATGTAGAACACAGAATATAGAATATAAAATACATAATACTGAATATATAATTTAGAATACAGAATGCAGAAAACAGAATATAAAATATAGCTTAAAGAATATTGAAGCCAGATTTTGGAACATGGAAAGCAGAACACACAATTTCGTACATAGAATACAGAATACTGAATATACAATTTAGAATATAGAATGTAGAACACAGAATATAGAATATAGAATAAAGAATACTGAATATAATTTAGAATATAGAATGTAGGACACAGTATAAATTTATAGAATATTGAATACTGAATATAGAATTTAGAATATACAATGTAGAACAGAGAATATAGAATATAGAAAAGAGAATATAAAACCCAGAATTTACAACATGGAATGCAAACACAAAATTTAGAATATACTATAAAGAATACTTAATATACAATTAAAAAAATTGAATGTAGAAAAGAGAATATAGAATATACAATACATAATACTGAATATATAATTTAGAATATAGAATGTAGAAAACAGAATAAAAAATATAGCTTAGGGAATATTGAAGCCAGATTTTGGAACTTGGAAAACAGAACTCAGAATTTAGATTATAGAATATAGAATACTTAATAAACAATTAAAAAATTGAATGTAGAACAGAGAATATAGGATATAGAATACATAATACTGAATATATAATTTAGAATATAGAATGTTGAACACAGAATAAAAAATATAGCTTAGGGAATATTGAAGCCAGATTTTGGAACTTGGAAAGCAGAAATCAGAGTTTAGAATATAGAATAGAGAATTCTAAATATAGAGTTTAGAATATAGAATGTACAACACAGAATATAGAATGTAAAATACGGAATATAGAATCAAGAATACAGAACATACTATGAAGAATACAGAATTTAGAATATTGATTACATAATACTGAATATAGAATTTAGAATATAGAATGTAGAACACAGAATTTATAATATAGAATACAGAAATATGAATATAGTATTTAGAATATAGAATGTAGAACACAGAATATAGAAAATAGAATATAGATTACAGAACCCAGAAATTAGAACATGGAATGCAGAACACAAAGTTTAGAATATAGCATACGGAATACTGAATATAGAATTTAGAATATAGATTGCAGAAAACAGAATATAGAATATAGTAAACGGAAAGCAGTATATAGAATGTAGAATATAGAAACTATAACACAAAATATAGAAAATAGAATAAAGATTATAGAAGCCAGATATAGAACATGGAATGCAGAACACAGAATTTATAATATAGAATACAGGCTACTGAATAAAGAATGTAGAACACAGAATATAGAATAGAGAAGAGAGAATAGAGAACCCAGAATTTAGAACATGGAATGCAGAACACAGAATTTAGATTATATAATACAGAATACTTAATAAACAATTAAAAAATTGAATGTAGAACACAGAAAATAGAATATAAAACACATAATACTGAATATATAATTTATAAAATAGAATGTAGAAAACATAATAAAAAATATAGCTTAGAGAATATTGATGCCAGATTTTGGAACATGGAAATCAGACCTCAGTATATAGAATATAGAATACAGAATACTGAATATAGAATATAGAATGTAGAACACAGAATTTAGAATATAGAATAAAGAATACTGAATATAGAATTTAGAATATAGAATGTAGAACACAAAATATAGAATGTAGAATACAGAATAAAGAATCCAGGATAAAGAACATGCTATGCAGAACACAGAATTCAGAATATAGATTACATAATACTGAATATAGAATTTAGAATATAGAATGTAGAACACAGAATATATAATATAGAATATAGAAAGCTGAATATATAATTTAGAATATAGAATGTAGAACACAGAATTTATAATATAGAATACAGAAAGTTGAATATAGTGTTTAGAATATAGAATGTAGAACACAGAATATAGAATATAGATTAAAGATTATAGAACCCAGAATTTAGAAGAAGGAATGCAGAACACAGATTTTAGAATATAGCATACGGAATACTGAATATAGAATTTAGAATATTGTATGTAGAACACAGAATATAGAATGTAGAACACGAAATGCAGATATAGAATACAGAATATAGAATGTAGAAAACAGATTATAGAATATGGAAAAAGCATACTGAAAACAGAATTTAGAACATGGAATGCAGAACACAGTATTTAGAATATAGAATACAGAATAGTGCATATAGAATTTAGAATGTGGAATGCGGAACACAGATTTTAGAATATAGAATACAGAATACTGAATATAGAATTTAGAACATGGAATGCAGAACACATTATTTAGAATATAGAATACAGAATACTGAATATAGAATTTAGAATATAGTGTGAGGAACACAGAATATAGAATAAAGAATATTGAAACCATAATTCAGAACTTGGAATGCAGAACACAGAATTTACAATATAGAATACAGAATACTGAAGATAGAATTCAGAATATAGAATGTAGAACATAGTATAAAGAATATAGAATACGGAATGCAGAATATAGAATGTAGAATATAAAATGAAGAACACAAAATATAAAATATAGAATAGAGTATATAGAACCCAGAATTTAGAACATTGAATTGCAGAACACTGAATTTAGAATATAGTATACAGAATACTTAATAAACAATTAAAAAATTGAATGTAGAACACAGAATATAGAATATAAAATACATAATACTGAATATATAATTTAGAATATAGAATGCAGAAAACAGAATAAAAAATATAGCTTAAAGAATATTGAAGCCAGATTTTGGAACATGGAAAGCAGAACTCACAAATTCGAATATAGAATACAGAATACTGAATATACAATTTAGATTATAGAATGTAGAACACAGAATATAGAATATAGAATAAAGAATACTGAATATAGAATTTAGAATATAGAATGTAGAACACAGAATATAGAATGTAGAATACAGATTATAGAATCCAGAATTAAGAACATGCTATGCAGAACACAGAATTAAGAATATAGACTACATAATTCTGAATATAGAATTTAGAATATAGAATGCAGAACACAGAATTTATATTATTGTATACAGACATCTGAATATAGTATTTAGAATATAGAATGTAGAACACAGAATATAGAAAATAGAATACGGAATGCAAAATATAGATTGTAGAATATAGAATGAAGTATGCAAAATATAGGATAGACAATAGAGAATAGAGAAGCCAGAATTTAGAACATGGAATGCAGAACAGAGAATTTTGAAAATAAATACGGAATACTGAATGGAGGATTTTGAATATAGAATGCAGAACACAGGATATATAATAGAGTATACAGAAGCCAGAATTTAAAACATTTAATCCAGAACACAGAATTTAGAATATAGAATACAGAATACTGAATATAGTATTTAGAATATAGAATGTAGAACACAGAATAAAGAATATAGAATACGGAAAGCAGAATATAGAATGTAGAATATAGGATGAAGAATACAAAATAGAGAATATAGAATAGAGAATATACAACACAGAATTTAGAACATGGAATGCAGAACACAGAATTTACAATATAGAATACAGAATACTGAAGATAGAATTTAGAATATAGAATGTAGAACATAGTATAAAGGATATAGAATACGGAATGCAGAATATAGAATGTAGAATATAAAATGAAGTACACAAAATATAAAATATAGAAAAGAATATATAGAATCCAGAATTTAGAATATTGAATTGCAGAACACTGAATTTAGAATATAGTATACAGAATACTTAATAAACATTTAAAAAATTGAATGTAGAACACAGAATATAGAATATAAAATACATAATACTGAATATATAATTTAGAATACAGAATGCAGAAAGCAGAATAAAAAATATAGCTTAAAGAATATTGAAGCCAGATTTTGGAACATGGAAAGCAGAACACACAATTTCGAACATAGAATACAGAATACTGAATATACAATTTAGAATATAGAATGTAGAACACAGAATATAGAATATAGAATAAAGAATACAGAATATAGAATTTAGAATATAGAATGTAGGACACAGTATAAATTTATAGAATATTGAATACAGAATATAGAATTTAGAATATACAATGTAGAACAGAGAATATAGAATATAGAAAAGAGAATATAAAACCCAGAATTTACAACATGGAATGCAAACACAAAATTTAGAATATAGTATAAAGAATACTTAATATACAATTAAAAAAATTGAATGTAGAAAAGAGAATATAGAATATACAATACATAATACTGAATATATAATTTAGAATATGGAATGTAGAAAACAGAATAAAAAATATAGCTTAGGGAATATTGAAGCCAGATTTTGGAACTTGGAAAACAGAACTCAGAATTTAGATTATAGAATATAGAATACTTAATAAACAATTAAAAAATTGAATGTAGAACAGAGAATATAGGATATAGAACACAATACTGAATATATAATTTAGAATATAGAATGTAGAACACAGAATAAAAAATATAGCTTAGGGAATATTGAAGCCAGATTTTGGAACTTGGAAAGCAGAAATCAGAGTTTAGAATATAGAATAGAGAATTCTAAATATAGAGTTTAGTATATAGAATGTACAACACAGAATATAGAATGTAGAATACAGAAAGCTGAATATAGTATTTAGAATATAAATGTAGGACACAGATATAGAATATAGAATATAGATAATAGAACCCTGAATTTAGAACATGGAATGCATAACACAGAAATTAGAATATATAATGCAGTATAATGATCATACAACTTAGAACATAGAATGCAGAACACAGAATTTAGAATATGGAATACAGAATACTGAATATAAGATTGAGAACATGGAGTGAAAAACACAGAATATAGAATATAGAATAGAGAATTTTGAATATGGAATGCAGAACACAAAATTTAGAATATAGAATACAGAATACTTAATAAACAATTAAAAAATTGAATGTAGAACACAGAATATAGAATATAAAACACATAACACTGAATATATAATTTATAAAATAGAATGTAGAAAACATAATAAAAAATATAGCTTAGAGAATATTGATGCCAGATTTTGGAACATGGAAATCAGACCTCAGTATATAGAATATAGAATACAGAATACTGAATATAGAATATGGAATGTAGAACACAGAATTTAGAATATAGAATAAAGAATACTGAATATAGAATTTAGAATATAGAATGTAGAACACAAAATATAGAATGTAGAATACAGAATAAAGAATCCAGGATAAAGAACATGCTATGCAGAACACAGAATTCAGAATATAGATTACATAATACTGAATATAGAATTTAGAATATAGAATGTAGAACACAGAATATATAATATAGAATATAGAAAGCTGAATATATAATTTAGATTATAGAATGTAGATCACAGAATTTATAATATAGAATACAGAAAGTTGAATATAGTGTTTAGAATATAGAATGTAGAACACAGAATATAGAATATAGATTATAGATTATAGAACCCAGAATTTAGAAGAAGGAATGCAGAACACAGATTTTAGAATATAGCATACGGAATACTGAATATAGAATTTAGAATATAGTATGTAGAACACAGAATATAGAATGTAGAATACGAAATGCAGATATAGAATACAAAATATAGAATGTAGAAAACAGATTATAGAATATGGAATAAGCATACTGAAAAGAGAATTTAGAACATGGAATGCAGAACACAGTATTTAGAATATAGAATACAGAATAGTCCATATAGAATTTAGAATGTTGAATGCGGAACACAGATTTTAGAATATAGAATACAGAATACTGAATATAGAATTTAGAACATGGAATGCAAAACACATTATTTAGAATATAGAATACAGAATACTGAATATAGAATTTAGAATATAGTGTGAGGAACACAGAATATAGAATAAAGAATATTGAAACCATAATTCAGAACTTGGAATGCAGAACACAGAATTTGCAATATAGAATACAGAATACTGAAGATAGAATTTAGAATATAGAATGTAGAACATAGTATAAAGAATATAGAATACGGAATGCAGAATAAAGAATGTAGAATATAAAATGAAGAACACAAAATATAAAATATAGAATAGAGTATATAGAACCCAGAATTTAGAACATTGAATTGCAGAACACTGAATTTAGAATATAGTATACAGAATACTTAATAAACAATTAAAAAATTGAATGTAGAACACAGAAAATAGAATATAAAATACATAATACTGAATATATAATTTAGAATATAGAATGCAGAAAACAGAATAAAAAATATAGCTTAAAGAATATTGAAGCCAGATTTTGGAACATGGAAAGCAGAACTCACAATTTCGAATATAGAATACAGAATACTGAATATAAAATTTAGAATATAGAATGTAGAACACAGAATATAGAATGTAGAATACAGATTATAGAATCCAGAGTTAAGAACATGCTATGCAGAACACAGAATTAAGAATATAGATTACATAATTCTGAATATAGAATTTAGAATATAGAATGCAGAACACAGAATTTATAATATTGTATACAGAAATCTGAATATAGTATTTAGAATATAGAATGTAGAACACAGAATATAGAATATAGATTATAGAACCCAGAATTTAGAACATGGAATGCATAACACAGAATATAATATGGCATACGGAATACTGAATATAGAATCTAGAATATAGAATGTAGAACACAGAATATAGAATATAGTATACGGAATGCAAAATATAGTATGTAGAATCTCGAATGAAAAACACACAATTTAGAATATAGAATAGAGAATGTAGAACCCAGAATTTAGAACATGGAATGCAGCACACAGAATTTAGAATAGAGAATACAGAATACTTAATATAGAATTTAGAATATAGAATGTAGAATACAGAATATAGATTGTAGAATACAGAATAAAGAATCCAGAATAAAGAACATGCTATGCGGAACACAGAATTTAGAATATAGATTACATAATACTGAATATAGAATTTAGAATATAGAATGTAGAATACAGAATTTATAATATAGAATACAGAAAGCTGAATATAGTATTTACAATATAGAATGTAGAACACAGATTTAGAATATAGAATATAGATTATAGAACCCAGAATTTAGAACTTGGAATGCAGAAGACAGTAATTACATTATATAATACAGTATACTGATCATAGAACTTAGAACATAGAATGCAGAACACAGAATTACAATATGGAATACAGAATACGGAATTTAGAATGGAGAACATGGGGTGCAGAACACAGAATTTAGAATATGGAATACAGAATACTGAATTGAGAATTTAGAATATAGAAAATAGAACACAGAATATAGAATATAGAATAGAGAAATTAGAACATGGGATGCAGAACACAGAATTTAGAATATAGAATACAAAATACTGAATATAGAATTTAGAATATAGAAAGTAGAACACATAATATATAATGTAGAATACGAAATGCAGAATATAGAATACAGAATATAGTATTTAGAACACAGAATATAAAATATGGAAAACAGAATATAGAAACCAGAATTTAGAACATGGAAAGCAGAACACATAATTTAAAATATAGTATAGAGATTACTGAAAATAGAATTTAGAATATAGAATGTAGAACACAGAATTTAGAATATATAATACAGAATACTGATTAAATAACTTAGAATATAGAATGTAGAACACAGAATATAGAATATAGAATACGGAATGCAAAATATAGATTTTAGACTATAGAATGAAGTACGCAAAATATAGAATATAGAATAGAGGATATAGAAGCCAGAATTCAGAACATGGAATGCAGAACAGAGAATTTCGAATATAAATACAAAATACTGAATATAGGAATTTGAATATAGAATGCAGAACACAGGATATATAATAGAGTATACAGAACCCAGAATTTAAAACACGGAATACAGAACACAGAATTTAGAATATAGAATACAGAATACTGAATATTGAATTTAGAATATAGAATGTAGAACACAGAATATAGAATATAGAAAACGGAATGCAGAATATAGAATTTAGAATATAGAATGAAGAATACAAAATATAGAATATAGAATAGGGAACATAAAACACAGAAATTAGAAAATGTAATGCAGGACATAGAATTTAGAATAGAGAATAGAGAATACTGAATATACAATTTAGAATATAATATAGAGATTACTTAATATAGAATTTAGAATACAGAATGTAGAACACAGAATTTAGAATATAGAATACAGAATACTGAATAAATAACTTAGAATATAGAATGTAGAACACAGAATATAGAAAATAGAATACGGAATGCAAAATATAGATTGTAGAATATAGAATGAAGTATGCAAAATATAGAATAGAGAATAGAGAAGAGAGAAGCCAGAATTTAGAACATGGAATGCAGAACACAGAATTTTGAAAATAAATACGGAATACTGAATGGAGGATTTTGAATATAGATTGCAGAACACAGGATATATAATAGAGTATACAGAAGCCAGAATTTAAAACATGGAATCCAGAACACAGAATTTAGAATATAGAATACAGAATACTGAATATAGTATTTAGAATATAGAATGTAGAACACAGAATAAAGAATATAGAATACGGAAAGCAGAATATAGAATGTAGAATATAGGATGAAGGATACAAAATAGAGAATATAGAATAGAGAATATACAACACAGAATTTAGAACATGGAATGCAGAACACAGAATTTACAATATAGAATACAGAATACTGAAGATAGAATTTAGAATATAGAATGTACAACATAGTATAAAGGATATAGAATACGGAATGCAGAATATAGAATGTAGAATATAAAATGAAGAACACAAAATATAAAATATAGAAAAGAATATATAGAATCCAGAATTTAGAATATTGAATTGCAGAACACTGAATTTAGAATATAGTATACAGAATACTTAATAAACATTTAAAAAATTGAATGTAGAACACAGAATATAGAATATAAAATACATAATACTGAATATCTAATTTAGAATATAGAATGTAGAATCCAGAATAAAAAATATAGCTTAAAGAATATTGAAGCCAGATTTTGGAACATGGAAAGCAGAACTCACAATTTCGAATATAGAATTCAGAATACTGAATATACAATTTAGAATATAAAATGTAGAACACAGAACATAGAATGTAGAATACAGATTATAGAATCCAGAATTAAGAACATGCTATGCAGAACAGAGAATTAAGAATATAGATAATACTGAATATACTATTTAGAATATAGAATGCAGAACACAGAATTTATATTATTGTATACAGAAATCTAAATGTCGTATTTAGTATATAGAATGTAGAACACAGAATATAGAATAGAGAATATAGGTTATAGAACCTAGAATATTGAACATGGAATGCATAACACAGAATAGAATATAGCATACGGAATACTTAATATAGAATTGAGAATATAGAATGTAGAACACAGAATATACAATATACTATACGGAATGCAAAATATAGTATATAGAATCTAGAATGAAAAACACAAAATTTTGAATATAGTATAGAGAATATAGAACCAAGAATTTATAACATGGAATGCAGAACACAGAATTTAGAATATAGAATACAGAATACTGAATATAGAATTTAGAAAATACAAATAAGAACACAGAATATAGAATAAAGAATAGAGAATTTAGAACATGGAATGCAGAACAGAGAATTTAGATTATATAATTCATAATACTGAATATAGACTTAAGAATATAGAATGTAGTACACAGTATAAATTTATACAATATTGAATACAGAATATAGAATTTAGAATATACAATGTAGAACAGAGAATATAGAATATAGAAAAGAGAATATAAAACCCAGAATTTACATCATGGAATGCAAACACAAAATTTAGAATATAGTATAAAGAATACTTAATATACAATTAAAAAAATTGAATGTAGAAAAGAGAATATAGAATATACAATACATAATACTGAATATATAATTTAGAATATAGAATGTAGAAAACAGAATAAAAAATATAGCTTAGGGAATATTGAAGCCAGATTTTGGAACTTGGAAAGCAGAAATCAGAGTTTAGAATATAGAATAGAGAATTCTAAATATAGAGTTTAGAATATAGAATGTACAACACAGAATATAGAATGTAGAATACGGAATATAGAATCAACAATACAGAACATACTATGAAGAATACAGAATTTAGAATATTCATTAAATAATACTGAATATAGAATTTAGAATATAGAATGTAGAACACAGAATATATAATATAGAATACAGAAATATGAATATAGTATTTAGAATATAGAATGTAGAACACAGAATATAGAATATAGAATATAGATTACAGAACCCAGAATTTAGAACATGGAATGCAGAACACAAAGTTTAGAATATAGCATACGGAATACTGAATATAGAATTTAGAATATAGATTGCAGAAAACAGAATATAGAATATAGTAAACGGAAAGCAGTATATAGAATGTAGAATATAGAAAGTATAACACAAAATATAGAAAATAGAATAAAGATTATAGAAGCCAGACTTAGAACATGGAATGCAGAACACAGAATTTATAATATAGAATACAGGCTACTGAATAAAGAATGTAGAACACAGAATATAGAATAGAGAATAGAGAATAGAGAACCCAGAATTTAAAACATGGAATGCAGAACACAGAATTTAGATTATATAATACAGAATACTAAATAAACAATTAAAAAATTGAATGTAGAACACAGAATATAGAATACAAAACACATAACACTGAATATATAATTTATAAAATAGAATGTAGAAAACATAATAAAAAATATAGCTTAGAGAATATTGATGCCAGATTTTGGAACATGGAAATCAGACCTCAGTATATAGAATATAGAATACAGAATACTGAATATAGAGTATAGAATATAGAATGTAGAACACAGAATTTAGAATATAGAATAAAGAATACTGAATATAGAATTTAGAATATAGAATGAAGAACACAAAATATAGAATGTAGAATACAGAATAAAGAATCCAGGATAAAGAACATGCAATGCAGAACACAGAATTCAGAATATAGATTACATAATACTGAATATAGAATTTAGAATATAGAATGTAGAACACAGAATATATAATATAGAATACAGAAAGCTGAATATATAATTTAGAATATAGAATGTAGAACACAGAATTTATAATATAGAATACAGAAAGTTGAATATACTGTTTAGAATATAGAATATAGAACACAGAATATAGAATATAGATTATAGATTATAGAACCCAGAATTTAGAAGAAGGAATGCAGAACACAGATTTTAGAATATAGCATACCGAACACTGAATATAGAATTTAGAATATAGTATGTAGGACACAGAATATAGAATGTAGAATACGAAATGCAGATATAGAATACAGAATATAGAATGTAGAAAACAGATTATAGAATATGGAAAATGCATACTGAAAACAGAATTTAGAACATGGAATGCAGAAAACTGTATTTAGAATATAGAATACAGAATAGTGCATATAGAATTTAGAATGTGGAATGCGGAACACAGATTTTAGAATATAGAATACAGAATACTGAATATAGAATTTAGAATATAGTGTGAGGAACACAGAATATAGAATAAAGAATATTGAAACCATAATTCAGAACTTGGAATGCAGAACACAGAATTTACAATATAGAATACAGAACACTGAAGATAGAATTTAGAATATAGAATGTAGAACATAGTATAAAGAATATAGAATACGGAATGCAGAATATAGAATGTAGAATATAAAATGAAGAACACAAAATATAAAGTATAGAATAGAATATATAGAATCCAGAATTTAGAACATTGAATTGCAGAACACTGAATTTAGAATATAGTATACAGAATACTTAATAAACAATTAAAAAATTGAATGTACAACACAGAATATAGAATATAAAATACATAATACAGAATATATAATTTAGAATATAGAATGCAGAAAACAGAATAAAAAATATAGCTTAAAGAATATTGAAGCCAGATTTTGGAACATGGAAAGCAGAACTCACAATTTCGAATATAGAATACAGAATACTGAATATACAATTTAGAATATAGAATGTAGAACACAGAATATAGAATATAAAATAAAGAATACTGAATATAGAATTTAGAATATAGAATGTAGAACCCAGAATATAGAATGTAGAATACAGATTATAGAATCCAGAATTAAGAACATGCTATGCAGAACACAGAATTAAGAATATAGATTACATAATACTGAATATAGAATTTAGAATATAGAATGCAGAACAGAGAATTTATAATATTGTATACAGAAATCTGAATATAGTATTTAGAATATAGAATGTAGAACACAGAATATAGAATATAGATTATAGAACCCAGAATTTAGAACATGGAATGCATAACACAGAATATAATATAGCATACGGAATACTGAATATAGAATGTAGAATATAGAATGTAGAACACAGAATATAGAATATAGTATACGGAATGCAAAATATAGTATGTAGAATCTAGAATGTAAAACACACAATTTAGAATATAGAATAGAGAATTTAGGACCCAGAATTTGGAAAATGGAATGCAGAACACAGAGTTTAGTTTATAGAATACATAAAACTAAATATAGAATTTAGAATAGAATGTAGAACACAAAATTTAGAATAAAGAATACAGAAAGCTGAATATAGAATTTAGAATATAGAATCTATACCACAGAATATAGAAAATAGAAAAGAGAATATAGAACCCAGAATTTAGAACAAGGAATGCAGAACACAGAATTTAGATTATAGAATACAGAATAGTTCATATACAATTTAGAATGTGGAATGCGGAACACAGATTTTAGAATATAGAATACAGAATACTGAATATAGAATTTAGAACATGGAATGCAGAACACATTATTTAGAATATAGAATACAGAATACTGAATATAGAATTTAGAGTATAGTGTGAGGAACACAGAATATAGAATAAAGAATATTGAAACCATAATTCAGAACTTGGAAATGAGAACACAGAATTTACAAAATGAATACAGAACACTGAAGATAGAATTTAGAATATAGAATGTAGAACATAGTATAAAGAATATAGAATACGGAATGCAGAATATAGAATGTAGAATATAAAATGAAGAACACAAAATATAAAATATAGAATAGAATATATAGAACCCAGAATTTAGAACATTGAATTGCAGAACACTGAATTTAGTATATAGTATACAGAATACTTAATAAACAATTTAAAAATTGAATGTACAACACAGAATATAGAATATATAATACATAATACTGAATATACCATTTAGAATATAGAATGTAGAACACAGAATATAGAATATAGTATACGGAATTCAAAATATAGTATGTAGAATCTTGAAAGAAAAACACACAATTAAGAATATAGAATAGAGAATGTAGAACCCAGAATATAGAACATGGAATGCAGCACACAGAATTTAGAATAGAGAATACAGAATACTGAATATAGAATTTAAAATATAGAATGTAGAGCACAGAATATAGATTGTAGAATACAGAATAAAGAATCCAGAATTAGGAACATGCTATGCGGAACACAGAATTTAGAATATAATTTACATAATACTGAATATAGAATTTAGAATATAGAATGTAGAATACAGAATTTATAATATAGAATACAGAAAGCTGAATATACTATTTACAATATAGAATGTAGAACACAGATGTAGAATATAGAATATAGATTATAGAACCCAGAATTTGGAACATGGAATGCAGAAGACAGTAATTACAATATATAATACAGTATAATGTTCATAGAACTTAGAACATAGAATGCAGAACACAGAATTTAGAATATGGAATACAGAATACTGAATATAGAATGGAGAACATGGGGTGCAGAACACAGAATTTAGAATATGGAATACAGAATACTGAATAGAGAATTTAGAATATAGAAAATAGAACACAGAATATAGAATATAGAATAGAGAATTTAGAACATGGGAAGCAGAACACAGAATTTAGAATATAGAATACAGAATACTGAATTTAGAATTTAGAATATAGAAAGTAGAACACATAATATATAATGTAGAATACGGAATGCAGAATATAGAATACAGAATATAGAATTTAGAACTCAGAATATAAAATATGGAGAACAGAATATAGAAACCAGAATTTAGAACATGGAAAGCAGAACACATAATTTAGAATATAGTATAGAGATTACTGAAAATAGAATTTAGAATATAGAATGTAGAACACAGAATTTAGAATATAGTATACGCAATGCAAAATATAGTATGTAGAATCTAGAATGAAAAACACACAATTTAGAATATAGAATAGAGAATTTAGAACCCAGAATTTAGAACATTGAATGCAGCACACAGGATTTAGAATATACAATACAGAATACTGAATATAGAATTTAGAACATGGAATGCAGAACACATTATTTAGAATATAGAATACAGAATACTGAATATAGAATTTAGAATATAGTGTGAGGAACACAGAATATAGAATAAAGAATATTGAAACCATAATTCAGAACTTCGAATGCAGAACACAGAATTTACAATATAGAATACAGAACACTGAAGATAGAAATTAGAATATAGAATGTAGAACATAGTATAAAGAATATAGAATACGGAATGCAGAATATAGAATGTAGAATATAAAATGAAGAACACAAAATATAAAATATAGAATAGAATATATAGAACCCAGAACTTAGAACACTGAATTGCAGAACACTGAATTTAGAATATAGCATACAGAATACATAATAAACAATTTAAAAATTGAATGTACAACACAGAATATACAATATAAAATACATAATACTGAATATATAATTTAGAATATAGAATGCAGAAAACAGAATAAAAAATATAGCTTAAAGAATATTGAAGCCAGATTTTGGAACATGGAAAGCAGAACTCACAATTTCGAATATAGAATACAGAATACTGAATATACAATTTAGAATATAGAATGTAGAACACAGAATATAGAATATAGAATAAAGAATACTGAATATAGAATTTAGAATATAGAATGTAATACACAGAATATAGAATGTAGAATACAGATTATAGAATCCAGAATTAAGAACATGCTATGCAGAACACAGAATTAAGAATATAGATTACATAATACTGAATATAGAAATTAGAATATAGAATGCAGAACAGAGAATTTATAATATTGTATACAGAAATCTGAATATAGTATTTAGAATATAGAATGTAGAACACAGAATATAGAATATAGATTATAGAACCCAGAATTTAGAACATGGAATGCATAACACAGAATATAATATAGCATACGGAATACTGAATATAGAATTTAGAATATAGAATGTAGAACACAGAATATAGAATATAGTATACGGAATGCAAAATATAGTATGTAGAATCTAGAATGAACAACACACAATTTAGAATATAGAATAGAGAATGTAGAACCCAGAATTTGGAAAATGGAATGCAGAACACAGAATTTAGTTTATAGAATACATAATACTAAATATATAATTTAGAATAGAATGTAGAACACAAAATTTAGAATAAAGAATACAGAAAGCTGAATATAGAATTTAGAATATAGAATCTATAACACAGAATATAGAAAATAGAAATGAGTATATAGAACCCAGAATTTAGAACAATGAATGCAGAACACAGAATTTAGAATATAGAATACAGAATACTTAATAAACAATTGAAAAATTGAATGTAGAACACAGAATATAGAATATAAAACACATAATGCTGACTATATAATTTAGAATATATAATGTAGAAAACAGAATAAAAAATATAGATTAGAGAATATTGAAGCCAGGTTTTGGAACATAGATATCAGAACTCAGTATTTAGAATATAGTATACAGAATTCTGAATATACAATTTAGAATATAGAATGTAAAACACAGAATTTAGAAAATTTAATAAAGATTACTGAATATAGAATTTAGAATATAGAATGTAGAACACAGAATATAGATTGTAGAATACAGAATAAAGAATCCAGAATAAGGAACATGCTATGCGGAACACAGAATTTAGAATATAGATTACATAATACTGAATATAGAATTTAGAATATAGAATGTAGAATACAGAATTTATAATATAGAATACAGAAACCTGAATATAGTCTTTACAATATAGAATGTAGAACACAGATATAGAATATAGAATATAGATTATAGAACCCAGAATTTAGAACATGGAATGCAGAAGGCAGTAATTACAGTATATAATACAGTATACTGATCATAGAACTTAGAACATAGAATGCAGAACACAGAATTTAGCATATGGAATACAGAATACTGAATATAGAATGGAGAACATGGGGTGCAGAACACAGAATTTAGAATACGGAATACAGAATACTGAATAGAGAATTTAGAATATAGAAAATAGAACACAGAAAATAGAATATAGAATAGAGAATTTAGAACATGGGATGCATAGCACAGAATTTATAATATTGTATACAGAAATCTGAATGTCGTATTTAGAATATAGAATGTAGAACACAGAATATAGAATATAGAATTGAGAATATAGAACCCAGAATTTAGAACATGGAATGCAGAACACAGAATTTAGTTTATAGAATACATAATACTGAATATAGAATTTAGAATAGAATGTAGAACACAAAATTTAGAATAAAGAATAGAGAATGCTGAATATAGAATTTAGAATATAGAATCTAGAACACAGAATATAGAAAATAGAAAAGAGAATATAGAACGCAGAATTTAGAACAAGGAATGCAGAACACAGAATTTAGATTACAAAATACAGAATATAGAATTTAGAACACAGAATATAAAATATGGAAAACAGAATATAGAAACCAGAATTTAGAACATGGAAAGCAGAACACATAATTTAGAATATAGTATAGAGATTACTGAAAATAGAATTTAGAATATAGAATGTAGAACACAGAATTTAGAATATAGAATACAGAATACTGATTAAATAACTTAGAATATAGAATGTAGAACACAGAATATAGAATATAGAATACGGAATGCAAAATATAGATTGTAGACTATAGAATGAATTACGCAAAATATAGAATATAGAATAAAGTATATAGAAGCCAGAATTCAGAACATGGAATGAAGAACACAGAATTTCGAATATAAATACAAAATACTGAATATAGGAATTTGAATATAGAATGCAGAACACAGGATATATATTAGAGTATACAAAACCCAGAATATAAAACATGGAATACAGAACACAGAATTTAGAATATAGAATACACAACACTGAATATTGAATTTAGAATATAGAATGTAGAACACAGAATAAAGAATATAGAAAACGGAATGCAGAATATAGAATGTAGAATATAGAATGAAGAATACAAAATATAGAATATAGAATAGAGAACATAAAACACAGAATTTAGAAAATGGAATGCAGAACATAGAATTTAGAATAAAGAATAGAGAATACTGAATATACAATTTAGAATATATTATAGAGATTACTTAAAATAGAATTTAGAATACAGAATGTAGAACACAGAATTTAGAATACAGAATACAGAATACTGAATAAATAACTTAGAATATAGAATGTAGAACACAGAATATAGAAAAAAGAATACGGAATGCAAAATATACATTGTAGAATATAGAATGAAGTACGCAAAATATAGAATAGAGAATAGAGAAGAGAGAAGCCAGAATTTAGAACTTGGAATGCAGAACACAGAATTTCGAAAATAAATACGGAATACTGAATGTAGGATTTTGAATATAGAATGCAGAACACAGGATATATAATAAAGTATACAGAAGCCAGAATTTAGAACATGGAATGCAGAACACAGAATTTACATTATAGAATACAGAATACTGAAGATAGAATTTAGAATATAGAATGTTGAACATAGTATAAAGAATATAGAATACGGAATGCAGAATATAGAATGTAGAATATAAAATGAAGAAAACAAAATATAAAATATAGAATAGAGTATATAGAACCCAGAATATAGAACATTGAATTGCAGAACACTGAATTTAGAATATAGTATACAGAATACTTAATAAACAATTAAAAAATTGAATGTAGAACACAGAATATAGAATATAAAATACATAATACTGAATATCTAATTTAGAATATAGAATGTAGAAACCAGAATAAAAAATATAGCTTAAAGAATATTGAAGCCAGATTTTGGAATATGGAAAGCAGAAATCACAATTTCGAATATAGAATACAGAATACTGAATATAAAATTTAGAATATAGAATGTAGAACACAGAACATAGAATGTAGTATACAGAGTATAGAATCCAGAATTAAGAACATGCTATGCAGAACAGAGAATTAAGAATATAGATAATACTGAATATACTATTTAGAATATAGAATGCAGAACACAGAATTTATATTATTGTATACAGAAATCTAAATGTCGTATTTAGTATATAGAATGTAGAACACAGAATATAGAATAGAGAATATAGGTTATAGAACCGAGAATATTGAACATGGAATGCATAACACAGAATAGAATATAGCATACGGAATACTTAATATAGAATTGAGAATATAGAATGTAGAACACAGAATATAGAATATAGTATACGGAATGCAAAATATAGTATGTAGAATCTAGAATGAAAAACACAAAATATAGAATATAGTATATAGAATGTAGAACCAAGAATTTATAACATGGAATGCAGAACACAGAATTTAGAATATAGAATACAGAATACTGAATATAGAATTTAGAATTTACAAAGAAGAACACAGAATATAGAATAAAGAATAGAGAATTTAGAACATGGAATGCAGAACAGAGAATTTAGATTATATAATTCATAATACTGAATATAGACTTAAGAATATAGAATGTAGTACACAGTATAAATTTATAGAATATTGAATGCAGAATATAGAATTAAGAATATACAATGTAGAACAGAGAATATAGAATATAGAAAAGAGAATATAAAACCCAGAATTTACAACATGGAATGCAAACACAGAATTTAGAATATAGTATAAAGAATACTTAATATACAATTAAAAAAATTGAATGTATAACAGAGACTACAGAATATACAATACATAATACTGAATATATAATTTAGAATATAGAATGTAGAAAACAGAATAAAAAATATAGCTTAGGGAATATTGAAGCCAGATTTTGGAACTTGGAAAACAGAACTCAGAATTTAGATTATAGAATATAGAATACTTAATAAACAATTAAAAATTTGAATGTAGAACAGAGAATATAGGATATAGAATACATAATACTGAATATATAATTTAGAATATAGAATGTTGAACACAGAATAAAAAATATAGCTTAGGGAATATTGAAGCCAGATTTTGGAACTTGGAAAGCAGAAATCAGAGTTTAGAATATAGAATAGAGAATTCTAAATATAGAGTTTAGAATATAGAATGTACAACACAGAATATAGAATGTAAAATACGGAATATAGAATCAAGAATACAGAACATACTATGAAGAATACAGAATTTAGAATATTGATTACATAATACTGAATATAGAATTTAGAATATAGAATGTAGAACACAGAATTTATAATATAGAATACAGAAATATGAATATAGTATTTAGAATATAGAATGTAGAACACAGAATATAGAAAATAGAATATAGATTACAGAACCCAGAAATTAGAACATGGAATGCAGAACACAAAGTTTAGAATATAGCATACGGAATACTGAATATAGAATTTAGAATATAGATTGCAGAAAACAGAATATAGAATATAGTAAACGGAAAGCAGTATATAGAATGTAGAATATAGAAACTATAACACAAAATATAGAAAATAGAATAAAGATTATAGAAGCCAGATATAGAACATGGAATGCAGAACACAGAATTTATAATATAGAATACAGGCTACTGAATAAAGAATGTAGAACACAGAATATAGAATAGAGAAGAGAGAATAGAGAACCCAGAATTTAGAACATGGAATGCAGAACACAGAATTTAGATTATATAATACAGAATACTTAATAAACAATTAAAAAATTGAATGTAGAACACAGAAAATAGAATATAAAACACATAATACTGAATATATAATTTATAAAATAGAATGTAGAAAACATAATAAAAAATATAGCTTAGAGAATATTGATGCCAGATTTTGGAACATGGAAATCAGACCTCAGTATATAGAATATAGAATACAGAATACTGAATATAGAATATAGAATGTAGAACACAGAATTTAGAATATAGAATAAAGAATACTGAATATAGAATTTAGAATATAGAATGTAGAACACAAAATATAGAATGTAGAATACAGAATAAAGAATCCAGGATAAAGAACATGCTATGCAGAACACAGAATTCAGAATATAGATTACATAATACTGAATATAGAATTTAGAATATAGAATGTAGAACACAGAATATATAATATAGAATATAGAAAGCTGAATATATAATTTAGAATATAGAATGTAGAACACAGAATTTATAATATAGAATACAGAAAGTTGAATATAGTGTTTAGAATATAGAATGTAGAACACAGAATATAGAATATAGATTAAAGATTATAGAACCCAGAATTTAGAAGAAGGAATGCAGAACACAGATTTTAGAATATAGCATACGGAATACTGAATATAGAATTTAGAATATTGTATGTAGAACACAGAATATAGAATGTAGAACACGAAATGCAGATATAGAATACAGAATATAGAATGTAGAAAACAGATTATAGAATATGGAAAAAGCATACTGAAAACAGAATTTAGAACATGGAATGCAGAACACAGTATTTAGAATATAGAATACAGAATAGTGCATATAGAATTTAGAATGTGGAATGCGGAACACAGATTTTAGAATATAGAATACAGAATACTGAATATAGAATTTAGAACATGGAATGCAGAACACATTATTTAGAATATAGAATACAGAATACTGAATATAGAATTTAGAATATAGTGTGAGGAACACAGAATATAGAATAAAGAATATTGAAACCATAATTCAGAACTTGGAATGCAGAACACAGAATTTACAATATAGAATACAGAATACTGAAGATAGAATTCAGAATATAGAATGTAGAACATAGTATAAAGAATATAGAATACGGAATGCAGAATATAGAATGTAGAATATAAAATGAAGAACACAAAATATAAAATATAGAATAGAGTATATAGAACCCAGAATTTAGAACATTGAATTGCAGAACACTGAATTTAGAATATAGTATACAGAATACTTAATAAACAATTAAAAAATTGAATGTAGAACACAGAATATAGAATATAAAATACATAATACTGAATATATAATTTAGAATATAGAATGCAGAAAACAGAATAAAAAATATAGCTTAAAGAATATTGAAGCCAGATTTTGGAACATGGAAAGCAGAACTCACAAATTCGAATATAGAATACAGAATACTGAATATACAATTTAGATTATAGAATGTAGAACACAGAATATAGAATATAGAATAAAGAATACTGAATATAGAATTTAGAATATAGAATGTAGAACACAGAATATAGAATGTAGAATACAGATTATAGAATCCAGAATTAAGAACATGCTATGCAGAACACAGAATTAAGAATATAGACTACATAATTCTGAATATAGAATTTAGAATATAGAATGCAGAACACAGAATTTATATTATTGTATACAGACATCTGAATATAGTATTTAGAATATAGAATGTAGAACACAGAATATAGAAAATAGAATACGGAATGCAAAATATAGATTGTAGAATATAGAATGAAGTATGCAAAATATAGGATAGACAATAGAGAATAGAGAAGCCAGAATTTAGAACATGGAATGCAGAACAGAGAATTTTGAAAATAAATACGGAATACTGAATGGAGGATTTTGAATATAGAATGCAGAACACAGGATATATAATAGAGTATACAGAAGCCAGAATTTAAAACATTTAATCCAGAACACAGAATTTAGAATATAGAATACAGAATACTGAATATAGTATTTAGAATATAGAATGTAGAACACAGAATAAAGAATATAGAATACGGAAAGCAGAATATAGAATGTAGAATATAGGATGAAGAATACAAAATAGAGAATATAGAATAGAGAATATACAACACAGAATTTAGAACATGGAATGCAGAACACAGAATTTACAATATAGAATACAGAATACTGAAGATAGAATTTAGAATATAGAATGTAGAACATAGTATAAAGGATATAGAATACGGAATGCAGAATATAGAATGTAGAATATAAAATGAAGTACACAAAATATAAAATATAGAAAAGAATATATAGAATCCAGAATTTAGAATATTGAATTGCAGAACACTGAATTTAGAATATAGTATACAGAATACTTAATAAACATTTAAAAAATTGAATGTAGAACACAGAATATAGAATATAAAATACATAATACTGAATATATAATTTAGAATACAGAATGCAGAAAGCAGAATAAAAAATATAGCTTAAAGAATATTGAAGCCAGATTTTGGAACATGGAAAGCAGAACACACAATTTCGAACATAGAATACAGAATACTGAATATACAATTTAGAATATAGAATGTAGAACACAGAATATAGAATATAGAATAAAGAATACAGAATATAGAATTTAGAATATAGAATGTAGGACACAGTATAAATTTATAGAATATTGAATACAGAATATAGAATTTAGAATATACAATGTAGAACAGAGAATATAGAATATAGAAAAGAGAATATAAAACCCAGAATTTACAACATGGAATGCAAACACAAAATTTAGAATATAGTATAAAGAATACTTAATATACAATTAAAAAAATTGAATGTAGAAAAGAGAATATAGAATATACAATACATAATACTGAATATATAATTTAGAATATGGAATGTAGAAAACAGAATAAAAAATATAGCTTAGGGAATATTGAAGCCAGATTTTGGAACTTGGAAAACAGAACTCAGAATTTAGATTATAGAATATAGAATACTTAATAAACAATTAAAAAATTGAATGTAGAACAGAGAATATAGGATATAGAACACAATACTGAATATATAATTTAGAATATAGAATGTAGAACACAGAATAAAAAATATAGCTTAGGGAATATTGAAGCCAGATTTTGGAACTTGGAAAGCAGAAATCAGAGTTTAGAATATAGAATAGAGAATTCTAAATATAGAGTTTAGTATATAGAATGTACAACACAGAATATAGAATGTAGAATACAGAAAGCTGAATATAGTATTTAGAATATAAATGTAGGACACAGATATAGAATATAGAATATAGATAATAGAACCCTGAATTTAGAACATGGAATGCATAACACAGAAATTAGAATATATAATGCAGTATAATGATCATACAACTTAGAACATAGAATGCAGAACACAGAATTTAGAATATGGAATACAGAATACTGAATATAAGATTGAGAACATGGAGTGAAAAACACAGAATATAGAATATAGAATAGAGAATTTTGAATATGGAATGCAGAACACAAAATTTAGAATATAGAATACAGAATACTTAATAAACAATTAAAAAATTGAATGTAGAACACAGAATATAGAATATAAAACACATAACACTGAATATATAATTTATAAAATAGAATGTAGAAAACATAATAAAAAATATAGCTTAGAGAATATTGATGCCAGATTTTGGAACATGGAAATCAGACCTCAGTATATAGAATATAGAATACAGAATACTGAATATAGAATATGGAATGTAGAACACAGAATTTAGAATATAGAATAAAGAATACTGAATATAGAATTTAGAATATAGAATGTAGAACACAAAATATAGAATGTAGAATACAGAATAAAGAATCCAGGATAAAGAACATGCTATGCAGAACACAGAATTCAGAATATAGATTACATAATACTGAATATAGAATTTAGAATATAGAATGTAGAACACAGAATATATAATATAGAATATAGAAAGCTGAATATATAATTTAGATTATAGAATGTAGATCACAGAATTTATAATATAGAATACAGAAAGTTGAATATAGTGTTTAGAATATAGAATGTAGAACACAGAATATAGAATATAGATTATAGATTATAGAACCCAGAATTTAGAAGAAGGAATGCAGAACACAGATTTTAGAATATAGCATACGGAATACTGAATATAGAATTTAGAATATAGTATGTAGAACACAGAATATAGAATGTAGAATACGAAATGCAGATATAGAATACAAAATATAGAATGTAGAAAACAGATTATAGAATATGGAATAAGCATACTGAAAAGAGAATTTAGAACATGGAATGCAGAACACAGTATTTAGAATATAGAATACAGAATAGTCCATATAGAATTTAGAATGTTGAATGCGGAACACAGATTTTAGAATATAGAATACAGAATACTGAATATAGAATTTAGAACATGGAATGCAAAACACATTATTTAGAATATAGAATACAGAATACTGAATATAGAATTTAGAATATAGTGTGAGGAACACAGAATATAGAATAAAGAATATTGAAACCATAATTCAGAACTTGGAATGCAGAACACAGAATTTGCAATATAGAATACAGAATACTGAAGATAGAATTTAGAATATAGAATGTAGAACATAGTATAAAGAATATAGAATACGGAATGCAGAATAAAGAATGTAGAATATAAAATGAAGAACACAAAATATAAAATATAGAATAGAGTATATAGAACCCAGAATTTAGAACATTGAATTGCAGAACACTGAATTTAGAATATAGTATACAGAATACTTAATAAACAATTAAAAAATTGAATGTAGAACACAGAAAATAGAATATAAAATACATAATACTGAATATATAATTTAGAATATAGAATGCAGAAAACAGAATAAAAAATATAGCTTAAAGAATATTGAAGCCAGATTTTGGAACATGGAAAGCAGAACTCACAATTTCGAATATAGAATACAGAATACTGAATATAAAATTTAGAATATAGAATGTAGAACACAGAATATAGAATGTAGAATACAGATTATAGAATCCAGAGTTAAGAACATGCTATGCAGAACACAGAATTAAGAATATAGATTACATAATTCTGAATATAGAATTTAGAATATAGAATGCAGAACACAGAATTTATAATATTGTATACAGAAATCTGAATATAGTATTTAGAATATAGAATGTAGAACACAGAATATAGAATATAGATTATAGAACCCAGAATTTAGAACATGGAATGCATAACACAGAATATAATATGGCATACGGAATACTGAATATAGAATCTAGAATATAGAATGTAGAACACAGAATATAGAATATAGTATACGGAATGCAAAATATAGTATGTAGAATCTCGAATGAAAAACACACAATTTAGAATATAGAATAGAGAATGTAGAACCCAGAATTTAGAACATGGAATGCAGCACACAGAATTTAGAATAGAGAATACAGAATACTTAATATAGAATTTAGAATATAGAATGTAGAATACAGAATATAGATTGTAGAATACAGAATAAAGAATCCAGAATAAAGAACATGCTATGCGGAACACAGAATTTAGAATATAGATTACATAATACTGAATATAGAATTTAGAATATAGAATGTAGAATACAGAATTTATAATATAGAATACAGAAAGCTGAATATAGTATTTACAATATAGAATGTAGAACACAGATTTAGAATATAGAATATAGATTATAGAACCCAGAATTTAGAACTTGGAATGCAGAAGACAGTAATTACATTATATAATACAGTATACTGATCATAGAACTTAGAACATAGAATGCAGAACACAGAATTACAATATGGAATACAGAATACGGAATTTAGAATGGAGAACATGGGGTGCAGAACACAGAATTTAGAATATGGAATACAGAATACTGAATTGAGAATTTAGAATATAGAAAATAGAACACAGAATATAGAATATAGAATAGAGAAATTAGAACATGGGATGCAGAACACAGAATTTAGAATATAGAATACAAAATACTGAATATAGAATTTAGAATATAGAAAGTAGAACACATAATATATAATGTAGAATACGAAATGCAGAATATAGAATACAGAATATAGTATTTAGAACACAGAATATAAAATATGGAAAACAGAATATAGAAACCAGAATTTAGAACATGGAAAGCAGAACACATAATTTAAAATATAGTATAGAGATTACTGAAAATAGAATTTAGAATATAGAATGTAGAACACAGAATTTAGAATATATAATACAGAATACTGATTAAATAACTTAGAATATAGAATGTAGAACACAGAATATAGAATATAGAATACGGAATGCAAAATATAGATTTTAGACTATAGAATGAAGTACGCAAAATATAGAATATAGAATAGAGGATATAGAAGCCAGAATTCAGAACATGGAATGCAGAACAGAGAATTTCGAATATAAATACAAAATACTGAATATAGGAATTTGAATATAGAATGCAGAACACAGGATATATAATAGAGTATACAGAACCCAGAATTTAAAACACGGAATACAGAACACAGAATTTAGAATATAGAATACAGAATACTGAATATTGAATTTAGAATATAGAATGTAGAACACAGAATATAGAATATAGAAAACGGAATGCAGAATATAGAATTTAGAATATAGAATGAAGAATACAAAATATAGAATATAGAATAGGGAACATAAAACACAGAAATTAGAAAATGTAATGCAGGACATAGAATTTAGAATAGAGAATAGAGAATACTGAATATACAATTTAGAATATAATATAGAGATTACTTAATATAGAATTTAGAATACAGAATGTAGAACACAGAATTTAGAATATAGAATACAGAATACTGAATAAATAACTTAGAATATAGAATGTAGAACACAGAATATAGAAAATAGAATACGGAATGCAAAATATAGATTGTAGAATATAGAATGAAGTATGCAAAATATAGAATAGAGAATAGAGAAGAGAGAAGCCAGAATTTAGAACATGGAATGCAGAACACAGAATTTTGAAAATAAATACGGAATACTGAATGGAGGATTTTGAATATAGATTGCAGAACACAGGATATATAATAGAGTATACAGAAGCCAGAATTTAAAACATGGAATCCAGAACACAGAATTTAGAATATAGAATACAGAATACTGAATATAGTATTTAGAATATAGAATGTAGAACACAGAATAAAGAATATAGAATACGGAAAGCAGAATATAGAATGTAGAATATAGGATGAAGGATACAAAATAGAGAATATAGAATAGAGAATATACAACACAGAATTTAGAACATGGAATGCAGAACACAGAATTTACAATATAGAATACAGAATACTGAAGATAGAATTTAGAATATAGAATGTACAACATAGTATAAAGGATATAGAATACGGAATGCAGAATATAGAATGTAGAATATAAAATGAAGAACACAAAATATAAAATATAGAAAAGAATATATAGAATCCAGAATTTAGAATATTGAATTGCAGAACACTGAATTTAGAATATAGTATACAGAATACTTAATAAACATTTAAAAAATTGAATGTAGAACACAGAATATAGAATATAAAATACATAATACTGAATATCTAATTTAGAATATAGAATGTAGAATCCAGAATAAAAAATATAGCTTAAAGAATATTGAAGCCAGATTTTGGAACATGGAAAGCAGAACTCACAATTTCGAATATAGAATTCAGAATACTGAATATACAATTTAGAATATAAAATGTAGAACACAGAACATAGAATGTAGAATACAGATTATAGAATCCAGAATTAAGAACATGCTATGCAGAACAGAGAATTAAGAATATAGATAATACTGAATATACTATTTAGAATATAGAATGCAGAACACAGAATTTATATTATTGTATACAGAAATCTAAATGTCGTATTTAGTATATAGAATGTAGAACACAGAATATAGAATAGAGAATATAGGTTATAGAACCTAGAATATTGAACATGGAATGCATAACACAGAATAGAATATAGCATACGGAATACTTAATATAGAATTGAGAATATAGAATGTAGAACACAGAATATACAATATACTATACGGAATGCAAAATATAGTATATAGAATCTAGAATGAAAAACACAAAATTTTGAATATAGTATAGAGAATATAGAACCAAGAATTTATAACATGGAATGCAGAACACAGAATTTAGAATATAGAATACAGAATACTGAATATAGAATTTAGAAAATACAAATAAGAACACAGAATATAGAATAAAGAATAGAGAATTTAGAACATGGAATGCAGAACAGAGAATTTAGATTATATAATTCATAATACTGAATATAGACTTAAGAATATAGAATGTAGTACACAGTATAAATTTATACAATATTGAATACAGAATATAGAATTTAGAATATACAATGTAGAACAGAGAATATAGAATATAGAAAAGAGAATATAAAACCCAGAATTTACATCATGGAATGCAAACACAAAATTTAGAATATAGTATAAAGAATACTTAATATACAATTAAAAAAATTGAATGTAGAAAAGAGAATATAGAATATACAATACATAATACTGAATATATAATTTAGAATATAGAATGTAGAAAACAGAATAAAAAATATAGCTTAGGGAATATTGAAGCCAGATTTTGGAAATTTGAAAGCAGAAATCAGAGTTTAGAATATAGAATAGAGAATTCTAAATATAGAGTTTAGAATATAGAATGTACAACACAGAATATAGAATGTAGAATACGGAATATAGAATCAACAATACAGAACATACTATGAAGAATACAGAATTTAGAATATTCATTAAATAATACTGAATATAGAATTTAGAATATAGAATGTAGAACACAGAATATATAATATAGAATACAGAAATATGAATATAGTATTTAGAATATAGAATGTAGAACACAGAATATAGAATATAGAATATAGATTACAGAACCCAGAATTTAGAACATGGAATGCAGAACACAAAGTTTAGAATATAGCATACGGAATACTGAATATAGAATTTAGAATATAGATTGCAGAAAACAGAATATAGAATATAGTAAACGGAAAGCAGTATATAGAATGTAGAATATAGAAAGTATAACACAAAATATAGAAAATAGAATAAAGATTATAGAAGCCAGACTTAGAACATGGAATGCAGAACACAGAATTTATAATATAGAATACAGGCTACTGAATAAAGAATGTAGAACACAGAATATAGAATAGAGAATAGAGAATAGAGAACCCAGAATTTAAAACATGGAATGCAGAACACAGAATTTAGATTATATAATACAGAATACTAAATAAACAATTAAAAAATTGAATGTAGAACACAGAATATAGAATACAAAACACATAACACTGAATATATAATTTATAAAATAGAATGTAGAAAACATAATAAAAAATATAGCTTAGAGAATATTGATGCCAGATTTTGGAACATGGAAATCAGACCTCAGTATATAGAATATAGAATACAGAATACTGAATATAGAGTATAGAATATAGAATGTAGAACACAGAATTTAGAATATAGAATAAAGAATACTGAATATAGAATTTAGAATATAGAATGAAGAACACAAAATATAGAATGTAGAATACAGAATAAAGAATCCAGGATAAAGAACATGCAATGCAGAACACAGAATTCAGAATATAGATTACATAATACTGAATATAGAATTTAGAATATAGAATGTAGAACACAGAATATATAATATAGAATACAGAAAGCTGAATATATAATTTAGAATATAGAATGTAGAACACAGAATTTATAATATAGAATACAGAAAGTTGAATATACTGTTTAGAATATAGAATATAGAACACAGAATATAGAATATAGATTATAGATTATAGAACCCAGAATTTAGAAGAAGGAATGCAGAACACAGATTTTAGAATATAGCATACCGAACACTGAATATAGAATTTAGAATATAGTATGTAGGACACAGAATATAGAATGTAGAATACGAAATGCAGATATAGAATACAGAATATAGAATGTAGAAAACAGATTATAGAATATGGAAAATGCATACTGAAAACAGAATTTAGAACATGGAATGCAGAAAACTGTATTTAGAATATAGAATACAGAATAGTGCATATAGAATTTAGAATGTGGAATGCGGAACACAGATTTTAGAATATAGAATACAGAATACTGAATATAGAATTTAGAATATAGTGTGAGGAACACAGAATATAGAATAAAGAATATTGAAACCATAATTCAGAACTTGGAATGCAGAACACAGAATTTACAATATAGAATACAGAACACTGAAGATAGAATTTAGAATATAGAATGTAGAACATAGTATAAAGAATATAGAATACGGAATGCAGAATATAGAATGTAGAATATAAAATGAAGAACACAAAATATAAAGTATAGAATAGAATATATAGAATCCAGAATTTAGAACATTGAATTGCAGAACACTGAATTTAGAATATAGTATACAGAATACTTAATAAACAATTAAAAAATTGAATGTACAACACAGAATATAGAATATAAAATACATAATACAGAATATATAATTTAGAATATAGAATGCAGAAAACAGAATAAAAAATATAGCTTAAAGAATATTGAAGCCAGATTTTGGAACATGGAAAGCAGAACTCACAATTTCGAATATAGAATACAGAATACTGAATATACAATTTAGAATATAGAATGTAGAACACAGAATATAGAATATAAAATAAAGAATACTGAATATAGAATTTAGAATATAGAATGTAGAACCCAGAATATAGAATGTAGAATACAGATTATAGAATCCAGAATTAAGAACATGCTATGCAGAACACAGAATTAAGAATATAGATTACATAATACTGAATATAGAATTTAGAATATAGAATGCAGAACAGAGAATTTATAATATTGTATACAGAAATCTGAATATAGTATTTAGAATATAGAATGTAGAACACAGAATATAGAATATAGATTATAGAACCCAGAATTTAGAACATGGAATGCATAACACAGAATATAATATAGCATACGGAATACTGAATATAGAATGTAGAATATAGAATGTAGAACACAGAATATAGAATATAGTATACGGAATGCAAAATATAGTATGTAGAATCTAGAATGTAAAACACACAATTTAGAATATAGAATAGAGAATTTAGGACCCAGAATTTGGAAAATGGAATGCAGAACACAGAGTTTAGTTTATAGAATACATAAAACTAAATATAGAATTTAGAATAGAATGTAGAACACAAAATTTAGAATAAAGAATACAGAAAGCTGAATATAGAATTTAGAATATAGAATCTATACCACAGAATATAGAAAATAGAAAAGAGAATATAGAACCCAGAATTTAGAACAAGGAATGCAGAACACAGAATTTAGATTATAGAATACAGAATAGTTCATATACAATTTAGAATGTGGAATGCGGAACACAGATTTTAGAATATAGAATACAGAATACTGAATATAGAATTTAGAACATGGAATGCAGAACACATTATTTAGAATATAGAATACAGAATACTGAATATAGAATTTAGAGTATAGTGTGAGGAACACAGAATATAGAATAAAGAATATTGAAACCATAATTCAGAACTTGGAATGCAGAACACAGAATTTACAAAATGAATACAGAACACTGAAGATAGAATTTAGAATATAGAATGTAGAACATAGTATAAAGAATATAGAATACGGAATGCAGAATATAGAATGTAGAATATAAAATGAAGAACACAAAATATAAAATATAGAATAGAATATATAGAACCCAGAATTTAGAACATTGAATTGCAGAACACTGAATTTAGTATATAGTATACAGAATACTTAATAAACAATTTAAAAATTGAATGTACAACACAGAATATAGAATATATAATACATAATACTGAATATACCATTTAGAATATAGAATGTAGAACACAGAATATAGAATATAGTATACGGAATTCAAAATATAGTATGTAGAATCTTGAAAGAAAAACACACAATTAAGAATATAGAATAGAGAATGTAGAACCCAGAATATAGAACATGGAATGCAGCACACAGAATTTAGAATAGAGAATACAGAATACTGAATATAGAATTTAAAATATAGAATGTAGAGCACAGAATATAGATTGTAGAATACAGAATAAAGAATCCAGAATTAGGAACATGCTATGCGGAACACAGAATTTAGAATATAGATTACATAATACTGAATATAGAATTTAGAATATAGAATGTAGAATACAGAATTTATAATATAGAATACAGAAAGCTGAATATACTATTTACAATATAGAATGTAGAACACAGATGTAGAATATAGAATATAGATTATAGAACCCAGAATTTGGAACATGGAATGCAGAAGACAGTAATTACAATATATAATACAGTATAATGTTCATAGAACTTAGAACATAGAATGCAGAACACAGAATTTAGAATATGGAATACAGAATACTGAATATAGAATGGAGAACATGGGGTGCAGAACACAGAATTTAGAATATGGAATACAGAATACTGAATAGAGAATTTAGAATATAGAAAATAGAACACAGAATATAGAATATAGAATAGAGAATTTAGAACATGGGAAGCAGAACACAGAATTTAGAATATAGAATACAGAATACTGAATTTAGAATTTAGAATATAGAAAGTAGAACACATAATATATAATGTAGAATACGGAATGCAGAATATAGAATACAGAATATAGAATTTAGAACTCAGAATATAAAATATGGAGAACAGAATATAGAAACCAGAATTTAGAACATGGAAAGCAGAACACATAATTTAGAATATAGTATAGAGATTACTGAAAATAGAATTTAGAATATAGAATGTAGAACACAGAATTTAGAATATAGTATACGCAATGCAAAATATAGTATGTAGAATCTAGAATGAAAAACACACAATTTAGAATATAGAATAGAGAATTTAGAACCCAGAATTTAGAACATTGAATGCAGCACACAGGATTTAGAATATACAATACAGAATACTGAATATAGAATTTAGAACATGGAATGCAGAACACATTATTTAGAATATAGAATACAGAATACTGAATATAGAATTTAGAATATAGTGTGAGGAACACAGAATATAGAATAAAGAATATTGAAACCATAATTCAGAACTTCGAATGCAGAACACAGAATTTACAATATAGAATACAGAACACTGAAGATAGAAATTAGAATATAGAATGTAGAACATAGTATAAAGAATATAGAATACGGAATGCAGAATATAGAATGTAGAATATAAAATGAAGAACACAAAATATAAAATATAGAATAGAATATATAGAACCCAGAACTTAGAACACTGAATTGCAGAACACTGAATTTAGAATATAGCATACAGAATACATAATAAACAATTTAAAAATTGAATGTACAACACAGAATATACAATATAAAATACATAATACTGAATATATAATTTAGAATATAGAATGCAGAAAACAGAATAAAAAATATAGCTTAAAGAATATTGAAGCCAGATTTTGGAACATGGAAAGCAGAACTCACAATTTCGAATATAGAATACAGAATACTGAATATACAATTTAGAATATAGAATGTAGAACACAGAATATAGAATATAGAATAAAGAATACTGAATATAGAATTTAGAATATAGAATGTAATACACAGAATATAGAATGTAGAATACAGATTATAGAATCCAGAATTAAGAACATGCTATGCAGAACACAGAATTAAGAATATAGATTACATAATACTGAATATAGAAATTAGAATATAGAATGCAGAACAGAGAATTTATAATATTGTATACAGAAATCTGAATATAGTATTTAGAATATAGAATGTAGAACACAGAATATAGAATATAGATTATAGAACCCAGAATTTAGAACATGGAATGCATAACACAGAATATAATATAGCATACGGAATACTGAATATAGAATTTAGAATATAGAATGTAGAACACAGAATATAGAATATAGTATACGGAATGCAAAATATAGTATGTAGAATCTAGAATGAACAACACACAATTTAGAATATAGAATAGAGAATGTAGAACCCAGAATTTGGAAAATGGAATGCAGAACACAGAATTTAGTTTATAGAATACATAATACTAAATATATAATTTAGAATAGAATGTAGAACACAAAATTTAGAATAAAGAATACAGAAAGCTGAATATAGAATTTAGAATATAGAATCTATAACACAGAATATAGAAAATAGAAATGAGTATATAGAACCCAGAATTTAGAACAATGAATGCAGAACACAGAATTTAGAATATAGAATACAGAATACTTAATAAACAATTGAAAAATTGAATGTAGAACACAGAATATAGAATATAAAACACATAATGCTGACTATATAATTTAGAATATATAATGTAGAAAACAGAATAAAAAATATAGATTAGAGAATATTGAAGCCAGGTTTTGGAACATAGATATCAGAACTCAGTATTTAGAATATAGTATACAGAATTCTGAATATACAATTTAGAATATAGAATGTAAAACACAGAATTTAGAAAATTTAATAAAGATTACTGAATATAGAATTTAGAATATAGAATGTAGAACACAGAATATAGATTGTAGAATACAGAATAAAGAATCCAGAATAAGGAACATGCTATGCGGAACACAGAATTTAGAATATAGATTACATAATACTGAATATAGAATTTAGAATATAGAATGTAGAATACAGAATTTATAATATAGAATACAGAAACCTGAATATAGTCTTTACAATATAGAATGTAGAACACAGATATAGAATATAGAATATAGATTATAGAACCCAGAATTTAGAACATGGAATGCAGAAGGCAGTAATTACAGTATATAATACAGTATACTGATCATAGAACTTAGAACATAGAATGCAGAACACAGAATTTAGCATATGGAATACAGAATACTGAATATAGAATGGAGAACATGGGGTGCAGAACACAGAATTTAGAATACGGAATACAGAATACTGAATAGAGAATTTAGAATATAGAAAATAGAACACAGAAAATAGAATATAGAATAGAGAATTTAGAACATGGGATGCATAGCACAGAATTTATAATATTGTATACAGAAATCTGAATGTCGTATTTAGAATATAGAATGTAGAACACAGAATATAGAATATAGAATTGAGAATATAGAACCCAGAATTTAGAACATGGAATGCAGAACACAGAATTTAGTTTATAGAATACATAATACTGAATATAGAATTTAGAATAGAATGTAGAACACAAAATTTAGAATAAAGAATAGAGAATGCTGAATATAGAATTTAGAATATAGAATCTAGAACACAGAATATAGAAAATAGAAAAGAGAATATAGAACGCAGAATTTAGAACAAGGAATGCAGAACACAGAATTTAGATTACAAAATACAGAATATAGAATTTAGAACACAGAATATAAAATATGGAAAACAGAATATAGAAACCAGAATTTAGAACATGGAAAGCAGAACACATAATTTAGAATATAGTATAGAGATTACTGAAAATAGAATTTAGAATATAGAATGTAGAACACAGAATTTAGAATATAGAATACAGAATACTGATTAAATAACTTAGAATATAGAATGTAGAACACAGAATATAGAATATAGAATACGGAATGCAAAATATAGATTGTAGACTATAGAATGAATTACGCAAAATATAGAATATAGAATAAAGTATATAGAAGCCAGAATTCAGAACATGGAATGAAGAACACAGAATTTCGAATATAAATACAAAATACTGAATATAGGAATTTGAATATAGAATGCAGAACACAGGATATATATTAGAGTATACAAAACCCAGAATATAAAACATGGAATACAGAACACAGAATTTAGAATATAGAATACACAACACTGAATATTGAATTTAGAATATAGAATGTAGAACACAGAATAAAGAATATAGAAAACGGAATGCAGAATATAGAATGTAGAATATAGAATGAAGAATACAAAATATAGAATATAGAATAGAGAACATAAAACACAGAATTTAGAAAATGGAATGCAGAACATAGAATTTAGAATAAAGAATAGAGAATACTGAATATACAATTTAGAATATATTATAGAGATTACTTAAAATAGAATTTAGAATACAGAATGTAGAACACAGAATTTAGAATACAGAATACAGAATACTGAATAAATAACTTAGAATATAGAATGTAGAACACAGAATATAGAAAAAAGAATACGGAATGCAAAATATACATTGTAGAATATAGAATGAAGTACGCAAAATATAGAATAGAGAATAGAGAAGAGAGAAGCCAGAATTTAGAACTTGGAATGCAGAACACAGAATTTCGAAAATAAATACGGAATACTGAATGTAGGATTTTGAATATAGAATGCAGAACACAGGATATATAATAAAGTATACAGAAGCCAGAATTTAGAACATGGAATGCAGAACACAGAATTTACATTATAGAATACAGAATACTGAAGATAGAATTTAGAATATAGAATGTTGAACATAGTATAAAGAATATAGAATACGGAATGCAGAATATAGAATGTAGAATATAAAATGAAGAAAACAAAATATAAAATATAGAATAGAGTATATAGAACCCAGAATATAGAACATTGAATTGCAGAACACTGAATTTAGAATATAGTATACAGAATACTTAATAAACAATTAAAAAATTGAATGTAGAACACAGAATATAGAATATAAAATACATAATACTGAATATCTAATTTAGAATATAGAATGTAGAAACCAGAATAAAAAATATAGCTTAAAGAATATTGAAGCCAGATTTTGGAATATGGAAAGCAGAAATCACAATTTCGAATATAGAATACAGAATACTGAATATAAAATTTAGAATATAGAATGTAGAACACAGAACATAGAATGTAGTATACAGAGTATAGAATCCAGAATTAAGAACATGCTATGCAGAACAGAGAATTAAGAATATAGATAATACTGAATATACTATTTAGAATATAGAATGCAGAACACAGAATTTATATTATTGTATACAGAAATCTAAATGTCGTATTTAGTATATAGAATGTAGAACACAGAATATAGAATAGAGAATATAGGTTATAGAACCGAGAATATTGAACATGGAATGCATAACACAGAATAGAATATAGCATACGGAATACTTAATATAGAATTGAGAATATAGAATGTAGAACACAGAATATAGAATATAGTATACGGAATGCAAAATATAGTATGTAGAATCTAGAATGAAAAACACAAAATATAGAATATAGTATATAGAATGTAGAACCAAGAATTTATAACATGGAATGCAGAACACAGAATTTAGAATATAGAATACAGAATACTGAATATAGAATTTAGAATTTACAAAGAAGAACACAGAATATAGAATAAAGAATAGAGAATTTAGAACATGGAATGCAGAACAGAGAATTTAGATTATATAATTCATAATACTGAATATAGACTTAAGAATATAGAATGTAGTACACAGTATAAATTTATAGAATATTGAATGCAGAATATAGAATTAAGAATATACAATGTAGAACAGAGAATATAGAATATAGAAAAGAGAATATAAAACCCAGAATTTACAACATGGAATGCAAACACAGAATTTAGAATATAGTATAAAGAATACTTAATATACAATTAAAAAAATTGAATGTATAACAGAGACTACAGAATATACAATACATAATACTGAATATATAATTTAGAATATAGAATGTAGAAAACTGAATAAAAAATAAAGCTTAGGGAATATTGAAGCCAGACTTTGGAACTTGGAAAACAGAACTCAGAATTTAGATTATAGAATATAGAATACTTAATAAACAATTAAAAAATTGAATGTAGAACAGAGAATATAGGGTATAGAATACATAATACTGAATATATAATTTAGAATATAGAATGTAGTACACAGAATAAAAAATATAGCTTAGGGAATATTAAAGCCAGATTTTGGAACTTGGAAAGCAGAAATCAGAGTTTAGAATATAGAATAGAGAATTCTAAATATAGAGTTTAGAATATAGAATGTACAACACAGAATATAGAATGTAGAATACGGAATAAAGAATCAAGAATACAGAACATACTATGAAGAATACAGAATTTAGAATATTGATTACATAATACTGAATATAGAATTTAGAATATAGAATGTAGAACACAGAATATATAATATAAAATACACAAAGTTGAATATAGTATTTAGAATATAGAATGTAGAACACAGGATATAGAATATTGAATATAGATTATAGAACCCAGAATTTAGAACATGGAATGCAGAACACAGAATATAGAATATAGCATACGGAATACTGCATATAGAATTTAGAATATAGTATGTAGAACACAGAATATAGATTATAGAATACAAAATGCAGATATAGAATACAGAATATAGAATGTAGTAAACAGATTATAGAATATGGAAAAAGAATACTGAAAACAGAACTCAGAACATGGAATGCAGAACACAGTATTTAGAATATAGAATACAGATTAGTGCATGTAGAATTAAGAATGTGGAATGCGGAACACAGATTTTAGAATATAGAATACAGAATACTGAATATAGAATTTAGAACATGGAATGCAGAACACATTATTTAGAATATAGAATACAGAATGCTGAATATAGAATTTAGAATATAGTGTGAGGAACACAGAATATAGAATATAGAATAAAGAATATTGTACTCATAATTCAGAACATGGAATGCAGAACACAGAATTTACAATATAGAATACAGAATACTGAAGATAGAATTTAGAATATAGAATGTAGAACATAGTATAAAGAATATAGAATACGGAATGCAGAATATAGAATGTAGAATATAAAATGAAGAACACAAAATATAAAATATAGAATAGAGTATATAGAACCCAGAATTTAGAACATTGAATTGCAGAACACTGAATTTAGAATATAGTATACAGAATTCTTAATAAACAATTTAAAAATTGAAAGTAGAATACAGAATATAGAATATAAAATACATAATACTGAATATATAAATTAGAATATAGAATGCAGAAAACAGAATAAAAAATATAGCTTAAAGAATATTGAAGCCAGATTTTGGAACATGGAAAGCAGAACTCACAATTTCGAATATAGAATACAGAATACTGAATATACAATTTAGAATATAGAATGTAGAACACAGAATATAGAATATACAATAAAGAATACTGAATATAGAATTTACAATATAGAATGTACAACACAGAATATACAATGTAGAATACAGAATATAGAATCAAGTATAAAAAACATGCTATGCAGAACACAGAATTTGGAATACAGATTACATAATACTGAATATAGAATTTAGAATATAGAATGCAGAACAGAGAATTTATAATATTGTATACAGAAATCTGAATATAGTATTTAGAATATAGAATGTAGAACACAGAATATAGAATATAGATTATAGAACCCAGAATTTAGAACATGGAATGCATAACACAGAATATAATATAGCATACGGAATACTGAATATAGAATTTAGAATATAGAATGTAGAACACAGAATATAGAATATAGTATATGGAATGCAAAATATAGTATGTAGAATCTACAATGAAAAACACAATTTAGAATATAGAATAGAGAATGTAGAACCCAGAATTTAGAACATGGAATGCAGCACACAGAATTTAGAATATAGAATACAGAATACTGAATATAGGATTTAGAATATAGAATGTAGAACACAGAATAAAGAATATAGAATAAGGAATGCAGAATATAGAATGTACAATATAGAATGAAGAATACTAAATATAGACTATAGAATAGAGAATATACAACACAGAATTTAGAACATGGAATGCAGAACATAGAATTAAGAATATACAATACAGAATACTGAATATACAATTTAGAATATAGAATGTAGAACACAGAATTTAGAATATACAATAAAGAATACTGAATATAGAGTTTAGAATATAGAATGTAGAACACACAATATAGAATGTAGAATACAGAATATAGAATCCAGAATAAAGAACATGCTATTCAGAACACAGAATGTGGAATAAAGATTACATAATACTGAATATAGAATTTAGAATATAGAATGTAGAACACAGAATTTATAATATAGAATACAGAAAGTTGAATACAGTATTTAGAATATAGAATCTAGAACACAGAATATAGAATATAGATTATAGATTATAGAACCCAGAATTCAGAAGAAGGAATGCAGAACTCAGTATTTAGAATACAGCATACGGAATACTGAATATAGAATTTAGAATATAGTATGTAGAACACAGAATATAGAATGTAGAATACGAAATGCAGATATAGAATACAGAAAATAGAATGTAGAAAACAGATAATAGAATATGGAAAAAGAATACTGAAAACAGAACTCAGAACATGGAATGCAGAACACAGTATTTAGAATATAGAATACAGAATACTGCATATAAAATTTAGAATGTGGAATGAGGAACACAGATTTTAGAATATAAAATACAGAATACTGAATATAGAATTTAGAACATGGAATGCAGAACACATTATTTAGAATATAGAATACAGAATACTGAATATAGAATTTAGAATATAGTGTGAGGAACACAGAATATAGAATAAAGAATATTGAAACCATAATTCAGAACTTGGAATGCAGAACACAGAATTTACAATATAGAATACAGAACACTGAAGATAGAATTTAGAATATAGAATGTAGAGCATAGTATAAAGAATATATAATACGGAATGCAGAATATAGAATGTAGAATATAAAATGAAGAACACAAAATATAAAATATAGAATAGAGTATATAGAACCCAGAATTTAGAACATTGAATTGCAGAACACTTAATTTAGAATATAGTATACAGAATACTTAATAAACAATTAAAAAATTGAATGTAGGACACAGAATATAGAATATAAAATACATAATACTGAATATCTAATTTAGAATTTAGAATGCATAAAACAGAATAAAAAATATAGCTTAAAGAATATTGAAGCCAGATTTTGGAACATGGAAAGCAGAACTCACAATTTCGAATATAGAATACAGAACACTGAATATACAATTCATAATACAGAATGTAGAACACATAATATAGAATATAGAAAAAAGAATACTGAATATAGAATTTAGAATATAGAATGTAGAACACAAAATATAGAATATAGAATAAAGTATACTGAATCTAGAATTTAGAATATAGAATGTAGAACACAGAATTTAGAATGTAGAATACAGAATATAGAATCCAGATTAAGAACATGGTATGCAGAACACAGAATTAAGAATATAGATTACATAATACTGAATATAGAATTTAGAATATAGAATGCAGAACACAGAATTAATAATATTGTATACAGAAATCTGAATATAGTATTTAGAATATAGAATGTAGAACACAGAATATAGAATATAGATTATAGAACCCAGAATTTAGAACATGGAATGCATAAAACAGAATATATTATAGCATAATGAATACTGAATATAGAATTTAGAATATAGAATGTAAAACACAGAATATAGAATATAGTATACGGAATGCAAAATATAGAATGTAGAATCTAGAATGAAAAACACACAATTTAGAATATAGAATAGAGAATGTAGAACCCAGAATTTAGAACATGGACTGCAGCACACAGAATTTAGAACATAGAATACAGAATACTGAATATAGAAATTAGAATATAGAATGTAGAACACAGAATAAAGAATATAGAATACGGAATGCAGAATATTGAATGTAGAATATAGAATGAAGAATACAAAATATAGACTATAGAATAGAGTATATACAACACAGAATTTAGAACATGGAATGCATAACATAGAATTTAGAATATACAGTACAGAATACTGAATATACAATTTAGAATATAGAATGTAGAACACAGAATTTAGAATATACAATAAAGAATACTGAATATAGAGTTTAGAATATAGAATGTAGAACACACAATATAGAATGTAGAATACAGAATATAGAAACCAGAATAAAGAACATGCTATGCAGAACACAGAATTTGCAATTCAGATTACATAATACTTAATATAGAATTTAGAATATAAAATGTAGAACACAGAATTTATAATATATAATACAGAAAGTTGAATATAGTATTTAGAATATAGAATGTAGAACACAGAATATAGAATATAGATTATAGATTATAGAACCCAGAATTTAGAAGAAGAAATGCAGAACACAGAATATAGAATATAGCATACGGAATACTGAATATAGAATTTAGAATATAGTATGTAGAACACAGAATGTAGAATGTAGAAAACGAAATGCAGATATAGAATACAGAATATAGAATGTAGAAAACAGATTATAGAATATGGAAAAATAATACTGAAAACAGAATTTAGAACATGGAATGCAGAACACAGTATTTAGAATATAGAATACAGAATAGTGCATATAGAATTTAGAATGTGGAATTCGGAACACAGATTTTAGAATATAGAATACAGAATACTGAATATAGAATTTAGAATATAGTGTGATGAACACAGAATATAGAATATAGAATAAAGAATATTGAACCCATAATTCAGAACATGGAATGTAGAGCACAGTATTTACAATATAGAATACAGAATACTGAAGATAGAATTTAGAATATAGAATGTAGAACATAGTATAAAGAATATAGAATACGGAATGCAGAATATAGAATGTAGAATATAAAATGAAGAACACAAAATATAAAATATAGAAAAGAGTATATAGAATCCAGTATTTAGAACATTGAATTGCAGAACACTTAATTTAGAATATAGTATACAGAATACTTAATAAACAATTAAAAAATTGAATGTAGGACACAGAATATAGAATATAAAATACATAATACTGAATATCTAATTTAGAATTTAGAATGCAGAAAACAGAATAAAAAATATAGCTTAAAGAATATTGAAGCCAGATTTTGGAACATGGAAAGCAGAACTCACAATTTCGAATATAGAATACAGAATACTGAATATAAAATCCATAATACAGAATGTAGAACACATAATATAGAATATAGAATAAAGAATACTGAATATAGGATTTAGAATATAGAATGTAGAACACAAAATATAGAATATAGAATACAGATTATAGAATCCAGAATTAAGAACATGCTATGCAGAACACAGAATTAAGAATACAGATTACATAATTCTGAATATAGAATTTAGAATATAGAATGCAGAACACAGAATTTATAATATTGTATACAGAAATCTGAATATAGTATTTAGAATATAGAATGTAGAACACAGAATATAGAATATAGAAAACGGAATGCAGAATATAGAATGTAGAATATAGAATGAAGAATACAAAATATAGAATATAGAATAGGGAACATAAAACACAGAAATTAGAAAATGGAATACAGAACATAGAATTTAGAATAGAGAATAGAGAATACTGAATATACAATTTAGAATATAGTATAAAGATTACTTAATATAGAATTTAGAATACTGAATGTAGAACACAGAATTTAGAATATAGAATACAGAATACTGAATAAATAACTTAGAATATAGATTGTAGAACACAGAATATAGAAAATAGGATACGGAATGCAAAATATATATTGTAGAATATAGAATGAATTATGCAAAATATAGAATAGACAATAGAGAATAGAGAAGCCAGAATTTAGAACATGGAATGCAGAACACAGAATTTTGAAAATAAATACGGAATACTGAATGGAGGATTTTGAATATAGAATGCAGAACACAGGATATATAATAGAGTATACACAAGCCAGAATTTAAAACATGGAATCCAGAACACAGAATTTAGAATATAGAATACAGAATACTGAATATAGTATTTAGAATATAGAATGTAGAACACAGAATAAAGAATATAGAATACGGAAAGCAGAATATAGAATGTAGAACATAGGATGAAGAATACAAAATAGAGAATATAGAATAGAGAATATACAATACAGAATTTAGAACATGGAATGCAGAACACAGAATTTACAATATAGAATACAGAATACTGAAGATAGAATTTAGAATATACAATGTAGAACATAGTATAAAGGATATAGAATATGGAATGCAGAATATAGAATGTAGAATATAAAATGAAGAACACAAAATATAAAATATAGAAAAGAAAATATAGAATCCAGAATTTAGAATATTGAATTGCAGAACACTGAATTTAGAATATAGTATACAGAATAATTAATAAACATTTAAAAAATTGAATGTAGAACACAGAATATAGAATATAAAATACATAATACTGAATATATAATTTAGAATACAGAATGCAGAAAACAGAATAAAAAATATAGCTTAAAGAATATTGAAGCCAGATTTTGGAACATGGAAAGCAGAACACACAATTTCGAACATAGAATACAGAATACTGAATATACAATTTAGAATATAGAATGTAGGACACAGAATATTGAATGTAGAATACAGATTATAGAATCCAGAATTAAGAACATTCTATGCAGAACACAGAATTAAGAATATAGATTACATAATACTGAATATAGAATTTAGAATATAGAATGCAGAACGGAGAATTTATAATATTGTATACAGAAATCTGAATATAGCGTTTATAAAATAGAATGTAGAACACAGAATAAGGAATATAGATTATGGAACCCAGAATTTAGAACATGGAATGCATAACACAGAATATAATATAGCATACGGAATACTGAATATAGAACTTAGAATATAGAATGTAGAACACAGAATATAGAATATAGATTATAGAACCCAGAATTAAGAATATGGAATGCATAACACAGAATATAATATAGCATACGGAATACTGAATATAGAATTTAGAATATAGAATGTAGAACACAGAATATAGAATGTAGAACACATAATATAGAATATAGTATACGGAATGCAAAATATAGTATGTAGAATCTAGAATGAAAAACAGACAATTTAGAATATACAATAGAGAATGTAGAACACAGAATTTAGAACATGGAATGCAGCACACAGAATTTAGATTATAGAATGCAGAATACTGAATATAGAATTTAGAATATAGAATGTAGAACACAGAATAAAGAATATAGAATACGGAATGGAAAATATAGAATGTAGAACACAGAATATAGATTGTAGAATACAGAATAAAGTATCCAGAATGCAGAACATGCTATGCGGAACACAGAATTTAGAATATAGATTACATAATACTTAATATAGAATTTAGAATATAGAATGTAGAATACAGAATTTATAATATAGAATACAGAAAGCTGAATATAGTATTTACAATATAGAATGTAGAACACAGATATAGAATATAGAATATAGATTATAGAACCCAGAATTTAGAACATGGAATGCAGAAGACAGTAATTACAATATATAATACAGTATACTGATCATAGAACTTTGAACATAGAATGCAGAACACAGAATTTAGAATATGGAATACAGAATACTGAATATAGATTGGAGAACATGGGGTGCAAAACACAGAATTTAGAATATGGAATACAGAATACTGAATAGAGAATTTAGAATATAGAAAATAGAACACAGAATATAGAATATAGAATAGAGAATTTAGAAAATGAGATGCAGAACACAGAATTTAGAATATAGAATACAGAATACTGAATATACAATTTTGAATACAGAATGTAGAACACAGAATTTAGAATATACAATAAAGAATACTGAATATAAAGTTTAGAATATAGAATGTAGAACACAGAATTTATAATATAGAATACAGAAAGTTGAATATAGTATTTAGAATATAGAATGTAGAATACAGAATTTATAATATAGAATACAGAAAGCTGAATATAGTATTTACAATATAGAATGTAGAACACAGATATAGAATATAGAATATAGATTATAGAACCCAGAATTTAGAACATGGAATGCAGAAGACAGTAATTACAATATATAATACAGTATACTGATCATAGAACTTTGAACATAGAATGCAGAACACAGAATTTAGAATATGGAATACAGAATACTGAATATAGAATGGAGAACATGGGGTGCAAAACACAGAATTTAGAATATGGAATACAGAATACTGAATAGAGAATTTAGAATATAGAAAATAGAACACAGAATATAGAATATAGAATAGAGAATTTAGAAAATGAGATGCAGAACACAGAATTTAGAATATAGAATACAGAATACTGAATATACAATTTTGAATACAGAATGTAGAACACAGAATTTAGAATATAGAATACAGAATACTGAATAAATAACTTAGAATATAGATTGTAGAACACAGAATATAGAAAATAGGATACGGAATGCAAAATATATATTGTAGAATATAGAATGAAGTATGCAAAATATAGAATAGACAATAGAGAATAGAGAAGCCAGAATTTAGAACATGGAATGCAGAACACAGAATTTTGAAAATAAATACGGAATACTGAATGGAGGATTTTGAATATAGAATGCAGAACACAGGATATATAATAGAGTATACACAAGCCAGAATTTAAAACATGGAATCCAGAACACAGAATTTAGAATATAGAATACAGAATACTGAATATAGTATTTAGAATATAGAATGTAGAACACAGAATAAAGAATATAGAATACGGAAAGCAGAATATAGAGTGTAGAACATAGGATGAAGAATACAAAATAGAGAATATAGAATAGAGAATATACAACACAGAATTTAGAACATGGAATGCAGAACACAGAATTTACAATATAGAATACAGAATACTGAAGATAGAATTTAGAATATACAATGTAGAACATAGTATAAAGGATATAGAATACGGAATGCAGAATATACAATGTAGAATATAAAATGAAGAACACAAAATATAAAATATAGAAAAGAAAATATAGAATCCAGAATTTAGAATATTGAATTGCAGAACACTGAATTTAGAATATAGTATACAGAATAATTAATAAACATTTAAAAAATTGAATGTAGAACACAGAATATAGAATATAAAATACATAATACTGAATATATAATTTAGAATACAGAATGCAGAAAACAGAATAAAAAATATAGCTTAAAGAATATTGAAGCCAGATTTTGGAACATGGAAAGCAGAACACACAATTTCGAACATAGAATACAGAATACTGAATATACAATTTAGAATATAGAATGTAGGACACAGAATATTGAATGTAGAATACAGATTATAGAATCCAGAATTAAGAACATTCTATGCAGAACACAGAATTAAGAATATAGATTACATAATACTGAATATAGAATTTAGAATATAGAATGCAGAACGGAGAATTTATAATATTGTATACAGAAATCTGAATATAGTGTTTATAAAATAGAATGTAGAACACAGAATAAGGAATATAGATTATGGAACCCAGAATTTAGAACATGGAATGCATAACACAGAATATAATATAGCATAAGGAATACTGAATATAGAACTTAGAATATAGAATGTAGAACACAGAATATAGAATATAGATTATAGAACCCAGAATTAAGAATATGGAATGCATAACACAGAATATAATATAGCATACGGAATACTGAATATAGAATTTAGAATATAGAATGTAGAACACAGAATATAGAATGTAGAACACATAATATAGAATATAGTATACGGAATGCAAAATATAGTATGTAGAATCTAGAATGAAAAACAGACAATTTAGAATATACAATAGAGAATGTAGAACACAGAATTTAGAACATGGAATGCAGCACACAGAATTTAGATTATAGAATGCAGAATACTGAATATAGAATTTAGAATATAGAATGTAGAACACAGAATAAAGAATATAGAATACGGAATGGAAAATATAGAATGTAGAACACAGAATATAGATTGTAGAATACAGAATAAAGTATCCAGAATGCAGAACATGCTATGCGGAACACAGAATTTAGAATATAGATTACATAATACTTAATATAGAATTTAGAATATAGAATGTAGAATACAGAATTTATAATATAGAATACAGAAAGCTGAATATAGTATTTACAATATAGAATGTAGAACACAGATATAGAATATAGAATATAGATTATAGAACCCAGAATTTAGAACATGGAATGCAGAAGACAGTAATTACAATATATAATACAGTATACTGATCATAGAACTTTGAACATAGAATGCAGAACACAGAATTTAGAATATGGAATACAGAATACTGAATATAGATTGGAGAACATGGGGTGCAAAACACAGAATTTAGAATATGGAATACAGAATACTGAATAGAGAATTTAGAATATAGAAAATAGAACACAGAATATAGAATATAGAATAGAGAATTTAGAAAATGAGATGCAGAACACAGAATTTAGAATATAGAATACAGAATACTGAATATACAATTTTGAATACAGAATGTAGAACACAGAATTTAGAATATACAATAAAGAATACTGAATATAAAGTTTAGAATATAGAATGTAGAACACAGAATTTATAATATAGAATACAGAAAGTTGAATATAGTATTTAGAATATAGAATGTAGAATACAGAATTTATAATATAGAATACAGAAAGCTGAATATAGTATTTACAATATAGAATGTAGAACACAGATATAGAATATAGAATATAGATTATAGAACCCAGAATTTAGAACATGGAATGCAGAAGACAGTAATTACAATATATAATACAGTATACTGATCATAGAACTTTGAACATAGAATGCAGAACACAGAATTTAGAATATGGAATACAGAATACTGAATATAGAATGGAGAACATGGGGTGCAAAACACAGAATTTAGAATATGGAATACAGAATACTGAATAGAGAATTTAGAATATAGAAAATAGAACACAGAATATAGAATATAGAATAGAGAATTTAGAAAATGAGATGCAGAACACAGAATTTAGAATATAGAATACAGAATACTGAATATACAATTTTGAATACAGAATGTAGAACACAGAATTTAGAATATACAATAAAGAATACTGAATATAAAGTTTAGAATATAGAATGTAGAACACAGAATTTATAATATAGAATACAGAAAGTTGAATATAGTATTTAGAATATAGAATGTAGAACACAGAATATAGAATATAGATTATAGATTATAGAACCCAGAATTTAGAAGAAGGAAATCAGAACACAGATTTTAGAATATAGCATACGGAATACTGAATATAGAATTTAGAATATAGTATGTAGAACACAGAATATAGAATTTAGAATACGAAATGCAGATATAGAATACAGAATATAGAATGTAGAAAACAGATTATAGAATATGGAAAAAGAATACTGAAAACAGAATTTAGAACATGGAATGCAGAACACAGTATTTAGAATATAGAATACAGAATAGTGCATAATGAATTTAGAATGTGGAATGCGGAACACAGATTTTAGAATATAGAATACAGAATACTGAATATGGAATTTAGAACATGGAATGCAGAACACATTATTTAGAATATAGAATACAGAATACTGAATATAGAATTTAGAATATAGTGTGAGGAACACAGAATATACAATTTAGAATAAAGAATATTGAACCCATAATTCAGAACATGGAATGCAGAACACAGAATTTACAATATAGAATAGAGAATACTGAAGATAGAATTTACAATATAGAATGTAGAACATAGTATAAAGAATATAGAATACGGAATGCAGAATATAGAATGTAGAATATAAAATTAAGAACACAAAATATAAAATATAGAATCGATTATATAGAACCCAGAATTTAGAACATTGAATTGCAGAACACTGAATTTAGAATATAGTATACAGAATACTTAATAAACAATTAAAAAATTGAATGTAGGACACAGAATATAGAATATAAAATACGTAATACTGAATATATAATTTAGAATATAGAATGCAGAAAACAGAATAAAAAATATAGCTTAAAGAATATTGAAGCCAGATTTTGGAACATGGAAAGCAGAACTCACAATTTCGAATAAAGAATACAGAATAATAAATATACAATTTAGAATATAGAATGTAGAACACAGAATATAGAATATAGAATAAAGAATACTGAATATAGAATTTAGAATATAGAATGTAGAAAACAGAATATAGAATGTAGAATACAGATTATAGAATCCAGAATTAAGAACATGCTATGCAGAACACAGAATTAAGAATATAGATTACATAATACTGAATATAGAATTTAGAATATAGAATGCAGAACGGAGAATTTACAATATACAATACAGAAAGTTGAATATAGTATTTAGAATATAGAATGTAGAACACAGAATATAGAATATAGATTATAGATTATAGAACCCAGAATTTAGGAGAAGAAATGCAGAACTCAGAATTTAGAATATAGCATACGGAATACTAAATATAGAATTTAGAATATAGTATGTAGAACACAGAATATAGAATGTAGAATACGAAATGCAGATATAGAATACAGAATATAGAATGTAGAAAACAGATAATAGAATATGGAAAAAGAATACTGAAAACAGAATTTAGAACATGGAATGCAGAACACAGTATTTAGAATATAGAATACAGAATAGTGCATATAGAATTTAGAATGTGGAATGCGGAACACAGATTTTAGAATATAGAATACAGAATACTGAATATAGAATTTAGAACATGGAATGCAGAACACATTATTTAGAATATAGAATACAGAATACTGAATATAGAATTTAGAATATAGTGTGAGGAACACAGAATATAGAATAAAGAATATTGAAACCATAATTCAGAACTTGGAATGCAGAACACAGAATTTACAATATAGAATACAGAACACTGAAGATAGAATTTAGAATATAGAATGTAGAACATAGTATAAAGAATATAGAATACGGAATGCAGAATATAGAATGTAGAATATAAAATGAAGAACACAAAATATAAAATAGAGAATAGAATATATAGAACCCAGAATTTAGAACATTGAATTGCAGAACACTGAATTTAGAATATAGTATACAGAATACTTAATAAACAATTAAAAAATTGAATGTACAACACAGAATATAGAATATAAAATACATAATACTGAATATATAATTTAGAATATAGAATGCAGAAAACAGAATAAAAAATATAGCTTAAAGAATATTGAAGCCAGATTTTGGAACATGGAAATCAGAACTCACAATTTCGAATATAGAATACAGAATACTGAATATACAATTTAGAATATAGAATGTAGAACACAGAATATAGAATATAGTATACGGAATGCAAAATATAGTATGTAGAATCTAGAAAGAAAAACACACAATTTAGAATATAGAATAGAGAATGTAGAACCCAGAATTTCGAACATGGAATGCAGCACACAGAATTTAGAATATAGAATACAGAATACTGAATATAGAATTTAAAATATAGAATGTAGAACACAGAATATAGATTGTAGAATACAGAATAAAGAATCCAGAATAAGGAACATGCTATGCGGAACACAGAATTTAGAATATAGATTACATAATACTGAATATAGAATTTAGAATATAGAATGTAGAATACAGAATTTATAATATAGAATACAGAAAGCTGAATATACTATTTACAATATAGAATGTAGAACACAGATATAGAATATAGAATATAGATTATGGAACCCAGAATTTAGAACATGGAATGCAGAAGACAGTAATTACAATATATAATACAGTATACTGATCATAGAACTTTGAACATAGAATGCAGAACACAGAATTTAGAATATGGAATACAGAATACTGAATATAGATTGGAGAACATGGGGTGCAAAACACAGAATTTAGAATATGGAATACAGAATACTGAATAGAGAATTTAGAATATAGAAAATAGAACACAGAATATAGAATATAGAATAGAGAATTTAGAAAATGAGATGCAGAACACAGAATTTAGAATATAGAATACAGAATACTGAATATACAATTTTGAATACAGAATGTAGAACACAGAATTTAGAATATACAATAAAGAATACTGAATATAAAGTTTAGAATATAGAATGTAGAACACAGAATTTATAATATAGAATACAGAAAGTTGAATATAGTATTTAGAATATAGAATGTAGAATACAGAATTTATAATATAGAATACAGAAAGCTGAATATAGTATTTACAATATAGAATGTAGAACACAGATATAGAATATAGAATATAGATTATAGAACCCAGAATTTAGAACATGGAATGCAGAAGACAGTAATTACAATATATAATACAGTATACTGATCATAGAACTTTGAACATAGAATGCAGAACACAGAATTTAGAATATGGAATACAGAATACTGAATATAGAATGGAGAACATGGGGTGCAAAACACAGAATTTAGAATATGGAATACAGAATACTGAATAGAGAATTTAGAATATAGAAAATAGAACACAGAATATAGAATATAGAATAGAGAATTTAGAAAATGAGATGCAGAACACAGAATTTAGAATATAGAATACAGAATACTGAATATACAATTTTGAATACAGAATGTAGAACACAGAATTTAGAATATAGAATACAGAATACTGAATAAATAACTTAGAATATAGATTGTAGAACACAGAATATAGAAAATAGGATACGGAATGCAAAATATATATTGTAGAATATAGAATGAAGTATGCAAAATATAGAATAGACAATAGAGAATAGAGAAGCCAGAATTTAGAACATGGAATGCAGAACACAGAATTTTGAAAATAAATACGGAATACTGAATGGAGGATTTTGAATATAGAATGCAGAACACAGGATATATAATAGAGTATACACAAGCCAGAATTTAAAACATGGAATCCAGAACACAGAATTTAGAATATAGAATACAGAATACTGAATATAGTATTTAGAATATAGAATGTAGAACACAGAATAAAGAATATAGAATACGGAAAGCAGAATATAGAATGTAGAACATAGGATGAAGAATACAAAATAGAGAATATAGAATAGAGAATATACAACACAGAATTTAGAACATGGAATGCAGAACACAGAATTTACAATATAGAATACAGAATACTGAAGATAGAATTTAGAATATACAATGTAGAACATAGTATAAAGGATATAGAATACGGAATGCAGAATATAGAATGTAGAATATAAAATGAAGAACACAAAATATAAAATATAGAAAAGAAAATATAGAATCCAGAATTTAGAATATTGAATTGCAGAACACTGAATTTAGAATATAGTATACAGAATAATTAATAAACATTTAAAAAATTGAATGTAGAACACAGAATATAGAATATAAAATACATAATACTGAATATATAATTTAGAATACAGAATGCAGAAAACAGAATAAAAAATATAGCTTAAAGAATATTGAAGCCAGATTTTGGAACATGGAAAGCAGAACACACAATTTCGAACATATAATACAGAATACTGAATATACAATTTAGAATATAGAATGTAGGACACAGAATATTGAATGTAGAATACAGATTATAGAATCCAGAATTAAGAACATTCTATGCAGAACACAGAATTAAGAATATAGATTACATAATACTGAATATAGAATTTAGAATATAGAATGCAGAACGGAGAATTTATAATATTGTATACAGAAATCTGAATATAGTGTTTATAAAATAGAATGTAGAACACAGAATAAGGAATATAGATTATGGAACCCAGAATTTAGAACATGGAATGCATAACACAGAATATAATATAGCATACGGAATACTGAATATAGAACTTAGAATATAGAATGTAGAACACAGAATATAGAATATAGATTATAGAACCCAGAATTAAGAATATGGAATGCATAACACAGAATATAATATAGCATACGGAATACTGAATATAGAATTTAGAATATAGAATGTAGAACACAGAATATAGAATGTAGAACACATAATATAGAATATAGTATACGGAATGCAAAATATAGTATGTAGAATCTAGAATGAAAAACAGACAATTTAGAATATACAATAGAGAATGTAGAACACAGAATTTAGAACATGGAATGCAGCACACAGAATTTAGATTATAGAATGCAGAATACTGAATATAGAATTTAGAATATAGAATGTAGAACACAGAATAAAGAATATAGAATACGGAATGGAAAATATAGAATGTAGAACACAGAATATAGATTGTAGAATACAGAATAAAGTATCCAGAATGCAGAACATGCTATGCGGAACACAGAATTTAGAATATAGATTACATAATACTTAATATAGAATTTAGAATATAGAATGTAGAATACAGAATTTATAATATAGAATACAGAAAGCTGAATATAGTATTTACAATATAGAATGTAGAACACAGATATAGAATATAGAATATAGATTATAGAACCCAGAATTTAGAACATGGAATGCAGAAGACAGTAATTACAATATATAATACAGTATACTGATCATAGAACTTTGAACATAGAATGCAGAACACAGAATTTAGAATATGGAATACAGAATACTGAATATAGATTGGAGAACATGGGGTGCAAAACACAGAATTTAGAATATGGAATACAGAATACTGAATAGAGAATTTAGAATATAGAAAATAGAACACAGAATATAGAATATAGAATAGAGAATTTAGAAAATGAGATGCAGAACACAGAATTTAGAATATAGAATACAGAATACTGAATATACAATTTTGAATACAGAATGTAGAACACAGAATTTAGAATATACAATAAAGAATACTGAATATAAAGTTTAGAATATAGAATGTAGAACACAGAATTTATAATATAGAATACAGAAAGTTGAATATAGTATTTAGAATATAGAATGTAGAATACAGAATTTATAATATAGAATACAGAAAGCTGAATATAGTATTTACAATATAGAATGTAGAACACAGATATAGAATATAGAATATAGATTATAGAACCCAGAATTTAGAACATGGAATGCAGAAGACAGTAATTACAATATATAATACAGTATACTGATCATAGAACTTTGAACATAGAATGCAGAACACAGAATTTAGAATATGGAATACAGAATACTGAATATAGAATGGAGAACATGGGGTGCAAAACACAGAATTTAGAATATGGAATACAGAATACTGAATAGAGAATTTAGAATATAGAAAATAGAACACAGAATATAGAATATAGAATAGAGAATTTAGAAAATGAGATGCAGAACACAGAATTTAGAATATAGAATACAGAATACTGAATATACAATTTTGAATACAGAATGTAGAACACAGAATTTAGAATATACAATAAAGAATACTGAATATAAAGTTTAGAATATAGAATGTAGAACACAGAATTTATAATATAGAATACAGAAAGTTGAATATAGTATTTAGAATATAGAATGTAGAACACAGAATATAGAATATAGATTATAGATTATAGAACCCAGAATTTAGAAGAAGGAAATCAGAACACAGATTTTAGAATATAGCATACGGAATACTGAATATAGAATTTAGAATATAGTATGTAGAACACAGAATATAGAATTTAGAATACGAAATGCAGATATAGAATACAGAATATAGAATGTAGAAAACAGATTATAGAATATGGAAAAAGAATACTGAAAACAGAATTTAGAACATGGAATGCAGAACACAGTATTTAGAATATAGAATACAGAATAGTGCATAATGAATTTAGAATGTGGAATGCGGAACACAGATTTTAGAATATAGAATACAGAATACTGAATATGGAATTTAGAACATGGAATGCAGAACACATTATTTAGAATATAGAATACAGAATACTGAATATAGAATTTAGAATATAGTGTGAGGAACACAGAATATACAATTTAGAATAAAGAATATTGAACCCATAATTCAGAACATGGAATGCAGAACACAGAATTTACAATATAGAATAGAGAATACTGAAGATAGAATTTACAATATAGAATGTAGAACATAGTATAAAGAATATAGAATACGGAATGCAGAATATAGAATGTAGAATATAAAATGAAGAACACAAAATATAAAATATAGAATCGATTATATAGAACCCAGAATTTAGAACATTGAATTGCAGAACACTGAATTTAGAATATAGTATACAGAATACTTAATAAACAATTAAAAAATTGAATGTAGGACACAGAATATAGAATATAAAATACGTAATACTGAATATATAATTTAGAATATAGAATGCAGAAAACAGAATAAAAAATATAGCTTAAAGAATATTGAAGCCAGATTTTGGAACATGGAAAGCAGAACTCACAATTTCGAATAAAGAATACAGAATAATAAATATACAATTTAGAATATAGAATGTAGAACACAGAATATAGAATATAGAATAAAGAATACTGAATATAGAATTTAGAATATAGAATGTAGAAAACAGAATATAGAATGTAGAATACAGATTATAGAATCCAGAATTAAGAACATGCTATGCAGAACACAGAATTAAGAATATAGATTACATAATACTGAATATAGAATTTAGAATATAGAATGCAGAACGGAGAATTTACAATATACAATACAGAAAGTTGAATATAGTATTTAGAATATAGAATGTAGAACACAGAATATAGAATATAGATTATAGATTATAGAACCCAGAATTTAGGAGAAGAAATGCAGAACTCAGAATTTAGAATATAGCATACGGAATACTAAATATAGAATTTAGAATATAGTATGTAGAACACAGAATATAGAATGTAGAATACGAAATGCAGATATAGAATACAGAATATAGAATGTAGAAAACAGATAATAGAATATGGAAAAAGAATACTGAAAACAGAATTTAGAACATGGAATGCAGAACACAGTATTTAGAATATAGAATACAGAATAGTGCATATAGAATTTAGAATGTGGAATGCGGAACACAGATTTTAGAATATAGAATACAGAATACTGAATATAGAATTTAGAACATGGAATGCAGAACACATTATTTAGAATATAGAATACAGAATACTGAATATAGAATTTAGAATATAGTGTGAGGAACACAGAATATAGAATAAAGAATATTGAAACCATAATTCAGAACTTGGAATGCAGAACACAGAATTTACAATATAGAATACAGAACACTGAAGATAGAATTTAGAATATAGAATGTAGAACATAGTATAAAGAATATAGAATACGGAATGCAGAATATAGAATGTAGAATATAAAATGAAGAACACAAAATATAAAATAGAGAATAGAATATATAGAACCCAGAATTTAGAACATTGAATTGCAGAACACTGAATTTAGAATATAGTATACAGAATACTTAATAAACAATTAAAAAATTGAATGTACAACACAGAATATAGAATATAAAATACATAATACTGAATATATAATTTAGAATATAGAATGCAGAAAACAGAATAAAAAATATAGCTTAAAGAATATTGAAGCCAGATTTTGGAACATGGAAAGCAGAACTCACAATTTCGAATATAGAATACAGAATACTGAATATACAATTTAGAATATAGAATGTAGAACACAGAATATAGAATATAGTATACGGAATGCAAAATATAGTATGTAGAATCTAGAAAGAAAAACACACAATTTAGAATATAGAATAGAGAATGTAGAACCCAGAATTTCGAACATGGAATGCAGCACACAGAATTTAGAATATAGAATACAGAATACTGAATATAGAATTTAAAATATAGAATGTAGAACACAGAATATAGATTGTAGAATACAGAATAAAGAATCCAGAATAAGGAACATGCTATGCGGAACACAGAATTTAGAATATAGATTACATAATACTGAATATAGAATTTAGAATATAGAATGTAGAATACAGAATTTATAATATAGAATACAGAAAGCTGAATATACTATTTACAATATAGAATGTAGAACACAGATATAGAATATAGAATATAGATTATGGAACCCAGAATTTAGAACATGGAATGCAGAAGACAGTAATTACAATATATAATACAGTATACTGATCATAGAACTTTGAACATAGAATGCAGAACACAGAATTTAGAATATGGAATACAGAATACTGAATATAGATTGGAGAACATGGGGTGCAAAACACAGAATTTAGAATATGGAATACAGAATACTGAATAGAGAATTTAGAATATAGAAAATAGAACACAGAATATAGAATATAGAATAGAGAATTTAGAAAATGAGATGCAGAACACAGAATTTAGAATATAGAATACAGAATACTGAATATACAATTTTGAATACAGAATGTAGAACACAGAATTTAGAATATACAATAAAGAATACTGAATATAAAGTTTAGAATATAGAATGTAGAACACAGAATTTATAATATAGAATACAGAAAGTTGAATATAGTATTTAGAATATAGAATGTAGAATACAGAATTTATAATATAGAATACAGAAAGCTGAATATAGTATTTACAATATAGAATGTAGAACACAGATATAGAATATAGAATATAGATTATAGAACCCAGAATTTAGAACATGGAATGCAGAAGACAGTAATTACAATATATAATACAGTATACTGATCATAGAACTTTGAACATAGAATGCAGAACACAGAATTTAGAATATGGAATACAGAATACTGAATATAGAATGGAGAACATGGGGTGCAAAACACAGAATTTAGAATATGGAATACAGAATACTGAATAGAGAATTTAGAATATAGAAAATAGAACACAGAATATAGAATATAGAATAGAGAATTTAGAAAATGAGATGCAGAACACAGAATTTAGAATATAGAATACAGAATACTGAATATACAATTTTGAATACAGAATGTAGAACACAGAATTTAGAATATAGAATACAGAATACTGAATAAATAACTTAGAATATAGATTGTAGAACACAGAATATAGAAAATAGGATACGGAATGCAAAATATATATTGTAGAATATAGAATGAAGTATGCAAAATATAGAATAGACAATAGAGAATAGAGAAGCCAGAATTTAGAACATGGAATGCAGAACACAGAATTTTGAAAATAAATACGGAATACTGAATGGAGGATTTTGAATATAGAATGCAGAACACAGGATATATAATAGAGTATACACAAGCCAGAATTTAAAACATGGAATCCAGAACACAGAATTTAGAATATAGAATACAGAATACTGAATATAGTATTTAGAATATAGAATGTAGAACACAGAATAAAGAATATAGAATACGGAAAGCAGAATATAGAATGTAGAACATAGGATGAAGAATACAAAATAGAGAATATAGAATAGAGAATATACAACACAGAATTTAGAACATGGAATGCAGAACACAGAATTTACAATATAGAATACAGAATACTGAAGATAGAATTTAGAATATACAATGTAGAACATAGTATAAAGGATATAGAATACGGAATGCAGAATATAGAATGTAGAATATAAAATGAAGAACACAAAATATAAAATATAGAAAAGAAAATATAGAATCCAGAATTTAGAATATTGAATTGCAGAACACTGAATTTAGAATATAGTATACAGAATAATTAATAAACATTTAAAAAATTGAATGTAGAACACAGAATATAGAATATAAAATACATAATACTGAATATATAATTTAGAATACAGAATGCAGAAAACAGAATAAAAAATATAGCTTAAAGAATATTGAAGCCAGATTTTGGAACATGGAAAGCAGAACACACAATTTCGAACATAGAATACAGAATACTGAATATACAATTTAGAATATAGAATGTAGGACACAGAATATTGAATGTAGAATACAGATTATAGAATCCAGAATTAAGAACATTCTATGCAGAACACAGAATTAAGAATATAGATTACATAATACTGAATATAGAATTTAGAATATAGAATGCAGAACGGAGAATTTATAATATTGTATACAGAAATCTGAATATAGTGTTTATAAAATAGAATGTAGAACACAGAATAAGGAATATAGATTATGGAACCCAGAATTTAGAACATGGAATGCATAACACAGAATATAATATAGCATACGGAATACTGAATATAGAACTTAGAATATAGAATGTAGAACACAGAATATAGAATATAGATTATAGAACCCAGAATTAAGAATATGGAATGCATAACACAGAATATAATATAGCATACGGAATACTAAATATAGAATTTAGAATATAGAATGTAGAACACAGAATATAGACTGTAGAACACATAATATAGAATATAGTATACGGAATGCAAAATATAGTATGTAGAATCTAGAATGAAAAACAGACAATTTAGAATATACAATAGAGAATGTAGAACACAGAATTTAGAACATGGAATGCAGCACACAGAATTTAGATTATAGAATGCAGAATACTGAATATAGAATTTAGAATATAGAATGTAGAACACAGAATAAAGAATATAGAATACGGAATGGAAAATATAGAATGTAGAACACAGAATATAGATTGTAGAATACAGAATAAAGTATCCAGAATGCAGAACATGCTATGCGGAACACAGAATTTAGAATATAGATTACATAATACTTAATATAGAATTTAGAATATAGAATGTAGAATACAGAATTTATAATATAGAATACAGAAAGCTGAATATACTATTTACAATATAGAATGTAGAACACAGATATAGAATATAGAATATAGATTATAGAACCCAGAATTTAGAACATGGAATGCAGAAGACAGTAATTACAATATATAATACAGTATACTGATCATAGAACTTTGAACATAGAATGCAGAACACAGAATTTAGAATATGGAATACAGAATACTGAATATAGATTGGAGAACATGGGGTGCAAAACACAGAATTTAGAATATGGAATACAGAATACTGAATAGAGAATTTAGAATATAGAAAATAGAACACAGAATATAGAATATAGAATAGAGAATTTAGAAAATGAGATGCAGAACACAGAATTTAGAATATAGAATACAGAATACTGAATATACAATTTTGAATACAGAATGTAGAACACAGAATTTAGAATATACAATAAAGAATACTGAATATAAAGTTTAGAATATAGAATGTAGAACACAGAATTTATAATATAGAATACAGAAAGTTGAATATAGTATTTAGAATATAGAATGTAGAATACAGAATTTATAATATAGAATACAGAAAGCTGAATATAGTATTTACAATATAGAATGTAGAACACAGATATAGAATATAGAATATAGATTATAGAACCCAGAATTTAGAACATGGAATGCAGAAGACAGTAATTACAATATATAATACAGTATACTGATCATAGAACTTTGAACATAGAATGCAGAACACAGAATTTAGAATATGGAATACAGAATACTGAATATAGAATGGAGAACATGGGGTGCAAAACACAGAATTTAGAATATGGAATACAGAATACTGAATAGAGAATTTAGAATATAGAAAATAGAACACAGAATATAGAATATAGAATAGAGAATTTAGAAAATGAGATGCAGAACACAGAATTTAGAATATAGAATACAGAATACTGAATATACAATTTTGAATACAGAATGTAGAACACAGAATTTAGAATATACAATAAAGAATACTGAATATAAAGTTTAGAATATAGAATGTAGAACACAGAATTTATAATATAGAATACAGAAAGTTGAATATAGTATTTAGAATATAGAATGTAGAACACAGAATATAGAATATAGATTATAGATTATAGAACCCAGAATTTAGAAGAAGGAAATCAGAACACAGATTTTAGAATATAGCATACGGAATACTGAATATAGAATTTAGAATATAGTATGTAGAACACAGAATATAGAATTTAGAATACGAAATGCAGATATAGAATACAGAATATAGAATGTAGAAAACAGATTATAGAATATGGAAAAAGAATACTGAAAACAGAATTTAGAACATGGAATGCAGAACACAGTATTTAGAATATAGAATACAGAATAGTGCATAATGAATTTAGAATGTGGAATGCGGAACACAGATTTTAGAATATAGAATACAGAATACTGAATATGGAATTTAGAACATGGAATGCAGAACACATTATTTAGAATATAGAATACAGAATACTGAATATAGAATTTAGAATATAGTGTGAGGAACACAGAATATACAATTTAGAATAAAGAATATTGAACCCATAATTCAGAACATGGAATGCAGAACACAGAATTTACAATATAGAATAGAGAATACTGAAGATAGAATTTACAATATAGAATGTAGAACATAGTATAAAGAATATAGAATACGGAATGCAGAATATAGAATGTAGAATATAAAATTAAGAACACAAAATATAAAATATAGAATCGATTATATAGAACCCAGAATTTAGAACATTGAATTGCAGAACACTGAATTTAGAATATAGTATACAGAATACTTAATAAACAATTAAAAAATTGAATGTAGGACACAGAATATAGAATATAAAATACGTAATACTGAATATATAATTTAGAATATAGAATGCAGAAAACAGAATAAAAAATATAGCTTAAAGAATATTGAAGCCAGATTTTGGAACATGGAAAGCAGAACTCACAATTTCGAATAAAGAATACAGAATAATAAATATACAATTTAGAATATAGAATGTAGAACACAGAATATAGAATATAGAATAAAGAATACTGAATATAGAATTTAGAATATAGAATGTAGAAAACAGAATATAGAATGTAGAATACAGATTATAGAATCCAGAATTAAGAACATGCTATGCAGAACACAGAATTAAGAATATAGATTACATAATACTGAATATAGAATTTAGAATATAGAATGCAGAACGGAGAATTTACAATATACAATACAGAAAGTTGAATATAGTATTTAGAATATAGAATGTAGAACACAGAATATAGAATATAGATTATAGATTATAGAACCCAGAATTTAGGAGAAGAAATGCAGAACTCAGAATTTAGAATATAGCATACGGAATACTAAATATAGAATTTAGAATATAGTATGTAGAACACAGAATATAGAATGTAGAATACGAAATGCAGATATAGAATACAGAATATAGAATGTAGAAAACAGATAATAGAATATGGAAAAAGAATACTGAAAACAGAATTTAGAACATGGAATGCAGAACACAGTATTTAGAATATAGAATACAGAATAGTGCATATAGAATTTAGAATGTGGAATGCGGAACACAGATATTAGAATATAGAATACAGAATACTGAATATAGAATTTAGAACATGGAATGCAGAACACATTATTTAGAATATAGAATACAGAATACTGAATATAGAATTTAGAATATAGTGTGAGGAACACAGAATATAGAATAAAGAATATTGAAACCATAATTCAGAACTTGGAATGCAGAACACAGAATTTACAATATAGAATACAGAACACTGAAGATAGAATTTAGAATATAGAATGTAGAACATAGTATAAAGAATATAGAATACGGAATGCAGAATATAGAATGTAGAATATAAAATGAAGAACACAAAATATAAAATATAGAATAGAATATATAGAACCCAGAATTTAGAACATTGAATTGCAGAACACTGAATTTAGAATATAGTATACAGAATACTTAATAAACAATTAAAAAATTGAATGTACAACACAGAATATAGAATATAAAATACATAATACTGAATATATAATTTAGAATATAGAATGCAGAAAACAGAATAAAAAATATAGCTTAAAGAATATTGAAGCCAGATTTTGGAACATGGAAAGCAGAACTCACAATTTCGAATATAGAATACAGAATACTGAATATACAATTTAGAATATAGAATGTAGAACACAGAATATAGAATATAGGATACGGAATGCAAAATATAGTATGTAGAATCTAGAAAGAAAAACACACAATTTAGAATATAGAATAGAGAATGTAGAACCCAGAATTTTGAACATGGAATGCAGCACACAGAATTTAGAATATAGAATACAGAATACTGAATATAGAATTTAAAATATAGAATGTAGAACACAGAATATAGATTGTAGAATACAGAATAAAGAATCCAGAATAAGGAACATGCTATGCGGAACACAGAATTTAGAATATAGATTACATAATACTGAATATAGAATTTAGAATATAGAATGTAGAATACAGAATTTATAATATAGAATACAGAAAGCTGAATATACTATTTACAATATAGAATGTAGAACACAGATATAGAATATAGAATATAGATTATAGAACCCAGAATTTAGAACATGGAATGCAGAAGACAGTAATTACAATATATAATACAGTATACTGATCATAGAACTTAGAACATAGAATGCAGAACACAGAATTTAGAATATGGAATACAGAATACTGAATATAGAATGGAAAACATGGGGTGCAGAACACAGAATTTAGAATATGGAATACAGAATACTGAATAGAGAATTTAGAATATAGAAAATAGAACACAGAATATAGAATATAGAATAGAGAATTTAGAACATGGGATGCAGAACACAGAATTTAGAATATAGAATACAGAATACTGAATATAGAATTTAGAATATAGAAAGTAGAACACATAATATATAATGTAGAATACGGAATGCAGAATATAGAATACAGAATATAGAATTTAGAACACAGAAAATAAAATATGGAAAACAGAATATAGAAACCAGAATATAGAACATGGAAAGCAGAACACATAATTAAGAATATAGTATAGAGATTACTGAAAATAGAATTTAGAATATAGAATGTAGAACACAGAATTTAGAATATAGTATACGCAATGCAAAATATAGGATGTAGAATCTACAATGAAAAACACACAATTTAGAATATAGAATAGAGAATGTAGAACCCAGAATTTAGAACATGGAATGCAGCACACAGAATTTAGAATATAGAATACAGAATACTGAATATAGAATTTAGAATATAGAATGTAGAACACAGAATAAAGAATATAGAATACGGAATGCAGAATATAGAATGTAGAATATAGAATGATTAATACAAAATATAGACTATTGAATAGAGAATATACAACACAGAATTTAGAACATGGAATGCAGAACATAGAATTTAGAATATACAATACAGAATACTGAATATACAATTTAGAATTTAGAATGTAGAACACAGAATTTAGAATATACAATAAAGAATACTGAATATAGAGTTTAGAATATAGAATGTAGAACACACAATATAGAATATAGAATACCGAATATAGAATCCAGAATAAAGAACATGCTATGCAGAACACAGAATTTGGAATAAAGATTACATAATACTGAATATAGAATTTAGAATATAGAATGTAGAACACAGAATTTATAATATAGAATACAGAAAGTTGAATATAGTATTTAGAATATAGAATGTAGAACACAGAATATAGAATATAGATTATAGATTATAGAACCCAGAATTTAGGAGAAGGAATGCAGAACTCAGAATTTAGAATATAGCATACGGAATACTAAATATAGAATTTAGAATATAGTATGTAGAACACAGAATATAGAATGTAGAATACGAAATGCAGATATAGAATACAGAATATAGAATGTAGAAAACAGATTATAGAATATGGAAAAAGAATACTGAAAACAGAATTTTGAACAAGGTATGCAGGACACAGTATTTAGAATATAGAATACAGAATACTGCATATAGAATTTAGAATGTGGAATGCGGAACACAGATTTTAGAATATAGAATACAGAATACTGAATATAGAATTTAGAACATGGAATGCAGAACACATTATTTAGAATATAGAATACAGAATACTGAATATAGAATTTAGAATATAGTGTGAGGAACACAGAATATAGAATAAAGAATATTGAAACCATAATTCAGAACTTGGAATGCAGAACACAGAATTTACAATATAGAATACAGAACACTGAAGATAGAATTTAGAATATAGAATGTAGAACATAGTATAAAGAATATAGAATACGGAATGCAGAATATAGAATGTAGAATATAAAATGAAGAACACAAAATATAAAATATAGAATAGAGTATATAGAATCCAGAATTTAGAACATTGAATTGCAGAACACTGAATTTAGAATATAGTATACAGAATACTTAATAATCAATTTAAAAATTGAATGTACAACACAGAATATAGAATATAAAATACATAATACTGAATATATAATTTAGAATATAGAATGCAGAAAACAGAATAAAAAATATAGCTTAAAGAATATTGAAGCCAGATTTTGGATCATGGAAAGCAGAACTCACAATTTCGAATATAGAATACAGAATACTGAATATACAATTTAGAATATAGAATGTAGAACACAGAATATAGAATATAGAATAAAGAATACTGAATATAGAATTTAGAATATAGAATGTAGAACACAGAATATAGAATGTAGAATACAGATTATAGAATCCAGAATTAAGAACATGCTATGCAGAACACAGAATTAAGAATATAGATTACATAATACTGAATATAGAATTTAGAATATAGAATGCAGAACAGGGAATTTATAATATTGTATACAGAAATCTGAATATAGTATTTAGAATATAGAATGTAGAACACAGAATATAGAATATAGATTATAGAACCCAGAATTTAGAACATGGAATTCATAACACAGAATATAATATGGCATACGGAATACTGAATATAGAATTTAGAATATAGAATGTAAAACTCAGAATATAGAATATAGTATACGGAATGCAAAATATAGTATGTAGAATCTAGAATGAAAAACACACAATTTAGAATATAGAATAGAGAATGTAGAACCCAGAATTTGGAAAATGTAATGCAGAACACAGAATTTAGTTTATAGAATACATTATACTAAATATAGAATTTAGAATAGAATGTAGAACACAAAATTTAGAATAAAGAATACAGAAAGCTGAATATAGAATTTAGAATATAGAATCTATAACACAGAATATAGAAAATAGAAAAGAGAATATAGAACCCAGAATTTAGAACAAGGAATGCAGAACACAGAATTTAGATTATAGAATACAGAATAGTTCATATACAATTTAGAATGTGGAATGCGGAACACAGATTTTAGAATATAGAATACAGAATACTGAATATAGAATTTAGAACATGGAATGCAGAACACATTATTTAGAATATAGAATACAGAATACTGAATATAGAATTTAGAATATACTGTGAGGAACACAGAATATAGAATAAAGAATAGTGAAACAATAATTCAGAACTTGGAATGCAGAACACAGAATTTACAATATAGAATACAGAATACTGAAGATAGAATTTAGAATATAGAATGTAGAACATAGTATAAAGAATAGAGAATACGGAATGCAGAATATAGTATGTAGAATATAAAATGAAGAACACAAAATATAAAATATAGAATAGAGTATATAGAACCCAGAATTTAGAACATTGAATTGCAGAACACTGAATTTAGAATATAGTATACAGAATACTTAATAAACAATTAAAAAATTGAATGTAGGACACAGAATATAGAATATAAAATACATAATACTGAATATCTAATTTAGAATATAGAATGCAGAAAACAGAATAAAAAATATAGCTTAAAGAATATTGAAGCCAGATTTTGGAACATGGAAAGCAGAACTCACAATTTCGAATATAGAATACAGAATACTGAATATACAATACAGAATACAGAATGTAGAACACAGAATATAGAATATAGAATAAAGAATACTGAATATAGAATTTAGAATATAGAATGTAGAACACAGAATATAGAATGTAGAATAAAGAATACTGAATATACAATTTAGAATATAGAATGTAGAACACAGAATATAGAATGTAGAATACAGAATATAGAATCCAGAATTAAGAACATGCTATGCAGAACACAGAATTAAGAATATAGATTACATAATACTGAATATAGAATTTAGAATATAGAATGCAGAACACAGAATTAATAATATTGTATACAGAAATCTGAATATAGTATTTAGAATATAGAATGTAGAACACAGAATATAGATTATAGATTATACAACCCAGAATTTAGAACATGGAATGCATAACACAGAATATAATATAGCATAATGAATACTGAATATAGAATTTAGAATATAGAATGTAGAACACAGAATATAGAATATAGTATACGGAATGCAAAATATAGTATGTAGAATCTAGAATGAAAAACACACAATTTAGAATATAGAATAGAGAATGTAGAACCCAGAATTTAGAACATGGAATGCAGCACACAGAATTTAGAATATAGAATACAGAATACTGAATATAGAATTTAGAATATAGAATGTAGAACACAGAATAAAGAATATAGAATACGGAATGCAGTATATAGAATGTAGAATATAGAATGATTAATACAAAATATAGACTATTGAATAGAGAATATACAACACAGAATTTAGAACATGGAATGCAGAACATAGAATTTAGAATATACAATACAGAATACTGAATATACAATTTAGAATTTAGAATGTAGAACACAGAATTTAGAATGTACAATAAAGAATACTGAATATAGAGTTTAGAATATAGAATGTAGAACACACAATATAGAATATAGCATACCGAATATAGAATCCAGAATAAAGAACATGCTATGCAGAACACAGAATTTGGAATAAAGATTACATAATACTGAATATAGAATTTAGAATATAGAATGTAGAACACAGAATTTATAATATACAATACAGAAAGTTGAATATAGTATTTAGAATATAGAATGTAGAACACAGAATATAGAATATAGATTATAGATTATAGAACCCAGAATTTAGGAGAAGAAATGCAGAACTCAGAATTTAGAATATAGCATACGGAATACTAAATATAGAATTTAGAATATAGTATGTAGAACACAGAATATAGAATGTAGAATACGAAATGCAGATATAGAATACAGAATATAGAATGTAGAAAACAGATTATAGAATATGGAAAAAGAATACTGAAAACAGAATTTAGAACATGGAATGCAGAACACAGTATTTAGAATATAGAATACAGAATAGTGCATATAGAATTTAGAATGTGGAATGCGGAACACAGATTTTAGAATATAGAATACAGAATACTGAATATAGAATTTAGAACATGGAATGCAGAACACATTATTTAGAATATAGAATACAGAATACTGAATATAGAATTTAGAATATAGTGTGAGGAACACAGAATATAGAATAAAGAATATTGAAACCATAATTCAGAACTTGGAATGCAGAACACAGAATTTACAATATAGAATACAGAACACTGAAGATAGAATTTAGAATATAGAATGTAAAACATAGTATAAAGAATATAGAATACGGAATGCAGAATATAGAATGTAGAATATAAACTGAAAAACACAAAATATAAAATATAGAATAGAATATATAGAACCCAGAATTTAGAACATTGAATTGCAGAACACTGAATTTAGAATATAGTATACAGAATACTTAATAAACAATTAAAAAATTGAATGTACAACACAGAATATAGAATATAAAATACATAATACTGAATATATAATTTAGAATATAGAATGCAGAAAACAGAATAAAAAATATAGCTTAAAGAATATTGAAGCCAGATTTTGGAACATGGAAAGCAGAACTCACAATTTCGAATATAGAATACAGAATACTGAATATACAATTTAGAATATAGAATGTAGAACACAGAATATAGAATATAGTATACGGAATGCAAAATATAGTATGTAGAATCTAGAAAGAAAAACACACAATTTAGAATATAGAATAGAGAATGTAGAACCCAGAATTTCGAACATGGAATGCAGCACACAGAATTTAGAATATAGAATACAGAATACTGAATATAGAATTTAAAATATAGAATGTAGAACACAGAATATAGATTGTAGAATACAGAATAAAGAATCCAGAATAAGGAACATGCTATGCGGAACACAGAATTTAGAATATAGATTACATAATACTGAATATAGAATTTAGAATATAGAATGTAGAATACAGAATTTATAATATAGAATACAGAAAGCTGAATATACTATTTACAATATAGAATGTAGAACACAGATATAGAATATAGAATATAGATTATAGAACCCAGAATTTAGAACATGGAATGCAGAAGACAGTAATTACAATATATAATACAGTATACTGATCATAGAACTTAGAACATAGAATGCAGAACACAGAATTTAGAATATGGAATACAGAATACTGAATATAGAATGGAGAACATGGGGTGCAGAACACAGAATTTAGAATATGGAATACAGAATACTGAATAGAGAATTTAGAATATAGAAAATAGAACACAGAATATAGAATATAGAATAGAGAATTTAGAACATGGGATGCAGAACACAGAATTTAGAATATAGAATACAGAATACTGAATATAGAATTTAGAATATAGAAAGTAGAACACATAATATATAATGTAGAATACGGAATGCAGAATATAGAATACAGAATATAGAATTTAGAACACAGAAAATAAAATATGGAAAACAGAATATAGAAACCAGAATATAGAACATGGAAAGCAGAACACATAATTAAGAATATAGTATAGAGATTACTGAAAATAGAATTTAGAATATAGAATGTAGAACACAGAATTTAGAATATAGTATACGCAATGCAAAATATAGGATGTACAATCTACAATGAAAAACACACAATTTAGAATATAGAATAGAGAATGTAGAACCCAGAATTTAGAACATGGAATGCAGCACACAGAATTTAGAATATAGAATACAGAATACTGAATATAGAATTTAGAATATAGAATGTAGAACACAGAATAAAGAATATAGAATACGGAATGCAGAATATAGAATGTAGAATATAGAATGATTAATACAAAATATAGACTATTGAATAGAGAATATACAACACAGAATTTAGAACATGGATGCAGAACATAGAATTTAGAATATACAATACAGAATACTGAATATACAATTTAGAATTTAGAATGTAGAACACAGAATTTAGAATATACAATAAAGAATACTGAATATAGAGTTTAGAATATAGAATGTAGAACACACAATATAGAATATAGAATACCGAATATAGAATCCAGAATAAAGAACATGCTATGCAGAACACAGAATTTGGAATAAAGATTACATAATACTGAATATAGAATTTAGAATATAGAATGTAGAACACAGAATTTATAATATAGAATACAGAAAGTTGAATATAGTATTTAGAATATAGAATGTAGAACACAGAATATAGAATATAGATTATAGATTATAGAACCCAGAATTTAGGAGAAGGAATGCAGAACTCAGAATTTAGAATATAGCATACGGAATACTAAATATAGAATTTAGAATATAGTATGTAGAACACAGAATATAGAATGTAGAATACGAAATGCAGATATAGAATACAGAATATAGAATGTAGAAAACAGATTATAGAATATGGAAAAAGAATACTGAAAACAAAATTTTGAACAAGGTATGCAGGACACAGTATTTAGAATATACAATACAGAATAGTGCATATAGAATTTAGAATGTGGAATGCGGAACACAGATTTTAGAATATAGAATACAGAATACTGAATATAGAATTTAGAACATGGAATGCAGAACACATTATTTAGAATATAGAATACAGAATACTGAATATAGAATTTAGAATATAGTGTGAGGAACACAGAATATAGAATAAAGAATATTGAAACCATAATCCAGAACTTGGAATGCAGAACACAGAATTTACAATATAGAATACAGAACACTGAAGATAGAATTTAGAATATAGAATGTAGAACATAGTATAAAGAATATAGAATACGGACTGCAGAATATAGAATGTAGAATATAAAATGAAGAACACAAAATATAAAATATAGAATAGAGTATATAGAACCCAGAATTTAGAACATTGAATTGCAGAACACTGAATTTAGAATATAGTATACAGAATACTTAATAAACAAATTAAAAATTGAATGTACAACACAGAATATAGAATATAAAATACATAATACTGAATATATAATTTAGAATATAGAATGCAGAAAACAGAATAAAAAATATAGCTTAAATAATATTGAAGCCAGATTTTGGATCATGGAAAGCAGAACTCACAATTTCGAATATAGAATACAGAATACTGAATATACAATTTAGAATATAGAATGTAGAACACAGAATATAGAATATAGAATAAAGAATACTGAATATAGAATTTAGAATATAGAATGTAGAACACAGAATATAGAATGTAGAATACAGATTATAGAATCCAGAATTAAGAACATGCTATGCAGAACACAGAATTAAGAATATAGATTACATAATACTGAATATAGAATTTAGAATATAGAATGCAGAACAGAGAATTTATAATATTGTATACAGAAATCTGAATATAGTATTTAGAATATAGAATGTAGAACACAGAATATAGAATATAGATTATAGAACCCAGAATTTAGAACATGGAATGCATAACACAGAATATAATATTGCATACGGAATACTGAATATAGAATTTAGAATAAAGAATGTAAAACTCAGAATATAGAATATAGTATACGGAATGCAAAATATAGTATGTAGAATCTAGAATGAAAAACACACAATTTAGAATATAGAATAGAGAATGTAGAACCCAGAATTTGGAAAATGGAATGCAGAACACAGAATTTAGCTTATAGAATACATTATACTAAATATAGAATTTAGAATAGAATGTAGAACACAAAATTTAGAATAAAGAATACAGAAAGCTGAATATAGAATTTAGAATATAGAATCTATAACACAGAATATAGAAAATAAAAAAGAGAATATAGAACCCAGAATTTAGAACAAGGAATGCAGAACACAGAATTTAGATTATAGAATACAGAATAGTTCATATACAATTTAGAATGTGGAATGCGGAACACAGATTTTAGAATATAGAATACAGAATACTGAATATAGAATTTAGAACATGGAATGCAGAACACATTATTTAGAATATAGAATACAGAATACTGAATATAGAATTTAGAATATACTGTGAGGAACACAGAATATAGAATAAAGAATAGTGAAACAATAATTCAGAACTTGGAATGCAGAACACAGAATTTACAATATAGAATACAGAATACTGAAGATAGAATTTAGAATATAGAATGTAGAACATAGTATAAAGAATATAGAATACGGAATGCAGAATATAGAATGTAGAATATAAAATGAAGAACACAAAATATAAAATATAGAATAGAGTATATAGAACCCAGAATTTAGAACATTGAATTGCAGAACACTGAATTTAGAATATAGTATACAGAATACTTAATAAACAATTAAAAAATTGAATGTAGGACACAGAATATAGAATATAAAATACATAATACTGAATATCTAATTTAGAATATAGAATGCAGAAAACAGAATAAAAAATATAGCTTAAAGAATATTGAAGCCAGATTTTGGAACATGGAAAGCAGAACTCACAATTTCGAATATAGAATACAGAATACTGAATATACAATACAGAATACAGAATGTAGAACACAGAATATAGAATATAGAATAAAGAATACTGAATATAGAATTTAGAATATAGAATGTAGAACACAGAATATAGAATGTAGAATAAAGAATACTGAATATAGAATTTAGAATATAGAATGTAGAACACAGAATATAGAATGTAGAATACAGAATATAGAATCCAGAATTAAGAACATGCTATGCAGAACACAGAATTAAGAATATAGATTACATAAAACTGAATATAGAATTTAGAATATAGAATGCAGAACACAGAATTAATAATATTGTATACAGAAATCTGAATATAGTATTTAGAATATAGAATGTAGAACACAGAATATAGAATATAGATTATAGAACCCAGAATTTAGAACATGGAATGCATAACACAGAATATAATATAGCATAATGAATACTGAATATAGAATTTAGAATATAGAATGTAGAACACAGAATATAGAATATAATATACGGAATGCAAAATATAGTATGTAGAATCTAGAACGAAAAACACACAATTTAGAATATAGAATAGAGAATGTAGAACCCAGAATTTAGAACATGGAATGCAGCACACAGAATTTAGAATATAGAATACAGAATACTGAATATAGAATTTAGAATATAGAATGTAGAACACAGAATAAAGAATATAGAATACGGAATACAGAATATAGAATGTAGAATATAGAAAGATAAATACAAAATATAGACTATTGAATAGAGAATATACAACACAGAATTTAGAACATGGAATGCAGAACATAGAATTTAGAATATACAATACAGAATACGGAATATACAATTTAGAATTTAGAATGTAGAACACAGAATTTAGAATATACAATAAAGAATTCTGAATATAGAGTTTAGAATATAGAATGTAGAACACAAAATATAGAATATAGAATACCGAATATAGAATCCAGAATAAAGAACATGCTATGCAGAACACAGAATTTGGAATAAAGATTACATAATACTGAATATAGAATTTAGAATATAGAATGTAGAACACAGAATTTATAATATAGAATACAGAAAGTTGAATATAGTGTTTGGAATATTGAATGTAGAACACAGAATATAGAATGTAGAATACAGAATATAGAATCCAGAATTTAGAAGAAGGAATGCAGAACACAGAATTTAGAATATAGCATACGGAATACTGAATATAGAGTTTAGAATATAGTATGCAGAACACAGAATATAGAATGTAGAATACGAAATGCAGATATAGAATACTGAATATAGAATGTAGTAAACAAATTATAGAATATGGAAAAAGAATACTGAAAACAGAATTTTGAACAAGATATGCAGAACAGTGTATTTAGAATATAGAATACAGAATAGTGCATATAGAATTTAGAATGTGGAATGCGGAACACAGATTTTAGAATATAGAATACAGAATACTGAATATAGAATTTAGAACATGGAATGCAGAACACATTATTTAGAATATAGAATACAGAATACTGAATATAGTACTTAGAATATAGTGTGAGAAACACAGAATATAGAATATAGAATAAAGAATATTGAAACCATAATTCAGAACTTGGAATACAGAACACAGAATTTACAATATAGAATAGAGAATACTGAAGATAGAATTTAGAATATAGAATGTAGAACATAGTATAAAGAATATAGAATACGGAATGCAGAATATAGAATATAGAATATAAAATGAAGAACACAAAATATAAAATATAGAATAGAGTATATAGAACCCAGAATTTAAAACATTGAATTGCAGAACACTGAATTTAGAATATAGTATACAGAATACTTAATAAACAATTAAAAAATTGAATGTAGGACACAGAATACAGAATATAAAATACATAATACTGAATATCTAATTTAGAATATAGAATGCAGAAAACAGAATAAAAAATATAGCTTAAAAAATATTGAAGCCAGATTTTGGAACATGGAAAGCACAACTCACAAATTCGAATATAGAATACAGAATACTGAATATACAATTCAGAATACAGAATGTAGAACACAGAATATAGAATATAGAATAAAGAATACTGAATATAGAATTTAGAATATAGAATGTAGAACACAGAATATAAAATGTAGAATACAGATTATAGAACCCAGAATTTAGAACATGGAATGCATAACACAGAATATAATATAGCATAATGAATACTGAATATGGAATTTAGAATATAGAATGTAGAACACAGAATATAGAATATAGTATACGGAATGCAAAATATAGTATGTAGAATCTAGAATGAAAAACACACAATTTAGAATATAGAATAGAGAATGTAGAACCCAGAATTTAGAACATGGAATGCAGCACACAGAATTTAGAATATAGAATACAGAATACTGAATATAGAATTTAGAATATACAATGTAGAACACAGAATAAAGAATATAGAATACGGAATACAGAATATAGAATGTAGAATATAGAAAGATTAATACAAAATATAGACTATTGAATAGAGAATATACAACACAGAATTTAGAACATGGAATGCAGAACATAGAATTTAGAATATACAATACAGAATACTGAATATACAATTTAGAATTTAGAATGTAGAACACAGAATTTAGAATATACAATAAAGAATTCTGAATATAGAGTTTAGAATATAGAATGTAGAACACAAAATATAGAATATAGAATACCGAATATAGAATCCAGAATAAAGAACATGCTATGCAGAACACAGAATTTGGAATAAAGATTACATAATACTGAATATAGAATTTAGAATATAGAATGTAGAACACAGAATTTATAATATAGAATACAGAAAGTTGAATATAGTGTTTAGAATATAGAATGTAGAACACAGAATATAGAATATAGATTATAGATTATAGAACCCAGAATTTAGAGGAAGGAATGCAGAACTCAGAATTTAGAATATAGCATACGGAATACTTAATATAGAATTTAGAATATTGTATGTAGAACACAGAATATAGAATGTAGAATACGAAATGCAGATATAGAATACAGAATATAGAATGTAGAAAACAGATTATAGAATATGGAAAAAGAATACTGAAAACAGAATTTAGAACATGGAATGCAGAACACTTTATTTAGAATATAGAATACAGAATAGTGCATATAGAATTTAGAATGTGGAATGCGAAACACAGATTTTAGAATATAGAATACAGAATACTGAATATAGAATTTAGAACATGGAATGCAGAACACATTATTTAGAATATAGAATACAGAACACTGAATATAGAATTTAGAATATAGTGTGAGGAACACAGAATATAGAAAAAAGAATATTGAAACCATAATTCAGAACTTGGAATGCAGAACACAGATTTTACAATATAGAATACAGAATACTGAAGATAGAATTTAGAATATACAATGTAGAACATAGTATAAAGAATATAGAATACGGAATGCAGAATATAGAATGTAGAATTTAAAATGAAGAACACAAAATATAAAATATAGAATAGAGTATATAGAACCCAGAATTTAGAACATTGAATTGCAGAACACTGAATTTAGAATATAGTATACAGAATACTTAATAAAGAATTAAAAAATGGATTGTAGAGCACAGAATATAGAATAAAAAATACATAATACTGAATATATAATTTTGAATATAGAAATAGAAAACAGAATAAAAAATATAGCTTAAAGAATGTGGAAGCAGATTTTGGAACATGGAAAGCAGAACTCACAATTTCGAATATAGAATACAGAATACTGAATATACAATTCAGAATACAGAATGAAGAACACAGAATATAGAATATAGAATAAAGAATACTGAATATAGAATTTAGAATATAGAATGTAGAACACAGAATATAGAATGTAGAATAAAGAATACTGAATAAAGAATTTAGATTATGGAATGTAGAACACAGAATATAGAATGTAGAATACAGAATATAGAATCCAGAATTAAGAACATGCTATGCAGAACACAGAATTAAGAATATAGATTACATAATACTGAATATAGCATTTAGAATATAGAATGCAGAACACAGAATTAATAATATTGTATACAGAAATCTGAATATAGTATTTAGAATATAGAATGTAGAACACAGAATATAGAATATAGATTATAGAACCCAGAATTTAGAACATGGAATGCATAACACAGAATATAATATAGCATACGGAATACTGAATAGAGAATTTAGAATATAGAATGTAGAACACAGAATATAGAATATAGTATACGGAATGCAAAATATAGTATGTAGAATCTAGAATGAAAAACACACAATTTAGAATATAGAATAGAGAATGTAGATCCCAGAATTTAGAACATGGAATGCAGCACACAGAATTTAGAATATAGAATACAGAATACTGAATATAGAATTTAGAATATAGAATGTAGAACACAGAATAAAGAATATAGAATACGGAATGCAGAATATAGAATGGAGAATATAGAATGAAGAATACAAAATATAGACTATAGAATAGAGAATATACAACACAGAATTTAGAACATGGAATGCAGAACATAGAATTTAGAATATACAGTACAGAATACTGAATATACAATTTAGAATATAGAATGTAGAACACAGAATTTAGAATATACATTAAAGAATACTGAATATAGAGTTTAGAATATAGAATGTAGAACACACAATATAGAATGTTGAATACAGAATATAGAATCCAGGATAAAGAACATGCTATGCAGAACACAGAATTTGGAATAAAGATTACATAATACTGAATATAGAATTTAGAATATAGAATGTAGAACACAGAATTTATAATATAGAATACAGAAAGTTGAATATAGTGTTTAGAATATAGAATGTAGAACAGAGAATATAGAATATAGATTATAGACTATAGAACCCAGAATTTAGAAGAAGGAATGCAGAACACAGAATTTAGAATATAGCATACGGAATACTGAATAAGAATTTAGAATATAGTATGTAGAACACAGAATATAGAATGCAGAATACGAAATGCAGATATAGAATACTGAATATAGAATGTAGTAAACAGATTATAGAATATGGAAAAAGAATACTGAAAACAGAATTTTGAACAAGGTATGAAGAACACAGTATTTAGAATATAGAATACAGAATAGTGCATATAGAATTTACAATGTGGAATGCGGAACACAGATTTTAGAATATAGAATACAGAATACTGAATATAGAATTTAGAACATGGAATGCAGAACACATTATTTATAATATAGAATACAGAATACTGAATAAAGTATTTAGAATATAGTGTGAGGAACACAGAATATAGAATATAGAATAAAGAATATTGAAACCATAATTCAGAACTTGGAATGCAGAACACAGAATTTACAATATAGAATACAGAATACTGAAGATAGAATTTAGAATATACAATGTAGAACATAGTATAAAGAATATAGAATACGGCATGCAGAATATAGAATGTATAATTTAAAATGAAGAACACAAAATATAAAATATAGAATAGAGTATATAGAACCCAGAATTTAGAACATTGAATTGCAGAACACTGAATTTAGAATATAGTATACAGAATACTTATAAACAATTAAAAAATGGATTGTAGAGCACAGAATATAGAATAAAAAATACATAATACTGAATATATAATTTTGAATATAGAAATAGAAAACAGAATAAAAAATATAGCTTAAAGAATGTGGAAGCAGATTTTGGAACATGGAAAGCAGAACTCACAATTTCGAATATAGAATACAGAATACTGTATATACAATTCAGAATACAGAATGTAGAACACAGAATATAGAATATAGAATAAAGAATACTGAATATAGAATTTAGAATATAGAATGTAGAACACAGAATATAGAATGTAGAATAAAGAATACTGAATATAGAATTTAGATTATGGAATGTAGAACACAGAATATAGAATGTAGAATACAGAATATAGAATCCAGAATTAAGAACATGCTATGCAGAACACAGAATTAAGAATATAGATTACATAATACTGAATATAAAATTTAGAATATAGAATGCAGAACACAGAATTAATAATATTGTATACAGAAATCTGAATATAGTATTTAGAATATAGAATGTAGAACACAGAATATAGAATATAGATTATAGAACCCAGAATTTAGAACATGGAATGCATAACACAGAATATAATATAGCATACGGAATACTGAATATAGAATTAAAATATAGAATGTAGAACACAGAATATAGAATATAGTATACGGAATGCAAAATATAGTATGTAGAATCTAGAATGAAAAACACACAATTTAGAATATAGAATAGAGAATGTAGATCCCAGAATTTAGAACATGGAAAGCAGCACACAGAATTTAGAATATAGAATACAGAATACTGAATATAGAATTTAGAATATAGAATGTAGAACACAGAATAAAGAATATAGAATACGGAATGCAGAATATAGAATGTAGAATATAGAATGAAGAATACAAAATATAGACTATAGAATAGAGAATATACAACACAGAATTTAGAACATGGAATGCAGAACATAGAATTTAGAATATACAGTACAGAATACTGAATATACAATTTATAATATTGAATGTAGAACACAGAATTTAGAATATACAATAAAGAATACTGAATATAGAGTTTAGAATATAGAATGTAGAACACACAATATAGAATTTTGAATACAGAATATAGAATCCAGAATAAAGAACATGCTATGCAGAACACAGAATTTGGAATAAAGATTACATAATACTGAATTTAGAATTTAGAATATAGAATGTAGAACACAGAATTTATAATATAGAATACAGAAAGTTGAATATAGTGTTTAGAATATAGAATGTAGAACACAGAATATAGAATATAGATTATAGATTATAGAACCCAGAATTTAGATGAAGGAATGCAAAACACAGAATTTAGAATATAGCATACGGAATACTGAATATGAATTTAGAATATAGTATGTAGAACACAGAATATAGATTATAGAATACGAAATGCAGATATAGAATACTGAATATAGAATGTAGTAAACAGATTATAGAATATGGAAAAAGAAAACTGAAAACTGAATTTTGAACAAGGTATGCAGAACACAGTATTTAGAATATAGAATACAGAATAGTGCATATAGAATTTAGAATGTGGAATGCAGAACACATTATTTAGAATATAGAATACAGAATACTGAATATAGTATATAGAATATAGTGTAAGGAACACAGAATATAGAATATAGAATAAAGAATATTGAAACCATAATTCAGAACTTGGAATGCAGAACACAGAATTTACAATATAGAATACAGAATACTGAAGATAGAATTTAGAATATAGAATGTAGAATATAGTATAAAGAATATAGAATACGGAATGCAGAATATATAATGTAGAATATAAAATGAAGAACACAAAATATAAAATATAGAATAGAGTATATAGAACCCAGAATTTAGAACATTGAATTGCAGAACACTGAATTTAGAATATAGTATACAGACTACTTAATAAACAATTAAAAAATGGATTGTAGAGCACAGAACATAGAATAAAAAATACATAATACTGAATATATAATTTTGAATATAGAAATAGAAAACAGAATAAAAAATATAGCTTAAAAAATGTGGAAGCAGATTTTGGAACATGGAAAGCAGAACTCACAATTTCGAATATAGAATACAGAATACTGAATATACAATATTGAATATAGAATGTAGAACACAGAATATAGAATATAGAATAAAGAATACTGAATATAGAATTTAGAATATAGAATGTAGAACATAGAATATAGAATGTAGAATACAGATTATAGAATCAAGAATTAAGAACATGCTATGCAGAACACAGAATTAAGAATATAGATTACATAATACTGAATATAGAATTTAGAATATAGAATGCAGAACACAGAATTTATAATATTGTATACAGAAATCTGAATATAGTATTTTGAATATAGAGTGTAGAACACAGAATATAGAATATAGATTATAGAACCCAGAATTTAGACCTTGGAATGCATAACACAGAATATAATATAGCATACGGAATATTGAATATAGAATTTAGAATATAGAATGTAGAACACAGAATATAGAATATAGTATACGGAATGCAAAATATAGTATGTAGAATCTAGAATGAAAAACACACAATTTAGAATATAGAATAGAGAATGTAGAACCCAGAATTTAGAACATGGAATGCAGCACACAGAATTTAGAATATAGAATACAGAATACTGAATATAGAATTTAGAATATAGAATGTAGAACACAGAATAAAGAATATAGAATACGGTATGCAGAATATAGAATGTAGAATATAGAATGAAGAATACAAAATATAGACTATAGAATAGAGAATATACAACACAGAATTTAGAACATGGAATTCAGAACATAGAATTTAGAATATACAGTACAGAATACTGAATATACAATTTAGAATATAGAATGTAGAACACAGAATTTAGAATATACAATAAAGAATACTGAATATAGAGTTTAGAATATAGAATGTAGAACACACAATATAGAATGTTGAATACAGAATATAGAATCCAGAATAAAGAACATGCTATGCAGAACACAGAATTTGGAATAAAGATTACATAATACTGAATATAGAATTTAGAATATAGAATGTAGAACACAGAATTTATAATAAAGAATACAGAAAGTTGAATATAGTGTTTAGAATATAGAATGTAGAACACAGAATATAGAATATAGATTATAGATTATAGAACCCAGAATTTAGAAGAAGGAATGCAGAACTCAGAATTTAGAATATAGCATACGGAATACTGAATATAGAATTTAGAATATAGTATGTAGAACAAAGAATATAGAATGTAGAATACGAAATGCAGATATAGAATACTGAATATAGAATGTAGTAAACAGATTATAGAATATGGAAAAAGAATACTGAAAAGAGAATTTTGAACAAGTAATGCAGAACACAGTATTTAGAATATAGTATACAGAATAGTGCATACAGAATTTAGAATGTGGAATGCGGAACACAGATATTAGAATATAGAATACAGAATACTGAATATAGAATTTAGAACATGGAATGCAGAACACATTATTTAGAATATAGAATACAGAATACTGAATATAGTATTTAGAATATAGTGTGAGGAACACAGAATATAGAATATAGAATAAAGAATATTGAAACCATAATTCAGAACTTGGAATGCAGAACACAGAATTTACAATATAGGATACAGAATTCTGAAGATAGAATTTAGAATATAGAATGTAGAACATAGTATAAAGAATATAGAATACGGAATGCAGAATATAGAATGTAGAATATAAAATGAAGAACACAAAATATAAAATATAGAATAGAGTATATAGAACCCAGAATTTAGAACATTGAATTGCAGAACACTGAATTTAAAATATAGTATACAGAATACTTAATAAACAATTTAAAAATTGAATGTAAAACACAGAATATAGAACATAAAATACATAATACTGAATATCTAATTTAGAATATAGAATGCAGAAAACAGAATAAAAAATATAGCTTAAAGAATATTGAAGCCAGATTTTGGAACATGGAAAGCAGCACTCACAATTTCGAATATAGAATACAGAATACTGAATATACAATTTAGAATATAGAATGTAGAACACAGAATTTAGAATATAGAATAAAGAATACTGAATATAGAATTTAGAATATAGAATGTAGAACACAGAATATAGAATGTAGAATACAGATTATAGAATCCAGAATTAAGAACATGCTATGCAGAACACAGAATTAAGAATAAAGTTTACATATTACTGAATATAGAATTTAGAATATAGAATGCAGGACACAGAATTTATAATATTGTATACAGAAATCTGAATATAGTATTACAATATAGAATGTAGAACACAGAATATAGAATATAGATTATAGAACCCAGAATTTAGAACATGGAATGCATAACACAGAATATAATATAGCATACGGAATACTGAATATAGAATTAAAATATAGAATGTAGAACACAGAATATAGAATATAGTATACGGAATGCAAAATATAGTATGTAGAATCTAGAATGAAAAACACACAATTTAGAATATAGAATAGAGAATGTAGAACCCAGAATTTAGAACATGGAATGCAGCACACAGAATTTAAAATATAGAATACAGAATACTGAATATAGAATTTAGAATATAGAATGTAGAACACAAAATATAAATTTTAGAATACAGAATAAAGAATCCAGAATAAAGAAAACGCTATGCGGAACACAGAATTTAGAATATAGATTACATAATATGAATATAGAATTTAGAATATAGAATGTAGAATACAGAATTTATAAATTAGAATACAGAAAGCTGAATATAGTATTTACAACATAGAATGTAGAACACAGCTATAGAATATAGAATATAGATTTTAGAACCCAGAATTTAGAACATGGAATGCAGCACACAGAATTTAGAATATAGAATACAGAATACTGAATATAGAATTTAGAATATAGAATGTAGAACACAGAATAAAGAATATAGAATACGGAATGCAGAATATAGAATGTAGAATATAGAATGAAGAATACAAAATATAGACTATAGAATAGAGAATATACAACACAGAATTTAGAACATGGAATGCAGAACATAGAATTTAGAATATACAATACAGAATACTGAATATACAATTTAGAATATAGAATGTTGAATTCACAATTTAGAATATACAATGAAGAATACTGAATATAGAGTTTAGAATATAGAATGTAGAACACACAATATAGAATGTTGAATACAGAATATAGAATCCAGAATAAAGAACATGCTATGCAGAACACAGAATTTGGAATAAAGATTACATAATACTGAATATAGAATTTAGAATATAGAATGTAGAACACAGAATTTATAATATAGAATACAGAAAGTTGAATATAGTATTTAGAATATAGAATGTAGAACACAGAATATAGAATATAAAATACATAATAATGAATATATAATTTAGAATATAGAATGCAGAAAACAGAATAAAAAATATAGCTTAAAGAATATTGAAGCCAGATTTTGGAAAATGGAAAGCAGAACTCACAATTTCGAATATAGAATACAGAATACTGAATATACAATTTAGAATATAGAATGTAGAACACAGAATATAGAATATAGAATAAAGAATACTGAATGTAGAATTTAGATTATAGAATGTAGAACACAGAATATAGAATGTAGAATACAGATTATAGAATCCAGAATTAAGAACATGCTATGCAGAACACAGAATTAAGAATATAGATTACATAATACTGAATATAGAATTTAGAATATAGAATGCAGAACAGAGAATTTATAATATTGTATACACAAATCTGAATATAGTATTTAGAATATAGAATGTAGAACACAGAATATAGAATATAGAATAAAGAATACTGAATATAGAATTTAGAATATAGAATGTAGAACACAGAATATAGAACGTAGAATACAGATTATAGAATCCAGAATTAAGAACATGCTATGCAAAACACAGAATTAAGAATATAGATAATACTGAATATAGTATTTAGAATATAGAATGTAGAACACAGAATATAGAATAGAGAATATAAGTTATAGAACCCAGAATATTGAACATGGACTGCATAACACAGAATAGAATATAGCATACGGAATACTGAATATAGAATTGAGAATATATAATGTAGAACACAGAATATAGATTATAGTATACGGAATGCAAAATATAATATGTAGAATCTAGAATGAAAAACACAAAATTTAGAATATAGTATAGAGAATGTAGAACCAAGAATTTATAACATGGAATGCAGAACACAGAATTTAGAATATAGAATACAGAAAACTGAATATAGAATTTAGAATATACAAAGAAGAACACAGAATATAGAATAAAGAATAGAGAATTTAGAACATGGAATGCAGAACAGAGAATTTAGATTATATAATTCATCATACTGAATATAGACTTAAGAATATAGAATGTAGTACACAGTATAAATTTATAGAATACTGAATGCAGAATATAGAATTTAGAATATACATTGTAGAACAGAGAATATAGAATATAGAAAAGAGAATATAAAACCCAGAATTTACAACATGGAATGCAAACACAGAATTTAGAATATAGTAAAAAGAATACTTAATATACAATTAAAAAAATTGAATGTATAACAGAGAAAATAGAATATACAATACATAATACTGAATATATAATTTAGAATATAGAATGTAGAAAACAGAATAAAAAATATAGCTTAGGGTATATTGAAGCCAGATTTTGGAACTTGGAAAGCAGAACTCAGAATTTAGATTATAGAATATAGAATACTTAATAAACAATTAAAAACTTGAATGTAGAACAGAGAATATAGGATATAGAATACATAATACTGAATATATAATTTAGAATATAGAATGTAAAACACAGAATAAAAAATATAGCTTAGGGAATATTGAAGCCAGATTTTGGAACTTGGAAAGCAGACATCAGAGTTTAGAATATAGAATAGAGAATTCTAAATATAGAGTTTAGAATATAGAATGTACAACACAGAATATAGAATGTAGAATACGGAATATAGAATCAAGAATACAGAACATACTATGAAGAATACAGAATATAGAATATTGATTACAAAATACTGAATATAGAATTAAGAATATAGAATGTAGAACACAGAATACATAATATAAAATACACAAAGTTGAATATAGTATTTAGAATATAGAATGTAGAACACAGGATATAGAATATAGAATATAGATTATGGAACCCAGAATTTAGAACATGGAATGCAGAACACAGAATATAGAATATAGCATACGGAATACAGCATATAGAATTTAGAATATAGTATGTAGAACACAGAATATAGATTATAGAATACGAAATGCAGATATAGAATACAGAATACAGAATGTAGTAAACAGATTATAGAATATGGAAAAAGGATACTGAAAAAAAATTTAGAACATGGAATGCAGAACACAGTATTTAGAATATAGAATACAGAATAGTGCATATAGAATTTAGAATGTGGAATGCGGAACACAGATTTTAGAATATAGAATACAGAATACTGAATATAGAATTTAGAATATAGTGTGAGAAACACAGAATATAGAATATACAATAAAGAATATTGAAACCATAATTCAGAACATGGAATGCAGAACACAGAATTTACAGTATAGAATACAGAATACTGAAGATAGAATTTAGAATATAGAATGTAGAACATTGTATAAAGAATATAGAATACGGAATGCAGAATATAGAATGTAGAATATAAAATGAAGAACACAAAATATAAAATATAGAATAGAGTATATAGAACCCAGAATTTAGAACATTGAATTGCAGAACACTGAATTTAGAATATAGTATACAGAATACTTAATAAACAATTTAAAAATTGAATGTAGAACACAAAATATAGAATATAAAATACATAATACTGAATATATAATTTAGAATATAGAATGCAGAAAACAGAATAAAATATATAGCTTAAAGAATATTGAAGCCAGATTTTGGAACATGGAAAGCAGAACTCACAATTTCGAATATAGAATACAGAATACTGAATATACAATTTAGAATATAGAATGTAGAACAAAGAATATAGAATATAGAATAAAGAATACTGAATATAGAATTTAGAATATAGAATGTAGAACACAGAATATAGAATGTAGAATACAGAATATAGAATCAAGAATAAAGAACATGCTATGCAGAACACAGAATTTGGAATACAGATTACATAATACTGAATATAGAATTTAGAATATAGAATGCAGAACAGAGAATTTATAATATTGTATACAGAAATCTGAATATAGTATTTAGAATATAGAATGTAGAACACAGAATTTAGAATATAGATTATAGAACCCAGAATTTAGAACATATAATGCAGCACACAGAATTTAGAATATAGAATACAGAATACTGAATATAGAATTTAGAATATAGAATGTAGAACACAGAATAAAGAATATAGAATACGGAATGCAGAATATAGAATGTAGAATATAGAATGAAGAATACAAAATATAGACTATAGAATAGAGAATATACAACACAGAATTTAGAACATGGAATGCAGAACATAGAATTTAAAATATACAATACAGAATACTGAATATACAATTTAGAATATAGAATGTAGAACACAGAATTTAGAAAATACAATAAACAGTACTGAATATAGAGTTTAGAATGAAGAATGTAGAACACACAATATAGAATGTAGAATACAGAATATAGAATCCAGAATAAAGAACATGCTATGCAGAACACAGAATGTGGAATAAAGATTACATAATACTGAATATAGAATTTATAATATACAATGTAGAACACAGAATTTATAATATAGAATACAGAAAGTTGAATATAGTATTTAGAATATAGAATGTAGAACACAGAATATAGAATATATATTATAGATTATAGAACCCAGAATTTAGAAGAAGGAATGCAGAACACAGAATTTAGAATATAGCATACGGAATACTGAATATAGAATTTAGAATATAGTATGTAGAGCACAGAATATAGAATGTAGAATACGAAATTCAGATATAGAAAACAGAATATAGAAAGTAGAAAACAGAATATAGAATATGGAAAAAGAATACCGAAAACAGAATTTAGAACATGGAATGCAGAACACAGTATTTACAATATAGAATACGGAAGAGTGCATATAGAATTTAGAATGTGGAATGCGGAACACAGATTTTAGAATATTGAATACAGAATACCTAATATAGAATTTAGAACATGGAATGCAGAACACATTATTTAGAATATAGAATACAGAATACTGAATATAGAATTTAGAATATAGTGTGAGGAACACAGAATATAGAATATAGAATAAAGAATATTGAACCCATAATTTAGAACATGGAATGCAGAACACAGAATATACAATATAGAATACAGAACACTGAAGATAGAATTTAGAATATAGAATGTAGAACATAGTATAAAGAATATAGAATACGGAATGCAGAATATTGAATGTAGAATTCAAAATGAAGAACACAAAATATAAAATATAGAATAGAGTATATAGAACCCAGAATATAGAACATTGAATTGCAGAACACTGAATTTAGAATATAGTATACAGACTACTTAATAAACAATTAAAAAATTGAATGTAGAACACAGAATATAGAATATAAAATACATAATACTGAATATCTAATTTAGAATATAGAATGTAGAATCCAGAATAAAAAATATAGCTTAAAGAATATTGAAGCCAGATTTTGGAACATGGAAAGCAGAACTCACAATTTCGAATATAGAATACAGAATACTGAATATACAATTTAGAATATACAATGTAGAACACAGAACATAGAATGTAGAATACAGATTATAGAATCCAGAATTAAGAACATGCTATGCAGAACTCAGAATTAAGAATACAGATAATACTGAATATATTATTTAGAATATAGAATGCAGAACACAGAATTTATATTATTGTATACAGAAATCTAAATGTCCTATATAGAATATAGAATGTAGAACACAGAATATAGAATAGAGAATATAGGTTATAGAACCCAGAATATTGAACATGGAATGCATAACACAGAATAAAATATAGCATACGGAATACTTAATATAGAATTGAGAATATAGAATGTAGAACACAGAATATAGAATATAGTATACGGAATGCAAAATATAGTATGTAGAATCTAGAATGAAAAACACAAATTTTAGAATATAGTATAGAGAATGTAGAACCAAGAATTTATAACATGGAATGCAGAACACAGAATTTAGAATATAGAATACAGAATACTGAATATAGAATTTAGAATATACAAAGAATAACACAGAATATAGAATAAAGAATATAGAACTTAAAACATGGAATGCAGAACAGAGAATTTAGATTATATAATTCATAATACTGAATATAGACTTAAGAATATAGAATGTAGTACACAGTATAAATTTATAGAATATTGAATACAGAATATAGAATTTAGAATATACAATGTAGAACAGAGAATATAGAATATAGAAAAGAGAATATAAAACCCAGAATTTACAACTTGGAATGCAAACACAAAATTTAGAATATAGTATAAAGAATACTTAATATACAATTAAAAAAATTGAATGTAGAAAAGAGAATATAGAATATACAATACATAATACTGAATATATAATTTAGAATATAGAATGTAGAAAACAGAATAAAGAATATAGCTTAGGGAATATTGAAGCCAGATTTTGGAACTTGGAAAACAGAACTCAGAATTTAGATTATAGAATATAGAATACTTAATAAACAATTAAAAAATTGAATGTAGAACAGAGAATATAGGATATAGAATACATAATACTGAATATATAATTTAGAATATAGAATGTAGAACACAGAATAAAAAATATAGCTTAGGGAATATTGAAGCCAGATTTTGGAACTTGGAAAGCAGAAATCAGAGTTTAGAATATAGAATAGAGAATTCTAAATATAGAGTTTAGAATATAGAATGTACAACACAGAATATAGAATGTAGAATACGGAATATAGAATCAAGAATACAGAACATACTATGAAGAATACAGAATTTAGAATATTGATTACATAATACTGAATATAGAATTTAGAATATAGAATGTAGAACACAGAATATAGAATATAGAATATAGATTACAGAACCCAGAAATTAGAACATGGAATGCAGAACACAAAGTTTAGAATATAGCATACGGAATACTGAATATAGAATTTAGAATATAGATTGCAGAAAACAGAATATAGAATATAGTAAACGGAAAGCAGTATATAGAATGTAGAATATAGAAAGTATAACACAAAATATAGAAAATAGAATAAAGATTATAGAAGCCAGATATAGAACATGGAATGCAGAACACAGAATTTATAATATAGAATACAGGCTACTGAGTAAAGAATGTAGAACACAGAATATAGAATAGAGAATAGAGAATAGAGAACCCAGAATTTAGAACATGGAATGCAGAACACAGAATTTGGATTATATAATACAGAATACTTAATAAACAATTAAAAAATTGAATGTAGAACACAGAATATAGAATATAAAACACATAATACTGAATATATAATTTATAAAATAGAATGTAGAAAACATAATAAAAAATATAGCTTAGAGAATATTGATGCCAGATTTTGGAACATGGAAATCAAACCTCAGTATATAGAATATAGAATACAGAATACTGAATATAGAATATAGAATGTAGAACACAGAATTTAGAATATAGAATAAAGAATACTGAATATAGAATTTAGAATATAGAATGTAGAACACAAAATATAGAATGTAAAATACAGAATAAAGAATCCAGGATAAAGAACATGCTATGCAGAACACAGAATTCAGAATATAGATTACATAATACTGAATATAGTATTTAGAATATAGAATGTAGAACACAGAATTTATAATATAGAATACAGAAAGTTGAATATAGTATTTAGAATATAGAATGTAGAACACAGAATATAGAATATAGATTATAGATTATAGAACCCAGAATTTAGAACATGGAATGCAGATCAATCAATATAGAATATAGCATACGGAATACTGAATATAGTATTTAGAATATAGTAATTAGAACACAGAATATAGAATATAGTATACGGAATGCAAAATATAGTATGTAGAATCTAGAATGAAAAACACACAATTTAGAATATAGAATAGAGAACGTAGAACCCATAATTTAGAACATGGAATGCAGCACACAGAATTTAGAATATAGAATACAGAATACTGAATATAGAAATTAAAATATAGAATGTAGAACACAGAATATAGATTGTAGAATACAGAATAAAGAATCCAGAATAAAGAACATGCTATGCGGAACACAGAATTTAGAATATAGATTACATAATACTGAATATAGAATTTAGAATATAGAATGTAGAATACAGAATTTATAATATAGAATACAGAAAGCTGAATATACTATTTACAATATAGAATGTAGAACACAGATATAGAATATAGAATATAGATTATAGAACCCAGAATTTATAACATGGAATGCAGAAGACAGTAATTACAATATATAATACAGTATACTGATCATAGAACTTAGAACATAGAATGCAGAACACAGAATTTAGAATATGGAATACAGAACACTGAATACAGAATGGAGAACATGGGGTGCAGAACACAGAATTTAGAATATGCAATACAGAATACTGAATAGACAATTTAGAATATAGAAAATAGAACACAGAATATAGAATATAGAATAGAGAATTTAGAACATGGGATGCAGAACACAGAATTTAGAATATAGAATACAGAAAACTGAATATAGAATTTAGAAAATAGAATGTAGATCACATAATATATAATGTAGAATACGGAATGCAGAATATAGAATTTAGAACACAGAATATAAAATATGGAAAACAGAATATAGAAACCAGAATTTAGAACATGGAAAGCAGAACACATAATTTAGAATATAGTATAGAGATTACTGAAAATAGAATTTAGAATATAGAATGTAGAACACAGAATTTAGAATATAGTATACGGAATGCAAAATATAGTATGTAGAATCTAGAATGAAAAACACACAATTTAGAATATACAATAGAGAATGTAGTACCCAGAATTTAGAACATGGAATGCAGCACACAGAATTTAGAATATTGAATACAGAATACTGAATATAGAATTTAGAATATAGAATGTAGAACACAGAATAAAGAATATAGAATACGGAATGCAGAATATAGAATGTAGAATATAGAATGAAGAATACAAAATATAGACTATAGAATAGAGAATATGCAACACAGAATTTAGAACATGGAATGCAGAACATAGAATTTAGAATATACAATACAGAATACTGAATATACAATTTAGAATTTAGAATGTAGAACACAGAATGTAGAATATACAATAAAGAACACTGAATATAGAGTTTAGAATATAGAATGTAGAACACACAATATAGAATATAGAATACCGAATATAGAATCCAGAATAAAGAACATGCTATGCAGAACACAGAATTTGGAATAAAGAATATATAATACTGAATATAGAATTTAGAATATAGAATGTAGAACACAGAATTTATAATATAGAATACAGAAAGTTGAATATAGTATTTAGAATATAGAATGTAGAACACAGAATATAGAATATAGATTATAGATTATAGAACCCAGAATTTAGGAGAAGGAATGCAGAACGCAGAATTTAGAATATACCATACGGAATACTAAATATAGAATTTAGAATATAGCATGTAGAACACAGAATATAGAATGTAGAATACGAAATGCAGATATAGAATACAGAATATAGAATGTAGAAAACAGATTATAGAATATGGAAAAAGAATACTGAAAACAGAATTTTGAACATGGAATGCAGAACACAGTATTTAGTATATAGAATAAAGAATAGTGTATATAGAATTTAGAATGTGCAATGCGGAACACAGATTTTAGAATATAGAATACAGAATACTGAATATAGAATTTAGAACATGGAATGCAGAACACATTATTTAGAATATAGAATACAGAACACTGAATATAGAATTTAGAATATAGTGTGAGGAACACAGAATATAGAATAAAGAATATTGAAACCATAATTCAGAACTTGGAATGCAGATCACAGAATTTACAATATAGAATACAGAACACTGAAGATAGAATTTAGAATATAGAATGTAGAACATAGTATAAAGAATATAGAATACGGAATGCATAATATAGAATGTAGAATATAAAATGAAGAACACAAAATATAAAATATAGAATAGAATATATAGAACCCAGAATTTAGAACATTGAATTGCAGAACACTGAATTTAGAATATAGTATACAGAATACTTAATAAACAATTAAAAAATTGAATGTAGGACACAGAATATAGAATATAAAATACATAATACTGAATTTCTAATTTAGAATATAGAATGCAGAAAACAGAATAAAAAATATAGCTTAAAGAATATTGAAGCCAGATTTTGGAACATGGAAAGCAGAACTCACAATTTCGAATATAGAATACAGAATACTGAATATACAATTTAGAATATAGAATGTAGAACACAGAATATAGAATTTAGAATAAAGAATACTGAATATAGAATTTAGAATATAGAATGTAGAACACAGAATATAAAATGTAGAATACAGATTATAGAATCCAGAATTAAGAAAATGCTATGCAGAACACAGAATTAAGAATATAGATTACATAATACTGAATATAGAATTTAGAATATAGAATGCAGAGCACAGAATTAATAATATTGTATACAGAAATCTGAATATAGTATTTAGAATATAGAATGTAGAACACAGAATATAGAATATAGATTATAGAACCCAGAATTTAGGAGAAGAAATGCAGAACTCAGAATTTAGAATATAGCATACGGAATACTAAATATAGAATTTAGAATATAGTATGTAGAACACAGAATATAGAATGTAGAATACGAAATGCAGATATAGAATACAGAATATAGAATGTAGAAAACAGATTATAGAATATGGAAAAAGAATACTGAAAACAGAATTTAGAACATGGAATGCAGAACACAGTATTTAGAATATAGAATACAGAATAGTGCATATAGAATTTAGAATGTGGAATGCGGAACACAGATTTGAGAATATAGAATACAGAATACTGAATATAGAATTTAGAACATGGAATGCAGAACACATTATTTAGAATATAGAATACAGAACACTGAATATAGAATTTAGAATATAGTGTGAGGAACACAGAATATAGAATAAAGAATATTGAAACCATAATTCAGAACTTGGAATGCAGAACACAGAATTTACAATATAGAATACAGAATACTGAAGATAGAATTTAGAATATAGAATGTAGAACATAGTATAAAGAATATAGAATACGGAATGCAGAATATAGAATGTAGAATATAAAATGAAGAACACAAAATATAAAATATAGAATAGAGTATTTAGAACCCAGAATTTAGAACATTGAATTGCAGAACACTGAATTTAGAATATAGTATACAGAATACTTAATAAACAATTAAAAAATTGAATGTAGGACACAGAATATAGAATATAAAATACATAATACTGAATATCTAATTTAGAAAATAGAATGCAGAAAACAGAATAAAAAATATAGCTTAAAGAATATTGAAGCCAGATTTTGGAACATGGAAAGCAGAACTCACAATTTCGAATATAGAATACAGAATACTGAATATACAATTCAGAATACAGAATGTAGAACACAGAATATAGAATATAGAATAAAGAATACTGAATATAGAATTTAGATTATAGAATGTAGAACACAGGATATAGAATGTAGAATACAGATTATAGAATCAAGAATTAAGAACATGCTATGCAGAACACAGAATTAAGAATATAGATTACATAATACTGAATATAGAATTTAGAATATAGAATGCAGAACAGAGAATTTATAATATTGTATACAGAAATCTGAATATAGTATTTAGAATATAGAATGTAGAACACAGAATATAGAATATAGATTATAGAACCCAGAATTTAGAACATGGAATGCATAACACAGAATATAATATAGCATACGGAATACTGAATATAGAATTTAGAATATAGAATGTAGAACACAGAATAAAGAATATAGAATACGGAATGCAGAATATAGAATGTAGAATATAGAATGATTAATACAAAATATAGACTATTGAATAGAGAATATACAACACAGAATTTAGAACATGGAAAGCAGAACATAGAATTTAGAATATACAATACAGAATACTGAATATACAATTTAGAATTTAGAATGTAGAACACAGAATTTAGAATATACAATAAAGAATACTGAATATAGAGTTTAGAATATAGAATGTAGAACACACAATATAGAATATAGAATACCGAATATAGAATCCAGAATAAAGAACATGCTATGCAGAACACAGAATTTGGAATAAAGATTACATAATACTGAATATAGAATTTAGAATATAGAATGTAGAACACAGAATTTATAATATAGAATACAGAAAGTTGAATATAGTGTTTAGAATATAGAATGTAGAACACAGAATATAGAATGTAGATTACAGAATATAGAATCCAGAATTTAGAAGAAGGAATGCAGAACACAGAATTTAGAATATAGCATACGGAATACTGAATATAGAATTTAGAATATAGTATGTAGAACACAGAATATAGAATGTAGAATACGAAATGCAGATATAGAATACAGAATATAGAATGTACAAAACAGATTATAGAATATGGAAAAAGAATACTGAAAACAGAATTTTGAACAAGAAATGCAGAACAGAGTATTTAGAATATAGAATACAGAATAGTGCATATAGAATTTACAATGTGGAATGCGGAACACAGATTTTAGAATATAGAATACAGAATACTGAATATAGAATTTAGAACATGGAATGCAGAACACATTATTTAGAATATAGAATACAGAATACTGAATATAGTATTTAGAATATAGTGTGAGGAACACAGAATATAGAATATAGAATAAAGAATATTGAAACCATAATTCAGAACTTGGAATGCAGAACACAGAATTTACAATATAGAATACAGAATACTGAAGATAGAATTTAGAATATAGAATGTAGAACATAGTATAAAGAATATAGAATACGGAATGCAGAATATAGAATGTAGAATATAAAATGAAGAACACAAAATATAAAATAAAGAATAGAGTATATAGAACCCAGAATTTAGAACATTGAATTGCAGAACACTGAATTTAGAATATAGTATACAGAATACTTAATAAACAATTAAAAAATTGAATGTAGGACACAGAATATAGAATATAAGATACATAATACTGAATATCTAATTTAGAATATAGAATGCAGAAAACAGAATAAAAAATATAGCTTAAAGAATATTGAAGCCAGATTTTGGAACATGGAAAGCAGAACTCACAATTTCGAATATAGAATACAGAATACTGAATATACAATACAGAATACAGAATGTACAACACAGAATATAGAATATAGGATAAAGAATACTGAATATAGAATTTAGAATATCGAATGTAGAACACAGAATATAGAATGTAGAATAAAGAATACTGAATATAGAATTTAGAATATAGAATTTAGAACACAGAATATAGAATATAGAATACAGATTATAGAATCCAGAATTAAGAACATGCTACACAGAACACAGAATTAAGAATATAGATTACATAATACTGAATATACAATATAGAATATAGAATGCAGAACAGAGAATTTATAATATTGTATACAGAAATCTGAATATAGTATTTAGAATATAGAATGTAGAACACAGAATATAGAATATAGAATATAGATTATAGAACCCAGAATTTAGAACATGGAATGCATAACACAGAATATAATATAGCATACGGAATACTGAATATAGAATTTAGAATATAGAATGTAGAACACAGAATATAGAATATAGTATACGGAATGCAAAATATAGTATGTAGAATCTAGAATGAAAAACACACAATTTAGAATATAGAATAGAGAATGTAGAACCCAGAATTTAGAACATGGAATGCAGCACACAGAATTTACAATATAGAATACAGAATACTGAATATAGAATTTAGAATATAGAATGTAGAACACAGAATAAAGAATGTAGAATACGGAATGCAGAATATAGAATGTAGAATATAGAATGATTAATACAAAATATAGACTATAGAAAAGAGAATATACATCACAGAATTTAGAAGATGGAATGCAGAACATAGAATTTAGAATATACAATACAGAATACTGAATATACAATTTAGAATATAGAATGTAGAACACAGAATTTAGAATATACAATAAAGATTACTGAATATAGAGTTTAGAATATAGAATGTAGAACACACAATATAGAATGTAGAATACCGAATATAGAATCCAGAATAAAGAACATGCTATGCAGAACACAGAATTTGCAATTCAGATTACATAATACTGAATATAGAATTTAGAATATAGAATGTAGAACACAGAATTTATACTATATAAGACAGAAAGTTGAATGTAGTATTTAGAATATAGAATGTAGAACACAGAATATAGAATATAGATTATAGATTATAGAACCCAGAATTTAGAAGAAGGAATGCAGAACACAGAATATAGAATATAGCATACGGAATACTGAATATAGAATTTAGAATATAGTATGTAGAACACAGAATGTAGAATGTAGAAAACGAAATGCAGATATAGAATACAGAATATAGAATGTAGAAAACAGATAATAGAATATGGAAAAATAATACTGAAAAAAGGATTTAGAACATGGAATGCAGAACACAGTATTTAGAATATAGAATACAGAATAGTGCATATAGAATTTAGAATGTGGAATTCGGAACACAGATTTTAGAATATAGAATACAGAATACTGAATATACAATTTAGAATATAGTGTGATGAACACAGAATATAGAATATAGAATAAAGAATATTGAACCCATAATTCAGAACTTGGAATGCAGAACACAGAATTTACAATATAGAATACAGAATACTGAAGATAGAATTTAGAATATAGAATGTAGAACATAGTATAAAGAATATAGAATACGGAATGCAGAATATAGAATGTAGAATATAAAATGAAGAACACAAAATATAAAATATAGAATAGAGTATTTAGAACCCAGAATTTAGAACATTGAATTGCAGAACACTGAATTTAGAATATAGTATACAGTATACTTAATAAACAATTAAAAAATTGAATGTAGGACACAGAATATAGAATATAAAATACATAATATTGAATATCTAATTTAGAATATAGAATGCAGAAAACAGAATAAAAAATATAGCTTAAAGAATATTGAAGCCAGATTTTGGAACATGGAAAGCAGAACTCACAATTTCGAATATAGAATACAGAAAACTGAATATACAATTCAGAATACAGAATGTAGAACACAGAATATAGAATATAGAATAAAGAATACTGAATATAGAATTTAGAATATAGAATGTAGAACACAGAATATAGAATGTAGAATAAAGGATACTGAATATAGAATTTAGAATATAGAATGTAGAACACAGAATATAGAATGTAGAATACAGAATATAGAATCCAGAATTAAGAACATGCTATGCAGAACACAGAATTAAGAATATAGATTACATAATACTGAATATAGAATTTAGAATATAGAATGAAGAACACAGAATTTATAATATTGTATACAGAAATATGAATATAGTATTTAGAATATAGAATGTAGAACACAGAATATAGAATATAGATTATAGAACCCAGAATTTAGAACATGGAATGCATAACACAGAATATAATATAGCATAATGAATACTGAATATAGAATTTAGAATATAGAATGTAGAACACAGAATATAGAATATAGTATACGGAATGCAAAATATAGTATGTAGAATCTAGAATGAAAAACACACAATTTAGAATATAGAATAGAGAATGTAGAACCCAGAATTTAGAACATGGAATGCAGCACACAGAATTTAGAATATAGAATACAGAATACTGAATATAGAATTTAGAATATAGAATGTAGAACACAGAATAAAGAGCATACAATACGGAATGCAGAATATAGAATGTAGAATATAGAATGATTAATACAAAATATAGACTATTGAATAGAGAATATACAACACAGAATTTAGAACATGGAATGCAGAACATAGAATTTAGAATATACAATACAGAATACTGAATATACAATTTAGAATTTAGAATGTAGAACACAGAATTTAGAATATACAATAAAGAATACTGAATATAGAGTTTAGAATATAGAATGTAGAACACACAATATAGAATATAGAATACCGAATATAGAATCCAGAATAAAGAACATGCTATGCAGAACACAGAATTTTGAATAAAGATTACATAATACTGAATATAGAATTTAGAATATAGAATGTAGAACACAGAATTTATAATATAGAATACAGAAAGTTGAATATAGTGTTTAGAATATAGAATGTAGAACACAGAATATAGAATGTAGAATACAGAATATAGAATCCATAATTTAGAAGAAGGAATGCAGAACACAGACTTTAGAATATAGCATACGGAATACTGAATATAGAATTTAGAATATAGTATGTAGAACACAGAATATAGAATGTAGAATATGAAATGCAGATATAGAATACTGTATATATAATGTAGTAAACAGTTTATAGAATATGGAAAAAGAATACTGAAAACAGAATTTTGAACAAGAAATGCAGAACAGAGTATTTAGTATATAGAATACAGAATAGTGCATATAGAATTTAGAATGTGGAATGCGGAACACAGATTTTAGAATATAGAATACAGAATACTGAATATAGAATTTAGAACATGGAATGCAGAACACATTATTTAGAATATAGAATACAGAATACTGAATATAGTATTTAGAATATAGTGTGAGAAACACAGAATATAGAATATAGAATAAAGAATATTGAAACCATAATTCAGAACTTGGAATGCAGAACACAGTATTCACAATATAGAATACAGAATACTGAAGATAGAATTTAGAATATAGAATGTAGAACATAGTATAAAGAATATAGAATACGGAATGCAGAATATAGAATGTAGAATATAAAATGAAGAACACAAAATATAAAATATGGAATCAATTATATAGAACCCAGAATTTAGAACATTGCATTGCTGAACACTGAATTTAGAATATAGTATACAGAATATTTAATAAACAATTTAAATATTGAATGTAGAACACAGAATATAGAATATTAAATACATAATACTGAATATATAATGTAGAATATTGAATGCAGAAAACAGAATAAAAAAAATAGCTTAAAGAATATTGAAGCCAGATTTTGGAACATAGAAATCAGAACTCACAATTTCGAATATAGAATACAGAATACTGAATATACAATTTAGAATATAGAATGTAGAACACAGAATATAGAATATAGAATATAGAATACTGAATATAGAATTTAGAATATAGAATGTAGAACACACAATAAAGAATATAGTATACGGAATGCAGAATATAGAATGTAGAATATAGAATGAAGAATACAAAATATAGACTATAGAATAGAGAATATACAACACAGAATTTAGAACATGGAATGCAGAACATAGAATTTAGAGTATACAATACAGAATACTGAATATACAATTTAGAATATAGAATGTAGAACACAGAATTTAGAATATACAATAAAGAATACTGAATATAGAGTTTAGAAAATAGAATGTAGAACAAACAATATAGAATGTAGATTACAGAAAATAGAATCCAGAATAAAGAACATGCTATGCAGAACACAGAATTTGGAATACAGATTACAATATACTGAATAAAGTATTTAGAATATAGAATGTAGAACACTGAATTTATAATATAGAATACAGAAAGTTGAATATAGTATTTAGAATATAGAATGTAGAACACAGAATATAGAATATAGATTATAGATTATACAACGCAGAATTTAGAAGAAGGAATGCAGAACACAGACTTTAGAATATAGCATACGGAATACTGAATATAGAATTTAGAATATAGTATGTAGAACACAGAATATAGATTGTAGAATACAGAAAACTGAATATAGAATTTAGAAAATAGTGTGAGGAACACAGAAAATAGAATATAGAATAAAGAATATTGAACCCATAATTCAGAACATGGAATGCAGAACACAGAATTTACAATATAGAATACAGAATACTGAAGATAGAATTTAGAATATAGAATGTAGAACATAGTATAAAGAATATAGAATACGGAATACAGAATATAGAATGTAGAATATAAAATGAAGAACACAAAATATAAAATATAGAATAGAGTATATAGAACCCAGAATTTAGAACATTGAATTGCAGAACACTGAATTTAGAATATAGTATACAGAATACTTAATAAATAATTTAAAAATTGAATGTAGAACACAGAATATAGAATATAAAATACATAATACTGAATATATAATTTAGAATATAGAATGCAGAAAACATAATAAAAAATATAGCTTAAAGAATATTGAAGCCAGATTTTGGAACATGGAAAACAGAACTCACAATTTCGAATATAGAATACAGAATACTGAATATACAATTTAGAATATAGAATGTAGAACACAGAATATAGAATATAGGATAAAGAATACTGAATATAGAATTTAGAATATAGAATGTAGAACACAGAATATAGAATGTAGAATACAGATTATAGAATCCAGAATTAAGAATATGCTGTGCAGAACACAGAATTAAGAACATAGATTACATAATACTGAATATAGAATTTAGAATATAGAATGCAGAACACAGAATTTATAATATTGTATAAATAAATCTGAATATAGTGTTTAGAAAATAGAATGTAGAACACAGAATATAGAATATAGATTATCGAACCCAGAATTTAGAACATGGAATGCATAACACAGAATATAATATAGCATACGGAATACTGAATATAGAATTTAGAATATAGAATGTAGAACACAGAATATAGAATATAGTACACGGAATGCAAAATATAGTATGTAGAATCTAGAATGAAAAACACACAATTTAGAATATAGAATAGAGAATGTAGAACCCAGAATTTAGAACATGGAATGCAGCACACAGAATTTAGAATATAGAATACAGAATACTGAATATAGAATTTAGAATATAGAATGTAGAACACAGAATATAGAATATAGATTATACAACCCAGAATTTAGAACATGGAATGCATAACACAGAATATAATATAGCATACGGAATACTGAATATAGAATTTGAATATAGAATGTAGAACACAGAATATAGAAAATAGTATACGGAATGCAAAATATAGTATGTAGAATCTAGAATGAAAAACACACAATTTAGAATATAGAATAGAGAGTGTAGAACCCAGAATTTAGAATATGGAATGCAGCACACAGAATTTAGAATATAGAATACAGAATACTGAATATACAATTTAGAATATAGAATGTACAACACAGAATAAAGAATATAGAATAAAGAATATTGAACCCATAATTCAGAACATGGAATACAGAACACAGAATTTCAATATAGAATACAGAATACTGAAGATAGAATTTAGAATATAGAATGTAGAACATAGTATAAAGAATATAGAATACGGAATGCAGAATATAGAATGTAGAATATAAAATGAAGAACACAAAATATAAAATATAGAATCGATTATATAGAACCCAGAATTTAGAACATTGAATTGCAGAACAGTGAATTTAGAATATAGTATACAGAATACTTAATAAACAATTAAAAATTTGAATGTAGAACACAGAATATAGAATATAAAATACGTAATACTGAATATATAATTTAGAATATAGAATGCAGAAAACAGAATATAGAATGTAGAATACAGAATAAAGAATCCAGAATAAAGAACATGCTATGCGGAACACAGAATTTAGAATATAGATTACATAATACTGAATATAGAATTTAGAATATAGAATGTAGAATACAGAATTTATAATATAGAATACAGAAAGCTGAATATAGTATTTACAATATAGAATGTAGAACACAGATATAGAATGTAGAATATAGATTATAGAACCCAGAATTTAGAACATGGAATGCAGAAGACAGTAATTACAATATATAATACAGTATACTGATCATAGAACTTAGAACATAGAATGCAGAACACAGAATTTAGAATATGGAATACAGAATACTGAATATAGAATGGAGAACATGGGGTGCAGAACACAGAATTTAGAATATGGAATACAGAATACTGAATAGAGTATTTAGAATATAGAAAATAGAACACAGAATATAGAATATAGAATAGAGGATTTAGAACATGGGATGCAGAACACAGAATTTAGAATATAGAATACAGAATACTGAATATAGAATTTTGAATATAGAAAGTAGAACACATAATATATAATGTAGAATACGGAATGCAGAATATAGAATACAGAATATAGAATTTAGAACACAGAATATAAAATATGGAAAATAGAATATAGAAACCAGAATTTAGAACATGGAAAGCAGAACACATAATTTAGAATATAGTATAGAGATTACTGAAAATAGAATTTAGAATATAGAATGTAGAACACAGAATTTAGAATATAGAATACAGAATACTGATTAAATAACTTAGAATATACAATGTAGAACACAGAATATAGAATATAGAATACGGAATGCAAAATAGAGATTGCAGACTATAGAATGAAGTACGCAAAATATAGAATAGAGTATATAGAAGCCAGAATTCAGAACATGGAATGCAGAACACAGAATTTCGAATATAAATACAAAATACTGAATATAGGAATTTGAATATAGAATGCAGAACACAGGATATATAATAGAGTATACAGAACCCAGAATTTAAAACAAGGAATACAGAATTTAGAATATAGAATACAGAATACTGAATATTGAATTTAGAATATAGAATGTAGAACACAGAATAAAGAATATAGAATACGGAATGCAGAATATATAATGTAGAATATAGAATGAAGAATACAAAATATAGAATATAGAATAGAGAACATAAAACACAGAATTTAGAAAATGGAATGCAGAACATAGAATTTAGAATATAGAATAGAGAATACTGAATATACAATTTAGAATATAGTATAGAGATTAATTAATATAGAATTTAGAATACAGCATGTAGAACACAGAATTTAGAATATAGAATACAGAATACTGAATAAATAACTTAGAATATAGAATGTAGAACACAGAATATAGAAAATAGAATACGGAATGCAAAATATAGATTGTAGAATATAGAATGAAGTACGCAAAATATAGAATATAGAAGCCAGAATTTAGAACATGGAATGCAGAACACAGAATTTGGAAAATAAATACCGAATACTGAATGTAGGATTTTGAATATAGAATGCAGAACACAGGATATATAATAGAGTATACAGAAGCCAGAATTTAAAACATGGAACCAGAACACAGAATTTAGAATATAGAATACAGAATACTGAATATATTATTTAGAATATAGAATGTAGAACACAGAATAAAGAATATAGAATACGGAAAGCAGAATATACAATGTAGAATATAGGATGAAGAATACAAAATATAGAATATAGAATAGTGAATATACAACACAGAATTTAGAACATTGGATGCAGAACATAGAATTTAGTATATAGAATACAGAATACTGAATATAAAATGTGGAATATAGAATGTAGAACACAGAATTAATAATATATAATAAAGAATACTAAATATAGATTTTAGAATATAGAATGTATAACACACAATATAGAATGTAGAATACAGAATATAGAATCCAGAATAAAGAACATGCTATGCAGAACACAAAATTTAGAATATAGATTACATAATACTGAATATAGAATTTAGAATATAGAGTGTAGAACACAGAATATATAATATAAATTACACAAAATTGAATATAGTATTTAGAATATAGAATGTAGAACACAGGATATAGAATATAGAATATAGATTATAGAACCCACAATTTAGAACATGGAATGCAGAAGACAGTAATTACTTTATATAATACAGTATACTGATCATAGAACTTAGAACATAGAATGCAGAACACAGAATTTAGAATATGGAATACAGAATACTGAATATAGAATGGAGAACATGGGGTTCAGAACACAGAATTTAGAATATGGAATACAGAATACTGAATATAGAATGGAGAACATGGGGTGCAGTACACAGAATTTAGAATATGGAATACAGAATACTGAATAGATTATTTAGAATATAGAAAATAGAACACAGAATATAGAATATAGAATTGAGAATATAGAACCCAGAATTTAGAACATGGAATGCAGAACACAGAATTTAGTTTATAGAATACATAATACTGAATATAGAATTTAGAATAGAATGTAGAAAACAAAATTTAGAATAAAGAATAGAGAATGCTGAATATAGAATTTAGAATATAGAATCTAGAACACAGAATATAGAAAATAGAAAAGAGAATATAGAACGCAGAATTTAGAACAAGGAATGCAGAACACAGAATTTAGATTACAGAATACAGAATATAGAATTTAGAACACAGAATATAAAATATGGAAAACAGAATATAGAAACCAGAATTTAGAACATGGAAAGCAGAACACATAATTTAGAATATAGTATAGAGATTACTGAAAATAGAATTTAGAATATAGAATGTAGAACACAGAATTTAGAATATAGAATACAGAATACTGATTAAATAACTTAGAATATAGAATGTAGAACACAGAATATAGAATATAGAATACGGAATGCAAAATATAGATTGTAGACTATAGAATGAAGTACGCAAAATATAGAATATAGAATAAAGTATATAGAAGCCAGAATTCAGAACATGGAATGCAGAACAGAGAATTCCGAATATAAATACAAAATACTGAATATAGGAATTTGAATATAGATGCAGAACACAGGATATATATTAGAGTATACAAAACCCAGAATATAAAACATGGAATACAGAACACAGAATTTAGAATATAGAATACAGAACACTGAATATTGAATTTAGAATATAGAATGTAGAACACAGAATAAAGAATATAGAAAACGGAAAGCAGAATATAGAATGTAGAATATAGAATGAAGAATACAAAATATAGAATATAGAATAGAGAACATAAAACACAGTATTTAGAAAATGGAATGCAGAACATAGAATTTAGAATATAGAATAGAGAATACTGAATATACAATTTAGAATATATTATAGAGATTACTTAATATAGAATTTAGAATACAGAATGTAGAACACAGAATTTAGAATATAGAATACAGAATACTGAATAAATAACTTAGAATATAGAATGTAGAACACAGAATATAGAAAAAAGTATACGGAATGCAAATTATAGATTGTAGAATATAGAATGAAGTACGCAAAATATAGAATAGAGAATAGAGAAGAGAGAAGCCAGAATTTAGAACTTGGAATGCAGAACACAGAATTTCGAAAATAAATACGGAATACTGAATGTAGGATTTTGAATATAGAATGCAGAACACAGGATATATAATAAAGTATACAGAAGCCAGAATTTAGAACATGGAATGCAGAACACAGAATTTACAGTATGGAATACAGAATACTGAAGATAGAATTTAGAATATAGAATGTTGAACATAGTATAAAGAATATAGAATACGGAATGCAGAATATAGAATGTAGAATATAAAATGAAGAAAACAAAATATAAAATATAGAATAGAGTATATACAACCCAGTATATAGAACATTGAATTGCAGAACACTGAATTTAGAATATAGTATACAGAATACTTAATAAACAATTAAAAAATTGAATGTAGAACACAGAATATAGAATATAAAATACATAATACTGAATATCTAATTTAGAATATAGAATGTAGAAACCAGAATAAAAAATATAGCTTAAAGAATATTGAAGCCAGATTTTGGAACATGGAAAGCAGAACTCACAATTTCGAATATAGAATACAGAATACTGAATATACAATTTAGAATATAGAATGTAGAACACAGAACATAGAATGTAGAATACAGAGTATAGAATCCAGAATTAAGAACATGCTATGCAGAACACAGAATTAAGGATATAGATAATACTGAATATACTATTTAGAATATATAATGCAGAACACAGAATTTATATTATTGTATAAAGAAATCTAAATGTCGTATTTAGTATATAGAATGTAGAACACAGAATATAGAATAGAGAATATAGGTTATAGAACCCAGAATATTGAACATGGAATGCATAACACAGAATAGAATATAGCATACGGAATACTGAATATAGAATTGAGAATATAGAATGTAGAACACAGAATATAGAATATAGTATACGGAATGCAAAATATAGTATGTAGAATCTAGAATGAAAAACACAAAATTTAGAATATAGTATAGAGAATGTAGAACCAAGAATTTATAACATGGAATGCAGAACACAGAATTTAGAATATAGAATACAGAATACTGAATATTGAATTTAGAATTTACAAAGAAGAACACAGAATATAGAATAAAGAATATAGAATTTAGAACATGGAATGCAGAACAGAGAATTTAGATTATATAATTCATAATACTGAATATAGACTTAAGAATATAGAATGTAGTACACAGTATAAATTTATAGAATACTGAATGCAGAATATAGAATTAAGAATATACAATATAGAACAGAGAATATAGAATATAGAAAAGAGAATATAAAACCCAGAATTTACAACATGGAATGTAAACACAGAATTTAGAATATAGTATAAAGAATACTTAATATACAATTAAAAAAATTAAATGTATAACAGAGAATATAGAATATACAATACATAATACTGAATATATAATTTAGAATATAGAATGTAGAAAACTGAATAAAAAATATAGCTTAGGGAATATTGAAGCCAGATTTTGGAACTTGGAAAACAGAACTCAGAATTTAGATTATAGAATATAGAATACTTAATAAACAATTAAAAAATTGAATGTAGAACAGAGAATATAGGATATAGAATACATAATACTGAATATATAATTTAGAATATAGAATGTAGAACACAGAATAAAAAATATAGCTTAGGGAATATTGAAGCCAGATTTTGGAACTTGGAAAGCAGAAATCAGAGTTTAGAATATAGAATAGAGAATTCTAAATATAGAGTTTAGAATATAGAATATACAACACAGAATATAGAATGTAGAATACGGAATAAAGAATCAAGAATACAGAACATACTATGAAGAATACAGAATTTAGAATATTGATTACATAATACTGAATATAGAATTTAGAATATAGAATGTAGAACACAGAATATATAATATAAAATACACAAAGTTGAATATAGTATTTAGAATATAGAATGTAGAACACAGGATATAGAATATAGAATATAGATTATAGAACACAGATTTTAGAACATGGAATGCAGAACAATCAATATAGAATATAGCATACGGAATACTGAATATAGTATTTAGAATATAGTATGTAGAACACAGAATATAGAATATAGTATACGGAATGCAAAATATAGTATGTAGAATCTAGAATGAAAAACACACAATTTAGAATATAGAATAGAGAACGTAGAAACCAGAATTTAGAACATGGAATGCAGCACACAGAATTTAGAATATAGAATACAGAATACTGAATATAGAATTTAAAATATAGAATGTAGAACACAGAATATAGATTGTAGAATACAGAATAAAGAATCCAGAATAAAGAACATGCTATGCGGAACACAGAATTTAGAATATAGATTACATAATACTGAATATAGAATTTAGAATATAGAATGTAGAATACAGAATTTATAATATAGAATACAGAAAGCTGAATATACTATTTACAATATAGAATGTAGAACACAGATATAGAATATAGAATATAGATTATAGAACCCAGAATTTAGAACATGGAGTGCAGAAGACAGTAATTACAATATATAATACAGTATACTGATCATAGAACTTAGAACATAGAATGCAGAACACAGAATTTAGAATATGGAATACAGAATACTGAATATAGAATGGAGAACATGGGGTGTAGAACACAGAATTTAGAATATGGAATACAGAATACTGAATAGAGAATTTAGAATATAGAAAAAAGAACACAGAATATAGAATATAGAAGAGAGAGTTTAGAACATGGGATGCAGAACACAGAATTTAGAATATAGAATACAGAATACTGAATATAGAATTTAGAATATAGAAAGTAGATCACATAATATATAATGTAGAATACGGAATGCAGAATATAGAATTTAGAACACAGAATATAAAATATGGAAAACAGAATATAGAAACCAGAATTTAGAACATGGAAAGCAGAACACATAATTTAGAATATAGTATAGACATTACTGAAAATAGAATTTAGAATATAGAATGTAGAACACAGAATTTAGAATATAGTATACGGAATGCAAAATATAGTATGTAGAATCTAGAATGAAAAACACACAATTTAGAATATACAATAGAGAATGTAGAACCCAGAATTTAGAACATGGAATGCAGCACACAGAATTTAGAATATAGAATACAGAATTCTGAATATAGAATTTAGAATATAGAATGTAGAACACAGAATAAATAATATAGAATACGGAATGCAGAATATAGAATGTAGAATATAGAATGAAGAATACAAAATATAGACTATAGAATAGAGAATATACAACACAGAATTTAGAACATGGAATGCAGAACATAGAATTTAGAATATACAATAGAGAATACTGAATATACAATTTAGAATTTAGAATGTAGAACACAGAATTTAGAATATACAATAAAGAATACTGAATATAGAGTTTAGAATATAGAATGTAGAACACACAATATAGAATATAGAATACCGAATATAGAATCCAGAATAAAGAACATGCTATGCAGAACACAGAATTTGGAATAAAGAATACATAATACTGAATATAGAATTTAGAATATAGAATGTAGAACACAGAATTTATAATATAGAATACAGAAAGTTGAATATAGTATTTAGAATATAGAATGTAGAACACAGAATATAGAATATAGATTATAGATTATAGAACCCAGAATTTAGGAGAAGGAATGCAGAACTCAGAATTTAGTATATAGCATACAGAATACTAAATATAGAATTTAGAATATAGTATGTAGAACACAGAATATAGAATGTAGAATACGAAATGCAGATATAGAATACAGAATATAGAATGTAGAAAACAGATTATAGAATATGGAAAAAGAATACTGAAAACAGAATTTACAACATGGAATGCAGAACACAGTATTTAGAATATAGAATATAGAATAGTGCATATAGAATTTAGAATGTGGAATGCGGAACACAGATTTTAGAATATAGAATACAGAATACTGAATATAGAATTTAGAACATGGAATGCAGAACACATTATTTAGAATATAGAATACAGAACACTGAATATAGAATTTAGAATATAGTGTGAGGAACACAGAATATAGAATAAAGAATATTGAAACCATAATTCAGAACTTGGAATGCAGATCACAGAATTTACAATATAGAATACAGAACACTGAAGATAGAATTTAGAATATAGAATGTAGAACATAGTATAAAGAGTATAGAATACGGAATGCAGAATATAGAATGTAGAATATAAAATGAAGAACTCAAAATATAAAATATAGAATAGAATATATAGAACCCAGAATTTAGAACATTGAATTGCAGAACACTGAATTTAGAATATAGTATACAGAATACTTAATAAACAATTAAAAAATTGAATGTACAACACAGAATATAGAATATAAAATACATAATACTGAATATCTAATTTAGAATATAGAATGCAGAAAACAGAATAAATAATATAGCTTAAAGAATATTGAAGCCAGATTTTGGAACATGGAAAGCAGAACTCACAATTTCGAATATAGAATACAGAATACTGAATATACAATTTAGAATATAGAATGTAGAACACAGAATATAGAATATAGAATAAAGAATACTGAATATAGTATTTAGAATATAGAATGTAGAACACAGAATATAGAATGTAGAATACAGATTATAGAATCCAGAATTAAGAACATGCTATGCAGAACACAGAATTAAGAATATAGATTACATAATACTGAATATAGAATTTAGAATATAGAATGCAGAACAGAGAATTTATAATATTGTATACAGAAATCTGAATATAGTATTTAGAATATAGAATGTAGAACACAGAATATAGAATATAGATTATAGAACCCAGAATTTAGAACATGGAATGCATAACACAGAATATAATATAGCATACGGAATACTGAATATAGAATTTAGAATATAGAATGTAGAACACAGAATAAAGAATATAGAATACGGAATGCAGAATATAGAATGTAGAATATAGAATGATTAATACAAAATATAGACTATTGAATAGAGAATATACAACACAGAATTTAGAACATGGAAAGCAGAACATAGAATTTAGAATATACAATACAGAATACTGAATATACAATTTAGAATTTAGAATGTAGAACACAGAATTTAGAATATACAATAAAGAATACTGAATATAGAGTTTAGAATATAGAATGTAGAACACACAATATAGAATATAGAATACCGAATATAGAATCCAGAATAAAGAACATGCTATGCAGAACACAGAATTTGGAATAAAGATTACATAATACTGAATATAGAATTTAGAATATAGAATGTAGAACACAGAATTTATAATATAGAATACAGAAAGTTGAATATAGTGTTTAGAATATAGAATGTAGAACACAGAATATAGAATGTAGATTACAGAATATAGAATCCAGAATTTAGAAGAAGGAATGCAGAACACAGAATTTAGAATATAGCATACGGAATACTGAATATAGAATTTAGAATATAGTATGTAGAACACAGAATATAGAATGTAGAATACGAAATGCAGATATAGAATACAGAATATAGAATGTAGAAAACAGATTATAGAATATGGAAAAAGAATACTGAAAACAGAATTTTGAACAAGAAATGCAGAACAGAGTATTTAGAATATAGAATACAGAATAGTGCATATAGAATTTACAATGTGGAATGCGGAACACAGATTTTAGAATATAGAATACAGAATACTGAATATAGAATTTAGAACATGGAATGCAGAACACATTATTTAGAATATAGAATACAGAATACTGAATATAGTATTTAGAATATAGTGTGAGGAACACAGAATATAGAATATAGAATAAAGAATATTGAAACCATAATTCAGAACTTGGAATGCAGAACACAGAATTTACAATATAGAATACAGAATACTGAAGATAGAATTTAGAATATAGAATGTAGAACATAGTATAAAGAATATAGAATACGGAATGCAGAATATAGAATGTAGAATATAAAATGAAGAACACAAAATATAAAATAAAGAATAGAGTATATAGAACCCAGAATTTAGAACATTGAATTGCAGAACACTGAATTTAGAATATAGTATACAGAATACTTAATAAACAATTAAAAAATTGAATGTAGGACACAGAATATAGAATATAAGATACATAATACTGAATATCTAATTTAGAATATAGAATGCAGAAAACAGAATAAAAAATATAGCTTAAAGAATATTGAAGCCAGATTTTGGAACATGGAAAGCAGAACTCACAATTTCGAATATAGAATACAGAATACTGAATATACAATACAGAATACAGAATGTACAACACAGAATATAGAATATAGGATAAAGAATACTGAATATAGAATTTAGAATATCGAATGTAGAACACAGAATATAGAATGTAGAATAAAGAATACTGAATATAGAATTTAGAATATAGAATTTAGAACACAGAATATAGAATGTAGAATACAGATTATAGAATCCAGAATTAAGAACATGCTACGCAGAACACAGAATTAAGAATATAGATTACATAATACTGAATATACAATTTAGAATATAGAATGCAGAACAGAGAATTTATAATATTGTATACAGAAATCTGAATATAGTATTTAGAATATAGAATGTAGAACACAGAATATAGAATATAGAATATAGATTATAGAACCCAGAATTTAGAACATGGAATGCATAACACAGAATATAATATAGCATACGGAATACTGAATATAGAATTTAGAATATAGAATGTAGAACACAGAATATAGAATATAGTATACGGAATGCAAAATATAGTATGTAGAATCTAGAATGAAAAACACACAATTTAGAATATAGAATAGAGAATGTAGAACCCAGAATTTAGAACATGGAATGCAGCACACAGAATTTACAATATAGAATACAGAATACTGAATATAGAATTTAGAATATAGAATGTAGAACACAGAATAAAGAATGTAGAATACGGAATGCAGAATATAGAATGTAGAATATAGAATGATTAATACAAAATATAGACTATAGAAAAGAGAATATACATCACAGAATTTAGAAGATGGAATGCAGAACATAGAATTTAGAATATACAATACAGAATACTGAATATACAATTTAGAATATAGAATGTAGAACACAGAATTTAGAATATACAATAAAGATTACTGAATATAGAGTTTAGAATATAGAATGTAGAACACACAATATAGAATGTAGAATACCGAATATAGAATCCAGAATAAAGAACATGCTATGCAGAACACAGAATTTGCAATTCAGATTACATAATACTGAATATAGAATTTAGAATATAGAATGTAGGACACAGAATTTATACTATATAAGACAGAAAGTTGAATGTAGTATTTAGAATATAGAATGTAGAACACAGAATATAGAATATAGATTATAGATTATAGAACCCAGAATTTAGAAGAAGGAATGCAGAACACAGAATATAGAATATAGCATACGGAATACTGAATATAGAATTTAGAATATAGTATGTAGAACACAGAATGTAGAATGTAGAAAACGAAATGCAGATATAGAATACAGAATATAGAATGTAGAAAACAGATAATAGAATATGGAAAAATAATACTGAAAAAAGGATTTAGAACATGGAATGCAGAACACAGTATTTAGAATATAGAATACAGAATAGTGCATATAGAATTTAGAATGTGGAATTCGGAACACAGATTTTAGAATATAGAATACAGAATACTGAATATACAATTTAGAATATAGTGTGATGAACACAGAATATAGAATATAGAATAAAGAATATTGAACCCATAATTCAGAACTTGGAATGCAGAACACAGAATTTACAATATAGAATACAGAATACTGAAGATAGAATTTAGAATATAGAATGTAGAACATAGTATAAAGAATATAGAATACGGAATGCAGAATATAGAATGTAGAATATAAAATGAAGAACACAAAATATAAAATATAGAATAGAGTATTTAGAACCCAGAATTTAGAACATTGAATTGCAGAACACTGAATTTAGAATATAGTATACAGTATACTTAATAAACAATTAAAAAATTGAATGTAGGACACAGAATATAGAATATAAAATACATAATATTGAATATCTAATTTAGAATATAGAATGCAGAAAACAGAATAAAAAATATAGCTTAAAGAATATTGAAGCCAGATTTTGGAACATGGAAAGCAGAACTCACAATTTCGAATATAGAATACAGAAAACTGAATATACAATTCAGAATACAGAATGTAGAACACAGAATATAGAATATAGAATAAAGAATACTGAATATAGAATTTAGAATATAGAATGTAGAACACAGAATATAGAATGTAGAATAAAGGATACTGAATATAGAATTTAGAATATAGAATGTAGAACACAGAATATAGAATGTAGAATACAGAATATAGAATCCAGAATTAAGAACATGCTATGCAGAACACAGAATTAAGAATATAGATTACATAATACTGAATATAGAATTTAGAATATAGAATGAAGAACACAGAATTTATAATATTGTATACAGAAATATGAATATAGTATTTAGAATATAGAATGTAGAACACAGAATATAGAATATAGATTATAGAACCCAGAATTTAGAACATGGAATGCATAACACAGAATATAATATAGCATAATGAATACTGAATATAGAATTTAGAATATAGAATGTAGAACACAGAATATAGAATATAGTATACGGAATGCAAAATATAGTATGTAGAATCTAGAATGAAAAACACACAATTTAGAATATAGAATAGAGAATGTAGAACCCAGAATTTAGAACATGGAATGCAGCACACAGAATTTAGAATATAGAATACAGAATACTGAATATAGAATTTAGAATATAGAATGTAGAACACAGAATAAAGAGCATACAATACGGAATGCAGAATATAGAATGTAGAATATAGAATGATTAATACAAAATATAGACTATTGAATAGAGAATATACAACACAGAATTTAGAACATGGAATGCAGAACATAGAATTTAGAATATACAATACAGAATACTGAATATACAATTTAGAATTTAGAATGTAGAACACAGAATTTAGAATATAAAATAAAGAATACTGAATATAGAGTTTAGAATATAGAATGTAGAACACACAATATAGAATATAGAATACCGAATATAGAATCCAGAATAAAGAACATGCTATGCAGAACACAGAATTTTGAATAAAGATTACATAATACTGAATATAGAATTTAGAATATAGAATGTAGAACACAGAATTTATAATATAGAATACAGAAAGTTGAATATAGTGTTTAGAATATAGAATGTAGAACACAGAATATAGAATGTAGAATACAGAATATAGAATCCATAATTTAGAAGAAGGAATGCAGAACACAGAATTTAGAATATAGCATACGGAATACTGAATATAGAATTTAGAATATAGTATGTAGAACACAGAATATAGAATGTAGAATATGAAATGCAGATATAGAATACTGTATATATAATGTAGTAAACAGATTATAGAATATGGAAAAAGAATACTGAAAACAGAATTTTGAACAAGAAATGCAGAACAGAGTATTTAGTATATAGAATACAGAATACTGCATATAGAATTTAGAATGTGGAATGCGGAACACAGATTTTAGAATATAGAATACAGAATACTGAATATAGAATTTAGAACATGGAATGCAGAACACATTATTTAGAATATAGAATACAGAATACTGAATATAGTATTTAGAATATAGTGTGAGAAACACAGAATATAGAATATAGAATAAAGAATATTGAAACCATAATTCAGAACTTGGAATGCAGAACACAGTATTCACAATATAGAATACAGAATACTGAAGATAGAATTTAGAATATAGAATGTAGAACATAGTATAAAGAATATAGAATACGGAATGCAGAATATAGAATGTAGAATATAAAATGAAGAACACAAAATATAAAATATGGAATCAATTATATAGAACCCAGAATTTAGAACATTGCATTGCTGAACACTGAATTTAGAATATAGTATACAGAATATTTAATAAACAATTTAAATATTGAATGTAGAACACAGAATATAGAATATTAAATACATAATACTGAATATATAATGTAGAATATTGAATGCAGAAAACAGAATAAAAAAAATAGCTTAAAGAATATTGAAGCCAGATTTTGGAACATGGAAATCAGAACTCACAATTTCGAATATAGAATACAGAATACTGAATATACAATTTAGAATATAGAATGTAGAACACAGAATATAGAATATAGAATACAGAATACTGAATATAGAATTTAGAATATAGAATGTAGAACACACAATAAAGAATATAGTATACGGAATGCAGAATATAGAATGTAGAATATAGAATGAAGAATACAAAATATAGACTATAGAATAGAGAATATACAACACAGAATTTAGAACATGGAATGCAGAACATAGAATTTAGAGTATACAATACAGAATACTGAATATACAATTTAGAATATAGAATGTAGAACACAGAATTTAGAATATACAATAAAGAATACTGAATATAGAGTTTAGAAAATAGAATGTAGAACAAACAATATAGAATGTAGATTACAGAAAATAGAATCCAGAATAAAGAACATGCTATGCAGAACACAGAATTTGGAATACAGATTACAATATACTGAATAAAGTATTTAGAATATAGAATGTAGAACACTGAATTTATAATATAGAATACAGAAAGTTGAATATAGTATTAAGAATATAGAATGTAGAACACAGAATATAGAATATAGATTATAGATTATACAACGCAGAATTTAGAAGAAGGAATGCAGAACACAGACTTTAGAATATAGCATACGGAATACTGAATATAGAATTTAGAATATAGTATGTAGAACACAGAATATAGATTGTAGAATACAGAAAACTGAATATAGAATTTAGAAAATAGTGTGAGGAACACAGAATATAGAATATAGAATAAAGAATATTGAACCCATAATTCAGAACATGGAATGCAGAACACAGAATTTACAATATAGAATACAGAATACTGAAGATAGAATTTAGAATATAGAATGTAGAACATAGCATAAAGAATATAGAATACGGAATACAGAATATAGAATGTAGAATATAAAATGAAGAACACAAAATATAAAATATAGAATAGAGTATATAGAACCCAGAATTTAGAACATTGAATTGCAGAACACTGAATTTAGAATATAGTATACAGAATACTTAATAAATAATTTAAAAATTGAATGTAGAACACAGAATATAGAATATAAAATACATAATACTGAATATATAATTTAGAATATAGAATGCAGAAAACATAATAAAAAATATAGCTTAAAGAATATTGAAGCCAGATTTTGGAACATGGAAAACAGAACTCACAATTTCGAATATAGAATACAGAATACTGAATATACAATTTAGAATATAGAATGTAGAACACAGAATATAGAATATAGGATAAAGAATACTGAATATAGAATTTAGAATATAGACTGTAGAACACAGAATATAGAATGTAGAATACAGATTATAGAATCCAGAATTAAGAATATGCTGTGCAGAACACAGAATTAAGAACATAGATTACATAATACTGAATATAGAATTTAGAATATAGAATGCAGAACACAGAATTTATAATATTGTATAAATAAATCTGAATATAGTGTTTAGAAAATAGAATGTAGAACACAGAATATAGAATATAGATTATAGAACCCAGAATTTAGAACATGGAATGCATAACACAGAATATAATATAGCATACGGAATACTGAATATAGAATTTAGAATATAGAATGTAGAACACAGAATATAGAATATAGTACACGGAATGCAAAATATAGTATGTAGAATCTAGAATGAAAAACACACAATTTAGAATATAGAATAGAGAATGTAGAACCCAGAATTTAGAACATGGAATGCAGCACACAGAATTTAGAATATAGAATACAGAATACTGAATATAGAATTTAGAATATAGAATGTAGAACACAGAATATAGAATATAGATTATACAACCCAGAATTTAGAACATGGAATGCATAACACAGAATATAATATAGCATACGGAATACTGAATATAGAATTTGAATATAGAATGTAGAACACAGAATATAGAAAATAGTATACGGAATGCAAAATATAGTATGTAGAATCTAGAATGAAAAACACACAATTTAGAATATAGAATAGAGAGTGTAGAACCCAGAATTTAGAATATGGAATGCAGCACACAGAATTTAGAATATAGAATACAGAATACTGAATATACAATTTAGAATATAGAATGTACAACACAGAATAAAGAATATAGAATAAAGAATATTGAACCCATAATTCAGAACATGGAATACAGAACACAGAATTTCAATATAGAATACAGAATACTGAAGATAGAATTTAGAATATAGAATGTAGAACACAGAATATATAATATAAATTACACAAAATTGAATATAGTATTTAGAATATAGAATGTAGAACACAGGATATAGAATATAGAATATAGATTATAGAACCCACAATTTAGAACATGGAATGCAGAAGACAGTAATTACTTTATATAATACAGTATACTGATCATAGAACTTAGAACATAGAATGCAGAACACAGAATTTAGAATATGGAATACAGAATACTGAATATAGAATGGAGAACATGGGGTTCAGAACACAGAATTTAGAATATGGAATACAGAATACTGAATATAGAATGGAGAACATGGGGTGCAGTACACAGAATTTAGAATATGGAATACAGAATACTGAATAGATTATTTAGAATATAGAAAATAGAACACAGAATATAGAATATAGAATTGAGAATATAGAACCCAGAATTTAGAACATGGAATGCAGAACACAGAATTTAGTTTATAGAATACATAATACTGAATATAGAATTTAGAATAGAATGTAGAAAACAAAATTTAGAATAAAGAATAGAGAATGCTGAATATAGAATTTAGAATATAGAATATAGTACACGGAATGCAAAATATAGTATGTAGAATCTAGAATGAAAAACACACAATTTAGAATATAGAATAGAGAATGTAGAACCCAGAATTTAGAACATGGAATGCAGCACACAGAATTTAGAATATAGAATACAGAATAATGAATATAGAATTTAGAATATAGAATGTAGAACACAGAATATAGATTGGAGAATACAGAATAAAGAATCCAGAATAAAGAACATGCTATGCGGAACACAGAATTTAGAATATAGATTACATAATACTGAATATAGAATTTAGAATATAGAATGTAGAATACAGAATTTATAATATAGAATACAGAAAGCTGAATATAGTATTTACAATATAGAATGTAGAACACAGATATAGAATGTAGAATATAGATTATAGAACCCAGAATTTAGAACATGGAATGCAGAAAACAGTAATTACAATATATAATACAGTATACTGATCATAGAACTTAGAACATAGAATGCAGAACACAGAATTTAGAATATGGAATACAGAATACTGAATATAGAATGGAGAACATGGGGTGCAGAACACAGAATTTAGAATATGGAATACAGAATACTGAATAGAGTATTTAGAATATAGAAAATAGAACACAGAATATAGAATAGAGAATAGAGAATTTAGAACATGGGATGCAGAACACAGAATTTAGAATATAGAATACAGAATACTGAATATAGAATTTAGAATATAGAAAGTAGAACACATAATATATAATGTAGAATACGGAATTCAGAATATAGAATACAGAATATAGAATTTAGAACACAGAATATAAAATATGGAAAACAGAATATAGAAACCAGAATTTAGAACATGGAAAGCAGAACACATAATTTAGAATATACTATAGAGATTACTGAAAATAGAATTTAGAATACAGAATGTAGAACACAGGATTTAGAATATAGAATACAGAATACTGAATAAATAACTTAGACTATAGAATGTAGAACACAGAATATAGAAAATAGAATATGGAATGCAAAATATAGATTGTAGTATATAGAATGAAGTACGCAAAGTATAGAATATAGTAGCCAGAATTTAGAACATGTAATGCAGAACACAGAAATTGGAAAATAAATACCGAATACTGAATGTAGGATTTTGAATATAGAATGCAGAACACAGGATATATAATAGAGTATACAGAAGCCAGAATTTAAAACATGGAATACAGAACACAGAATTTAGAATATAGAATACAGAATACTGAATATACAATTTAGAATATAGAATGTAGAACACAGAATTAATAATATATAATAAAGAATACTAAATATAGATTTTAGAATATAGAATGTATAACACACAATATAGAATGTAGAATACAGAATATAGAATCCAGAATAAAGAACATGCTATGCAGAACACAAAATTTAGAATATAGATTACATAATACTGAATATAGAATTTAGAATATAGAGTGTAGAACACAGAATATATAATATAAATTACACAAAATTGAATATAGTATTTAGAATATAGAATGTAGAACACAGGATATAGAATATAGAATATAGATTATAGAACCCACAATTTAGAACATGGAATGCAGAAGACAGTAATTACTTTATATAATACAGTATACTGATCATAGAACTTAGAACATAGAATGCAGAACACAGAATTTAGAATATGGAATACAGAATACTGAATATAGAATGGAGAACATGGGGTTCAGAACACAGAATTTAGAATATGGAATACAGAATACTGAATATAGAATGGAGAACATGGGGTGCAGTACACAGAATTTAGAATATGGAATACAGAATACTGAATAGATTATTTAGAATATAGAAAATAGAACACAGAATATAGAATATAGAATAGAGAATTTAGAACATGGGATGCAGAACACAAAATTTAGAATATAGAATACAGAATACTGAATATAGAATTTAGAATATAGAAAGTAGAACACATAATATATAATGTAGAATACGGAATGCAGAATATAGAATACAGAATATAGAATTTAGAACACAGAATATAAAATATGGAAAACAGAATATACAAACCAGAATTTAGAACATGGAAAGCAGAGTACATAATTTAGAATATAGTATAGAGATTACTTAATATAGAATTTAGAAAACACAATGTAGAACACTGGATTTAGAATATAGAATACAGAATACTGAATAAATAATTTAGAATATAGAATGTAGAACACAGAATATAGAAAATAGAATATGGAATGCAAAATATAGATTGTAGAATATAGAATTAAGTACGCAAAATATAGAATATAGAAGCCAGAATTTAGAACATGGAATGCAGAACACAGAATTTGGAAAATAAATACGGAATACTGAATGTAGGATTTTGAATATAGAATGCAGAACACAGGATATATAATAGAGTATAGAGAAGCCAGAATTTATAACATGGAATACAGAACACAGAATTTAGAATATAGAATACAGAATACTGAATATACAATTTAGAATATAAAATGTAGAACATAGTATAAAGGATATAGAAGACAGAATGAAGAATTTAGAATGTAGAATATAAAATGAAAAACACAAAATATAAAATATAGAATAGAGTATATACAACCCAGAATTTAGAACATTGAATTGCAGAACACTGAATTTAGAATATAGTATACAGAATACTTAATAAACAATTTAAAAATTGAATGTAGAACACAGAATATAGAATATAAAATACATAATACTGAATATCTAATTTAGAATATAGAATGCAGAAAACAGAAAAAAAATATAGCTTAAAGAATATTGAAGCCAGATTTTGGAACATGGAAAGCAGAACTCACAATTTCGAATATAGAATACAGAATACTGAATATAAAATTAAGAAAATAGAATGTAGAACACAGAATATAGAATATAGAATAAAGAATACTGAATATAGAATTTAGAATATAGAATGTAGAACACAGAATATTGAATGTAGAATACAGATTATAGAATCCACAAATAAGAATATGCTAAGCAGAACACAAAATTAAGAATATAGATTACATAATACTGAATATAGAATTTAGAATATAGAATGCAGAACACAGAATTTATAATACTGTATACAGAAATCTGAATATAGTATTTAGAATAAAGAATGTAGAACACAGAATATAGAATATAGATTATAGAACCCAGAATTTAGAACATGGAATGTATAACACAGAATATAATATAGCATACGGAATACTGAATATAGAATTTAGAATATAGAATGTAGACCACAGAATATAGAATATAGTATATGGAATGCAAAATATAGTATGTAGAATTTAGAATGAAAAACACACAATTTAGAATATAGAATAGAGAATGTAGAACCCAGAATTTAGAACATGGAATGCAGCACACAGAATTTAGAATATAGAATACAGAATACTGAATATAGAATTTAGAATATAGAATGTAGAACACAGAATATAGATTGTTGAATACAGAATAAAGAATCCAGAATAAAGAACATGCTATGCAGAACACAGAATTTAGAATATAGATTACATAGTACTGAATATGGAATTTAGAATATACAATGTAGAATACAGAATTTATAATATAGAATACAGAAAGCTGAATATAGTATTTACAATATAGAATGTAGAACACAGATATAGAATATAGAATATAGATTATAGAACCCAGAATGTAGAACATGGAATGCAGAAGACAGTAATTACAATATATAATACAATATACAGATCATAGAACTTAGAACATAGAATGCAGAACACAGAATTTAGAATATGGAATACAGAATACTGAATATAGAATGGAGAACATGGGGTGCAGAACACAGAATTTAGAATATGGAATAAAGCATACTGAATAGAAAATTTAGAATATAGAAAATAGAACACAGAATATAGAATATAGAATAGAGAATTTAGATCATGTAATGCAGAACACAGAATTTCGAGTATAGAATACAGAATACTGAATATAGAATTTAGAATATAGAAAGTAGAACACATAATATATAATGTATAATATGGAATGCAGAATATAGAATACAGAATATAGAATTTAGAACACAGAATATAAAATATGGAAAACAGAATATAGAAACAAGAATTTAGAACATGGAAAGCAGAACACATAATTTAGAATATAGTATAGAGATTACTGAAAATAGAATTTAGAGTATAGAATGTAGAACACAGAATTTAGAATATAGAATACAGAATACTGATTAAATAATTTAGAATATAGAATGTAGAACACAGAATATAGAATATAGAATACGGAATTCAAAATATAGATTGTAGACTATAGAAAGAATTACGCAAAATATAGAATATAGAATAGAGTATATAGAAGCCAGAATTCAGAACATGGAATGCAGAACACAGAATTTCGAATATAAATACAAAATACTGAATATAGGTATTTGAATATAGAATGCAGAACACAGGATATATAATAGAGTATACAGTACCCTGAATTTAAAACATGGAATACAGAACACAGAATTTAGAATATAGAATACAGAATACTGAATATTGAATATAGAATATAGAATGTAGAACACAGAATAAAGAATATAGAATACGGAATGCAGAATATAGAATGTAGAATATAGAATGAAGAATACAAAATATAGAATATAGAGTAGAGAACATAAAACACAGAATTTAGAAAATGGAATGCAGAACATAGAATTTAGAATAGAGAATAGAGAATACTGAATATAAAATTTAGAATATAGTATATAGATTACAGAAAATAGAATTTAGAGTATAGAATGTAGAACACAGAATTTAGAATATAGAATACAGAATACTGATTAAATAATTTAGAATATAGAATGTAGAACACAGAATATAGAATATAGAATACGGAATGCAAAATATAGATTGTAGACTATAGAATGAAGAACGCAAAATATAGACTATAGAATAGAGTATATAGAAGCCAGAATTCAGAACATGGAATGCAGAACACAGAATTTCGAATATAAATACAAAATACTGAATATAGGTATTTGAATATAGAATGCAGAACACAGGATATATAATAGAGTATAGAGAACCCTGAATTTAAAACATGGAATACAGAACACAGAATTAAGAATATAGAATACAGAATACTGAATATTGAATTTAGAATATAGAATGTAGAACACAGAATATAGAATATAGAATACGGAATGCAGAATATAGAATGTAGAATATAGAATGAAGAATACAAAATATAGAATATAGAGTAGAGAACATAAAACACAGAATTTAGAAAATGGAATGCAGAACATAGAATTTAGAATAGAGAATAGAGAATACTGAATATACAATTTAGAATATAGTATAGAAATTACTTAATATAGAATTTAGAATACAGAATGTAGAACACAGAATTTAGAATATAGAATACAGAATACTGAATAAATAACTTAGAATATAGAATGTAGAACTCAGAATATTGAAAATAGAATACGGAATGCAAAATATAGATTGTAAAATATAGAATGAAGTACGCAAAATATAGAATATAGAATAGAGAATATAGAAGCCAGAATATAGAACATGGAATGCAGAACACAGAATTTGGAAAATAAATCCGGAATACTGAATGTAGGATTTTGAATATAGAATGAAGTACACAGGATATATAATAGAGTATATAGAAGCCGGAATTTAAAACATGGAATCCAGAACACAGAATTTAGAATATAGAATACAGAATACTGATTATAGTATTTAGAATATAGAATGTAGAACACAGAATAAAGAATATAGAATACGGAAAGCAGAATATAGAATGTAGAATATAGGATGAAGAATACAAAATATAGAATATAGAATAGAGAATATACAACACAGAATTTAGAACATGGAATGCAGAACACAGAATTTACAATATAGAATACAGAATACAGAAGATAGAATTTTGAATAAAGAATGTAGAACATAGTATAAAGGATATAGAATTCGGAATGCAGAATATAGAATGTAGAATATAAAATGAAGAACACAAAATATAAAATATAGAATAGAATATATAGAACCCAGAATTTAGAATATTGAATTGCAGAACACTGAATTTATAATATAGTATACAGAATACTTAATAAACAATTAAAAAATTGAGTGTAGAACACAGAATATAGAATATAAAATACATAATACTGAATATATAATTTAGAATATAGAATGCAGAAAACAGAATAAAAAATATAGCTTAAAGAATATTGAAGCCAGATTTTGGAACATGGAAATCAGAACACACAATTTCGAATATAGAATACAGAATACTGAATATACAATTTAGAATATAGAATGTAGAAATCAGAATATAGAATATAGAATAAAGAATACTGAATATAGAATTTAGAATATAGAATGTAGAACACAGAATATAGAATGTAGAATACAGATTATAGAATTCAGAATTAAGAATATGCTGTGCAGAACACAGAATTAAGAACATAGATTACATAATACTGAATATAGAATTTAGAATATAGAATGCAGAACACAGAATTTATAATATTGTATAAATAAATCTGAATATAGTGTTTAGAAAATAGAATGTAGAACACAGAATATAGAATATAGATTATCGAACCCAGAATTTAGAACATGAAATGCATAACACAGAATATAATATAGCATACGGAATACTGAATATAGAATTTAGAATATACAATGTAGAACACAGAATATAGAATATAGTACACGGAATGCAAAATATAGTATGTAGAATCTAGAATGAAAAACACACAATTTAGAATATAGAATAGAGAATGTAGAACCCAGAATTTAGAACATGGAATGCAGCACACAGAATTTAGAATACAGAATACAGAATACTGAATATAGAATTTAGAATATAGAATGTAGAACACAGAATATAGATTGGAGAATACAGAATAAAGAATCCAGAATAAAGAACATGCTATGCGGAACACAGAATTTAGAATATAGATTACATAATACTGAATATAGAATTTAGAATATAGAATGTAGAATACAGAATTTATAATATAGAATACAGAAAGCTGAATATAGTATTTACAAAATAGAATGTAGAACACAGATATAGAATGTAGAATATAGATTATAGAACCCAGAATTTAGAACATGGAATGCAGAAAACAGTAATTACAATATATAATACAGTATACTGATCATAGAACTTAGAACATAGAATGCAGAACACAGAATTTAGAATATGGAATACAGAATACTGAATATAGAATGGAGAACATGGGGTGCAGAACACAGAATTTAGAATATGGAATACAGAATACTGAATAGAGTATTTAGAATATAGAAAATAGAACACAGAATATAGAATAGAGAATAGAGAATTTAGAACATGGGATGCAGAACACAGAATTTAGAATATAGAATACAGAATACTGAATATAGAATTTAGAATATAGAAAGTAGAACACATAATATATAATGTAGAATACGGAATTCAGAATATAGAATACAGAATATAGAATTTAGAACACAGAATATAAAATATGGAAAACAGAATATAGAAACCAGAATTTAGAACATGGAAAGCAGAACACATAATTTAGAATATACTATAGAGATTACTGAAAATAGAATTTAGAATACAGAATGTAGAACACAGGATTTAGAATATAGAATACAGAATACTGAATAAATAACTTAGACTATAGAATGTAGAACACAGAATATAGAAAATAGAATATGGAATGCAAAATATAGATTGTAGAATATAGAATGAAGTACGCAAAGTATAGAATATAGTAGCCAGAATTTAGAACATGTAATGCAGAACACAGAATTTGGAAAATAAATACCGAATACTGAATGTAGGATTTTGAATATAGAATGCAGAACACAGGATATATAATAGAGTATACAGAAGCCAGAATTTAAAACATGGAATACAGAACACAGAATTTAGAATATAGAATACAGAATACTGAATATACAATTTAGAATATAGAATGTAGAACACAGAATAAAGAATATAGAATACGGAAAGCAGAAAATACAATGTAGAATATAGGATGAAGAATACAAAATATAGAATATAGAATAGAGAATATACAACATAGAATTTAGAACATTGGATGCAGAACATAGAATTTAGAATATAGAATACAGAATACTGAATATACAATTTAGAATATAGAATGTAGAACACAGAATTAATAATATATAATAAAGAATACTGAATATAGATTTTAGAATATAGAATGTATAACACACAATATAGAATGTAGAATACAGAATATAGAATCCAGAATAAAGAAAATGCTATGCAGAACACAGAATTTAGAATATAGATTACATAATACTGAATATAGAATTTAGAATATAGAATGTAGAACACAGAATATATAATATAAAATACACAAAGTTGAATATAGTATTTAGAATATAGAATGTAGAACACAGGATATAGAATATAGAATATAGATTATAGAACCCACAATTTAGAACATGGAATGCAGAACACAGAATATAGAATATACCATACGGAATACTGAATATAGAATTTAGAATATAGTATGTAGAACACAGAATATAGATTATAGAATACGAAATGCAGATATAGAATACAGAATATAGAATGTAGTAAACAGATTATAGAATATGGAAAAAGAATACTGAAAACAGAATTTAGAATATGGAATGCAGAACACAGTATTTAGAATATAGAATATGGAATAGTTCATATACAATTTAGAATGTGGAATGCGGAACACAGATTTTAGAATATAGAATACAGAATACTGAATATAGAATTAAAACATGGAATGCAGAACACATTATTTAGAATACAGAATACAGAATACTGAATGTAGAATTTAGAATATAGTGTGAGGAACACAGAATATAGAATAAAGAATATTGAATACATAATTCCGAACATGGAATGCAGAACACAGAATTTACAATATAGAATACAGAATACTGAAGATAGAATTTAGAATATAGAATGTAGAACATAGTATAAAGAATACAGAATACGGAATGCAGAATATAGAATGTAGAATATAAAATGAAGAACACAAAATATAAAATATAGAATTGAGTATATAGAACCCAGAATTTAGAACATTGAATTGCAGAACACTGAATTTAGAATATAGTATACAGAATACTTAATAAACAATTTAAAAATTGAATGTAGAACACAGAATATAGAATATAAAATACATAATACTGAATATCTAATTTAGAATATAGAATGCAGAAAACAGAATATAAAATATAGCTTACAGAATATTGAAGCCAGATTTTGGAACATGGAAAGCAGAACTCACAATTTCGAATATAGAATACAGAATACTGAATATACAATTTAGAATATAGAATGTAGAACACAGTATTTAGAATATAGAATAAAGAATACTGAATATAGAATTTAGAATATAGAATGTAGAACACAGAATATAGAATGTAGAATACAGAATATAGAATCCAGAATTAAGAAAATGCTATGCAGAACACAGAATTAAGAATATAGATTACATAATACTGAATATAGAATTTAGAATATAGAATGCAGAACACAGAATTTATAATATTGTATACAGAAATCTGAATAAAGTATATAGAATATAGAATGTAGAACACAGAATATAGAATATAGATTATAGAACCCAGAATTTAGAACATGGAATGCATAACACAGAATATAATATAGCATACGGAATACTGAATATAGAATTTAGAATATAGAATATCGAACACAGAATATAGAATATAGTATACGGAATGCAAAATACAGTATGTAGAATCTAGAATGAAAAACACACAATTTAGAATATAGAATAGTGAATGTAGAACCCAGAATTTAGAACATGGAATGCAGCACACAGAATTTAGAATATAGAATACAGAAAACTGAATATAAGACTTAGAATATAGAATGTAGAACACAGAATATAGATTGTAGAATACAGAATAAAGAATCCAGAATAAAGAACATGCTATGCGGAACACAGAATTAAGAATATAGATTACATAATACTGAATATAGAATTTAGAATATAGTATGTAGAACACAGAATATAGATTATAGAATACGAAATGCAGATATAGAATACAGAAAATAGAATGCAGTAAACAGATTATAGAATATGGAAAAAGAATACTGAAAACAGAATTTAGAACATGGAATGCAGAACACAGTATTTAGAATATAGAATATAGAATAGTTCATATACAACTTAGAATGTGGAATGCGGAACACAGATTTTAGAATATAGAATACAGAATACTGAATATAGAATTTAGAACATGGAATGCAGAACACATTATTTAGAATATAGAATACAGAATACTGAATATAGAATTTAGAATATAGAATGTAGAACACAGAATATAGAATGTAGAATACAGATTATAGAATCCAGAATTAAGAACATGCTATGCAGAACACAGAATGAAGAATATAGATTACATAATACTGAATATAGAATTTAGAATATAGAATGCAGAACACAGAATTTATAATATTGTATACAGAAATCTGAATATAGTAATTAGAATATAGTATGTAGAACACAGAATATAGAATATAGGTTATAGAACCCAGAATTTAGAACATGGAATGCATAACACAGAATATAATATAGCATACGGAATACTGAATATAGAATTTAGAATATAGAATGTAGAACACAAAATATAGAATATAGTATACGGAATGCGAAATATACTATGTAGAATCTAGAATGAAAAACACACAATTTAGAATATAGAATAGAGAATGTAGAACCCAGAATTTAGAACATGGAATGCAGCAAACAGAATTTAGAATATAGAATACAGAATACTGAATATTGAATTTAGAATATAGAATGTAGAACACAGAATATAGATTGTAGAATACAGAATAAAGAATCCATAATAAAGAACATGCTATTCAGAACACAGAATTTGGAATAAAGTTTACATAATACTGAATATACAATTTAGAATATAGAATGTAGAACACAGAATTTATAATATAGAATACAGAATACTGAATAAAAAACTTAGAATATAGAATGTAGAACACAGAATATAGAATATAGAATACGGAATGCAAAATATAGATTGTAGACTATAGAATGAAGAACGCAAAATATAGAATATAGAATACAGAAAAAATAATCCAGAATAAAGAACACGCTATGCAGAACACAGAATTTAGAATATAGATTACATAATACTGAATATAGAATTTAGAATATAGAATGTAGAACACAGAATTTATAATATAGAATACAGAAAACTGAATATAGTATTTACAATATAGAATGTAGAACACAGATATAGAATATAGAGTATAGATTATAGAACCCAGAATTTAGAACATGGAATGCATAACACAGAAATTAGAATATGGAATACAGAATACTGAATATAGAATTGAGAACATGGAGTGAAAAACACAGAATATAGAATATAGAATAAAGAATACTGAATATTGTATTTTGAATATAGAAAGTAGATCACAGAATATAGAATATAGAATAGAGAATTTTGAATATGGAATGCAGAACACAGAATTTAGAATATAGAATACAGAATACTGAATATACAATTTGGAATATAGAATTTAGAACACAAAATATATAATGTAGAATACGGAATGCAGAATATAGAATACAGAATATAGAATTTAGAACACAGAATATAAAATATGGAAAACAGAATATAGAACCCAGAATTTAGAACATGGAAAGCGGAACACAAAATTTAGAATATAGTATAGAGATTACTGAATATAGAATTTAGTATATTGAATGTAGAACACAGAATTTAGAATATAGAATACAAAATACTGAATAAATAACTTAGAATATAGAATGTAGAACACATAATATAGCATATAGAATACAAAATGCAAAATATAGATTGTAGAATATAGAATGAAGTACGCAAAATATAGAATATAGAATAGAGAATATAGAAGCCAGAATTTAAAACATGGAATGCGGAACACAGAATTTCGAATATAAATACGGAATACTGAATGTAGGATTTTGAATATTGAATGCAGAACACAGGATATATAATAGAGTATACAGAACCTAGAATTTAAAACATGGAATACAAAACACAGAATTTAGAATATAGAATAAAAAATACTGAATATAGAATTTAGAATATAGAATGTAGAGCACAGAATAAAGAATATAGAATACGGAATGCAGAATATAAATGTAGAATATAGAATGAAGTATACAAAATATAGAATAAAGAATAGAGAATATACAACACAGAATTTGGAACATGGAATTCAGAATATAGAATTTAGGATATAGAATACAGAATACTGAATATACAATTTAGAATATAGTAAAGAGATTACTAATTATAGAATTTAGAATATAGAATGTAGAACACAGAATATAGAATATAGAATAAAGAATATTGAACCCAGAATTAAGAGCATGGAATGCAGAACACAGAATATAGAATAGAGAATACAGAATGCTGAATATAGAATTTGGAATATAGAATGTAGAACACAGAATATAGAATATAGAATAAAAAATATTGAACCCAGAATTTTGAACATGGAATGCTGAACACAGAATTTAGAATATGGAATACAGAATACTGAATATAGAATGTAGAATAAAGAATGTTGAACACAGTATAAAGAATATAGAATACTGAATGCAGAATATAGAATTTAGAATATACAATGTAGAACACAGAATATAGAATATAGAAAAGGGAATATACAACACAGAATTTACAACATGGAATGCATAACACAGAATTTAGAATATAGTATACAGAATACTTAATAAACAAATGAAAAAATTGAATGTAGAACATAGAATAAAGAATATAGAATACATAATACTGAATATATAATTTAGAATATACAATGTGAAAAACAGAATAAAAAATATTTCTTAAAGAATATTTAAGCCAGATTTTGGAACATGGAATTCAGAACTCAGAATTTCTAATATAGAATACAGAAAACTGAATATACAATTTAGAATATAGAATGTATAACACAGAATTTAGAATATAGAATACATAATACTGAATAAAAAATTTAGAATATAGAATGCAGAACACAGAATTTCGAATATAAATACAAAATACTGAATATAGGAATTGAATATAGAATGCAGAACACAGGATATATAATAGAGTATACAAAACCCAGAATTTAAAACATGGAATACAGAACACAGAATTTAGAATATAGATTACAGAATACTGAATATTGAATTTAGAATATAGAATGTAGAACACAGAATAAAGAATATAGAATACGGAATGCAGAATATAGAATGTAGAATATAGAATGAGGAATACAAAATATAGAATAAAGAATAGAGAACATAAAAAACAGAATTTAGAAAATGGAATGCAGAACATAGAATTTAGAATATAGAATAGAGAATACTGAATATACAATTTAGAATATAGTATAGAGATTACTTAATATAGAATTTAGGATACAGAATGTATAACACAGAATTTAGAATATAGAATACAGAATACTGAATATACAATTTAGAATATAGAATGTAGAACACAGAATTTATAATATATAATAAAGAATTCTGAATATAGATTTTAGAATATAGAATGTATATCACACAATATAGAATGTAGAGTACAGAATATAGAATCCAGAATAAAGAACATGCTATGCAGAACACAGAATTTAGAATATAGATTACATAATACTTAATATAGAATTAAGAATATAGAATGTAGAACACAGAATATATAATATAAAATACAGAAAGTTGAATAGAGTATTTAGAATATAGAATGAAGAACACAGAATAAAGAATATAGAATACGGAATGCAGAATATAGAATGTAGAATATAGAATAAAGAAAACAAAATATAGAATATAGAATAGAGAACATAAAACACAGAATTTAGAAAATGGAATGCAGAACATAGAATTTAGAATAGAGAATAGAGAATACTGAATATACAATTTAGAATATAGTATAGAGATTACTTAATATAGAATTTAGAATACAGAATGTAGAACACAGAATTTAGAATATAGAATACAGAATACTGAATAAATAACTTAGAATATAGAATGTAGAACACAGAATATAGAAAATAGAATATGGAATGCAAAATATAGATTGTAGAATATAGAATGAATTACGCAAAATATAGGATATAGAATAGAGAATATAGAACCCAGAATTTAGAACATGGAATGCAGAACACAGAATTTCTAATATAGAATACAGAAAACTGAATATACAATTTAGAATATAGAATGTATAACACAGAATTTAGCATATAGAATACATAATACTGAATATAAAATTTAGAATATAGAATGTAGAACACAGAATATAGAATGTAGAAAAAAGAATTTAGAATCCAGAATAAACAACATGGAATTCTGAACACAGAATTTAGAATATAGAATACATAATACTGAATATAGAATTTAGAATATAGAATGTAGAACACAGAATTAATTATATAGAATACAGAATGCTGAATATAGGATTTTGAGCATGGAATGCAGAACACAGAATTTAGAATATAGAATAAAGAATACTGAATATAGAATGTAGAATATAGAATGTAGAACACAAAATATACAATATAGAATAGAGTATAAAGAAGCCAGAATTTAGAATATTGAATTCAGAACACAGAATTTAGAATATAGAATACAGAATACTGAATATAGGATTTAGAATATAGAATGTAGAACACACAATATAAAATATAGAATACGGAATGTAGAATATAGTATATAGAATATAGAACACCGAATATAGTATATGGAAAAAAGAATACACAACCCAGAATTTAGAACATGGAATGCAGAACACAGAATATAGAATATAGAATACAGAATGCTGAATATAGTATTTAGAATATAGAATGTAGAACACAGAATATAGAATATAGAATAAAGAATATTTAACCCAGAATTTTGAACATGGAATGCAGAACACAGAATTTAGAATATGGAATACAGAATACTGAATATAGAATTTAGAATATAGAATGTGGAACACAGTATAAAGAATATAGAATACTGAATGCAGAATATAGAATTTAGAATATACAATGTAGAACACAGAATATACAATATAGAAAATAGAATATAAAACCCAGAATTTACAACATGGTATGCAAAACACAGAATTTAGATTATAGTATACAAAATACTTAATAAACAAATGAAAAAATTGAATGTAGAACATAGAATATAGAATATAGAATACATAATACTGAATATATAATTTAGAGTATACAATGTAAAAAACAGAAAAAAAAATATATCTTTAAGTATATTTAAGCCAGATTTTGGAGCATGGAATTCAGAACTCAGAATTTCGATTATAGAATACAGAAAACTGAATATACAATTTAGAATATAGAATGTATAACACAGAATTTAGAATATAGAATAAATAATACTGAATATAAAATTTAGAATATAGAATGTAGAACACAGAATATAGAATGTAGAATAAAGAATTTAGAATCCAGAATTAATAACATGGAATTCTGAACACAGAATTTAGAACATAGTATACATAATAATGAATATAGAATTTAGAATATAGAACGTAGAACACAGAATAAAGAATATAGAATACGGAATGCAGAATATAAAATGTAGAATATAGAATGAATAATACAAAATATACAATACAGAATAGAGAATATACAACACAGAATTTAGAACATGGAATGCCGAACATAGAATTTTGAATATAGAATACAGAATACTGAATGTAGAATTTTGAATATAGAATGCAGAACACAGGATATATAATATAGAATACAGAAAGCTGAATATAGTATTTAGTATATAGAATGTAGAACACAGAATATAAATATAGAATTGAGAATATAGAAGCCAAAATTTAGAACATGGAATGCAGAACACAGAATTTAGAATATAGAATACAGAATGCTGAATATAGAATGTAGAATATAGAATGTAGAACACAAAATATACAATATAGGATAGAGAAAAAAGAAGCCAGAATTTAGAACATTGAATTCAGAACACAGAATTTAGAATATAGAATACAGAATACTGAATATAGGATTTAGAATATAGAATGTAGAACACACAATATAGAATATAGAATACGGAATGTAGAATATAGAATATAGAACACAGAATATAGTATATGGAAAAAAGAATACACAACCCAGCATTTAGAACATGGAATGCAGAACACAGAAAATAGAATATAGAATACAGAATGCTGAATATAGTATTTAGAATATAGAATGTAGAACACAGAATATAGAATATACAATAAAGAATATTGAAACCAGAATTTTGAACATGGAATGCAGAACACAGAATTTAGAATATGGAATACAGAATACTGAATATAGAATTTAGAATATAGAATGTGGAACACAGTATAAAGAACATAGAATACTGAATGCAGAATATAGAATTTAGAATATACAATGTAGAACACAGAATATGCAATATAGAAAATAGAATATAAAACCCAGAATTTACAACATGGTATGCAAAACACAGAATTTAGATTATAGTATACAAAATACTTAATAAACAAATGAAAAAATTTAATGTAGAACATAGAATATAGAATATAGAATACATAATACTGAATATATAATTTAGAGTATACAATGTAAAAAACAGGAAAAAAAATATATCTTTAAGTATATTTAAGCCAGATTTTGGAGCAGGGAATTTAGAACTCAGAATTTCGATTATAGAATACAGAAAACTGTATATACAATTTAGAATATAGAATGTATAACACAGAATTTAGAATATAGAATAAATAATACTGAATATAAAATTTAGAATATAGAATGTAGAACACAGAATATAGAATGTAGAATAAAGAATTTAGAATATAGAATTAATAACATGGAATTCAGAACACAGAATTTAGAACATAGTATACATAATAATGAATATAGAATTTAGAATATAGAATGTAGAACACAGAATAAAGAATATAGAATATGGAATGCAGAATATAAAATGTAGAATATAGAATGAAGAATACAAAATATAGAATACAGAATATAGAATATACAACACAGAATTTAGAACATGGAATGCAGAACATAGAATTTTGAATATAGAATACAGAATACTGAATGTAGGATTTTGAATATAGAATGCAGAACACAGGATATATAATATAGAATACAGAAAGCTGAATATAGTATTTAGAATATAGAATGTCGAACACAGAATATAGAATATAGAATTGAGAATATAGAAGCCAAAATTTAGAACATGGAATGCAGAACACAGAATTTCGTATATAGAACACATAATACTGAATTTAGAATTTAGAACATAGAATGCGGAAAACAGATTTTAGAATATGGAATACAGAATACTGAATATAGAATTTAGAGTATAGAATGAGGAACACAGAATATAGAATATAGAATAAAGAATATTGAACGCAGAATTTAGTACATGGAATGCTGAACACACAATTTACAATATAGAATCCAGAATACTGAATATAGAATTTCGAATATAGAATGTAGAAATCAGAATATAGAATATAGTATACAAATGCAGTAAATAGAATGTAGAGTATAGAATGAATAACACAAAATATACAATATAGAATAGAGCATATAGAAGAATAAATTTAGAACATGGAATGCGAAACACAGAATTTAGAAAATAGAGTACGGAATAATGAATATAGAATTAAAATATAGAAAGTAGAACACAGAATATAGAATATAGAAGCCAAAATTTAGAACATTGAATGCAGAACTCAGTATTTAGATTATAGAATACAGAATACTGAATATACAATTTAGAATATAGAATGTCGAACACAGAATTTAGAATATATAATAAAGAATACTGAATATAGAGTTTAGAATATACAATGTAGAACACAGAATATAGAATGTAGGATACAGAATATAGAATCCAGCATAAAGAACATGCTATGTAGAATACAGAATATAGAATTTAGAATACGGAATACTGAATATAGAATTTAGAATATAGAAAGCAGAACACAGAATATTGAATATAGAATACGGAATGCAGAATATAGAATATAGACTCTAGAATGTCGAAAACAGAATATAGAATATGGAAAAAATAATACAGAAAACAGAATTCAGAACAAGGATTGCAGAACACAGTAATTAGAATATAGAATACAGAATAGTGCATATAGAATTTAGAATATGGAATTTAGAACACAGTAAAAAGAATATAGAATATGGAATGCAGAATATAGAATATTGAATATAAAATGAAGAACACAAAATATAGAATAGAAAATATAGAATCCAGAATTTAGAACATGGAATGCAGAACACAAAATTTACAATATAGAAAACAGAATACTGAAGATAGAATTTAGAATATAGAATGTAGAACACAGTAAAAAGAATATAGAATACGGGATTCAGAATATAGAATGTAGAGTATAAAATGAAGAACACAAAATACAGAATATAGAATAGAGAATATACAACAGAGAATTTAGAACATGGAATGCAGAGGACAGAATTTAAAATTTAGAATACAGAATACTGAATATAGAATTTAGAATATAGAATGTAGAACACAGTATAAATTATATACAATACGGAATGCAGAATATAGAATGTAGAATATAGAATGAACTACACCGAATATACAATATGGAAAAGAGAATACAGAACCCAGAATTTAAATCATGGAATGCAGAACACAGAATTTAGATAATAGAATACATAATACTGAATATAATATTTAGAATATAAAATGTAGAACACAGAATATAATGTAGAATACGGAATGCAGAAAAATGTATACAGAATATAGAATGTAGAACACAGAATACAGAATATGAAAACAGAATATAGAAAGCAGAATTTAGAACATGGAATGCAGGACACAGAATTTAGAATATAGAATACAGAATAATGAATTTAGAATATATAATGTAGAACACAGAATATATAATATAGAATACAGAATATACAACTCAGAATTTAGAACATGGTAAGCAGAACACAGAACTCAGAATTTAGAATATATAATACTGAATATAGAATATATAATATAGAATGTAGACACAAAAAATAGAACTTAGAATACGGAATGCAGAATACAAAATTTAGAATATAGAATGAATAACACAAAATATAGAATATTGAATACAGAATATAGAACCAGAATTTAGAACATTGAATGCAGAACATAGTATTTAGAATATACAATATAGAATAGTGTATATAGAATTTAGAATATAGAATGAAGAACACAGAATATAGAATTTGAGTACGGAATTTAGAATAAAGAATACAGAATATTGAATTTAGAACTCAGAGAATAGAATATTGAAAACAGAATACAGAACCCAGTACATAGAACATGGAAAGCAGACCACACAATTTAGTACATTGAATGCAGAACACAGTATTTAGAATATACAATACAGAATACTAAATATAGAATTTAGAATATACAATGTAGAACACAGAATTTAGAATATGCAATACAGAATACTAAATATAGGATTTAGAATATAGAATGTAGAACACAGAATATAGAAAATAGAATAGAGAATGAGGAACCCAGAATTTAGTACATGGAATCAGAACCCAGAATTATAATACAGAATAGAGAACACAGAATATGGAATTTAGAATATAGAATGTAGAACACAGAATATAGAATATAGAATACAGAGTATAGAACCCAGAATTTAGAACATGGAATGCAGAACACTGAATATAGAACATTGAATGCAGAGCAGAGTATTTAGAATATACAATACAGAACACTGAATATAGAATTTAGAATATACAATGTAGAACATAGAATTTAGAATATGGAATAAAGGATACTGAATATTGAATTTAGAATATAGAATGTAGAACACAGAATATAGAAAACACAATAGAGAATGTAGAACACAGAATTTAGTACATGGAATCAGAACACAGAATTTAGAATATAGAATAGAGAACACTGAATATGGAATTTAGAATATAGAATGCAGAACACAGAATATACAATATAGAATACACAGTATAGAACCCAGAATTTAGAACATGTAATGCAGAACACAGAATTTAGAATCTAGAATACAGAACTGAATATAGAATTTATAATATAGCATGTATAACACAGAATATAGAATGTAGAATACGGAATGCAGAAAATAGTATACAGAATATAGAATGTAAAACACAGAATATAGTATATGGAAAACAGAATATAAAACCCAGAATTTAGAACATGGAATGCAGAACACAGAATTACGAATATAATTACTGAATACTGAATGTAGGATTTTGAATATAGAATGCAGAACACAGAATATATAATAGAGTATACAGAACCCAGAATTTAAAACATGGAATCCAGAACACAGAATTTAGAATATAGAATAAAGAATACTGAGTATAGAATTTAGAATATACAATGTAGAACACACAATATAGAATATAGAATAAAGAATGCAGAATATAGAATGTAGAATATAGAATGAAGAATACAATATAAAGACTATAGAATAGAGAATATACAACACAAATTTTTACATGGTATGCAGAACATAGAATTTAGAATATAGAATACAGAATACTGAATATACAATTTAGAATATAGAAGGTAAAACGCAGAATTTAGAATATATAATATAGAATACTGAATATAGAGTTTAGAATATACAATGTAGAACACAGAATATAGACTGTAGAATACAGAATATAGAATCCAGAATAAAGAACATGCTATGCAGAACACAGAATTTAGAATATAGATAACATAATACTGAATATAGAATTTAGAATATAGAATGTAGAACACAGAATTTATAATATAGAATACAGAAAGCTGAATATAGTATTTAGAATATAGAAAGTAGAACACAGAATATAGAATATAGATTATACAACCCAGAATTTAGAACATGGAATGCAGAACACAAAATTTAGAATACAGCATACGGAATACTGAATATAGAATTTAGAATATAGAATGTAGAACACAGAATATTGAATATAGAATACGGAATGCAGAATATAGTATACAAAATATAGAATGTAGAAATCAGAATATAGAATATGGAAAAAAGAATTCAGAAAACAGAATTTAGAACATGGAATGCAGAACACAGTATTTAGAATATATAATACAGAATAGTGCATATAGAATATAGAATATGGAATGTAGAACACAGAATATAGAATATATAATAAAGAATACTGAATATAGAGTTTAGAATATAGAATGTAGAACACAGAATATAGAATGTTGAATACATAATATAGAATCCAAAATAAAGAACATGCTATGCAGAACACATAATTTAGAATATAGATTACATAATACTGAATATACAATTTACAATATAGAATGAAGAACACAGAATATAGAATATAGAATATAGATTATAGAACCCAGAATTTAGAATATGGAATGCAGAACACAGAATTTGGAATATACAATTTACAATAGTGCCTATAGAATTTAGAATATGGAATGTAGGACACAGAATATAGAATATAGAATCCGGAATACAGAATATATAATACAGAATATAGAATGTAGAAAACAGAATATAGAATATGTAAAACAGAATACAGAACCCAGAATTTAGAACATGGAATGCAGAACACAGAATTTCGTGTATAGAACACAGCATACTTAATAAAGAATTTAGAATATACAATGCGGAACACAGAATTAGAATATAGAATACAGAATACTGAATACAGAATTTTGAACATGGAATGCAGAACACATTATTTAGAATATAGAATACAGAATACAGAATATAGAATTTAGAATATAGAATGTAGAACACAGAATATAGAATACAGAATTTAGAGCATGGAATGCAGAACACAGAATATAGAATATAGAATACAGAATACTGAATATAGAATTTAGAACATAGAATTCAGAACACAGAATTAAGATTATAGGATACTGGATACTGAATATAGAATTTAGAATATAGAATATAGAACACAGAATATAGAATGTAGAATATGGATTGCAGAATATAGAATACAGAATATACAATGCAGAACATAGAATATAAAATATTTAAAACAGAATATAGTACCCAGAATTTAGAACATGGAATGCCGAACACAGAATTTAGAAATTAGAATACAGATTACTGAATATAAAACTTAGAATATAGAATGCAGAACACAGAATATAGAATATAGTATACAGAAAGCAGTATATAGAATGTAGTATATAGAATGAATAACACAAAATATAGAATATAGAATAAAGATTATAGAAGACAGAATTTAGAACATGGAATGCAGAACACAGAATTTAGAATATACAACACAGAATAATGAATATAGAATTTAGAATATAGAAAGTAGAACACCGAATATAGAAAATAGAAAGAGAATAGAGAATAGAGAATCCAGAATTTTCAACATATGATGCAGAACACAGAATTTAGAATATATAATACATAATACTGAGTATAGAATTTCGAATATACAATGTAGAACACAGAATTTAAAATATAGAATACAGAATTCTGAATATAGGATTTAGAATATAGATTGTAGAACACAGAATATAGAATATACAAAAGAGTCTATGGAACCCAGAATTTAGAACATGGAATGCAGAATAAAGAATATAGAATATAGAATACTGAATACTGAATATACAATTTAGAATATAGAATGTAGAGCACAGAATATAAAATATACAATACAGAATACCTAATATAGGATTTAGAATATATAATGTAGAAAAGAGTTTTTAGAATATATTATACGGAATTCAGTATATAGAATGTAGAATATAGAATGAATAACAACATATATAGAATATAGAATTGAGAATATAAAAGCCAGAATTTAGAACATGGAATGCCGAACACAGAATTTAGAATATAGAATACAGAATAGTGAATATAGAATTTAGAATATAGAATTTAGAACACAGAATATAGAATATAGAATACGGAAAGCAGAATTTAGAATGTAGGATCTAGAATGAAGAACACAGAATATAGAATATATAAAAGAGAATATAGAACCCAGAATTTACAAATGGAATGCAGAAAAAAGATATTTATAATATAGAATACAAAATTCTGAATATAGAATTTAGAATATAGAAAGTAGAACACATAATACAGAATATAGAAAAGAGAATTTACAACATGGAATGCAGAACACAGAATTTAGAATATAGAATACTGAATACTGAATATAGAATTTGGAAAATAGAAGGTAGAACACAGAATATATAATGTAGAATACGGAATGCAGAATATAGAATACACAATATAGAATGTAGAACACAGAATATAAAATATGGAAAACAGAATATAGAAACCAGAATTTAAAACATGGAATGCAGAACACATAATTTAGAATATAGAATACAGAACGTTGAATATAGGATTTTGACTATAGAATGTGGAACACAGGATATAGGATATAGAATAGAGGTTATAGAACCCAGAATTTAGAACATGGATGCAGAACAGAGAATTTAGAATATAGAATACGGAATACTGAATATAGAATTTAGAATATAGAGTGTAGAACACAGGATATAGAATATAGTATACGGAATGCAAAATATTGTATGTAGAAACTAGAATGGAAAACACACAATATAGAATACCGAAGAGAGAATGTAGAACCCAGAATTTAGAACATCGAATGCAGAACACAGAATTTAGAATATATAATACTGAATACAGAATATATAATTAAGAATATATAAAGTAGAACACATAATATAGAATAGAGAATTTAGAACATGGAATGCAGAACACAGAATATAGACTATAGAATACATAATACTAAATATAGAATTTAGAATATAGAATGTAGAACACAGAATATAGAATGTAGGATATGGAAAGCAGAATATAGAATATAAAATATAGAATGTAGAACACAGAATTAAACTATGGAAAACAGAATATAGAACACAGAATTTAGAACTTGGAATGCAGAACACAGAATTTAGAGTATAAAATACATATTACTGAATATAAAACCAGAATATAGAATGTAGAACACAGAATATAGAATATAGAATATACAATAGAGAATATAGTATCGAGAAATTAGAAATATGATGCAGAACACAGAATTTAGAATATAGAATACAGAATGCTGAATATAAAATTTACAATATAGAATGTAGGACACAGAATATAGAAAATAGAAAAGAGAATATAGAACCCAGAATTTAGAACATGGAATGCAGAACACAGAATTTAGAATATAGAATACAGAATACTTTATAAACAATTAAAAAATTGAATGTAGAACACAAAATATAGAATATAAAATACATAGAATACATAGAATATAGAATGTAGAACACAGTATATATAATGTAGAAAACGGAATATAGAATCCAGAATAGAGAACATGCTATGCAGAACACAGAATTTAGAATATAGATTAAATAATACTGAATATAGAACTTACAATATAGAATGTAGAACACAGAATTTATAATATAGAATACAGAAACCTGAATATAGTATTTAGAATATAGAATGTAGAACACAGAGTATAGAATATAAAATATAGATTATAGATTCAGAATTTAGAACATAGAATGCAAAACACAGAATTTAGAATATAGCATACGGAATGCTGAATATAGAATTTACAATATAGAATGTAGAACTCAGAATATTGTATATAGAATACGGAATGCAGAATATAGAATACAGAATACAGAATGTAGGAAACAGAATAAAGAATATTGAAAAAAGAATACAGAAAACAGAATTTAGAACATGGAATGCAGAACACAGAATGTAGAATATATAATACAGTTTACTGTACATAGAATTTAGAACATAGAATGCAGAACACAGAATTTAGAATATAGAATATAGAATAAATAATAAACAATTAAAAAATTGAATGTTGAACACAGAATATAAAATATAAAATACATAAAACTGTATATATAATTTAGAATATAGAATGCAGAAAACAGAATAAAAAATATAGCTTAGAGAATATTGAAGCCTGATTTTGGAACATGGAAAGCAGAACTCAGAATTTAGAATATAGAATAAAGAATACTGAATATAGGATTTAGAATATACAAAGTAGAACACAGAATATAGAATGTAGAATAAAGAATATAGAATCCAGAATAAAGAACATGCTCCTCAGAACACAGAATTTAGAATATACATTAAACAATACTGAATATAGAATTTAGAATATAGAATGTAGAACACAGAATTTATAACATAGAATAAAGAAAGCTGAATATAGTATTTAGAATATAGAATGTAGAACACAGTATAAAGAATATAGAATATAGGTTATAGATTCCAGAATTTAGAACATGGAATGCAGAACACAGAATTTAGAATATAGCATACGGAATACTGAATATAGAATTTAGAATATAGAATGTAGAACACAGAATATTGTATATAGAATAAGGAATGCATAATATAGAATACAGTATATAGAATGTAGAAAACAGAATATAGAATATGGAAAAAAGAATACAGAAAACAGAATTTACAACATGGAATGCAGAACACAGTATTTAGAATATAGAATACACTATACTGAACATAGAATTTAGAACATAGAATGCAAAACACTGAATATATAATAGAGTATACAGAACCCAGAATTTAAAACATGGAATCCAGAACACAGAATTTAGAATATAGAATACAGAATACTGAATATAGAATTGAGATTATACAATGCAGAACACAGAATATAGAATATTTAATACGGAAATCAGAATATAGAATGTACAATATAGAATGAAGAACTCAAAATATAGAATATAGAATAGAGAATATACAACAGAGAATTTAGAACATGGAATGCAGAACATAGAATATAGAATATAGAATACAGAATACTGAATATAGAATTTACAATATAGAATGTACAACTCAGAATATAGAATAGAGAATATAGAACCCTGAATTTAGAATGCAGAACACTGAATTTTGAATATAGAATACAGAACACTGAATATAGAATATAGAATGTTGAACACAGAGTATAGAATATAGAATACGGAATACTGAATATAGAATTTAGAATATAGAATGTAGAACACAGAATATAGAATATAGAATACGGAATGCAGAATATAGAATACAGAACATAGAATGTAGAACAAAGAATATAGAATATGGAAAACAGAATCCCGAACACAGAATTTAGAACATGGAATGCAGTACACAGTATTTAGAATATAGAATACAGAAGACTGAATATATTATTTAGAATATAGAATGTAGAACACAGAATATAGAATATAGAATACGGAATGCAGAATATGGTATGTAGAATAAAGAATGAAGAACACAAAGTATAGAATATAGAATAGAGAATATAGAACCCAGAATTTAGAACACGGAATGTAGAACACAGAATTTAGATTATAGAATTCAGAATACTGAATATAGAAATTAGGATATAACATGAAGAACACAGAATATAGAATAAACAATAGAGAATATAGAGACCAGAAATTAGAACATGGAAAAAGACACAGAATATAGAATATAGAATACAGAATACTGAATATAGAATTTGGAATATAGAAGGTAAAACACAGAATATACAATGTAGAATACGGAATGCTGAATATAGGATACAGAATATAGAATTTAGAACACAGAATATAAAATTTGGAAACAGAATATGGAACCCAGAATTTAGAACACGGAATACAGAACAAAGAATTCAGATTATAGAATACAGAATACCTAATATAGGATTTAGAATATAGAATGTAGAACACAGAATTTAAAATATTGAATACAGAATACTGAATATAGAATTTAGAACATGGAATGCAGAACACAGAATTTAGAATGTAGAATACAGAATACTGAATATAGAATTTAGAATATAGAATGCAGAACAGAGAATAAAGAATATAGAATACAGAATACTGAATATAGAATTTACAACATGGAATGCAGAACACAAAATTTAGAATATAGATAAAGAATATAGAAGCCAGAATATAGAACATGGAATACAAAACACAGAATTTAGTATATAGAATACAGAATACTAAATATAGAATTTAGAATATAGAATTTAGAACACAGAATATAGAATATAGAATACGGAATGCAGAATATAGAATGTAGAATATAAAATGAAGAACACAAAATATAAAATATAAAAAAGAGAATATAGAACCCAGAATTTAGTAATGGAATGCAGAACACAGAATTTAGAATATAGAATACAAAATACTGAATATAGAATTTACAACATGGAATTCAGATCACAGAATTAAGAATATAAAATACTGAATACTGAATATAGAATTTAGAATATAGAGTGCAGAACACAGAATTTAGAATAAAGAATACGGAATGTAGAATAAAGAATACAGAATATAGAATTTAGAACACAGAATATATAATATTGGAAACAGAATACAGAACCCAGGATTTAGAACATGGAAAGCAGAACACCGAATTTAGAATATGGAATACAGAATACTGAATATAGAATTTAGAATATAGAATGTATAACACAGAACATAAAATATAGAATACCTAATACAGAATATAGATTGCAGAATATAGAATGAAGAACACAAAATTAAGAATATAGAATAGAGAATAGGGAACACAGAGTGAAGAACATGGAAAGCAGAACAACGAATTTAATATATATAATACAGAATACTGAACATAGAATTTTGAATATAGAATGTAGAACACAGAATTTACAATATAGAATACAAAATACTGAATATAGAATTTAGAATATAGAATGAAGAACTCGGATTATAGAATGTAGAATAGGGAATGTAGAACCCAGAGTTTAGAACATGGAATGAAGAACAAAGAATTTAGAATATAGAATACAAAATACTGAATATAGAATTTAGAATATAGAATGTAGAACACAGAATATAGAATAGAGAATACAGAACCCAGAATTTAGAACATGGAATGCAGAACACAGAATTTAGAATATAGAATACAGAATACTGAATATAGAATTTAGAAAATAGAATGTAGAACACAGAATATAGAATATAGAATACGGAATGCAGAATATAGTTTGTAGAATATAGAAAGAAGAACACAAAATTTAAAATATAGAATAGAGAATATACAACACAGAATTCAGAACATGGAATGCAGAACACCGAAATTAGTATATAAAATACAGAGTACTGAATATAGAATTTAGAATATAAATGTAGAACACAGAATTTAGAATATAGAATACAGTATACTGAATATAGAGTTTAGAACATAGAATGTAGAACACGGAATATAGAATATAGAATAGAGAATGTAGAACCAAAGAATTTAGAACATGGAATGCCGAACAAAGAATTTAGAATAGAGAATAGAGAATACTGAATATAGAAAACAAAATATAGAATATAGAACACAGAATATAGAATAGAGAATACATAACCCAGAATTTAGGACATGGAATGCAGAACACAGAATTTAGAATATAGAATAGCGAATACTGAATATAGAAATTAGAAAATAGAATGTAGAACACAGAATATAGAATATAGAAAATGGAATGCAGAATACACATTGTAGAATACAGAATGAAGAACACAAAATATAAATTATAGAATAGAGAATATACAACAGAGAATTTAGAACATAGAATGCAGAACATAGAATTTAGAATATAGAATACAGAATACTGAATATAGAACTTAGAATGTAGAATGAACAACACAGAATATAAAATACAGGATACGGAATTTAGAAAATAGAATACAGAATATTGAATATAGAACGCAGAATATAGAATACGGAAAACAGAATACAGCACCCAGAATTTAGAACATGGAATGAAGAACACAGTATTTAGAATATAGAATACAGAATACTGCATATAGATTTTAGAAAATGGAATGTAGAACACAGAATATAGAATATAGAAAACGGAATACTGAATAAAGAATTTAGAATATAGAATGTAGAACACAGAATATCGAATATAGAATACGGAATACAGAATATAGAATACAATATATAGAATGTAGAAAAGAGAATATAGAATATGGAAAACAGAATACAGAACACAGAATTTAGAACATGGAATGCAGAACACAGAATTTCATATATAGAACACAGAATATGAATATAGAATTTGAAACATAGAATGCGGAACACATAATATATAATATAGAAGAGAGAATATAGAACCCAGAATTTAGAAAATGTAATGCAGAACAGAGAATTTAGAACATTGAATGCAGAACACAGTATTTAGAATATACAAACCAGAATACTGAAAATATAATTTAAAATATAGAATGTAGAACACAGAATTTAGAATATGGAAAACAGAATACTGAATATAGAATTTGGAATATAGAATGTAGAACACAGAATATAGAATATAGAATAGAGAATGTAGAACCCAAAATTTAGTACATAGAATCAGAACCCAGAATTTAGAATATACAATACAGAACACTGAATATGGAATTTAGAATATTGAATGTAGAACACAGAATATAGAATATACAATAGAGAAAGCTGAAAATACTATTTAGAATATAGAATGTAGAACACAGAATATAGAATATAGAATATAGATTATAGATACCAGAATTTAGAACATGGAATTCAGAACACAGAATTTAGAATATAGAAAACAGAATACTGAATATAGAATTGAGAATATACAATGCAGAACACAGAATATAGAATATAGAATACGGAATGCAGAATAGAGAATGTAGAATATAGAATGTAGAACACAAAATATAGAATATAGAATAGAGAATATACAACACAGAATTTAGATCATGGAATGCAGAATATAGAATTCAGAATATAGAATACAGTATACTGAATATAGAATTTAGAATATACAATGAAGAACACAGAATAAAGAATATAGAATACGGAATGTAGAATGTAGAGTATAGAATACTGAATATAGAACACAGAATATAGAATGAGGAAAACAGAATACACAACACATAATTTAGAACATGGAATGCAGAACACAGTATTTAGAATATAGAACACAGAATAGTGCATATAGAGTTTAGAATATTGAATGTAGAACACAGAATATAGAATATAGAATATGGAATACTGAATAAAGAATTTAGAATATAGAATGTAGAACACAGAATATAGAATATAGAATTCGGAATACAGAATTTAGAATGTAGAAAACAGAATATAGAATATGGAAAACAGAATACAGTACCCAGAATTTAGAACATGGAATGCAGAACACAGAATTTCGTATATAGAACACAGAATACTGAATATAGAATATAGAAGAGAGAATGTAGAACCAAGAATTTACAACATGGAATGTAGAACCCAGAATTTAGAATATAGAATACACAATACTGAATAAAGAATTTAGAATATAGAATGTAGAACACAGAATTTAGAATATGGAATACAGAATACTGAATATAGAATTTAGAATATAGAATGTACAACACAGAATATAGAATATAGAATAGAGTATGTAGAACCCAGAATTTAGTATATGGAATCAGAACCCTGAATTTAGAATATTGAACAAAGAATACTGAATATGCAACTTAGAATATAGAATGTAGAACACAGAATATAGAATATAGAATACAGAATATAGAACCTAGAATTTAGAACATGGAATGCAGAACACAGAATTTAGAATATACAATATAGAATACTGAACATAGAATTCATAATATCGAATGTAGATCACAGAAAAAAGAACATTGAATTTTGAAGCGGAATATAGAATTTAGAATATAGAATGAAGAACACATAATATAGAATATAGAGTATCGAATATAGGATAAGGAATACAGAATATAGAATTTAGAACACAGAATATAGAATATGGAAAACAGAATTCAGAACCCAGAATTTCGAACATGGAAAGCAGAACACAGATTAGGAATATAGAATACAATATACTGAATATACAATTCAGAATATAGAATGAAGAACACAGAATATAGAATATTGAAGAGAGAATATAGAACCAAGAATTTAGAACATGGAATGCAGAAAACAGAATTTAGAACATTGAATGCAGAACACAGTATATAGAATATACAATAGAGAATACTTAATATAGAATTTAGAACATAGAATGCGGTACACAGAATTAAGAATATAGAATACAAAATACTGAATATAGAATTTAGAATATAGAATGTAGAACACAGAATATAGAATATAGAATATACAATGTAGAACTCAGAATTTAGTACATGGAATCAGAAAACAGAATTTAGAATATAGAATACAGAACACTGAATATGGAATTTAGAATATAGAATGTAGATCACAGAATATAGAATAGAGAAGAGAGAATATAGAACCCAAAATATAGAACATGGAATGCAGAACACAGAATATTGAATATAGAATACAGAATACTGAATATAGTATTTACAATAAAGAATGTAGAGCACAAAATTTAGAATATAGCATACAGAATATTGAATATAGAATTTAGAATATAAAAAGTAGAACACGGAATATAGAATATAGAATACAGAATATAGAACACAGAAATTAGAACATGGAATGCAGAACACAGAATTTAGAATATAGAATACAGAATACTGAATATAGAATTTAGAATGTACAATGAAGAACACAGAATATACAATACAGGATACGGAATGTAGAAAATAGAATACAGAATATTGAATATAGAACGCAGAATATAGAATACGGAAAACAGAATACAGCACCCAGAATTTAGAAAATGGAATGAAGAACACAGTATTTAGAATATAGAATACAGAATACTGCATATAGAATTCAGAATATGGAATGTAGAACACAGAATATAGAATATAGAATACGGAATACTGAATAAAGAATTTAGAATATAGAATGTAGAACACAGAATATCGAATATAGTATACGGAATACAGAATATAGAAAACAGTACATAGAATGTAGAAAACAGAATATAGAATATGGAAAACAGAATACAGAACAAAGAATTTAGAACATGGAATGCAGAACATAGAATTTCGTATATAGAACACAGAAAACTGAATATAGAATTTGGAACATAGAATGCGGAACACATAATATATAATATAGAACAGAGAATATACAACCCAGAATTTAGAACATGGAATGCAGAACTCAGAATTTAGAATAAAGCATACGGAATTCTGAATATAGAATTTATAATATGCAATGTAGAACACAGAATATAGAATATAGAATACGGAATACTGAATATACAATTTAGAATATAGAATGTAGAACACAGAATATAGAATATAGAATATAGAATGTAGAACCCAGAAATTAGTACATGGAATCAGAAAACAGAATTTAGAATATAGAATACAAAATGCTGAATATGGAATTTAGAATATAGTATGTAGAACCCAGAATATAGAATATAGAATAGAGTATTTAGAACCCAGAATTTAGAACATGGATTGCAGAACACAGAATTAAGAATATAGAATACAGAAAAATGAATATAGAACTTAAAATATAGAATGTAGACATAGAATATAGAGTATAGAATACGGAATGTAGATATAGAATATAGAAAAGAGAATATAGAATATGGAAAACCGAATACAGAAACCAGAATTTAGTACATGGAATGCAGAACACAGAAATTAGAATATAGAATACAGAATACTGAATATAGAATTTAGAATATAGAATGTAGAACACAGAATTTAGAATATAGAATACAGAATGCTGAATATAGAATTTAGAATATTGAATGTAGAACACAGAATATAGAATATAGAAAAGAGAATATAAAATACAGAATTTAGAACATGGAATGCAGAACACAGAATTTAGAATTTAGAATACAGAATACTGAATATAGCATTTGGAATATAGAATGTAGAACACAGAATAAAGAGTACAGAATACTGAATGCAGAATATAGAATACAGAATATAGAATATAGAACACAGAATAAAGAATATGGAAAACAGAATACAGAACCCAGAATTTTGATCATGGAATGCAGAACACAGAATTTAGAATATAGAGTACCGAATACAGAATATAGAATTTAGAAAATAGATGTAGAATACAGAATATAGAATATAAATACGGAATGCAGAATATAGAATCTAGAATATAGAATTAAGAACACAAAATATAGAATATATAAAAGAGAATTTAGAACATGGAATTTAATAATGGAATCAGAACACAGAATTTAGATTATAGAATACAGAATACTGAATATAGAATTGAGAATATAGAATGTAGAACCCAGAATATAGAATAGAGAATATAGAACCCAGAATTTAGAATGCAGAACACAGAATTTAGAATATAGAATACAGAATACTGAATATAGAAAATACAATTTAGAACACAGAGTAGAATATAGAAAACGGAATACTGAATAAAGAATTTATAATATAGAATGTAGAACACAGAATATAGAATGTAGAACACAGATTATACAATATGGAAAACAGAATAGAGAACCCAGAATTTACAACATGGAATTCAGAACACAGAATTTAGAATTTATAATACAGAAAACTGAATATAGAATTTAGAACATAGAATGCGGAACACAGAATTTACTATATAGAATACAGAATACAGAACATAGAATTTAGAAAATAGATGTAGAACACAGAATATTGAATATAAATACGGAATGCAGAATATAGAATGTAGAATACAGAATTAAGAACACAAATTATAGAATATATAAAAAAGAATTTAGAACCGAGAATTTAAAAACGGATTCAGAACACAGAATGTAGATTATAGAACACAGAATACTGAATATAGAATTTAGAATATATAATGTAGAAAACATAAAATAGAATATAAAACACGGAATGCAGAATATAGTACGTACAATATAGAATGAAGAACTAAAAATATAGAATAGAGAATAGAGAATATACAACCCAGAATTTAGAACATGGAATGCAAAGTACAGAATTTAGACTATAGAATACAGGATAATGAATATAGAATTTAGAATATAGAATACAGAACACAGAATATAGAATATAGAATACGGAATGCAGAATATAGAATGTAGAATATTGAATGAAGAACACAGAATAGAGAATATAAAATAGAGAATATAGAACCCAGAATTTAGAACATGGAATGCAGAACACAGAATTTAGAATATAGAATGCAGAATACTGAATATAGAATTTAGAATATAGAATACAGAACACAGAATATAGAATATAGAATACGGAATGCAGAATATAGAATGTAGAAATTTGAACGAAGGACACAAAATATAGAATAGATAATAGAGAAAATAGAATCCAGAATTTAGAACGTGGAATGCAGAACACACAATTTAGAAAATAGAATACAGAATACTGAATAAAGAATTTAAAATATAGAATGTTGAACACAGTATATAGAATATAGAATACGGAATGCAGAATTTACAATACAGAATATAGAATGTAGAACACAGAATATAGAATATGGTAAACAGAAAACAGAACACAGAACTTAGAAAATGGATGCAGAACATAGAATTTAGAATATAGAATACTGTATACTGAATATAGAATTTAGAACATAGAATGCAGAACACAGAATTAAGAATATATAATACAGAATACTGAGTATAGAATTTAGAACATTGAATGCAGAACACAGAATTTAGAATATAGAATGCAGAATACTGAATATAGAATTTAGAATATAGAATGTAGGACACAGAATAAAGAATATAGAATAGAGAATATAGAACCCAGAATTTATAACATGGAATTCAGTACACAGAATTTAGATTATAGAATACATAACACTGTATATAGGATTTAGAATATAGAATGTAGATCACAGAATATAGAATATACATTAGGGAATATAAAATAAAGAATACAGAATATAGAATGTAGAACAAAGAATATAGAATATGGAAAACAGAATACAGAACCCGAAATAAGAACATGGAATGCAGAACACAGAATTTAGAATATAGAATACATAATACTGAATATAGAATTAACAATATAGAATGTAGAACACAGAATTTGAATATAGAATACATAATGCTGAATATAGAATTTAGAATATAGTATGTAGAACACAGAATATAGAATATAGAATAGAGTATATAGAATCCAGAATTTAGAACATGGATTGCAGAACACAGAATTTAGAATATAGAATACATAATGCTGAATATAGAATTTAGAATATAGTATGTAGAACACAGAATATAGAATATAGAATAGAGTATATAGAACCCAGAATTTAGAACATAGAATGCAGAACACAGAATTTAGAATATAGAATACAGAATACTGAATATAAAATTTAGAACATAGAATGTAGAACACAGAATATTGGATATAGACTACGGAATGCAGAATATAGAATGCAGAATATAGAATGAAGAACACAATATATACAATATATAAAAGAGTTTAGAACCAAGAATTTAAAAATGGAATCAGAACACAGTATTTAGATTATAGAATACATAATACTGAATACAGAATTTAGAATATAGAATGTAGAAAACATAATATAGAATATAAAACACGGAATGCAGAATATAGAACGTACAATATAGAATGAAGAACAAAAATTTACAAATGAATAGAGAATATAGAAACCCAGAATTCAGAAATGAAGTGCACAACTGAAAATTTAGAATATAGAATACAGAAGACTGAATATAGTTTTTAGAATATACAATGTAGAACACAGAATATAGAATATAGAATACGGAATGCAGAATATAGTATGTAGAATATAGAATGAGGAATACAAACTATAGAATATAGAATAGAGAATATAGAACCCAGAATTTAGAACACAGAATGTAGAACACAGAATTTAGTATATAGAATTCAGAATACTGAATATAGAATTTAGAATATAGAATATAGAACACAGAATATAGAATAGAGAATATAGAAACCAGAATTTAGAAATTGGAATGCAGAACACAGAATTTAGAATATAGAATACAGAAAACTGAATATACAATTTAGAATATAGAATGTAGAACACAGAATATAGAATAGAGAATATAGAAGACAGAATTTAGAACATGTATTGCAGAACACAAAATTTAGAATATAGAATACAGACTACTGAATATAGAATAGAGAATATAGAACCCAGAATTTATAACATGGCTTCAGTACACAGAATTTAGATTATAGAATACAGAATACTGAGTATAGAATTGAGAATATAGAATGTAGATCACAGAATATACAATATAGAATACGGAATATAAAATAAAGAATACAGAATATAGAATGTAGAACAAAGAATATAGAATATGGAAAACAGAATACAGAGCCCGAATTAAGAACATGGAATGCAGAACACAGAATTTAGAATATACAATACATAATACTGAATATAGAATTTAGAATATAGAATGTAGAACCAGAATTTAGAATATAGAATACATAATGCTGAATATAGAATTTAGGATATAGTATGTAGAACACAGAATATAGAATACAGAATAGAGTATATAGAACCCAGAATTTAGAACATGTAATGCACAACACAGAATTTAGATATAGAATACAGAAAAATGAATATAGAACTTAAAATATAGAATGTACAACACAGAATATAGAATATAGAATACAGAATGCAGAATATAAAATACAGAATATAGCATATAGAAAAGAGAATATAGAATATGGAAAACAGAATACTGAACCCAGAATTTAGTACATGGAATGCAGAACACAGAATTTAGAATATAGAATAAAGAATACTGAATATAGAATTATGAACACAGAATGCAGAACACAGAATTTAGAATATAGAATAGAGAATACTGAATATAGAATTTAGAATATAGAATGTAGAACACAGAATATAGAATATAGAATACGGAATGCAGAATATAGAATGCAGAATATAGAATGAAGAACACAAAATATACAATATGCAAAAGAAAATTTAGAATCCAGAATTTGAAAATGGAATCAGAACACACAATTTAGATTATAGAATACAGACTACTGAATATAGAATTTAAAAGATAGAATGTAGAAAACATAATATAGAATATAAAACACGGAATGCAGAATATAGAACGTACAATATAGAATGAAGAACAAAAAATATTCAAGTGAATAGACAATATAGAACCCAGAATTTAGAACATGTAATGCAAAGCACAGAATTTAGAATATAGAATACATCATAATGAATATAGAATTTAGAACATAGAATGTAGAACAGAGTATATAGAGTATAGAATACGGAATGCAGAATATAGAATGTAGAATACAGAATGAAGGACACAAAATATAGAATATATAATAGAGAATATAGAACCCAGAATTTAGAACATGGAATGCAGAACACACAATTTAGAATATAGAATACAGAATACTGAATAAAGAATTTAAAATATACAATGTTCAACACAGTATATAGAATATACTAAACGGAATGCAGAATATAGTATACAGAATATAGAATGTAGAACACAGAATATAGAATATGGTAAACAGAAAACAGAACACAGAACTTAGAACATGGATGCAGAACACAGAATTTAGAATATAGAATACTGTATACTGAATATAGAATTTAGAACATAGAATGCAGAACACAGAGTTAAGAATATAGAATACAGAACACTGAATATAGAATTTAGAACATGGAATGCAGAACACAGAATTTAGAATATAGAATGCAGAATACTGAATATAGAATTTAGAATATAGAATGTAGGACACAGAATATAGATTATAGAATAGAGAATATAGAACTCAGAATTTAGAACATGGAATTCAGAACACAGAATTTAGATTATAGAATACAGAATACTGAATATAGAATTGAGAATATAGAATGTAGAACTCAGAATATAGAACAGAGAATATAGAACCCAGAATTTAGAATGCAGAACACAGAATTTAGAATATAGAATACAGAATACTGAATATAGAATATAGAATGTAGAACACAGAGTATAGAATATACAATACGGAATGCACAATATAGAATACAGAATATAGAATGTAGAACACAGAATATAGAATATGGAAACAGAATACCGAACTCAAAATTTAGAACATAAATGCAGTACACAGAATTCAGAATATAGAATACATAACAGTGTATATAGGATTTAGAATATAGAATGTAGAACACAGAATTTAGAATAAAGAATACGGAATGCAGAATATAGAATGAAGAATATAGAATGGAGTACACAAAATATAGAATATAGATTACAGAATATAGAAGCCAGGATTTTGAACATGGAATGCAGAACACAGAATTTAGAATATAGAATACATAATACTGAATATAGAATTTAGAATATAGAATGTAGAACACAGAATTTAGAATATAGAATACATAATGCTGAATATAGAATTTAGAATATAGTATGTAGAACACAGAATATAGAATATAGAATAGAGTATATAGAACCCAGAATTTAGAACATGGATTTCAGAAACACAGAATTTAGAATATAGACTACAGAATATTGAATATAGAATTTAGAACATGGAATGCAGAACACAGAATTTATAATATAGAATACAGAAAACTATATATAGGATTTAGAATATAGCATGTAGAACACAGAATATAGAATATGTAAAACAGAATACAGAACCCAGAATTTAGAACTTGCAATGCAAACACAGAAATTAAAATAAAGAATACAGAATACTGAATATAGAATTTAGAACATAGATGGCGGAACACAGTATTTAGAATATAGAATACAGAATACTGAATATAAAATTTAGAACATGGAATTCAGAACACAGAATTTAGAATATAAAACACAGAAATACAATTTAGAATACGGAATGCAGAATATTGAATACAGAATATAGAATGTAGAACACAAAATATAAAATATGTAAAACAGAATACAGAACCCAGAATTTAGAACATGGAATGCAGAACACAGAATTTAGATTATAGAATACAGAATACTTAATATAGGATTTAGAACATAGAATGCAGAACACAGAATTCAGAATATAGAATACAGAATACTGAATGTAGAATTTAGAACATGGAATGCAGAACACATACTTAGAATATAGAATACAGAATAATGAATATAGAATTTAGAATATAGAATGTAGCACACAGAATATAGTATATAGAATAGAGAATATAGAACCCAGAATTTAGAACAGGGAATGTAGAACTCAGAATTAAGAAAATAAAATACAGAATACTGAATATAGAATTTAGAACACAGGATATAGAATATAGAATACGGAATGCAGAATATAGAATGCCAAATATAGAATATAGAACACAAAATACAAAATATGGAATACAGAATACAGAACCCAGAATTTAGAACTTGGAATGCAGAACACAGAATTTAGAATAAAATATACAGAATACTGATTATAGAATTTACAACATAGAATGCAGAACACAGAATTTACAATATAGAATGCACAGTACTGAATATAGAATTTATAAACAGGAAAGCAGAACACAGAATTTAGAATATAGAATACAGAATACCTAATATAGGATTTAGAATATAGAATGTAGAACACAGAATTTAAAATATTGAATACAGAATACTGAATATAGAATTTAGAACATGGAATGCAGAACACAGAATTTAGAATGTAGAATACAGAATACTGAATATAGAATTTAGAATATAGAATGCAGAACAGAGAATAAAGAATATAGAATACAGAATACTGAATATAGAATTTACAACATGGAATGCAGAACACAAAATTTAGAATATAGATAAAGAATATAGAAGCCAGAATATAGAACATGGAATACAAAACACAGAATTTAGTATATAGAATACAGAATACTAAATATAGAATTTAGAATATAGAATTTAGAACACAGAATATAGAATATAGAATACGGAATGCAAAATTTAGTATGAAGGATCTAGAATGAAGAACACAAAATATAGAATATAAAAAAGAGAATATAGAACCCAGAATTTAGTAATGGAATGCAGAACACAGAATTTAGAATATAGAATACAAAATACTGAATATAGAATTTACAACATGGAATTCAGATCACAGAATTAAGAATATAAAATACTGAATACTGAATATAGAATTTAGAATATAGAGTGCAGAACACAGAATTTAGAATAAAGAATACGGAATGTAGAATAAAGAATACAGAATATAGAATTTAGAATAGAGAATATAGAACCCAGAATTTAGACCATGGAATGCAGAACACAGAATTCAGAATATAGAATACAGAATACAGAATATAGAATTTTGAAAATAGATGTAGAACCCAGAATATAGAATATAAATACGGAATTCAGAATATAGAATGTAGAATATAGAATTAAGAACACAAAATATAGAATATAGGATACAGAATACAGAATATAGAATGTAGAATACAGAATGTGGAATACAGAATACTGAATATAGAATACAGAATGCAGAACCCAGAATTTAGAACATGGAATGCAGAACACAGAATTTAGAATATGGAATACAGAATACACAATATAGATTGTACAACACGGAATTTAGAATATAAAATACAAAATACAGAATATAGAATGCAGAATATAGAATGTAGAACTCAATTATAGAATATAGAATTCAGAATACAGAATAAAGAATGTAGAATATAGAATGTAGAACACAGAATATCGAATATAGAGTTCAGAATACAGAACCCAGAATTTAGAACATGGAATTCCGAGCAGAAATACAGAATAAAGAATACAATACATAGAACACAGAATATAAAATATAGAATACAGAATACAGACCCCAGAATTTAAAACATGGAATTCAGTGCACAGAATTTAGAATATAGAGTACAGTATATAGAATGTCGAATTTAGAATGTAGAACACAGAATATAGAATATAGAATACAGAAACCAGAATTTGGAACATGGAATGCAGAATACAGAGTATAGAATATAGAATACAGAATATAGAATCTAGGATAAAGAGTGTAGAACACAGAATATAGAATATAGTATACAGAATACAGAAAACAAAATTAAGAACATGGAATGCAGAAAACAGAATATAGAATACAGAATAAACAATACAGAACCCAGAAGTTAGAAAATTGATTTTAGAATACAGAATTTAGAATATAGAGTACGGAATATAAATTGCAGTATACAGAATGTAGAACACAGTATATAGAATATAGAATACAGAATGCAGAAACCAGAATTTAGAACATGGAATTGAGAAAACGGAATTTAGAGTATACAATAAAGAATACAGAATATAGAATGAAGAATAGAGAATGTAGAACACAGAATATAGAATATAGAATTCAGAATACAGATCCCAGATTTTAGGACATGGATTTCAGAACACAGGATATAGAATATAGAATAAAGAAATAAATGTAGAATATAGAATATAGAACACAGAATATAGAATATAGAATACAGAATACAGAACACAGAATTAAAACATGGAATGCAGAACACAGAAAATAGAATAGAGAATTCAGAATATAGAATGTAGAATATTTAATGGAGAACACAGAATATAGAATATAGTATGAAGAATACAGAACACCGAATTTAGAACATGGAAATCAGAACATAGATTTTAGAATATAGAGTACAGAATACTGAATATAGAATGCAGAATATAGAATGCAGAACACGGGATTTAGAACATAGAATACAGAATATTGAATGTAGAAAACATAATGTAGAACACAGAATATAGAATACAGAATACAGAATATAGAATGTAGAAAATAGAATGCAGAACACAGAATATAGAATTTAGAATACAGAATACAGAACCCAGAATTTAGAACATGGAATTCAGAACACAGAATATAGAATATAGAATACAGAAAAAGAATGTAGAATATAGAATACAGAATACAGAACCCAGAATTTAGAACATGGAATGAAGAACACAGAATTTATAATATAGTATACAGTTTACAGAATATAGAATGTAGAATACAGAATAAAGAATATAGAATACATAATGCAGAACCCAGAATTAAGAACATGGAATTCAGAACAGAAATTTATAGTAAAAATTACAGAATACAGAATATACAATGTAGAATATATAATGTAGAACACAGAATATAGAATATAGAATACAGAACGCAGGATTTAGAAAATGTAATTCAGAACACAGAATATAGAATGTAGAATAAAGGAATAGAATGTAGAATATAGAATGTAGAACACAGAATATAGAATATAGAATACAGAAAGCAGAATTCAGAATTTAGAACATGGAATTCAGAACACAGAATATATAACATAGAATACAGAAATAGAATGTGGTATATAGAAAGAAGTACACAGAATATATAATATAGAATACAGTATATAGAATGTAGAATACAGAATATAGAACACAGAATATTGAATATAGAATACAGAATACAGAAACCACAATTTAGAACATTGAATTCAGAAGACAGAATATAGAATATAGGATACAGAATACATAATACAGAATGTAGAATACAGGATGTAGAACACAGAATATAGAATATAGAATACAAAATGCAGAACCTTGATAATACAACTTGGAATTCAGAACACAGAATTTAAAATATAGAGAACAGAATACAGAAAATAGAATATAGAATATAGATTGTAGAACACAGAATATAGAATATAGAATACAGAATACAGAATAAAGAATGTAGAATACTGGATCTAGAACACAGAATATAGAATTTAGAATACAGAAAACAGAACCCAGAATTTAAAACATGGAATCCTGAACACAGAATTAAGAATATAGAATACAGCATACTGAATATAGAATTTAGAATATAGAATGTAGAACACAGAATATAGAATATGGAAAACAGAATACAAAACCCAGAATTGAGAACATGGAATGCAGAACACAGAATTTAGAATATAGAATACAGAATACAGAATATAGAATTTAGAATATAGAATGAAGAACACAGAATATAGAATATGGCATGCAGAATATACAATACAGAATATAGAATGTAGAACACAGAATATTTAATATTGAATACAGAATATTGAATATTGAATACAGAATACGGAACCCAGAATTTAGAACATGGAATTCAGAACAGAGAATTTAGAATATAGAATACAAATAAAGAATATAGAATGTAGAATATAGAATGTAGAACACAGGATATAGAATATTGAATACAGAATACACAATATAGAATGTAGAATACAGAATGTAGAACACAGAATATTGAATATTGAATACAGAATACAGAACCCAGAATTTAGAACATGGAATTCAGAACACAGAATTTAGAAAATAGAATACAGAATACAGAATATAGAATGTAGAATACAGAATGTAGAACACAGAATATAGAATATAGAATACAGAATACAGAACGCAGAATTTAGAACATGGAAATCATAACACAGAATATAGAATATAGAATACAGAAATGAAATGTAGAATTTAGAATGTAGAACACAGAATATAAAATATAAAATGCAGAATACTGAACCCAGACTTTAGAACATGCAATTCAGAGCATAGAATACAGAATAAAGAATACAGTATATAGAACACAGTATATAGAATATAGAATACAGAATACAGAACGCAGAATTTAGAACATGGAAATCATAACACAGAATATAGAATATAGAATACAGAAATGAAATGTAGAATTTAGAATGTAGAACACAGAATATAAAATATAAAATGCAGAATACTGAACCCAGAATTTAAAACATGGAATTCAGAACACAGAGTTTAGAATATAGAGTACAGTATATAGAATATCGAATATAGTATGTAGAACACAGAGTATAGAATATAGAATACAGAACCCAGAATTAAGAACATGGAATGCAGAACACAGAGTATAGAATATAGAATACAGAATACAGAACCCAGAATTTAGTACATGGAATGCAGAACACAGAATATAGAATACAGTGTTCAGAATATATAATGTAGAATATTGAATGTAGAACACAGAATATAGAATATAGTATGCAGAATACAGAACCCCGAATTTAGAACATGGAATTCAGAACATAGAATTTAGAATATAGAGTACAGAATACTGAATATAGAATGTAGAATATAGAATGTAGAACACAGAATATAGCTATGCCTGAGCCGGCGAAAACCGCTCTGCCCTCCCCACTGGGACCCAATGAAGCTGCCCTGCCTGCAGCCGGATGGGAATCAGGTGCTCCATAGAGCTGGAGCTTGGGTCTCTCTATTTTTAAAAAAATTTTTTGAAGATGTTTTTTGTCTTGCACATCAACTTACCAGATATTTATTGAGAGTCTCTTTTACCCAGACACTGTTTTATTTATTTACTAAAAAAAATTTTTCTGTGGAGGAGGTAATTAAGTTTACTTATTTATTATTACTTTTTTTTCAGAGGGAGTACTGGGGATTGAACCCAGGACCTTGAGTATGCTGAGCATGTGCTCTACCACTTGAGCTATACTCTTCAGTTTTTTAAATTCTTAAAATTTTTTTCCATTTTCTTTTATATTTAGGTCTTCATGAGACAAGGAAGATGGTTTTCAAGTCTAAACACTGGAGTAATCTCAATGACATTAATATTACAATCCTCATCTAACGGAAATGAAATGTTTGAATGGAAAAATAGTATTTGATATTTTGCTTTCAGAACATAGAAATGTCTCAGAAAAACTGACACCAGTGTATGTATATCTGAGGTAGTTCTTGTATAATTAACAACACTCACAGTGATGGGAAACACTGCTTTTTGGATATATCACACATTAACTTTCTATGTCAGGAATTCCACATTGCTGTAAAATAATTTCAGTTCACTGCTATGGCAATTATGCAAATAGATGTAAACTCCATTCCTAGAAGAACTTTTAAAAAGCAGAATGCTTACGAATTATGTGTTAACACAAATGTCAACAAAAATCATCCAACAGGTGTAGAAGCACAGTAACAGAAATGCAATTATCAATATAGCTGCCCTATGAGAGTAAACTACAGCATTTCCCATCCTCTGGTCCATGAACAAAGGTTTTCTCTGCTACTGAACCTAATTCATCTCTTTCTGTTGGCTCCAATTATATCTAGCAGAAGGATCCTCGTTGGGGCCCGGCTCAGAGCGGTCCGTAACAATCGGACAATCCTGCTGCCTTCATGTCTTCTTGTCCTGGGCCTTGCTGATGTCCCCAGATTTTAAGAGGAATCAAATTGGCTGCCAGCCTGGAAATGAGTGGGAGAGAGAGCCTACCTCTAATGTTTTATTTCTGAACAACAAAATAAGAAATTAGGCAAATCGGGCAGGTTAAGAATGAACAGGACAAAGAGAACATTGGTGTTGCTTATGTTCTTCACTTTACTTTTCAGTGGGGTGAGATGTTTAACTAGCATAATACAAAAAAGAATATAACTTCCCTGTGTGGCAGGGAAGACTAGGTTTGCTCATCTGGTTGGAAGAGTGAAGGCTGGGAAAGCTGAACAGTGAGAATTGAGTTGGGGGAAATGTTGAATTCCTTATTTCACCAAAAGGAGAGTTAGAGGTTAATAACTGTGTACCTTTGATAATAGAGTAATTCATATGCATTTGTTCACTTTTCATTTTTATAAAAAATATATTCCCATGGAAGTAAAAGTTCAAACAGCGTGGAAGGATTTAAATGAAAGCAAATCGTGCAATTGTTAGAGCAGTAAAATCATATATTCTTTATAAATTGTCAATATCACTACTGATTTTTTATCTCCTTATTTTAACAGTTACTGACAGATATGTGTTACATTACCACATTATGATTGAGAATTTATTTCTCTGTTCAGTTTTGACAGTGTCTGCTTTCTGTATTTTGAAGTTTTGTTATTAAGTGAATTATAAATTCAGAACTTTCATATCTTTCTGGTAGATTAACCCTCATCATTATAAAATTTTGCTCTTCATTTGTAGCAATTCTTTCTGCCTTAAAGTCTCTTTTGTCTGATATTAATATAACAACACCAACTTTCTTTTGATTAGTGTTTGCATGGTACATCTTTTTCCATACTCTTACTTTCTACTTTCTTGTGTCCTTTTAAAGTACATCTCTCTCTTTCTCTCTCTCCTTTTTTTTTTTTTTTGGCGGTGGAGGTAATTAGGTTCACTTATTTTTGGAGGAGGTACTGGGGATTGAACCCAGGACCTCCTGCATGCTAAGCATGTGCTCTACCACTTGAGCTGTGCCCTCCCCCTAAAGTGCATCTCTTTTAAACAGAATAATTCTTTAAAAATCTAGTCTGACAATCTTTGACTTGAAGTATTTATTCCATTTATATCTCCTGTAATTACAGATGTATTTGAGTTTAAATCTACCTTCTTACTATTTGTTTTCTACTTGTCCCACCTAACTTATGCTTCTTTTTCTCTCCTTTCTCGCCTCTTTTTAGAAACAACCTGAATGTCTATCATTAAAGGACTAGTTGAATACACTCCGTCCAAACAATGATATGCATTGTAATGCAGTAATATGCAACTGTAAGAGGAGGAATGAGATCTATCTCTGTGATCTCCAGGGTATATTTTTATGTGGAAGACGTGGAGAGACATGTGTATAATAGGTTACAGTCTAAAAAAGGGTGGAGGGAATATACAGTTGACCCTGGAACAACATGGGTTTGAACTGTGTGTCCACTTACATGTGCATTTTTTCCATAAATATGTATTGCAGTACTGTGTGATCTGTGGTTGGTTGAATGGGCGGATGCTGAACAGAGGAGGAAGGGACTACTGTAAAGTTATACACGGCATTGCCCACAGGGTCGCTGCTCCTAACCCCCTCGTTGTTCAAGGCTCAACTACATATGCATACATTTTCTTATATTAAAAAAAAAGGAAGAACAAACTGTAAACTTTGTAAATGGTTAGTTTTAGGGGAGGGAGGAGATTGGGTAGACAGTACTTTGTTTTATAGATTTTACTTTCATAGCATGAAAAACTTTACCTAATTAAAATACAAAAATATAGTAAAGAAAAATAAAGCAATCCCTGAATTTTGTAAAGTGACATGAAACAAATGAAACTGTGTATATTAGTGTCTTGAAACCACTGTCTGGACTATGAGAAACGCTGCCAAACAGAAGACCCAGTTTCTCCAAGAAATACGTTAAAATAAATAAAATAGAAATGTCAGAGTGCCTTACAGATTGAAAAAGAGACTTAGGTGACGTATCAACTTAAAAGTGTGCAATCATCTAGGATCCTGAATCAAATGAACAGTGTAAAAAACCAAAAAAAAAAATCAAGCAGGGAAAGCTAAACATTTAATTGCTTTTTATAATACAAAGAGGATTTTTTTTGATGCAACAAGTATATGGCCCTATGTTTTAAAAGTCTCCATCTTCAGAAGTGTACGCTGAAATGCTTACAGGTAAAACACTATGAGGCTGAGATTTGCTACCAAATAACAGGCGGTGAGTGTCGGTGGCGGGCTCTGGACTGAGAGCGAGACTGGCTGGCTATCCAGGCAGGTGCACAGGTACATGAGGTTCACCTGGAGACAGAAGAGGCGGCTGCACTCTTGGAGGGAGGCGATGGGAGCGGTTATAATGCGGCCGTCGCGGCTGCTCGACTAGCAGCGTCGACCAGCCGCTCGGTCCTTGAGGGCTGAGCTCAGGAAACAGCTGCAGGAGGTGTCGGGGTGCGCGCCTGGGGCCTGGGGCGGTGCGGGGACCCCGCTCCCTCCTGTTCCCCGCTGCTCCCCGACCGCCTCCGCACGGCCGGGAGCGCGCAAGCAGGTGCTCGGGGCCCGAGGGGCGGAGCCACGACGATGGAGGTGCGCCTGCGCCGGGAGGCACAGCCCACATTTCCCAGGAACATCTGCGTGCATGGCCCCGCCCAGCGTCCCAGAATCCCTTTCAAGCCAGAAGCTAGGTATCCGCATACGGGTGTCTGGTTTGTGGTCTTGAGGTCCTTGACGCTTGGTTCAGGGAGGGTCGCTCCGCACGAGCTTTATTTCGGACCCTCTCCTTGCAGATGGTGAGCTTGGCCTCTGGCCGTCCCTCCACTCACCTGACAGCGGGCCGTCCCCGGGCGGCGAGGGGTCACCCCCCGACTGGGTGGATCTGCAGCCCTCCGGGCGGGCGGAAGTTGGGCGCTGGCGGCGAGGGGGCCTACAAAGAGCTTCACGGTTAGGAGTGGAGGGGGCTCTCACTGCCGAGGAGCCACGCTCCCTGCTCGTGTGGTTGAGCGGCTGCAGTTAGAGCAGAGCTGGGGCGAGTTAACCCACGGCTCCTTTCGCAAGGCTGGCAAACGATTCCGTGAACACCGGAGCCTCCAGGAACACTCGGCTAACCCGCGGGCCTCCGCTCGCATTGGGAGGGGGCTTGTGGGCGCCGGTCAGGGGGTGGTCGGCTCGTGCGGGGCCTCGGCAGTCCTGGCCGCTGGCTCCCTGAGCAGACGCCTGTGCTTCCTTTGTTGGCCCGGACTTCTGGCGATGCCCGTCTAAACGCCTTTGCTTCTGAGCTCTCCTGACCTTTCCTAACTCTCGCTCTCCTCCCTGCATCTCATGAGTGATGCTCTTTTTACTAATTTGCCTGGTGTCTGGCTTAGTCAGTAGACCTAAGCCCCTACCTTGCTGTGCAGACGCCGAATCAGTTGACTTGTTCAATAAAGGGTCAAAATTACTGATAGTTCTGGCTTTGCGGTCTCTTTATGTAATAAGAGTGTTGTCATAGAAATCTGAATTTCATGTGTCAGGAAATATTTTTTACCCAACCATTTACATCTCATGTATTACACTCTAGTGCAAAGCATGATGCCCAAAACGAGATAAAGTATCCCAGGTGTATTCTGGGGGGCGGGGGTACCCAGGTGTAATTTTAAATCAGTGTACAGTGGTGTGAAATCATTACTCTTCAACCTCTGGGTATAGGTCTGATTTGGTATGACCTAAGATTTTTTTCAGGAAAAGACCTCTACTCTAGGCTTGAAACAGGCAATTTCATTTTGCTTCCTGTCTTCTTTACCTATAAGCCAGAACAGCGACCAAGTTCTCAGTGGGAGATTTCCAGTCTTAAACACTAGAAAGGACACTGTTGGCAGGGGCAGCATGCCATAGGCCCTGAGCATCCCTACCTATTTGTGCTGGGCATCCAAGAATGCCAGGTCTAACTGTCCTTTACCTGGGCCACGTTTGCTTACAGGTTTGCTTACAGCAGGCAGTGTCTCCCAGGACAGAACACACTTGCTTACAGTTCTCTGTAAAAGCAGCAATTCTCTCAAGTGTTGCTTTTCTGTAGTGCAGCCCACTGTTTGTGCTGAAATCCATCTAGGCCCACCAGGGTCACCCTCTTGTGACTGAGGGGTAGGGGAGGTAGTGCTCAAATGTGAAGTCTGGCTACTGCTTTTGCCATGAGTAATAAAGTCCTTTGTGACCCAGGAGTCTCGTGTCTTCTGCCAGCACCCATGAAATAACAGGCTAGTTTATTACCTTGGTAGGTTACAATCCCAGACCCTTTACTGTTCTGGATGGACAGATGAGATAACTTTTCTGAGGAAATAATCTTGCTTATTGTGCAGAAGTTTCTGCAGAGACGCACTAATCAAACATTTATTGAGGGCCTGCTTCCTACCAGGTGCCGGGTGCTGTGCTGGGTACAGGCGGTAGAGAAATGAGGATGACGTAGTCCCCCTTGTAAGAGCACATTCTCTAGTAACAGAGACAGTTGTCCCTGAGTCCTCTCTGTCTCACTTCCCAGTCCAACTCATCAGCAAGTCCTGTATTCTGTCTTCAAAACACACCCGGTGTTGGGTCACTTCCCATCACCCCTACTGTGACCTCTGCTATTTCTCCTCTTGTAAACATAGCTTCCTAACTGGTTTCCCTGCCTCTGCCCTAGCTCCACTTTAGAACATTAGGAACACCTGGAGAGTTAAGGCGTCCTGAAATTCAGGCCCCAAGCCAATGAAATGAATCAATATTCCTGGAGGGGGAGCCCTGGCACTGGTAATTTTAAAAGCTCCTCAGGTCATTCTAACATGTAGCTGGGAGTCAGATCCACTGCTGTTGACAATGAAAAGGTGCTGAGGGCTTTAAGCAAATGGTGACTTGGTCACATGTACTAGTCAGTCTGCACAGCTGGACGTGCTGGTCCTAGTTAGATGTTTTCAGACGACTTTGGCAAACGTGGAAGATACACCGAAGGGAGCAAGATCAAGGGCAGGATGAACACTTACCTGGGTACGAGATAATCTAAACGAGACCTGATGAAAAGTCTGAAATGAGGTAGTGGCTGTGGGGACAGAGAAGAATGAGCTGAAACATAGGGGGGTAAAGCCTAAATCTGATAGTCCGGGTGGTCCCTGACCACATGGTTCTGAGCCGTGGGGGAAGATCTGGGTGGGAGGCCCAAACTGGAGCGGGGAGTGCAGAGTGCATCCTTTGTTGGGCTCATTCTCATTTAAAGATTTGAATCTAAGAAACTCTACGGGAGGGGAGACAAAACTTTCAGTGCTCTAATCTCATAAAATACACAACTTTATAAAATTGTAGGTACATACCTTTTGTGTAATGAATTTTCATTTAACTCATTTTCAGGAAGAACTCAACTAAGTGCTGAAGCCAGGGGTTCCAACCCTTATTCTGTCGCTGTGTGTGGCTATGACGTCAAACAAGACACTCCAGCGTCCTGGGCTTCACGCCGCTCCCATACAGAGGACTCGATGCTGCTGACACGCTCACACGCACATTTATACACATCACCGTAGTGTGCATGCTTGCCATTTTTAATGGCTGTGTTCTAAGGGGGTAATCATTAGAGTGACATACAGAGCCATGAGGAAAATGACAGAGACAGAGGACTGGAGTACAATTACAGGCACATTAAAGTGAACTGATACCAGAAGATAGAGAAATGAAACCTAATGACTTTCACGTTTCAAAGACCAAACAAAAGTTTACCAGTACTTGGCATGAAATAGATGCTCAGAATTCAAATTTAGATCAGAAACCTGCCGTAAGGAAAGTGATGGGAAAGGAGTGTGATTAGCGTATCGATACAGTAAATCATCAAGACATGCAATAGGTAAGACACTACACAGTAGGAGCCATACCTTTAGTTGCTCTTAATTGCTCTCCTTAACCCACTTGCCAGGTTAACCGACCAGCTCCCTTCCTCTGTAAACACACTGCTGATGGCCTTGGCACAGGACCTCTTGCAGTTGAGTGTGCTGCTTCCCTAGTACAGGTAACACTTGTGTTCTCTCCAGCTTCGCTGTTTGCTCCCAGAGTCGTGGGTCTGGGTGGGCCTCCCATGTTCCATAATTAGATATGATGTAACTGGTGAAACGAGTGTGGAGCTGCCTTTACGCAGACTCTGCTGAGTGGCTGGAAATGCTCGGCACACGTGCTCAGCACGCCTGCAGCAGTGAGCCTGCCTACTGCTCAGATCCTGGTTTCTAAATTGCTGCCTATTAAAAAGAGCCAGGGATTCCTGGAGAAATGGCTCATCCCACACCTGGGGGTACTTAGAGTGCAAGCTGAACCTGGGAGACCTTTGTCAGAAGGCAGTTAGCTGCCAAAAGCTTGGAGAGGAGGTGCCAAAGGACTGAAGAGCTACTTGAACGGCTCTAACTGGCTGAATGGGGGACCATTTGAGCCTCACAAACAATGATCACAGCTGCTTGTGACTGGTGAGCTGCCTGTCACCACCGCCAGTAACTCCCTTCTCTGCAGACTGCTAACTCAAGAAGATCTGAGCGTGACCCTGCCCCTGGCGCATTCCCAGGTGACGGAAGAAAGCTCTTCCTTACAGAGTGCCAGTCAGTAACGGTAGGACGACAGGATTAGAAAACTGCCACTTTGCAAATCTTGATGAAATAATCGATTCTGGCAAGGATCACCACCCCCAAACCACCAAGGTAAGTGGTAAGCGGGCTGTCCACACATGGCCAGTGTCAGGGCACAGATTATCTGTTAACCACAACAGCAAAAACGTCCCTTTACGTTGGAAAGACATGGTGATCGAATTTTGCATCCCAGTGAGTCAGCCAGATATTAGTGAGACTTCGGGCGTGATGCAGTATGAAACACATCTGACGTGTTAACGTTAAAAATGTTTACCCTGAATTCATGAAGCCTTTGGCCCTAACTGCTAATCTACAGAAACTACAGGAACAAGATAAACAAACCACACATAAAGAACCAGGTAAATCCTTAAAATGAGACATTCTACAACTGACTTGCTCTATTTAAGAAAAAAAATCCTGGAAAAAAGTTGAAGGCGGGAGACTCTTGGGTAGACGAAACAGAAATAATCACCTGTGCTGTGCGAAACGTGACTGGATTACAGGGAGAATGTAAACACGAACTGAGCACTAGGTATCAGGGAATTACTGATCAGTTTTTGAGGTATGTAATGGTACTGTGGTTGTTTTTACGAGATGCACCTGTTAGTGTTTAGGGGTGAAATGTCGTATCTGCAAGTTTCTTTCCAATTGTTCAGTAAAAAATATGGCAAAATGTTAATTTTTTACGCTAGGTGGTGGATATATAGTTTTATTATTCTTTAACTTTTCTGTATATTTGAACATTTTCATAACAAAAAGCTGTTAAAAACTTGAAAATGTGGGTCAGATACTGTGAAAGTGGGGAAAACAAAGAGATCTGGGGTTCTCTACTGTCACTTGTTATTTTATAAGGACATCAGGTGCCTCAGGGCTTCAGTGGAAGACCTCATGAATGCATATTTACATAAAACACACAAAGGCAGGAAACTCAGGTTAACGCAAAGAAAGGCGCTGTGGACTGCAACACGCCACACGTTCGTTCCAGGAGAAAACGTGTTGTGTAAGGTAAGAGGTGGTATTACAAAAATTGCATCTTAAATACAGTGGCTGTTTTTTTAACACGATACTATGGCATAAGTGTAATGTGAGTACTGTGCAACCTGGAGGAAGTCTGCACTTCATGAAAGGTGACTCCACGACAGCAAGGTTAACTATCATGAGGACAAGGGGAAAGCAACTTCTTGAAGAAAACACTCAACAAGAAAGCCTTGAAGATGCCAGCAGCCCAGGTCCTTGCCCCCCCAGCTCCCCAGGTCTTACTGACATCCAGATGAAGCTGCATGGTCAGTACGTGTGCAAATTGATATTCACGGCACCAGAATTTCTATCAGCTTTTCCTCATCTAGCTCAGGAAAACTTCCTGTGCGAGGCTGTCCCGTGATTTTTTTAGGAATATCCCCAACGTTAAGATTTGGCGATTCTGAGCCTTCATTTTTAAGTAGCTCCTACTACCAACAAATGACCAGTATTTAAGTACTTCGTTGTATGTGTGCACAAAAAAGTATTTTCAATTTTACCAATTTCACTCTGTATCAGTTACTTCTACCTTTTTACTCAAGTCTAACTTGACTACTTATTTATTCATTAATTCCACCAACATATACCAGCCACCTACCTACCATGTGCAAGGCACTGAAGAAAGAAACAAAGCAAGATGAAACGTCAGCTCTCAGAATACGGTCTTAAATTCTGAGAGTGGAACGCTGTGGCCATTAAGTACAGTAGTATTCTCACCTGTTCCTATGTGCATTTCTACCAGTTGTCCTTGTATGCTGTTTGGGACCCCATGAGCTCAGATCCTGTTCAGTAATTACTGCATCAGTGACGGTTTCCACACCGGCACTTTTTCCAGTGAAGCTTCCCCCCATCATGGGAAGAGTAATCCCTGTTTTACTCATGTGTATGAGGAGGACCTATTTCAATCTTTCCTTTGAAACCGGTCATTTCAGTTCTAGTTTCTTCTTAAGAAACGACAGGCTGCATTTTGCTTTTTTGGTCAAGCCACTCGTATTTTCTTAGGTAAGCCAAGTCCAGTATCATTTCAGTTACAAATGTTACCTATGCATTCTCTTTCCTCACCCTTAAGTCTTGAATTTCCCCCCCCAGACCACTCTGTGCACTGAACTCAAACCTACTGTCCACGACTTATTTTTTCCCATTACTTCCTTGTCTTAAGATACGGGGCTGCCCTTGGTGACCCACTTTAGCAGGTTCGGTCTGTGACACACTGGCTAAGATCATGCCCTTAACTTTGTTATCTTTCGTTACTTTAGAAAACCTTCTGTGGCTTAGATCAGCTGTGATTTTCAGCACTCTAGGTCCTGGGAGGATCCAAGTAGGAAGTTTGGGCCATGAGCACAGCAGCACTCAAGAAACGTGCTTCAGTGGAAGCAGTGGACTTAATAGTGAAACAGTCCAGGGGGAACCTTCAGTTATGAATTTAGGAGTCAGGTGGTGGCAGGAGGAAAGGAACTGTGTTATTCCTTCCTTCCAGATGACAGCTGTCAAAACCTAGTGAAACTAAGACTAATGTGCTTTAAAGATAAAGCCTGAGTGTTTAATTTTTGCCTGTTTGATTAAATTTGTACACATCTAAGGGTCATATACACAACATTAGTTTCTCTATCCTAACGTCATCTTTCATCGAGCCTCCTTTAATATTTCAGTATTTAAAGGAAAGTGTAATTAAACAGTGGTCACATAGAAATCTTTAAGATATTTTCAACTTTTCTTTTTTTTTTTTTTTTTTGCAAACCTACTGGCTCCACATGGCAGTCATGGCCTCATTGGAAAAGAGAAGCAAAGGTGGGGAGGGGACCCTTTACGTACTTAAGGCTTCAAGGCTGGGAAGAACCAAAGCCTGAAAGCAGCCTTTTCTTTTCTGTTACTCCCGGATTACTCTCTAGGGTGAAACCTCTACTGGGTGGAAGCTTTCCCAAGTTACACTCACAAGGCCTCATTAAGACGTACCTGAAATACAGGTACGACGAGTCGATGAGTTACGGGCTTTTGAGGACCCTTACTTCCCTAGGGTTTCTTTCTGGAGTGAATTAAACTGGTATCAAATAAAGGTTAAGCAGTAAATGTTTTCTTCTTAAATTTCACATTAAATTTAAATAGGTTACATCCTCGTTATGAATTCTGATGCTTCTGCTGAGTGATAACTAACCTATATTGCACTTCTTTTGAATAATGTTTTTAACACATAGGACACAAAATAAAATCCAAGTGCTTAAGTTTTCAAACTTAGATGAAGTCTCCCGTATCCGTTAGTTTCGGTGTTTGGCACCTGTATGAACACGCTGGTGTTGAATGAGGTTTGTGCTCTGGGTGAAGATTTTACCACATATGCGGCATCCATAGGGCTTCTCTCCTGTGTGAATCCTCTGGTGTTGAATAAGGCATGTTCTCTGGCTAAAATCTTTATCACATTCGTTACACTTATAGGGCCTTTCTCCCGTGTGAGTTCTCTGATGCTGGTTAAGCAACGAGGAGTAAATAAAGGCTTTGCCACATTCATTACACTTATAGGGCTTCTCTCCAGTATGAATCCTTTGATGCTGAGTAAGGTTTGCGCCCTGTCTATATGCCTTCCCACATATATTGCATTTAAAGGGCTTCTCCCCATTATGAATCCTCTGGTGCTGAGTAAGTTGCACACTCTGGCTGAAGGCTTTCCCACACACACTGCACTTATACGGTTTCTCTCCAGTGTGCGTTCTGTGATGCTGGGTAAGGTTTGCACTCTGGCTGAAGGCTTTCCCGCATATGTTACAGACATAGGATTTCTCTCCCGTGTGAGTAGTCTGATGTTGAATGAGAGTGGAGGAATGAGCAAAGGCTTTCCCGCATTCGTTGCATTTGTAACACTTCTCTCCAGAATGAATTCTCTGATGTCGAATGAGGTAAGTACTCTGGCTAAACACTTTCCAGCACTCATTGCATTTATACGGTTTCTTTCCCGTGTGTATTTTTTGATGTTGAAGGAGGTGTGTGCTCTGACTGAAGGTTTTCCCGCACTCATTGCATATGTAAGGTTTTTCTCCCGTGTGAACTCTCTGGTGATTAATCAGAGATGAGCTGTGGCTGAAGGTTTTACCACATTCTAAGCACCTGTACAGCTTCTCTCCGGTGTGTGTCCTCTGGTGGATGGTGATGTGTGCACGCTGGCTGAAGTCTTTGCCGCAGTCATCGCACTTGTAGGGCTTCTCGCCGGTGTGGATCCTCTGGTGGATGGTGAGGTGCGCGCGCTGGCTGAAGGCCTTCCCGCACTGGTGGCACTCGTACGGCTTCTCCCCAGTGTGCATCCTCTGGTGGGTGATGAGGGAGGAGACGTGTCTGAACTCCTTCCCGCACTCTTCGCACTCGTGGGACCTCTCTTTGGCGTGGCTGCTTTGGTGCTTGAGGAGGGATGGGTATTTCCTAAACTTTTTCCCGCACACGTTACACTTGTAAGGCTTGTCCCCAGGGTATATTTTTCCTTGCACGATACCGTACGAGACGTGACCGAAGGCTGCCCGGCCCTCGCTGTACACGGAAGTCTTATCATCTGACTGGGTACCAAACTGTATAATCAGGTTGGAATGCTTTTCAAAGTTACTTTGATATAGGTCATATTTACTCAGACACCCTCCTGCAGGAGCATCTTCCTGTGAAAAGACTGCCTTCAGACCGAAGTTCCTGCTGCTGGCGGGGATTCTCCTGAAGGCCGCTGGCCTCTCCGACCTGTCATACTCGTAGGGCTCTTCCAGCTTGATGGTCTTGGTTCCACCCTTTGTGAGTTTAGAAGTATTTTCCACTGAAGTACAGTCTTGGGCTTTTGCTTCCCATTCTGAAATTTAAAAGAATTATGTGTGTATATATATATATATATATATATGTTAAGTTTGCCTCTATTTGGAGAAAGGGAACTGCCAAAGCAGAAACAAAATAGTAACATGAATAAAATGCCTAAAGACTATGGCTCTGACAACCTCATAGCATGGTCCTTGAGGCTTGGGAAAGGAACACAAAGGGGCAGAACACAGGACTAGATTTGCAGAAGAGGGGAGGCCCCTCACTAGTCAACATGGGCACAGAGTTAACAGAGTAGCTCAGGTCAGGTGACAGAGCCAAGAAGAGAAAACAGACGGCAAGGCTGTGGGATGGTTTGAGGTGACTTATCACACAATCACGTACAATCGTATAAACTGTAATTCACACGACGGGTTCACAGAGCAGGCAGGCTACCCCACTCCTCCTCCCAACCTACTCTGCGCAACCCTATGTGATACTCTGAAGGCAATTTCATGGAGTGGGTTCCACGCTTAAATACATCCAGTAACTCCTACAGCCTAAAGCAATGATTCTCAAGAGAACAGTCCCCAGACCAATGGTGTGAGCACTGCTGTCACCTGTGAGTATGTCAGGTGACTGGGCCCCTCCCATACTGAGTCAGAAACTTTGGGGGTGGGGCTGAGTCCTCCAGGAGGTTTGGGATCAGTGACTTAAAGAATAAAAGTTGAAGAAAAGAAAAAGTTCAAAATACCTACACTGGGTATCCAGTCCTCAAATAATCTAGTCTTTTCTATTCTACTCTGCCTTCTACCACACCTCACATTCAGCTAAAGTTCAAAGTTATCCACGTAACTTAAAACTACATCCTCATAATTGTCTAAATTGCCACTAACTCCAGACTCTGGGCCTTCTCCTATGATACGTTCTCCACGTATTAAAAAAATACTCATGGGGAGGAGGGTACAGCTCAGTGGTGGAGCACATGCTTAGCATGCACGAGGTCCTGGGTTCAATCCCCAGCACTTCCATTAAAAAGTAATAATAACAATAATAAATAAATAAACATAATTACCTCCCCTCCAAAAAAAGAGAGGTACTTATGGCCCAGCTCACTTTTCTCCTCCTTAGAATCCTAAACTACAGACTAGGCTGAATCATACAAAATCGCCCTTGTTTTGTAGGCCTATATGGCTGAGTATCAGCAGTTTTATGTGGTTCAACCTAATATAATATTGGGCCCACAGCAGAACTTGGCCTTATGTTATTATTTCACAACTTTGTGTGTTTCTTCTATTTCCAGCTCAGATGCAAACTCTGGAAATGGCTTCTGCTTCCGCACTGCTTGCAGGTCTGGGTACGTACACGGATGAGGGGAGGGAGCCGTTCTTTCATTACGCTTCCGTGAACTGTCTGAATTTATGAACTACTTTTATTACTTTGATTCAAATAGAAAAATTAGACACTAGAAAATGCCTAGGAGGAGGAACGTTAAATGAGAAAAAGCAGTACCGTTAACTAGTGTGAAAACTCATTAGACTAGACTATGTTATGAAAATGCAACAATGAGATTACAAGTTTTAAAAGATATTTTCTGATTTTTGATAAATTGGCTGTATTTCTTTAATTGTTATTTAGTACTAGAAATGTTGTTATATTACTTTTTCTATAGGAAAAAAATTTAAAGCAACTCTCTCAAACCAGGATTTATTACTCCTCCCACAAAAAAAAAAGAGAATGCTAATGGACTGTGTGGGTGGGTGTGTATACACACAAAAATGACGAGACAGTACCAGAAGCTGAGCTTAACTTTCACATAAACAGAATCAGTCTATGACAGAGGGGGATGGCTCAGTGGCAGAGTGCCTGCCTAGCATGCACAAGGTCCTGGGTTCAATCCCCAGCACCTTCATTAAAAAATAAATGAATAAACCTAATTACCTCCCCCTCCCAAAAAGCAAACAAGAATCAGTCTATTACAGAACCATCCATATACTTGGGAAGGAAGTACTGAAGTTATAATTAACAAGTGTTAAGTAGCAAGTCTGAATGATGACCACGAAGACATTGCTACCGTAAGCTTACATTTCTAAACCAAATCAGTTTATTGGTAATTCATGAACTGAGATGATTAAGCAGGGCTTAAATTTGTGTACATAACTAAGCAGAAAGGAGTGATTAGAAGAGTTAAGTACCTAACAGTGGTATGATATTTCTAACAGAAGAGATCAGTGCTGATCAGGTGGTCAAGGGATGCTGGATGAGGTGGGTAGGTCTGGTTTGGGCTGAACCTGAAAGAATGGCTGGGTCCCTATGACGGACAGGACCATATCAAGTTCTGACACAGGAACGGACACCAGAGACCAAGAATACTGCTCTGTCTGTGAGTCATGGGCTTCCGTCCCCCGAAGTATGACTGATGAGACGCCCCACCCAAAGGTTCAACTCATTGCATGTCTCTAAGCTGGTAAGAACATAACATCCCCGGAGGCCACAAATCAGGCAAAAGCAGGAAGACCGGACATAGGCAGAGCAGAAGGTGGCTGAGAACCTCCTCCCTCCTGCTGATGACCCTCAGCTTCCACTCGAGGGTGCAGGGGGCCTAGGAGAGGAGGCTGGCAGGAGTCCGCACACTGTGTTCAACCCCACATAAGGACAGGCTAGAGAACAAACCAAACCCCCCAAACCTCACCTCTGCGGGAGAAGAGGAACTTGCTTTTCTCAGTTCTGCTGCTCTTTGGTGGGAGCAGAATCTCCCCCCAAAATACATAACCATAAACTGCCCCACTTGTGGGTTTACAGCCTTAATTTAACCTGAGTCATCTAAAAACTCAAGTGGTCCCCGGCGGGCAGCACCTCCAGGAAGCCGGTCCTGACCCCAGCGCAGGCTTGCTTCCACCATGCCATGTGTCTGCCTGGGGTTCAGGGTGTGCTGAACTTAGTGTGCTATGGGTGTATTTCGCATCACTCTGCCAACTAAAGCAAACAGACCATAAGTTATAAGAATTAGCTTTTCCAGTAGTATGACTCTTACAATACCTGATGACCAGATAAAGCTAACTTTTTAAAAAAGTGAAGCAATTCACTCTAAGGTAGCATATTACATGGTCATTATTGTTTAATTTACTGTTAATCCTGTATTCCAGCATCAGTGTTGGTAGATATACTAGAAGTCAGTGCCTTAAATTGAAAAAAAAGGGAATAAAAAAAGCAAAATGCAAAAGAGTACTGGGTACTTCTTTCATATACAGGAGATAAAAGAATATATTTATGATTTATCTCTGCAGAGAGAAACACAGGAAGGACAAACCAGAAACAAAGGAACATGGTTACCTACAGGGAGTGGCTGGGGACAGGGCAGAGTGTAGACCTTTCTATACAGGTTTGACTTCTGAACCATGTTAATGTTTTTACATACTCAAAAATCTAAAATTAAATAATCAAGAAATAAGAAAATACTGAAACTGAACACAGATGGAATCAAACAAGCTTAACTGTCTATCAAACTGCTAAGATAACCAGAAGGGAAGAACTCAAGTAACTTCTGCACCCAGTATCCTGTGTGCCTTTAGTGGAATATATTCTAAGGACATGAAGAAATTCTGAACTTTGCCTAAGCAGTTTATTTGAGTGATAGTGCTATAATTCTGAGACCATTTTTGTGTGTATTATGTGACAGAGAAAATGAGTAAATATACTGATGTTGGGAACCAGGTGATTCACTGCGAGAGAAAGGAAATACAAGATGGATACGGGAAGGGACAAGATGGGCTCTTGCGGTGCTGGACCTGAACGAGAGCTGTCAGTATGAACTCGTGACTAAAGACGCCCACAGACACACACACACGTCACAGCTCTATCTACTGAACAGATGTTGGAGCCACGGTACCCAGAGCAGTGAGTGCCCTGTCTGCCCAGAGCCTGGTTTCTCATTGCTGATCCCCATTAATGAACCACTGTTCCCTAGAGAAATTCCAGCTCTAAGCTAGGTAAGAGGTGAGCCTAAAGACCATGCCCTGCCAGAAAGCAAGGAAATGCTACAAGACTAGAGGGACGTCTCAGAAGGACACAGGACTTGCTTTGAAAGGCACCCCCTGCCCAAATTTGTGACACTTGAGCATCAAAAAAAAAACCCCCAACACCTGGAATTAAAGCACTAATAACACATTGAATTTTAAAGAATTCCATGAGACCGCAGTGATACATACACATAAAAACGGGGGCAGAGGAGGGACAGCTACTCTTTACAGATTAATCACTTAGAAGAAATGGTGGAATTGAAATCACCATTTTGCAACCAGCAATGTAATAAAGCCAGGATCCTCAATGGACCTCACATGAAAGGTCATCGGGGAACAGAACAGTCACATGGCCCTCAGGTGTCAACCCACAGATTACAACACAGGTGCAGGAACTGGGTGGATGGGGCACACAGCTGGGGGACTTGTCTGCATAAATCTGGCTTTACACAGTCTTACAATTTTTGATCTTGTGATCAAAAGATGTTATCTTGTTAAATAATTAGAAGATTTTAAAAAAGGAATGAGTTAGGAGAGTGGAGGCAGGGGGCTACAGGGTTTTGTCAGCAAACAGAATAAAGGAAACGCAAAAAGAAGTTAAGACGGTTTGAAATTTAGGATTTTAGGGGACACTCACGTATACTTAAAAATAGAGGGAACGAACACAGTGAAAGCCCCCAACAAAGTTCCAAGGGATGGAACCCCGGGGTTGAGGAGAAGCAGAAAAGGTGTAAAAATGATGTCTGGAATATCTCTTCCTGAAGACGGTCTCCGTGAGGAAGCAATGCCAAGCAGCTCAGTGTTCTCGACAGGCTCAGGCGTCTTTGTGCAAAGTGACCTGGCCACGTTTAAAACCAACTTCACCACACGGAGGCTAATACAGGCTCTTAACCACAAAGAATCCCACCTGCTGGCTGTTCTCTCACCTGGACTGGGGCCTTCTAAAATTTCTTTTATCACCATCCGTGGTTCTTCCAATATGGGAATCACAGTTGGTCTGTACACTGTAAGTCCTGTTCAGGAGGAAGAGAATGAGTTTTGTCCTGGAGCTAAACAGTTGTTCAAATTTTATTACCTGACTTCTCATCCACGAGGATGCACGGACCTCTATGTGAAAAGAATGGCTCACGGACATGAGCTAATGGATTAGGTCACTGTCCTTTCCAGAGCTGGCACAAAAATTCCCTGCCACCCTGGAAGATATGTGCATAGAGACCATGGGATGGGGGGGCAGGGAACGGGTAAGGCACAGAGTCGGGGGTGGCCCTGGGAGGCTGGTCATCATAGTTTCTGATGACCTTCCACTTAGAAACCTTTCGTTTGGGAAAAGAGATTAGAACTTGGCCATTTCTGTGCCTGGACAGGAGATGCACGCTCACCTCTGTGCCAGCCCATTTTTAACAGCTGAGGAAAGAAATACTCTGGTGGGTTTGCTTGGGGGGTGGCACGGACAATGCTCACCCAGAGAAACCATGTTCCAGTAGTTCTGCAATGTGACAGTCTTGTACAGCTCCTTCTGCACAGGGCGCATGAGCTCCCAGTCCTCTGGGGTGATGTCCACGGCCACGTCTGTGAATGTCATAGATTCCTGTAACAGCAAACATAACTTCACTTGGTTTGAGAACTAGCAGGAAGGGGACAGGGATGGCACAGGGGCGTGTGTGGTGAGGACCACAGAGCCTTGAGCTTGGGAAGGCCCCTAAAGTCTACCTAGTCAACACCTTCTCCCAACATATGGATGAGCAGATCTGAATGGGACATCCTAAAATGAAGCAGAATTTATCATTTCTAGTGCACGCATGGGTGGCTCCATCTTAAACAATGAACAGATTTAAACACAGATGACAGAGAGCTGAATGGCTCTGCTTTTCAAGTGCTGCCTGACGAATTAATTACATGCGTTATAATTTGAAATTTTAAGACATCCTGTGCACCCTGTGGTGGAATGCAGAGCCCCTCCTTCCCTCCTGAAATGAAACTGGTACCAATACCCACACTCAACTGCTGTCCTAGGTACATCTCAGTCTGGCAAAAGGTGCATCATTCTGCTCTTCTTCCCTTTGTTAAAAAACATTTCTTGATTATTCTCACGTTTTTCAAATTAAAAAAAATTTTTTTAATTAAAAAAATGATATTGGAATTTTGAAATCACATTCAAGTTTATAATTTAGGGAGAACTGACAGATTTACAATATTCAAGGCTCCTTTCATGTCCTATAGAATGACACAGGACTGCAAAATTTATACTATGTTTAGTTTTAGTTATTTTAAGCTTGGGGGCTAATACTGCGAGCAGAATCTTTTATTTCATTTTCCCATTGATGCGATTTTTATGTCTATGTAAGAAAGTGAACACTTTTTGTATGTCATTTTCCATTGCAGTCACTTCAAACTTTCTATTATTGTTCCTAACAGTTTTTCCCTTTTCTCAGGTTTTCTGGATAAACATTCATATCTATAAATAATAATTTTACTCTGGTTACCAATTTCAGACCATGTCTATTTTTTACAGTAAACTTTTAAGATGGCCTGAGTTGCTCTTCTTTAAAATAACACAGACTTGTAATCAACAGTAACACCAGTAACACATGGCCTTGAATTACCTGTTAACAAAGAAAAATGATGCTGCAACTAGTGTTTAATCTCACTGTGACTTTCCTGATCACCTCCTGAAATCCAGGCTCGCAGGTCTCACAATATTTAATCCTCACCCACCTAAGAGGAGTTGAGAGGTGAGTGGCTCAGGCTGCGAGCAGTTAAGTCTTGCCCCAAATCACAGGCTCAACAGCAGAACCAGGAACCAAACCTAGATGCACCTGGCTGTGGAGGGCAATCCCTCAGCCCCTCTGTGCTACTGCTGCTCACAGCCGCAAAGTGAGGAAAGGGACATCAGGGGAAGCAACGGACCCCGTTTCTTACGCAGGGTCTACACCCACCTGAACAGGCCAACATGACTTACGGGGGGAAAATGGAGGCTCAGGTGCCTATTAGGACTTCTGGGGCCACAGAAGTTAAAGGGCCAGGTTAGAAAATGTCCTCACACATGAAGACGGAATTTTCAAGCCACAGAAGAAACTGACACTCACTTTGGTCACCAAGTCGTTCAGCCACCCTCCTGGTCTTCCTTTGGGGTCTTCCTCTGGGATCTCTTGCCAAAGGGTAGAGTTCTGCGGAGACTCTAGGGAAGAGAAAGAGTTCACAGTGGAGGATAGCCCTTTCTGAAGAGCCGAGGAAACTCTTCACCAGTCGATGCCTACATTTTCTTAAAGTGAGGAGTCAGAAGAAAACCAGAAACAGCATACCCACTTCAAGGAACCAGAGGGAAGGGGCAATGGCTTATCCTAAGACATCAGCACAGGCTTCAAAAGCAAGCCTGCTCTGGGACTCTGAAGAGTATGTACCAAATTCACAACGTTCTTCTAAATCTTCACACAACATAAATTCTGGGAGCTGTCTCTTAGTGGAAAAAAAAAATTTCTCTGGACAGTTTTCTACCTGTTTGGAAGTATGTTACCATAAAATCCAAGTCAAAAAGCAAACAATGTATCAGCAGAATGGTTCAAACCTCTGTAGAGAAACTTCCTGAGGGCTCACCTGGGGGGAACTTGGTTGTGTCTGGTCCCAGTTTTGTGACACATGTGGCTGGGTTTAGAGAATGTGTTTGTTTCTAAGCACGCAGTAGGAGAAAGCCATGGGGGGGGAGGTGCTCAGGTGAAGCCCGTTCTCACCCACTCACTGACCTCCATCCTCCTAACCTCTTCAAAGGGCTGCTCTCTGACATGATGGCTCTCTCCTCTGACCACCCAGGATTCCTCCCCTCTCTGCCTGACAAGCCTTACCTTCTTCTTCCTCTAGAATCTGAGTCAAGTCCTCCACCAGAGTCACCACTTCCTCGCCGCTCCTCGGGTACTGGGACTTCACCCAAGTCCTGACCTCCCCGGGCAGGATGATCAGGAATTGCTCCAGAACCAGCAGCTCCAGGATTTGCTCCTTGGAGTGAATCTCAGGTCTCAGCCACTTAAGGCAGAGCTCTTGGAGCTGATTCAGTGCCTTTCGAGGTCCAGCCAGGTCTGGGTACGGAAAATTCCTAAAATTCTGCCGACAGGTCTCAGTGTCCCGCAAGAGCCTTGAAGCGAGGGTTTCCTTATCCACACCACGGGGTCCACTCTGAGCCCTGTCTGGCTTCCACATGAAAAGAACTTGGGCGCATGAAGAACTGGTCATCCTCTTACTCGGGGTGAACATTGCTACAGGCAGGAGGGTCAATCTGTCAATAGCCTTTATTTCTCTGGGAGTGAGCCAAGTGTGTGAAGTTGCATGCTAGAGTCATAGAGACACTTTTCAAGAGAACAGAGTCAAGGCAGGGTTGGCAGCAGCCTAACTTACAAATTCTGGGCCCAGAACTTGCCGGGATGGTGAATAGACCCTGAAACACAAGAACAGACCGCAAGGTCGAGAATTTCTGGCACTCTCTGCCATACACACACACAAACAGAAGCAGACAACCCAGAGTGTACAGATAAACACAGACTTCACAGTGGTCTCCTTCCCTGAAATCCTCCGACTTGTAAGACAAATGCAACCTGCCGGGGCACAGGTTGGGACAGCCATAAAAGGTGGGGGTAGAAGCAAAGACTTGAACCCTGGGCAAAATGTCAGATAAAACTTCTAACTTGTTGAAACAGAAATTAAACATTCGTTTACACAAAATATTTTAGTCAACAGATTATACAGAAGCTTTAATGACTGAACTGGTTCTCAGAGACAACAGAGCAAATCTGTTACTCAACAAACTGGGAGGAGAATTTCTTCTCCTTTAAGTGCTCAAGGTTCCCAAGGGAAACGGTCAAGAACTGAGGGCGAGCCGCTGATGCTCTTTGGACATTAACGCCAGCCTGTCCCAGGTCTCCACTCCCTGAGAGCTTGGGCTGGAAACAGGCAGAAGAGACCGGTGCGGGGTGAAGTCTCTGAAGATCTTCTGCAGGACACAATTCCTCATGAATACATTTGAAAACAGGATTCCCAAAGAAAACCTCTTTTGCATGCCTGGTCTGGAGGAGAACCGACACCACTGGTCCAAGGGCTCCGGCTCCGATCCCTCCTCCACCCCGTCGAGTCCTCTGAAGCCGGCTGCTCCCCAGGCCTGCAGGGCGGACGCGCCCTCTGCCTCCCCTGGGCCCTAGGCGGGTCTCCCTAACTCCGCAGCCGCAGGGCCGCGGGCCGCTGCGCCGGGACTGCCCCGCAGGGTCCACCCCGCAGGCCGCCCGCGACATCCTCACCTGCAGCCAGACCTACGGACGCGCAGCCGAGCGGCCCGAGAGGCCCCGGGCAACAATGGCGGCGGGCGCGGGGCCTGCGTGGCGGGCTCGCTCCCGCGCTGCCGCGGGGTCTCGGCCCCGCCACGTCCCGCCCCGGAGGGCACGGCGCCTCGGCCGGAGCCGGCTGTCCAGCCTGGTCCTGGGAAGCCCGGCCCGGAACCCACCGCGCCCCGACTTCGCCGCGACCTCGCCTCGGCGCCACTGCGCATGTGCCCAGGCCTCCCCGCCCCAGCCGCGGACCGTGGACCCGTCTCCATGGCAACCTCCTCCACCCATCACGGGGATATGCTTGCCAGCGGCTACGTTCTGAGGGAACCATAAAGTTTCCCTGGGCAGAAGCACGATTGGGGGGAGGTCGGGGAGCTACAGCATCTGGGAGAGGGGGAGCCGGATAAGGGGCGGAGATGGAGCCTCGCGCTAATCAACCAGAGAAAACGCGGTGCCGGAGTTCCTAGAGGAAGGATGGGCAGGGAAGCTGCGGCTCTTAAGGCAGAAAGCTCCAAAGTGCTGGTTCGGGCTTTACTGCTCATAGCCAGTCACTGCTCAAGGTTTTGAGTCCCTCCTCAGGAATCTGATCCTGACACTCTCAGATTGGAAAAAAGAACAACACCCAGCATCATGTTGTTTGTAAGAGACCCAAAACATACATAAAGTGCATGAAAATAAAAGGATAAAAAATTATTCCAGGTGTTCCCATTAGCTAATGCTGTCTTGGCAAACTGCCCCAAAACTTAATGATGTTAAAGAATAAGCATTTTGCTACTATGTTCTTGGATTCAGTGGGAAAGGAATTTGGAAGGGGAACCGTGGACGTGGCTCTCCTCTGCTCCATTGTGCCTGGAGGCTCAGTTGAGGTGATTAGATGGCAGGGAGGGCCCACTTCCAAGATGTCTTTTTCACTCATATGTCTCCTGGTTGGGCTGAGATGGCTTAAGGATGAGTGCCTCATGTGGCCTTTTCAGCATGAAGGGCTCAGCTGGCAGCTGAGAGGTGGCTCCCCGCTCCAAGAGCAGGTGTCCTATGAACTAGAGAAGCTCCATGGCTGACTATGACACAGCCTCAGACGTCGCATAGCGTCACTCCCGTCATACTCTTGGTCAAAACCGTCACTAGTCTGTGCAGAATCAAGTGGAGGCAGATGTAGACCCCTCCTCAGGATGAGTGGAGACTCAGAGTCTTAATATTACACCCTAGGCAAGTTTGAACAACAAGACAGTTGGGTAGCGTGATGGTCTTTGATGTGTCAACCCCATCCCCTTCTATTCAATCAAATCCTAATCTAGGTCATTTGTAAAGTTGTTTTGTAGGTGTGGTTAAAGTCCATAAACTCAGCTGAATTAATCAAAGGAGATTATCTTAGATAAGTTGGAGGGTCTGAATGAATCAGGTGAAAGGCCTTAAAAACAGAACTGAGGCTTCTTTGATGAAGAAGCAGCTCTGACACAGCCTCCAGCCCACCCTTCCTGACAGACTTCCCTACAGATTTGGACCTTGCCTAGTCAACATCCACAATCGAGTAAACCAATTCCTTCCAGGAAAATTCTCTTACAATCTACATTTCCCTCCCGTCCTCATCATTAGATCAGTAATGAGGGTCAAGTCACCACAAAACCCAACAAGGGAAGTGCTGGGCTTGATAAGGGAGGAAGGGGACTATTCAGGTGCTGCGGGCCCTGGCCAGTCTTTATCGGTAGGAACCAGGGGTACAGGGGTCTGAATCCCCAGAATGCTGGAGCAGGGAGTGTAGAACATACAGCTGAGTCCTGGAGAGTTTATTGAAAAGGTGCATGCTCCTGTGATAAGGATTCGAACACTCTGGCGAGGATGCCAGGAGATGCTAACACACTGCTAGATGGGCTTTTGGAGGCCTGGAGTAATAGATGGCTCCACCCTGAACAGAGATGCCAGAATTGCTTGGAAAGCAGTGAAAAAAAGGTGTTAAGAGACTCAGAGAAGTGAGCAATCCAGGACAGGCAGAGGATGTAAGGCTGGAAAATGTACCAGCTCTGTTTCATTGGGAGGCCAGAAGACCCGCTGCTGGGATACAGAATGTGCTGGTGGGAGGGGCACCAGCATCCCAGGGAAGCACAGTGGGGGCTGTCCTCCGCAGGCTGAGGCTGCCTGCAGGGGCTTGTTACAGAGCTGGGCTCATTTAACCTCGGAAACAAGGACCACATAACGGAGCAGTAAGGTCAAAGTGGAAGGGGTGTGGGAGACCGGAGGGAGCTCTTTACCTTCAGACAGCAATGGAGACAGTGGAACAAGACGCCTCGACAGGCACGACACGGGCAGGGCTCGGTCTGTACCATCAAAGGACGTAAAGGCCGGATGATGGAGAAGTTGAGGTTAACATTTGCTGACCAAGAAAAAGAGGAAAAACACAAAGTAATCAAAATAGGATACAAAGTGAAGACATTGCTATAGATTCTACGCAAATAAAAGATGTTATAAGAGAGTGCTGTGGACAATGTACGCCCACAAGTTTAGATAATTTAGATAAAACGGAAAATTCAATTTCAGTGATTTAGCAGGCGGCCGTCTTCTGAGCACTGCTCGCCGCTGGCCACAAGAGGGCGCGCGAACCCGCCCTTTATGACGGCCTACCGCCACTCTGGAGCGCATGCGTACTTCTCCCGCGGAGGGGGCGCCGCGTCCACGTGGAAGAAAAAGCTTAGTGTCCGCTTCTCGGCAGAAGCTTCCACTTTCTAGACTGTGCCGGTGTGTCTCATTCTTTACTTTCTCATGTAATATTTTATCAGGACTTATTTTACATCCATAGCCGTTTGTTGAGGCGTTAGAACGTCGTTCTCATAACGTGAGGGAGTATTCCATAAAATTCAGAGAAAGGAGACACAGACAGCAGTGAAGGAACGGACAGAATGTCGGCTCCTTCGATCCCAGTCCGAGCTGGAAGTGTAGGGGGAAACAAGCGCCTCCCGAGACGTGCTTTCATTAGATTTTTAATGTTTCATTTTACCTATAATGCTAAACTATTTGAAAACAGATTGAAAAATGGCATAGTAGGGGTGTTAAAAAATCTCATTAAATTTTAAGTTTACTTGATTCAAAAGAAGACTTACAAATTTACTGCCTGGCTTTACTGGACTCAAACTCATCAATAATACCTAAAAATATACTTCTTACCTCATCTTGTTTTCACTTGAAATAACTGACATGTTTGGCAATTTCTCACGACCCAGTAACAACCTTAAATAATTTTTCACTAATTTCAGTTTTTCTCTAGAAGGACTCCGTTGTGACTGCAGTGGGCTATTTATCCCCAAAGACTAATTAAGAAACTTTCTTCATTTTTATGGGTAGACAGCCCACATGTTAAAACATCTGTGTTAGATTTTTCAAATAAAGGAAAATGAACGCTTTAAACAGTTTATTGCAAGATGGGAGGCACGCTTACTTAAGTTGCTTCATAAAGAGCAACTCTGAGCCCAGCAAGTATTTTTTTTTTTTTGGCGGAGGTGGGGGGGCACTCTCCACAATTCCTGGGGGACAGCCCAAAGAGCCAGTCTGGTCTCTGGTCACCACTGTGAGACAATTTCACTGGTAGTAAATCCTTTGGGTTGTTTCCCACAGAACTATCATGCCCCATTGGACCAAGGAGAAATTTTGTGGACTTTGCCACAGGAAAGAAAGTGGTAGTGTTCTTCACAAAGACTCTCAGCCTCCGCGGGTTGCTGGGGGCTTTCTGGATTTAGTTTGTTAATCCAGCATTTCTCCCATAGCCTTGTCATTTAAAGAGTTATTTCCAGTCCATAGAGACAGAATGGACCTGAATAAAAATTACAAAACCAAGCCCTTTATTAGATACTTAACAAGTTAGCCTTAAAAATTTGAAAACATCTTGAAAAAATGTCACAATCCCATACCTGTGTTTAAAGTGGGAAGTCTCCCTGCCAGTCTCAATGATCTTCTTCTGCAACATGGCTCTGAGCTATGGGAGAAAAATACATCCACACCTGTCCTTCCTGGCTGACTTTACATAAAAGGAAAGACAAAATTGTATCCAGTGGTCACAATGTTTCTTCTCAAGAGAAGTGATCACAAGAAGACAACACATCAAAGAATATATTATCAGAGATTCCAAGGGCCATTATAACTGCCTCTGGGAGTGAAGAATTCTGCAAACTTCGGGCAGATAGAATGTTACTTGATGTCAGAATGAGTGTCGTTTATCTTTGCCTGTGAGTTCCAACTGCTTTCATCAGCTAAATCACAGTACTGAACACAGTTCTAAATATTCTGCCTATGTTGCCACTACCCTAGCAGCTAAACCCTAATGGGTAAGAAAGACTCTTATAAAACCAAGGAAAATGAAACAAAACAGTGGCAGAATTACTACTGTATGTTAATTTTATTGAAATGTTGTTCATAGGTATAAATGACTACTCATAAGTATTATATTGCTGAATAATGTTGGCCAAGCATTTAACTAAAGTTGCTGTTTAAAAGTTTGCTAAATGATTTGTCAGTTATACCTCAATGAAGCTAGGGGGGAAAACAAAAAAATTAAATTAAAACCTTTGTTAAGGGGGAGGGTATAGTTCAGTGGTAGTGTGCATGCTTAGCATGTACAAGGTCCTGGGTTCCATCCTCAGTATCTCGTTAAAAAATAAATAAACCTAATCACTGCCTCAAAAAACAAATAAAAACAAACAAACAAAAAAGAATATTTTTAAAAACCTAGTTAAATGTACCATCAATATGTTCTGTATTAAAGTATAACAAAATCACACATTTCAAATAATCCTCTGGCAATGGATGAACATCAAAGTGTTTTCCTACAAAGGACTTGCCCCCAGAGTACCCCCATGTGTCCTGAACATGAACCCCATAGAAGAGGTGAAGACTTGAATGACCTCTCAGCCTGTGTAAGGCTGGTGTCAGCCTCCCTTGCGTGGGACTCCTGAAGCGCCTCTTCCCATCCTAGCAGTTCTGCTGGATAAAGAAGGCTGCAGATGGTGAGGGGTAGGAAGCCTGGGTCAGCAGTCAGCGACTCCATCTAACCAGCCATCTGGGATGCTTCAGCAGTCCTGGGCCTGTGGAGCGCCGCTGTCTACACCAGGCGGAGGCTCCGATTGGGGTGCCACCAGCAGTAGTTGGAGCTGGACAAGGTCCCTCTGTGAAACTTCCGGGCTCCCAGGACAGGACCTTCGTCCAGCCCCCTGAGGACCGGTTCAGGCTTCCTGGGACACCCTCTCAAATTCCTTTTTCTTGACCAGGACTTGGTCTCCCTTCTGGTCCCACACTGATACCTTCCACTGCATGGGAGGCTCCTGGGCTATTGCAGGCCTGCTGCAAACCTGGGGGAGGGCAGAGGGCAAGTGAGGCGAAGGCTGGGTCATGGCCACAAGCCTCCATCTGGCTGTTCATTCTGGCGTCCCATCAGCCTTTCTTTTCTGAACCAGTCACTGTGCCTTCTTCGTGCCCCCAAGATCACTGCCATCCAGATTCTGCAAAATTCCAGGGCGTCCTTGTCATCTACACCCTCAAGAACGCCTGCCTGGACTTGGAGACAAGGGGTGCGAATGTCCACGCAGCTGGGAGTCACCCAGACTAGATGGGGAGGTGTCTTTAGTGCACAGAATGTGCATGTGAGGAAATTAGGGATTTTCTCGAGGCCTCTGGATAAGACTGTGTCCCTAGGAAGTGGGAGGAGCTCCCTTGGGGAAATCCCCCACTCACAACTCACAGGAAAGGTTTGAGCCGACAGTGAAGACGTCCGGGGTGCGTGGCTTCCCACCTCTTTCCGGGAAGTGGACTAGGACTTCCTCTCTTGCTCACCTGTGAGTCTCTGACCAAGCCATTGGCCCTCTCTGGGCCTCCTCAGGGGAGATCGGACCTCCTGAGGAGGTTCACAGGCCTGGTAGTCGGTGGTCAGAAGGGCTGAGGCAGCAGAGCATCGCTGCGGATTCTTGGGCCCACGTGGCCCAGGTCTGGAGCGCGCACAGGCCGAGTGGAAATGGAGGCTGCTGAAGGCGGAGGTTCCACTGCCTTCAAGGGCGGAAAGAACCGAGGTGCTTCAGCACCGAGGTCTGGACAGCGCCCTTCTTGCGGGCGGGAGGCGCCCGAAAAGGAGGTGTCCCCATCCCCTCTCCCAGAGCTTGGGTCTGGAGGCGAGGGGGAGGGAGCCGGCCCCGCTGTGCTGACCCGACAGGGACAGACCACAGACAGTTGGAGACGGTGGACAAGCATGACCCCGGTAGAGCTATCCCAGAGCAGCATGCCAGGCCCGACCCTTGGGCAACCCCACTCCTGTGCAGGTAAGAGCGCAGCCTCATCTCCACTCCAATCCTGCCCTTCCACTGCTCAAGGGCAACACAATGTTAAAACTGGAATTTCTGCTAAGAATCTAAGACAGTAGACATCAGAAACGCGAGTGAGTTGTGAGGCAGGCCACCACGCAGAATTGGGAAAAAAAAAACTCAAAACAAAACCCCCCAAAAAACCGTAGGGCCAAGAACCTGCCAGAGGACTGCTAAGTCCCTCACCTATATCAAAGTGATCCTAGGAGCGACTGAAGACATTTCTATACTTTTGGAAAGAGCTTCACAGGAACGATGGTGAGGAGGTTACTTGTTTCATTGTTCAAACCTAGTGAGAGAGGTTTTCAGAGGCCAGGTGGACAGCTTGATATGTGTCCCCTGGGGTCTGGGGACTCAGTGGCCTAATGTATGTATTCGCTCAGAAAAACTAAGGAGCAAGAGAGTCCTGACTAGCTGCTCATGGTCAAGTTGAAAGAGGCATTTGTACACTTTTTAATGCACAAATTTGGGGGCAACAGACACATGAATTCTTCCCATGGTCTGGACATGATCTGCATGCATGAGAGGTGGGGGAGGTCCTCTCAGGCACTCTCCGTCAGAGGGGCTGCCTGGAGGGCTGATCACGTCTCCCAGAAGACAGTCCTAGATGTTGCTCCAGGAGAGGGCAACCAGCTGAAGTAAGAATATTTTCACCAGGGCTAAGTGAAATTCAGGAGAGGGGTCCTCAGCATTGAGGGAGTCTCTCAAAATTCCACCAAAATTCCAGAGAGTAGGATGCCTGCTGATGACACTGCTGACCATGGAGACTTTCCCTGCACCCTTGTTTATCTTCCGTCTGTGGGTGCAGACCCAGAAGTGCAGGGCCAGTCAATTCATGTTCAGAGATTTGACTATTACATAGGATGGCTGTCATAGTCACAGCCTGGGGGAGCATTTCTTATCTCAAAGTGACCAGAAAAGTAATGGAATTGCCCCTCACCCTATTCCCTCCCCTTCACTCTCTCGTCCATGAAAAGGAGAACTAGAAACTGAATATTCCTTTTAAAGAGATAATAGGAAACAAAGTCACTTTATGATCTCAGCTCAACTGTTGTACATACTCAGACCTTTCCAATCCAGATTCCTTGGAGACAAAATGTAGCTGGCTCTGCATCTGTCAGGAGAGCATCTCTCTGGCCAAGTGTTGGTCCCAGGGCCTACCTGGCTGGAGATAAGGAAACGTTGAGCGACAATGGGCCAACAAAATATATCAAATACTGTGTCTGCAGCAAGGCTGGTCTGTCTTTTAATTTTACCTTCCTTTTAAAATGAAGCAATACAACCAGTTTGGCGTGGAGCAGGAATGTACAAATAGAACAGAATAATCTATAGGAATTTTAAAAATTTTAAAATATCTGATGCATTGGCGCAGGTGGGCTAAACCTTTGAAATTAAGTGTAAGGCAATTTTTCTATCCTTTTCTTTCTCCTCATCCCTACTTTTTCTTTCTAAGAAGTGACACTTTGCCAACAAAAAATACTCTTGCCCCAGTTTTTCTAAAAATGTATGCTGCTTTTGTTTTCTCAGTATTGAGGGGAACAAGTGCTTATTAATCTGAAATAAATAAGCTGAGGGTTAAAACTGATGACTGATAAATCTGCTTTTATAACAAAAAGAGACTGTAATGATAAAATATTATCTGACAGTTTTATGACCTTTCACAATTTGATTTCTGAATATATGAAAAGAGGATTTATTAACTTACATAAGAAACTTGAAGGACATCAGTGAAAGTTCAAAATTAATAAAGTTTGCATAGAACTAATTCTTAGGCTAGAATATCTACAAAATAGGTTCTTGGAAGTAAAATTCTTGAAAGAAGAAGAATCTAAGGGATTTCATAGTATCTGCTTGACATTAAATTAATGTTACATTTAGGAGATTTAAGTGAATAGAAAGGTGGTGTGTTTCTGCCTTAGCCAAGGAGGCAAGACTCATTTAAGACAGTTATGTTGAAACTCATGCTGAAATGTGGATCTCTAGGGTTAAGTACTGATTTCACTGGTTCACTGTAGCAAGGGAAACTCACAGGAGAGGAGGTGGGTGGGTGCTGTGGCCCCAGCCTGTCCTCCAGCCAGTGGCTCTGAGAAAGGATTTGACCCCCACCAGTGAACAGAGAGCAGGACCACGTGTTAGCACAGCCCCGCCCGTTGCCGCACACTGAGCCTTACCAGATTGCAGAGGATGAGCAAGGCTGATTTCAGAGTAGGAGTAAGATAAAAGCAAGTGGTTTTTTGTTTGTTTGTTTTCGTTTTTGTTTTTGTTTGTTTGTTGTTTTAACTCTGCAGAACTAGGAAAAGAGAGTATAGGTCCCAACAGAAGGAAAACATACCACTGAAAGTGATGGGAAAAGGTTCAGATTTTTTTCCCTCAGAAAAACAGTATGAGGCTTCCTCCAAGATATGGCTTCTTGGAAATGAGGTGTGAAAAGCCTTATGGAGCAACTGACAGTTTAAAAGAGAAGAGAATGAAACAGAGGACCCCTTAAGGAAACTGAAGTGACAGTAGTGGAATCACAGTGCACTGTCTTTAAAGAGCAGAACACAAGTTGCAGAATATGGAATCCCAGATGGTGGACAGCACCTGAGAAGACAGCGCAAAGGGCAGAGAAAATGTAAAAACAGGAAATATTTTGAGAGATTATAGATGCAGGGGATAGAGAAGTATAATTATCCATCCATTTGCTGGTAATTATTCACCATATGGAAGGGTGACTGCACTCCTGGAAAAAGTCTAGAACAAAAGGAACAGAAGCAATGTTGAAAAATATACCGGAACACTTTTCCATACTGGCTGAAAAGTGTTCTTTTACAATTATTTTAATCTCCTCTGTTCCTGCCTATGTCCCTGTTCTTCACAGCTTTAAGGATGTGAGCAATGTAATTCAATACAAACTTTTTGATCATAGGTTAGCCAGTCTCACAGGTTAAAAACAACTCGCTGAACTTTATTTTGTATTTCTCTTACTGTGAAAAAAGTTATTTTCACTTGTTTAGGAATGACATTTCGTTTTTTTAACACTGTTTCATTCTGTACCTGTTTTCTACTGTGCTGTAGCTCTTCTTTTTTTTCCTTCTTCTTAACCGTAGCTTTTCGGATGACAGGGAGAGCTGTCGGCAGAGCGTGATTCCGGGGGAAGTGCCCAGGGGACCTCAGATGCGAAAACGCCGCTCATCTCGGCCTTCCTGGAGTTGCAGGATAAAATCCCAAGGAGCTCAGACTCCCTGGTTCGTTTGTGGGAAAAAGCAGGCGGTCATGACCTCGACGTGACTTGAACACGCAACCTTCTGATCTGGAGTCAGACGCGCTACCATTGCGCCACGAGATCGCGAGGGAAAGCTGACTTTTGATCTTTTAAGGCTCTTCCCTCCTGCACATCCCAGTCGCTTTCCTATTATTGCTCCTTCGTTTTTCTGGTGAACTTCAGGTCAAACGATAGGAAAGGAGAGAGAGGCGGGCCCTCGGCGCGGCTGCGCGAGCCCCGGGACCCTCAACCCAGGCTGCAAGACTGCAAAACCCGAATCCGGGTCCGCGGAAGGATGCAGGGAGTGATGGTGCAGGAAAGGGTTAAAGGCGGAAACCAAACCCGGACTCTGCAGGCACACCTGGGAAGCGACTTGGCAACTTATTATAAAAATAGCGCTCTCGAGACCACCCCTCCGGCCCCGCCCCTACTCCCACCCCTTCCCAAATGTAAAGCTAAAAGTCGTTTTTGAAAATTTGAACACTATAGAAGAGTGTAATAAAAATCAAAACCTATAACCCCATCTCCCGCTGTGAAGCATTCTGTTGTATTTCTCTCCAGGTTTCCTTCCTCCCAGGTATACACAGGTGTCCACCCGTGTTTGCTAAACCTTCTTCACTGTAGAATATAGCAAAGCTGCAGAAAACAGCACAATGCAGGGGTAACAGGCTGAGCTCACCTGCCCCACCAGACCGGCCAGCCCCCGCAGAGCATGAAACTGCCTTCCTCTCCCACCAGCAACCAGTCGTGACGTTTACTGAAAGCTTCTTTGCTTTTCTTTACAGTTCATTACCCAAATGTGCATCCAAACACACTATAGTTGTGTTCTGTCTGATGTACATGTTACTTTTAATTCGCCCCTTTCTCCTCACACCCTCCCCTCACCCCAGCGAAATGACATGGTGACCCTCTTGGCTCAGGGTTTCCGGACGTTTGCGTTGTCACCGTGTCTCCTGACCCGGGATGCTAACTTGGATAATTTAGTTAGCACGCTTTCGCCTGTGGTCCTCCACTATATACTACTATTTCCCTCTTGGTAATTAATAAATATTTGGGGGTAAATGCTTTCAGACTATGCAAATACCCTGTTTCTTCTCACACTTGCACCCACTAATTTTAGCATCCGTCTTGACTGCAACAACTAATACTATGGTGTTTGTCTCATGGTGATTTTCTTTTTCCCCTTTTCCTTCTACATTGATCATAATTCTTCTATGAGAAAGAATGGTTCTACTCTCCCATTTACTTATTATATACTATATATTCAATTATTTGTTTGCATCAATACAGATTCATGGATATTGTCAAATTCCATCTGTTTAATCCATAGAACATAATTTATTATATTGTTTCTGAATATTTCTCAGCTTTGTCTATTGTAAGCTCCTTCAGGTTGGCTCCTTTTGACCTCTGCCACCCTATTTTTAGCACTTCCATAGTTTCTGGCACAAGATGTTCCAGGCTTGTCTTGTAGTTTCCCTACACCAGCCCTGGAATCAACCCTTTCTCCAAGGAGTCCTGGTTCCTGTTGCTGGAGAATGGTGCTTAGAAATTCAGATCTGGGTGTTAGATGTGCTCATTGCAATGTGATGTCATTCTCCTTTTCATTCTTTGTAACTTCTCTGACACTGAGAAGCCCAGATCTCATTAGCTACATGTATTTATTATAAATACATGTACAGGTATACACACATGTGTGCATTTATGTATGTTTCAGAATCACTAACCTGTGCACCTGTAAGAAAAGATTGACTAAGAGGATTTACTTTGTATGTGTACAGTTTTTTGTCTTTATCTTTACAGTCAAAATATTGTTTTGCACAGTTATTTAGGTTAGTTCTTCTCTTCCCCAAGCTCTTCACTCTTGGTTCGATTATTTCTCTATAGTACAGTTATTATTTTTGTATTCCATTTCAGGTTCATGCAGGCACACACTGCTTGATAGTTTATTATTTTCTATAAATGTTTGCATTTGTAAAACATTACCACAGTTCTAAGTGCCAGAGCTGTATGAAAGGTACCAGAAACTGTGTCACTCTCTTGTCATCTCTATTTCCCAGACCCACTGCCCCTTTCTTTCCACCCACCCCTTAGGTAACTAATCTCTTCAGTTTCTAGTTGATCCTTCCTGCATTCTTTTGCACAAATGGGCAGGTATATGCTTATTTTATTACATCTCCTCCTTTCTTAGATAAAGGATAGCATACTATAATGATTATTTTTGCACTTGGCTTTTTTTTAGCTCAGTAGTTTTTTCCTGGTAATCACTCCATGTCAGCTCATTGAGATCTTTATTTATTTTTTTACAGCTACATAGTACTTCCTGGTGTGGATGTAAGCATAGCTTATTTAACCACTTTCCCATAGTTTTTGCATGATATTTTCAAGGTTCATCCATGTTAAAGCATGTATCAATACTTCATTCTTTTTATTGCCAGATAATATTCCATTGTATGGATATACAAATTTGGTAGAATTACAATCTACCAAAAATCAAGTGGGAATCAGATTCTCCTCCACCACAGGTTTTGTTGTTTTCTGGTTGTTAAAGGCTGTAGTAGTCCATTTGTTTAGTGACTTTAGCAAATTACTTTGGCAAAGGCTATATTCTTTGTTGTGTGTGGTTACTTTACCATCTCTGTTCCTTAGCTTGTTTTCAGCTAGTTTTCTGACAGAGATTTCCTTGAATTCCAGGTGCTTTATTTAAAAAAAAGAACAGCAACAGCAAAACTCTCCCATTTTTTTTTCAGACTGGCTCCATGCTGGCCCACCTTTAACATTTAGCCAGGCTCACACTAAGCCTAGAAATAACATGAGGTGAAACCTTAGCATCTTCTCAGATCTGTTCTGAGTTTGTGTCTTTCTCTCTGCATGCACGAGGCTTTCTAACCTCCCCCACATATGTAGTACTTTGGAATGCCCTAATTTCCCAAAGAAACTCTTCCCAGCTTTTGCTCCTGGGCCTTAGGTGGTCCAGGGATGGGATGGGGCACAGGCAAGGAAAAATGCCACAAAGCTTTCCTTCTGCTTTGAAGTCATCCCTTTCTTGATTCAATGTTCACTTGGTTGCTGAAAACCTTTGACTGTTTTCCAGAGTTTCTGACAAACTTAATTTTGGCAGTTCCTGTGTTTTTGATGTTTCTGTGTGGGGAGGAGAACTTGAAGCTTCCTACTCTGCCATTTGGCTGATGTTACCCATCTGCCTTTAAATAACTTTTTCTCTGCCTATAGAATGCTGGCTTGACAGTTATTTATTCTTTTACATTTTAGAGACACTATTCCTTGGTCATCTACCTTCCTTAAGTTTTTCATTGGTAATATAATGCCTTTTTCCTTTTCCTTTTCAGCAGATCACTATGTGCCAAGTATACTGACCTTTCTAGTTAAGCTTTTGGGGGATGGCTGAGCTTGTTGAACTTTGTGAGTTGACATCTTTCAATAAACTTGGAAAGTTCTCGATAGTTTTTTTGCAAATACCGCATCTGCCCACCGTCTCTCACCTGTCTTTCTTGGACAGCAATTACATGTAGATCCCTTGATCATGTCCCACAACTTTCTTACTTCTGCTCCTTCTAGTCTTATTGCTGTCTGTTGTTCAGTTTAGATTATTTTCTACCTGTTTACAAGTTTAGTTATGGTCTGTTTTCCATTGTGCAAAGTCTGCCTCTAAAGTCATCCAATGAATTTCAAGTATCTTACTTTGCAGTTTTAAAATTTCTGCTTGATTTTTGGCAGAATTTTAATTGTTTTTAAATACTCGATCCCATATTTAAAAAAAATCAGTTGTCACCCTCTTGTCTTCTACTTTTTTAAACATATAAATTATAGCAATTTTGACTGCTCACTCCACGCCTGGATTGCTTCTTTAAAAATTTTTATTTAAGTCGTTTATGATTTTTTAAAATTAGGGGGAGGGGGGAGGTGATTAGGTTTCATTTACTTACTTTAATGGGGGTATGGAGACTGAACCCAGAGCCCTGTGCGTGCTAAGCAAGCGCTCTGCCACTTGAGCTACAAGCTCCCCTGGGATTTGTTTCTAGGACTGTTCTGTTACCAGTCACCTGTTTTTCTCTTCTGTGTGTGTTAACTTTGTTTTTTTTCCTGGGCAATGTGGATGATACAAATTTTAGAAGTCCTGGCTTGATTACACTAACTTCCTTCCCTTCTGCTTTGTAAAGCCATGAGCACTGGCCCCATAGAAAAGCCACTGAGGGAGATGGCAGCTTCTCTCTCAGAAAACACGAGTCCAGAACCTCCCCAGGAGCTTCCCACTCAAGGGAAAGAGCAACTGTCACATCAATCCTCTTCTCACATTTCCAGATATACCAGGGTTTCCCTGGCATACCTACTGCCTGGGGATGTGGAACACCAGGATTTTCCATGGCGATAATATCACCTTAAGTGACAGTGTGGTGCTCTGCTCACATGAAGGATTCAGAGGAATTCCTGGTGCAGATCAATGGCAGGAGTTGAAAGTTTTCTCTCAAAGATATGGATCCTGGTCTCCTCAATTATTTTGCTATTCTCAAAAGCTCATTTCTTTCTTCTAGATATTTTATATGGAAAAAACAAGGCTCCTTTTCTGGTTTGTATGGGATGCAAAAATTCTCAAACTTAGCGAAGGCAATGTCAAAACAGCAGTTATTATAAAGGATGTGACTGTGACGCTGGCAAAGATGTCGGGGCAGGATGCACTCTTGTACACAGCTGGTGAGTCCAGAGATTCTGGAAGGCATTGGGCATGTGTATGAAAAGGCCTTATGAATATGTGTACTTTGCCCCAGAAATTCCACATAAAGGTAGCTGATTTTAAGGTGTACACTGCACCCTGAGGATGGTGCCCCATCCTTGTAAAGTACTGCCTCTACGCTGGCACTTGGGGTGTACCTTCAACAGGCCATTTCCATCTCTAAAATCTATCAGCCTGGTAGCTTCTAGGGATGTGTGTGCTATGACCAGTGGATCCCATGATAATATGCACGCTCCTTTACCTCCTCTGCTGTAAAGTAGGTTCTGTGGTTTGATGTGATGTCACATGGGTGAATCAAATATTCCACAGTCCCTCAGATAGTGAGTGGCTTTGTCTGAGGCCTTGCAAGCAGGAAAGGCAAATACCAAGAGTATGGGTTGATTCAGTCATATGAATTACTGTTGCTTCCAGAACAAAAGGGTCCAGCATAGCCAACTTGCCACCAAGTGTCTGACTGGCCTCCTTATGGGATGGTAACCATACTAGGGACCCAGCATTGGAGACCCTGTTGCTGGACGGTTGGATGGTCAGGAGTTGCAGTAGCTAAATAAGTCTTGCGAAGGGGCAGCCTATGATACTGGGCATACACAGAGCTTCTATCTCTGTCACCGTGGCTCCTCCATTCATGCTTGTACTGCAGCCCTGGGTGACTAGACAGAAGCCGACTGGCATTAGCTGAGATTTTTGATAGTATAAGAGTGTAAGTATCAGGTAAGACAGTGTAAGTACAGAAAGCCTTCAGAGAGACCTGGACTATGGGGAAAAGTCTGACTTGTACACAATTAGAATCCTGGAATAAGGGAGGAAGCAAATGGGGAAGAAGCACTATTTGAAGAAACACTGGCTGAGAATTTCCCCATACTGAAGGGAGACATCATAGCACAGTCTCAGGCTAGAAGTGTTACAAACTCTAAATATGATTTAAAAACAAACAAAAACCTCTACACCTAGGCAAATCACATAAAAAAATTAATGAAAACCAATGGCAAAAAAAAAAATCTTAAAAGCAGCTGGAGGAAAAATAAAAAGAACGCATACGTGAATTTCAGAGAAACTCTGGAAACCAAAGACAATGGAATGCCATTTTATTTTAGGTGATGAAAGGAAAAAACAGCAACAATAATGAAAAACAAATGCCAGCCTAGAACCCTTATCCCAGTGGAAATTCCCTTCCTAATTGAAGGCAAAATAAAGGTATTTCAGACAAAAGCTGAGATAAGCCACTGGAATGCTATGATAAATGCCCGAAAGGAATTAACCAGGCGAAAGGAAAATGATCCCAGTGGAACACGGGATTTCAGGGAAGAGTGCACACTAGAGTAGGTAAATACGTGAGTAAGTATAAATAAACGTTGCTTAAAACAAGTGATAATATCCTTTAGAAGTTAAAACCTGTAGAAATAAAATATATGACAACCATGGAACAAAAGGCAAAGAGTAAATGGAATTAAACTGTTAGTATTTTCAATGCTTTCAAATGCTGAAATGTTAATTTCAGGAGTGCTCCAATAAGCCGAAGAAATTTTAATTAAGAGCAATAATTTCCAGACATTTCAGTATCAGGATAATGCTACAATTTTGTCGTTTGTTTTTTTGGGGGGTAATTGTTTGTTTGTTTGTTTGTCTATTTACTGGAGGGACTGGGGATTGAACCTAGAACCTCATGCATGCTAGGCATGGGCTCTACCACTGAGCTAGACCGTCCCCTTAGGACAATGCTACAATTTTAAAAATTATTGAGCAAACTAACATGTTCTATTTATGTGGGTTATATCTATTGATATTTATTGTATTTGAAGTTAAAATGGGAAATTTTTGAAATGTTTAATTTATTAAAAATAACTATTAACTACATATTTAAAATATTTTTAATAAAATGTCTTCAAAACAAAAGATCAGTACAAAGAGTGGTATTGATTTAAATATCTGCAAATCTCTTTACTGTCTGACCATATTAAGTTTGCCAGGGCTGCCATAACAAAGTGCCACAGACTAGGTGGCTTAAACAACAGAAATTTATTTACTTACAGTTCTGGAGGGCAGAAGTCCAAGATCAAGGCGTCTGCAAGGCTGATTTCTCCTGAGGCCTCTCCTTGGCTTGTTGGTAGCTACTCTCTTGCTGCCTCTTCACATGGTTGTCCCTTTGTAAGTGTGGTGACCCTCTGTGCATCCAAATTTCCTCTTCTCATAAGGACACCAGTCAGATTGTATTAGGATCCACACTAATAGCCCCATTGTAACTTACCACCTTGTTAGAGGCCCCTTCTCCAAATACAGTCATATTCCAGGGTACTGGGAGCTAGAGTTTCAACATATGGACTTGAGGGGGACACAATTCAGTTGATAACAATGGCTCAACTGAAGATAGCTGAATTCTGAGATCTTCTTTTGCATTAAATCTTTTGCAATATCACATGGCATGCAGCTTCTGAAAAACACCACTCTATACCCGTGAGAAAAATGAGAGTGAAAAAGGCAAATAATGTCTTAAAATTATTATGAAATTAATTCTGAGAACCACTGCTCTAAAGTAACAACCAAAATAATATATGAACATAAAAAATTAAACTGAATGGAGCAGATAATGAGATAATGAAACATATCTGATTAACTGAAGGAAATGCAAGAAAGGAAAAAGAAAAGAAACAGGTAAAACACATAGACTTACACCCAAATATATTAGTAATTACATTAAATGAAAATGGATTACATTCATCAAATAAAATATAAAGATTGTTACATTAGGTAAAAATAAGACCCCAAGTATATACTGCTTACAGGAGGCATACTTTAAATATAATGATACAGTTCAAAGTTAAAAAAAATGATGAAAAGACATGTACCATGTATTTGTTTGCTTCTGCTGCATAACACATAATGTAAACAGTAGCTTAAAACAACAACTACTTTTTAGTTTAGAGTTCAGTAGATCAGAAGTCGAAGCACAGAATGGTTGGGTTCTCTGCTCAGGTCTTAAAGGCCAAAATCAAGGAGTCAACTGGGTTGAGTCTAATCTGAAGCTGAGGAAGAGGCCATTTCCAAGCTGAATCAACTTGTTAGCAAAATTCAGTTCCTTGAAGTTAAAGGGCTGAGGTTCCTGTTTCCTTGCTGGCTGTCAGTCACAAACTGCTCTCAGCTCCTAAGTGATGCCCACCTTCCTTGTCACATAGCTCCTCTACCTCCAAAGCCAGCGATGGAGAATGTCATCTCATGCCAACTCATGTTGACTCCCTCTCATATGCCAAATCTCTTTCACTAGGAAGAGCTCCATACTTCTTAAAGTCTCAACTGATTTGGTCTGGCCCTCTGAACGTAATTCCACTATTTTGAGTCCACTGATTTGGGAGCTTAATCATATTTGCAAAATTCCTTCACAAAAGCACCTAGTGTTTGATTGAATAACTGGGAACTGCATGTATACTAGGGGCTGGGAATCTAGGGACCAATTTAGAATTCTACCTATCACACCATGTAGACCCTAACCAAAAGAAAATTGTTTTGGCTATATTAATATCAGAAAAAAACAGAATTTATGACAAAAAACATTACCAGAGATAGAGGATACTTGATATTGATAAAACTGTCAACTCAACAAGAAGATATAACAACCCTAAATTTATATTCACTGAATAATCTACCTTCAAGATATGTAAAACAAATATTAATAAAAATAAAAGACTGATCCACAATTATTGTTGGAAATTTGAAGAATCCATCCTTAGCAGCTTATAGCTTATTTAAGAACGTATATGAAAATGCCAAGGATCTAGAATTACAGCAACAATTTTGAAGAACAAAAGTAGAAGACATGTACCATCAGATGCCAAGATTCACTATAAATCCACTTTCACTACGAGTATTTGGTGTTCAATGGAACAATGGAATAGGATAGATAGTCTAGTAATAGACTCTCAAATAATCTGACCTTCTGATTTATCACAAGGGTACCACCACAATCCAAGGGGGAGGGGAAAAGATGGTCTTTTTAATAAATGATGTTGGATAGATTGTATACCTGCATGGAAAATGTTAATTTTGACCTCTACCCCCGCCACCACATATAAAAACAAATTTCAGATGGATTGTAGCTCCAAAGTGAAAAGTAAAAGAGCAGCTGTGCAGAAGTAAATGCAGGAAAATATCCTTATGACTGAGTTAGTAAAATACTTCTCAAACTGGGAACAGAAGAGCAGTAATCATAAAAGGAAAGATTGATGAGATACTCATCAAAGTTAAAGACTTCTATTCATCAGAAGACATCATTCAGAGAACTAAAAGGCAAGCTGCTGATGGGGAGATGATATTTGTAATAGAAATACCTAAAAAATATCTTGTATCCAGAATATATAAAGAATTCTACAAATAAACAGAAATGTATCAATTAAAAAATGGGCAAAGTCTTGAACAGGCATTTCTCAAAAGAGGATATTCAAAAAAGCCAATAAACACCTAAAAGGGGACTCAACATCATTAGAAAGCAAGGAAATGCAAATTAAACCTGTAATGAGGTACCACTGCACACTGGAACCAGGCTTTGGCACTCTACCAGTCCATGGAAACTGCTCTAGTAAAGGTGCCCCGTGTCATCCCCATCCCCTGACCCAGTGGACACTTTTCAGTTCTTACGTCATTTGAACCTGCTGACCATCCTGTCTTGAAATGCTTGGCTCTAATGCAGGGCTGGAAGACAGGGTTTAGGTGTGGTGAGAATTTGAAGGTTGAAAGGAGCAGTCAGTAGAGTTGGCATCGAGTCATGTAGACTGACAGTAGAGTTTTTTAAGGGTAGTATTTCAAGGTCAGATCCTCAAATTTTCCCATCAGAAAGTGGTACATTTTGTCCAAAAAAGATACCTCTCTTGGTAATAGTTAATAAATTTCACTATTAAAATTCAACCAGAAACAGTAATTTTAACCACACTATCAAATTATTCATTTAAAAATGGGAGACGGCTCACATAATTTATCCAATACCCACTTCCCAATACTAAATACTTATCCTAGCATTGTGGGAGGGGTATTTAATTTTCTTCCCTTCCATCTCCACTGAAGTGTAGCTCATCATACCTTGTCCTTTTCAGGTATCAGGTCGTCAGTCTGTTAGGGCCTTCTGGTATCAGGATCATAGCCTCTGGGTTCCCATTTTGACTCCAGACTTTTAGTGTTTCCAGAACTTCCAAGCTTGGGGAGTCCTTGGCTGCTTCTCGCTCTATACTCCATTATGCAATGTCCTGTGGGGCTGGACAGAGATCTTTTCATCATTGTGATCTTTCCTTTGGTGCCATGTTGAAAGTGGAACTTATCTCTGAGAACTACACATCTTCTGGTCAATAACCTGGACACAAATTCCAGATATTCTTGGATACATTTTTCATCTACCTGACATTTCTATTACCTCCTCCAAATGAAACTGAGAGGGTCAGGGTGGTAAGGTGCTGGATAACTTCTTTGGAATCTAGGTGGCATCAAAGCCAGTTCCCATGCTGTTAGATCCATGATCACTCCTGCCCTGCCAATGTATATCCAGAACCTACAGTAATTCCTGGAACATAACAGGTATCCATAAAAGTCTCACAAGGTTTTTCGTGTTTATATAAATATGACACGCTCACTGGAAAGAAAAAGTAAAAAACAGAAAAGCACAGAAAAGTAAAACAAAACAAAAAACACTAGATTCTCCAACAAATCTAAAATAACTGCCATCAACTTTCTGGAAACCATCCCTTCATTCACGGTGATCAAAAGTTCACACAAATACATAGTTTTACAACATTCATACTGCACTTACATTTTCCTATTTTCCTAGCTTTCCCTCTGCCCCTTAGCTCACCACTTCTCCTTTTCTCCCTCCCTTCAAGGTACCCAGTATTTACAGCCTGGTGTATATTCTTCCATACTTGTTTCCATGCTCATTTAACTACATACACACATATATACATAGAGGATGTGGTCATTACTTTAACAAAAATGAAATTTTCTACATATACATGTATGTAATAAAGCAATTATGTATCAAAAATTGTGGAAATATCTTGAAGTCAACGTGTGCAGGTACAATTCATCTAAAAAATTACTCTCATGTTTCATGGTATGGCTCTATCAACTTATTCACCCACTCCCCTATTATTTGGCATTTACTTTGTCTCCAGTTGGGCTTGTCTCTATAAGCAGTACTTTAATAAACATCCTTATTTATGCATTTTTTTTGCATTGATGCTGTTATTTCTGTGGGGCAGACTCCAAAAAGTGAGACTGCTGTGTCAAAGGTTTTTAAAATTTTTATTAATAAATTTAAAATATATATTGCTGTATTGCTGATGGAAATATAAGTTAATATAACCATTTTGCAAGAGTACATGGTCTGCCAAACTCCACTAGCAAAAGATCTCTTAAATTTTTGCCAACTCCTTAAAGTGGAAGTAACATCTCACTGGTTGTTTTAATTTGCATTTTCCTGAGTACTATTTAGGTTCATAATAATTTCATAGGTTAATACATTTGAAGTTGCTCTTCTGTGAATAGCCATCCAGTCCAGATGGATTAAAAACTTCAATGTAAAAAAATAAAATTATCAAAATCTTAGAAGCAAGTTTAGGAGACTATGTATAACCCTTTTAACTAAAAGGGTAAATCAAGAATATAAAAAATAAAAGATGTAAATATTTTGCTATAAAAATTAAAGACAAAAATCTTTTACTATATAAAAAAGTATAAAAAAAAATACTAGGTTGAAAAAAATTTGTAACACACATGACAAAGGATTACTATTTCAAGCATATAAAGAGCACATCCAGATTTATAAGAAACATAGACAAACCAATAGGAAAACAGGCAAAAATATATATAGGCAATGCATTGAAGATAATTTGTTAAATGAATAAAATATGAAACTTGGATGAAGGCTTTCACGTGTATTTTACTTTTCTTTATTAAGAATTTTCTTATAACTTCTAAAATTTAAAATGACCAATTGCTTTTCCATATTCTTGTATCTCTTTAGTGTGTTATTTCCTGGCAAATTGCTCCTGAATGTTTCCCCAAATGCATAAAACAGTTTATAAGATTCTTGTGGAGTCCACCTCTGGATGACAATTTATTATTCTCTATATTAACTGAGTTTCTCGCTGATGTATTCTTTGATGTACAGTAAGGCTTGAGCTACTCCTAAAGGCTTTTGCACATTCATTACATTTATAAGGTTTTTCTCCTGTGTGCATCCTCAGATGTACAGTAAAGTCTGAATTAGTTCTAAAGGCTTTCCCACATTCTTCACACCTATAGGGCCTCTCCCCAGTATGAATCCTCTGATGCAGAGTTACCTGTGATAGAGTAATACAACCTTTTCCACATTCCTTACATGTGTAGGGTTTTTCTCCAGTATGTGTTCTCCAATGCACTGTAAGGTACGAACCCCTCCTGAAGGCTTTTCCACAGACATCACATTTATAGGGTTTCTCTCCACTATGGATTTTCTGATGTTCTGTGACATGTACCATCTGGCTAAATGCTTTGCCACAGTCATTACATTTAAATGGTTTCTCCCCAGTATATGTCCTTTGATGAGTATTAAAGCCTGAGTTACTTGTGAAAACCTTCCCACATTCATTACATTTATAGGGTTTTTCTCCAGTATGCCTTCTTTGGTGGACAGTAAGCTGTGATGTGTTAGTGAAAGCTTTCTCACACTCATTACATTTGTATGGTTTTTCTCCAGTATGGGTCCTCTGATGTACAATAAGGTATGACTTAGTCCTGAAGGATTTTCCACAATCATAGCAGTTGTAGGGTTTCACACCAGTATGAATTTTCTGATGCTCTTTGAGATTTACCATTTTGGTAAATGCCCTCTCACAGTCAGTACACTTATATGGTTTCTCCCCAGTATGAATCCTCTGATGTACAGTTAAGTGTGATTTTATTCTGAAAGATTCCCCACATTCATTACAGAGATAAGGTTTCTCTTCAGTATGAATTTGCTGATGTATAATTAGAGATGAAGAACGCATGAAGGCCTTTCCACATTCGTTACATTCATATGGTTTCTCTCCTGTATGCATTCTGTGGTATACAGTAAGACATGAATAATTAATGAATGCTTTCCCACATTCATTACATTTATAGGGTTTTTCTCCTGTGTGAATCCTCTGATGTTCTGTGAAATTTGCTATACGATTGAAAGCTTTCCCACATTCATTACATTCATAGGGTTTTTCCCCAGTATGAGTTCTTATATGTACAATAAGGCTTGAATTACTTCTATAGGCTTTTCCACATTCATTACATCTAAAGGGTTTCTCTCCAGTATGAATTCTCTGATGAACATTAAAAATTGTGGTATTCTTGAAAGATTTCCCACACTCATTGCATTTATATGGTTTCTCCTCAGTATGGGTCTTCTGATGTACACTAAGATATGACTTATTCCTAAAAGCTTTCCCACAATCATTACATTTGTAGGGTTTCTCTCCATTGTGAGTTTCCTGATGTCGTGCAAGTTTTGATTTATCACTAAAAGCTTTCCCACACTCGCTACATTTACAGGGTTTCTCTCCAGTTTGAATTCTCTGGTGTTGATTAAGGTGGGCACACTGGCTAAAAGATTTTCCACAGACATTGCACTGATAAGGTTTCTCCTTAGTATGAATTCTCTGATGTACCATAAGTGATGAAGAGGCAATGAAGGCCTTTCCACATTCATTACATTTATAGGGTTTTTCTCCAGTGTGGATTTTTTTATGTTGACTAAGATATGAAGGCTGGCTGAACATTTTCCCACATTCACTACATTCATAAGGTTTTTCTTTAGTGTGAGTTCTCTGATGTTGAATGAGTAATGACCTGTAACGGAAGGCCTTTTCACATGTACTACACGTGTAGGGTTTTGCTTTATTACTGGTCTTTTCCCCTAAAGTGAGTTCTGAAGCAGGGCTTACAACTTTGCTGCCTTCTGTATCCTTGAAAATTTTCACCCCCAAATGGGTATCTGTAATCAAATCTAAATTACTCATAAATTTTTCCTCACTTATTTGGTATTTGCTGTGGGGTTCTTCTGTGACACCTCCTGGTTCTGGAAAGAGAACAGATTCAAATCTAAAGCCTTTCTGAATAGTGGGAATTTTCTTGTGCGTAATTATTCTTTGACTCAAATGACTCTCCTGACTATTTTGCAATCTCAATACCCTGTCATTCCATTTCCATAATCCTCCAATTCTGGTGTCACATAGACCATTCTCTGTCAGTTTCTCTCCTATGGTCTCCAGTGGTAAGTGTTCTTCGGACACATCCTCTGTTGGAATAGCATTCTTGGTTATAGGTTTGGTCTCCAACTCTGGGAGGGAAAAAAAAAATTCAAATGACTTCTATTTCCTAAGTTGAGGAGACCTCACTAAATAGGATAACAAAAGGGAAGCCTGAGTTGATAATACAGGTTTTTAACTGCTTGCAAATTGGCTTTGTTTTCTAGGAAGAAGGAGGCAGGGTTAAGGAAGTCTGGTTGAGCAAAGAACCAGAGTAGTAAATTCAAGGAGTTTTTTTCCTATTAAAAAATTTCATTCGTGGTAATTCTTCTACCATCTAAATATTTTTCCCCTTTCTCAAATATTTCTCCCTTTTCTCATTCTTTTAGAGTCAACTTCTTTAGAGAGCATTCTTCATAAGTTGCGATTACTTCCTTGCTTCCCATTTACTCCACAAACCAAACATTCATCCCCAACGATACTTCCTATTTGTTCTCATTCTTTGTTCACTAGCTTTTCTGTGAGCGCTTTCTCAAATGTCCCTGCCAGAGTAGTTTTTTTCAAGTCTTTGTATATACTTTTTTATAGAACATTTATAGAATAAGACACTTTGATTTTTAATAAATAGGTTGAATAAGCTAGCCAGAATTAACATACTTGTGAATATTACAAATAGTGATTATGATTATCAAGGGTAGTTTTGCAACCCCTTAATGGATCTTAAGAACATTTCTGACAGTTTGAAAATTTTCTTAAAAATTATACTGTGGGATGGTGGTCTTACAACTTGTTTATACATGCAACTTAATATTTTACTTTTTTTATGTTTTTAATGAATAATACATTTTATTTTGATATTGATAGAATTCAAACCTACGGAAAATTTACATAAGTAGTACAATAAACGCTTAGATACTGTTCACCTTAATGGGCACTATATGGCCTTTTGTGTCTGGCTTATTTTATTTTTTATTTTTATTTTTTTTACATTTTTTATTGATTCATAATCATTTTACAGTGTTGTGTCAAATTCCAGTGTTCAGCACAATTTTTCAGTCATTCATGGACATATACACACTCATTGTCACATTTTTTTCTCTGTGATTTATCATAACATTTTGTGTATATTTCCCTGTGCTATACAGTGTAATCTTGTTTATCTATTCTACAATTTTGAAATCCCAGTCTATCCCTTCCCACCCTCTACCCCCCCATTAATATTTTACTTTTAAAAACACTTTTAAACTTCTTATAAATTTCTAATTTATTTCCAGGTAATTATATCTAAATGTTTAAAAACAAACTGAATCAAAATCTTCTGTGGGTAGTAAAATGGTTTTATGACTTTAAAATTCAAGGTTAGTAAAACTTTCAATGGACTCATAGGGCTAGACAAAGATCTGAATTCAGGGCCACCAAAGAAGACAACTCTAGAATCCAAGGACTAAAATCCAGCTCATTTAAATGTCTATTTGAATGAAGGTGACAGGATTGTTAAAGCCCCTGTGTGCACAGCCCACCAAAGTTAATCCTCTGTGGAAAAAGATAATACAATCCAGAGCCTCAAAATATTGTTATAGGTTTTCATAGCAATGTCTGGCAATGAAAAATTATAGACAAAAGTCAAATGGGAAAAAAATTAAGAGAAAAAATGGATAACAGAAACAGGTCTAAACGAGATCCAAATAATTGAGGTTTCAGACATAAACCTTTAAAATAATCATAATTAGTATATTCAAGAAAGTAAGACAAGATTAACAATTTCACCAAATAACTGCAAAGTATAAAATAAGAATCAAATAGTAATTCTAGAACTGGGAAATAAATTACAAACTCTAAGGACAGGCTAAAAGCACAGCAGATATGGCACATGAGTGTATGTCTGCAAAAAGGAAAATAGGTCAATAGAAAATATCCACACTGAAGCAGAGAATGATGAAAAACTTGAAAACATTGCTTTAAAAAACATAAGAGCTATACAGGATAGGGAGAAAAGGTCTATCACAGATGTAAGAAGAGTCCTAGCAGCCTGGAAAGAGAAGTGAGGGAAAATGGAACAAAAACAAATTAAAAGAAATAATGCCCAAGAATTTTCCAAAACAAATAAAAAATATTAAGCCACAGATTTTAGAAGCCAAATGAATCCCAAGCAAGAGAAATACAAAGGAAATTATACTAAGGTACACAGTAGTAAAACTGTTGAAAAGTAAAATCTTAAAAGCAGCCAGAGGGAAAAAAATGACAGATTTCCTTCAAAGAATGAGAATTACATCAGAGGTTGCAAACTACAGCCAAATCTGGCTCACTACATGCTTCTGTATGTCCAGCAAGAGAAGAATGGTTTTTACATTTTAAATGGCTGAAAATCCATTAAAAGAAAATACATTGTGACACATTAAAATTGTATGAAATTCAAGTTGCAGTGACCAAAATTGAAGTTTTGGTGGAACACAGCCACACTCTGGTTAACATGTTAAAGGGGTGTTTTTGTTCTATATTGGCAGAGTGGAGCAGTTGCAGCAGAAACATTACAACTCTCAGCCTAAAATATCTACTCTCTTGCCTTTTACAGAAAAAGTTGCTGACTCCTGAATTAGATGGTTGACTTCTCAACGGATTCTATGCAAAACAGAAAGCAATGAAATGATACCTTCCAAATGCTGAAAAACAGTAACTGTCAACCTAGAATTCTAGAATTCTAAACTTACCAAAATATTCTTCAAAAATGAAGGTTAAACACATTTTTAGGAAAAAGAAAAATGGAGAGACTATGACACCAGAATATCTGAATAAAAGAAAAATATTAAAGGGCATTCTTTATGTAGAAGAAAATTAATCCCAGGAAGAAGTTCAGAAATGAAGAAAAATGAAGAGAAAGAGAAGGTAAACTATCTAAATGAATCCAGACTGCATACAACATTAATAATAATGTCTTATGAAATTTCACATATATAGAAATAAAACACAGAACTCCAATAATATATAATTGAGGTCAAAATGAATAAGCTGTTCTAAGTTCTTGGCATCATTTGGGAAGAGGGAAAATTTATCTTACACTGTTGAATCAAGGATGAACGCTTTAAGGGGGAGGGTATAGCTCAAGTGGTAGAGCGCATGCTTAGCATGCATAAGGTCCTGGGTTCAATCCCCAGTACCTTCATCAAAAAACTAACTAACTAAATAAATAAAACTAATTACCTTTGCTCTCCCCTGCAAAAAAATAAATAAATAAAAAAAGGAAGAATGTTTTAACCTCAAAGTTAACTACTAAATAAATAACTTTAAAATTTATAATTACTAAGTGATTAGGGGGGAAATAAAAAAATGAAAGATGATAAATTTAACAGAGGGCATAAATGGGGAGAAAAAGAATACAGAACAGGCAAGATACCTTCACAGAGGGTAGATTTAAACATTATGTAATTGTATTATGTACAAATGGACTAAAAACTCCAGAAGATACAGACTGTCAGGTTAGTTAAAACAAAAATCTACCAAAATGCTAATCATAAGAGAAACAAAATACAAAGATATATGAAAGATGACAGTGAGCAGATGAAAAAAAAAAGTATGATATTACTAATAACCAAAAGAATGATGCTATAGTAATATTAATATCAGGCAAAATAGACTTTAAAGCAAAAACAGAGATAAAAAAGATACTTCATAATGATAAAAGGTCCAATTTACCAGAAAGATGTAACAATTCTAACTTTGTATTTACCTAAAAACACAGCTTCAAAACACATAAATAAAAAAACTAAAGGAACTAAAATAAGACACAGATAGATCTACAGACATAGTGGGAACTTCAAAAAATATTTCTTACTAACTGATAGAATAAGCTGACAATCAGCAAGTAGATAGATTTTAGGAACATAATTAAGAGCTGACATATCTAGAATAGCAATCAAAACCTATAGACTACACATTTTTCCAAGTGTACACAAAGTGTTTACAAAAATTGGCCAGGTGGCAAAGCAAATTCCAAGAAGCCTGCAAAGACTTAAATTATATAGAACATGTTCTCTGACCACAGTAGAACTTAAAGCAACAAGACTACCAGAAAATTCCCATATGGTACAACATTAAGGAAAAAAACCTCTAAATAACCCGGGGGCCAAACACATCACAATGGAAATGATCAAATACTTTAAACCCAATAATTATGAAGGTGCTACATAAAAAAACATGACATTGCCTCGATAGCCTTCAACACATTAGAAAAAATGGCTAAAAGTTAATGATACAACTATTTAACAAGTTAGAAAAGTCATCAAATTAAACCTTAGGAAAGTAAAAATAATGAAATAAGAGAAGGTAATGAAACAGAAATCAAACATACAGTAGAAAGGATTAAAAATTATTTTTTAAAAGCCAAATAAGATTGACAAACTCCAGCAAGATAGATTAAGATAAAAGAGAAGACTCAAAAAATTTAATATCAGGAATGAAAAGGGAGACATCACTTCAGATCCACATAGGCATTTAAAAGCTAAACAGAGGATAGCACGCCCCCAATTTTAACTTGTTTATTAGATGGATCAATTCCAAGACAAACACAACTTACTCAAGTGAAACAAAAAGTGGAAAATACGGATAGTCCTGTAACTACAAAAGAATAGAGCCATAATTAAACACCTTCCTCAATAAAAGTTTCAGGTCAACATGGCTTCCCTGGTGAAGTCCATACAATTTGTAACTTTCCATCTCACAACTCGTTCTTGTCCTCACTGTAAGTTGATGGCCTTGCTTCATATTTTACTGAGAATATACACATCATTGTGAAAGAATGCCTTGAACTTCCCATCACCAGTTGACCATATCTGCTCCCATTTTCTCCATCTTGCCTAGTGTTACAGCAGAGGAGGTGGCCCCCCTGCCTATCCAGGGTAAATCCTCCTTTTCCATTCTAGATTTTATCCCTTTTAACCTTCTCAGACACTTCAGTTCTTCAGTCTTTAGTTCTTTGTCTTGCAAGATCAATTTCTCCCTCTTCAGTGGGGCATCATTCTTCTTAGCATTAAAGCATGCCAGAAAAGCTCCCATCTCAAAAATAAGTTTTTTTTTTATTCCTTTCTTTCGTCCAGCCACTTCCCCATTTCTCTTTCCCTCTGCATATGGAGTGGGGGCTTTCTCTAAAGAGTCATCTCAACTATCTCCAATGTCTACTTTTCATTCACTCTCTAAAAAACTGTAACATTTGAGATATAGAAAGAATATATGTAACACATATGCAACTCATGGATGGCAACATAATAGTATGAATATGCAAATATTCTAGAATCCATTCATTCCTTTCCATTTCCACCAACACCCTAATCAAAGTTATTACCCTCTTTTGTCTAGAATATTTTAACAACTTCTTCACTGATTATCTGCTTTATGCCGTTAAGTTCAATTTTCATACACAGGGTTATATCCTAAAAATCCTTGACTAAAACCTTTCAGTGCCTTTGCACTCACTTTGTTTAAAATCCACACTCCTTACTTTGGTCTATGGAGCCCTGAACAGGAGACAGTCTCCTGCCTGACTCTTTCTGATTTTATACCAGTCTCCCTCTCCCTGTACTTCAGTCATGCAGCCTCCTTTGATTTCTAGAACATACTGCATTCCTTTCTGTTGGCATGCTCCTCTTCTCCTCTTCCCTTGGCTGGCTTCTTCTGATCCTTCAAGCTTCACCTTAAATGTCACCTCCTCAGAAGCCTTCCCCAATCACACTATCTGAAGGAGACATCCTCATCCCCAACCCAGTTCCTCTTTCATATCCTCATAGCTAAGTTATTACAACCATTACTTAGCTTGTTTTTGTTTATTTACTTGTTAATTACCTATTTCTCAAAACTTAATCTTCATGAGGGCAGGAACCTGGTCCACCTTACTCACTACTGTAGACATAGTACCTAACCCAGTTCACAGTATACAGATAAATATTAAATATTGATTATTTAATATTAATAAATATCAATTAAACACATAAATACTGTGTTTTTATTGTCAAGAGATATACTGTTTGTGTTCTCAGGTAGTTAAAACTCTAGGGGAGAGGAGGAGAGTCCCCTGAAGTTGCAGGTGAAGAAAGCTAAACAATCAGTCAAAAGGTTTAGCTTAGAAGAAATCAGTGGTGATCCTTCAGAATGCACTTTCAGGAGAATTGATGAAGGGAGAGATACCAGATAATGGTTAAACAAATGAGAAAAACGTGAAGTTAACTGGAGAGGATACAACTCAAAGGGGTATTTTATACATGTTTGAATGACGAAGGAATGAAGGAACAATTATGAAAATCATGTTCCCAAGAAAGTAAAGTAGGATGGGATGGGAACTAAAAGTAGAGGACAGAGAGGGGGAGAGGGAAAAGGAGAGGGAAACAGGGAGGCAGGGAGAGAGGAAGAGAGGGGGAGAATCTTCTCCTCTGAGATAGCTTTAAGCAAAGACACCCTCCAAAATATTTCAGATGTTCTACTCCAACCAAGACCTATTAGCTTCAAATAAATACCATCCTTCTCATTCTTATTAACTCACCTGGGTAGGGGGTTCTTGAAATTTCTCTCACTATCACCCATGGTCCTTTTCCATCTTCCAAATGAGATATCATGTCTGGTTTGGAAACTGCAAGCCCTATTCAGAGAAAAAGGAATAGGATTTGACTGTGCCTATCAGCAAGAGCTAGTGTCAGATTCAGTCTCAGCTCTGGCTCTTCTGTGCAGAGGTGCCCCTGTAAGAAGTTCTAGAAGTGCACTGTCCAATACAGCTGCCAACAGCTACATGCGGCCATTTAACTTTAAATTTAGATTAGCTAAAATTATATACAATTTAAAATTCAGTTTTTCAGTTGGATTAGTCAGATTTCAAGTTCTCAACAGCCACAGTGTGGTGGCTGCCATACTGGACACACAGACACAGAACATTCCCACACCAGAACATTCCATCATACAGCAGCGTTACAGTATATACCTTACACAAAGGTAGCTCAAGGAAGCTCAACACTATGATCCAACGCTTGCTGGGTAACAGATCATGGGAATAATCTCAGTTTAGAAAGAAAATAAACATTTGTTCCTTTCTTTTTAAAATTTTTTTATTGACGTATAGTCAGTTTATAATACCGGGTTAATTTCTGGTGTACAGCATAGTGATTTAATTATACATATATATTCCTTTTCATATTCTTTTTCATGATAGGCTATTATAAGTTATTGAATATAGTTTCCTGTGCTATACAGTATGGCCTTGTTTTTACATGGTTTCATGAAAATTTTCCTTGTAGTTTCAATTGTACAAGATCTTCTGCCAAAGTTCGGTAGGTATTCTGTGAGAATTGCTCCGCATGTGGGTATGATTTGATGTACTCATGGGAGAGGCTGAGCTCCGTGTCCTTCTACTCTGCCGTCCCAAAGCCCCTCCTGTTCCTTTCTTTCTAGAGGCAGTGATAATTCTCATTTATAGAAGTGACTGAAAAAACTTCAGTCTTAAATCTCACGGACTGCCAACAATCTCCAAGATTCCAATGAAATATGTATTTCTTACTCTATAATGGGTGGACTATTTCGTTAAGAGCAAGGAATAGCATGACTGCCAACAATATGCCCCTAAAATTATGAAATTTTAATGCCTAGATTCTCACCCTAAATTCAGTTAAGTACTTTAAAGGGTCTATATTTTCAGTACACCTGGTCCAATGGGCAGACACATAAACACAGAAGTTATCCTTACCCAAGGAAACAAGATTCCTATAATTCTCTAGCATCACATCCCTGTGCAAGTTCCTCTGTGTTGGATCCATCAACCGCCACTCTTCCAACGTGAAGTCTATAGCCACATCTTTAAATGTCACTAATTCCTAAAACAAATACAGAGATCACCCACGGAGTGTACAATTAGATGTGATAGGCAGAGTAACACATACAAAACTGGGGAAGAAAATTAGAAAACTAGCAGTTTCCACCCAAATCATCTCTTCTCCCTCAAAATCCTGCCTTACCTATAATATCAGCTCTTTTTCAGTCCTATTCTATAAGATATAACTTAATAAAAGACATAGTCTATCATGCAGATTGTAGACAGAGGAACTATTTTGAGTGTATTTAAAACACAGAAATTTTTCTGTATATCCCTTATGAGATATATTGTGAGGGGAAAAAGAACTGCAAAAAATAAAAATAACATATTTTCAGTAAATGATCATATTGTTGGTGGCAGTGATGGAAATGCTATTTTATAACTATGGTGTGTGTAGTGTTGGACAAAGCAAATTAGTATCCTGACATCACTGAGAGCTAGTAAATCTGACATGGAAGAAAGAAAATATAAATGTATTATCAATGAGACTATGCACAAACTCCATAGATCCAAAACTGAATTGGAAGTATCGGTATAAACTTATGAAGTATTTTATTTTTAAGGAAAACACCCCACATACACCAAGCTTCATCTACTGATGAGGCCCAGAAACAATAACCAAAAAGGCAGCATTATACTGTCTGGACTGCGGCCCCTACATATTACTTTACACTACAAGAAACCAGGGCCGGGAACTTTCTGTTATACTAAAAGGCAAGGAAACTGTCAAAGATTACTAGAATCACACCTAAGACACGGGAGACAACTTGAAGAGGCTTCCATTGGCCATTGATGGGAAAATTTAAACACCAATAAGAATAATAATCGTAATGAATTTCAAAAATATCTAGTACATTTAAAGTTATGATTTCATTATAAAACCTTAAGGATACTCATTGATCATCTTTGGAGGATGCCTGGAAACTGGTAAATAAAGAGAAAGAATCAACCCTTTGCCCTTCTTTTCCTATGCAATATATATATATAGCTTGTTCAGTAATAAAATGTACTCAGGAAGTTGACGAGGGGAGGTTTCTCTTCATGGAAGTACTCCAGCTAATACACGAAGAAGGAACGAAAGAATTAGAACATTGCCATTTACAACCTCTAATGAATTAAAGGATTGTCAGTGGGTGCTGACACACCAAAAAGGCCTTAACTGGGCTTTATGTAGCTTCTGGTGGAAGATACCAGAAATATGAAATACCAATGGCAAAAACATTCAAAAAAATCAAAATCTGAATCTGATCAAGCCTCTAGATTTAACTAACAATATAAAGGGAATACAGGGGAAGGAATAGCATCTTAAAAAAAACTCCACAGGGATGAAATCAGTAAAATCTATACTGTGTAAAATTCAATTAACATTAAGAATTAGGAGCAGTAAAAGAGGTGCTTTCTCTTTACTCCCCTTAGACACAAGGCTAAGGATTACCTTTACCAGTTCTGGTTCTTCTGTCTGAAGGTGAAGATCTTCATCTGGCTGGGAAGCTTCAGGACTCTGAGGGGATACAGGACGAAATCACTCAGTAACAGGTTGCCTGCTACCTACAGCAGAGCCTCAACAAGCACCATCAGCCCACTGTGGACGTGGTATATGAGATAACCTCTTTCACTGTTTTATTTAGGGATGAAATTAAGGTCCCATAGCAACATCCAATCATAATCTTCTTTCACCTTGTTTGAGACAATAACAAACATACACAAGGCTGAGATACAACTCCATAATTTCTAAAGGAGACTTTTAACAAAGAACCTACCAAAATAAAACTAAACTTACAATAAGGGGTCTCAGATGCTACATAATTCTCCTTTTTCATAAGAGGATGAAATCTGTTTCTTGGAAATTACCTATCTTGCTCAAGAATAATATTCAAAACCTACTAAAACTATCTGTTTCTATAGTTGGAAAATCATTACAGTGTCTAGGGGTGGAAGCATGTTTTAATGTTCATTCAAGAAATATGCCAGGGACCTCTCACAATATTGTTTTCTTCAAAACCTTAGACACTATATGCCTACAAGGGCTTGATTTTATAAATGAAGGGAAATTTTAGTATACCTTTCAGTAGTACTTATTGATTTTAGGTTTTGTGCCATTTTAAAAAGTTATGGGTAATAGAACTATTTACTTAAATTTCACTGAGAAATATGTCATCTTAGTTCTCCCCTCTCAAGTTCTTATCGTAAATAATACATATATTCAGCTTCCAGAAAATTTAAGATGATGTGAATCTCAAACTCTGATAATTAGAGATGGGTTTGATCAGGGCCTGTATTACACAAATACTTAGATCTTTTCAAGGGTGTGTCTTAAGGACCATACACCTGTTATGCATTCTTGCTACAAAGACTAAAGGATCACTACTCTAGGTTATTATGGGTCATTACCATAACAAATTCTATGTTGGTACACCTTTCTTCTGCATCTCCTATTTCAAAAAGTCACTGCTAAAACACAGCTTTAATCACATTAATACCCACCTCAAACACACCCAATCACACACACTTACATACACACACTTAAATATTTTCAGGGAAACATTAAAAGATTCAGCTTAAATCTCCAACAACCAGTCCTACCATTCACAAATTTCGATCTTGAATCACTAACTCACTCACTGTTCTCTGCCTCAGAGCCTTGCCTTCTCACCTGAAGTATCCTCACAAATAATTTAGGACAATTTAAATCCCACTGGTAATCAGGTACCAGCTTAAATCTAACCATCCTCACGAGCTTTCCATGACCAATGTAGCCCATGCTAATAACCCATTTCTTTCCTTACATAGCACTCATCAACTTTATCATACTGCTCAGCAACTATCATTCACCTAAATAAATTATGTAACTATTTCTTTCGTATGCCTTACCTCAATGAGACTGTAAGCTCCCTACAGCCAAGCACTGTGTCTTAAACATCTTCTTTCTCTCCATGTCATCTATTAAGCTTGATCACTTCTTAATGGGTAGAAAAGAGGAGAACACTAAGAGTGGGCACAAGGGGAATGGTCCCTATGAATTAAGTGGGTGTGTGTGTGTACATGTATTTTTTTTCAATTTCCTAAAAAAAATTTTCCAATTGGAAAATACTGCATTCTACTACCCCATATCTAACTGAAATTTCCTAGGAACAATAAAAATTTAACATCATAAGTAAATTTCCCAGACTGCCTATCATATCTAAAGATAGCCTAGATATTTTTTGCAAGGCTATGCATCTTAGTATTTAGTTCAATATGCATAGTGGATCTTCCTATAGATTACAAGCTTTACTATGATGAACTCAACTTTCATGAATCAAACAATTTGATTCAGTTACCCAAAGGGATGTGGGTGAGGTAGAGAAGTCACATGACTTAAGGAAAAGTAGACATGCTCTCAAATCAGGACAATAGGTCAGAACCAGAGGAAACCCTAACTTACCAGAGGTCCAACTGAAAAAACCACAGCAGCCATAATCTCTTCCTTGGGGCTCCCCTCTCTGGAAAGAGTGGAGTCCTGCAAAGACATATCTAAGAAAGAGAAATAAGCCATGAAAACCAATCCTGCCTTGAAAATCTCAGACTCAAAGTTTGCAAGGCTGGTTCAACATCTGCAAATCAATAAATGTGACACACCACATTAACAAACTGAAGGATAAGAATTATATGATCCTCTAAATAGAGGCAGAAAAAAAGCATCTGATAAAATTCAACACCCATTTATGATAAAAACTCTCAACAAAGTAGGTATGGAGAAAATATACCTCAAGATAATAAAGGCCACATATGACAAGCCTGCACAGTACTGGAAGTTCTAGACAGAGCAATTAGGCAAGAAAAAGATACAGAAGGCATCCATATCAGAAAGAAAGAAGTAAAACTTTCACTGCAGATGATATAATTTTATATATAGAAGCCCCTAAAAGACCCTTCCAAAAACTGTAAGAATTAGTAAACAAATTCAGTAAAGTTGCAGGATATAAAATCAATATACAAAAGTCTATGTGTTTCTATACACTAATAATGAACTATCACAAAGAGAAATTAAGAAATCAATATTTACAACTGTTTAAAAAAAGGATTAAATACCTAGGAATAAATTTAACCAAGGAAATGATAGACCTATACATTGAAAACTTTGAGCAAATGGAAAGATTTTCTGTGCTCACAGATTGGAAGAATTAATGTTGTTAAAATGTCCATATGACCCAAAGCGATCTACAGATTCAATGCAATATCCATCAAAATCCCTAAGGCATTTTTCACAGAAGTAGAACAAATAATCCTAAAATTTGTATAGAACCACCAAAAAAAATCCCAAATTGTCAATGCAATCTTGGGAAAGAAGAACAAGGCTGGAGGCATCATGCTCCCTGATTTCAAACTATATTTCAAAGCTATAGTAATCAAAACAGTATGGTATTGGGAAAAGAAGATACAGATCAATGCACTAGAGTACAGAAATAAACCCACACATATATAGGCAAGTAATTTATAGCAAAGGAGCCAAGAATATACAACAGAGAAAAAACCCAATCTATTAAAAACATAGTGTTGGGAAAACTGGACAGCCACCTGCAAAAAATGAAACTGAACCAGTAACCTACATCATATACAAAAATTAACTCAAAACTGATTAAAAGATTTGAATGTAAGACCTGAAACCATAAGACTCCTAGAAGAAAAAATAGACATTGGTCTTGATGATGACTTCTTGGACATCAAAAGTAAAGACAACAAAAGCCCAAACAAGTGGGACTACATCAAACTTAAATGTTTCTGCACAGCAAAGTCAACAAAGAAAAGGCAACCTATGGAATGGGAGAAAATATTTGCAAATTACATACCTGATAAGGGGTTAATAGCCAAAATATATAAAGAACTCACACACATCTCAACAGCAAAAAACAAACAAAAAAACCCGATGTAAAACATGGGCAGAGATGAACAGACATTTTTCCAAGGAAAACATACAGCTGGCCAACAGCTACACGAACAGGTGCTCAACAACACTATCACCAAAAAATGCAAATCAGAACCACATTGAGATCTCAACTCACACTTGTAAGAACGACTATTATCAAAAAGACAAGAAATAACAACTGTTGGCAAAAATGTGGAGACAAGGGAACATTTTTGCACCACTGGTGGAAATGTAAACTGCTGCAGCCACTACGGAGAACAGTATGGAGCTCCTCAAAAAATTAAAAATACAACTGTCATATGATTCTGCTATTCCACTTCTGGCTATTTATCTGAAGGAAAAGGAAACACTAACTTGAAAAGACAACTGCACCCCCACGTTCACTGCAGCATTATTTACAGCAGCCAAGACATGGAAACAACTTCTGTGTCCACGGATGCATGAATGCATGAATGCATAAACAAAATGTGGTATACGCCTACAGTGTAATATTAGCCACAAAAAAAGGAGGAAATCCCGCCATTTGTGACATGGATGGACCTTGAGGGCCTTATGAAAGTCAGAGAAAGACAAAAACCTATGATCTCATTTATATGCGTAATCTAAAAACAAACACCCCAGACTCAGAGACACAGAACAGACTGATGGTTGGGGGGCGGTGCTGAAATGGGTGAAGGTGGTCAAAAGGTACAGACCTCCAGTCATAAGTAAGTCGTGGGGATGTGATACAGCTTCGTGACAATAGTAGCAACAGTGTATTGCGTATCTGACAATTGAGCCAGTCAGGAAAAAATGCCTCGGTCACCCAAAGGCAGAACAGGCACCTGTCAGGGACCCGCTACTTAAAGCCCAGGACCGAGGATCTCCCTCCCCCAGCCGCCCCGTTTCCCGGACTGCCCTTCTCTGGACCCTCGGGGTCCCCCTCCTCCCTCCACCGAGGCGCGGCTCCGGGAAGGCGGGAAGGTCCAGCCGCGCTCCCGCCCCGCCCCAGTCCCGCGTCGCGACCCAGCGCCTCCAGGCCGCCGCCTCCTGAGGGAGGCCGGGCCCGGTCGCCTGTGAGGTGGGCCGGTCAGCTCGGGGCCAGGAGCACAGCCGAGAGCGGCCCCGCCCCAGACGCCGCGGGAGCCCAGCGCCGGGGGAGGGGCGGCGGGAACCGGGCCGGGTGCCCGGGGCGACGAGTACCTGGCGGCCGACTGGGGACCGGGCGCTCCCAGAGCAGGGCGGGAACGCTTCCAGCAATGGCGTCGGCGGCGGGCGGCCGCACACGCGCAGTGCGCCTGCGCAGCCGCGGGGAACTACGGCGCCCAGAATCCTCCGCGCGGGCCCTGCGCTCTCCCCGCCCCTTCGTCGGCGCTGGGGGCGGAGTTGGCAGGTCGTCCCCGGACCTAAAATTCCGTCAGATCGAGAGGCCGGGGCTGGGCGTCAGGCTCAGGCACTAGAGACACAAGGAAGAACGAATGACACAGCCCTTGCCTCGGGACACTTCCGTGTGATTAAAGAAATAAAGCCACTGCGAGAACAGAAAGGGAGCCTCTGGCAACTTGGGACCCCAGACGCGGGGGCGTCGGTGGGTGCGTGTCCCCGCTGCCGCCGCCAAGTTCCCTTTCCGCGAAAATACCGTGAAAAGTAGAGTTCCTTACGCAGCTGTGGTGCCTGCTGCCAGCTGGTCTGCTTTCGGTCCATGGACAGTGTTTATTTCCGTGTGCTTTGGAGGAAGTCATTCTGGGAAGAGGGTTTACTGCGTTAGGGAGCCAGTACTAAATTAAAGATTGCCCAGCCTGAAGTGGAAAAGCGCACCTGTGTGAGGAAGACTCTCGCACTTGAGAATCTTGGCAAGTATTTATCCACCTTAACATTATTAAATCTATAATTTAAAAAACGTTTAGATGCCGTCTCCTTTTGAAGGAAAGAGTGCTTTTTATTATTGCATAAAGCACTGTCTCATGTATTTTGAAATGCCATTGTTAGAATTTCCACCTTTAGCTGCTACTTACTATCTCAAATATCCTAATCTTGGAAGTTTAGCATGCCTGAGAGATTTCTGGAAAGGACATCGTTTTCCCCTAGGGAATGATCAAAATAACAATGTTTGGTTTATTGTGCAGAGTTATGAATACTTTTGTCTAGGTTTCATTTCTGCTCTTTATTGAAACAAACTCATTTGCCAAAAAGAAAACATTATAAGAACATTCTTTGACAAGAGTGTCATTTAATATTTTGGCCTGTTACGGTTTCTATAGTAGGTACTCTGATTGAGCTAATTGTTCAATTTCTATGTTGCTGCATAGATATACTGCCTAATCTGTACAAAACTTCAAAAGTCCCACATTGAAATAAACTAGTCGTTGTTTTGACAGGGCTTATGTTTCACAGACTTGCCATTTGATATGCTCTTTTATCTAATTTTTCAAGTTCGAAAATCAGTGTGTTATATGGATGAAATAAAGAAAACGTGAATTGAAAAAAATCAAGGTAACAAGCTGTTTAATAAAATACAGTACGTTTTCCTGCTTTCTAGGCATGTATTTTTGTACCTCCTCAGAGTTTTGTGCCAAAACCTGGTGGTGTAGGGAGACCACACCACAGCCCACTCAGTTATGTTACCCTAACAGTGGCTCATACTTCAAAAGCCCTGCATTTCCAAACTGAGTCCAGATGCCCCATGAAAAACTGCCGCTTTTCAGTGCCTCAGGCTTACAGGTGTGTAAGCTGAAGGCAAGTCTCCCTCCTGTGGAGAAGGTCCTGAGGTGCTGGGTACCAGAGCATTATGTAGAAAGAGGAAGAAGTAGCTCCAGACCACAGACGTCTCAGCCCAGGGAGATGCTACAGCTGGAGGAGGGCCCGAGGGGAGCCCTTGCAAGTCTCAGGGCTCAGACAGGAGCCCTTCTCCCCAGACACAGACGTAGTGCCACCTAGAAGAGTACAGAACAGGTTATGATCAAAGTAGGACACAAATATGTCTGATAGAGTTTTGGTAACATTCTTACTTCATGTGCTAGGTGAACTTTTCATGAGTGTCTGTTTTCAAATCATTTTTTAAATTCAGCACATCTTGTGTACTTTTCTGTACAAATACTTTCCATTAAAACTATTTAAAAACTGGAGCATATGGAGATGCCAATTTCCCACTTACATAAAACATTTGCCTTTTGTCTCTAGTCCAGATCTCAGTCCCATTTTGAGTTGTGCTTTAGGTTCCTCTTGCTTACCCATGACACTTACACAACTATCATTACTATAACAATGACAACATTATCACAGAATGCAGGGGAAAAAAATCAACCAACTAGTTTGTATGGGACTGAGTTGTTATGACAAAGTAGAAGACAATAAAAAGTCCCCAAGGAGTACTGGATGTGCTATAAGTTTATATGCAATTGTGACACATCCATAACCTAACTACTCACATAGCTATGAAACTAGGGGCACTCAGGAAAATACTGCACAGATGCAATAATACTGAAAATTGTGTGTATCTAGCATATGGAAAGTTACTGAAAGATACAAGTAATGAACAAATGCAAAGACATACTATGTTCCCATATAGAAAGGCTAACACAAAACAAAAACAAAAAAAGGCTAATAGAGATATAAGAGGGGAAAAAAACTTACTGACAATAAAAAGCCAAACACCAGCCTATGAAAAATATTTGTATTGAATGTTATATGGTTAATATCTTTATCATAAACAATTGAACAAATTAAGAAAAGTACTAATACCTGAATACTTAAGGAACCACTGAGAGCAAATGAAAATTCAGGCAAATGGGACTTCTCCCCCGCCTGCTAACTCTCCCCAGAGAAACCTGACCTTCTCATATCAGCCTTGCTCCCCACAGTGGCTAGTTCTATGTTTCCACAAAAGCAAACCACCTCAAAGTGCCCAGCTTTGCTTTACTTTTGAGGAATTGACTGGTTTCATCAGCTCCAGGACCTCTCTTGGGTTGGATACCCCTAGGCCTGGTGACAGTGGACGGAACAGACAAAGAGTCTATGGAAGTAAAAGCTGCAGGTTAAGAGCGACTATGAAAGTGTGGAAGTATGGGCAGGTGACTGAGAAGCACAGGCAGGCAGGGGTTCTCAGGGGACAGGGGTCTCCAGTAACTTAGACACAGCGCCCATTCCAGGGGCTGTGTTGGTACATGAAGGTGTTTAAAAAATTCAACTGAATACATACAAAGATCTAATTGGCTTTATTAAATGATTCACGAATCAGGCAGCATCCTGTGCAGCAGAGAGTTCCCTGAGGAGCTGGACAAATGGATGGTTTTATAGGCAGAAGGAGGAGGGGGTAAGGAAAGGGCGGATGACATCATCTTCCTTAGTCGGGTGGAAGGGGCCTGTGTGGCAGGTGACCTCACTGGTGCTGACCAGAAAATTTCCAAACTGACAGGTTAAGACCACACTCCTGGGGTAGACTGAAACTGCAGTTAGGTTAGGCATGAAGGTTTGAGGTGGGCTTTGCACAAGTGACTCCATTTGGGACCCACTGTCTTTGTCAGCAATGGCCATTCCTTTGCCAGCGTTCCCTTTGGATCCTAGAATGAAAAACCAACCCTGCCCTCATCCTGTGCTTCTGCAGTAGGACTTCCTTCCTTGGCTGTTCAGTCAAATATTCCTCCTTGTGCTGCCCCAGTTCTGTGCACAATGCCCAGAACGGTATCTTCCATCTTGTTGGTCAATTTGCTAGTCACGTTAAACCTGCTGGTTTTCTCACTCTACTGCCTTCTGGGTTTGCAGAAGGCAGGATGCCCTCACTCTGTACTCTGTCAGCAGGCAAGTCTCTGACCCTTGGCTGGTGGACACAGATCCTGAGATGTTACTTTCTTCCTATTTCTGGTAACAGAATCCTTGTAGGAGACCCATTCTACACGGTTTGGATAAGGCTAAAACTACTCCTCTGTCTCGCTCCATGTCAGAGCACCCAGTTCCCTTGGCCGCGGCAACATGTGCAAGGATAGATGTGTAATCCACACCAGTCACTCCAAAGCCACCTGTGCCTTTAATGGCACCAAGGACACAAAACCCTCTCTTCTCTGGAATCAGCAGCCTGCAGAATAACTGAAGTCAAGAGCTGCCAACGCAAGATAGACAAGCAACCTAAATGTCCATCAACAGATGATTGGATAAAGAAGATGTGGTACCTGTATACAAGGGACTATTACTCAGCCTTAAAAAAGAATGAAATACTGCCATTTGCAGCAACATGGATGGACCTAGAAATTAACATAAGTGAAGTCAGTCAAAGACAAATATATGATATCACTTATATGCAGAATCTAAAAAAATGATACAAGTGAACTTATTCACAAAAGCTCTCACCACACTGAATCTGCCAGCACCTTGATCTTGGACTTCCCAGTCTCCAGAACTGGGAGATGGCTGTTTACAAATAAGCCATTTAGTCAATGATATTTTGTTATAGCGGCTCAAACAGACTAAGACATCACTTCATTAAAATATGTAACAGTTGACCCTTGAACAACATGGGTGTCTACTGTGCAGGTCCACTTATATGTGGATTTTTTTTTCAATAGTCAGCCCTCTGTATTCAATGGTTTTGTATCCGTAGATGCAACTAATTGTGGATGTCCATAGTTGGTTGAATCTGCGGATGCAAAAGCTTCAGATACAGATGGCCAAGTGTACTACAGCACTTTATATAAGGGACTTGAGTATCTGTGGATTTTAGTACACATGGGGGCACCTGGAAACCAATGAGAGAGAGAGAGAGAGACAGAAATAGAGAGAGAGAGAGAGAGAGAGAGAGAGAGAGATTCTCAACATAATTCAGTTTGCCAGGTTCTTCATCACATGATTTAATCCTCTACAACCCTGTGAGAGGAATGATCTATTCCCATTTTACAGATAAGGAAACTGAGGCAGAGAAAGAGTAAGCACATAATTGCCAAGTAGAGGTGGTGGAACTCAAACCCATTGATCTTACTGCATAAGTCAAATGTTGGCCCTTGGATGATGAATTTCTTCTCACTCGAGCATGTGGCATATTGAGAAATAGCCAGTGTTTTAGGCTCTTGGGGACGTACAACCTCTGCTGCTGTAGCACAAAAACAGCCAAACACAATGTGTGAATGATGATGTAATAATGTAAACATTATTTACAGAGACAGGCAGTGGCACAGGCCTGGTCTGGGGCCAAGGGCCCTGCTCATCAGTTCCCTCTCAAGGAGGTGAAAGGGTCAGCTCCTCTGCCTTTACTTTGTTCCCAGGTAGACCAGTCTCCTACCCTGACTTCAGAGCTGGGCCCCCTTCAACGTGGTTTTTTTTTTAAAAGAATTATTTCCAAAACCTCTTTCCAGTCCTTTCCATTCCATTTCCTACTGTTTTCTTTGCTTTCCATCACTGCTGGGTTTATACTTGAGCTTGACGTCTGCTACCACCACTTCTTCACAGTCTATTCCTCTACTTCTCCCCAGTAATAGAACTCAGGCCTGCAGAGGGGGTTATAGGAATCAATGATGATGAAAAAGATGGTCTCTGCGCTTCCCTGAGGAAGCATGATAGTTCTGGTGAACCAGTCCCACGAGGCTGCGTAACCACCGCGTCCAGAGCTGAAAAGCTGGCGGCTGTTTTGAAAAATCAAGATTATACTATTAAACTTTGGTAAAATTTTCTAACTTACAAAATAAGAAGTAAAGGAGATCATGTGGAGGGGGCAAGAGCACAGTCTGGCTGCTGAATGTTCAAAACACGATAGGATTTAGGAGAGAAAGAAGAAACCTGTAACTAACTACTGTTTCCTCTCCATCTTTTCTACAATCTTTCCACACAATATAGCAGAAAAAACCCTGACGTGTGTAAAGTGTTTTGCTAAATATTTATTTGAACTTTTGCTTCTGTGTTTCTGATCCCACCACACGGGTCTTTGGTCACCCACGTAACTGATGCCAATAGACCACCATGGCTTCAAGCCTCTGCTACCTTCCTGGGGGCTCTGGGGTACAGCTACAACCAACAACGTACAGAGGACAGCCACCAAAACTGGGAAGGCGTGAGGCCCGAGAGACGGCGACTTCTTCACGGCGGGGAGCTGCCTGTCCTCCAGCAGTCACTGTCCCATGTGCCGTGTTCTGTACGTGACATGAAGGTGTGTCCTTGTGCCTCACGGCTGCCTCAGCTCTTCTCGATGGAGGCCCTAGGGATAACAACACACCAGACCCGTCAACTTTTCAGACTCCCAGCATCCCGGGGGCTTTTTCTCAAAGTGGCACAGTGGAGTTTACAGAGAATAGAGTAAGCTAAGGACATGAAATCTCCCTAATACTGATTGTAGAAAATTCACCCCATGCCAGAGGTGAGAGAAGGGGGACTTGATCAAAAATGACAGTTAAGACTCCGGCCCATCCTCTGCCTCGGGGTCACTTCCAAGCAAGTGTAAAGTGAAGCCGCACACGGCAGAGGGACGACAGGGACCTAAGTCTGCGACCAGCACAAACCATGGGAACATGATTAGAGCCCACGTTTTATGTCCGTCAAATGGGATAGTAGCCTGCACGGCTGGGGAGGGAATCCAAAGCACATTCCAACTGCTGAATCTTTTGGTTTTTGTAGCTCGTGGAAAAGAAAGGACACTCTTCCTGTGTCTAGGTCTCCACTTGGGACCAAAGGGGAACAACTCTGCATCTTCCCGATGACAAGAGTGTGAGCCTAACCGACCGAGTGATGTCCTTCAAAGTGAGATGCCGTGGCAGGCATGGGTGTGGCCAAGACGGGGCCCTGGGTTTCACAGGATGTACTGCTACCCAGTCCCAGGGATTTACTGAATTTCCACAGAAGGGTACGTTGGGGGCTGCAGGGGTTGGGTGAGAGATCAACATTTGAGATTTCTAGCTGGAAGAGTTCAGAATGATCAAATCAACGGATATAAGACACAGGCTGTTCATGGCTCAAAACTATGTATTATGCAAATAGAGACAGACACCACAGAACTGGTCCTCAAGTTGCATCTACACGTCTTCTACCTAAACACTCAGGGATCGAACACAGAGACAAGACCAACTTACATTTTCTCACATTCAGGAACTTCTCAGGGCTACCCTTCAGTGTGAATCCTCTGATGTCTGATGAGGGATGAGCTGCACTTAAAGCTTTTCCCACACTCACTGCATCTGTAGGGTTTCTCTCCAGTGTGAGTTCTCTGGTGTTGAATAAGAGCTGACGAATGAATGAAGGCTTTTCCGCATTCATTACATTTGTACGGCTTCTTTCCAATGTGAATTCGTTGATGTTTGGCAAAATTTGAGCTCCGGCTGAAGGTTTTCCCACACTCATTACACTCGTAGGGTTTCTCTCCAGTATGGATTCTCTGATGCTGAACAAGATGTGTGCTCTGGCTAAAGGTTTTCCCACATTCGCTGCATTCATATGGTTTTTCCCCGGTGTGAACTCTCTGATGTTTAGTAAGGGAAGAGCAATGGCTGAAGGCTTTCCCACACTCCTGACACTTGTAGGGTTTCTCTCCCATGTGAGTTCTTTGATGTTTGATGAGAGCTGACGAATGGATGAAGGCTTTGTCACACTCGTTGCATTCGTACGGCTTCACCCCTGTGTGGATTAACTGGTGCTGCACAAAATGGGTGCTTCGATTGAAGCCTTTCCCACACTCGCTGCACTCGTAAGGCCTCTCTCCAACGTGAATCCTCTGATGTATCGCGAGGGATGAGCTTTCCGTGAAGGCCTTCTTGCATTCACTGCACTCGAAAAGGATTCTCGTGTGAGTCCTCTGATGTTTGGTTAAGTTGGCCCTGTGGCTGAAAGACTCGCCACACTCACCGCAGCTGTAGGGCTTCTCCCCGGTGTGGACCCTCTGGTGTCTGACGAGCACTGAGTGGTAAGTGAAGAGCTCACCACAGTCGTTACACTTATGAGGCTTTTTCTCTTTATAGGTCCTCTGCTTTTTCATTAGGGTTGATTTCTGTTTCATTCTTTTTTCAAGGGTATGAAAGGCATAAGATCCTTTGGGAACTCTGTCTTGAGGGAGGAGGACTGACTTCTGCCCGAAGTTTTTCCAGTAAACATCATGCTCACGAGCCCTCTCTTCGGAGAGTGAATTCACGTGGGAGAGCATTTCTCTCAAGTGTCTCTCCTGATCTCCTTGCTGGTTCTCTACCCAGTTTTCACACTCGAGAGCTGTTTCCAAGTTGGAGTCATAGACGCTGCTCCTTGTCAGCCTGTCTATTACTGCAACCTGGCATGACTCCTCTTTGGAAAAATCTTGCACTGAAGTGGAATCTTTGCTCTCGGGTCTAGTCTCCAAGTCTGAAAGAAATTGGAAATGCAAATTTCCTTCATTTTCTGAGTTCAACAAAAGGGCAGTTCTGTAATGGATAAGAGTTAATGAAGGTGAAAAGCATAACTTCGACGGGTAGTGGATTTGACTCTTGTAAGATGATTTGCAAAGAGAAGCAGATGGAGGGAGACACATGCACAGTATATGCAAAGATCAGAAGAGCTTATCCAGGAGTCAGAACAGGGGAAGGATGATCAGGAAAGACAGGAGGAGGGATGCAGATGAAGCACCATGTCACCAGGTGGACAGGAAGTAAGTTCCTAGATCAGGACGGGGAGGAACAAGCTCTCATAGAAGACCCAGTGCTGTGGTAAATACCCCAGCGGCTATCACCTTAGTGTAGAGTGCAACTTCGACTTCTAAGTTTCCAGTCAACAAACTCTACTCCAAATATGCGTTCCATTTAGTTTAACCTTCCCTAACAATACTTTCATAATATGTCCCTGTTCAAAAATCTCCTATGAGCTCCCAAAGGCACAATGGCAAATGTATTAAACTATACATGCACAAGGTTATTACTCATTACAACACCGAGGTAGCAAAAGACTGGTAACATCGCAAATATCCTAGTATAGAGAACTGATTAAAATGTGGTGTATGCACACAACGGAGTACGTGCAACTTAAAAAAATAGGAGAATGACCTCTACATATCGCTATGATGCGATCTTCAGGAGATATTAAATAAACTTAAAAAACACAGCAAGCTGCAAAGGAAAGAGTATAGTTTACTATCTTTTGTGCAGGGAAAAAAGGGGGAGGGAAACAAATACACAGACATATTTGGTTCTATCTTCCAAAACCAAAGACGGACAAATGAAATACTAATAAAAATGGTCACCTATGGAGAACAGAGGAGACAGGACAGGGAGGGAAGCTAACTTCTCTGAATATATCTGATATCAAGCTATCAGAATTTTTATATCCAATATGAAGCTACTTTATAAAACTAAAATAACTTCAAGAATGTGGTTCAAAAGAAGACATAAATAGACCAGGGAAATAGAAGAGCAATTTCAGAAATAAAGCCAAATCTATATAGGAATTAGGGACAATACAAAGGTGGTATTTCAGTCAGTGAACTAGAGATAATTTGTTTTACCAATACATGGTGCTCTGATTTAGAAAATTAAGTTAGACCTGCCCCTCATTCCATATAGCCAAATGAACTCTGTTCATTCATCTACTCTCCCACCCATTTATTCAACGATGACCTCCTGAATGTCTGTCCTACACGACGCTAGTGCTAGGCACTGCGGGAAAACACACACACACACAGCCCCTATGTGCACGAGGGGAGAGGAAATTTAGTCTAACACTTACAAATACACGTAAGAGTGCACCTGCAGTAAGTGCTAAGAAATAAAAGGTGAACGATGCTGTGAAAGAACATAGAGGGGTGAGGGGAGGCTTCTCTGAGGAGGTAAATCATGGAGCTGCCATCAAAGTGGAGTTGGGGTTCAGGTGGGGGTCCCAGGTAATGGGAACAAAAGCAGGAGGTGAGCGTTCCAGGTGGAGGGGATGATATGTACCAAAGCCCCAAGGTGAGGGGGACATTCAAGAAAAGCACAGCAGCTGAGAGCACGGGCTCCACGATCAGAATGCATGAGTTCCACCCCAGCTCTGCCACTCCCTCGCCGTTGTGACCTGGGGCAATTCACTCTGACTCTACTTCAGTTTCCTCATCTGTAAGACAGGGCAACGACACTACCTACTTCATGAGGAATGAAAACAGTACCTACCTGAATGAGCAGTAAATGAGAATATTTACAAAACACTTAAAAACAATGACACAGCACAGGCCCTATGTAAGTGCTTGCTGAATCACGAGAACATGAACTGAGATAAGCTAGCGCTGGTGCATGGAGGCAGCGGTCTCACAGCGCGGTCTGCGGGCCCCTGGGAGGCTGTAGCTTCAAAACTACTTTCAGAACAATGCTTAGATGTTATTTGCCTTTTTTGCTGTCTTGACATTTGCACTGATGTTGCAAAAGTAATGGTGGTAAAACTGCCCACAATTTCTGTACAAATTAGGATAAGACACCAAATATACTAGGAGTTGTTCCATTTTTCCCCACCAGGTACTCAGTTAAAAAAAAAAACAAAAAGCCAGTTTCATGGAAAAATGTCTGAGGAAACAACAGGAAACATTATTAATATAATAAAATTAATTTATTAAATTTCAAACCTTGACCACATGACCTTTGAATATTCTGGATGATGGACCAGGAAATATTCATAAAGCAAGTCTGCTCATATCAAAGTAGGATGGTTGTCTTGAGGAAAACCACTTGTGTGATGGTTTGAGAGCTGAACTAGCCACTTTTTCCATGGACCACCATTTTTACTAGAAAGAATGACTGACCAACTGTTATCTTTGTTGGATATTTGGTGGGTATTTTCTCAAAGCTGACAAAAGAATGTGCCTTCTTGCAGAAATTAGAATTTTAGAAAACTTTTATCTACCACTGAGAACTTGATAGCTTCCTAAAACTTTCTTTTCTGATACCGTCAGTGGTGATACAGAAAATTGTGTGTGTGTGTTTTTTTTAAAACGTGATGAGTCAATATTTGGAAGATCTGCATAACTCAATGAACCAGTATTTTACAAAAGATCAACAGATTTTAATGTAAGAGTATGAAAAACTCATGGATACGGTTTCAGGTGCACACTGGATCTGATCTGTAAGAAACTAACACTTGCCTAGTCTTGGTGTGGTGTCAGGAGACTAGCCAAAATCATCTGAAAAGGCTATAAAAATACTCCCCCCTTTTCCAATTAAATATTGGTGTGAGGCTGGATTTTCTTCATACAGGTCAATGAAAACGCCACATCACAAGAAACTGCGTCAGAAGCAGGTGAGAATACAGCTGTCTCCCACCGAGCCATCCATCAGAGACACTTGCAAAACTGCAGAAAGGAGCCCTTCTTTTCAGTACCCTTTTTTTTGTTGTTGGAGAAAAGTTGTTTTTTATTAGAATTGTGTTGTGTTAACACGTAATGGGTTTCTAATTGTTGTTTAAAAATTAAATATCCAGTAGTTTAAAATCTTTCTCACTTTTAATTTCTAATATAGTGACTATTGGTACATACAACACACATAAACAGTAGCTCTTCAGGGTCCTCAATGATTTTGGGAGTTAAATTACGTCCTGCGATGCTAAAACCATTAAGAGTTGCTAAGAAAGGGTATAAAAATGGAGGGAGAGTAGGTATGAGATAATGCTGGAATAATGAGTAAAGGACAGATTTTTGCAAGGTGGTGTAGGCCTCAAAGATTTTGGCTGTTATCCTAAGAGCAATGAGAAGCCACTGACATGTAAGCAAAAGGGTGATAGCATCTGACCTGTATTTTGAAAACATCACTCACTGCGATATAAAGAATGGAGCTTAGGGACGAGGGTATGGCTCAGCGGTAGAGCGCCTGCCTAGCGTGCAGGAGGTTCGGGTTCAATCCCCAGTACCTCCATCAGAAAATAAATAAGCCTAATTACCTGCCCCTCAACAAAATTTTTAAAAAAGTAAATTAAAAAAAAAGGGAGTTTATGGGGGTAAAGGTGGAATCAGGGAGATTATCACAGGAGTCCAGGCAAAGGAAAGGGAGATGGAGGGATGTTAACAGTGAAGAAATATTTAGACCTTGAGCAGATGAACACAGTGATGAACTGGATAAAGGAGGGAGGGGCAGTTGAAGGACTGTCCATAGATTTCTGGCTTATGCAGTCTGATAAGGTGGTGAGTGTCATTAAGACAATTACTAGAAAAAGATCCTGTTGGGAGGATGGAGAATGTGGGCATATATCTGGCATTCAGTTTTAAATATGCTGAGAACAGGAGCCCCAAGGGGAGGTCTGGGGTGGAAACACCGACCTGGGATTCACCCAAGGAGAGAGGGTAATTGGGTTGTGGGAGTGGATGAGTCGCCCAAGGAGGAGGCAGAGGCTGCACACAGCTGGCCAGCTGGACTAACTGACCCTCAGGTATGTCTTGTCTGGCCCACACTGTTTATACAATTTTTGAGACCAATTGCCAACACTTAAAAATAGCAAGATTTCACACAGAAATTCAAATTTTGAGCTTCTTAAAAAAAAAAACTGGAAGCATGCAGAGTGATGCCCAATTAGAGCAGAGGCTGCCAACTACTGCCCACTACCCAGGTCTAAATAAAGTTTTATTGGAACACAGCCACGCTCCCCACAGAGCCCACAGGACTTACTACCTCCGCTTCCTGTGGCTGCCAGCCTAGAGCAGGAGGGACCCCTTTCCGTCGAGGCATGCGCTATTCCAGCTTCCGAGGCCCCCCCGACCCCCTCCACCCCAGTCCTGTTACCTCCTGACCCGGGCAGCCACTCAAGGCCATGGTTCCAGGTACTGAGGGGAGGGGGATTCCAACCAAACCTTGAGTAGCTCAAATATTTAATGGTTCAGAAGAGACAGCCAAGCAGATAGAACCAGAGAAGTAAGAGGCAATTCCAAACGGATTAAAGGTTTAAAAGGGGGAAAGAAAATGAAAGGACAAAAGAAGAGAACAGAAGCAAGTATTTTTGTAATTGCGGCATGAGAAAGGACTTTCTAAGTGCTAACAAAAGACAGGAAACACAAGATTGTGATACATTAAGTCTGTATGTTAAGAAACACAGCCAGATGGAAAGGCAAAAACTACAAGGCGCATCTGTAACATAAAGATTAATGACCTCATACATGACGAGTTATTGTAGATCACTAAGAAAATGACAGTATTTCCCACAAAAAAAAGAAGGGTGGTGAACACGCAAGTCACGAAACAGACAGGTCTCCAAGGGGAAACACATCTCTGTCCACAGGGGCGGATGTAATAACTCTGTATTCAAAAGGACAAGAAGATTTAAAAAACAGAATATTAAGGGAAGATTTTCTTTATGAGAGACACATACTACAAAGTGTAGTAATTACAACAATAGGTTATCACAGCACAGACAGCCACGTAACCAGGGACTCCAGAAATAGACCCAAGTATGCATGGGACCTGGGTTTACCTAAGAGTTAGCACAAATCAGTGATGAAAGATACATTTTCAATAAATGACATTGGACTATTGGCTTTAAGTAGGAAAAACAGATAAAATTAGTTCCCTATTTCACATCATATACAAAAAAAAATACTATCTTTAAAACAAAGCTCAAGCATTTTAGAATAAAGTACAGATTATCTTCCTGACATTCGAATAAGAAAGACAATTCACAAAAAGCAAAAACTATTAAAAAAAGATAAATCTTCTAACATTAAAAATGTTAAATTATGCTTGTATAATACACCATAAAATAAAATAAGCCACAGACTAAGAGAACCAATTTTTTCTCACTGATTTGTAATGGTACCTTTGCCATCTATTAGTATTTAAAATATATAAAGAACTCTAAGAAATCAAGAAAAAGATGTGAATGGCCCACTTTCTAAAGCGCGCAAAGGGTAACTGCAGGTAATTTATAAAAGAGGAAATGTGAATAGCTAACACAGGAAATACTCAAACCCACTCATAACCAGAGAAATGTAAATTAAAAAAACATAAAACATCATTTCATATCCATCAGACTGACAAAAATTACTACATCTAAGAGCATCAATTATTGGCCAGGATTGTGGTGGGGCCTTGGCTGATCATGTGATACTTCAAGGTCCAGTGCTGCGTATTCTGGTTATCTACCCTAACCCAGCTCTCGAGGTGAACGTAAGGAGTCAGTAAAAGGATGATCATTGCAATTCTTTTACTAATTAATGTCAAAGAAGTGAAAATAAACTTCACAGTTTACTCACACAACTGGACTTCTTTCATAGTAGTTAAAGTGCATAAACACAAATTATATGTGTTAATAGCGATTAATATCAAAATACAATGTGAGGGTTAAAAAATTGGGTTGTAAAAGAAAAAGTACACTGTATGTACATATTGTTTTTGGCGTGTGTGTGTCTACACACACACAGACATTAGAATGACTCACACCAACTGCACCAACCAGTTATTTCCAGGGGGAAAGAGAATGTAAGAACTCTAAATCTGTAACCTTTTTTATTTCTTAAAAACTGGAAAACACCAGACATTTATAAGAATGGCTAAAATGTAGGAGACAATCAAGTGCTGGTGAGGATGCAGAATAAGGGGAACCCACCCACTCCTCCCACCTGCTAGTGGGAACGTGGTTGGTACAGTGACTCTGGAAATCTGTTTGGTGAGATTTACCAGAAGTGAACAGCACCTGCCCCGATCCAACAATCCTACTCGTATGCACGTGTCCGACAGACGGGCGTGCCTGCGTCCACCGAGGGACGTGGGAAACAGCGCACACAGCAGCGCTACTCAGACAGCCCAAACCCGGAGACGCCCGCGAGCCACCTCGGGAGAAGGGATAAACAAGCGGGCAGGGTGACACGATGGAAGACTGGACGACACTGAGAATGGGCAGACTGCAGCCACATGCAACAGCACGGACGGATGTCACATCAACATTCCGGGAAGGAGGCCAGACACAAGAGCACACACAACGTGACTGTCTAAATAATAAAGGTCAAGAACAGGTAAAACTGATCCGGTGTCAGAAGTTAAGCAAATCTTGGAAGGAGGGAGGTAACTTAAAGGGGCCACAGAGATGCTTTCTGGGGTGCTGGGAAGTTTGTTTCTTGATCTGGGTGATAGTTTCATGAATGTGTTCAATTTGTGAAAATTCACAGAACTGTACATCTATTTCACATTACAAAAAAGGGTGAAAAAAGAGAAAAGGCAAAAGGAAGCAAACATTAGCATGTGTTTGATCTGGTGTTATTTCCTTGACCTTCGTATGTATTTAAAACGCGACATAATTTAACATAAGACATTTAGAAAATAAAAGCACGTCGGCACTCCTAGCGTTCTCTCTCAGGCACTGAGAAGCGCCACTTCCTCAGTGTCCCGCAGGGCTCTTCCTCTTGAAGCCCCCATCTACCTAACTCACCTGAACAGCTGCTTTTGGGCGCTTTTCTCTCAAGCACCAAGGGATCTTTTCCATTCTCCAAATCGTAGTGCTCAGCTTTGGAAACTGGAAGCCCTGCTCGTTAAAAAGAAAGGGAGAGAGAGAAAAAAAAGGGACTTAGCTATGTGTGATGGGCACCAAGGTCGATCCTAGAGCGCAGCCCCACACCCTGGAGCTACAGAGAAGACAGGCTGTTACAGGAACACCTGGGACGAGGGAGGGCAGGCCTCTGAGTGAAGCTTCAAACAGGTGCGGCCAGAGTCTGGGCCTGGTAAGGAAGTCTACATGCACTTGAGTAGACAAATCTTTGCACCTGTAGAAATAGAAGAGCCTTTCTCTTTATTTCTTTATTGCAGGAGTTCCAGCGAGACCTCGCAGGTTAGACCTCAGCTTGGACTGAGGAAGGAGTTGGGCAAAGGGGGACTTCAGTGGCACCACCACGTGGCCGGGACTGTGGAATCCAGTGGTTGTCTTCTGATGGTTTTCCTTTCTTCCTTCTTAGTTACTGGAACCAATGCTCGTAGGGAATGTATTACATGAGGTTTGGGAGGAGCCAACTTCGCTCCCTCCACCCCTCATGTAAACACGTACATGTACCTGCACATGTGCTATGCACGTGCGCATGCCCACATGCACAAGCGCGCACGTACACACACACACGTGGGCAAAGGATCCAAACTGGCCAGAGCATACTTCACCTCCCCGATTCAAGTAATTGTTTCACTGATGGACACATGGCCCAATTTCCTGAATCTCCAGAACAGAAGCACTAGCTTTTTTGCCTCAGTGCTCTAACTGGAAGAATCATGGAATCCCAGAGCGGCCAGGGGCCATCTAGCCATCCGGGGAGATCCTAAGATAAAGCCAACAAGGGGCAAAGCCAAGCCATGTGACTGAAAAATAAATAAACAAAAGAGATTCCTGACAGTACCCCTGGGTCCCTTTTCAACTAGTGTAAGTCTGGTTTCTGCCACTCAAATCCAAAGACTCCTGACCCAAAGCAAGCACAGGCATTTCACCAAGAACCTAGAGCAGAAAGAGATTTCCTCTGGGCCCAAAGGGATCAACACGTTCCGACCCCTGGATGCCAGAGTGAAGGTTCTGCTCAGCTACTTCATTTTCAATAAAGTGCTGATGCCCTCCCCAGCATGTTGCAGGTCGCGGGGAGAGCCCGTCCTTACACAGTGAGACCAGGCTCCTGTAGTTCTCCAGCATCACGTCCCTGTGTGCCGGGTCCAACCTCCCCCACTCCTCTGGGGTAAAGTCCATGGCCACGTCCTTGAACGTCACAGGTGCCTAGGACACAAAACATGCTTTTGTTCACCGTCTCTCACTCAGTCATCTTCCTCTCACCCCCTTGTTTCTGTTGGCCCTGGAGCAGAGGCACAGATAAATTCAAACAGGAGAAATGACTGTGATAAATGACAAGTATCCGAACATGTTCAGATTCTGAACATTCTGCGTAAAGTCACTGGGTATCAATTATGTGCCATGTCCACTGTCAACATGACAACTGTAAGAAGGAAGAGCAGGGTTTCTCCATGGAGAGACTGCAATTTTTCTGGGGAATAAAGACTTAAAACATGAACCACTGAGTCAACAATGTAGTCTGGCAAAGTAAGCAAAATGTAGGTGGAGGGGAAAAAAGGCATGCATGAATAATTCTCCTTGTGAGTCCTCAAGAAAAATCAATCTCTACAGAACCTGTGACTGGAGAAGTCATGGAATGAACAGACTGACAGCGGGCATCTCTGGTGAAGCGCGGAATCAGGTCAAGGCACAAAGCATTAAATCGGAAAATGACAGCAACAAATTAATTAAGGGTACAGATAGACCAAATAAATGTTTACATGTAAATACCACAGAATTAAGTTTATATAACAGAAAAAGTACAAAAACTATATGGACATAGATACATGTCAGCACTGAACGCTTCTCTTTCCATAAAGCCAAAGAGAATGGGAACAACATTCCAGGTTGTTGAAATAAATATACACCAAATGCTACAGAAACATCTTCTATTTAAATATTCATGAAGCATTTGCAAAAGTGACAAAGTAAATGTTAATAAATTCTTAAACAGAAATGGAACAGAGCAGTAACTGATACTGAAAAAATATATCAAAATTTCAAAATAATAATGAAATAAAATACAAAAATCAAAGCCAAATGGCTGAAATTGTACTCAAAGGAAATGTTTCCATTTCATTAAAAAAATGTCATTAAATGAACAAAGCATACAAGTCAAATTAGAGAAAGAACCTAACAACTAAGGAAAGCAGAAAGAATTATAGGATAAAAACAGAAATTAAGGGGAAGAAAAATAAGAAACTATGACACCTGGGAAATCTGAATAAGAGCAGTAGGTTATAGCACTGTGCCAATGATAACTTCCTGATTTGGGGGAAAAAATAATAAAGTGAGGTAAAATGCTAAATTTTGAAGAATTTGGAGAGCATATGAGAAATCTTTCTACCATTTGCTACATTTCTATAAGTCTAAAATTATTTCAAAGTAAAGTTTCCAAAAATGGAAATAATCTGAGACTTAAAAAATAAGAAATATCCTTGTAAAATAATATAAAATGTAAAAATCAGTAAGAAGCAACTAAGTAGACAAGATATTATGAGAAAAAATGACTTTGATCCTACAAGCTGCATATCTAGAACTAAACCAACACTCAGTGGGAATCAGCTTCCAAATCATCAAAAAAAATAGAATAACAAAAATGCAAGCTACTGCTCAAAAGGCTGAAAAAAATACAAAAGAATAAACAAAGCATAATAAGCAGAATTATAAAAATCACATGACAGGAAAAATGTGAAACATACACGGAATCATATTAATGTGAATAAATTAATTTCCCTTATAAAAAGGTTTCTTAAAATAGCCACGTCCTCTTTACGGAAAGGAGACCCAAACAAAATCTCCAAAGTTGGGGCTGGGGGAATGGAAGGAAATACAGTATACCACATGTCTAAATACAGTAGTACAAACTCAACAAAAACATGTGGAAAAATATACACCCAACTGTCATCCTCAGTAGGCAGAGGGGACTGAATTTGGGGAGGTAAGTATGAGTAATACACTTTTATATTTATAGGTGTCTATGCCATTTACCCGGTTACAATGAGAAAGAATTAAAACTTTAATATTTTTAAAAATCTAGTAAGTAAAAGATAAATAGCCCAGGCAAATTCGAGTAAGAAAAAAGTTGGAATATTAGCAAAAACAAAATCTAATGCAATGCAAAAAGGACAGTTTTAAAAATTTCCGTAAAAGGTTTAACCCATCCTGAAGCTGTGACAAGTCTTGAATCTAATATCAAAGTGCTGAAATGCATAAAGCATTCCCCCTTCTTCTGGGACCTGCACCCTGATTTTCCTGGGGCTGCTGCGCCTGGCCGCCTTTAGTCCACACAGTTCAGGGAGCACTAACTCCATCTCTGACCCATGGGTGGGATGTGCATGTGTCTGTGCAGGTTATTTCCCTACTCTGATCATTACACCCAGATTCGGCCAACAATGGTCCAAGAACGGGGCTAATGCCTGTTAAAGAGCTAACCTCAGGACTTCTGAAATGACCAGGAGCGAAGATGCCCTTTCTCCCTGATCTTCAGTATTGGAAGATGTGAGCCTAAATTTGTCTGGGGCCAGCCTGCACTAGGAGAAGAGCCTGCTTGAGAGCAAAACCCACAGGGAGAAAAGGAAAGGTCCGTGAGACGGGGAGAACAGGTTGTTAGGTTGCTGCTGGAGCTCAGTTTTAGCCAGACCTGTAGTTTCCAGTTATATTAGTCCATAAATACCTCCTTAAAATTTTATTTTATTTTATTTTATTATTTTTGGGGGAGGGCAGGTAATTAGGTTTGTTTGTTTATTTATTTATTTTTAATGGAGGTACTGGGGATTGAGTCCAGGACCTCATGCATGCTAAGTACATGCTCTACCACTGAGCTACACCCTTTCCCAGTAAATACCTCTTTTTGCTTAAGCTAGTCTGAGTTGAGTTTCCATCAGCTGCAGCTTAAAGCTTCCTGACTAATAAAGTCTTCAATATTAACATATGGCCTTCGAGAACCCAGTGGAGGCACATAAGTACAGAAGCATCCTGAGAAACCACTCTTACAAACAGCAGCAATGTGCAATGTGTACTTTTTACACTTTCGGTTAAACTGTAGCGAAGAGAGAGGCCAGCTGAGGAATCTTTGGGTTGTGGTATGACACACATCACAGGGAGCTCTTGCCTCCTACCCAGCTTCTTTTAATAAAAATCTTCAGACATACAAAAAGTGGAAAGATGGATGTACTAATCACCCACAGACTACAACTACCGCTTCAATTCAACAAGCCTTAATACTTGCCCTGGGGGAAGGGGGAGTTTGCAAAGTAAAGCTGCAATCTGGTAACAGTCCACCTCTTAAATACTTCAGCATTCATCATCTCAGAGGGCTGGATTCTAGCTCTTTAAATTAAGTCTTGCCTAGGCTTCCTTTTCCAGCATTTCTTTGAACCACCTGAGCACTGAGTATGTTCATAATTCACTCCAGTACTTAAGGCACTTTCTTAAACTCCTACTTAACAGTCATGTGCATGCTGTTTCCCCAACCGAAAAATAAATTCTAAGGGGTATGAACCACACTGTCTTTTAAATTAGTTTCCCAAGATACCAAGCACAGAAACTAGCTTCCATGCCTGTTTAGTGACAGTAAACACTAGATGGAGAAGGTACCAAGAGGAAGTAGAAAACATTTTCCACTGAGTCCATTATTCACTTGCGTGGTCTCTTAGCAGCAGAACTCAGCTCTCTAGGTGGGCTCCAGCAGACACAGAAGCTCTGCATCAGAAAGCAGGGAGCATGCCTGTACTCCAGAAACGAGGTGTTTCAATAATCAGCAGAGACTCTCTCACCTGGGACCTGGCTGTGAGGTGCAGAGCTGCCACTTCTTCCTCTTCTGTGCTCTTCTCTTGGGAGAATGGAGACTCCTGGGAAGACAGAGCTAAGGGCAAGAAAGCAGTAATGATGGGGCTTGGATCTATCTTGTGACTCAGATTTACACATTTAAAATTCCCGCCATCACACTAATGGTGCTCCCTACAAACACTGCGACTGCAAGGAGCCTGAAACAACCCAGGATCATGGAGAACGTCCAGGAGTGTTGCTACGTGGGGCTTAAATTCATCCAGTTGCCAGAATCATAACACATCCTGGAAGACGACACTCTCTGGTCTGGACATTTTTTTTCTGAGCTTAATTTACATTAAATTAAAACGGGAAAAACAGGCTCAATGATTCTGAAAAAAATCACCCTGCATGCTTAGTTCCAATGTAGGTTGCTGGATCCCAGCCACAGATAATTATCATTAGTTGAGCCTGGGGTACAATCTAGAAATCTAACAAGCCCAGGTCGGGGCAGGGTGTGGATTCTGGTGCAGGAGGTCACAGACCAAACTTCCAGAAAGGCTGGTCTAGGAGAGCCTGTGTCAGTCAGGGACTCCTCTGTCTGTTTTCTCCTACGGAAAACAAAAATATCTGCTCTACTGAAACCATAGGGTTATTGTGCAAAGGGGAATAACAGATGGAAGATACTTTTGCCAACCAAAAAGCTAAATTCTCAGACCCACTGACAAAGGTTAAGATGGTTATAATCACCCGGGAGGAGAAAGGTGTGAGGAAAAGTGAGGCTATGCTCAAGTCTCGGAAGCTAACGTTTCGCTTACATTTTGGGGTGGCTTTGGAGGGCCCACTGTGCACCCAGCCGGCGTGGAAAGGGAGGTGATCCCACACTAAGCCCTCCACTCTCTCTGAGAGCCCGGCCATCCCCAGACAAAGACGGCAGCGCTCTGCCCAGAGCCCTCTCCACCGACTCCCGCACAGGAGGCAGAACCTGGTCCGGCCCACAGCTCAAGTTCGGCACCAGCACCTCTCACCTCTCTTCCCGGGCATTTCGGCCACATCTGTCTCCATGGTGACCACCTCCTCCCGGCCCCCCCGGGCAGAAGAGTGGAAAGCCCCGAGGCCTGGTGGTCCTCCTTCCTGCCTCCCCTCTGCGGGCTCCTCCGAAAGGCTTCGCTCCGGTCCCGAGCTTGAACCTGGAAACCCGGGACAGCATCCCTGAGGCCGGGTGCTCACACGCCTGGCGCTGCCGCTCGGAGCTGCTCGGGGACCGGGCGGCGGGAGAAGCCGGCGTCGGGGCTGCAGCCTAGGGGCGGGCGCGCAGACGCAGCCCCCGGCCCGCGCCCGCCCACCGCCCGGACACGGACCCGCGCCCCCCGGGGCCTCGGGGGTGGGGCTCGTGTCTGCCCTCGACGCCCCTTCCTCCAGCGCGCACTCCAGCCCGGCTCGGCGCGGACTGACGCCCCGGGGCCGCCGCCGAGGCCGAGCGCAAGCAGTCGCACCGGAGGAACAACTCACCTCCCACCGCGGGCCTGACAAAGGCTGCCAACTTCTCGGGCCAGCGGACCCGCGCATGCGCAAGAGCGGGGGCACGGCAGGCGGGCCGCGTCCGGCTCGGAACTACGTTTCCCAGAAGGCCCCGGGCGTGGCCCGACTCCGCTCCTCAGCAGGTGGGAGCGTGAGTGGCGCGCCTCGGAGACTCGGGGGAGCCGCGGTCTCCGTCCCTCTCGGAGGAGCGGTCGCTTCGCTTGTGCGGGGTCCCGCGGACAAGCGAGAGCGCGAGCCGCGGAACCGCGTCTTTGTCGGCCCCGCGCTTGGTCGGCACGTGGGGCTGTGAGGCGTCCTACTCAGATCACTCCAGTGTAAGAGTTACAGCACACGGCTTTCCTCGTATCCTTGCCCTCCCCAAACTCATCCTTTGCCTTCAAACAATGTGAGAGGCGTGCTGTGCAAACCGATGTTCATGCGGCCGCAGACTACCGGTGACACTGAAGATTCACGTGCGAGACAGGTGAGTTGAAGAAGATTCAACCAGTTGCAACACATCTGAGCAACAGGTTCTTTGCAAACGTAAAACTGAAATTTATCAAGAGATACTCTCTCAAGGGAACAAGATTAATCTAATTCTGTTTTGGACAAACGTACCCACTTCAAACAGTATGTTTAAACCGCCCCCTCGTCTCAGTGAATGATGTCATTGTCCACAAACGCATTCGTAAAGCCAGAGCTGGAGTATCCTCAACCCTCACTGTCCATTTATCATCTAATCCTATTCATTGTATTTCTTGAAAAACTCTCCAATTTGTCCTTCTTTTTCTTTTCGCATCAGCATCACCTTAGTTCTAGCCACCAACATTTCACTAGGATTATGGAACCAGCCTCTTAACTGATTTCCCAGACTCAGATTTTCTTTCCCTCCAATTACCCCCCACATTTCTGGCCGGCAATCATTCTAAAGCAAGAATGAGATGTCACTTTACCGTTTAAAACTCTTCAATGGTTTTCACACACTTTGGGAAAAGACGATTTTTAGTTTCCAAAAGAAAGCACCCCTTATGCAGTTCCCATTATCCTATGTGGTATGCACACATTTGTGTAACCCCCTCCCTCCCCTGGAGTGTGGGTAGGACCTGTGACTTACTTTTAACCAGTAGAACACAACAAAGATGACATGATTCTAATGCTTGTTTTGATAGAGAAGTCCTCCTTGCTGACATTGAGGAAGCAAGTATGATGTTGGGAAGACCCAGATGACAAGTAACTGTCAGTCAACAAGAACCTAACCCCTGCCAACAAGCCCCAGGTGCTTGGCAGTGGATCATTCCTAGTGGAGTTTTCCTTCACATGAGAACCCAGTCCCGGCTGACACTCTGGCAGCCAGCTGCGGAGGACCTAGCTAACCTGTACCCAGCCCGTCACCCACAGATACTGTGAGTTAATAGGTGTGTGCTGTTTTGAGCCAGTAAGTGTATAGTTATATTGTTACACAGAAAAAGATAAATAACACAGCATCCTAACATAAATGGCCAGCTCCTTGCCCCAAACGCCGGATGCCTCTGGAAGGAGGGAGGTTGTTGGGTTGAGAAAGTATTGAAAAATTGATTGGAAACCCTCCGGGAGACAGATGACGACAGTGGGTCCTAGGGGTGTGTGTGTGTAGGTGGGGAGGGAGTGGCAGCAGCGATGGAAGCCTCCAGATGCCACAAGAGGGCTGCAGGGGATGCTATAGGGAGTGGGGGTGCTTTCTGGTGCTTTGTGTGCTCCTTTCTGTTCACTGCCACGTTCCCCCGGGGAGATCTTTGCCCATTCGTTCACCTCTGCACTGGGTAGCCTCAGAGCTGGGCTGGGAGAGGAGTGGGTACTAACAGACACAAGAAGATGCATCTCAAAGGGTTTTATCCACCCTTCTCCCACCCTGATACACACAAACACCCAAACACACACATACACATGCAGGTACACAGGCAGTGAGCCAGATGATTCCTGCAAAGAAGAGATGGAGGTAGAGAGGTTCCTTGTGGGATAAGATCACCTGGTAGGGAGGAAGGTGGTAAATGGACAGTGATCTTGCCCCAATTTTAACACCATAGATTCTCTGCTTTGAAAATAACTCAAATTTCCCTAAGCCCTGCTCCCTTCCCCACATACATACAGATATTTCATACACAGCTTGTGCCCTTCCTGGTGAGTTGAAGGAGGTATAGGAAACACCCCAGGATTTCGGTTCCCTTCCCTCCCTACATTACCAGCTTATAACCTGGGCTTGGGGAATATAGACCCACAGGGGGAAAATAAGATATCTGATGTATTCTATTGCTATAAAAGAAAAACAATGGTCTGAATGACCTGTAACAGATAACACAAAATTAGTGGGCCACTTAGAATAAAAAAAAATTTTTTTTTACTGAAACTGCTTTACTGCTATTTATCAAGGGGTTCTCCCCTTTGTTTTTGAGTCTCTGTGTACAACTACCCTTAGTCAATCAAGACTCAAAGACAGGTGTTGTATCTCATTTTAATGGCTATTCTGAAAGCTTTTGCTCTTAAATCTAGCCATCTCTTCCATCACCGAGTATCCAGTAAGCACCTCCTTACTGTTTCCTACTCCTCTATCCCAGAAAGCTCAAGATGTATGTATTTTAAAAAAGATACCCTAAAAGAGTTAAAGGAGGACGTAAGAAATATTAAGCAGGAACCCATCATAGTGGCCAATACTTGATTGGCTAGCAGAATGTGTGAAACTGAACAGGGAATTGAAAGCTGGGCTATCAGGTTGAGGAACTCTACTCTTCCATAAGAGATCAGGAAGGGAGAGAACCTTGAAAAAATGTGAAAGAAATGTTAAGCAGTATGGAGACTGACTAGATATTCATATAATGAGAGTCCTAGAAAGAAAGAAGAAATAACCAGGGAGAGGAAAATATTTTAAGAAATAACAACCAAGAATTATGGAGAAATAAAAGTTACAGAACTTAGATTGACAGTGCTTGTAGAAAGTCAAATGGGAAAAGCATGAAAAGACACCACATGTTATAATAAAATCTAACAACGTAAATGTGGGTTTGCAACCTCAGGCGTTCCCGATGAGCAGCAATAGTCTCTAGGAATGAAGCAGCTGAAGGGGTCTCTCTGCACGAGTGGTAGCTCAGCCAGACTCAGTGGTTTGGTACATTAATAGTACGTATATTTCCCTCCAGCAGATGACAATCCCCTTCTCAATTTGACAGAATATAGTGAACGTATCACAGGATTTGTCAACTAAATGGTACTGGGCTCTTGGCTCAAACATCACTTTTCCTTTGGGGTGACTTTGGGCTATTTACTGCAACTCTCTAAGCTGCCACTTGTTTGTCTTTAAAAAGAGATGATTCCACATGTGAGTGATATCATATGGTATTTTTCTTTCTCTTTCCGGCTTGCTTCACTTAGAATGATGATCTCTAGGTCCATTCATTTTCCTGCAAATGGCATTATGTTATTCTTTGTTATGGCCGAGTAGTATTCCATTGTATAAATATACCACAACTTCTTTGTCCAGTCATCTGTCAATGGACATTTAGGTTGCTTCCATGGAACATCGTGTAGACTTTGCGTGAATGTGGGAGTGCATGAATGGCCAAGACCCATGCGTCTGCATTGTGAGAAACTGGTCTTGCTCAGGAATGTGGCCATGGGCAAGTTGCTGAACTCTGCACCTCCTGTTCGTTATCTGTTGAATGAAGTTTATTGTCCCTACCTTGAATGATTGTTGTGAGCATTAAGTGGAATTTTCATATGGAACATCAGAAAACAGATACTGGAGAGAAGTCTTATGAAGATAGGAAAATGTGTAGCTGGAACTCATACCATCAGAGTGTTCACAGCAGGAGGGATTATAAAGTGCATGAAGGAGCCTTAATTTGGAATACACCATTTACTCAACACCAGAGAATCCCAAACGCAGGGAAGCCTTATGAATGTGGTGACTAGAAAAATATTCCATGATTATTTGGGTGATGCACAGCCCTTACAGTGCATCAGAGAATTCGTGCTGGAGAGAAACCCTACGAATGCAATGAATGTGGGGAAGCTTTTGTTCAGATAACTTCATTCAACCCCAGCTAATGCCCACTGGAGAGAAACCTTATGAATGTCATGAATGTGGTAAAGCCTTCAGTCACAATTCATCCCGTATCAAGCATCAGTTTGTTCACACTGGAGAGAAGGCCTGTGAATGTCACAAGTGCGGGAAGGCGTTTAGTGACCGGTCAGTCTTCATTCAACATCAGAGAACTCATACTGGAGAAAAGCCTTACATGTGCGGACAGTGTGGCAAAGCCATCAGTCAGAGCTCAGATCTCATAAAACATACATGAGGCCACACTGGAGAGAAACCCTACCCCTTCAGCCAGAGTTCATCCCTTACTCCGCATCGGAGGGTCCATGCTGGAGAGAAACCATCTGAGTGTCGTGGGTGCGGGGGATCCTTCAGTTGAAGCGCCCGACCTCCTCCACTCAGAGGATTCACACCCGACAAGCCCTGTGAGGTCAGGCATGCGGCCGCCCCTTCCGGTGTAGCTCAGCCCTCATCAGGCATCAGAGACTTCACAGTGGAAACTTCCTCTGAATGTGTGGACACTTCACTCTGTTAGATACCAAAGACGCATCCTTCCACAGGTTGTTACAGTTGTGGTACTTTTATCCTGAGGACAAAATCTCTTTTGCTTTGTCATCTCCTCTTTCCTAGAATCTTCGTTCTTTATCCTTCTCCCAAGGCTGCAGTTATGACTGTCACATCTCAGAAAGTAAACATTATTTACTCTGGAATCTGGCAGCCTAATCCAGTATCCTGTTTCATACAGTTCTGACAGGGGAGTTGGGGCGGTGGCGGGGGGAGGCAACTGAGCCAGTATTTTTAGAAAATATTTTAGGAAAAAATGTAGCCTACGAAGCATACCCTCATCAGATGAGATTACCTGGGGCTGTCTGATGAAAATTATATGGCCTTAAGAAATTTTACATGTACTTAATGAAAACACGTATTATTTTTTGGTCACACCGTGACTTTATGCATATGCGAAGCGTTTTTCTTTGTTTCGACCCTTCCTAAGCTTAAGCTGATCTTAAGGTCCCTTTTTAGGTTTCCATGAATTATTTCCCCTTCCTTTCTTCCCTCTGTTGGAGGCGTTTTTCAGTTACCCAAGAGGATTGTTGCATAGGATTGGAGTCTCTTGACTTCCCCGTATCTTTACAGATTTACCAGCCATAACTTGAGATTTCCCTGCTGTATATTTTTTCTCATGAAAAGGGCTATTCTGAACTCGCCATTCTCACTGAATTTCTCGCCTTTCCCTTCGATTTAAAGCAACTACGGTGTCAGATACCGCTTGAAGTTCAGCAGGGCTTGAGTTTCAAGCTGAAGAGCAGAACTGGAGGGAGAGAAGGATTTGTGTTCTGAAAATGAGCTGTGAGACAGAGGACTCTGAAGGAACGGGGACTTCTGGAAATAATCTCCGACATGCCCAGAATCCTTAGTAATTTTTAGAAATGTAAAGGGGGCAAAAGAGTAATCTGAGTGTCCATCATTAGACTCAGACCTCTTAAAATACGTTTGTTAATGTAAGAAAGTCATGTCACAGATGTTTCCTCCTGGGAGCCCACTGGCTTCGTTTGAGGATAGACCTTTGCCCTGCCTTCAAGGCCCAGTCTGGCAGAGCCTGGTTTAGAGCTGAAAACTCAGGGCAGTTGTCCTTGAACAAAAGGCCTGTCCTTGAACGGGTGGATCGCATGAATTTGTGTGTTTAAACACACACACACATGTGCACACACTGCATTAGCGTGGGCTGCCCCCCAAACGGACTCTGAGGCAAGAGTTTGGGTGCACGCAGTTACTTCGCAGTTGATCCTAAGACGCATGGTGAGGGAGTTGGGGAGTGAAACGGAGGGAAGGGGGAGAGTCATTAGGAGGCAGTTAATGAGCAGGTGACCACTGAGGCTCCGTGTCCCTGAGGACCCCCTGAGACTCTGTAGGACACATCCCTGACTTCTCCCAGTGAGGGCCCGGGAACCTGCGTATTTATTCACCACCTCCCTTTCTCTTGGTTGAGGTTTACTCTTGGAGTGTTAACTGCCTGGCACTTCGGTACATCTTTGATTGTATCTTTAAGACACAGTTGCAGAAGTGGAATTTCTGGGTCAAATAGTATGCATGTTTTAAATACATATCGTCAAATTGCCGCCCCCGCCCCCGTTTGCCTTCCCCAGAGCGGGTGTTGCTCCCCCCGCAGTGGAAGGGCTATTTGTGACAAGGGGGCCTCCGAGCATAAACCAGCAACTGTGAGGCTGGGGGGCTGTGCTGGGGTGGGGGAGAGGCTTTTCACCTCCTACTGTTCGCAGAGGGCAGAGATGGTGAGCTGTGATAAAGTCAATGGCAGTCTTCTTTCCCCCTATTTAGACACTGAGGGACAAACATCTGGATTTTTTAAAGGAACAATATGGCGAGTATAATTCCCATTTAAAAGGGGATGTGACCTCTTTCCCTTGCAGGGATGCAGCCTCCCTCTGGGAGAGGCACAGGTGGAACTTGGGGTACCCAGTGGTGTGCTGGTGAATTTTCAGCAGCTGGCTCTCTGGGGTGGGGTGGGGTGGGGCGGCGGGGGCTCAATTTGTAGTATTTGCCGTTGTCTGTGGTGTAAATACTCCCACCATGGCTGACTTCAGGCTGCCAGCAGCACTGACTGCAGACTGGGGAGGAAAGGGCACGCCTGGCTGTCATGAGTGGTGAGGATCCTCCCACACACCACTGGGGACTTCTCTGTTTTATTGGAGAAATAGCTGTTAGTCCTGTTCTGTCCATTCCATCTATTTACCATGACGAAAATAGGACACTTCGTAGGCATTTCAAGTACCTTGAAATTTTCCTGAGTGTCTCCATAACCCAGACTCTCAAAGATCAATTTTCTAGCTCCAGCTGATCCTGTTAGCAGGACCGCTATTAAAGGATTCCCAGTGACATGTGCACCATAGTTTGTGTGAATAGCGCCCCGTGAAGTCACATGGAGGACAGCCTCCAAATAGCAGTGGAAAGATCTCCAGGGAACGTCTCTTTGGGCTCCCCATTTGGAAAAGACTGTGGAGATAACTGGTTAGAAGTGCATAACAACAGTCTAGGACAGATGCAGAGAAGTCTTGTCCAAGAGGCAGGTTGCAGGTGATGGACAGTCCTCATGAAAACCCCTAAGTTGGATACGTGCCAGAAATATAATTTTAACATTAAATTAAAAATCTCACAACATTGTAAAATGACTATAACTCAGTTTTAAAAAATGAAAAAAAGGCTATTCCTCTCCTAAAAAATCAAATGTCACAACATTGTAAATCAACTATACTTTAATTAAAAAAAATCAGATACTACTGCTTAGCTCCTAAATAGGAGGGAGCACTCAGCTGTTATGTATTAAGGACATTACGTGTAACGTAATGTATGTGTGTTTGTAGAGATCTCAGGCATTTCATGTAGATGAGATATCTCAGCATCAGAAGTTAAACTAGAGAGAAGCCATGCAATGCAGTAAGTGTGGGAGGGCCTTCAGTAATCCCTGACACTAATTTGATATAAAACAGTCTATACTGGAAAGAAACCCTCTGATTGTCTTAAATGTGGGAGCACCTTGGCGGTGACAGGCCCCGTGCAATAAGATTATCTCTCTGCAAATGGCCATGGTGCCGAGGTTGGGAAACCCTCAGAGAAGCAGTCGGTCACGGCGGCATGTGACCAACAGGTGGCAGTCATGTCTGCTGCCGAGCTGTTAACTCAAAGGCGTTCACCAGCCGCACAGTTAACAGTCCATCACTCTTACTGCAACACACATGCACACAAGTTATTTTTAAGTTGTCAAAGTGAAATATTCTTTGCAACAGATTCAAATAATATAGGAATATATAAAATAAAATGGAAGGGTTCCTCTGTTCCCCCTTCAAGTCTTACTGTTAATTAAAGAATTAGGTTTGAATCTGTGTTATCAATCCAGATTCTTTTCTTAGGCATGTGTTTGTGTGTATGTATATCTGTGTGTGTGTGTGTGTGTGTGTGTGTCTGTACACACATGTAACTGGGATTGTACTATTTCTTTTGTTTTGCAGCTCACTTTTAGTTCTCAACGTGATACAGTGAACGTCTTTACAAGGAATTTGGAGCCACCTGACTTTTTAAATGGATGCATAGTGTCGTGGTGTATGGATGTGCCATGATTTATTTATATATCTTTTTACTGATGGGCGTTTGAGTTCGTTCCAGTTTTCTTGCTGATACAAGCAGCTCTGTGGTCATGCTGCTATTTCTGTAGGATAGATTCCTGGAAATGTGATGGGTCAGGGTGTATGAACATCAGAATTGTGGTGAATCGGCTGTACTAATTCATGCTCTAACAGTTTCCCCACACTCTCAGCTACACGGGACACCATCAATATTTTACTATTTTTAGTTTATATCTTACTATATTTCATCCTTAATGGGGTTAGATGTCTTTTTGTATGTTTACATTTTCACATGCTTTTAAGTCCATGAATTGTCCATTCATTTCCCTTTCTCATTTTTATATTAGGTTTTCTTTTTATCAACTTGAAGTAGCTCTTTATATATTTTTCTTATTAATGCTTTGTCTGAATTTTGAGTTTGAATAAAGGATGAGTTAGGGATAAAACTTTATATTTTCTCAAATAGCTAGCCAATTGAACTAACAGCCTTTATTAAATAATTCCTTCCTTTCTTGTTGTAATGAAATGCATGCATACCTGGGCCCAGTGTTAGACACTGTTCTGTCTAATCTTGAGCTGGGTTCCCATTGCTTTACTCACTGTCTTGTGGCTGGTGCAGAAGGAGGGGGGATGTTAGCTGTGTACTGAGATGTACAAAAGCCATGAGGGAGGAGAAAACATGGCAAGGGATTGGAAGAGCCAGAGACTAAAGGAGGAGTGTGGGTGAGAGGAGACGGGGTGGCGTTGGGTTGCGAGTGGGCTCAGAGTGGTCAAGGCACTGCAGGGTGCTTACAACTGGATCTTTATTCTTAGAGCTAGGGAGCCAGGGAAGGATTTTAACTAGAGGAATAATATGATCAGATTTATATCTTACTCTGCTTTCTCTGGGCTTCTGTTTCCACCTACGATGGAGTAACTGGTACCAGACTAGTCCTCCCACTGCAAACTTGTGTAAAATTTGACAAAACATAAGCGGTAACTATTTTCAGGTGGTGAGTGACAGGCAGCACGAAGGGCCTGATCCCTGACAGCAGGAGGAGCTCTCGCGGTGCGCCCCATGGCCACCCACCTGCCTGTCAAGGAGCCATTCCCCAACCATGACACATGGTGCTGGAGTCTGGCAGAGCCCGGTGGGCCCACTAAGCTGAGTGTCCAGAAGAAATCAGGGTCCCAAGCAGCTGAGGCAGCTAGAAACTGTGGGGCGAGGCACACAGAGGAGGGAGTTGTGTAGAGGAGCCCAGTGCCCCACGCATGTGCATGACGGCTCAGTAAGGCTGGTTCAGAAAAGCTTTCCCCGGATGCGCCGTGGAGGAAGGATTGGAGGGAACAGTGATGGGGTGGATGCAGGAATTCCAATTTGGAGGCTGTTACTGTAATGCAAGTGAGAGACAGTGGTGGCTCTGACTGCAGTCATGGGACACAAAGGGTGAAGGTTCCTGAGATCCTTGGGATGGAAGATGGTGATGGAATGGATACGGGGGTGAGAGAAAGGCATGCTGCCCGGGTTTCTGGTTTGTAGTCTGGTTGGATGCCGGCAGCAATCTCAGAGGAAAGAACCACGAAGAGGGCCAGCTTTGTTGGGTCAGGATCCGGAAAGGTCCTAGGTTTAATTCTGGATGTATTCGGTTTGAGGTGACTGTGAAAGTGAAGTTTTAATATTTAGAATGTAGTTGCAGACAGAGCTCTGAAAGTCTGAGCTGGAGACATCAACGTGTGCCAGTGGTAACTGGAGTCCTGGGAAGGGAAGAGCTCATCTGTGGAGAGAGAATAGCTTGGGAAGAGGACGTGGTCTTGGCTTGAGCTTCAAAGAGCATCTCATCTTTTTTTTTTCAATTTTTCCAGGGAAGGGTAATTAGGTTTATTTATTTTAATAGAGGTACTGAGGACTGAACCCAGGACCTCGTGCATGCCAAGCACATGCTCTGCCACTGAGCTGTACCCTCCCCACAAAGAGCGTCTCATCTTTACCAGCCAGAGACGTGTCCAGTTTCCCACTACATTATCTTGTTGAATAATGTAGAATCTTACAATAACCCTGAAAGTGAGACAAAGCAAGTACTCTCTAATCTTATAGGTGGAGGAACTAGAGACTCAGAGGGCAAACGGCATCTGACAGTGGCTAATTGATGGCTGAGTGGAGGCGCAAACCCGCCTTCTGACTCCTGAACCCTGGGCGTCTCTGCTCAGAAGCCGACCACTGGGCTCCCTTAGGACTCCCGCCCACAAACACGTTTACTTTTTAAAGTTCCTGTTTTATGATTTTTGTACACTGTTAAGTTGTTATTTTAAAAAGTTGGAAAACATGGGAAAGCACAAAAAAGTCACTACGTGCAGTAATTTCATGCAGCTGTCCTCTGGCTGTCTGCATACATTCACACCTGGACACCTAAAGCTGTTCCTTTTGATATAATTTGTCTTACAGTGTACAATCCATTTTATGACCTGCTTTGAGAAGCTTAATGTATGGTGACCCTTTCCTCATGCCATTAAATAATGAGTAACTGGTTTTGAGTGAGCTGTTGGTCTGAGTCTTAGAAAAGCAAATAGAACAACTTGCCAGAAGCAAACAAGCCTTGTTGGGTGGATGACTTGCAGTACCACCCAGTGGCCTTTTCTCTTCTTACACACTTTTCATTGACCATATTTTCCTGCTTTTTGGAATGAATGGTGATGCAGGAACTAAAGTCTCGAGGTTTCCTGGCAATTTGCATTCCTTCCTGAAAAAAGGCCAGTAGCAGCTGGAGGTGCAGCTTGGCCTAAAGTTCTCATGGCAGAAGAGTTCAAGCTGGTCTCAAGGCATGTGATTTTGAAAAGTGTTCCTTTGTCAGGGAGGATGTTTCAGGTTACTTGCAGGCCAACCCAAACATTTTAAAATCACAATGAAACATACAGAAAGTGGACCAGCTGGATCCTGCAGCTCAGTGATGCCGAGGGCCAGGTCCTCTGGGTCTCTCTGCCTTGCCACGGTGAGGGCAGCATCCTAAGCTGGTCTCTTCATGTCATGGATGGTTGCCAGCAGCCATGCTTCATTGTCCACCTCCAGAGGGAAGGAGATCTGTTTCCCAAGTGTCTCTCTTAAGAGCCAGGAAGACCCCAGCAAACTAATTCTCGAATATCATTGGCCTCAATTTGCATAGACCCCCCCAATCCCTAGTGTGACCAACACCGGCCAACAGGCTGGAGTGACCACGTCTGGTGTAGATGAACCCAATCAGGTGTAAGGAAATACAGAACATTCTTCAACCTTCTAGTTTGCAACAGTGAGGTGGGAGTCAAAACCATATGAGCAAATGGGTGTCGGCGGTGAGGAAGTGGAAGTAAGACTGCAGCTTCCATGGTTCCTGTAACACAGCATCTTCCTTTGGTGGGGACTTCGATGAGGAAGAGAGTATATTGTGTATTAAGAAAATGACCCATTGTCCTCTGGCCTGGCCACAAATAATCCCTGGGGAGGGGGGCAGATTTTGGCTCTCAGATGGAAAATGTTTTTTCCTCCCTTTGTTCAGGAATCTAGGTCACTAGTCCATACTTATTATTAAAAAAAAATAAGTAATTAACCAAGAGGAGCCCATTCCAAGATGGCTGGAGGAGCATGAACACCGTGCGGTGTGGTCACGCGCATTGTAATAGAACCTGTAGCTGTGTCCCGGTTAGCGTTGTTGAGGAGGAAGGTATTTCCCTCTACCCTTCCAGGTTCTTCGGGCTGGCCTAAGAATTAAATTGACATGAGACAGATTAACAGGAGGAAGTTAAAAGTTTAATAACATGCACGTGCAAGAGACTCAGGAAAACTGAGAAACTCACCCAAATGGTCAAAACCCTCTTCTTAAATACCACCTTCAGTAAAGACAAAAGAGGATGTTGGGGGCAGTGGTTTGGGACTTCAAAGGGGAGGAAGGCAATTCACATAAAGATGGAAAAGCAGATTTTGGTAAACAAATGTTTGCTGGGCCAGCAGAGACAATGGGACTTGGAGAGGAATCTTAACAGACAAACAAATGTTTGCTGGGTTCCTCCCTGTCTGCTACACCAGTTGGCACAATAGTTATCTCTGGTGAGAGCTCCTCTCCTGGAGCAGGTCCCCATTCTACATTCTTTTAGGCAGTCTGGGGAGATAAACAGAAAGACTTCCTGAGACTTCTTAAAAATAATCGGCCTAAACTAATCCGCATGCCAAAGAGACACACTTTAGGGTCTAGTTTTGCTCCCCTACAGCATCAAGAGTCAGCCTCCTGGGTTCAAACTCCAGCTGGTTCAGAACCCAGGATCTCTGGGCAAGGTCTTTAACTTCGGAAGGCTTGTTTTCCCCTTCTGCTAAACAGGAATAGTGACAGCACCTGTCTCAGGGTTGTTGCGAAGACTCGCCCATGGAGTGCATGCAGCGCCCTCAGCATTGATGCTGGTGTTTGTGTTATCAGCCGTGCACCCCTTTGAGCTTCACCAAACTCCACGTGCAGAGATGCTCGAACCATAGTTACTCCACTTAGATTTTTTTTAAGATGCATTCTTTTCTTCCATGGCTAAAGCAGATAGATATACAGTGTATGCTGGACAGGCCACAGAACAGCTGTTGTGATTAGCATAAAGTTTAAGTCAAATCATGTATGAGCCAGAATGACTTGCCCTTACCTCAGTATGTGAAAGCTTCCTCTGTCATCCTCTTTTAATGGCAAATATTTTGATAAAAAATACTGATGATCAGAATATTTGTCCCTCAATGCCAGAGTGGTTGCTGCCTGCCCTGGGCCCATCGTGTCCCTTGGTGCTAGGCAGGACAAATTGCAGCAATATGTTTTTGGTTCTGTCCCCTAAGGCAAAAGAAATAGAAGCAAAAACAAACAAATGGGACATAATTAAACTTAAAAGCTTCTGCACAGCAACAGAAACCATTGACGAAATGAAAAGACAACCTACTAAATGGGAGAAAATGTTTGCAAATGATGTGACTGATAAGGGGTTAATTTCCGAAATATATAAACAGCTCATACAACTCAGCATCAAAACAAACAAACCAAACAACCAACCAATTGAAAAACGGGCAGAAGACCTGAAAACAGCATGGAGTTTCCAGAAATCCTCCTTTGGGTGTTTGTACGCATATTTCTTAGCGTTGTTATGGAGGTTGGACAGAGCACAGTTCCAGGGGTGTGTTCAGCACAGGCCACATAACATGTCATGTCTTTGGGTCTGGAATTTATGAGAGTAACTGGACAGTTCGGTCGAGTTCCTGAGTTCTGCCTTTCCAGGGCACAGAAGGACCCCCAGAGGTTCCTGGGAGGCCCAGCTGCTAGTTCTGGCCCTGGGAGCCTGGCTGGCTGGAGGAGGGCTGACTGAGGGTGGACCAGGGCCACACCTGTGGGCAAAAAAGGGGGACTGGGGAACGAGCCAAAGCCAGACCGGCTGTGGCTCAGGGAGGAGATGACCCCAGGGGCTCCCTGCAGGTGCTGCTCACAGGCAAGGCAGACCCTACTTGAACTCCCAGTCTTGTTTTCTGAACCAGTGTGTGTGTCCCAGTCTTTGTGAAGAGAAGGCTCGGGCAGCACCCGGGGACGGCCCCTCCTGCCAGCCTCGACCCACGGCGACAGGGCTCGGGGGCGGGGCGGGGTGGGGTGGTTCCGAGTCTCGGACAGAGTCTCCTCTGGGTTGGTTCTCCTCTCCTTCAGTTTGGTCTCTTGTCTGGCAGTTGTTAATCACCAAAACGGCCCATGAGGCTGTCTTCTCATTTTATGAGAGAAGCAGGGCTGGGGACCAGTTTGCTGATAGTGACCCTGGCCAGAATGGTCCCTGGGCCCACCCCCTGGGTGAACCAGGAGAAGCCTGGGCCAGTTTCTGGAAGAGTGATGCAGCTTCCAGCTCTGGGTCTCGGACTCTGGGTTTTACCAGGAAAGCTGGACGGTGAATTTGGAGGACGAGCTTAGGTGGGGCTCTCCCAGGTGACTCCACCCTCACTGCTCTCACCGTGGTCTCCTAAACGTGAAGACTTTCCATTCCAGACAAGGGTGAAGGACACAGTCTCAATAAAGTATCGTCCCTTAAAATTGATCAAATTTAGATATATGACTTGTTAATTTTGTTATTCTTATTTTCCACACAGTCTGATTGCCTGCTTTTTCTTAATTTCTGCAGGCTGGTGGACAAATACCACCTACGTTTGTGGATCACAGCTCTGCACGGCTTCACAGAGACGCAGATGAAAACTGCTCAGTGAGAATTTTGAAGCTATTTACTTAGGAGGAAAACTTAGGGGCTTCCTTTAACCTGAAATGGCCAGATAGAGTCTTTGGATTAAGAAAGCTCTACTTGAGGTCTTCCATATTCCTCAAGGTGATGGCATGAAACCCACAAATTGGGAGGGGAGTTGCAGTCACTGTTCACGGGCCCTTCGGGAGTTTGTCAGCTTGTGGGATAGTTCATCACAGAATCCACTGGGTGAAGGATGAACGATTACCTGCCTGCCTGCCTGCAGTTACCTCCCACATGGTTCAGTAGAGTTTGAGTTCTCAGAATGCCGGGTGGGAAACCTCCCTCAGTTCCGGAAAGGAATCCCAAACCACGGTGTGGCCCTGGTGTCTGTGGCGGCAGGTTTGATTCAGGAAAGCAGGAAATTACATCCATTTTGCGAAATAGACACTTGCTTCATGCAAGGCTGCGTGCAGGGAGGCTGGCCTGGAGGGGAGGAGAGAGTGGTGTTGGGGGGCCGTATGACATCAGAGGGGCAGGTCTGATCTTGTCTTAACTGAGGTTAAGAGAGGACAAATGATTTTCCCAGGTCAGGCTGGGACCGAAAATTCAGCTTTCCTGTTTTCCACGCTGTTGTGGAACGTCTGCTAGCTCAGGGCTCCAGTGGGCCACCGGCTGGGCTGAGCGAGCCCTGTGGGGTTAGCGGGAGAGAATGGCGGGCAGGGGAACCATTCATGAAGGAGGGGAGGGTGGGCATGAGATGGTGGGGGGAAGAACAGGAGATGAGTGAGAGGCTGGCTCAGTACCCCCAGTGGGAACCTGAGGTTGTGGAACCGGTCAGGCAGGGCGGCCAGGCCACCTTCCCTCACCTTCCCTCTCCTTCCCCCAAAAGATTAAAGGCTCTGTGGCACTTGGGTGGACCAGTTCAGCCGCCAGAACCAGAGCATTCTGAAAAGCAACCCTATTCATGGACGTTGGCGAAAGCCCCAGACCGGTAGGGGCCAGGACAAGCCGGCTCCTTTCTCTCCTGGCCGGAGGTGTAAAACCGTGAAATGAAATGCGGGAGGCCCCTTCTGGGCGCCTCCAGCAGTGGGGTTGGGGGTACTCAGGAAACTTCGCATTGCTGAAAGGGCCGAGTGAGGCGATCACGATGTGCGTGTTCGGGGCAGGTGGACAAGCAGGCCTGTATCTGGATAGACTATTACAGTCCCCCATGCCATCCAACGCCATGCAGCATTTCTTGGATTTCTGAAATGCCTTGGTCAGTGACAAGAATCGCGCCTTGGTTTATCTGGTTTAATCCGGATCCCGCAGAACCCAACCAGGAGTGGACAGCCATGGGGAGGGGGATGTCTTGGAGACACCCCAACCCCCAATCTCAGGGGCGAGCTGGACCAGCACCCTCACCCCCCGGTTCCCTCTCTGTTCCAATAGCTTTCCAAATCCACTTGAGCATATCTGAAGAAATCCTGGGGGGAAGCTATAGACCCTCTCTAGGACACAGAAGTTGGGGGCCAGGTATCCTGGAATAATCCTGGGTCCTTTGGTGCCCGTCTGGCAAATGCAAAGTGTGCTGTGTCCCCCTACCCAGCGAGGGGGTCTGGGAGCACTGTTCTTCGAAGTAGGTAGATGCTTATCTCATCCTCTGGCCACTGATTATGAGCTGGATTGTGCCCCCCATTCATACACTGAAGCCCTAACCTCCTCTGCCTGGGACTGTGGCTGTATTTGGAGACTGTGCTTTTTAAAGAAGTCGTTCAAGTAAGATGAGTTCATTAGGGTGGTCCCTAATCCACATCTGACTGGTGTCCTTATGAAAAGAGGAGATTAGGGCACAGACGTGCGCAGAGGAGAGACCATGTGAAGACACGGGGGGAGGACAACCGTCTACAAGCCAATGAGAGAGGCCTCAGAAGAGACCATCGCTGCTGACACCTCGATCTCGGACTTCCAGCCTCAGGACTGGGAGAAGACACGTTTCTTTATTTAACGCAGTCTGTGGTGCTTTGACCCACACACCATGTCTAGGAAAACCTTAGTAAGTGGGCAGGGCCCCCCATCCCCCCACGAGCCCCTGGGCAGGTGTTCAGGTGTCGGAATGGAGCTTTATGTGGAAGGAGACAAGGTCTTCCTGACTCTCCCGATCGCCACTGAAAACCCACCTGTAGCCTGTCTCCTGGAGATGGGAAAGGATGAAAGCCTGTCCTGTGGCTGAAGTCCTTACATTTTGGGTCCCTTTGAAACCTGAAAACAAAAAATGGAGCCAGTCAGGCCACGCAAAGCAGAGTGAACTTCTGCCCGCAGAGCTCAGGAATCTCTGGTCTTTTCAGAGTGGGCCTGGTGGCAGGGCTGAGTCTGTGGGGGACTGACTAACACAGGAGTCGGAGTTCTGGTTCTGGGCAGGAGGAGGGGCAGGGCTGGCCACCCTGAGCCTGAGCAGTCGGTCGGCCTGTGTCACCGCCGCTGGCTGGTGTCCAAGCTCGAGTGGGGTAATGACTGCGTGAGCTCCCCAGGGGGAGGAAACAGTTAAAACTCTGCAGCAGCTGCAGTCATCTGGGCATGGTTCCCTTGTCTGACTCGCAGCGGGATCCTGGGCCAAGGGGCAGACAGATGGACAGACAGCGAGCCTTCCACATGGCCGAGCTGGATCTAATGGCTCCAGGGCCACTGCCCGGGGTCCCCGCTCACCCGCTGACCACGCTCAGCCCAGACTGTGGGTTGGCCAGCCCGGGGGAAGGAGAGGACATGGGTCCCCTGGGGACCCCCCCGGAGAGGACAGTCTCTGCGTGGCCGGGCGGGCCCGGGGTGGAGGCGGAGGAGGAGGTCCTGTGTGACTTCTGCCTCGGGGCCAGCAGGGTGAGGGCCGTGAAGTCCTGCCTGACCTGCATGGTCAACTACTGCCCGGAACACCTGCGGCCGCACCAGGAGAACAGCAGACTGCATGGCCACCAGCTGGCCAAGCCCGTCAAGGACCAGGACCTGCACGTCTGCCTGGCCCACCGCCGCCCGCTGGTCGCCTTCTGCTGCCCCGATGGGCAGTGCATCTGCCAGGAGTGTGGCCAGGGTGAGCACCGGGGTCATGCTGCGGTCTCCTTGGACGCTGCCCGCAGGGACAAGGAGGTGAGTGCTGGGGTCCACCCAAAAGAGAGAGGTGGGGAGACCCTGTGCCCAGGGAAACTGGAGTGGGTCACTCTGTCCCAGCTCGGTCCTGCTGTCCCTGTGCCCGCTCTGTCCGTGTCTGTCGCTCCTCTTCCTGGCAGTCTCCTGCTGTTTCTCACTTAGCTTTCGGTGACTGACCCGTGCTTGGGTGCGGGGCTGAGGGCAGAGGTGTTTCCCTCTGGCTGGATCTGGGTGGCAATGAATGAAATGCAAACTTCGGCAGAAATTCAAGAGCAAAGAACAAAACTTCCCCCTAATTTCTCTTCCCCACTTTACCTGAAATGAGAGATCAGTAGACAGGGCCCCTCTGAGATACCGGGCGTGACATCCAAGGGCTTGAACAGTGTCGAGGTAACAGAGAATGGGAAACTTCCCTCCAGGTACAATGTCAAGGTTGGCTTACCTGGGGAAGTAAACCTCATCAGACAGATGTACCAGAAGAGACTGAGAAACACTGTTCTCCGAGCCTGTGACTTTATTCCCATCAGATAGGGAAACTGTTTCCAGAACAACTGGCTTTCCTTTGCCCAAAAGCCGAGAGCCTGAAGAAGCTCCCGGGCTCGGAGTCACTGGCTGTTTCTCATACGTTGACTTTCCAGGAGCACTTCTTTCTCAGTGGGGAGTGCAGTTGACTTTTGTCCCACGCATCTTGTGTTCACACTCCCTGCAGCTCCCTGTTGGCACTGACCATGGCCGCCGGGGCCCGAGGCAGCTTCTGGTCCCAGGGACCCTGGGCCGCTGAGGAAGGAGCTTTCCAAGGACAGGCTACTTGCCAGGGTCCCTCCTCCATGCCCTCCCTTGGATTTCATCCAGTGTTAGTGGGAATTCTTCTGGAAAGCTCTGTGTTCCAGGTGCCAATGAGTCACGTTTTCCAGCTCTACAGTCCCCTTGCTAACTGTTCCCAGCACCTCCAAGGTCGGGGAATGTCCGGTCAGGAGAGCAGGTCACTGCCACCCACCCCCCACACTCACAGCCGAGATGAGACTCTGGGTCATCAGACAGGTGAGAGGACAGCAGCCCGGGTCCTTGAGGAAATCCGCCTTCGTGGAGCATTGCCAGCTGCTAAACGCTTTCCGTGGGTTTCCCCATCCAGTCCTCGAATGACTCAGTGAGGTGGTGACTCCTCATCTTCACTGCGTTTGTCCAAACTCCTGCAAACGGCTAAGTCAGGAAGTGAGGGATGGAAGCTTCTGGAAAGCCGCCCACTGGAGGAACACAGGCAAAGACCCCAAGATCACGGTATTATAGCCTTACTTTTTGTTTGTTCTTTTGCACACAAAACCTGCCACTCTTAGAGTAGCAAGATAAAGGCAAAGTGTACTGCTCTTCCCTTATTCAGGGTGTAATATCTGAATTCTATGATATGTAACTGGAAAAGGGATGTGTGCACACATTGAGAAACTATCTCTGTGAAATCCTGCAATGGATTTTACCCAGAAAAGGTCCCCCTCCTGCCCTGGGTGTCCCATCCCCCTCCTCAGAGGCAAATGCCACCATTTACAGTTTCTTCTGTCTCTCAGAAATTCTGTGCCTGTGGTGGCACAGGTACAACGTGAATTTGAAACGTAGTGGAAGCTGGTGCATGACGGAGACTGAGGGTAACTGTAACTTTGAACAGGGGGACTTGTGTGGAACCCCAAACTCAGACATCTTAGGAGAGCTGTGTGTGGGGAAGCACAGACAACTGGGTACCGGCCCTCGGACGGTTTGGTGCTGAACGCACTCGAGGTTATAGGTTCAATGCAGCAGCTCTGTGCCCCAGGTCCCTGGAGCTGGCCCAGGTCACAGCCTCTGCTCGCTGGTCTGCCTGTGAGAGTTCGTGCCTTTCCATCCTGTCTCCTTGCTTTCTATGCGGGGAGTAGGTACGCTCTGTAAGTATAGCCAGGCTCTAGATGGCCCTGCCCCATCTTTGGAGCCTGAGAGATCAGCTCAGAAGACACAGTTGATGTATGCGACAAGGCTACACCTGCCACCAGGGCTATTTTGCAAGTTTTGTTAGACATCAGTAAGGCTCCAGAAACTCAGTCTTTCCTCCAGCCAGCCCAGACCTGCTGGAGCTGCTTGCTGAAGGTCACTGTGGACCGCGTTAAGGGCTGGTTACTCAGGCAGGCCTGTCGTGCAGCGGGGACTGAGACTGGAGGGGTCAGCCATGAGGACACGAGCAGCTGGGACCCTGCATCCGGTCCGCAGAGCAGCCGATCACTCAGCTCGCCGACTGAGCCCCTTCAGAAGCCCCACGCTGTCTCACGGGGCCAGTGGGCAGACCCTCTGTTTGGATCTGGGCGTTCTGGGTGTTCTTTGCTTGTTTGTTCTGTCTGCTGGGCTTCCAGAGCCCAGCTCTCCCCAGTGGGGACTCAGCTCTTCCTCCTGCCTAGGCCAGCTTCCTGGGGCCTCTTAGCATTTTTTGTTAATTGAAATACAGTTGATTTACAATGTTGTGTTAGTTTCAGGTGTACAGCATAGTGACTCAATTATACACACACATATATTCTTTTTCAGATTCTTTTCCGTTGTAGGTTATTACAAAGTATTGACTATAGTTCCCTGTGCTGTACAGTAGGACCTTGTTGTTTATCTATTTTATAGTGGATCATATGGTAACTCTATTTTTAGTTCTTTAAGGCACCTCCATACTCTTCTTACTGGCTGGGGCCCCTTAGCTTTTAAGAGTGGCTGGTCTTAACTCCTCTCGCCTTCCCTGACCTCAGGCTCACTGCCGTGGAAGTGAGGCTATGTGTGTGCGTGTGCATGTGCTTTGGGAAATTTGCACTCCTTCTGTGACTGCCTTTCTGTTTATTCTGACCCATGAATTGCATGTGACTCATTCCTGTTCCTCGTCAAGTTTTTCAAACATCATCGAGTGTTTCCCACGGGCTAAGTGTGAGGCTTCCCTGCCTGTCTCAGGGAGTGTGGGCTCGAACCAGGAAGGCCGGGCAGGTCCCTGGTTCCCGGGGTTCCACAGGGCTGGGGACACAACTGTCCTGCCGCGTGTTCCGAGGAGGGAGGCCCCACAGTCAGGCCAGGGCGGGGATCTTGGAGAGGGAAGACGTGAGCTGGGCCCTATCTGAGATCTTGACGTCCATGTGTGGCGGGTCATTGTATCCAACCTCAGCATTCGTTCCAGAAGGTTCGGGACTGGGTGCTGACTGCAGACCCAGTCCCCAGACAGAGCAGGGGCCAAGTTCTGAGAGCCACAAGGCATCAGGGTTCGGGGAGCAGCTAACCAGCACTGTTCATGGCCCATTGGCTGCCAAAAGGCGGGTGCTCTGAGGCCATTCAGGAAAAGGATTTCCCCTAGAATTTCTGAGGAATGCCTTGGACTCAGTGTTATGTAACCTTGTTTTTCTCTTCTTTCTTTTTTTTTTTTAAACATTTTTTTTGATTTATAATGATTTTACAATGTTGTGTCAAATTCCAGTGTAGAGCACAATTTTTCAGTTATACATGAACATATATATATTCATTGTCACATTTTTTTCTCTGTGAGCTACCATAAGATCTTGTATATATTTCCCTGTGTTGTACAGTATAATCTTATTTTTCTATTCTACAATTTTGAAATCCCAGACTATCTCTTCCCACCCTCCGCCCCCCTGGCAACCACAAGTTTGTATTCTATGTCTGTCAGTCTATTTCTGTTTTGTATCTATGCTTTGTTTTTTTTGTTTGTTTGTTTTGTTTTGTTTTGTTTTGTTTTGTTTTTAGATTCCACATATGAGCGATCTCATATGGTATTTTTCTTTCTCTTTCTGGCTTACTTCACTTGGAATGACATTCTCCAGGAGCATCCATGTTGCTGTAAATGGCGTTATGTTGTTGGTTTTTATGGCTGAGTAGTATTCCATTGTATAAATATACCACATCTTCTTTTAACCTTGTTTTTCTTACACATTCTCCTGGGCTGTAAGTGTTTCAAGAGCAGGGAGGGTCTTATATACTGGACTGGCACATAGTGGGTTCTGACCAGTGACCGAGGAACAGAGTCGGCCCGGGGAGGGGTAACTCTAGCGTTCCCAGAGCAGGCTCTCCAGAAGGGAAACACAAAGGAAGTGACACCAACTGGGATTTCCTCTCTTCTCACTCCCTTTGCTGTTCCTGACCTGGCCACCAACCTCCGGGTGCCCCTCTGCCCTGGAGGTAGAAGCAAAAACGATTCTGCTGACATACCTTGTGGCACCAGAGGAGACTCTACACGGTGTGATGAGGGTCATAAAGCCAGCGGGTGGCAGGTGTTTGGACCTCGATGCCATGGCTTTTATACAACATCTGTTGTTACCCTGCTGACGCAGGCAGGACTCTCCGTGCCCTTCGATGTGGAGCCGTCCCCGCTCATTGGCACTGCTGTCCTTTGGTGCAAGGCCCGCCCTGGCCTGAGGTGTGTGCACTGCTGAAGTCCTGGGAAACCCCAGAGCCAGGGTCGGAGACACCCCATCATTTTCTGGGAACAGGAATAACTGGAGATACTGATCTCCCAAAGCGGCCCCACCTATTGTGGTAATGGGGAGTGCCTGCTCTTGGGGTGACTCACTCAGAGGTCCCCATCAGACTCCGGAGTCCTTTTCTCCTTTTATGGCATCTGCAGACAGAGGGGAGACGCCCCCTCACTGGACACTGTCTGGGGGTCCCTGGATCATGCTGGGCCGGTCGCTTCAACATGCTCTCACAGCCACGCTTGCTGCTGCTGGGGTTCTGCTGTGTCTTCCATCTCCTTCGAACAAGAGTTCATGTTTTCCCACTACCATGAAGCAGGTCACTGGGCGGGCCTTTTAGACAGACCAAGACCCCACAATTGCCCCCTAATAGGCCAGGCCCTGCTGCCTCCCCTGCCACCCACTTCCGGGCACCAAACCTCAGGTCTCTAGGTGGGAGGTCACCCGGGCTCTCTCTGCCCTGATTCAGTGCCCCAGGGCCTGAGCAAGAGTTACCTGCCTTCTGCAGGGTGAGGCGGATCCGCGCCTGACTGGGCTCCCTCCGGAGCCTGGGATTCCCACAGGCTCCAGGGGGAGGAGGGGAGCAGCCCTCGAGTTAGGGCTGCTCGTGCACAGCGACTCACAGTCGAGCGCACGTGCACGCTGCTGTTAAAGGGGTGAAAGCTCTGCTCTGTGCTGCTGCGGCCTTGTGTCCTCCGCAGCCAGGAAGGTGACGGGGCCTGAAAGTCTGCAGAGGCTTGGGTTTCGTGCCTTGGCAGGCTTCAGAAAGTGCTCAGGGAGCCCTAGGAGGCAAGACAGGAGATGGGTGGTGGGGTCCGAGCAGGTGAACCCAAGGTTCTCGGCAGACACTGGCCTCGGCCGGGAGGGTTCGCTCCGCCGGCCTCCAGGAGAGAGAGGGTCCCTGATGGAAAGCAGCCAGGGGATGCCGGTGACAGTGTCGATGCGATAAGGGCACCGCTGATGTTGATTACACTTACAACATGCCCGCCACTGTCCAGAGTTCCTGTAAACACGCATGGTCTCATCCCGTCCCCAGTGACCCCGTAAATTAGGCCCTTTAGCGTCTCCCCATTTCATGGTTGGAGAAATGGAAGTGTGGAGGCGTTAAGGTGATTTTTGCAAAGTCTCAGCTGCCAAGCGGAACCTGTGTGATCCCTCGCCCCAGTTCCACGCCTGCGCTGTTCTGAGGCTGGAAGGCCGGGGCTCAACTCCACTGACAACTGTGTGACCTTGGATAGGTGGCCCCATTTCATCACCCGTGAAATGGAGGTGATGGATTTACGCACCCTGGGCATGGTTGGGATGATACATGGTAATGCACAGAGATGTCTAGTGATGACCAGCGCAGCGCAACAGCTGGTGCAGCCGAGCTCAGCCCCGGAGGGGACCCTCTGTGCCTCTGCTGAGGGCTCTCCAAGCTGCCTTCTGAGAGCAGCTTCTGAGGCAGACTAAGATGGACAAGGGGCGATGGTGCTGTTGCCCCTGGGATCCCTCCCCGTGCCCTGGGCTCCCTCCTCTGTAATGCTGTCCTTTCCTCTTCCCAGGTGGAGCTTCGGGGCACCCAGTTAGACCTGGAGCGGAAGCTCCAGCTGAATGAAAATGCCATCGCCAGGCTCCAAGCCAACCATAAATCTGTCTTGGTAAGGCTGGCCGGGCTCCCCTGCTGGGCTTCAGCACACCTGACTGCTGCTGAGCACTCAGCCAGGCGCCCCCGGGTTGGGTCGTAGGACGGGGCGCAGCCGTGGGGATCCCTGCCTCACCCCTGCTGAGGGACCGGGTAGAATGAAGGTTAAAAGAGCAGGCTCTGGAGACAAGAACTGGGCCCAGCTGTGTGGTCTGGGGCAAAGCACTTAACTCAGTGGTGCTTCAGCTTCCTTACCTAAGAAATGGGGCCCATGATGGTGCAGTCGTCCCCTGGTCTCCACGGGGACTGGTTCCAGGACAACCCCAGCCTCCACCATGGTGCCAAAATCCACGCATGCACGGGTCCCTTATATAAAGCGGCCTCGTATTTTCATGGAACCTGTCACATCCTCCCAGATACTTTAAACCACCTCTGGGTTGCTTATAATAGCTGATCTAATGTAGACACTGTGTAAATAATTGTTGGCTTGGCAAGTTTGAGTTTTGCTTTTTGGAACTTTCTGGTATATTTTCCCCCAAATATTTTCCAGTGGTTGGTTGAATTTGTGACTGTGGAACCCAGAGATACAGAGGGCCATCTGTACCTACCTTTTTGAGGTTGCCATGAGATAATATGTATGCAGTGCTCAGAACAGTGCCTGGCACATGATACACACTGTGTGGCTGTTATTTGTTACTATTTTATGTAATTAAAAAAGTGACTAGACAGGCAGCAGGACTCCAAGAGGAACAGAAAACGGCACCTGGAGGGGCCGTTCAGAGAGCTCTTGGATGGAATGGGCGCGGGGGGCAGTGCGGGAGACTGAGGCAGGCCGAGAACGGGCCCTGGGCTGTGGAGCGGGGTGGAGGGAGTGCGAGCACAGGAGATGGTACCCAGGACCTTGCCATGAAGCTTAACAATGTCATTTCGAACTGGACACTGTCGGGGGAGCTGTCAGCACCAGGACTTAAAGCCGCCACAGAGAGAAGGAAACCGTTTAAAACTCGGATTGATGATCTAAATATGATATGCCTGAAAGCATTTACAAGGGATGTTCACCCTGTGAAAGGGCTGAATCCCACATGCACAGGTGCCATTGCGCGGACCCTCAGTATGGATCACGTGGAGCTTGTTTTATACACTTTTGAATGTAGCAGTCCATTCCGCACAGGTGTGCTCGGTCTGAAATCCTCAGGTGCTGTGGTCACCTGCACACGCCCTAAACATTTTGTGCCTGGCCCGGACACCGTAAGATTAGACGTGCTTTTGGCACAGATAGATCCAGTGGGCAGTTTAACTGGCATAATGAAATGCAGAGATAGGCGAATTCGTGCTGCTGATTGGTACAGAGAAGCCAGATTATTAATGTACCACAAGAAATATAACTATCAAGTATACTGCATGCACACCTTGCCCCGGTAGGAAAATCAATTTCAGAAACTCAAAGAGCAGCCCGACTGTCAGAGCTGGACCCAGAGGTCAGATAACTCACTCTCCCCTCAGATGGATGAGGGACTAAGTTAATGATTGGTAAAGAGTTACTTACAGCCTGGAGAGTCCATTCTCTTTTCCCGGGAACCCAGGATTCATATGAGCATGAAGTCTTCCATTTATGATAGAAAATTGCTCCCCAATATGCAGGTTTCTCAGGTTTGCTTTGAGACAGCTGGATGCCTGGCTCACAGGCTTTTCCCTGCCCGCCATCCCCCAGGTATCAGTGTCCGAGGTGAAGGCCGTGGCTGAGGAGCAGTTTGGGGAGCTCCTTGCTGCCATGAGGAAGGCCCAGGGCGACGTGATGCTTTTCTTGGAGGAGAAGGAGCAAGCGGCTCTGGGCCAGGCCAACGGCATCAAGACCCACCTGGAGAACAGGAGCGTGGAGATGGAGAGGACCAGGCAGGAGCTGGAGCGGATTTCTGCCATCGGCAACACTGTGCTGTTCCTGGAGTTACTGTCAGCCATGCCGCAGACGCCAGGGGACACCCTCTGCTTGGAAGGGGACTGCTCCTTGATAAATGGGGTGCACAGGGAGTTCTGGGACAGAGGGAAGCAGGTCTTGACTCGGCAGAGGACAGGAGGACCGGAGGGAAGGCTTCCCAGAGTGGGGCGGCAGGAACCGGGTCGTGGAAGATGAGTCACGTCCCAGGAGAAGGAACCGCATGTGCAGAACCAAGGCAGAGAGGTTTGTGAAAGCACAGCCGATCTGGGGAGCTAAGTGGCTTTCACAGGATGGGGTGGGGGGTGCCGGGCACAGAGTGAAGGGAGGTGAGGCTGGCAGGGCCAGGCAGGTGTCTGGCTGCGAGAGAAGTTTGTTCATCCTGAAATGAAGCTGCAGCAGCTGGGGGAGGACGTCAGATGAAGAATGATGAGCTCAGGTCTGTGTGCTCCACAGACCACCCCGACTGCTGGGCAGAGGCTGGCCTGGCTGGGGTGAGAATAGTCCTGCTGCCTTTCAGAGAGGGGTGCGTGTGCTGGGTGACTGAGGAGTGACTGAGGACGGCCCAGTAGAGGAGACGGGGGCTTTCATTACACGTGCTGTTCGTTGTAGGTTAAGCCACATGCCCTCAGAACCAGACCCGAAGGACACGAACCTGCAGGGAAGGAAACTAGGTTGTGAATTCCATCATCCTGGGTCCATCGGTAGAGCGCTGTGTAGTTTTTGCAAGACGCTTAACCTCTCTGGGTCTCAAATTCCTCATTTATCAAACAACCAAGGCAGAGTCAATCATTTCCGAGGCTCCTTCAGCTCTAATATTCCTAAACACAAATAATTTTGGATTGTATGTTCGAAAAAATTCCCTTCTAGTTACAACAAAATGTTTGTTGTGAAAAAAACACTTGGAAAATACAGAAAAATATGAAGGACCACAATCCACACTCCCACCACCCAAAAATAAGCATCGTTAACCTTGTAATGACTAGGAGAAAGAGCAGCAGGCAGAAAGGGAGACGGAAACACTGAAGGATGTCCTGTTCCTTCAGCTTTCAATATCAAAGCAAAGGAAATATGTCATGCATTTCCGCAAAGAGTATATAAATAATTTCTCCTTATTTTTTCATCTTTTGTAACTTTAACATAAAAAATCTAACAAAAACATATTTTAGTACAGGATAACTTAGTTCAATTAAACATAACTTCTTTTTCCCTCAATTTGCAGCCATTGGAAATGACCACATGTATTGTCCACCAGTAATTTGAAGTGTTACTTTTATCATATACGGTGCTAAATCTATATACAGCCTTAAAATGTTTATTTTTCTATCACGTCTCTGCCTTGGACTTTTTCTTCCATTAATCTAACCATTTTAGTACAACTGTTTCCATCACTAAGTTTTCTGCTGTATCCAGTCTGCAATTCAGTGCTTCAATTGCCTTTGAATTTTGATAACATGTTACATCTAAAAGCAGACTATCCTGATCACTGCCGAGTTTTGAAGCATAAACGGCTTAGTGTGAAAAAGCATTTCAAACTCCAAAGCACAGAACAAGAATTAGGGAAAACTCTGTATCAGATTGAGCCTGGAAGAAAAAGGCAGCAAACTTTCTTGTCCGAGGATTTGTCTGAGATCTTCCAAGTGCTGCACCAGCTCCTCCATCCCAACCGTGGCTTGTGTTTAAGTTATTACAAAAAAAGTACTGAAGGAATGAATGTTGCAGGACTGCTCCCTGCATCTGGGCTGTTGGCATAGCATTTTGTTCTTTGGTTCCCTGTCTGGGTTGTGTGTTGCAGCTGTTCTTGGTGTCTAGTATCCTTTGATTTTTATTTATTTATCTATCTATCTATCTATCTATCTATCTATCTATCTATCTATCTGTCTGTCTATCTATCTATCTACTTTTGGGGCTTGTCTGATATTTTTTCATTCTTATTTTTAATTGAAGTGTAGTCGATTTACAATGTTAGTTTCAGGCGTACAGCAAAGTCTCCTGATTTTTAAAAGCCCACTTTCCCAGTTTAAAAAAACAAATAAATGCTTCCTATGTTGTCAGACGCTGAACTGGACACATAACCTGCACTCTCTTTGTGAAGCGCATGTTACCAGGAGCCCATTTTACAGATGTGGGAGGTTAACATTGAGAAGGGCTGCCTGGATTAAGGAATGCAGATGCCAGGGCAAGTGCTGCTGTGTTTCCTTCCCCACAGGAGTACTGCAAGTTCAAGAACGCAGAGGACTGCGCCTTCCCGAGTGTTTACATCGGACTCAAGGACAAGCTCTCCAGCATGCGCAAGGTCATCGTGGACTCCACCGCGCACTTGATCCAGCTGCTGCAGAGCTACAAGGAGAAGCTCCAGGAGAGCTCCAGGGAGGGTGAGGAGCCATGCTCTGTGGTGTCTCCGAGCGGTCCACGGGGGAAGTGAGAGAGTCGGGGCAGGGCAGAATTGGGACGGGGGGCCTCATCTTCAAAGCCATCCTTCTGCTAGACCGTGGTGCTAACAGACACTTACCTTGATGATTTTATTTTACCATGGAGACCCAGAGAACGTGATTTAGTCACATCATGCGATTGGCCAGCATCTCCAGGACTAGTTTCTGAGGTTGCTAATGCCTGTCCTTTCAAGTGAAGTCCAGGTCAGGCTGGCACCTTTCCTCAGCGCATGTTACTTCATGGGCCACTGAGCAGGGTTCTCTGAGACATGACTGGTCTCCAGCCCCGTCTTCCCACTGGAAGCCCAGGGAAGAGTGGTGGTGGTGGGGCCCGGCTTCTTCGAGTCCCCTGCCCACCTGGACAGGTGTGCACTCACAGCTCTTGATTTTCTAGAGGAGTACGACATCAGGACTCAGGTGTTGGCTGTCACTGAGCACAGACATCGGACCTCGAAGCCCAAGCCCCGCACCAGACAGCAGTTCCTGCAGTGTAAGTTGTGAGCAGCCCCTCCCCAGGCTGGCGGTCCGAGTGACGCTTTGGAAGCCAGCACGCCCCCCTCACGTAGCTTTCAGGCTCTTGCAGCCTCAGGTCCAGCCTTAAGTGGCACACTAAGACAACACTAATTTAAACAGATTTTGAACTTTTTATCTTGAGACAGTTTCAAACTTACAGAAACACTGCCAAAGCAGCACCAAGAGCTCCCATACACCTTTCACCCAGCGTCTCCAAACATTGGCACTTTATGTAACTACAAGGTGTGGCCCCAAACCAGGAAATGAATAGCACTGCTGCAGGGGTGTTACCTCCACCCGTGGAATTGAGTCAGGTTTCACCATGTGTTCTTACTAATGTCCTTTTTCTGGCCAGAAGTCCGATCCAGGGTCAGAGATGTTTCCTTGTCTCCTTGGCCTCCTCCAGTCTGGGTCCAGTCCCTTTGTCTGTCTTGGCCCTTTTGAAGATCCTGGCTAGTTACCAAATGGCTCCCTTGTAAGTCTGAAGTGGCCAGAATCGCCCAGCCCATTGTCCTGTCATTGTGTGGGCTTGTCCCAGTCCGTTAGCATTTTAAAAAAGGCTGTGTTTCTAATCAGCACTTTGTTATGGTTAACAAGGCGGGAGGTTCAGTTCCTCGTGGAAGGATGGCATCTCTGTGGCCAAGGCCATTTTTGGGCCACGTGGCTTCTTTGTCTCTTCGGCATGTGCCATTGAGCCCTGCTTCTGCTTGTTTTCGGGGGGTGACCGCTGACGGGCTGACCCCTGAACCCCCTCTGCTCCAGTTATGATGTGATGGCCACTTCCTGTTCTTGCCACAGCTCTGCATTTTCCCCAGGACCTCTGGGCTTCTCCACAGTTTTTAAAAACATTTATCCTTTCCTGCTTCCTGACAGACGCACATCTATGTTTTGCAAACAGATAACAGTTAACACGAGGAGCTAGACACCCCTTATTCTTAACATTAAAATAAAAATGAAACACAGCCTTTTTCAAACACGATGGTAACTTTTCTTCTTTGAGTATTGCTACGGACTTTTAGCCTCTTTTGGACTCAGAGTGTTTCACGGGTCCAAGTTCCATCAAATTGTCAACGTGACCAGTGGGGAGCCACTTGTCAGCCGCCTCTTTGTCCTCTGAGCGTTGACATTCTGCCCTTGGCATTCTTCAAAGTATCATGGCGTTCTGGCACTAACCGAGTGTCCCCGACTCATTCTGGTTTTCTCGACCCAGGGCATGGCATCACATACTCTGTAAGGAGTCCTGAGTCCCCCTAGATGTGAGAGTATTCTCGTGCTGACTCACAGGGCCAGTGTTCACTGAGCATCTTCCTGGAGCTAGAAGCCCAGGGTAGAGTCCTGGATAGAATGTGGAGCTTACAGAGTAGAAGGAGGACACGTGTGAAACACATGAATAAGTAATTACACATCGTGATGAGTACCACGCAGTTCAGAGGGCGGGGTGCTCTGCGACGCAGTGATGGGGTGGTGGCCTCCGAGGAGTGACTCACAGCAGCAACCTGAACGGATCAGTTGGGATCTCTCAGACTCGGTTGGGGCGATGGCCCCATCATGGAGGGAAGAGTCTGTGCCAAAGCCCGGAGCCGGTTCAGGATGGGTCTGAGGTCAGGGGGCTGGAGCGTGGAGGTCAAGGGGGAGAGGGCAGGAGACGAGGCTGGAGATGCAGGCAAGGGCCAGTCCCCAGGGCTGTGCAGGCCAGAGTTGGGGGTCACTGCTTTATCCCAAGGGCAGGGGCACCATCAGAGGCGACATGTAGGCCGGGTGACATGATTTAGCCCACAGCACCCTGCTCCACCAGGGAGAAGGTGTGGGGTGCAGGAGATGGAGCTGCTGTGCTGGCTGGATGAGACTTGGCAGCGGCTTGGAAGGGGGTGAAGTGGTCTGCTGATTGGGTGGGACCCAGGGCTCAGCTGCTTGTGTATGTGGCAGGGAGGGACCAAATGAGGGAGGATTAGGACAAAAGAAATGTCAAAACTGACTTCGAGGGTGGCTTGAGCAGCTGGGTGCATGGGGGTGCTAATGTCCTCTGGGACCAGGAAGAGAATATGTTGGGGGGACTGTTTGAGGGGAGGGACTGTGTGTGGGGGAGTCTGCCCCATGCCAAGCAGTTCTCCACCAGCTGGGCATCCTACAGTAGAGCTCAGTTCTGACACCATCTCCCTGGACATGGACCCCACTAGACCCCCCCAACCCCCTCAGATGCCAGTCCCAAGCAGTAGGTCCCCAGGTGGCCCACACCTTCTGCCTGACTTGGCTGAAGTCAGAAGTCCCCAGGGCCCACCTGGAAGCTCTCCAAAGCCCTGCTGTTGGGGTTTTGTGGCGGCTTCCTCACGCAGGCACCAGTGGCCATTAATGCCAGTCCCAGCCCTTTTCCTTTCTCAAGAGAGTAAGTGTTAGGACTGGGGACCCAAGTTTCTAGTCATGACTTGGTCTTTCTGGTGACCAGCCAACCCCTCCAGGAGCCCACCTGGAGTTGCCTCAGTAGAACAAAAGACACTTTTATGACCCAGGAAATGGCAAGTGTTTCAGGAGCTCCGTGTCAGGAACTGAGGTCAAAGACCAAATATTAGATGCTCCCAGGGGTCTTGTCACTCAGGAATGAATTGCAAGGTGCTCTGTGCTGGGAACGGGCTGCAGAGACCAGATACGTGTTTCTCGTTGTCAATCACAACATCACACTTGTGTTCTGTTTTCTGGTTTTCACTCGCCTCTTGCCCGGGGCGGGGACCACGGCTGGGTAGACGGGGACCAGGAGATGGATGTGTTCGCGGGCTCTGGAGGCCGGCTGGCTTTGAAGGGCTCAGTCCGAGCTGGCCATCGGTCCCTGACCTTCTGTATGCCCTCAGATGCCTGTGATGTCACCTTCGACCCCGACACGGCACACAGGTACCTCCGGCTGCAGGAGGACAACCGCAAGGTGACCAACACCACGCCCTGGGAGCACCCCTACCCGGACCTCCCCAGCAGGTTCTCGCACTGGCAGCAGGTGCTGTCCCAGCACAGCCTGTACCTGCACAGGTACTACTTCGAGCTGGAGCTCTCCGGGGCCGGCATCTACGTGGGCCTCACCTACAAGGGCATCGACCGCAAGGGCGAGGAGCCCAACAGCTGCATTTCTGGAAACAGCTTCTCCTGGAGCCTCCACTGGGATGGGAAGGAGTTCAGGGCCTGGCACAGCGACACGGAGACCCCGCTCAAGGCCAGCCCTTTCCAGAGGCTGGGGGTCTACGTGGACTTCCTGAGAGGGGTCCTCTCCTTTTACGGCGTGGAGCCCGACGCCATGACTCTGGTCCACAGGTTTGACTGTAAGTTTTCCGAGCCCGTCTACCCCGCCTTCTGGCTTTCCAAGAAGGAAAATGCCGTCCGGATCGTGGATCTGGGAGAGGAGCCCAGGAAGCCAGTGCCGGCCTCGCTGGAGGCTGCACCCTAGACTCCGTGTCCCAGACTCAAGCTGACCACAAAGACGGGGCGGCAGCTTGGCTTTTATGGCTGGCTGGGGGTACAAAGTCCCGGCCAGCTGGTGGTAGCTGGCTTTAGAAGTCATGGGGGTCCCAGAGCAAGGGGAGGGGTCTCTGGCCACTGCCCTGGGCTCCACGCTTCACTGTCTTCTGTGTCGGTTGTAACCCTCGGGGCCCCAAGTCCTCCCATCCTTTTCCAGCGATGCTCTCCTGCCTGCTCACGTGAGCGGCACACTGTGCCCAGAGCTGGCAGCCGGGCATCTTCACAGCCATCAGACACCGCAGAGGAGGCACAATAAATCGCTCACTTCACCTCTCATTCTCCACGTCCCAGACTCTGTTCTGAGTACTTCCCCTGCATCCGCGGGTGGAACCCCCACAGTGGCCCCCCCGGGGTGGGGTAGATGTTCGCATGTCCCCACTCTGTGGATGAGGAAGCTGTGGTCTGGTGTGTGCAGGGAGGGGGGTGGTTTACCTGCTCAGGGTCACTGTGGTCACACAATGAGTGAGCGGCAGAGCTGGGATTCAAACCCGGGGGTACTTTAACTACCACTCACCCTGCCCTTCCCCTCAGGTCACGGGCATTATGTGTAGGGGATCATCACATCATGAACCACAGATGTGGGGGTGGGGTGTCTCACACCCTCGATCTCTGTGCGCCCCTGCAGGGCGTCCACGATCACGTGCCTCCCACAGATGAGGAGCAGTGGGGGCTCAGAGGGTCTCAGGGCTTGCCCAAGGCCACAGCCCTAGCACCAAACTGATGGGATTCCATCTCTCTCTGACTCCCAAGGCTGGGGCCTCGTGTGTGCAGTCAAGGCTAAGCTGGATTGTGTAACTGCTTCCTTGCTGTCTGTCAGCCTCACGGGATTAACAATCCTAATTTATTTGGACCTTTCGGAACCGGCCCCTCTCAGTTTGTAGCATCTCTGGGGGTAACGTGCCCCTCGTATCCTCAGACATTTTGGGCCTCCTTCCTCCGGGTGCCCCTCCTTGGCCTGGCCTTCCTGCTGGGTTAGATGCTAAGCCACTGTCACCTTTTCTCCAAGTGTCTCAGAAGGGCTTGTCCTGTTAGAAGTGGTCGCCTTCCCAGCCTGATTCCTGTCCCCACCCCAACCTTTTATGGGACTGTCACTGCCAACCAGCCCGGTGATGACTTTGGTCACCTTTCTCTAACAGTTGCGGGTCTCTGGCGTGGGCGCTGGAAATGCTCACAGTATTGCAAACCTTTTGGTTGAATTGAGGGTAGTAACAGTAACAGCAGCAGAGACACGGGTCTCACATACTTGATCTAATCCTGAAAGGCAGCTGTAACTTTTACTATCCGGCTTCATCTCTGCTGTCCTCATAATCAGTAAGATGGAGAAGTGGAGGCTCAGAGAAGCCAGGCAGCTCACTCGAGATCCTACAGCTCCCAGGTACCAGGATCAGTGTGTGAGCTAGTCCTGTCTAAAGGAGACTTGTCCCAGTGTATCCTCAAAGCTCTTTTCTGGGCTGCCCAGCATGTGCAAGGGCCCTGTGGTTGCAGTGGTGAGCTGGGGGCTGTCTTCAGGGTGTAGTCTGTTACAGTCATTTTTCCTATCTTAGCAGTGTGTTTTTATTAGTTACTGTGAAAAGTGTCAAATCTATGAAAAGCTGAAGGAATTGAAAAGTGAACACTCATATGCTCTTCACCCGTGTTTGCCAGTTATCAGCATCTTGTTACATTTACGCACTATACACATACACAGTATGTGTGTGTGTATTGTGTGTGTGTGTGTGTGTGTGTGTGTGTGTACGCATTTATTTTTCTGGCTGAAACTTCCAGGAATGGAGAAGCACAGACACTTCATCCTGAATACGCCAGCATTTAGGAGTGATTTCAAACTGTTTTCTCTGGAATCTGGGTTCTCTGGAGCAGCTACTAATTTAAATTTTGTGCAGTTTGAAGCCTGTGTAAGACAGTCTCTGTCGTCTTTATCCTCACTCGAAAGGTCTTGTTGCCAGGAGAGCTCAGTTGTCCTCAACGATCACCTTCCTAACAAGGCAACATTTGAACTTACAAGTTTTCACTAAAAGAATATCACTATGTCTATGTTACATAATGTGCTTTCACAGAAGATATGACTTGCAAACAGGTTTTGCTCTAAAAAAGTTTTGGAAAGCCCAGTGAGCTCTGGGCTCCTTCTGGGCCAGCACTGCCAGCACTGCCAGCAGAGGCTTCGGCTGGGGACCCCGGGGGCCTTGCGCACTCTCAGGTTTGGCTGTCACGGCCTGTCATCACTCGTGAGTGGATCATAAGCTAGGGCCAAAGGGTAAAGACCCCATGAATCTTCAAGGAATTCGTTTTCATGTCATTTTTCCTTTAAAGAACTACGTGCATACTCGTTTCTTCACGTGCAGCTCAGTGTATGTACGTGCGCACACATAAACATTGTAGTGGACGTTGGTTATTTGGCCACCCAGAATAATGATCCGCATGACAATAACGTTGATGAGGACACTGCAACAGAAGTTGGCGTTTATTGAGGGCTAAATATGCACCAGGCAGTCTTCTGAGGGCTTTGCATGTCATACCTCATTTAATCCTCACATTGACTCTGAAGTAGGGACCACTGTCATCCCCATTTTACAGACAGGAACACTGGAGCATAAAGGATTAAGTTGTGAATGAAAAAAAAATATTGCAGCCATATCAGTAAACAAAGGATGCTGTGCCCATCAAGTCATCAGCTGCTACCACCGCCCCCAACAGTGAGCGGGGGAACTCGGTGCAGACAAGCAGGCAGCCCGGCCTCTGCTGCCACCCCTAGCCTTGCCCACTGAGGGCACTCAGGATGTGGAAGAACAGGACACAGGCCCTAAGTATCTAGGTGCTGGGCAAAGGAATGATTTCAGCGAGCCCAGACCTTTGCACCTTCCCATACATAGAAAATCACTGAATTCCTTCACTTGAGATGTCTGGTTTTCTTTAATCAACAGTAATCCCTTAATGTTCTGATTAGCTGGTCTTGGTTGCAAAAACTCCTGTATATCCTGGCTTCTCTCGTGCCTCTTTGAAACACATAGAGCGATCGGAGAGGTTGCCTCCCGGGCTCGAGTCCTCAGGCCTGAATCCCCAGAAAGACCGCCAAATAAAACAGAATTCTCAACATTCAGGTTGTGCATTTTATTTCAGTGACAAAGTAATGTGCCTGTATTCACAGAGCTAGTAAGTAGCTGGCTGGGCTCTGAGCCCAGGAGTCCAACTGCAGACCCCACACTCCCCACTGCTCAGCTGTGCCGTCTCCCAGACACCTGGGTGGGCGTGTGATTGAGGCTGGAAGTTCCCAGACATGTTCTCAGGCCCACTTAAATTTTATCTACCAAGAATTTTCCCTGCAGGGGTTTCTGGTTAGCATTCAAAAGCAGTCAAGTAACTTAAATATATACAAAACATTTGTGTTTCCACTCTGATGATGAGTTAAGAAGATGGTTAGAAACATACTCAGGATCACTGGGACAGCCACCATATAACCCAAATCTCCAGACCAAAGAAGGTACCATCTAATTGTGTATTCACAAATGTTTAAAAGTCATTAACAGCAGCACAGTGGAAGCTCAACACCAGGCTCCACCACATTTTTTTCCCGTTCAAAGGGATCTGGACTAACTCTATTTCTATTGTTCTAGAAATGAGATGACCAGCTCTTTCAGAATATACAGCAACTGCCTCCACCTAAGCAGCGCCAGGCTTAGGAGTTTTACGGTAAAGCCATGTTTCCAAGGAGGTCAGTACAGAAAGCCAGAGTCTACCGGCAGTTTCTGGGAGAGAGAAGCTTTCCATCCATCTCAGAGGTTAACTTTTCCTTTGGGAGATGTTTATAATAGCAAAGGCTCAACTGGGATATTTATCAGCCTCTCCTGTTCCTCTCGGGTTTGGTGGTGTTGACAACGGGCAGGGATAAAATGAGCCGGTCATCTCAGGACCATGGAAAACCTGGAATCGAGGCTCAGGAATGCCCCCTATTTTCGGTGTGAGAAGGGGAAAGACTCTGTCCCCATGTGCCAGAAGTGTGAGGCGTGCGTCCTGGCCTGGAAGGTCTTCTCCACCAAAGAGTGGTTCCAACGGGTGGGCGAGGTGTCCCGGAGGAGGTTTCTGGTCAGCGTCCTGGCGCAGCTGGATAGCTTGTATTTGTTGCACTATTTCCAAAACATCCTTCAGACCACGCAGGGGAAGGATTTCATCTACCACAGGTCCCGGGTCAACGTCAGCAAGAAGGAGGGGAGAGTTGTCAAGTCCTCCTTGAACCAGATGCTGGACAAGACGGTGGAACAGGAGATGAGGGAGATCTTGCGCTGGTTTGGGAACAGCTCCCACCGGACGAAGGCCAGTTACACGCTCTTGCTGCTGCAGATGTGCGACCCCAAGTTACTGCTGCTGCCACCAACGTCATCGGAGCCCTGTTGCTGAGAGAGCAGACACCACCTCAGGTAAGCACGGCCACAAGTGGAGAGGGGAGCCCCTGGAGACCAGAAGGCCGGACCTCAGAAGCCTGTAAAGGGGCAGGAGGGGCAGACAGGCCTAGGTAGATGGGGGTTTTCCAGGTTGCGGAACAGACTTCTTTGTCCTGACACCTGATCCTGTTTGCCAAAGGCGAACCTGCTGAGTATGTCTTCCTTCTGGAAAATTATGAAATGACAAATGCAGGAGGAACTTTCAGCTGGCCTCTAGGATGGACGTCTGCATCCCTTACACCCAGAAATGGCTGCTTTGTGCATTTGCTACTTATGCTGGTGTGGGTCCTGCCTCAGCTGGTTTGAGATTGAAGCTGGTGAGGGACTGAAGTGGGTTTGTGGGGATGCAAAGGGGACACTGCTGAATTGTTTTGTCCTTCCATTTGCACCGTACAGAGACCAGGCAAAGAGGTCAAAACCCGGGGCTTTTCTTCATTCGTTCCACTGTATTCCTTGCTTGTGCATGAAATCCAGCCTTGAAGTGGAGTTTATCCGAGGCTGGAGGTGCAGAGGGGCCGCGTGTGGACATTAGGAACCCCCGCCCGACCGCCGGGGCAGCTGTTCTCAGTGGTGCATGTGTCAGAGTCATTGCAAGGGCTTGTAACACACAGGTGCCCGGGGCCCTCCCCAGCAGGTGTGATGTGGGCCGAGAGCCTGCGTTTCTCACCAGTTCCCAGCAGACACGGATGCTGGTCTGAGGACCTCACTCAGGTAGGACAATGGCCTAGGGTGTCGGTGAGAAGGTCTTGGAAATGTTGCGCCAGCTGGACCAGGGCAGCAAAAGCAATCATAAAGGAGCCAAGGGCCTGGGGACTGCAGGGGGTCCGGGAAGGGGAGTCCAGCACGGGAGGCAGAGGCGTGGCAGGGTGAGAGGGGCTGGTTGTGACGTCAGACAGAGTTTGAGCTCTTGAGGGCGGGGGATTCCTAATGTCCATGAGACCTGATCTGCGGACTAATAGCAATCCAAGGGAGTTTAAAGTTACCTGACTTTGGGGGCAGCTAGATCCTGATCTATGCACCTGATGTCTTTGGTGTGTCTTTGGAGGTAAAGGAATGATCGTCTGGAATGCAGAAATGGTGGGAAAACCAGAGAATCTTCTTAGTTAGATTAGAGATTGACCGGGTCCGACTCCTTCACGTTATAGGTAAATAAGCCAAAGTTCAGGGACCCTGAGGGACTTGGCCATGGTCACCCTGTCAGGGGCTTGGAAACCAGGCCTCCTTTCCTGAGCATCTCCTGCGAGCGATGCTACCCTCCTGACAGGGCGTCTGCCACGCACCTGCCGTGGGCTGTGGTTCTCCCCACCCAGGAATCAGCTCCTGGTGTTAAAGGTTGTGTAAGTCCAGTTACAGACTGGGGTAACCTTCCCCTTTCCCTGGGAGAGCTTGTCTCTTAAAAAGTTCACTTTTCTAATTTGGTTCAAGGGTGTTTATTCATATTGTTGCAAAACATTAAGCAAGAGCTTCAGGAAAGCAGCCCCTTGTCCAGCGCCTTCCTTCCACACGCAGGGCTGGCTCCTTCTCTCCCCCCCGCCCCCCCCACCCCGTGTATGGAGCTCTGATCAGTCTTGCACGCAGGTGGGCTGGCAGAGACTAATAGGCTTTCTGCAATTCTTGTGCATTTTGTGTCACTGGCCTGGTCCATTCTGTGTAGACTTGAAAGAACCCAGTAGAAGTAAAACCACCTCTCTCCACCACTTTCTCTCCACACACCTCCTTAAAGAGCCCCTCGTCCTGCTCTTTTGTTTTTCAGGGTTCGATCATGATGCCAGCAAAGTGTTTTTCTTCCCTGAGAAAGGCTGTAGCCCCACCCCGCCGTGTGAGGCCTCACAAGTCTGCGGGGCGGGCAGAACCAGGAACACAGACTTCCCCTTGTCCACCAAAACCTCAGGAAAAGCAGGCTTGCAGGAGATCATGCCAGGGGGAGCAGCTGCTGCAGGTAAGCCAGCTTGCCGCAAGGACGCTGCTGGAGGTGACACGGGGGTCCCAGTGGAGTTGGGGGTGGCAGTGCAGTAGCCTCTGGGGAGGACAGATTTGGGCAACGAACATTCACTTGGGGTTACAGTGGGCTTGTTTAACCGCACACATGGTCGGGGAGAAGCAACGATTAAAATCAGTTGGTGTGACCCTAAATCTCTGTCTGCCCCGGGCCATGCTCCCTCACCCAGCCCCTGACCTCTGGCACCCAGGAGGGGGAACACCTCCAGAATCCAACCCACCAGCGTCTGTTTTTGCAGCACTGGATTCAGTCCTGAGGTGGAAATGGAAGCAGTGGGGGATGGGCCCTGACCTCAAGGCCATCCTCGGTTGGTGTTTGAAGTAAGATGTATACGTGAAATGATTACAAAAAACACAAGGCACCGATTTTAAAACGCTTTTTATATGGAGAATTTCAGATGCTCACCATCACCCATGTAACCCTCATCCTCAGCCTCAGTGATTATCAACATCTTATATCTTATTTCAGCCATCCCTCTCTTAAAAAAATTTTTTTTATTGACGTGTAGTTGATTCAGTGTTAGTTTCAGGTGTACAGCAGTGTGATTCAGTTACACATTTACATTGACATATATATTTTCTTTTCAGATTCTGTTCCATTATAGGTTTTTATAAGAAATTGAATATAGTTCCCTGTGCTGGACAGTAGAACCTTGTTGTTTATATATTTTATATGAAGTAATGTGTGTCTGTTAAGCCCCAAACCCTAATTTATCCCTCCCCACCCTCCCCTCTTTGGTAACCAGTTTGTCCTCTATTTCCGTGAGTCTGTTTTTGGTTTGTGAATAGAATTTTTATCTTTTTTTTTAAGATTCCACATATAAGCGACATCACGTGATACTTGTCTTTCTCTGTATGACTTACTTCACTCAATGTGATAACCTCTAGGTGCATCCATGCTGCTGCAAATCATCCCCCTCTTTTCAAATTAAGCCTTTTTCTGGTTGGGATCGTTTAAAGGGAGCTGCAGACACAGCCGTTTCACCAGCAGGGCAGTCAGCACGGCAGAGACGGCCTTGAGCTGGGAAGGCTGAAGACGGCTCGTGCGTTTGGTTCGGGAAGTTCTGTTTCCATTTTGGCAGAAGAAACGAGCAAACTCCAGTGGCCTGAGGGTTGACCCTGATGAGCTCTATTTTGGGGAGAGCTTCTGGCGAGGACTCGCTCTTGCCCTGGAGTCTCACGAAGCCACCCCAACTGTGCCCCTTTCTCCAGCTTCCCTCTAGAAGGGCAGTGGAAGAGTTCGCTCCAGTGCACTTCCAAGATGAACAGACTGTTTTCTGGAAAAGCAAGGGTGTCCAAAGCAGGGTCGGCCCCTGACGGCCTGCCGGTGGACCTCCATGCTGTCCGGGAGCTATCGTCCGGGGTCAGCCGGTACCAGGACTTCATCCGTCACCTGCCTGTCCACCTCTCCAAGCGTATCCTAAGTATGCGGGGCCTTTTGGGGGATTTCTCAAGAGACCTCCCATCCCCAGTGGGGGGAGGTTCCCAGGTCCCCGTCCTGTTTTCCAGGCATGCTGGATAAGAACAGCTTGAACAGGTGTGCGTCTGTGAGCCAGCACTGGGCGGCGCTGGTGCAGCAGGTCAAGGCGGACCTGTCAACGCACAACTTCATCCAGCACCAGATCACCTTCCTACAGGTACTTCCTGTCTGGGAGGCGACAGCCTTGGACCAGCCTCACTGCCTCGCCGAGGCCGGCCTGGCTGTGAGCCTTTCCACCTGCTGTGGACGCTGAGCTGGCCTCCTGCTCCACGTTGGTGCTTCCTCACTGTCTTTTTGTTCCATTTGCCCTCCCACTGTCAGTGCACCTGGCAGGGACCACACGTGCAGAAACCTTGCAGGAAGAGAGACACAGAGCCTTTCTGAGACCTCACAAAGCAGGGACTTTCCGCAGGGAGCCACATCGTGGCTCATGCAGTAAGAGAGCCTCGTGTGGTACACGGACGTTCACAAGGCCACGAAGTCTACTTTTAGGTTAAAATGCAATTTTCCCCAGATATTAACCATCTCTGGCAATTGTACTTCTGTTTCTTGCCTGAAGCCTGAGCCTAAATCATGGGTTCTTGGTAGCCTGGAGTTTTCCCAGCAGAGAGAGCTGACAGGAGACAGAGGAGGCAGGCCAGGCTCGGGAAGCTGGGAACCGCCCGCCACCTCTCACACGCCCCCCCAGACCTTTGGTGTCGTTTTCCTCCTGAGGCCTGTCTGCACGCACCACTGGCCTAACTGGCCGGGCCCAGGCCTTCCTTGGCCAGACCTTACCCGTCTTTCAGATCCTGCCAAGCACCGGTGTTTCCTCTCTCAGAGTGTAAGAACTAAGAGTAGCCGTGTTCTGTTATTCCCCGCCCAGGGGTCCTACACCAGGGGAATAGACCCTCATTATGCCAACAAAGTCTCCATCCCGGTTCCTAAAGTGGTGGACAATGGGAAGCACCTGAGAGTGAAAAATCAGAAATGGAAACTGAGAATGAAGGTGGGTTCCAGTGGCATCTGGGGCAGGCGATTGTGAGCGTCCATTCTTATTGGGCACTGAAGGCTGAAGTTCGGCCCTGGCCCTCACTTAACCATGCAGGGTGTGGGAGGACATGGCTATAGCATGTGGGTGTGTTTTTGGCTTCCTGCTAGCATGGCTGCTAGTTCCTGTATTTTGAGGTTTAAAAGTGTGGCTGGGAAGAAAATTGGAAGTCTGGTTGAGTCAGCTGTGCCAGAATTTAGCACTCCTGGGGGCCACAGCTACTCAGGAAGTGAGTGATGGAAGGAGGGAGGGAGGGAGGAGGAAGGAAGGGAGGAAAGATGGAAGGAATATTGGAAAAGAATGAGGAGCATGCTGTTTAGACTTGACAAAATCGGCTTCCCCTCTCTGAGGCTCAGACAGCTTGTCTATAAAATGATGAGAACACTTTGGGGGCATGTGATGTGCTTTGTGAGGCTGCTTTGTGAGGCTGCTGCAGGGGGAAGTGAAGGCTGCAGGTGTGCAGAAACTTAGCCATACAAGTGCCTGGGGTGTGTAGGCGTAATTTCACGTGTGACTTGAGTCTCTCCGGACCGTCACGAATACACGATGTGACTGTGAAGCTGCGGTGAAACGGCCAGTCAGGGGGCACCTGCAGCTTTATTGTGCATGCATTCTGATTTCCTGGTTGTGAGCTCATCTTTGGAAAAGTTGTGCTGTTGCTGACATCACAAGTTCCTGAAACCGGAGGTGGAAGAATTAGGACCCCTGACTCAAAATTTTCTCCTTTGTGGGTTCCTTGTGCTTGCCGGCCCCTCCCCATCACCATGCAGCAGCGTCCACAGCCTTAAGAAGAGGAGTCGCGGGCCCCTGGCTCCTTGCCAGGGGAGGCTCTCGGGGATGTGTGTCTGGGCCCTGGGTCAAGCTGCCGCTGTACTTTGACTGCAGATTTTCCCTTGTTAGAGTGACTACAACCTGTGGACCACATACCAGAGCCAGGAAACTCAGCAGGTCCAGATGGAGGAGAGGAATGTCTTCTGCGGGACTTACAATATCCGCATTCTCTCTGACACGTAGGTACGGGGGCCAGAATCCAGGTCTCCAGGGACCCTTGAATTACCACACTGGCTTAGGGTCTCCACGACCCTCGCTCACCTGGAGAGGCAGTGGTCCCTCCACCCCACAAGCTCCAGCTCCAGAACAGCACGAGACCCCATTTGGGGAATAGGTGCTTGATTGTTGCACCTTTCCTGGCAGCAGCTGGAGGATGCTCTCCCCTTATAAACTTGGGGTGGACTGACCAACGACCTTTTGCACACACACGAAATATTTTAAAACTGTATTTATTGCTTTATTCTAATTTTAGAAGTAATATATATTTATTGGGAAAAAATCCACTAAAAGCCAGAAAATGTCTAGAGAAAAGGAAAGTTGTCCCACGGCCTTGCCACACAGAGATAACTACCATTGACATTGCTGTTGATCCTAGAATTTCTTCTTTGCGTGTATGGACACATATTTTAAGGAGATGCAGGGCTGTGCTGCGCCCCCGACTTCAGCAGAGCACTGGAATGTCTGTCCATGGCAAATATGAAAATGGCATTTGTGATAACTGTGGGGTGTGACTTCATTTAAATAGTCCAGAAGAAGCCCCATTAATAATCAACTTTCTGCTCTGCTTTAGACCTAGGAGTCACTTTTTATTCATAAAGTTTTGGGAAGGCCATCTCTGTTTTATTTTTGGCCATGAACCTCACTAACAAGTTGCATTTTGACCACCAGGAGGGGGAAGACAGAGCAGGCAGGGGGAAGGCAAAGTTGAGTTTTTACGGAGAGCATGGTGATACGTGCTCTTCAGAAGAGAGGATGACAGCTCGAACTCTAGAAATGACAAATGGAATGAGGACAAAAACGTCAGGATTTGCTCCTCATATTCAGGGTGACTATAAATCCCTGTTTACTGGAACAATCCCACTTCACTCTGTGGTCCTTGAATTAATAATAGTGTCTCCTTTCACAATGAAAAAAATCTCACTTTGGACAATAAATTATTCAGTCATCCTGCTCATATTCCATCTATTTGCTGATGCTCTTATGATTGGAAAATTAATTCAACTCACCCTGTTTCACAGACTATCAGCTCATTGAGGGGCAAGGTCCATCCATACCCTATTCATCTTTGAATTTCCCATTAGCACCTGTTAGCCCAGGACTTTGCTCCTAAAATATGCCGAGTAGATGTCGGTTAAAGGGGGGAAAAGATGGAAACAGTGGGATGTGCAGTGGGTCTAGGGCTTCCCAATTGTGTTCATCTGAGGTTTTCCATGAAAAAAGGTTTACACGGTCTAACAAGTTGGGAAATGCTACGACTCTTTTATCTCCCTTGGGGACTTGTCATACATTAGCAGAATTAAGAAAAAAACAGTCTGGCCTTTTGTCCTTAGGTTTTAAATCTACCTGAAGTAGGCTTTTGTTATGGTGTGAGGTGGGGGCTCCACCAGGGCCTGCTGACACGAGGTCTAGCCTTCTTCTGCCTCCGGTGTTGGAAGGCCCCAGGTTTTCCGTCCTCCCACTGCTGCAGGTTACAGGCACTGGGCTGAGGGAGTTCCAGGAAGGACACCAACCCTTCCTTCATTACTCATCCTTCCACCCCGGCAACTCAGGTGGGACTGAAGCAGAATCATCCACTACTCTGGGGGAGACTTGCTAGCTGTGTCCTCCAAACGGAAGATCCAGCTTCTGGACGTCATACAAGTGAAGGAGGTCCCCATCACACTCCGAGGCCATGCCAGGAGCGTCCACGCCCTCTTCCTGTGTGAGGAGGACAACTTTCTTCTGAGTGGGAGTTATGACCTGAGCATCAGGTGAGCAGTCCCCAGCACCCCCAGGCCTGAAGGCGGCTCATGGAAGAAGCATGCATGCTCTTACCTTTTCATATTTATGCAAAAGTTATCCTAAATGGTACTGACTTCTAGAACAACCCACCTTTTTTTTTGGCAAGATAAAAACCAAGAATTTGTATATTGTTTAAACTTTGAATGAGATAAATTTATAACAATTTTCTAGCTGAAGACTGAATCAGAAAGTGTCTTCTGTTTAGCATTCTTAGATGAAGGCATAACTGATATTTCTTTTGATAGATTCCTTCAAGGGAAAGCAGTTTTTTTGTGAGTAGAAATATAGTATAGAAGCAAAGTAGTGTTTAAAAATGTATATATACATATATTTTAAAACAATATAATAAACACCCATGTGCTCATTACTCAGGCCAAGAAACAGATCATCCCCAGTCCCCAAACCCCACTGTGTGCCTCTCTTTTACTGCTTCTTTTTCCCTCCCAGCCCGAGGTAAGGGCATCCTAAATTCATGCTAATTATTCCCTTGTGTTTCTTTATAGATTTGCTGCTTATTTATATATCTCCAAACACATTAACTACTTTTGTCCATTTTTTGTACATAACATAAGTGGAATTGTATTTTAAAACTTCATCTCTACTTGATTCTTGCACTGAACTATGATTTTGAGATTCATCCGTATGATGTAGGTAGCAATAATTAATTTTCACAGAGATACAGTATTTGATTGGATGAATACATCATAACTGATTAATTCTTCTGTTGATGGAGGTGTGCATTGTTCATAGTTCTTTATTCTTTCAAAGATGTTCTTGGATGGGCTCCTGGGACCCACGTGCATCAGTTTTCTATTGTTTATTGAGGTATAATTGACATATAACGTATTCGTTTTAGGTGGACAATATAGTGATTTCATATATGCATATATTGCATAATGATTACCACAGCTTACTTTAGTTTTGTCCATCACTACATATAGTTTTACAATTTTTTTCTTGTGACGAGAACTTTCAAGATCTACTCTCTTAGCAACTTTCAAATATACGACACAGTATTGTTAACTATAGTTCATGAGTGTTTTTTTTAAATTGTAGTTGACTTACAATGTTATGTTAGTTTCAGGTGTACAACATAATGATTAGTATTTTTACAGTTTCTACTCCATTTAAAGTCGTTATGGGGGGAAGGTATTGCTCAGTGGCACAGGGCACGCCTAATATGCACAAGGTCCTGAGTTCAATTCCCAGTACCTCCATTAAGAATAAATAAATAAATTAAAAAGCTAATTACTCCCCCGCAATATAAAGTTGTTACAAAACATTGGCTATGTTCCCTGTGCTACACATCAACACATGAATGAATAGAGAGATGTGGTATGTGTGTGTGTGTGTGTGTGTGTATAGATATATAATATTACTCAGCTATAAAAAGAATGGAATTTTACTATTTAAGATCCATCTGGAGAAGGGAGAGTTTTTCCATAAATGGTATGTAGATAACTGGATATCCAAATACAGAGAGGAAAAAGAAAAATAAATGGGGCCCCTACCTCATTTGATAACAAAATCAGTTTCAGGTAGATTTAAGGCCTAAAGATGAAAGGCAAAACTATTTTTTTTTAATTTTAAAAAACACATTCCTGAGTAATTTCTTTATGACTTTAAGGTAAGAAAGGGTTTACTAAACATGTCAAATCAACAAGGTCTACTACATTTAGGTTAAAGATTTCTGTTCATCAAAAGATACCATAGATGAGTCTTAAATGGAAGAATACATTTGCAGCACAAAGATAAAGAATTAGTTATCTAGGAAACTCGAAAACTCGTATGAATTAATAAGAAAAGGATAAATAAGTCAACAGATACATAGACCAAACAAAAAACAAGAAAATGAAAACTGAACAGGAATTTCATAGGAGAGGAAGCGCAAATGGTTCCAGAACATGTTGTGGTGACACTTCTTACCCCGAGTAATGCCCCTTGTCTGGCGGCACCGCAGTTTGTTTATTCTTACATCTGCTGAAGGACATCTTATTTGCTTCTAAGTTTTAGCAGTAAAGCTACTATAAACATCCGTTTGCAGGGTTTTTTTCTAGTTTTGTGGGAAATCACCAACTGTCCTCCCACGTGGCTGTAGTACCATTTTGCTTTCCCACCTCCATTAAAAAAAAACACTAACAATAAATAAACAAAGAGGAGACTTCTTCCCGCGGGGGCGGGCCTGTGCACCTGAGGGTGTTCAGCAGCATCCTCGGACCCTACGTGCTCCATGCCAGTGGCACCTCCCCCCCGACTTGTGCCCACCAGAAATGTTGCCAGACATTGTCAGAGGTCCCCCGGGCGTGGAAATCACCCCGGCTGACAGTCACTGCATTCGTGTATTTACTCCTGCACAAAAACCCTGTGAGGTGACTGCTATTATTATCATTTCCATTTTATCAGTGAGGAAATGAAGCGTACCTGAAAATGAAGCAACTTGCCCAAAGTCACACCTACTAGGTGCTGCAACCGGGAATCAGATCCAGGCCTTGGACTCATGAAACTGCCGCCTTCCAGCCACCTGCTGATCTAAAGGAGCCCTAGACAGGATGGTCCTCAGAGAGTCTCAAAAGCTTTTTTTTTTTTTGCTTGATTCCTGCAGGTACTGGGATCTGAAAAGTGGGGCTTGCATATGAAACTTCAGTGGCCACCAGGGCACCATCACGTGCATGGATGTGTATAAGACCAGGCTTGTGTCTGGAGCAAAAGATTGCCAGGTCAAAGGTGAGAAAGAAATGGCTCACAGCTTCTAAGAAGCTCCCCCAAGTCCGTGGGTTGCCAGAGGACTTGCTTTGCCCATTTCTAGTTCTTTCCTCTTTGTTTGTTTGTTTTTTGGTGGGGAGGTAATTGGGTTTATTTTTAAACTTTTTAATGGAGGGACTGGACTGGGGATTGAGCCCAGGACCTTGTTCATGTTAAGCACACGCTCTACCGCTTGAGCTATACCCTCCTCTTGCTTTGCTCATGTCTATAGGCCGTCCTTCATCCTGCCACCTACCCATCCATGTATCCAGTGATCCACTCACTTATTGGCTATTTGCTGAACACTAGATGCCGTGGTAGGTGGTAAGGGAGGAAAATGAACATGATATGGCTCTTTTGACATGGCCTTTAATCTCCTCCAGAGGCTCCTGGTCTCTTAATGGAGACAGATAAGTGAATATATAAGGGGGGACAGTAACATGTGATAGTACAATAGTAACATGTAAGAAATCCCAGCCCCACCCCCAGAGCCTCCATGAGGAAACATAGCCCTGATGACACCTTGCCTTTAGCCTTGTGAGGTCGTGCTGAACTTCTGTGAGCTAATGCATCTGCTGTTTTCAGCCCCTAAGTGGGTGGCAATCTGTTACAGCAGCAAATAGAACGCTAACACGTTGAGTGTGGGATTCCCAGGCAGAGGCAAGTGCATCAACGTGGAGGTTATCCATTATAATAAGACGTGGAAGCCCAGGTGTGGATGAGATTTCCTCTGCAACGTAGGAGGGAAGAGCGAAGAGAAGGGAAGCCAGGGCCCCGGAAGCCACTGCATGTTAGGAGCAGGTGGAAGGAGGTGGTGGGAAAGGGACTGTGGGTGGCGTCACAGGTGCCAACGCTCAGACCCACCTGGGAGCCTCACTCCTGACCCCTTCTCCTTCCTCAACTGACCGACAGTCTCCTTGCCGTGACTGCCTTGAGGAGTGCGACAGGAAGGATGCAGGATGAGGGTCTGAAGATGGAAGGGCGGACAGGGCCTCCGACCCAGCTGAGTGAGTCTTGGATGGGGGGCACCAGCAGGGCCGGAACTGGGATGGGGGAGTCAGGCCCTCACTTCTGGTGCAGAATTTAAGGGGACACCAAAACACTCAGTAACCAAGACACATATTTTAATGCAGTATTTGAAAAGTCAAAATCAACATGCAAAATACACGATGAAAAAATAACCCGAGGACCTCTCACTTCACCCTAATCCTGGCCCAGATCCCAGCCTGCCTGTTTTCCCTGTGCTCCCCCTACCTGCCAGGGTTCCTGAAACAGAACAAAAACAGAGACAGTGAATTCTTTAAAACAGGGCGCCTTCCCAGTGGATCTTTTAATTCATCTTCAATTTTCCCATTTCTAGTTTGATAAAAGGGGCAGCATGTATGTAAAAACTTAGTGCAGAAAAGCGTGCTAACGTAGTTAGGGTTCATGGTTAAGAGCATGGCCTCCAGACCCAGTTTCCCTGCGTTTGAATCTGGCTCGATCTGCTTACCGCCTGTGTGGTCTAGAGTGGGTTCCTCAACCTCTCTGTGCCTCGGTTTCCTCACCTGTCCGGTGAGGACTAATAACAGCACTGGCTCATGGAGGAGGTTTGCTGCACGTCAGGCGCTTGCAATGGCGCCCAGTCCACCGTCAGCGCGGGGTGAGGATCGGCTGTGGTTGCTCAGTATTCAGTCCGAGCTTACACATTCTGTTGCCTACAGAAGCAGAAGGCACTCTGGGGGCTGACAGAGCCGACTTCAGTGTCCTCACCCTTGAATTCGGTGCCCACTCTCAGTGTCTTCCTTCAAGCTCGGTTCTCCCACCCCCCGTCGACCCGCACATCCGCCCAGTGCTCGCAGTCCGGGAGGAAGTGCTCCAGCCCCGTCTACAGAGAAGCAGCAGTGAACCTGCCCCCGTGATGACAATCTCTCGGTAGTAAAATTCCAGAGTCAGAATCAGAAATACTTAAATGTGTAAGAGCAGAGACAGCTTTCTTCTCTTTGGGGGCCAGAAGGTGGGGGTCAGGAGAGTAGCATCTGGAGGGATGATGACACCACAGATATGCTACGATTGTCCTGAAGTTTGAGCGTTTTCCAGGCTTGAGGAGGAGGCCCAGTGGAGATGAGCTGTCCAGCTCTCAGACCCTGAGGCTAAGTTTCAGGGTCAGAGCCAAGGTCTGTGCCCGGCTGGCTCTCCCAGGGAGTGTGACTGGGGGCCCTGTGTTGCAGGAACACAGACTAGGGGTGAGCCTGTGGCCTGTGCTGGGCCAGGTGAAGCCTTCTGGGATCTGACCTCCAGGGCTAGGCTGGTCTGAGCTTCTGTGATGGGGTGTGGACCCCCACCATCACCCTCTCCATGCACCTGTCCCCCCCACCTTCCTCTCTCCCCCCCCCCACCCTTCCAGAGTGGGATATCGAGACAGGGAGGTGCCTGAAGACCTTTAAACACAAAGACCCCATCCTGGCCACCAGGATCAATGACACATACATTGTGAGCAGCTGTGAGAGAGGCGTGGTCAAGGTGTGGCACACCATCACCGCCCAGCTGGTCAAGGTGAGAGGGCGGGCGGGTCATGGGGTGGGGGCACCAGGAGTGAGGGACGGGAGGACACTGATCAACTTCCTCCAGGTAGCGCCCCAGACCACCCTAGAGCAGCTGAGTACAGTCGCCAAAAGGGTGGTCCGGGGAAGGGGAAGTCTCCCTGCCCCCCAGGTAGGGGCCATTCTGAGACTGGACAAAGCCACAACTGTCCTCCTCCTTACTCTCTCATGAGAACATTGACTGCCTCAAAATTATTAAATGTTCACACCCCAAAACTGTTCTTGCGGGATTTGAAACCCCCTGGCCCTAGCCAGTGGTGGTGAGACATCGCTTGTGCCAGGAACTCAGTGTCACAGCGAGCTGGTCTGACTGGTGGCTCTTTCCCACTGGTGATGTTGTCGCTGCAGTCTGACCGGCAGCTGCAGGCACTGGGATGCCCCAGGGGCCTCTGGGTCCTGCTGAGGAATGAGGGATGGAATCCTGTCCCCTTCCCTGTCTGGCAGCAGAGGAAGGGAAACTTTAACACTCTCTGGCACTCCGGGAAGACGGGGCCTGCCCCGCCACAGACCTGCCGGGAGCAGCTCTCTCCCTGATCACATTCCTGCTCAACTGGGGGAGAAATCTCTGCATGAAGGAGGCACGGGCCCTACTGGCCTTCTTAGAGCAAAATTCAGGTCGGCTCAGGTACACACCGAGTGGGTGGTCGTCACGGATCGGTGGAGTGTGGCTCTGGGACTCATATGAAGACGCCCCCAGTCTGTGCTGAAGGTGGGCTGAAAACAGGGGCATGCTTTCTTGCAGACTCTCAATGGCCATGAGGGAAACGTGAAGTGTCTGTTCTTTGACCAGTGACATCTCCTCTCGGGCAGCGCCGACGGCCTGGTCATGGCCTGGAGCATGGTGGGGAAGTACGAGCGATGCCTCATGGCCTTCAAGCATCCCAAGTAGGTGCCAAGGAAGCCCTGGCTGAAGTCCTGAGCCCTCCTTTTCCCTCAGAGCCTAGACGGTGCCCTCTGGCCAATCGGTCCCTGTGCTGGCCTTCTGTCCCTCGGCTCTGACCCACTCCTGCTTTCCTCCTCTTATACCTGTTACCCAGCTTGGCCGCCCCCTCTCCTGCCCTCACTTGTTTCTCTTAAGAAATCATAATACTCGGTGTGGATTTTGAGAAGTTACTGAAGTTTTATGCTTATGGAACACGTGATAAATGTGTATGTATTAGATATCAAATGTATGAATATTGGTAGTACTGTCCCAAATGATGCCAGTTCCAGTCAACTTAAAATTCTTGGAACTGGTCTTTAGCCCAGGAGGTTTGTGTTCACAAAAGCTTAAACTTGTCCAAGTGCCAGAAGTTTAAAAGCCACTTACGGGCTTAGAGAAGGATCTCCCTTAAAACCCGTGAGCTAGATTCCATTCCAGGACAGCAAATGGATTCCATTTCACTCTTCCAGTCCTGGTTTAGGGGTGGTGGCTACGTGGAGACAATTGAGAAGTAGGCTGAGGTCACAGCTAAACTTATTTAGCAAAGGCACTGTGGTCCGTTAGTGGTTGTGCAATGGTCATGGGTTTGCAGCTGCTCAAAGCCACTGCTGTTCAGCGTGAGCAATGCTTCTTCCCCTGAGTGCAGGCTAAGGAATCCCAGGGAACTAACCGCGGTCCTAATTGATTGAAGGAGTAAATAGGTCTTCCAGAAGGATCTCTCAGGGGATAGTTATTTGGTGCAACATGACCCCAGATTCCCTTGCAGCCTCCCAGGAACCTCTTGAACAGGCAGGCTGGCCCTGTGGGTGGGGGAAGGGAACATGCGTGCACGTGTGTATGCTGTCTGGGGTACATGACTGCCTTGCTGACAGGTGGCTGTCAGGAAGGGCCAGTGTTCAGTGATTTATCCACCCTCCAGGTGAGTATTGGTAAGCCTCTTAGCATGTCACCTGGATTCTCAAACCTTGACCTCAAGGAGGACTCCCCTGAATATTGTGACTGTACATTTCCCAGACCTTCCAGGCATGATTCGGTAGGACTTAGTAAAGCTCCTGAAAAATAAATCCTTCCCGGCAAACTCATCAGTCTGTTCTCCATTTCATCAATCCGTGATCCTCCCTCTCCACCTCAGCTACGAGACCGTTTTAGACCATTTCCACTTCCATCGAATGACAGCCCCAACACACCATTCACATTGGTTCTTGATACCTTGTGCAGTTACAGCAAATCTGGAGGACACGGTCCACGATCTCAGCGGCAGGGCCTCCTCTCCCACCATCTGAAGTAGTGCTGTGTATGTGTAAATGCTCAATGAATATTTCTAATTGATGGACAATGAGGACTAACTTGACAGATTGCCTTTCTGGAGAGGTCTAATGAGTGGACTAAAACCCCTTTTTTGGCTATGAAACAGGTGAAAAAACAGATATATTTGCTCTTGGTCCTTCATGAAAGAAGGACCAGAGAAAGTGGGCTCTTTCCTGTCCTCTTGGGCCAACATTTTTTTCTTCATCCAAAATTAAGCTTCTGCATACAGTTTGGGAGAGAATGGATAAGAGGAATGAAATTAGAGGGTGCAAAGCAGGGCTGACAAAAATGATGCTGCTTAGAAAAGCTTCTGGACTCTGTAGTGACTTTTTTTAAACCTTTATTCCTTAATGTCTTTCCACGGCTAGTATTGTAATAATGTGTATGCATTCATAATTGTTGTATCTCCTTGATAAATTCATCCTTTTACATTATTTAATGTTCTTTTTTGTCTCTATTAACAATTCTGTAAAAGTCTATTTTGTGTGATGTTAATATAGCGATCCAGTCTCTTTTGGTATCAAGTATCTTTTTCCATTCTTTTACCTTCAACATATTTGTGTCTTTGAATCTAAAGGGAGCCTCCCATAGACAGCATATAGTTGGATTGTGTTCTTGATCCTTTCTTCCATGTCTGCCTTTTAATTGAAGAGTTTAATCCCTTTACATTAAGTGTAAAATGGACTTACTCTACCATTTTGCTTTTTGTTTTCTATAGTCTTATGTATTTGTTTTGTTTTGTTTTGTTTTGTTTCTCAAGTCTTCTGTTAAAATAGATGATTTAAAGTCTTTGTCTAGAATTTCCAACCATTGGGCTTCATTGGTGGCCGGCACTGTGACCAAACTGTAGGCAAAAGAACTGCAGAATAGGGAGAGAGAGTACGGCTGTGTGTTGAGGGTTGATGGTTCCCACCCAGAATTAAAAAATGATGACACACATCGTTTCCATCGTTTCATGACCCCTGCCTCCCCACCATACACAAAACGCCCCAATGACAGACAAACGCAAGCAGTTTACCAGAAGGTGGGTACTGCCCGTTGCTCTGTTCCCTTCCAGGGAGGTGCTCCACGTGGCCCTTCTCTTCCTCCGGGTCATCAGTGCCTGTGCAGACGGCAAGATCCGCATTTACAATTTCCTAAATGGGAACTGCCTGAAGGTGATGAAGGCCAATGGCAGAGGTGATCCTGTGCTGTCCTTCTTTATTCAGGGCAACAGGTGGGTGGTCGGTGTGGAGGTCAGAGCCCTGAGCCGCTCTGTTTGGATGAGTTTTTCCCTCCTCTGGGACTCTGGCCCCGGATTTGTCAGCAGCAGGAGAGGCGGGCAGTGCTCCCCTCCAGCTTTGGCTGCAGTGGAGTAATAGGCTGACTCTATGAGTTGGGGACTCATCCATGGGACTTCGCACAAAACTCAGCAATCAGGGATCATGTTACTCTTCCTTTGCTCGGGTGTCTGATCAAATCACGTGATGGGTGCAGTTCGGTGTTGCTACGGGGACTGTGGTTCTGCAGACCTGCAACCCCTGCTGCTCCCTGGCCGCGTGTTCAGCCTGAGAGCTGCACCGGCTGTCTCCTGGTCTCACTTCCATTGCAGAGACTTACAGGACGGTGGGGGGTGGCACTGGCAGGCGGCCAATGTCCGGGGGGCAGAACTGAGTTTACAGAAACCAGAACCGTGACTACACGACTTGTACATAATACTCTGTGTGTTATATGCTTCACTTCACATATGATATTACGTGAAAATACCCAACTATACTGATCTTTTACATTCTCCCACAGGCTCGCTTGAGGCATCACCTAATCACTTCCAACCACATTGCCTTCCTTTTAATGAAACTTTATTTGTACTTTTTACCATCTTAAAGGACGAGGTGCTAGTAACAAGGCTCAGTAAATTAATTCTTTTCAGATACGAACTAATTTGAAAAAAGCCATTTAATAAAGGTCCCCTCTGACCTTTTCTCGTTTGTGACATCCAAAGAGAGACTTCAGCTTGAGTGAAAATAAGTCTGGAAGAGATTTCTAATTGGAATGATTCCCTGAATTCCATTCCAGCCTTTCCAAAAACAAGTCACTTTTACAGAGTTTACGCTGCCAGAGAGTCTTAACATTGCAGCCTTTTGGAGCAGAAAGGAACCTGCACGTAGCATTTCCATGTCTTGCTTATGGTTGAAAGCGGTGCTTTATGGGTGCCAGGAGCCCCAGGACCCAGTGGGTGGGTGGGAAGCGATGTTGGGGGCCCCGGGTTAGGAACTCTTTTTCCCTACAGCGGCCTGACAGTGGGGATTAGGGAAGATGGAAATCCTCCTGCTTTACAAAGTGCAGGCATTCTGTCTGAATGCAGAGCACACACAGAGACCTTGGAGTGACGGAGTGAAGGAGCGTGCCGGCAGGCAGTGAGGGCTTGAGGCCTCCCCATTACAGACTTCTCCACATTCCTCAGGGCAGAGACGCGGCGTGTGGCTGCTGTGCTTAAAAAAAAAAGGAGTGAATTTCAAGACATCTGTGTGCAGAGTAGCTAAGCCTTCTGCCTCGGGCACCCCAGGTACTTGGCGCCCACTCCAGGAACAGAAATTCATTTAAAAATATTTTAACCCAAGAAGCGAAGTAATCAGAATGTATGTGCCTTGCTCACATTTAATTTTTAAGGAAAACAGCTACAGAGCTAACGACCCCCTGCTGCACGGCCGGCTGCCTCTCTCCTCTCTAGACCCTCCAGCGACCTGCACCGCCCTGTCTGTGGCACTGATCCCTCGGCCTCAGGACTGGGCACAACAGTAGTCCAAGTGCTATCTGGAAGCTGGGAAGTGGTGGCCTCCCAATCTTGTTGCTTTGGTTCCAGGATGGTGATCAACACGGAGAGCAATGTTCTCATGTTCCAGTTCGAGAATATAAAGTAGCAGTACCCCCTGGAACGGGCCAAACAGAAGACCAGGGACAAAGAGGAAGACAGGGAAGAAAACGGCCTCACAGAAGTTCTCTCCAAGTCCAGCACTCAGATCTACAGCCCTAGGGACTCTCTATCCAGCAAACAAGTAGCCCAGGAGTCCCTGTTAAGCAAACCTCACAAGTCCTGCATCTCTCTGAAGGCATCCAGGTCACCTACAGGTAAGAGAACAAAATCCCAGGCAGCCTGAGTGGTGCCCAGTGGAGCAGGTGAGGACGTGCCAGGACCAGTTTCTCTGCGGGATATCTTGGCTAATGGATTCTTGCTGATATAAATCCCAACCTTTAGGGAAGGTGAGAGCCATTCTCTCCCATCTAACAATTTGTTAGCCGGCTCCAGGGAATCTGATTTTCCAAGGACCAAGTTTTCCAACTTATTAGAGTCTTCCTACGGTAGACAAGACTAGCGCACAATACTTGCCATCAAAACAAAAGCCAAACAATCAACATCCTCCCCCCATGCCCCGAATCCAAATATACAGTGCATAATCATTTGCTTAGGACAGAGACAAGATATGCTATACTGCAGAAAAGTGTTCTCTGCAGAATGTATTCTCTCTAGACCTCCGATCGATAGCGTGCGTACCTGGAAAATACTGGATCAACAGATTGCCTCCAAGACTGTCACACCGGAAGTGGTTAGGACAGAGGTTGGAGAGTTTTAAATAATGCTTAGAGCTTGATAATCAGTAGGAAAGGTGAGTGGTGGTGGCAGGGGGTGGAGGAGGTCAGGAGGTGATCTAGACACATCTTAGGCTCCAGGTGACTACCGACTTTCATGGGATGACACGGTAACAAAGAGATCGTTCGAGTGAAAATCAGTTGAATGATCAGCTACACCCCGTTTATTCATACCTAATTGGATTATGCAATTACGACAGCTTCCCCCCACCCCGATCGTCATTCAGCACCGTTAACGGAAGCAGCTCTGAGTCAAGGAAAGCCAAAGCCACCCCGAAGAGACGGCAGGAAGAGAATGAGTCCCAGGGACGCAAACGGCAGGGGTGGCCAGCGGGAGCAAGAGACTTCGGAAGCAAAACCCCTCCCCGGAGGTAAGAAAGGTGAGGCTCCATTCATAACCAGTGCGGTGAGATCCAGCCTCTCTCTCTGTCTCTGCTCAGCCTGGTTTTTCAGCAGGTCCACCAGTAAGTCTGCTTATCTTTGATTCAGCGTGAATAAAATGCCCAGCTTCTCCCAAGAGTGACTGGTTTCCCTTAACTGTCCCATTACTACCTTCAGGCCATGCAGAGTGAGAGCCTTTCTGAGACGAGCTTCGAGCTGCTGGCTCTCCGGGCGCCTCCTCACTTCTGGGACCCTTGTGTCATCAGCCTGAGCCAGGAGTGCAGCAGCTGGAGAGAAGAGGCAGCCAGGCTGACTTCAGAGGGCGCTGCAGGGGATTCATGAGGGAGGAGCTAGGTTGGGGGGCAGTGCTATGCAAATGAGATGGGGAGGTGACGGAGAGAGGTGGGGAAGGGGCTTTTAAGAAGAGTCACTGGACACCATGAATGGGATGTCCCTTTGTTGGTTCTGAGCGGCTTTGGCAAAGATTTAAAATGCCTTTCAAATATTTTTGGCTGATAAGTAGTGTTTCTTTGAATCAAACTCACCGCAGAGACTAGTTTTGAGGCAACGGTAAGACAATTGAGTTTTATGAGGTCTATACTATAGCCAGCATCCTTGTACATACCTGTGTCCGTACCTGTACAGGTGTAAACCTTGCAGGGTAAAGTCCTAGGAGTGGCTTCGCTGGGCCAGAGGATAATTGCATTTACAATCTGGAAAGATGTTGCCATGTTGTCCTTAAAAACCGCCTTGTCAACTCACTCTCCCACCACCAATGCTTGCACACTCCCACTGCCCCGAAGCCAACATGGGGTGATATCCATCAATTTGCACTTGCTCACATGACATGTAAAAACGGTACTTGCCTTTCTTTAAGGTTGATCACTAACAAGCTAAATGTCCATCTGTGGGCAATAATTAAGTAGATGATGACGAATCTGTACCATGGAGTATCACATGACAGCGAAAAATGGATGAGGAAGTGCATACGTTGGAAAGAGATCCACAATATATCACTATACGAAAAAAAGACAAGTTAATGAACAATGAGCACATCACAATTCCTTTTAATAGAAGGAGAAGAACTGCGTTTTGTCCACAGAATCATTTATTCTGGAATTCAAAGGAGAACGGGGACTATGTTAACATCTTAATTCCATTTAGTTTTATATGTTTTAATAAACTTATTTAATTAACAAAGTAAAGACCAGAACAACATTTGAAGTTTCATCCCATCTTAGTATGCCCATACACAGATATCTGGGGATAAAATCTATTTGGTCAAGGAGAATTATACACTGTTATAACAGTATAAAAGCAACACACCATTGTGTTTTCTTTTCTGGTTACAGATTGGTGTCTAGGGTGCAGACTGTACTCGCTAGGACAGACAGGACAAGATGACTTCTGCTTTTCATGACTCAGTCTTTCCTTTTGTAATACGGGGATCATGTTTCCAGTGTGTCTGTGGGGTACTGCAAGGATTGAAAGGCCCGAGTGAGAGGCATAGATTTGCTCACCTTTGAAGACATCCTTGCTAACCAAAGGGTCTGGCACCTTGGGGGTCCTGACCCTAAGGTAGTATGCCAGAGTGAATCTCTTGTCCTGGTCAGTGGCTTTTGGAGCAGCAGCTATTGTTCAAAACATTTTGGGAAGACCTGTTCAGGAACTGTCTTTTGGGCATGTGATCCTTTCCATTTTCCAGGGGTGACACATTATCTGAAGGCAGTTTTGATTTTGAGAAACATCCAAAGATCATTTGGAGTCCACTTTGATTAAGAAGGTGGAGATCAAGATTTACAATATGACTTTTATTTAGAAATCTGTTACTAAAAATTTATAAGGCCTATGAAAGAGGGGTGAAGATCATTCTCTCAGGGAAGTTTTAAGAATGGGTGGATTACATATGTTCCTTCCAAAATGTGCATACCTAGAGGTTAATACACACCAGTACACAAATACTAGTGTATTTGTTTAAAACTTATGTTAAATCTGTTACAATTTCTGGTCTCATGAAGAATTTTTGGTCACACGATGACAGTGTGTCCGCTGGGCAATAAAGACCTTGGTCTGAGGAGCAGTTAGAAGGAATTTAAATTTCATGCATAAGTACTTAAGTTTCTCATGAAACACTGTTTCTTTCCTTTTTTTTTTTTTTTAGAAAAACCAGATGATGTGGAGAAAGTACCAAAAAAAGGACAAGTAAGAACTTCTGCAGATTTGATCAACCGCTCAAAGAAAAACTCCTGACACGTCCCTATGTCTCCTGACCAGTTCCTCCTGACAGTGAACGCCCTGAAGAAAGCCCATAATTCCGGGGAGTTTGCCTATCCCTGTAGGCCCCAAGCCCAGGTCACTGATGCCTGGGGACCTTCAATTTCATACCCTAGGAAGGTCCTGAGTTTTAAGGGAAAATCAGTCCAACGTGAAGTTGATCGGCTGAGATTCAGCAACCCTTCCATAGATGTGAAACAAACCAGCATTCCCCTCGAAATCCAGAAGCTTCAGCCCAACCTGAAGAATTCTCTGCACAGTCCCAGAGTGCAATCCACCCTACCCCAGCCCGTGCTCGTCCACCCTAGGCTCGCTGGCAGCGTACAGGGTGAAGACGGGGCGACCAGTTCAGTTGATGGGATGGTGCACAGCTTCAGCCCCTTAACTAGCTCGCAGGTCATCAAACCAAACCGCATGCTGGCCCCGCCGGTGGGCATGGCGGCCCAGGCTGCTGAGAAAGACGGGCCTCACTTCTGCAAGGCCCTGGACCCCTTCTGGGTGAACACCCAGTTCATGCTGTGGACTGTGAAGGAGCAGAAGGAGTATGGGGAGGCCATGGTGAAGGAGTATCAGGCCAGAAAGCCTGCTGGAGTGGTCAACCCAGAAAAGGCCAGCAAAGCTGCCTGGATCCGGAAGATCGAAGGCCTGCCCATAGACAATTTCATGAAGCAAGGAAAAACCACAGCCCCTGAACTTGGACAAAACATATTTATCTGAACCAGCCTTGGGAGGTTACAATATCTTACAATAAATAGAAAACCAAGTGGATTATTGGTGTTTGGCCCCCTTTTTGGGTTTATTTGTCATTTCTCTCTCCCTCTCTTTTTTCTTTTTTGACTGTTCCCTAGCAATTAATGTGGGGACTCAATTATTTTCCTACAAGCCAAAGAACTGATATTTTCAAAGTAAGAAAACAGAGGGAGGCTGGGTGAGATCAGCATCTGTATTCCCACTGAAAACCACCCAGCGAAACACAGGGAGGCCGCTTTCACTGGTGGGGATGGGGAAGGGGTTTTTGGAAATTAAATACCACTCATCATTACCAGTTTAGTGTTATCATTTCTTCCAGAAAATGAACTGGATTATATTCAGAAAAATGGGCTGAATTTCCCTGGTATTTTTGTATGGAAGCCTGATGAAGGTCAGTGAGTTCAATTAAGAATCTGAGAGAAGCCCTCAAATTGCATCTTTCCTCTCCAGGGCTAACGCCTATGGAAGAGAATTAAGTACCTTCGCCCTCTCTACATTCATATCGAGTGTGTCGAGGTTGCTACTTAAACCTGCAGAGGCTGGTGTCAGGTACCAGGCAGGTAGTTTAGAGAGTGCAGCCCAGCACAGGGGCTGTGGCCCACTGGAGAGCTCAAGCCCGTCCAAAGAGGGCAGCTCCTACTCAGCAGCTCAGAATGGCCACAGGATGGAAACAATCCAACCAGAATGCAGGACGAAACCAACAAAAACCCAACCCCACAAAACCCCACAACCCACACACTGGGTGGGCCACCAAAACCCCGGCATAGGCAGAGTAGATACACACATATGGTCTCTGCGTTTCACCACTGTTTGTCAGGCTTTCTCTCCTTTGAGATTTTTTTCTCCATTATTAGGATGTCAGGTTTAAAGCAGCACTGGCAAATCGCCATGTAAAAACTGTGATTTGAATGGAAAGAACCTCCTCAATTCAGGAAACACGTTATTCCACGAGTCTTCTGATGGCAGTCTGCCCATAGGCGGGGCAAATAGCATCTTGTTATAATCACAGTTTCAAAGATGACACAGAGTCTCTGAATTTCAGGTCCTTCACAGGGCAAGATCACATCATTAGTGCCTAAACTTAAAACAGTAATAAGAATAACATCCTCTATTTAGCAGGACTTACCCTGTAAGGGTACCGTTAGCATCCCCACCTTACCACTGAGGTAGGGAAGGACGCACAGAGAGGTAGGTTAGCTAGCTAGATAACTGGTAAGTGGAGGAGCCGGGACAAACCCAGGGGCTCAGACTCCAGGGCCTACTCTCTCAGCCTCTCCCTCCGTACTGTCTTCTGGGGTCTATATTCCTCCCATAAGAATACCCTCCCTGTTTAGAGTCCTCCTGCCTTGTTCTTCGTAATAACTGTTTACCCCTTCGCAGGAGAGTATCTTTTTTTCTTCAATTGTTTCTAAAATTTAAGGTACAAAAGAAATACTGTAGGCAGTACACATTGTCGTAAAATATTCAAACAAAATGAAAACTATGGAACAGTCACAACCCTGCCCCCCATCTCCACCCTGAGGACGTCCACGCCGGGGAAGACACCTCGTAGGTAGTACCAACATCTCCACCTGAAAAACTAAGAAGATTTGCCCCTAAAGCTGCACCAGTTTCCTTTCCCAGCTGGTTTTTTCTCTCCTGCTTGGACCGGCCCCCCGGCCCCGGCCCCGGCCCCGGCCCCGGCCCCGGCCCAAGTCGCCCCGCCCACGCTCTAGCCCCGCCCTCAATAGCCCCGCCCACACACGCTCCCCGCCCCCTCATGCCCGGAAGCGGAAGTGGGGCTGGCGGAAGCTGGTATTCCGGCTCCTTCTGGCCTGTGGAGAGCTGTCCGCGTCTGTTGGGATCCCCGCCCGGCGGCTGCGCCTGTGGCGCTGACGTGGCTCCCGGAAGTGGCGCTGTCGCGAGGCCGCCATGTTGCAGCAGGTGAGGAGCTGTGGGCGCCGGGAGAGGGCGGCGGCTGGGCCCGAGGAGGAGCGGGGTGAGCGGCGGGCGGGACGGCCGGCGCTGGTGTCCGGGGAGTGCGGCCTAGGCTGCGCTGAGGAGGGCCAGCGCGGGTGTGAGGTCCGCGGGGTCGCTCTGTGTGTCCCCACCGCTCGTGAGCCGGCGAGGGGCAGGCAGTCGCCGCCCTGGACGTGGGTTACGGGACCCGCCGGGCCTGGCGTCCAGGTTTATGCCGTCAAAGCAGGTGGTTAAGGGTCGGTCCCTTCCCATGCTCACATCTGTTCCTCAGAGTTAATTACAGCCCTCACGTCTACGACCCCAGACTAGTGAGAAGAAGAATCTCTTCCTATTTAAAAAAGCACTGTTTATCGTGCACTTTAACTTGGGTTATCATAGCTGTTTTTTCTGAGGGATTTCTGTGGCCCAGCCGCTGGCCCAGGCCCTGCGGAAGGGCTGTGTAAACAATGCAGTTTCCTGCCCGGGTTTGGAGTGTTAATGCTTGTCCAGGGATTGAGTGGGGAGATGAAATAAGTTACAGAGATAAAGATATTTCAGATAACAACAGCATAGACGGTGATGTGATAGCAAGTATCTGAGAATGGAACAGCCTAGCGATTTGCGGTCAGGAAGGACCACTCTGAGGAGGTGACGTGAGTGGAGAAAATACAGTGATGGTCTGAACCTGCAGGAGGCTGGAGAAAAACACAGCCATACTGACCGTTCCTTCTTAAGTTTGTGACCACGCACCTCAAGGGAGCCCGGGGGGCCTCCCGGCAGTCATTATGGCGTTTCCGTAGTCCCCTAGGCTACTCTCCAAGTCTTCTCCCTCAGACCGTCAGCATTTCTTATCTTCTCTCAGCTCAGAGCCTTGTGGCTTGTTTCCCAGAGAAAACGGAAGCTGTCGGAGAACTTTCACACCACCTGCCTGTACAGCTTTGCCCACAACCTCCCGCAGGCGCTGCCTTTGCCTTACAGGTTGCCCTGTCTGTGCTCCAGCCTTAGGCTGGGCCCTCTGCTTGTGCACTGGTTTCCCTTTTACCTGCTCGGGACAGAAACTTTGGGATCTTCCTCGACTCCTTTCCTCTGAGCCCTCCGTCCACCCGTCAGCAGATCCTGTTGGTTCTGCCTCAGCATGTGTTCGGAATCGGGCTGCTTTTCACCACCTGCCCTGCCATCCACCCTCGACCAGACCATTACTTCTTGGCTCCATCATTAGATTCACCCCCTGGCCAGCCTCCCAGCTGTGTGCCTTTGTCTTTCCCTCTTTCCCCTCTTTGCTCTCAGAGTCTTAATGCAGTAGCCAGAATTTTCCTTCTAACATGAGTCAGAATGTGTCAGTCCTATGCTCAGGACACCCTGGTGGTCCCCCCTCCCCTCACTCAGTTTTTCTGATGTTCTTAATAGCAGTACCTGGAACTTACACATCCACAGCCAGACTCCTGATTTCGCCCCACAGTTGTGCTCACCACCTTTCCATCTATTGGATGCAACTCCAGGAGTGCAGAGCTAGTTGTCTTTTTTTCTTGTTTTTGGCTGTACCACTTAAACTAGTGCACATCGCGGGCACTCAGTATTTATTCAATAAATGAGACGAAGCCGGTCTTCCAAAGAGCAGGGTAAGAGAAAAGAGTGTTGCAGACAGAGTGCAGAAGGACCTGATAGGGCACAAGTGGGGCGTGTTTAAGGCACTGAAGAGAAGGCCAGCCTAGGGGCTTAGCTGTTGTATAGGTTTCCTATTGTAGCAAATTACCGTAAACCTAGTGGCTTAATACAAATTTATTATCTAAAAGTTCTGGTGGTCAGAAGCCCAAAATGAGTCTTAAGGGACTAAAATCATGGTGTAGGCTGAGCTGGAAGCTCTCAGGGAGAATCTGTCCTTGAGTTTATCCAGCTCCCAGAGGCTGCCTATCTTCCTTGGCTCACAGACACTCTCTCCTCTTCAAACCTGGCAGCATAACATCTTCAGTTTCTCTCTGACCTCAGCTTTCCTTGTGTCATCGTCTCTAACCCGACTCTCCTGTGTTCCGGACCACGGTGATTGCCTTATTGGTGCCACCTGGATAATCCAGGAGATTTCCCCAGCCCAATATCCTTAATTTAGTCACTTCTACAAAATTCTTCTTGCCAAGTAAATGTTCATATTCACAGGTTCTGGGGATTAGAACCTGGGCTTCTTTGGCAGGGGTGAGGAGGCCCTATTCAGCCTACCACAGTTAACAGAGAGGGAGTGGCCTGAGACAAGGAGTTAGAGCTGGGCAGGGGCCAGATGGTGATTTGTCACCATATGAAGTCTGTTTTCAGTCAAAGTGCTGTGGGTTTTAAGTGGGAGAATGATAATGATCTAATGGGAAAATGTCACCCTGGTTACTGGATGGCAAGGCCTCAGCATGTTCTTCTGTGGCATCATGTGGTGCATCCCAGCCTTGGCTGCACGAGAGCATTATATGGGGAGCTGAGTCAGGGTCATGAAAAAGTTCTCAAACTGATGGTGTGATGGTTGCACAATTCTGTGACTATACCAAAAATCATTGAATTATACACTTTAAATAAGTGAGTTGAATGCACCTGCTCTTTGGGAAAGACTTGAATATCCAGAAAAGCGGAAATAGAGGGAAAAGTGACAGAACAAGCCTCTGAGGAGGTGGGTAAAGAGGGGATTCCAAGCACCAGTAGCTGGCTTAGCCTTGGATAAAAGGACACAGATTTGTGAGCAGGGGTCGGAAAAAGGATGCAGTTAGATGATTTTGTGAAAGAACCCAGAGCCTTTGAATTTATCCCGACAGCCTCAGCTTTCTCTGCCCTGGGAGAGCGCTACTGAGAGTGGTGGGGTGAGTTTGTAGAGCATCAGCCGCTGATGATGGTTCCTACACGAACTGGCAACATCTTGTGAGGGATGGAGGCGGCAGGTGCCTGGACTGCTGTGGAGGGTTTGGCCAGGTGGTTGGGGTCGGGATAGGGGAACTGCCTTGGGCCCTTTCCAGCCTTCCAGGTGGCCATGGCCATGGCCATGTCTTAACTGTTGTCTTCCATTTTGACTAGCGTGCCGCCTTGTGTGTAGTAGGCCTGCAAGGACTGAACTTAATTTTGCTTCATGGCTGTTTACTTCCCTGTTAGGACAGTAACGATGACACTGAAGATGTTGCATTGTTTGATGCGGAAGAGGAGACAACTAACAGACCGAAAAAATCCAAAATCAGATATGAGGCTAAGTTACAAGAGTTGTGTTGTCTCGGGCTGTTCTGCCTGTTGACTGGTGCCAGCAGCGGGTTCCCTTCCAGGCAGAGTGGTTGTGACGTGCTGGCGAATGTTGTGTATTACAGTTTGATCTTAAAGATGACATTTCACTTTCTCTCTGGGAATAACTGGTATAGAGAATTTTACTCAGTACTGAGTTTTCAAGTTTGCAAATACAGTTATTTGAACACCAGTGTTTTTGATTCTGGCTGTTGTTTACCAAGAACGCACCATTTCTTTACGAGTTTCTGTAGATACATTACCTTCTGATTTATTGTACATATTTCAGAATTGCATCTTTTGTATCAACTAATATGAAAACATCATGCCAAACATACTTCTCTTCCAAACTTTGTTCTCTCTAAAGAAATTCACTTAATGAAATCAAATTCTGCCAGAACCTTGGAAGCATTATGCTAGGTGAGAGATGCCAGTCACAAAAGACCATGTATTATGTGATGTCACTTATGTGAAATGTCCAGGATAGATAAATCTACAGAGACAAAAAGTACATTGGTGGGTGCCCAGGGCTGGAGGTTGGTGGGATTGGGGTACATGGGGAGTGACTGCTCATGGGTTTAGGGTTTCTTTTTAGGGTCATGAAAAAGTTCTAAAACTGATGGTGTGATGGTTGCATAATTCTGCGACTGTACCAAAATCACTGGTACAGTGATTTAAATAGTTGAGTTGTATGGCACGTGGATTACATCTCTATGAAGTTGTTAATAAAACAACCTGATGGTTATTTTGTCTTAGTGCCTGAAGTGATTTCTGAGGGCCTGGAAATTCTTCGGGCATGATTTTTAGACAGGTAAAAATAAGTCTATCCTAAGAGTATAATTTCCTTATTTCTCCAAGCTTGGTAAAGATTCTTGTTATGCATTTTGGGAAGATTTATAATCAATGAGGTATTAAAGTCGTGTTTACATAGTGTGTTTTCTGTGACAACAGAAACACAGGGTCTAGTCAAATAATGGGACTTAATGAGAAAAGAGACAGGCGGTTTGCTTCTTCCTCAAGTCATCTTTTATTTTGACAAGACTGCATGGTTCTGTTACAGCTGAAACATTGTCATATACATCTGCAGTACCTGTCGTAAAATGTAATTGCATTTCTTTTGTTATGTTTTGGTTTTCAGACACCCAGTGGCATCATTTTTCCATTTATTCTTTCGAGTCAGTGCAATTATAGTCTATCTTCTCTGTGAATTGTTCAGCAGCAGCTTTATTGCCTGTATGGTGACAATTATCTTGTTGTTGTCATGTGACTTTTTGGCAGTCAAGGTAGGTTTGTTTTTATTTTTAAAATCCTATTTAATATGATGAGATTGAATGACATAAACAATACAAAAAGGACACTGAGCATTTTGTATTGATGTTAAATTTATCTTTTTGTTACTTAAGGCCTCATCTGTGTCAAAATGCTGGTTAGATCAGATCATATAGAGGTTATTGCACTACTGACTTGTGTGCTTTACGTTAGCCAACATCAGCTCTGAAGTTAAACGTATAAATAAAATGTGACTGGCAGCTGCAGACCCTGCGTACTGCTTCTAGTCCACATCACTGGTTTTGCTTCAGGGTCACCGTCAGCTGTGCCGGGTCTGGTTTCTGGATGGGACCTCAGGAGAGTTTGTCCACAGATCCTCAAGTGTCCACCACTGCAGAGGCTCCTGTGTGAGCTCTAGGGCGGTGTTCCTCACCCAGGGCCATGTTGCCCCCCAGGCGGTGCTTGTCAATGCCTGAAGATGTTGGTCACGGCTGGGGTGGGGAGCACACTGCAGGCCTCAGAGGGGCTCAGGCCAGGGATGCCGCCGAACGCCTTCAGGTGCGCAGACGCGACAGCCACCTGCATCCGTTATCTGGCCCACAGTGCTGGTAGTGCTGTGGTTGAGAACCCCTGCTGTAGGGCTGGAAAGGCATGTAAGAAGTGGTTTCAGACTCGAAGGCAGTGGTGGGTAGAGGGAGGAAGGGAGGGATGGATAGGGGTGTGAGTGGGGGGGCATGTGATACAGTGATTATGGCAAAACACTAAGTGCAGACCCTAGGTGGTAGGTATATGGGTATTCACTTGTAAAACTTGGCTTTTCTGTGTGTTTGGAAATTTTCATAGTAAAAAATGGTGGGGGGGGAATCAAAGGCAAAAAAAAAAAAAGACGACACCTGGTTTTGGAATATCAGAGACATGATTATTGATTCAAAAACCCGGTAAAATGTTACCAGTCTATTCACGGCCACCAAGCCAGCTGTTTTTAGGTCTGTTGATTCTGACAGATATCAGAAGTGGTTGGCTTGGGGGCTAGTTTACATGAGCCACCAAATGCTGAGAATAAAGATTACGAAGACCTGTTTCTTGTAGGCTTTTCTTTCATACAGTCTTTGGCCTGTATTCCTTTGAATTTCTTCTGTTGCTTTATGCTGTAAAGTGTTTGCTGTAGCCCGGTCACAATTTTGAGAAATGTTTCTTTTTGTTGTTCCTTCCTGTAATTTGTGCTTAGCCAAATAGAACATGGCCTTCAGTTGATTCTTCCTGCTAATTTCTAAACTGTTGTAATTAAATCCTTGTAGGTTTAGGGTTTTAAAAAATGTGGCCAGAAAGCATATTTTCTGATAACCCGTAAAGAAATATAAACAAGAAGAGCTTAAAAAAGTCACCCTTTTATCTGTGGCACAATTACTTGTAGAAGTGCAAACAGTTGAGATGAAATTAAGAGGTCAAGAGTGGGGACGGTATTAAATGGACTTGGGAAGGGGTATGTGGGCTTCTGAATCTAGTTAAAACACAGATGTGTCATAAGTAAATTTCAGTGCAGTTGTCAAAAGAGGAGAGATAATTGTTTTAAAAATAAAAGAGAAATTAAAAGATACAAAATTATTTAAAAAAAAAGAACTTTAATGTTATGACCTATATGGGGCTTTTGTTTTGTTCTCTACTCTGGCAAATAGAGTAAAAAAGGTTAAGTAAAGTTTTAAAAATTTTATTGGTAACTATTAGTAAAATTTAAAACAAGGCTGTGTGTCTTCCACAACACTGGAGAAGGTAGGAGCAACTGAAACGTAGCTCATGCAGCAAGAGACGGGAAAACAGCAAGCGTCAAGGAAGCTGAAATGTCATAGGCCATGTGCAGGGTGAGGGGAGCAGTGGCCCATTAGCTATAACAATAAATGTAATTTGATTAAACTCTCTTTTAAAGATAAGAGTTCTAACATTGAGTCAGAAGTCAAAGGTCCAGCCAAAAAGATCTAACTAAAACTGTGACATTTAAAAAGCCAAACACTTGGAGAAGATGGAGGAACACTGTTGTGGTGGAAGTCTTAAGAGACGACTGTCCTCAGCACATCGAAGCGACAAAAAATGGTTAAGTTCTGAAGAATCTGAGTGAAATAGCCAAGTCACTTTCATGGCAGTTTTTGAAACCTTGTGTGTAGAGTTGTGATACTTTCTTGTTCAGCTCCTGTGGGGCACTTATAAAAGCTGATTAAATACCACTGTGAAGAAACTGCAAATAAACTGTCTGAAGCAGCTGCGTGTTCTAACCCAGTGCAGCAGAACTGGAAACCAATGAAAAGTGGTTGTCACAACTGCCTGCTAAATATCTTGTCTCAAAGAGGAAACAAAAACTGAATATAGATTATTTACAGCTTAATGATAATGATCATCTACTTTCAAACTTTTGAAGTGTGTCTAAAGCTGAATTCAGAGGAAAAGCAATAGGCCAAAGGCTTTTATTAGAGGTACAGAAATTTTAAAAACAAAAGTAGTAAGCTTGAGAGAAATTAGGAAAATAAGCAATAGTAAAAGCAGAAAGTAAATAATTGGAAAATGGGAGAACGGAGGAGTTTGAAAATAAAGAGCTGTCATTTGAAAATGCCTCTGAGATAGGCCCTGACTGCTCTCAGTCTTGGCCTGCTCTTCTCTTTTACTTAGCCTTCAAATGTTAACGTTTCCACAAAGTCAGGTTTGGTCTTTAAGTTTCCTCCTCTTCTTCTCCTGTATTCCTTTCATTACATTAGGAAAGCTCTCGAAGTAATTTGTTTCGTCAGTGAGAGAGAGCTTGGTGCATTTCCATTGCTGAATGAAGGCCAGTGCCTGTAACCACATACCATAGACTGGGTGGCCCACACACAGTAGGAGTTTATTTTCCGAGTGCTGGAGGCTGGAAATCCAGGATCAGAGTGCCCGCGTGCTCGGCTTCTGGTGAGGGACCTCCTCTGGGTCCAGACTGCTGATCTCCCCTTCCTTCCTCACCCCGCTGAGAGCAGAGAGGCGGAAAGTCTAGTGAGGGCACTAGTCCCATCAGCAGAGGCTCCACCCTCATGAGCTCATCTAGTCCCGGTCACCTCCCAGAGGGCCACCTCCTGACACCATCACCTGGTGAGGGGGTGGGGGCAGAGTTTTGACATGTGAATTTGGGGGACACAAACACTGAGTTTGTATCAACTGTTTTTAGAGATACATAGTTATAAAATATATGTCGCTATGGTGAGGACATAGAGGAAAAAGTAGGTCCCAGAAGAACAAGGGGTTTGGGAACACATTAGGGAACTGGAGAAAGGATGAGTTCATGAGGGAACAGAGGGCGATGTTCATGGATCTGCTTACCCATCACCTCCACCCCTGCCGGGTCTGCCATTGCATTTGATTTAATCTTTTGTCCAGGCCTGTTGTGTAGTGGTTGTTAACTGAGTATTATGGAGGTAAAGCTGATGATTTCTTTATTTGTGAAATGTTACACTAAGATAGGATATTATGGTAGCTCTTTAAATAACGTTTTTAAAATGTGTGTGTATATGTTAATCTTTACCAGAATGTCACAGGTAGACTAATGGTTGGCCTGCGCTGGTGGAATCACATTGATGAAGATGGAAAAAGCCATTGGGTGTTTGAGTCCAGGAAGGTAAACTGCCTCTGTTTTTCTCTTTGAGTGTCATTTAATAAATTATGTATAGATTTCATTCGAATATTTAAGGGTGAGTTACTGAAATACTTCAGATGTAATCTACACACGAAGAGCTGTGCCAAGTCACTGGGCAGGGCAGCACTAAACCAGAGGGCCTTCTGAAACTTTCTGTCTCGTTCAGACTGGAAACAAGCCATGTGCAGGAAAGAACCCTCTGAGAGGCTTTTGGCTCACAGTTTGTGCTAAGCTGCCCCCAGGGGCTGCTGAGAAAGGCGCTCTTTCCATGAGCCGCCTCAGCCTGGTGTTGCCTTCCCTGGTGTAACTGCTTTCGGGAGCTCGTCTGCCCTTGCCCCCGTGGTCCTCCTCCATTTGTGGGCAGGAGAAGGAGAAGGTTTGCAACTGGAGAGAAGATCTGAGCTGAGCAGAGCAGTCTGTTCTTCAGGCGGTTCCCTCAGAAGTCCCAGGGGACTGCAGTCTGTTTTGGGCTAGCCTGTTTATCAGCAGTGGAGATCAGTTGGGAGGCAGAGGACAGAATTCTTGGAGACGGCACCAGCTAAATTGCTTGCCTTCTGCTTGGAAGGGCCTTGACAAGGACTTCTCTGAAAGCAGTGTTGTGCTCAGTGAGTCAGTAGTCCTGATAAAATCTACCTTGGAAACGATTCACGGCCCTTTTAAATTCCTGGGTATTGCTGAAACATTGTGGTCGTGTCCAGAATCCCTCGATTCCATTTCCTCTTCTGGACCCTGACTTGACCTTTTAGTCTCCAGGATGACTGTAGCCTTGATTTCCTGGATCCTTACCAAAGAAGGTATCCTTCCGAGCTTCCTTGTGAATGAACAGTAGAAGTGCAAGGAGGAATGACTAGAAGCCTGTCCGAGCTGACCCTGATTGTCTTGGGTGATGAGAAACTGTCCATTTTGCCCTGAAAATGGAACGTTCTTGAGTTAGAGCGAAGTATATTAAGACCAGTTCCAAAGGTTACAGTCGTGGTAGGTCTGCTGTTTTGTTTGAGGTGGGTTGGGGGCAGGGGTTCTGACTTAGGACTTGGGTTGTCTGTTACTTTGTTTGAATCTGAGGGTAAGGTGTTTTTCATTAAAAATGTTAAACTCTTTGCTGATGAATATCACAAGACATTGGTTATTAAATTCATGTTCTTTTGTAGGCCTCCTCTCAAGAGAGTAAAACTGTTTCAGAGGCTGAGTCAAGAATCTTCTGGTTGGGACTCATTGCCTGTCCAGTGCTGTGGGTGGTATTTGCCTTCAGTGCCCTCTTCTCCTTCAGAGTGAAGTGGCTGGTGAGTGTCAGTGTGGAGTGGTCAGTAATTCTCACAGGTGGCTGATGGCGTGGTTGGTAGTCAGCACCTGCCCATCTGTGTTGACATCAGGGACCCATCTTGAATAGGCAGCTTCATTGTGTATCTCCCAAGTTCGGTTTCCCATCTCTGCTTTTCTCCAAGTGCCCGGAGCAGCGTTCTGTGCAAGACTCCATTTCACCAGCTCTCCTGGTGCCTAGCGGAGTTTTGATTTAGCCCGTCTTGTTCAGTGATTCCTACATTCATCACCTGATCTTGTCGGATGGGGATGTTGCGTGTCCTCCAGACGTTTGGCTTAGCTTGGAACTAACAGTGGTCTTTTCTGAGGATAGCGGTTGGTAACCTGTTCAGTTGTCCATTACAGCAGCTGTTTTATGAGCGCTCACAACCTCTCTGGTTCAGGAGCCTGCAAAGGGCTTGTCTGGAAGGTTCTGACTTGGGATCTCTCGTAGTTGTGGTCAGACAGCGATGGCATGACGGGGCTGGTGAGGCATCTAGTCTTTGAGGTCCCATGGCCTCCCACGTGGTCTTCCCACATGGCTTGCTGGGACCTTCTCATGGCCCGGTGGCCTCACGGCAGTGAGACTGCTTACTTGGAAGGCCCCGGCTCCCGCTGGGAGTGTTTCAGCTCAGAAGCTGAATTACCTTTTACACTTGGGCTAGTTTTCTAGGACTGCCACAGCTGAGTGTCACAGGCTGGTGGCTTCAGCAGCAGAAGCTAATTTCCCCCCAACTCTGGAGGCCTCTCTCTGCGGCTTGTAGATGGCTTCTCACGGTCCTCCTGCTACCTGTCTGTCCTGACCTCCTCTGCCTGTAAGGACACCGGTCACACTGGATTAGGGTCCACCCCAGCCATCTCATTTTACCTTAATTACCTCTTTAAAGACCCTGACTCCAAATACAGTCACATTCTGGGGTACTGGGGGATATATAGAGAGATACACGTATAAATAAATAAATTAGGGGAGGACAGAGTCAGCCTGTAACAGACATCTAGCCTCAGAAGTCACATCACTTTTCTGTTTCGCACATTCAAGGGAATGGAAAATATGCTCCCCAGCCTGAGTGGGTAGGAAGGTTCCAGAAGAGCGTGTGGAGCAGGAGATACAGCTGTTGCCATCTTTGGAAAGTATAATGTGTCACTTGACCCGACTATGTGTCTTGTTCTTTTAACAGCTGAGTTTATCTGACTTAATGCTTATAGATACCAGGTATATTTTGGCCTTAATTGTGTTTTTTCCTTATTTGTAATATTGTCTGTTTTGCTGTATAGCTTCTCTCTTCGTTTGTGAGCGTGCCTATGTATGTAGTTTCCCTTTTGAGATTGGAAGCTTTATTGTCTATTTTTAGTTTTTCTAGCAGTTACCTTTCTCACGTGCCCTCGGTCACGAATGGGACACGTGTTTAGTGTCTGTTGATCTGCTGCAAAGGATGTAGAGTTCCCACCCCTGTGCCTCCCCCGCCTTGTCCTCCCTGCTTCCAGCCCTGGGTTCTTGGTGGTGGTGGTCTTATTTTAGTTATTTTAAGTAATACGTTTAATCCTGTTTATTGACTCAGAGACTCTGTTTAGGAGGGGAAACGTTTCCTTTTGAAGTGGTATTTGTTGCTGGTTGTTCAGTCTTTGGTCTGTTTTTAACCATACTGGCTCAGTGGTCTTGTTGCAGCTTCTCCTTTTACCTCTTGGTTGGCTGGATTTCATCAGTGGGGATTTTTTTTTCCCAAAAAACCTGTGGGTGTTATTTCTTTTGGTTCTGTCATGTTCAAGAATCTGAGCCGTTGACTTTATTCTTGAATTCACTTTTTCCTTTCTTTCTGAATAAGTTTTTTATATTTGGGTAAGTTTTTTATTCTTTCTTCATTCTTAAAAAAATTCTTTATTCTTGAATAAAGAACTATTCTTGGCTCAGTTAATATTCTTGGGCCACAGCTGCTTCCTCTCAGCATTCAGAAGACGTTGCTTCATCATTTTCTTATATTGAATATTGCAGAGAAATCTGAGGCCAGGCTTATGAACCCCCATGTAACTGAGTGAGGCATTTTTCTCCTTGGACAAAGAATTTCTGATGTCATTCTAGAAATTATAAAATAGCATATGTAACCAGGTTGTCCTCATGTTTGTCTTTCCATAGTGCTTTTTCCGGACACTGTGCCCACTAATGACAGGCACAGATTCTGCTCTGAATTGGGAAAATTATCTTCTGTTAAGTCTTTACATTTATTTGCATTCTGTTTTTTTTGTTGTCTTTAATTCTGAGGTACCAGTTACCTCTGTGTTGGGTCCTTTTTATCTGTTCTCACCCACTATCTTAATTGCTTTTATCTCTCATCTCTTTCTGTTCTGTTTATTCCCTCAGCAAATCTTTTTAGGAGTCTGCCCCTTGCCAGAGCTGTCCTGGCTGCTGTGGACAGGACTAGGGGCTCGAGAAACAAGGTAACAGCTCTGAGAGCCCTGAGTCCTGGTGGAGCAGGGTGTGGGCAGGCAGACAGGGAGGGAGCGGCTGGGAGGAAGGTGACACGGTGACAGAGTGGAGTGGGCAGTGGGGCGGGGTGCTGCTTTAGGCTGGGGGTCAGCAGGGGCTTTTCTGCGCTTCCTTAGCTCTGCCAGCACCATTTTTAGCTCCTGGTGCCTTGTCTCACCTTCACTGTCTCTGAATTCTTACCTTTAGTACTCCCGCAGGGAGAAGTCTTCCCAGGGTGCTCTGACTTAGGAGGACTGGGTTTCTTCCACAGCAGCCTTCGCCTGCCTTTGGCGGGCTGTGTCCCTTTCTGCTTTGGTTGTGGGTTTGTGTAGCTGCTTTTCCCTCGTCTCTCCATCTCGCGTGGGCTCGCAGGGGCAGCTCCGCCCAGACCGTTAGTGTGCTGCTTTCATGGGGGTGAACTCCCCTCGACGGCCTTCCCTGTCGTCTGAGACCCCTGGGCTCGGCATGCGTGGCAGGTGGGTGGCCTGGGGTGCAGGTGTGGGGAGGGACGTGGCCACCTTGGCCGGCCCGGCGCGGAGGTTTGCCTTCTCGCGCGCGGACTGGAGGTCTTGTGTCCCGGTCACTCTGTTCTGGTTGCCACGCCTCCTGCTTCAGACCATCCAGGAGGCCCTGGAGCCTTCGCCTCCGGCTGGCGGTCGGCCCGGGCTTTCTCTTGTGCTGTTTCCACTTCCTAAAGCGGAGCAGGGACGGGCGTGTGAAAGGTGGGTTTAACGCTCTGGGCTGGGAAGGGGGTGCCTCCAGCTTCCCTGCCTCTGTTCTCTGAGGAGGCGGGCTTGACGGCTGTCGGTCCTCCTGCCTGTCGGAGCAGCTGTTTGCTCTAGAACAGGGCTGGGCAGACTGGCCTCAGGCCAGGTCTGGCCCAACACCCGAGTTTTTGTGAATTTGTACTGGAACCCAGCCTTGTCTGTTTGTTTACGCACTGCCGGTGGCCGCTTTGGGACCAGAAGGACAGAGTGGAGTATTTACAACAGAGACCACATGGCCTGCAAAGCCTAAAATGTTTACCATCTGGCCCTTTCCAGAAAGACTTTGTCAACCCTTGTTCCAGAATACTTAACCATGGGGTCTCCTCGTGTTGTTCTCATTAGCTTTTCTTTCATAGTATTTAAATAGTAGCCTTGAGTTTCTTATTCTCAATCCTTAGTGGTCTTCGTGGGGCCACCTATAGGATCATGGCCACGGGGAGGAAACAGCTCTGCCCAAGTGCATCTCCCCCTGCTGCTCCCTCCCCCTCCACCCCTTCCACTCCCCTCTGTCCCCACCCCCTCCCTCCAGTCACGGAAGGCAAGCACCTGTTGGTTGCTGCCTTGAGGCACTGGTTGGCTTTCTCAGAAGCCAGTCGTCACACACACACGTTAGCAGAGTGCAGAATTCACTTTTGCCTGCTCTCACTGTGTTGAACTTGATCTGTCTTGACCATTCTTTTGGAGTTCTTTTTTTTTTCCCCCATTCTTTTGGATTTCTTAAGGGAATAATTAACATTTGAGCCCCTTCTGAGTCTCATTTACTTTTTTTATATCTTTACTCACAGATCCATGGACAATATTAGAATGAGAATGGCCCCCCCACTGCACCCCTGGGGCTGCTGGGGGCTGGCACGTAGCATCCGTGTTAGCAGACACTTGTTGGGTGGTGCTGAGCATGTATTGGGTGGGTCTGTTCTGGGAGGGAGGGGGTCTCAACAGCCACAAACCCCACTTCACAAGGCTGCCTTCCCATTCTCTTTCCCACCTCAGCCTGCCGTGTCTCCCTTGTGGCGGAGGGGACAGTCAGTCTGTTGGGCCGTAACTGCTGGTTGTTCCCTTCTCCAGGCAGTGGTCATCATGGGTGTGGTGCTGCAAGGTGCCAACCTGTATGGCTACATCAGATGCAAAGTGGGCAGCAGAAAGAATTTAACCAGCATGGCTACATCGTACCTTGGAAAGCAGTTTTTAAGACAAGTAAGTGTTTTCTGGACGTGAGGGTTATTTTGTTGTGGTCAGTGACTAATGCAGTGATGATTTCTAACTCTTATATAGAGTTTAATTTTTGTGAATTACTTAAAAAAGGTTTTTAAAGGGTTGTATTTATTTAAGTATGAGATGATGATACCAGTTATTTTAATTTCTCTTTGGTGGCTTTTAGGATATTCCAGAAATGTATTGTCAGTGTCCTGAAATTATTTTAAAACCAGAGAGATAAATGTTCATTTTGAGAACTTATCTTTTTAAAATTATGTTAAGTTCAGTTGCTTTCCATTACTTCTGGTGGCTCTAAATGAACAGGTTTGAAGAATGGATATTGTATAGTTTCCAGGTTTATAGTAAGAACAAATTAGAAACATAGTAAGATTGTGTATCATTAAAGGTTGTTTTGAAGTACTCAGGTTTTTTTTTTTTGAGAACATACAGATTTTACTATAGTTTCTCAATATGAAGATTTAAGTCAGAGTTTTCAGTGGGATAAGTAGTGCTCATAGGTAGTTACTGGTATAAGTGACACCTCATGTTTGTGTTCATGTAGTAGGTTGGGCAGGGGAAGTTCTAGGGGACAGTGATGGGTTCTCAACCTTGGACATGCATCAGAGTCACCTGGAGGGCTAAACCACAGATTGCGGGGCCCCACCTCCAGAGTTTCTTATTTGGTTAATCTGGAGCCGGGTCCCATAATTTGGTGTTTCACAGGTTCCCAGGTGACACTGGTGCTGCTGCTCCAAGGATTATATTTGTAATTAAAGCCCTGAGAAGTGAGGGAACTTCTCAGGCAAATACAGCTGCCAAGTGTACAAGGCTCAGGCTCAGGCCAGCTCTCCTCTATTGAAATTCATTGTCTTCTCCGCTGTGCTGCATGGTTTCTCTTGTATGAGAAAGTAGGGAAGATGAGTGTTCTTGTGGGGACTGGCCACCTTATGGTAGTTGTCAAGTGTGTGCTTAATAGGTTTTCCCTTAGGATTTCCAGTGTCTCTGAAGCAGGCAGGGACATTGCATACAGATGAAACTGAACCTGGAGTCTGACATAACCTGGCCAGGGTCAGTAGCCTTACTGTGGCCCCTGGTGGTGCTCTGCTCAAGTGAGACTGACTTGCTTGACGTCTGGGTGGGCCCATGGCTTTACTTCTCCAGCATGACCATAGGTTTTAACATCAAGATGCCAGGTCATGTAGCAGCTGGCTCTGTGTGCAAATACGGAATGTTTTCCTGGTGCTTTGGATCTGTTGTGTTAAATAGAATAGCTTTCAGCATTAAGGAGGTGTTTGTCTTTTGCAGACCACTGGAGATGATCAGCCCTCCTGAAGAGAGCGACAGCTGGTGTGTTCTTTACACTGGGGACAGCCGACGAGGGTCTTGACTCTGAACCTTTAGACTCAGTATCTCTTGCAAAGAGAAGTGTTGGGTTTGTTTTTCCATTTTAAAATTTACTTAAAAAGAAAAGTAGTTTTCACGTTAAGTTTTTATTTTCTTTCTAGCATTTGGGGCTAAAATGCATGGTGTGGGTAGAAACATCATCAAAATTTGGGTCAGGGTGCACAGTGTGTGTGCATGCAGTTGTGTGCACGCCGTCGTGTGCAGATGGGATGGAGACCTTTGCATTTTGACCCACAGAACATAGAAGGATGTTGTGAGTCTATCTCACAGCTCTTAATGTGTTTACATAGTATTTATGTAGATTATTTTCAGAAGAAAGTTGTGCTTCCATGGTAAGAGGATTTTGGCTTATGTGTAAATTAGAAATAATTGTTAATTTTACACTTAATATCTACTTCATGATGGAACTTCTTCTCCTAGGCGTTCACAGACACCTAAAAACCAAACATGGGCTAGATTTTGTTTATTTATAACAAGTCATACTTAAGGCCCAGTTAATGTAAATAGAGTTTTCGTAGCTTATGTTTAAGGGGTACCTCGGGGTTGCTGCTATTCTATTTATTTTTAGGGGGGACAGCCAGACTGCTCT